>NC_059176.1:13326692-14576692 GCF_019923935.1 Bubalus bubalis
TCTTGCCTCTGCTTCTATTTCTGTATCCAGATGACACCAGTCTTTGGATTGGGGCCCACCCCAATTGGGTGTGACCTCATCTTTAATTGATTACATCTGCAAAGACCTCATTTGCAAATAAAATCTTATTTACAAGCTCTGGAGGTTTGCGCTTCAGCATATCTTTCTGGGGAATACAATTGAACCCAGAACACTGGATGGTTTCTACTCCACCACTTTCCAGAGCTTTGTAGACAATTATCAGGATGGCTTGCCACAGTGGACACATTTCCGAAGTTCTGACTTTGAAAAAGATAATCTTAAGCAACTTCAGAGAAAAATCTTTACCCGCAGTTACGGAAAAAAAATTTCAACAAGTTCTGGACAATTTTCCCCAGCACCAAATTACTTAAAGAAAACTGAAGCCCCTCCACTGGATACCCTCTAGATGGGACAAATACTTAAAGCTAAAAGACATTTTTAAGGCTCTCTGAATAAAGTACTATTTGTTAATGGAGGTTGTGAGGCTGCTTTCTCTCTCTGCATTTAAGATGCTCATTAGATGCAGAAGGAAAGCAGTTTCAGTCTGATCCACTTGAATACTTGTCCTAATACTTGCTGAAAAGACGTGAACTTACTGTCTTCTGGTCCCATGCAACAAAGTGCATTTTTCCAGAAATTTTAAGAAGACTTTTTGCTTTTCTTACCAATGGTATGGAGTATTGGCAAACAAATAAAGCTGTATAAAAATTATAGAGAAGCTTTCTGTTCTAATTTTGGCATCTATCACAATTGGTTGTACCACTGGAGAAGCACTTTTACCTTTTGCCTGTCTGAACCAGGAGGTATGGTGCTGTGTTCATTGACGGTATGTCTGCTCCCATCCCCTTTCCTGATTCTTTGTATTTCTTTCCCCAACTTGAGAAAGAATATGTGTGTGCATGCTAAGTCGCTTCAGTCCTGTCCGACTGTTTGTGATCCTATGGACTGTAGCCTGCCAGGATCCTCTGTCCATGGGGATTCTCCAGGCAAGAACACTGGAGTGGGTTGCCACTGCCTTCTCTGGAAAATAAAGCAGACTCAAAATGAACTCCACTGATCAATCTCCTTTTAAAATCATGCTATCCCCTCCTCTCAGACGTCTGTGGGTAAGACCTCTGATTCATGTTTCTGTCATGTCTTCCCTGAAGCTCCCAGTTCCTGTCTGAGAACCCTCGTGCATCAGGAAAAGCTCATTCCAAGTGATTCCAGATCTGGGGATGGACCATTGCACTAAGCCAGTCTACTTTCCATGCCTCTGGCCACAGTGATTGGTTCAGGCATAGGCAGTCAGCATGCACTGGTCCAACCAAAGTGAATCTCAAGATTTTGATTGATAATGCCAAGGCAAAAGCACTATTTACAATAACCATGACATGGCAGCAACCCAAGTGCCAATCAACAGATAGCTGGCTTAAGAAGATATGGTACATATATACAGTGGAAAATTACTCAGCCATAAAAAGAAATATTGCCATTTGCAACAACATGGATGGATCTAGAGACTATAATGCTTAGTGAAATAAGTCAGAGAAAGACACATACTATATCACTTAACATGGAATCTAAAAAATAATTTTAATACAAATGAATCTATATACAAAACAGAAACAGACTCACAGGCATATGACACAAACTTAAGGTTACTAAAGGGGAAAGGGAGGGAGGAAGGGCCAAATTCAGAGTAAGGAATTAACAGATGCAAACTGAAAGTGAAAGTGTTAGTCACTTAGTCATGTCTGATCCTTTGTGACCCCATGGGCTGTAGCCTGCCAGGTTCCTCTGTCCGTGGGATTCTGCAGGCAAGAATGCTGGAGTGGGTTGCCATTCCCTACTCCAGGGAATCTTCCTGACTCAGAGACTGAACCCTGGTCTCCCACATTGCAAGCAGATTCTTTATCATCTGAGCTATCAGGGAAGCCCAGAGATACAAACTATTATACATAAAGTAGATAAGTATCAAGGATCAATTGTATAGCTCAGGAAATTATACCAATATCTTCTAATAAGGTATAATGGAATATAATCTGCAAAAAAAAACACACAAAAAAAACACTGTGTTCTGTACCTGAAACTACCCCTGTCTTCCTTGAACAAGAGTGAGGAAGTTTGTTGCTTTGGAAGTTTCTGGAAGCCACCTTGTGTCTATAATCGGTGCCGGCCTTTGGATGAAGTCAACGCTACAGATACAGTAGAGAGATAGTAGTCCTTGATAATGTTGCTGAATTGCTAGAACTCGCCCTTCTTTTAGACCATTTAGTAACATGGCTCAAAAAACTCCCCTTATGATTTAAGACCATTGAGATGGGTTTTATATTACTTACAACTGAAAGGTGTTTTTTTTTCCCCCTCTCTTGTGTCTTTTTGTCAGCCTTTTCCATGCACACCAAAGTTAATCTGATAATATACTTGAGGCAGGATTAATTTGAGGTGTTTGTGGAATATTCAGTTCAGTTCAGTTGCTCAGTCATGTCCGACTCTTTGTGACCCCATGAACCGCGGCATGCCAGGCCTCCCTGTCCATCACCAACTCCTGGAGTCCACCCAAACCCATGTCCATTGAGTCAGTGATGCTATCCAACCATCTCATCCTCTGTCTTCCCCTTCTCCTCCTGCCTTCAGTCTTTCCCAGCATCAGGGTCTTTTCCAATGAGTCAGTTCTTCACATCAGGTGGCCAAAATATTGGAGTTTCAGCTTCAACATCAGTCCTTCCAATGAACACCCAGGACCGATCTCCTTTAGGATGGACTGGTTGGATCTCCTTGCAGTCCAAGGGACTCTCAAGAGTCTTCTCCAACTATTCAGGTGGCAATAACTAGAACAGCATGTCCAACAGAACTTTCTGTGGGGAATTCTCTGGTGGCCCAATGATTTGGACTCTGTGCTTTCACTGCCAAGGGCCCGGGTTCAATCTGTGGTTGGGGAGCTAAGACCCCACAAGCCACAGGGCTGGACAAAAAAAAAAAAAAAAAACAACTTTCTGCAATGATGGTAGTGTTCTGTAGCTGCGCTGTCCAACATGAAAGCCACACCCAGCTATCAAGCCCTTAAAATGTGGTTTGTGTGACCGTCTACAATAGCCAAGACACGGAAACAACCTAAATGGCCATCGATAGATAAATGCACAAAGAAGATGTTGTATATGTATATATAATGAAATACTATTCAGCCATTACAAAAAGAATGAAGTGATGTCATTTGCAGCAACATGGATGGACCTGGAGATTACTATACTAACTGAAGTAAGCCAGACAAAGACAATATCATATGATATTATTTATCTATGGAGTCTTAAAAATTGCCACAAATGAGCTTATTTACAAAGCAGAAATAGACTCGCAGACATAGAAAACAAACTTATGGTTACCAAATGGGCAGAGGGGGCAGAGAGGAATAAATTAGGAGTTTGGGATTAACAGATACATATCATTATGTATAAAGTAGATAAACAACAAGGACCTACAGAATATCACAGGGAACTACATACAATATCTTGTAATAACCTATAATGGAAAAGAATCTGAAAAAGAGTAGACATATATATATATATGTGTGTATATATATATATATTTATGTATAACTGAAGCTTCTTGCTGTACACTTGAAACTAAGACAGCATTGTAAATCACCTATACTTCAATTTTTTAAATGTGGTTTATGCAAATGAAAATCCAACTGTTAAATTTTCTTTTATTTTGAGATTTTTAATTTAAAAGGCCACATGTTACTAGCAGCAACTATATTAAACAGCACAGATCTAGAAAGAATTTGAAAACGTGGAGCTAAGACATATAATGGGTGAAGACAGAAAGTTGAGAGTCTCAAAGCTGCTCAGAATGTGTGGGGTGAGAGGAGTGTGAAGGACAGCCCTTGGGACATTAATATTCAAACACAAGTGGTGATAAGGAGCCAGCAAAGGATACTGAGAACACAGGGATGAGAAATAGGAGGAAAAGCACAAGCTGCAGGTATCATGAACGCTGAGAAAGGCACATTTCAGGGGGTCAATATCAGTGCCACATGAAGCAAGGGATAAAATATGATAAGTGTCCATTGGCCTCAGTGAAAAAGAAGTCACTGATGGTCATCAGAAGAGTAGTTGTATGATAGGAGGGGAAGCCAGATGGTTTGAGACTTCAGAGCTGAAACACCTCCGGTCATGGTTATTAATGACCATAAAGAACTCAGACCCTGGAATGTCCAGAAGACATCAGCCAAGTAAGGACTAAATTCATACTTTCCTGGGTCTTTACCTTATTTGCCTTGATCTGTTTCTAAGGGACATGGCAACATTTTCCCCCAACTGGCCCTTAATTAATAGGTATTTTGCCAAATCAAATATGGCTCCCTAAAAGACATGGTGATATCATACCCCATACTTATAATCTCTCATTCCAATTTCTAGATTGTCAGCTTAAACCATCAAGGGATTCATTCCAAATCACCATTTTCTCTTTTCTTCCTCTGATATATATTTATTTATTTGGGACTTCTATTTTTAGCCTGTCTGAAGGGGAAAAAAATAATAGGAATTCACAGGATTTATTGCACAAATTACTTCCCTGGCTCCCTCCAACCTCCATCACGGCTTCTGACAGTGGCATTGTATTTCTTATTTATTAGATTTTTAAGTGCTCAGTTAGGTATTTTACAAGCTTTCCTTAATGTCGCTGCAACCCAAGTGCACAACAGCCACTGAAAATTGATCACAGGTCATATCTGGCCCATCTTTAAATTTAAATCACACGTAGCCTTCTTCATCTCCACACTGGCTTCCAAGGGAGATTGTTGCAAACCTTACATAAAAACCAAGGAGACTATTTTCCAAGTTATTTAAAATAAATATACAGAGCATCATTTATCCTTAATACTAATGGTCTAAGTGAAATAACAAATATTCCCCCCAAGTGTGGCTGGATAGAGAAGGAACAAATGAATGATGTCTATGGAATCCAAAGCCAGCTAGGTCTGCAAAGTCATTGCAAAGCAGACATTTTGGAGCAAGTTCACAATGAATGTGGATTAAAACAGATATTCTCTGAGCAAAGAAAGCATGCTAGAAAGAGGTGCTATACTGGGAGTTGAGAAACAGGAATTCTAGGAGTGGCCCTGTCACTAACGACTTACATGGCTTTGGGCAACTGGCTCCCATCTTCAGGTGCTCACTGTAAAAGAGAGGACATGACTGATTGATCACTAATATCCCTTCCAGTTCTTGTGTGTATTAGCCACTTAGTCGTGTCAGACTCTTTGCAACAATATGAACTGTAGTCCACCAGACTCCTCTATTCATAGGATTCTCCAGGCAAGAATACTGGAGTGGATTGCCATCCCAGTGGACTCCTCCTTGGAGTCTTCCCAACCCAGGGATTGAACCCACATCTCTTACATATCCTGCATTGGCAGGCAGGTTCTTAACCATTAGCGCCACCTAGGAAGCCCCTTCCAGCTCTAACTTCTTTTAATCCCAAATCACAGGATGGAATTCCAAAGAGCCAAAGTTACATTGATGGTAACTTGCTACAGACAGATGTCAACAACAATCAGATCTAGAGAGGGAGGAAGCTGTTTTCACAAGTTTGGGTCCAGCTTGTTTCCATCATTAGGACAAAGATCATATCTATACTTCTTTGTAAACCACTCATTTTTCTCCCCAGCATTCCTTCCCTCTACTCAGCACAATATAGGATAGCAGAGGTTCCATAGACATTGATTGATTGATCCAAACACATCTAGGTTGGCCTTCTCCACTTTAGTGAGTCATAATTTTATTTACTCTTCCATTAATCTATTTATTTATTCAACCAGTCACCCGTTCATCTAACCGTTCATCCATCTATCCTTGTATTCATCCAGTAAATATTTACTGAGTACCCTGTATGTGCCCAGGTACTAAGGTACTAAGTACTAAGGTACTAAGTACTGAGGTAGTGACAGCCGCCACTTGGATGTGAATAACTGTGGATGGAATTCACATGCCTGTCCTGGGAAGTAAGTGAACTGTGCCACTGGGGAGCTCTCCCCAAAGGGCTCCTGTCACAACACCTCCTTTCTTTGGGAAAAGTGTAACACTGATGTGGGTTCCCATCCCCCACAGAGGTAGTGTACAGAACCAGGGATGGTTAGTTTGAGCAAGAGAAAACCTCCAATCCTTAACTTCTCTTTACATGACACAAACAATCCAAGCAAGGCCCTCCTCTAGAAGTATCAGCTTACCCTATCATGGCATCCGGTTCCATCACTTCATGGCAAATAGATAGGGAAACAATGGAAACAGTGGCAGACTTTATTTTGGGGGGCTCCAAAATCACTGCAGACAGTGACTGCAGCCATGAAATTAAAAGACGCTTACTTCTTGAAAGAAAAGCTATGACCAACCTAGACAGCATATTTAAAAACAAAGACATTACTTTTCCAACAAAGGTCCATCCAATCAAAGCTATGGTTTTTCCAGTAGTCATGAATGGATGTGAGAATTGAACTATAAAGAAAGCTGAGTGCCAAAGAAGTGATGCTTTTGAACTGTGGTGTTGGAGAAGACTCTTGGGAATTCCTTGGACTGCAAGGAGATCAAACCAGTCAGTCCTAAAAGAAATCAGTCCTGTATATTCATTGGAAGGACTAATGCTGAAACCGAAATTCCAATACTTTGGCCACCTGATGTGAAGAACTGACTCCTTGGAAAAGACCCTGATGCCGGGAAAGATTGAGGGCAGGAGGAGAAGGGGACAACAGAGGATGAGATGGTTGGATGGCATCACCGACTCGATGGACCTGAGTTTGAGCAAACTCCAGGAGTTGGTGATGGACAGGGAAGCCTGGTGTACTGCAGTTCATGGGGTCACAAAGAGTTAGATATGACTGAGTGACTGAACTGAACTGAACCCTATGAGAAAACTGGCAAGCAGAGCAATCAGAAAATGGAATGGGCTGCCTAAGAGAGTAATGAGTTCTCTGGCATGGGAAGTGATTGCATGGGGGTTAGATAATCAACATTTGCTGGGAATGTCACAAAGGTAGGCCAAGCGCGGAAAGGGGGGCTAGACAAGATGACCTCCAAAGTTCCTTCTCACCCTGAACTTCCAGAATTCTAGGAGCAAGACCGTACTGTTTGTGTCCAATTCAGCAGCCAGCCAATTCATATAGTGCTTGCCATCCTCCCCTTTCCCTAAACCCCTTAATTCTCCTGGAGATAAGTTGGCAGGGAATACAATAGCCTCGCCACCAGAACAATTGGTTTGCATCTACGAAAACAGTTTAGCAGCAGGAATCCTTCAAGATATCAAATTCTCGCACAGGAAAAACAGAAAGGAAGAGATCCATGCAGAAGAAATCAGATGAGTATCAACCCCAATTCTTTTTTTTTTTTTTCCAAAAAATATTTATTTTTTATTGTTTGGCTGCATCGGGTCTCAGTTGCAGCAAGTGGGCTTCTGTCTAGTTGTGGCGTGCAGACTTAGTTGCTCTAAGACATGTGGGATCTTAGTTCCCCAACCAGGGATTGAACCCATGTCCCCTGCATTGGAAGGCAGATTCTCAATCACAAGACCCAGGGATGTCCCAACCCCAACTCTTAAAACCAAGTTTGTGCCTGAATTCACAATGTCAGGCAGAAATTCTCCAGCAGTCTTGGGTCACCAGGAGGTAGGAAATTTCCCCAGCCTGCATTTCTGTAGCTTAGTACTTGGAGTCAGTTGGGTTTGCTAGTAACACACCCGTCAGCTCTGCTTTCCCTGACAGCTTAGCTACCCTTTTAGAACAAGAATCCGAGATTCTCTTTTTTTCCATATTAAAAATTAGAGCAGTCAATAGAACAAAGAAAAGAGTTCTGAGATTTTTTTCCCCCTAAAGAAGCTCATTTAACCCTGCAAACAGAGGAAACAAACGCCAGGCAAGCAGCCTTGATCAACAGCTGGCTGGTGGTAAGACTGAACCCAGTTTCCCTGGTCCTTTCTTCTGCATTCCCCAGCACCAGAAATGTACATGCATCCTGTCCCTCCGTTTCTCAGTAGGAGGAGCAGATGAATGTGGCTGTCTGGAGAGCAGGGTTTATTGGAGAAATAAATCTCTTTGGCTAAATGTGAACCACGCAGAAGAAACAAAGGAACTGCTCTTTAACGACCAAGGTTTAAATGAAGCCCAGCACCCTAAGGCAGAACCCCAATTAAGAAGAGATGGGAAATTAATGTCCAAGAGACCACTTAAAAAGTTACATAAAAATTTACCAAGCACCAAGGATATACCAGATAGTATGTTAGTTGCTGGGGTTTCAAAGAGAAAGAAGACAGTCCTCCTGTCACCTGGGGCTGACAGGGAGCAGGAGCATTGCCAGGTGGGGTTGAAGGATGAGGACACAGCAGGATGGAAAGTGCTATAAGCAGGTATGACTTTGCTCTGCAGCCACAAGGACTTATCAGGAGGCAATCAGGGAAGGCTTCCAGAGGAGGTGCTGTTGGGTTTTGTCTTAAAAGGCGTGTAGGAGTTTGCATGGAGAAGGCAATGGCAACCCACTCCAGTACTCTTGCCTGGAAAATCCCATGGACAGAGGAGCCTGGTAGGCTGCAGTCCTTGGGGTCGCTAGGAGTCGGACACGACTGAGCGACTTCATTTTCACTTTTCACTTTCATGCATTGGAGAAGGAAATGGCAACCCATTCCAGTGTTCTTGCCTGGAGAATCCCAGGGACGGGGGAGCCTGGTGAGCTGCCGTCTATGGGGTCGCACAGATTCGGACACCACTGAAGCGACTTAGCAGCAGTAGCAGCAGCAGGAGTTTGCAAGGGGGAAAGGAGGGACCATTCTTCCAGACAGAAGGACGAACATGTGTAGAGGAATGTGGAAAGGGTAGGACCCACACTTGCAAGGAACAATGACAAGATCACTGTTGAGTCCTGTTGTGACAAACAAGGCTGGATAATTAGACCAGAGCCTAGCCGTGAAAGACACTAGTGCCACAAAGACAACTGAACTTTATTCTGTAGGTCAGGATGCCCTAAATTTAGACAAAAAGCTGGAATCACCCAGGGAGCTCATATGAGCGATAAAAAATGGATTCCATGGCCGCATCCCCAGAAACTGTGATTCTGCGAGTCCAAGAGGCAACCGGGGAATCTGCATGTTGATAAGCAGTGAGGCATGCTTGAAGAATCTCTCTGTAGGAGCCCAGGAACTGCGGTGGGGTTCAAGGAAGGGGCAGGGCATTGTGTTTCGGAATTCTCAGCTGGAAGATCAGAGAAAATGACCTGGAGGAGGAGGCAGTGGAGAGATATTATCACAGAGGGACAGGAAACGCAGAGCAGGTGCCCCGAGGGAAACTGCAGGGCCATCTCTGGCTTGATGCCAAAGAGGACTCTCTTGGTGGACTTTCTGTGTCACCTGGAGCAGTAAGGCCAATCCAGGCCAGGGAGAGAGGTTGGGGCACGATCTGCGGCACCCCGGGGAGAGTGGCCGTCCCAGGGGAGCCAGACTTCATTTCTGTGCCGTGTGGCTAATGAAGCCTGAGGCCCCAGGGCGGGGAGGGGCTGGAACCCAGGCTGGGAGCAAAGCTGGAGCACAGACAAGTGTCAGGGCGGCAGGGTGGCCTGCCCCAGGGTGCAGGCTGCACGCACACCCCGCCCTGCCCAGTGTCGTTGCCGGTGACGACCTTGTCCCCAGGATTCTGTCCCAGCCGAGCCTCTGGGTGACTTGGCTTCTCGGGCTGTTGCCAGCTGCTTGGTACAGGTAGCTGGGCTCGGGGGAGCTGTGCTTTCAGCCATGCCCTCACCTACAGAAGCCCAGAGACCTCAGCCATGACCGATTCTATCGTCTAACGTGATGAGTAGTGACCAACACAGATGCCAGCCCCTCACCGGGTGCGAGGCAGGAGAAATGACAAGAGCAAAGAAGTTCCCTTCTCTCTGAGGGAGCATCACTGCAACCAGATCACCTGAGATGTCAGGGCGCCTGTGCCCTGGGGCTGAAGAAATGCAAAATCCCCAGAGAGCCGCACCGACCAGCCGGGCACAAGTCGGTACCCAAGTGGTGCCTTTGAGCAGAATTTCTCAACCCCTATATTAGAGGCACCATTTAGAAATATTTAGCATTCACTTTACAATCTTTAAGTGAAATTCATAGATAATATAACTACCCAACTCATAATTTTAAGAAAATATATGATGCCCTGGGATGGGAAAAAAAAAAAAAGTAAAAGGGATGGAAGGAAAGTAAATTAGGACAATATATTTCACAGACTTCTCTGGTGGCTTGGGCAGTAAAGAATCTGCCTGCAATGCAGGAGATTCGGGTTCCATCTCTGGGTTTGGAATATCCCCTGGAGGAGGAAATGGCGACCCACTCCAGTATTCTTGCCTGGCAAATCCCATGAGTAGAGAAGCCCAGCGGGCTCCAGTCCATGGTGTTGCTGGACACGATGGAGTAACTAACAGTTTCGCTTTTCATTTCACAGTTAAGCTAGGAGACAGCTTGAGGAGACACCTGTATCTCTAGCTGAAATGGACGAGGCAGCCACACACGCAAGCTGGTACAAGCATGTCTTACCAATGACTCAAGCGCCGTGCACAGCACTGCATTAGAGGGCTGTTTACTGAACGTGTTGTTAAAAATGTGAGTTTTCTAAAATGATGAATAATTTTTGATATAGTTCCAAACAAAACAAGGCGCAATCTTCCCTTGATTTGCTGGCAGTGCCTTCCTGTAAAAAGTATACATTTAAACTTCGCAAAACAAAATCCTTTTTGTTTACACGTAAAATAGAATTAGGTGCTAGGTTCGGATGATTATCGGTTGGTTTTTTGACCCACATGAACACACAGAGGATATTTGAAAGTCGTGAATGACAGAGGACCATTCTTGGTGTGGAAATGTCCCCCAGAAGCAGGGCAGCTCCTGGCTCCTGCCCTCAAACAGTCCTGAGGTCTTCCTTCTATGGTCACAACCCAAAGCGTGAAGCTGTAGACTTAAAAAAAGTTCCCATTTGCAGGGCAGCAATGAAGACCTAGACTTAGAACAGACTGTGGACACAGGGCAGGAAGGCAAGGGCGGGACAAATGGAGATAGCAACAAGGAAACAAAGACGTTACCATGTGTAAAGTAGATAGCCAGTGGGAATTTGCTGTATGACTCAGGGAGCTCAAGCTGCAGCCCTATGACAACCTAGAGGGCTGGGAGATGGGAGGGAGGGGACATACGTGTACCTATGGCTGATTCATGTTGATGTATGGCAGAAACCAACCCAATAATGTAGAGCAACTGCCCTTCAATTAAAAATAAATAAATTTTTTAAATGCTCCCTGGGGGGTGCTTCTGTCTCTCCCAGGACCACCCCTTTGGAGATGACCAAGCACTTTCTTGAACAGTAACTAATTTGAGCCTCCCAGGTGAGGGAGGCAGAGCAGATGGGGAAACTGAGGCCCAAGGGAGGATGTCACACCTAGGTTCATGGGGAGTTAGCAAGGAGAACAGACCCTGAATTCCTGAACTGTGGATGGAGTTGGGGACTGAACTGTGTCCCTACAAATCCATATGTTGAAGTCCTAATTCCTAGTAGCTCAGAATGCAAATGTATATGGAGAGAGGGTCTTTAGAGAGGTAATTAGGTTAAAATGAAGTCATTAGCATGGACCCTAATCCAATATGACTGGTGTTCTCATAAGAAACGATTAGGACACAGGCCTAGAAGGGAGACCACGTGAGCACACAAGGAGAAGGCGGCTATCCATAAGCCAAGAGGAGAGACCTCAGGAACAACAAACCCTGTCAATAACAGGACGTTGGACTTCTAGCCTGCAGGACTGTGAGCTAATACATTTCAGTTTAAGCCACTCAGTCTGTGGTTCTCTGTTATGGTGGCCCTAGCTGACTAATACAGGTGGGATTTGAAGATCACCTAGCCTGCCTGCCTGCCTTCTGTGTAAGTGGTCTGTGGATTATCAGAAGCCAGTCTGATGGGTTCCCACCTACCACAGGGCTGGAAGTATAGACGCTGCATTTAACTCTATAAGCCAGGTGAAGTCATTCACTCAGAGAGTCTCCCACCAGCGGGTCAACAGGGAACAACCTCTAATTTAACGCAAATGTTGGCGAGACCTGTGTAGTCCAGATGAGACCAAATCAGGTCAATTAATTCCCCAAATGATCCTAATTACCCAAATCTCTGCGTTGAGGCTCTGTCTGCTTGGCTGAAGAGAAACTTACTCACTGCCTGAGGTTCTTAGAATCACCAGGTGTGCTGACTCATGTCTGGAAATCAGAAATTTTGTCCTCACATTTGGCTTGTCCTGAGGGTGGGGCAAAAAATCAGGTGCCCCACCCATGATGGCCAGACTCCACTGACCCAATCCACTACCACTTCTGACATCCCATTCCCAGCTGTTTAGGGCTCAGGCCCCCCATCTCATCCCACCAGCTCCAACTTGGAGCTAGGACAGCTCCAAGTTGCATTTCCAAGTAAAAACACCTTTGGTTTAAGCTTAGGCAAGAGGGTCCTACAGCAAAGCAACCTCCTTGAAACGTGTGACTTGATTATCCCATGAGTCCACCGGGCTTCTCAAACTTGACATGTCCACACAGCACTTCTGACCTTCTGTCCCTACAAACCAACTCCTGTCACAGGCTTGCCTCATCTCAGTACACATCCACTCCATTCATCTAGTTCTCGGGACTCATCCTAAATACATGACCATCAGTAAGTTGCTTCACCTTGCGGTGCCTCAGTTTTCTCATTTGTAAAATGGGGTCCATAATCTTTATCTCGTAGAATTTTTATGAGGATTAAATGGGCTTGTAATGGATTGAGACCAGGGTCTGCAGCATAGTAAGTTCTGTTAGTATGAGCACGGACATGACTGATTGAATGAACACACTAATTGCCTCTTCTTTCTTTCTCTCACATCTCACGTCTAATCTGTCAGCAAATCCTATTTGTTGCCCCCACAAAATAATGCCTGTTTCTCACCACTTCCCCTCTTATCACTCTGGTTCAACCCAATGATTTTGAGTAAATTTATAGTTACATAACCATCACCGCAGTCTCGTTTTAGAACATTCCATCACGTCTTTTCTGGACATTTCATGTAAGTGGAATCATGCAGTCTGTAGTCTTTGTGTCTGATTTCTTTCATTTAGCAGGGTGTCCTTGAGGTTCTTCCATGTTGTGGTAGGTTTCACTTTGTTCCTTTTTGTTGCTGAGAAGTATATCCCCTTGTGTGGACTTTGACTAACGTTTGCAACAGACTTCTCTTGGGTCTCCCTGTCCCCTTGTCCCCTCTGTTCTGGGCAGGAAGCCAGACAAGTCTTTTTAACCATAGGTCAGTACATGCAACTCAAATTCAAACCCTCCCAGGGCTCCCAACTCAGAGTAAAAGCCAGAGTCCCTACAGAGGTGGCCTAGTTGGCTCCAGTGGCCATAACAAATTCTACAGACTGGGGGGCTTAAACAACAGACATTTATTTCTCATAGTTCTGGGGGCTGGGAGGCCAAGATCAGGAGGCCAGCATGGTCAGGTTCCGGTGAGACCCTCCGCTTGGCTTCACTGTGTGCTCACTGATGTGGTATCTCTCTCCCTTTGCTTATAGAATCTTATCAGATTTGGGGCTTCCCTGGTGGCTCAGACAGTAAAGAATCCTCCTGCAATGTGGGCAACCTGGGTTCCATCCCTGGGTTGGGAAGATCCCCTGGAGAAGGGAACAGCTACCCACTCTAGTATTCTGGCCTGTAGAATTCCATGGACGGAGGAGCCTGGCAGGCTACATACAGTCCACGGGGTCACAAAGAGTTGGACACCACTGAACGACTTTCACTTATCAGATTAGGACACCCCCCAACCCCTTGTCATTTAACTTTGCCTTCTAAAGCCCTGCCTCCAAACACAGCCACCTTGAGGGTTAGGACTTCAACAAGGGAATTTGGAGGGGACACAGCTCAGTCCACAGTAAGAGACCTACGAGGCTTTGTCTGATCTGACCTCAAGCACACCCAGCATCCTTCCGCCGCAGGGCCTTTGTCCTTGTGGTCCCCTCTGTCCAGACCATCCTTCACCCAGACATCCACATGGCCTTGGTGTCACTCACCTCCCATGAAACCCACCTGCCCACCCTCCTTCACACCATGATGCCCTCAGCATGGTTCTCCTGCCCCATACCCACCCTCCCTCTCCCCCTTCCAGGCTTCATTTTCTCCATTGCACCATCTGACAAAAGAGATGTTTTACTTATTTATTGCTTATTTTACTTAGAATGTGAACTTCATGAGGGCAGGGGATAGTGTTGCTTTGCCTGGGCTCCACTCCCCTTCCCCCAGTTACTGCCATCCCTGTAGTAGGTGCCTGACAAATGTTTATGGGAGAGAAGAATGAGGAGCCGGGAACTCTAGGCCTGGCCCAGCCACGTGTCCTGCCAGCACTGGGGACAGGCCAGAGAATTGCAGGCAGCCGTGCAGAAACGAGGCTGGATTGTGTGTATGCAGCGGTCAGTGTGAGTTTGCTGTCTTGAGAGAACAGAACAGCACCCCAGTTCCATAAGTGTACTTGGGGAGACAGGCCCATTGCAAGGCCCCACCCAACTTCCGTCCATGCTCCTCACTAACATTTCCTAAGTGCTGCCCGTGTACCAGGCATACAGAGATAAAGGGCATGGCCCCTGCCCTCCAGGAGCTCACAGGCTGTTTAGGGAGACAGGTCCAATCCAAGACAGTTAAGGTACCAGTAAAGGAGGCTGCTGCTAAGTTGCTTCAGTCATGTCCGACTCTGTGCGACCCCATAGACGGCAGCCCACCAGGCTCCCCCGTCCCTGGGATTCTCCAGGCAAGAACACTGGAGTGGGTTGCCATTTCCTTCTCCAATGCATGAAAGTGAAAAGTGAAAGAGAAGTCGCTCTGTCGTGCCCGACTCTTAGCAACCCCATGGACTGCAGCCTTCAGACAGTGACTAACCCTTCTAGTTGAGTGCAGTCTACTTCAGGGCATTCAAACCAGTTCCTGGAAGATGATTTACATGATACAAGCAGAGGAGGGGGGTGGGCATGTTAGGGAGAGGAAACTCATTGTGCTGGGGAGGGGGTGGCAACTTGGAGATGGAGGAGGAGAACACAGTGGGCTGGGGCCAGGCTGCAAAGCAGTCTGAACCTTAGCCTATGAACTAGTGGTTCTCAAACTCTCCTCCGAGGGCCCCTGTGGGATTCCTTACAGCCTCTCAAAAGGTGGACAGGAGAGCTGGAGGACAGGGCGGGACCAAGAATTTGGCAGTGCTTATCAAGTGCCGTCTGATAGAACTTTCAGTGCTATTCAATATGGCAGCCTCTACTCCCCACCCCAGGTGGGTGTTGAACATTTGAAATGTAGCTAGTGCAACTGAGGAACCAGACACCCAGTTATATTTCACATTAATCAATATAAATTGAAATTGAAATAGCCACTTGTGGCCACCATACTGGACAACACAGTAATGGGAATGGAAAGTTTTCAGTGAGAGAACCTGACCAGAACTGAGCTGTAGAAGCAGCAGGGTCTCGAAACTACCTTAGGAAGTGGGTGCATTTATCTCCATTTTGTTGATGAGGAAATCAAGTCTTGGAGAAATGAACTGATTCGTTTAAGGTTTCTGAGCTAATCAGTAGCTGAGGTGGGTCTTAAATCTGAGCCTTTAAACAGCAAATCTGGGAGCCAGTCAGGGACCCTGGTACCAATGGTGCATGTCCAACGGGTTTATATACATTCTATCATTGATAATTATGATGGCACAGACATCTTTTGTCAAACAAAATATTTTGTTGTTGTTTAGTTACTAAGTCATGCCTAACTCTTTTGCAACTCCATGGACTGTAGCCTGCCAGGCTCCTCTGCCGGGATTTCCTGGGCAAGAATACTAGAATGGGTTGCCATTTTCTTCTCCTGGTCCTGACCCAAGGATCAAACCTGTGTCTCCTGCATTGGCATGTGGATTCTTTACCACTGACCCACTGGGAATCCCATTAGTTGCTCCCATACTAGAAACACACCAAGTTCTACTTCAGGGATAATGAGCCAATATGATAGGACTTAAAAACTTTATATTTGTAGAATTTTCTCAACAAGAAATTTTCCACTAAAATTTCTTTCTTAAGTCCATACATTTGCTTTACTGAAATCAGCTACTATTTGGTTAGACATGAAAATTCTTACACATGTAATCAGCTTTCCCTGGTAATAAATGCCTGAGGCAAACAGTGAGATGGACAGAAGTAATAATCCCTCTCTATATTATTCATAGTACATCCTATCATCTACCAACATTACTGAAAACAATGAGGAAAGTTCTTACCCATCACATGACTCCTAAAGATAATTTCCTAATGAATATTTTCTTTTCTTCCCCCTGGCAGATAAAGTACTAAGTCAGGAAATGTCACTAGACTCATTCCTGAAAGATCAAACTGTCTTGTTTTCCCTTCCTCAACTGCTTTCTCATCCATCTGACTCAGAAAGAGCTTGATAGGTAAAGGAAACTCCTCATGTTGGGGTACGGAGTCAGGCTGGGGAGAAGAGGCAGAGGACAGACAGACCCCACATACTAAGGTCTGAACTGATGCAGCAGGAATTTGCACAGATCTTCACTTTCATGCAGGATTCCCAAGGCCTGTTTATCCTTCAAAATTGCACCCTGGAATATGGGAAGGAAAGACTCAGTTAAGCTCCCACATGGGCATATTGTGTTTTTTGCTCTCCACCAATGAAGGTTTAAGTGAAAGTTGCTCAGAGGAAATTAACCATGTTCTCTATTGCTCTTGACAAAATCTAGGTTTGTGTAATAGTCAGGATATACTGGGTTATGCTGTAGTAAGAAATAACCCCTAAGTTTCAGAGACCTAAGAAAAAAGAGTATTTCTCTTTTCTGTTACATGTCTATCTAGGGTCAGCTGGATGCTCTGTTTAACAGTCACTCAGAGACCCAGACTGACTGAACAGATTGCTTCTCAAACACTGTCAAGAGAACCAAAGGGTTTCACCTCTCACCTCCATGCTCTGGCCGGGAAGTCACGTGCAAACTTCCCCTCACAACTTATTGGCCAGAATTAATCCCATGGTCCCATCCAAACACAAAGGGGTCAGGAAGTGCAATCCTGCTGCTTACCCAGGAGGCAGAGAGCAGGAAACCCCTGGCCCTAGCACTTGACCACCTCAGCAGAGACCCATCCCTCTGTTCTGCCTGTGCTTTCCTTATTCTGGAATTCCACTTTCCTCTTGGTTTCCAGTAGCAGAGAGTGGAAGGAGAGGGCGGGTGTTGCAAGTGTGACCGGTCACCAAGAAGTCTTCGCTGAATGAATGCTCCTGCCGCTGTGTTCTTCACATCAGGAAACTAAGTCAGAGCAGAGCTGTCCCCAAGGGAGGTGCTGAAGCACAGTGACTCGCCAAGCTTCAGGGAAGGCCAGACGCAGGTCTCACCCATAGCTGGGAGGGGCCCCCAACGTCATCTAATACAGCCCTGTCTTCTCAGGGTCGAGAACCGGGGCCCACAGGAGGTTTCCCTGAGGTCACCTTAGAGGCAGGACTGGAACCCAGCTCTCCTAGGACCAAAAACAGAATTTTCTCCATGGCTCACCCACTGGCATCCTGGTCTGAAAGGAGTGGAGGGGAAGACAGAGGCTGGAAGGCAGGGGTGTGGCCCCCGAGACATATAGCCCCTTTCTGAGGTCACTCGATCAAGGCCTTTCCTCCTGCTTAAACCAATATCTCTGGCAGGCCCCCCTTGGGAATGCCATTTCGTGTTGGCAAAAGCTGCCAATCCAGATGCTTCTTCTAGCTTCCTGTGACATTCGAGGAAACTGGAGCTGTGTATGTCAAACAGAAGGACAATGATTCAGAGAAAGAAACACAGACACTAGAGGTGAATGGGATGAAAGCGCGGTTCACAAAGAAGCACTAAATGTGGGCCTTCCATCTGCCAGTCCGTCCAAGATTACGTACCCTGAGGGCTACAGTCTGGAATGTTCTGGTCTGTTTTCACTTGTCCAGGCCCACTAGGAGACAGACTTCCTCTGGAGTCTTGCCTGTAAACAGCATCAATCCCAGGTATAGAGTCTTGCCTGTAAACAGCATCAATCCCAGATATAGAGAGCCACAAGGCAACCTTCGCATAAGGTTCCATGTGTATTTGTTGAATAAATTCATAACAATGGGAAGTCATTTAAAGGTTCTAAACACAGAGGTGACAGCATCATGTTTGTCTTTCAGAAAGATCAAGAGAGTGACATGTACAAGCAATGTCTGGGCTGAGTCAAGGATGGTACAGGAGGGGCTGGAAAATGGAGCACGTGAAGAACATTCCAAGCCAAGAAGGAGTATGAGGGTCCAATGGGGGGAATAAGCAAGGTGCAGATCAACTTCATTCATTCATTCATCCACTCACTCAACCCATATTCTCTTCCCTTGGAAGTGATAGTGTGGGTAGGAGAAGGTGCAAATGACAAAAACTCAATAGATAATGCCATTCCAAACCCTTTTGTCCACATTATGGCTTCTCCAAGACTGCCTGGGGAGTCGATGTGAAACCTGGGTTGCATTCTTCCTGCGCCCAGCACAGATGTGCTTCACCAACCACTCCTGGAGAGGACCCAAAAGCAGAAACATGACAGGGGTCCAGTAACCCCTGAACTGGACAGACAGACAGCAATAACAGAGGGCTGACAGGGATGGTTGTCAAGGAGGCATTTTTGGACCTAGGGTCAGAGTCAAGATGGATGAGACAAAACTATGGTGGAGACTGAAACCAGACTCTGTTCTGCACTGCTCAGTGGGTCTCTGCTCTGCACCTCAACCCTGGCCTTGCATGCTCCCCTACTCTTCTCTGCTCCACCCCAGATCACCCCAACTCCCTTCACTCACTCAATTCCTCACCCAGCTGTTGAGTCCTTTAATCTCACAAGTCCCCAGGAAATGCTCACTTTAGGGGACTAGCTTTGGGATCCATGCATTTGTTCTTCTGATTCACAAGATTTTTCTTGGTCAAAGAGAATAATCACAGGGAAGTAACAGCTGGGTGCTATTTTTATATCATCTTTGTGATTGAAGAAAGCCCACTTCACAGATCACCAAGATTACCATTACCACTGTTACCAACCTGGGTTCCTGGACTCCTTTTAATCAGCAGCAATTGAGAAAAGGCCAGTGAGAAATTCAGGCAAGGCTTTATTGAAGTTAGCGCTGCAACATGGGGGAGTGAAAACAAGTAACAGGTGCCCTTGTTTGTTCCCTGAGGTGGGGGAGAAGGGGTAGGTGAGCTGGTTGCTTAATTGGGGCGAGGGGCAGGGGCAGATCAGTGGATAAGGTGGTCTGCCCACCCCCTTGGTGGTGCTGTAGAAATCATGTGCCATTCCTTGATTTTGCTCCAGGCACTCAGAAGGGGCAGTTAGGTTTTGGCCTTTCTGTATGGTGTTGTTCATAATTAGCCCCCATTGTGCATGTGTGCAATTATGTGCCGTCCCTTAGGGTTTTTTGGTATCCTGTTGCTCGAGGAGTTGGTTGTCCAGGTGCAAGCACTGCAGCAGAAGGTCCCCAGGTCTCAGGGCCCAGGCTACATCACTACAACCACATAAAGTTCACGAGGAGCCCCAGCAACTTGTCAGACCCCTGGGGAAGCCCAAGCATATGGCCTCTCCCAGCCTCGGGGAAAAAAGCATCCAACGTCAGGAGAGTCATGTGGCAGCCTTTGCAACGATGTTGCTGCTGCTGCTGCTGCTAAGTCGCTTCAGTGTGTCCGACTCTGTGCGACCCCACAGACGGCAGCCCACCAGGCTCTGCCGTCCCTGGGATTCTCCAGGCAAGAACACTGGAGTGGGTTGCCGTTTCCTTCTCCGTTGCAAAGATGTTAGAACACCTGTAATTAAAAGCAAACCCTGATTTGTCTGTGTGAGGGCAACTTGACTTAGTTTCTTCCTCAAATTCGAGGCAAATTGACTTTCCTCCGGTGGGCCAGAAGGAGAAGCACCTCCAAGGTGAGGGTCTCCCAGACTTGAAGCAGTGGTGGGGGAGGAAATCCCAGCTTGGATAACATGTCAAAAATAATAATCTTGTTATTTAAAGCGGGGACACAGGGAGAATCCTGTAAAAGCACTGATGACATTGCCATTAATGCCAAGAGAGTTCAGCGTGACTGATGGCGCCAATAAACAGCCAGCGAATCAGAAGTGATCGATGAGTCTTCTCTTGAAAGCGTGGCCAAAAACTGCCTCGGCCAGCATCCTTGCATTTTCCACCGGTGAAAAATGCACGTTTGAATAACGTCAGCTGTATTAAATGATCACCCTTCTGCCCAGATATGTGCAAATCAATCAGCTAATACCTGCCCAAGGTGTGAAGTCTAGATCTGGGGACGTGTTATATATGTGTGTCTGTGCACAAGCTTCCCTGTGCTGTCACCCTCTGCTCTGCAAGGTCAGTTAAAGCTGGGGTGCATGAGGTTGACTTCTGGGGGTGGTCTCAGAGAAAGGTGTGAGGGAAGCAGGATGGAGGGGGGAAACCAGCTGAGCAGGAATGTGGACTCAGCTGGGCCAGCTTCATTTGGAGCTTACGGGAGCTCGAGATCATAACTGTACCCCAGAGTCACCCCCACACAGAACTGTGGCAAAGAGAGCAGCTGGGTTGTAGCTCATGTCCGCCTTTGCCCGTGATCTGTAACAGCAGAGATGGAGGTAACCTCCCAGGTGAAACTCCTTCCTGGCAGAGGGCACCACTGCAGGGAAATGGGCATCAGTGAGGGGTTAGCAGCCAGCACTTCCAGTAGCCGGGCGATGCCTGCACTAATCTGTAAAGGTCACGGGGGGAGGGGCACCAGCAACATCCACTGTGCCAATGGGTCTCAGACCTGAGTGTCTGTAAAATTCTCTGCAAGGCTTCTTAGCACACAGACCACTGGGCCCCAGCCCCAGAGATTCTGATTCAGGAGGTCTGGGTTGGACTGACAAATTACATGTCCAACAAGTTCCCAGGTGATGCTGATGCGGCTGGTCCAGACGTCATTCTTTGACAGTCACCTTCTCTTCCCTTCCCCTCTCTTCACCCTGTCACCAGAATGGAAATAACCACACCCTCACTTGGTTCACCCAACACTTGGTCGATTGCACCATACAACCACGGCTGCCTCGGGAGATGATCTATCTTCCTTGTTGTTTAGTTGGTAAGTTGTGTCTGACTCTTTTGCGACCCCATGGACTGTATCCCACCAGGCTCCTCTGTCCATGGGATTTCCCATGCAAGTATACTGGAGTGGGTTGCCATTTCCTTCTCCAGGGGTCTCTCTGATCCAGAGATCGAACCTGCGTTTCCTGCATTGGCAGGTATATTTTTTACCATCTGAGCCACCTGGGAAACCCCATTATCTGCTCTAGGTAGCTGCAAATAGAACATTCAGTTTTAAATGCTTCTGACAAACACATCCCAGCTCAGTGCCCAGTACACGGTAGGTCTCAGTAAATGTCTTGCGTGCATACATGAATGCCTCAATGTAAATGCAACAGTGATGTATAAAAATACATACTGTCCCAGGGGTCAGGAGCAGGCTGCTATTTTAATGTTGCCTTGCTCTAGGAATGACTGCAGAAGTCACATTGGAGGGAAGGAAGCTCTGATTGTTTTGAAAAAAACACGTCTATGAATCTTCTCACTGGCAGAAGTGAAGCCAAGTTGGGGGCATGAAAATCAGAGGCTGAGCTGTGCTGCGGTAATAATGTCAGAGCTAGTCTTCACTGTAGAGAAGCACCTCTAAGAAAGATTGCAATAGTGATTGGGAAGAAGAGCATGGATGTTAGTGATCTGGGGCCCAACAGGTCAGGGTCCTCTTTTGGGGAGAGAAGAGGGGCACCAGCAACATGGCCTCAGCAGAGGCCATATTGACCCACACCAAGCAGCAGCAGGCTGGTGACCAAGGAGAGAGAACAAGTCTGGGCAAGCATCCTGGGTGGCCAGGGGCTTTGAGATCCACAATAAGAAATTAGCCTGTTCTCTTACCCATAATATAAGTCCCAGGTCTTTGGAGAAATTGCAAAGCAAGAGACAGCCTGGTGTAGGCTGGGCTTTGGAGAAGCGTGCAAGGTAGGCAAAGAAGAATCAGCTTGGATAGGTGAGTAATGAGAGAGTAAGGGATGACCCAGGGGCCTGGAGCAGCTGTTCAGGTAAGAAGTTGACTTGGGAGGGTGGCTAACTGCTTCTGCTTGCCCTGGAAGGAGGAGCTTCCCAGGTGATAGGATTTTCAATGCAAACACTGGGAAAGTTCCAGACGAACCAGGATAAGTTGAGAAACCAACTAGATGGGGTGATCAGAGAAAACCAGTGCCCATGAAACCTGTAAACACTCCTCCAAGATCTCCCTAAACTGTCAGGAGGAGAAATGGTTAAAAACTGGCCTTCTTTCCATCTCTCAGAAAAGGGACTGGGCTAGTTGGCTAGTAAAGGGATGGGTGACCTTGAAGCCTGCCCATCTGGGGGACATGCAGGATATACCACTATAATCTGAAGGTATTTTGAAAATTTGTATCACAGCTAATGATTTTATACTAATCTTCACCAGGGGAGAATAGCCAGCAAATGCGATGTAGTGGACCTAGCAGCGGACTAGGAATCAGAAGATTTCAGCTCTTGCCCAGCCCTTCCACCAACCAAGCTGTGGGACCACAGATAAGTCAATTTCCCTCTCTGGGCTCCCTTTTTCTCCCTTGTAAAAATGAAGGTTTCAACTAGGTCCAGGGTTTGTATGTACCATGGATCCCTTTGGCAGTTTGGTGAGGCTTCTGGACCCCTTCGCAGAATAATGTTTAAAAGTGCAAAAAATAAAACTGAATTTGCAAGGGAAACCAATTATCATAAAGTTATCAACATACTGAGAAAACCACATTATATAGCAACATATAGGCTTATTCATAAATGCAACGAAGAAGAACCAGCAGTGGGCTTAACAACTGTAATTTCAAAGTAGTTATAAATATAAACAATATTTTAGGATATCTGCAACAACTATAATTTGATGTGAAAATATTTGTGACTTTTATTGGTAATAATGTCACAGGTGCTGCCAGTGCATCCATGGTTTATTGCCCACATTTGTAATGTAGGAAGGAAATGTCACATTTCAGTTAGAGGTTTGCGAAAATAAAAATGGGAAAAAAACCCACTTTTTTCCCTTTCTACTTTCCTCTAGTTTTATCCACAAACCCTATTGGGAGCTGAGTGATCCCTCACCCTTAAATTCATTATGTTGAAGTCTTAACTCCCGGGACCTCAGAATAGGGCTATATTTGGAAATTTGGTCCGTCTAGTCAAGGCTATGGTTTTTCCTGTGGTTATGTATGGATGTGAGAGTTGGACTGTGAAGAAGGCTGAGCGCCGAAGAATTGATGTTTTTGAACTGTGGTGTTGGAGAAGACTCTTGAGAGTCCCTTGGACTGCAAGGAGATCCAACCAGTCCATTCTGAAGGAGATCAGCCCTGGGATTTCTTTGGAGGCAATGATGCTGAAGCTGAAACTCCAGTACTTTGGCCACCTCATGTGAAGAGTTGACTCATTGGAAAAGACTCTGATGCTGGGAGGGGTTGGGGGCAGAAGGAGAAGGGGATGACAGAGGATGAGATGGCTGGATGGCGTCACTGACTCGATGGACGTGAGTCTGAGTGAACTTCGGGAGTTGGTGATGGACAGGGAGGCCTGGGTGCTGCGATTCATGGGGTCACGAAGAGTCGGACACGACTGAGCGACTGAACTGAACTGAACTGAACTGGAAATATGGTCCTTAAACAGGTAATTAAGTTAAAATGAGGTCAATAGGTTGAGCTCTAATCCAACAGGACTGGGGTCCTTAAGAAAAGAGGAGATCAGGACAGGCACACACAGAAGGAAGAGCGTATAAAGACACAGGAGAAGGTGGCCATCTGCAAGTCAACAAGAGAGGCCTCAGGAAAAATCAAACCTGCAGACACCTGATCTTGGACTTCCAGCTTCTAGAACTGTGAGAGAATAAACATCTGTTGTCTAAGCTGCCCAATCTGTGGTGCTTTGCTATGGCAGCACAAGCATGCTAATATAAACCTCCAAGCCATAGATGCAGTTGAAGAATTCCAGATTACAAACAACAAGGACCTATTATATAGCACAGGGAACTATACTCAGTATCCTATAATAAACCATAATGGAAAAGAATATATATGTATAACTAAATCACTTTACACCAGGAACCAACACATTGTAAATCAACTATACTTCAATAGAACTTTTTTTTTAATTAAAAAAAAAAAAAGAATTCTAGATCAGAACGGTCTCTAAGGTTCTTTGACTCTGCCCACGCTAACAAAGCTCTCAATGCGGTAAAAGAAGGGCTCTGAGAATGAAGGTGAAAGGACATGTTCTTTGGGCCACAAGACAGAAGGAGAAGGATTCCCACACGCTCCAGGCTCCCTTCATTTAATGTGACGGCTGGTGGTCCCCAGCGTGCTAAGAATCTCACCACCCACATACTCTCACCTCTGAGAGTATGTACGATCTGCAAGCTCTTGAGGGCAGTCCCTGTGCACCTCACAGTGTATCTGCAGAAACCTTCGGCCCAGATGGATTTATGACCTTGATCCCAGGACACAGTGGATGGTGCCTGCCAGCAAAAGAGCAAGGTTTGAGGAGTATCTCCTGCCAGTTCCCGGTGAGAAGCTGATGTTCATTTTTCCCGAGCTCTCATCACTTTCCCAGCACCAGGGGCCTGCCACAGGGGTACCACACCCAGCCAAGGGGCACGAGATGTGGGCATGGTGAGGATGGGTCTGGATTCCCTGGAGCTCATGACGAGGAGCCAGAAAGTGGAAGAGAGTTGGGGCCTGACGAGAGGAACAGGGAGCCCAGGGAGGAAAGAAGGTGAAGACAAAGGAGAAGGGGCTTGTTGAGCAGAAAGGAAGAAGGTAAAAGAAAGGAGATGGAGGGAGAATGAGATAGTTAGACATGGGAGACAGGAGAGAAATGGAGGAAGAAAGAGAATAAAGAAAAGAGGAATGGGTGTGAGCAGTTAATTCTGCCTTCAGGGAAGGCTGTCCAAGGCTCTCTGGCTTCTCCAGGGACTTCCATGACCCAAGGCCAATGAGAACCAGGAGAACACAGAGAGGACTCCTCCCCTTCACATCAAATGTGGAGCCTCAGCAGCTCCCACATCTGTTTCAGTAAACGGCAGTTGCACAAAAGGCATTCCCCTGCAGAGCCTCAACTGCTAGTTCTGGAGAGGCAACACAAGAAGGGGCTGCTCTCAGCCTGACCTGTGACCATCTTTGAAGGGAGCTGCTGCCATTCATGCAGCAGGGTGCCCCACCCACAGCTGGACAATGATGCCTCTCCCCAGAGCCCCAGTCCTCTGGCTTCTCATGGAAAAATCAATGACAGGGTTTATTTTCTTGATGCCGGCTTGTTTTTCGGCCCTGTCGGCCCTGATGTGATGCTTAATACTTCCCTGGGGAGTTGGGTGAAGCCATTGCAATCTCTTAGATAAATACCTAATTAGGATGCTTCTGAACAGAGTAATATTTACTTGGGAGAATGTGTCTTGGGTCAGTGTGCAATTAAGGAGGTTATTATTTTCTCAAGAGAGAGAGGTGGTTCCGGCAGGTTCTGTACTTAAATATGTCATTAGATGCTTAAAGCATCTGGGGTACCTGGAAGTCACCCTTTATTTATTTTTAAGAAACTCACCTATTGCAACATTCATACCACTGAGCCACTGGGATGAGGAGAGACAGATGATGGTTCTAACTATGCAGTTGAGGGAGGCAAAGCCATACTCTGGGGTCACCATTCAACTAAACCAGTAGCAATGAATGATGTAAAACTAAATAGGCCCATTGATTCAGCCAAGAATCAAATCTATACTGGCAACGGTGCTCAGTGTTCCATTTAGGAACTCATTTGATCCTCAGCACAACCCTACGAGGGGCTCTTCTTCTTTTTCAGGGAATAACACTCCACACTGAATTTTTTCCACTTAAAAAATTTTAGGAAAATCCCTGGTGGTCCAGTGGAAGATTCCATGATTTCATTGCCAAGGGCACAGGTTCAATCCTTGGTTGGGGAACTGAGACCCCATAAGCCATTTGGCTTGGCCAAAAAAAAAAAATATTGATACAATCTTTAGAGTTTACATTCCCTTTACAGTTACTACAAAATATTGGCTATGTTCCCCATGTTATACAATACATCCCTGAAAATACATCTTATACTCAATAGTATGTACCTTCTACCCTCCTACCCCTAAACTACTCCCCCAACTAGTAACTACTAGTTTGTTCTCTATATCTGAGTCTGCTTTCTTTTTGTTATATTCACTTGTTTGTTGTATTTTTTAGATTCTACATAGAAGTGATATCATATTGTATTTGTCTTTCTCTGCCTGACTTTTTTCATTTAGCATAAGGCTCTCCAAGTCCATGTTGCTGCATACGGCAAAATTTTTTTGTTTCTTATGACTGAGTAGTATTCCAAGTAGTATTCCATTGTATATATATACCATGTCTTCTTTATCTATTCATCTGTTGACGGACACTTAGGTTGCTTCCATATCTTGGTATATTACTATTCTTATTTTATAGGTTAGGACATGAGCTCAGTGAAGAAATGTGCCCAAAGTTAAAGAATCACAAAGCCACACCAAGGGTGGCCCAATATGATAATACTGGATTATAGCTGGAAGGGATGCCAGACACAGACTCTTTCTAAGGAAGAGTGCTTTAGTCAGTTCAGTTGCTTAGTTGTGTCCAACTCTTTTTGACACCATGGACTGCAGCATGCCAGGCTTCCCTGTCCTTCACCAACTCCCAGAGCTTGCTCAAACTCATTTCCATCAAGTCAGTGATGCCATCCAGCCATCTTATCCTCCGTCATCCTCTCTTGCCTTCAATCTTGCCCAGCATTAGGATCTTTTCCAGTGAATAAGTTCTTCACATCAGGTGGCCAAGTATAGGACTGTCATCTTCAGCATCAGTTCTTTCAATGAAATTCAAGACTGATTTCCTTTAAGATTGACTGGTTGGATCTCCTTGCTGTCCAGGGGACTCTCAAGAGTCTTCTCCAACACCGCTGTTCAAAGCATCAATTCTTCAGCACTCAGCTTTCTTTATGGTCCAACTCTCACATCCATACATGACCACTGGAAAAACCATAGCTTTGACTAGATGGACCTTTGTCAGCAAAGTAATGTCTCTGCTTTTTAATATGCTGTCTAGGTTGGTCATAGCTTTTCTTCCAAGGAGCAGTGTCTTTTAATATCATGGTTGCAGTCACCATCTGCAGTGATTTTGGAGCCCAATAAAATAAAATCTGTCACTGTTTCCACTGTTTCCCCATCTATTTTGCCATAAAGTGATGGGGCCAGATGCCATGATTTTCATTTTTTGAATGTTGAGTTTTAAGCCATCTTTTTCACTCTCCTCTTTTACTTTCATCAAGAGGCTCTTTGGTTCCTCTTTGCTTTCTGCTGTAAGAGTGGTGTCATCTGCATATCTGAGGTTACTGATATTTCTCCCTGCAATCTTGATTCCCGCTTGTGCTTTATCCAGCCCAGCATTTCACATGATGTACTCTGCATAAAGGAGAAGGAAATAACAACCCACTCCACTCTTGCTTGGAAAATCCCATGGATGGAGGAGCCTGCGAAGAGTTGGACACGACTGAGCGACTTCACTTTCACTTTTCATGTTCATGCATTGGAGAAGGAAATGGCAACCCACTCCAGAATTCTTGCCTGGAGAATCCCAGGGACAGCGGAGCCTGGTGGGCTGCCGTCTATGGGGTCTCACAGAGTCAGAAACGACCGAAGCGACTTAGCAGCAGCAGCAGCAGCAGCACTCTGCATAAAAGTTAAATAATCAGGGTGACAACATACAGCCTTGATGTACTCCTTTCCCATTTTGGAACCAGCCCTTTGTTCCATGTCCAGTTCTAACTGTTGCTTCTTGACCTGCATACTGGTTTATCAGGAGGCAGGTAAGGTGATCTGGTATTCCCATCTCTTTGTTTTATTTTTTTAATTTTTTAAATTATTTATTTATTTTTTAATTATTTTTATTACTATTATTATTATTTTTTACTTTACAATACTGTATTGGTTTTGCCATATATCAACATGCATCTGCCACAGGTGTACATGTGTTCCGCATCCTGAACCCCCCTCCCACCTCCCTCCCCATACCATCCCTCTGGGTTATCCCAGTTCACTAGCCCCAAGCTTCCTATATCCTGCATCGAACCTGGACTGGCGATTCATTTTTTATATGATATTATACATGGAGAAGGAAATGGCAACCCACTCCAGTGTTCTTGCCTGGAGAATCCCAGGGACGGGGGAGCCTGGTGGGCTTCTGTCTATGGGGTCACACAGAGTCGGACACGACTGAAGCGACTTAGCAGCAGCAGCAGCAACAGCATACATGTTTTAGTGCCATTCTCCCAAATCGTACCCGCCTCCCTCTCCCACAGAGTCCAAAAGACTGTTCTATACATCTGTGTCTCTTTTGCTGTCTTGCATACAGGGTTGTCGTTATCATCTTTCTAAACTCCATATATATGCATCAGTATACTGTATTGGTGTTTTTCTTTCTGGCTTACTTCACTCTGTATAATAGGCTCCAGTTTCATCCACCTCATTAGAACTGATTCAAATGCATTCTTTTTAATGGCTGAGTAATACTCCATTGTGTATATGTACTACAGCTTTCTTATCCATTCATCTGCTGATGGACATCTAGGTTGCTTCCATGTCCTGGCTAATATAAACAGTGCTGCAATGAACATTGGGGTACACGAGTCTCTTTCAATTCTGGTTTCCTTGGTGTGTATGCCCAGTAGTGGGATTGCTGGGTTGTATGGCAGTTCTATTCCCAGTTTTTTAAGGAATCGCCACACTGTTCTCCATAGTGGCTGTACTAGTTTGCATTCCCACCAACAGTGTAAGAGGATTCCCTTTTCTCCACATCCTCTCCAGCATTTATTGCTTGTAGACTTTTGGATCACAGCCATTCTGACTGGTGTGAAATGGTACCTCATTGTGGTTTTGATTTGCATTTCTCTGATAATGAGTGATGTTGAGCATCTTTTCATGTGTTTGTTAGCCCTCTGTATGTCTTCTTTGGAGAAATGTCTATTTAGTTCTTTGGCCCATTTTTTGATTGGGTCGTTTATTTTTTCTGGAATTGAGCTGCAGGAGTTTCTTGTATATTTTTGAGATTAGTTGTTTGTCAGTTGCTTCATTTGCTATTATTTTCTCCCATTCTGAAGGCTTTCTTTTCACCTTGCTTATCTCTTTAAAAATTTCCCACAGTTTGTTGTGATCCACACAGTCAAAGGCTTTAGCATTGTCAATGAAGCAGAAGTAGATGTTTTTCTGGAATTCTCTTGCTTTTCCTATGATCCAATGGATGTTGGCAATTTGATCTCTGGTTCCTCTGCCTTTTCTAAAACCAGCTTGAACATCTGGAAGTTCTCAGGTCACGTACTGTCAAAGCCTGGCTTGAAGAATTTTGAGCATTACATTGCTAGTGTGTGAGATGAGTGCAATTGTGCAGTAGTTTGAACATGCTTTGGCATTGCCTTTCTTTGGGATTGGAATGAAAACTGACCTTTTCCAGTCCTGTGGCCACTGCTGAGTTTTCCAAATTTGCTGGCATATTGAGTGCAGCATTTTCACAGCATCATCTTTTAGGATTTGAAATAACTCAACTGGAATTTCATCACTACCACTAGCTTTTTTCATAGTGATGCTTCCCAAGGCCCACCTGACCTCACACTCCAGGATGTCTGGCCCCAGCTGAGTGATCACACCATCACGGCTATCTGGGTCACTGAGATCTTTTTTGTATAGTTCTTCTGTATATTCTTGCCATCTTTTCTTGATATCTTCTACTGAATGCCCAGATTCAAGCAGGAACAAAAACAAGGAAACTAGAGAAGTTGAAGCCTCTGGAACACAGGGCTGCAGCAAACATTAAACACAGTCCAACTCCTAGACAGATTAACATAAACTCTCACACTAAAGGCCATTTACTCCATGCCTTATTGCCAACGCATGCCTGGCTTTCAAGAAGAAATAACAAAGTCTGACAAAAGGCAAAAGAGAACTGTCCAAAGAAACAAAGCCGTCATAAGCGCCAGACTCAGACATGCTACACCTGTTGGATATCAATACTGAAATAAATGTGGTTAATGTGTTGAGGGCTCTAGAGGAAAGAGTAGAGAACATAGAAAAACATATGAATAATGTAACCAGAAAGACGGAAACTCTAGGAAAGAATCAAAAGAGAAATGCTAGAAGTCAAAAACACCATCAGAGAATGAAGAATACCTGGGATGAGCTCATCAGGAGACTAAACGCAGCCAAGGAAAGAATCGGTGAACTGGGAGACAGGTCAACAGAAATTTCCTGAACTGAAATACAAAGAGAAAAAAAGCATGAATAAAAACAGAAAATCCAAAAATTGTTGGATGCTATCAAAAGGTATATGCATAGTTGGAATGCCAGAAGGACAAGAAAGAGAAAATAGAGCAGAAGAAACATTTGAAGTAATAATGGCCAAAACCTTCCCAAATCACAGATCTAGGAAGTTCAGAGAACACTATGCAGAATAAACACCAAAACAAACAAGCAAACAAACAAACAAAATAACTTTACACCTAGACATATCATATTTAAATGACAGAAAACCCAAGTCAAAGAGAAAATCTTCAAAGAAGCCAGGGGTGGGGGGGGGGTGGGGAGGGAACATATCTATAGAGGGGGAATAAAGAGAATAGTTATACCAGACTTCCCAACAAGAAGAGAATGGCATGGAATATTTTAAATGTTGAAAGAAAAAGCCCACCAACCTAGAATTCTATACCCATAGAAATTACTCTTCCACACACAGTAAAGGAGATATAAAGAAATTCTCAGGCAAACAAAAATTGAGGGAATATAATATCAGCATACCTGCCCTGCAAAAAAAAAAAGATATAAAAAGTTCTGTAAGCAGCAAGAAAATGATATAAAGAAAAGGAAAGCATTAGAGAAGGAAAATATTTTTACTTTTCTTATTCTTAATTGATCTAAAAAACAAATTCATTTAAAGCAACAAGAATAAAATGTATAATTACAGCATATGGTAAGTGAAATGAATAACAGCAATGTCAAAATGGGTAGAAGGAGAAATTGGGGGCAAAGTACCTGTACCACATGGGAAGCGGCATAGCATTATTTGAAAGTAGGCTTACACTGGGACTTCCCTGGTGGACCTGTGGCTAAGATTCCATGCTCCCAATGCAGGGGGTGGGACTCAATCCCTGGTCAGGGAACTAGATCCCACATGCTGCAACTAAGAGTTCACATGCCATAACTAAAGGTCTTGCGTTCCTCAGCTAAAAAGATCGAAGATCCCAGATGCCACAACTAAGACCCAGGGCAGCCAAATAAATAAATAAACATTTTTTTTAAAGTAGACTAACATCAATTAAAAATGTGTTTTGTAAGCTACCACCAAAACGAAGGAGTTATAATTGATAAGTTAAGAGGAGAGATTAAATGAAATAATAAAAATGTTCAATTATAACTAGAGAAAGGAGACTTCTGGTTTCTGTTTCATCATATAAGAAACTCTTGGAAGTCACCAAACTATCCTCACAACAAGCAAAAGATCAAATAAACAGGAAAATCAACACCTCTCCTTAGATCTGTAAAAGAAGTGAGGTCATGCAGCAAACAAACCACTGCCCCCCAAATTGTAGAGGCCAATAGATAAATATAGAGAATCACAACTTATTGGAGCAGAAACCCACAAGCTGCAACCTCTAAACATGACCTGTAATTAACAAATTGCTGGAGGCTCAGGTGATCAAGTCTGGGAATAAAACACTCCAGGGTGACCCCATCATCAGGAGGCCCCTAGACTTTTGTGTAGCACTAGCCTTCCGAATGGAAAAAGGGAAATACTCAACTTCTAGCCATCCTGTCTCACCTAAAAGGAAGAAAAATCTGAAAAGCATGAGTGCAGTTCACAATCCAGAGGTACAGGCTCATGGAAAGGCCAATATCTTGTCATAGGACTACAGAATGCTTCTCCCACCACAGACACACACCTCATCATTACATCACTAAAGGTCTGTCTACAGCAGTTCATTTCACCCAGTATATCATGTCCAGTTACCAAGAAAACATTATCAGACATGCTAAAAGGCAAAAACAAAACAACCATAGTTTGTAAAGACAGAGCAAACATCAAAACCAGATTCAGATATGGCAGTCATGTGGAAATTATCAGACCAGGAATTTAAAACAACTAGTATTAATATGCTAAGGGCCGCTGCTGCTGCTAAGTTATTTCAGTCGTGTCTGACTCTGTGCGACCCCATAGATAGCAGCCCACCAGGCTCCTCCATCCCTGGGATTCTCCAGGCAAGAACAGTGGAGTGGGTTGCCATTGCCTTCTCCAAATATGCTAAGGGTGCTAACTGATAATGTAGACAGTAAGCAAGAACAGATGGGAAGTGAAACAGATGAGAAGTGAAAATTCTAAGAAAGAACCAAAAGAAATGCTGGAAATGAAAAACAGTAACAGAAGTGAAGAATGCCTGCAATGGGCTTATTAGTAGACCAGACTCAGTTGAGGAAAGAATCTCTAAGCTTGAGGATACAGCAGTAGAAACCTCCAAAACTGAAAAGCAAAGAGAACAAAGACTGAGAACCAGAACAGAATATCCAGATTGTGAGACAACTACAAAAGGTGTAAGATACACATCATGGGGATACCAGAAGGAGAGGAAAGAGATGAAAGGGACAGAAGAAATGAATAAAAAATGACTGAGAATTTCCCCTGCATTAATGTCAGACACCAAACCACAGATCCAGGAAGCTCTTAGAACATGCCAGATAAATTAAACACACACATAGAAAACAAACAAACCAACAAAAACTACACTTAGGCATATCATTTTCAAGCTATAGAAAATCGAAGGTAAAGAAAAAATCCTGAAAAAAAGAGAGAGAAAAAATATTACCTGCAGAGGAACAAAGATAAAAATTATATCCAACTGCTCCTCAGAAACCATGCAAGCAAGAAGAGAGTAGAGTGAAATATTTAAAGTGCTGACAGAGAAAAAGCACCAAACTAGAATTCTGTACTCTGCAAAATAATCTATCAGAAATAAAGGAGAAATGAAGACTTTCTCAGACAAACAAAAATTAAGAGAATTTGTTGCCAGTAGGTTTCTATGGAAGAAATGTTAAAAGTTCTTTAGAGAGAAGGAAAATTATATAGGAAAGAAACTCAGATCTACATAAAGAAATAAAGAGCATTGGAGAAAGAATAATTGAAAGTAAAATAAAAACTTAAAAAAAAAAAACTCAATCGAGCTAACAGACAGTGGTTTGTACAAAATAATAACAGCAACAATGTATTTGTTACCTATATATATGGCTTAGGTATAAATGAAATAAATGACAGCAATGATAAGAGGGACAAGCCAGCAAAATTAGTATTATTGTTATTGTTTTGTACTTGCACTACCCATGAAGCAGTACAGTATTACTTGAAAGTGGACCTAGATTAGTTGTAAATGTATATTGCAAACTCTAGTGTGTATGTATATGCTAAGTTGCTCAGTTGTGTCCGAATCTTTGTGAGCCCATGGGCTATAGCCCACCAAGCCCCTCAATCCATGGGATTATTCTGGCAAGAAACTAGAGTGGGTTGCCATTTCCACCTCCAGAGGATCTTCCCAACCCAGGGATCGAACCTGCATCTCTGGCTGATCCTGCATTGGCAGGCGGATTCTTTACCACTGAGGGAAAACCACTAAAAAAAAATTTTTTAACGCTCAGTTAAAACCACAAAAAAAGAAAAAGACAAAAATATAAGCAAAGAACAAGGACAACTTACAGAAAAAAATAAGCATGGTAAATACTAGTCAAACTGTATCAGTGATCACTTTGACTAAATCAGTGGTCTAAACTCCCAATTAAAAGACAGTGACTATCAGAAGGGATCCAAAAAAACAAAACACAATGATATGTTGTCTACAAGAAATGTAATTTAAATATAAAGACACATATGTGTTAAAGGAAAATGGACAGAGAAAGATATACATTGCTAAGACATCAAAAGAAAGGAGGAGGAGCTATAGTAATATTAGAGCAGACTTCAGAGCAAGGAAAGCTATCACGGATGAATAAGGGCATTACATAATGTTGAGGGGTCAATTTCCATGAAGACAAAATGATTCTAAATGTGTATATGCCCAACAACGGAGCAACAAAATACACAGGACAGAACTGATAGAGCTGCAAGGAGCAATACATGAGTCCACCATCAGAAACGTCAGTCCTCCTCTACCAGAAATGGACAGACTCAGCAGGCAGAAAATCAGTAAGGACATGAATGAATTCAACACCAGCAGTCAGCTGTCTGTAAAGGACGTCTATGGACTGCTTCCATCCCCACATATCTGGAGATCAAACAACATATTTATAAACAACACATGGGTCCAGGAATAAATCTCAAGAGAAATTTTAAAATATTTTGAACTGCATGAAAATAAGAGAACAACACATTTGTGGAATGCAGCAAAAACAGGGCTTAGAGGGAAATTTATTATGATCTTTAAAAAGAAATAAAAAACACTCCCTGAAAAATAAGCCCCCAAACACATATACACTTTCAAAGGATAACATATCAATTAAACCTACATGAGGTAAATTGGAAGCATGTATGTTATCCACTGAGGAGGGCATGGCAACCCACTCCAGTATTCTTGCCTGGAGAATTCCACAAACAGAGGAGCCTGGGGGGCTATAGTCTCTAGGGCTGCAAAGAGTCAGACGTGAATGAAGTGACTTATTATCTTACTTACTGCAGAGTGGACAGCTCTAGGGGGAAGGGCCTAGTATGGGGACCTGTGTGAAGGAGAAAGGATGATCAAGATAAAAGAGGATCTGGGCACAAGTGGATGGTGATGGTGAGTCATAAAATGGGACATTGATGCCCCACGTCTGTGCATCTGAAATTCCTTAACAACGGAAGTTTTGGTTTAGAGACAGCATTCTGCGAGGTTGTGCGCGGTGGAAACAGAGAAACACAGGACGCAGGCATGTGGCTTGGCTACATGGAACAAGTCTGCTGTTACCACCTGCATCCACCTGATCTCAGGCAACATATTTAACCTCCTACATCCTGTTTCCTCATCTGTCCAAGGGGGAAAATAATCAAGCCGACTTCTGAGACTGACAGTGAGACTTAAAAGAGGTGAACACATGAAAAGCACTTATATAATATCTGACACATAAAAGCTTGATAAATTGATAAATGGTCACCATTATCACTTTAAATGCTTTTCTGTATTCAGTATACTTCTTAAGCCAGATTTGTAATTATTTCTTGCAGGAAGCATGTTTCATTGCCCACCCTCAGCCCCCTTGTCAGAACCTGCCCCTCCCAAGGGCAGCCCACACAGCCCTTCCCCTGCCTCCCCACTGCCTGTCCTGTCCAGGCCACCCTGATGGGACGTGCAGTCTGACTCAAGAGAGCTGGGCAAGGCCAGGATCTCTCTCCATAATGTAATCAGAGAGACCAATGATCTTGGTTGGTGAGACTGCGCTGGACTTGTATAATCTCAGGGAGTCGGGGCCTGAGCCAGCAGACTGCAGGGAAGCCAGCATCACCCCACGGGCAGATGTTCTGGGGGAGTGGGAACTACATGTGATGTGGTTTGCAGATGCTCAGAGAGGCAGAGAGCAAGATAAGGCCAGGTCCCTGAGATCTAGCTGTATTTCCTGAACTTTGATTCCATCACATTCCCTTATCCCTTTCAATAAGACTCCTTGAGTTTATTTTTTAATGGGTTTCTGTTTCTTACAACCAAGACAGCCTTAACTGAAACATTAATTTACAGGCCTGTATTGCCCACCAGACACTGTCTGCATTCCTAGCACCTGATGTGGTTCTGGCTAAATAACTGCCTGTTAAAAGAAGAATGGGCATCCCTGGTGGCTCAGTGGTCAAGAACCCGCCTGCCAGTTCAGGAGACATGGGTTCAGTCCCTGGGTCGGGAAGATCCCCTTGGAGAAGGGAATGGCTATCCACCCTAGTATTCTTGCCTGGAAATTCCATGGACAGAGGAGCCTGGTGGGCTATGGTCCATGGGGTCTCAAAGAGTCAGACAGTTCTTAGCAACTAAACAAGAGCAAGAGAAGAATGGATGAATGAATGAACAGACAACACAACAACAGGCCTGTCCAGGCCCTCACTCCTGGCCAGTGTCCCCGCATCCAGCCTTGGGTACTTCCCTGGTCCTTTGGCCTGAAGAACCCTTCACCCCCCACATCCTAGGATCAGGAGAGGCCAGTGGAGATGGATTCTCTTGAGTTACAGAGCCTGCAGTCCCACATAGACAGGGGTGACAAGGGAAACCATTGACAGTCAAGACGGCATTCCAAAAGACATGGTTGCTGCTGCTAAGTCACTTCAGTCGTGTCCGACTCTGTGCGACCCCATAGACGGCAGCCCACCAGGCTCCCCCATCCCTGGGATTCTCCAGGCAAGAACACTGGAGTGGGTTGCCATTTCCTTCTCCGATGCATCAAAGTGAAAAGTGAAAGTCAAGTCGCTCAGTCGTATCCGACCCTCAGCGACCCCATGGACTGCAGCCCACCAGGCTCCTCCTCCATGGGATTTTCCAGGCAAGAGTACTGGAGTGGGGTGCCATTGCCTTCTTCCCTGTTTAACTTGGATGGCTGTTTCCAGGGGCGGGAAGGACACGCGCTTCATTGATGTGGTTGGCAGTGTGCCAGGACGTTTACACAGGCTTCCCCGCCAAGTCACTGACCCTGTGAGGAAGGTCCTGAGTGCATTCATCCCCGGAGCTGGTCCTCCCCTTTCTTGCTCTTCCCTGAGGTTGCAGCATGGCTGACCCCAGCAGGCCGTGTCTCCCAGCGTCCAGCTACTTTCAGCCAAGGGAAGCAATGGCAGAGACTGAGGGTGGCAGAGGGAAAAGCAGGGATCTTTCTCCTGCTTAGTCCTGGTTGAGGTAGCATCCTGGCAAGGCTGTGTCCTCTGGGGCTCCAGCTCCCCCTCCATGACCTGACCCCTGGGCTGCAGAAACACTGCCTCCTTCCTGGGCCTCCAGCCCACAGCTGTCTCCCTTCTAATCTCTGATTGCCACTCATTCCCCCACATGGCTTCCCAAGTCTGCCTTCTCCTCTGTAACCAATCCCCTACATTACATCACTCTATTTTAAATCCTCCAGGAGTTTTTTTTTTTTTTTTTTTTTTTGTCAAACCTGGCATCATCTATATGCTATCCTGAAGAAAAAGAACCACAGGGATAAGGTATTTGCCATGGGTTGAACAGCCTGCAAGTGGCAATGGATTGGAATCTGGCTCTGACTCTGCCATGCACTTCCTCCCACTGCCCTCGAACATCCTTCCACCTGCTAGGGGAACGGGCCTGGGTCCCACCTGTACCATGGCTGCCATGGGAAGGTCTCACAGCCCTCCCTGGAGAGTAGACTCCAGGCAATTTGGCAGCAAGTGCTGGGCTCCCTGCTAAGTTCAGACATGTAGCCCCAGACCTAAGCTCTGTTCCTAATGTTGGAAAGTATTTACCCTGCACCTTTCCTGGAAACTGTGAGCATGGACTGTTCCAAGGAGACTTTAAAAAGCTGTCTTTGATTGACTCACTTCATCATCCTCCCAAAGAATGTCTATCTTGAGGATCTGTAATCCTCTTACCACCAAAGTAAGACATGAGTTATTTTGTTCTGACTGTTTTCCACCTCTGCATCCACCCTGCAAGGAACTGGATGTTTTCTAGCTGAAGACTTGCTAAATGATCTAGATCTTTGAACCCACAGTGTGGCCTGCAGACTGGCAGCATCACCTGGCAGCTGAGAGCCTCTTGGAAATGCAGGACCCCAGGCCCCACCCCAGCCCCACTGAATCAGGATGTACTTTAACAAGACCAAGATCCCTGGATGATTCCTGTTTATGTTAAAGTTGGAGAAGGGCGGCCCTAGACGCTGCAGTAGATATTTACTTGGCATCTATTATGTATAATCTCATAACAGTAACACATACCTTGTTAGGAAGCAGGAAGACTTAAATGAATTAATATATTAGTTCGGAGTCTGTCGCATGATACATGGCTATATGTTTTAGTATACTGATCACTAGTAGTATAACGGTTCGCTGGACTAGGGGGCTCAAAGATTAATAGATGAGTAAGATAGAGCCCTGCTTCAAGGAGCTCTCAGGCTGTTGAGAGACGTGCATATAAACAAATAACTCTAAATCACATAGAGTCTGTGCTCTGATCGTTACACACCAAGCTATAGGACCTGCTGCTAAGTCATTTCAGTCGTGTCTGACTCTGTGTGACCCCACAGATGGCAGCCCACCAGGCTCCTCTGTCCCTGGGATTCTCCAGGCAAGAATACTGGAGCGGGTTGCCATTTCCTTCTCCAATGCATGCATGCATGCTAAGTCACTTCAGTCGTGTCCGACTCTGTGCGACCCCATGGATAGCAGCCCACCAGGCTTGGACAGTATTCTGTGACTTAAAATCACATCCCATATCACTTGAGCATAAAATCGCTTTGTCAAGTAAGTAACATGACCATGTTACCCCATTATTGAACTCAGAGGGGCAATGCCCAAGATCACACAGACACTTGAATCCAAACCTTTCAACTCCAAATCCAGTGCCTTCCGGTCCCTCCATGGCCTCTCAGAAAGAGAAGCTACTTTACAAGACCTGTGGGTCTTGTAAAGCTCAAGGTAGAAAGAAAACTGCAACCAAGGACCAGTATCTTAGGGGCCATTGGAGTGGCTCCTCGTTTTTTGTTTTTAATCTTTTAACATTTTTCTTTACTTATTTTTGGTCGTCCCGAGTCTTCGCTGCTGCACCAGCTTTTCTCTGGTTGTGATGAGTGTGCTTTTCATTGTGGTGGCTTCTCTGGTTGTGGAGCATGGGCCTAGGGTGCTTGGACTTCAGCAGTTATGGTTCCTGGGCTCTGGAGCACAGGTTCAAACGTTCTGATGCATGTTCCTCCGCAGCATGTGGGATTTTCCCAGATCAGGGATCTAACCCATGACTTCTGCACTGGCAGGCTGATTCTTATCCACTGAGCCACCAGGGAAGCCCTGAGTCCTTGTTTTGTATTCATCATTTTTTTTTTTTTAAATAAATTTGGAGAAGAACAGTGATCAGGGTTGGAACGAAGTGGCTCCTTCTGAGAACATACAGATAAGTGGAAATGAAGCCCAGCCAGCCTATGGGGGTGTAGGAATGTTCTGTTGGGTTGGGGTGGGGTTTTTTTGGCAAATTCAAAAACATACCCCACTGTCCCACCAATGTTTGCTTTTAGAAAACTGGTCCCAGTTTCCATCTGGAAGCTTGGCTCAGGGAGCTGTGTCCACCAGTTCTTCTTTCACACCATCAACTCTGGATCAGCACATGGGGCCTTCCAACCAGGCGCTCCGGTGGTTGGTGAACAGAGCAGCGGTTCTCAAAGTAGGGGCCCTGGAGGAACCACTATAGCATCACCTAGGAAACCATCAGAGGTGAAAATCCTCCAACCTGTCCCAGACCCACCGAGATAGAAACTCTGAGGTTGGCTGGGGGAAAGCATGGGAAGTATTAGATGTTTTAACAATTCCTCCAGATGATGAGCTTGAGAACCACAGCTCTATTGCCATGCAATAAAACTTTCTACAGTGGTGCAAGTGCTTATGTCTGCCCGGTCCAGTATAGAAGCCACCAGTCATGTGTGGCTGTCAAGTATTTGAAACACGGCCAGTGCAGTGGAGGAACTGGATTTTTTAATTTTATTGGTTTTTCATCAATTTAAAATATCCAGGTGTGACAAGCGGTGGGCAGTGCAGGTCTAGAGGGCAGTCTCTCCCACCCCTACTTCACATATTAGAAATAATCACTCCCCAACCAGGTGGAAGGTGGGAAGTCAGGAGAAGCACAATGAGAGGAGATGTTCAGAGAGACGCTTCATTGCCAGGCCCGGGGAGAAACAGGATCCTGCTGAGGCTGAGCTGAGACCGTGGCCAGAGTGGACATTCCCTAGAGACCCCTGGTCCTCTTGTCCCTGAAGGTGGCATGAGAAGAACCCTCAGGGAGAGGCGCTGAAGTGGACATGGGAGGACAGACAGGGCAGGGGGAAGGGCTCACTGACTCATAAAGTAGCAATTCAAATAGACTAGAAAAAGGCCTCTGTAGAGATGCAGCAAAAGATGAACATACACTGAAGCAGGAAAGATTTGGGTCTGACATGAGGAAGAACGCCTGATGAAGTAGCTGAGACAAATCTTGCTGACAACCTAAGACATTGCATACCCTGCAGGGGAGGGTGGGCTGGTGAAAGGTCCCTGTATCCTAGTTCCTCTTTTATTGACTAACTAGGCGACCATGAACTAGGGGGCTTCACCTGGCTGGCCTCAGTTCTCTTATCTGCAGTAGAGAACCCAAGAGGCCGAACACCAGGGGAAGGAGACAGGATAGCAAAGTGATTAAGAGCTCAGGCTTCCAGAGCCAGATGTAGTCTGACACTCAGTGTGGCCTCAGCCAAGGGACCCTCTGAGTCACCTGACACTCCTGGGGCTTTAATTTCCTCATCTGTAAGACAAATCTGCTAATAATAAAGGTGCTATAAGGACTAGATAGGGCTTCCCTGGTGGCTCAGCAGTAAAGAATCCGCCTGCAGTACAGGACACTCGGGTTCAATCCCTGGGTCAGGAAGATTCCCTGAAGGAGGACATGGCAACCCACTCCAGTATTCTTGCCTGGAGAATCCCTTGGACAGAGGAGCCTGGAGGGCTATAGTCCATAGGGTTGCAAAGAGTTGGACACGACTAAAGCAACATAGTTAGGAGCACTATAATAATTTTACTTTTTTAATAATAAGTTTTAAAGCTTACTTTTAAAATTACACATATTCACTCATTTATTCCTCACAATAACTGGAGGAAGCAGTTCAGTTATTATATCCACTTTTTTCAGGTGAGGAAACTGAGGAACAGAAAGGTTATATAACTTATCTAAGGATACAAAGCCAGAAGTCAAGCTCCACTGTCATGATTTCAAATGCCACTCTAAAGTGCCTCCAATACCCGCTGGCTTTTACTAGTATTCACCTGCAAAACAGCCAGGAGGAGAAGGGCAACAGCAAGAATCAGGAGCTGAGGGACTTCCCTGTCGGTCCCGTGGTTAAGACTCCATGCTTCCAATGCAGGGGGTGCAGGTTTGATCCCTGGTTGGGGAACTAAGGGCCCACACGCTGCATGTGCGCCAGTGCATGCTCAGTCATGCCCGACTCTTTGTCAGGCTCCTCTGTCCATGGGACTATCCTGGCAAGAATACTGGAGTGGGTTGTCATTTCCTCCTCCAGGGGATCTTCCCCACCCAGGGATCAAACTCATGTCTCCTACAGCTCCTGCTCTGGCAGGTGGATTCTTTACTACTGAACCACCTGGGAAGCTCATGATGTACAGTACAGCTAAAAAATAATAATAAATTTAAAGAAAAAAACAGAATGAGGAGTCGAAGGCGCAGACTCCAGTCTCTTCATGTTGTGACCATAAGCCCCTTCTCCCCACCCCACCCCCAGCCCAGCGTCCCCATCTGTGTTATAAAAAGCACTACATGGACCCTGAGCCTCAGAAGCTGTCACAGTCTTGGGGAAGAAGTGAGACAACTCTGTTCTGCAGAGTTTAAACCCACCTACGCCAGCTGGTCAGAAAGAGACTGGCCCAAAAGTCCCTGGAGGCTCCTTCCAAGTTGAAGACCATTTAAAGTTATGAGCTCATTCCAAGGACTTGGAGGAAATTCCAAGAACTTCTGGGAAACGCCAAAGTGTAAGTTGGAACCGAAGAATCCAGTCCTGGCTTGACAGGGTGAACTGAGGCAAGCCACGCCTTCCATCTCCCCTGCTGGTGCTGGTGCCCATTCACCCTCCCAGCCTCAGGGGATCAAGGCTGACTGGTCCAAGTCAGTCATAACTCCACCCTCAGTTGGTGATTGGCTTAGACCTAAATACAGGACTCAATCCTGGCCAATGAGGAGAAGTCACCAAGGCACAGTTGGGAGAGGATTCCCTCCTTAACAGCACAAGAGCCCTAGGAGAGTCTGCTTCCCTCTAGGACGCTCTGAGTGCCTAGAACTGCTGCAGCCGCCTTGTGACCATGAAGAGTAGTCACGAGACGCACAGAGAAGCTGGGACTTGGTGTTACAGAGTACCTGAATTAACCAGCCCTGCAGCTACCAGGACTACTCTTCAAGAAGATAATAAACCTATTGCCGTCTAAGTCATTTTGGTCCAGTGTTCTGTTTCTCAGGATCAAATGCATCCTAAATTACACATTTAGTTTTCTTCATTTCTGAAATGAAGATAATACCACCACGTTCTTATGAGGATAAAATGAGATGAAAGATGGGAAAATGCCTAAAACATCCATGAGAGGCTTAGCATTTCAGTGCCCTGAAATCTAACAGCTTTACAGATGGGAATGGGGAGGGACTATTAGTCGTATTGTAACCCACTGACAGATGATTCAATGCCTAAGGGGCTTTTTTTATGGGGGAAAAGAAGCTTTTCTTAATTCTTAATTTGTTACAATTACATCTAATTAAGAGAACTCAGAAAACCTATTTTTCTCAGTTACAAATATAATGAATGATATGTTCTTAATTTGTAAATGCAGTTACAAACACTCCATTTGATTCTTTTGAAGATCAAAAGAATTCTTTCAAAGCTCTCAAATGGCAGACAAAACATTCAGAAATGCAATGGTTACACAACTTATTACTGCACCTACTTATGTCTACTCTAGAACACACACACACCATGGCCTTAATTCATTATTCTGCACCTGATATATTACCTTCCCAGGATTTTTGCTACATGTATTCTTTACTGCATTTCTTATATCATCCTAGGGTTTCAGTAATATTTCTCCTTCCTGAGGAGTCCTACTAGAGCCAAGAGACAGAGGACAATTTCTCAGATAAGCTGAGGACACAGAATTGGGCAATTGGTTAATTGGTTCTTGGCTGGGACATAGGGCCTGGATGTCCAATGTAAGGTGATGTAAACATGAGTCCCTGGACTCCAAGCTGGGTCCCTTTTTATAAAAAAGATTTTTACTTGTGATGACTTGGGGATTTTAAGCATCTGGTTTTTATTATGGATTAAAAAAAAATTGTTTAGCTGTGCCAGCTATTAGTTGAGGTGTGCATGATCTTTAGTTGTTGCATTCAATCTCTTAGTTGCAGCATGTGGGATCTAATTCTCTGACCAGGGGTCAGACTCATGCCCGCTGCGTTGGGAGCATGAAGTCTTAGCCACTGGACCACCAGGGAAGTCCCTATTAAGTATTTTTTTTAAGTTTTTAAATTTGGTGTCTTCCCTGAGATGATCCACTGAGAGAGGCACTTAAGTTGTGAAATACTTTTCCTTTAAACCCATCATTTTTGTCTAACCTTGAGAAAAATATCAGAAAAATATCAACCCAAATCAAAGGACATTCTACAAAATGCCTGAGCAGTACTCCTCAGAACTGTCAAGGTCATGAAAAATAAGGAAAGACTGAGACAGTGTCACAGATCCTATGGGATCCTGACCAGGAAGAGGACATTCAGTTCAGTTCAGTCACTCAGTCGTGTCTGACTCTTTGCGACCCCGTGAACCACAGCACGCCAGGCCTCCCTGTCCATCACCAACTCCTGGAGTTTGCTCAAACTCATGTCCATCGAGTCGGCGATGCCATCCAACCATCTCATCCTCTGTCATCCCCTTCTCCTCCTTCCCTCAATATTTCCCAGCATCAGGGTCTTTTCAAATGAGTCAGCTCTTCGCATCAGGTGGCCAAAGTATTGGAGTTTCAGCTTCAACATCAGACCTACCAATGAACACCCAGAACTGATTTCCTTTAGAATGGACTGGTTGGATCTCCTTGCAGTCCAAGGGACTCTCAAGAGTCTTCTCCAACACCACAGTTCAAAAGCATCAATTTTTTAGCTCTCAGCTTTCTTTATAGTCCAACTCTCACATCCACACATGACCATGGAAAAACCACAGCCTTGACTAGACAGACCTTTGTTGACAAAGTAATGTCTCTGCTTTTGAATATGCTATCTAGGTTGGTCATAACTTTCCTTCCAAGGAGTAAGCGTCTTTTAATTTCATGGCTGCAGTCACCATCTGCAGTGATTTTGGAGCCCAGAAAAATAAAGTCAGCTACGCTTTCCACTGTTTCCCCATCTATTTGCCATGAAGTGATGGGACCAGATGCCATGATATTTGTTTTCTCAATGTGAGCTTTAAGCCAAAATTTTCACTCTCCTCTTTCACTTTCATTAAGAGGCTCTTTAGTTCTTCTTCACTTTCTGCCATAAGGGTGGTGTCATCTGCATATCTGAGGTTATTGATATTTCTCCCAGCAATCTTGATTCCAGCTTGTGCTTCCTCCAGTCCAGCGTTTTTCATGATGTACTCTACATATAAGTTAAATAAGCAGGGTGACAATATACAGCCTTGACGTACTCTTTTTCCTATTTGGAACCAGTCTGTTGTTCCATGTCCAGTTCTAACTGTTGCTTCCTGACTTACATACAGGTTTCTCAAGAGGCAGGTCAGGTGGTCTGGTATTCCCATCTCTTTCAGAATTTCCCACAGTTTATTGTGATCCACACAGTCAAAGGCTTTGGCATAGTCAATAAAGCAGAAATAGATGTTTTTCTGTAACTCTCTTGCTTTTTCCATGATCCAGTGGATGTTGGCAATTTGATCTCTGGTTCCTCTGCCTTTTCTAAAACCAGCTTTATAGTAAATGATAATTTGTGGGTATAAAGTTTCAGTTATGCAAGATGGATAAGTTCTAGAGATCTGCTGTATAAAATAGTATATATGATTACCACTATGTATGGTGAACTTCAAAATTTGTTAAGAGGGCAAATCTTATGTTAAGTGTCCTTACCAAAAAAAAAAAAAAAGGAACAGGATACAAAGATACTTTGGGAGGTGTTGATTATGTCTATTACCTTGATTGAGGTGACAGTATTCTGATGTGTGCATATTTCCGAACAGGTTAAATATGTGCAGTTCTTGGTATATAGATTACACCTCAATAAAGCTGGGTTGTTTTTTTTTTAGAAATTAACTTTGGAAGGAACTGAGTGAGAAGTCTCTGTATTATCTTTGCAACTCTTCTCCAAATCTAAAATTATTCCAAATGAGCTTATCTTTTAAATGGTGCCTTATTCTCATCTCCCCCAGAAGCAGACACTGAGACAAGAATATAAGTGGAAGTAGTTTTTTTTGGAAAGCAATTCTTGGAATCACCCAGCAGGACTCAGGGAAGTGAGACCAGGAAAGGAGGAATCCAGAGAGGCCGTGTCAGCAAACTGGTGACCACTGTGGGTGACCAGGAGCAGTACTGCCCAGAAACATGGGAGATGGTGTAGATCGGCACCTCAGTTACCCCAAGTAGTAGGCAGGGGTGCTGGAATATTTATCCACCCTTCTCCTCAAATATTGGTTGAGGGCTGCCCAGGAGATGGACACTTCCAGGCTGCTCATGTGGACCATGTCGGTTCCAGTGGCCAGAGACAGATCTCAGGCAAAGAGTGGCAGGGCTGGTGGTCCAAAGCTGTCCAGTCAGGTGAGGAAAGGATGGTTACTAAAGGGAGCTGTCAGGTGAGAAAAGGATGGTTACCAAAGGGGAGCTGGACAGGACACAGACGACACCTGCCTCTCTTGGCAGCTTTCCCGAAATTGATTTCACTTTTAGACGTCTCTTGCCTGAGAGCATCTAACCCATCATCTTATTAGGAAGTACTGACTTGGTCCAACAATATTATTTAAAATTTATTGTTCTTTTATTTGCATTTTATTATAATTCATATAAGACTATCTAAAAATTGCATCTCCTGGGATTGAATGTGCAAAGTGAGTCCCCGCCCCCCTCAGGACACGTGCTGAATATGTAACCAGGAACATCCTGCAGAACCCTGTCCCGCCTCGATTTTTGCATGGACTGCCTCTTGGCTTTGAGTCCCCTGCCTGGATTTTATGCCACGGAAGTGCTCACTGACTGTTCTCACCCTTGCCACTGTGTCCGTTTATTCTGGGATTATTTGGTTTACTCACAGTTCCTGGTGTTTACTCTTTCCTGCCTGTGTGGATAGAAATAATAACATAGTCTATTAGACACTAACTGGGAAACAGGTCATTTCAGTCATTTACATGGAAGGGATTCATTGAAGAGAATTGACTGTACAGCTGGGAAGACAAACAGGGGACAGTGAGATTAGCGATTCAAGGAAATTGCTAGCACCTTTGGGCTGGTGGGACTAAGGAGAGGTGCTAGTGGAGCCCTGGGGCTGGGGCTGGGGCACCCTCAAAAGAGCCTGGCAGTGTGGAGCCTCCAACAGGACAGCAGCTGGAGCTATGGAAGGCAGTGCTGGGAGGCGAGGCAGCCAATGCTGGAGACAGAAACGTGGGGAGAAACAGCCTGGCTTCTCCTTCCTTCTCACTCTCCAGCCTCCCTCCCAACTGGCCATGCCCAGACAGAAGCCTGGGAAACCCAGGCTGTGGGAGCCAGTGCCTGTGATAAGCAGCAGAGGAAAGAGGCCAGGAGTGAACCTAAGGCTCTCACACTCATCCCCAGTTATTACAACCAGTCACATGACTTAGAGGAGAAATAAAATACACATACATGTTAACCATCCTTTAATCTTAGAATAAAAAGTGAACACTGTACCCTACTAGTCATCCACCTCAAATCATTCAATTTCCCTTTCATTCGACGTCAAACTAACCATTCTTATTTGCATATCATAAAAAGCCCATGGCCTTTCACGAGTTCTCACCAATATACCACATGATTAGAAGGTCAAATTGTCAATGTGTCCATGCGAGCACCTTCAGGATGCCCTTGGCCTCCTTGATAGCATTCTTTCCTTTCTGACAATAATAAGATGATCCAGAACTTTCCAGCTTCATTTGTCTTCCCCTCTCTCCCATCCAAGACATGATCACCTACCTTCCAAGGAGACCCTGATTCCGTTAGTAGAGAACAAATGCTAAAAGCCAAAATCTGGCCACAAGGAGTTTACTCTTGGTAGTGACACAGTTGGAAACATTTCTTTGTGAGACTATGGATTTATATCAACAGTTCCAATTCAACATAATGTCTTGTGGAATCTCACTTTTAGAAAACAGTATATAGTTTTCAAGATCATCCCCTGGCAGGACCAAAGGGCCTTGGAAGAACTGAACTGGGGGGGTGTTGGCTTCAGACAGGACTAGCACACAAACTCCTCTGACACCGATGCCTGTGAAACACTCTGAATGCGTGCCCGGAGGGCCCCAAGCACCTTACCTGCATCATCTCATTTAATCACAGTTGCCTTGTACAAGCGTGATTACTACCACCCTTTTACAGACAAGAGAAGAGCTTCGAGAGAGTGGATGAAGTGCTCCTGGTCCTGTTGTATTGACAGCATCCCCCCTAACTGCCCACCATGCCCGGACTCTTCAGCCTTGCACCACGTGGCCAAGCTGGGGCGTCCCTGGACCCCAAACAAACTGCCTCTATGCTCTTCCCGCTGCCTTTGGGTGTGTTGTCAGCTCTCCCTCCTGTGCTTCCTTGAACTTCAGATTCCAGCTTCAATGTTCCTCTGTGCTCCTTGCTCCGTGTACATCTCAACACACATTAGAGCTGCATGTGTGCTTATGTGCGTGTGTGTGTGTGTGCAGCCCCCCTTACACTGCAAGCCCCTCATGGGCAAGTTCTGTGTTTCATTCACCTCCGCATCCGTAACGCACAGTGCCTGACATTTTCAGGTGCTCAAATCACATGTGATGGAGAAGGGAGGAGGGCGACCTGGCTCCCAGGTAGCTCAACCCCTGGCAGGTGCCGAGGGGTGCCCTCTCCTCCACAGCCATTTCCTATTCTAAAGGGGGGCCTTCCCCCAAGCTGCGGCTTCCCTGGTGGCTCAGGTGGTGAAGAATCCGCCTGCAATCTGGGAGACCTGAGTTGGATCCCTGGGTTGGGAAGATCCCCTGGCGGAGGGCATGGCAACCCACTCCAGTATTCTCACCTGGAGAATCCCCAAGGACAGAGGAGCCTGGGGGGCTGCAGTCCACGGGGTCACAAACTGCCTCCCAAATACGCACCAGTATTCGATGGCTGCTTTTCCTAAAACGAACGAGTTTTTATCTGCTTCGGAAAACAATAGTCTGATTTGCTCTAGTCTTTAAGGCTTCACTGACAATCTGGGAGGCCAACAAGGAAAACTGAACTGTGGTCCAGACCAAGGACTTGCATCTCCCGGGTCTGAGGGCTTGTGGCAAAATCTCCACAATTCAAGTGAGGCGCTTGCCAGCTGGTGTTCAATCTCTCTCTCTCTCTCTCTCTCTGTCTCTCTCTCTCACACACACACACACACGCACACACATGCACGCACACGCTGCCTTGGTAACCAGCGGCTACTAAAAAAAAATGCAAACGCAGCCACTTTCCCAGGAGAAAAAATCCTCTGCCAGTACACAAGGCCCAAGCAAGTTTCTTCCACAGACTCTCGTGTGCGTTGCGTTGTCACCGCCCGTGAACGTGAGTCCAGGCGTGTGCATAGCTTCCGGTGCATGTGCCCTGGAGCCTCGTCCGTCAGGGTTCCTCGGGTTTAAAACTGTGAGCACTGCGGCAGTTCCTGCTGTGATGTATGCATAGCTAGCACCGTGTTGTTCTGCCAGGGGCTACGGCTCCTCGCAAGAGGTCTGTTCCCTGAAATAGGTTAAGCCCTCCTCCACCGCCTCTGTTCCCGCGTGCACACTGCTGACTCAGCCAGTGTGGCCTGTAGAAACGCCCCCAAAGACGTGATTTGTGTTGGCATAGCAACAATATGTTAATAGCGTCTTCCCTGGAGCAGGCTGGCAGGACCTCTACCCGGTGTTGGTCCAGTTACTGTGCACTTCAAACTGGAGTAAAAACCAACTGCCTTCCTTTGAACAGAGGCTGTAATTCAGACCTCCCCCCTCTTTAAACCCAAGTTAATAAGGTTTAGGTGATTTTTAATGCTTTCATGATAAAAGAGAAAAAAATGATACTAGGTCCATGCAACTGTCTTGATGTTGCACCATTAAAGAGAGAAGAGGTCGTTGTCTTTTCCTCCTTTTTCCTTCGTCCTCACTCCCAGAGTCGCTCTGTACCTTTGAAGCCTGACTCGTGAACCAAGCTTAATGAGGGGACAGCGTATAACAGCTGCTGTGCTCGGGTTGCAAATAATAAGAGACTGGACTCAAGCCAAATTAAACTGTAGAGAAGATGGTCAGCTTCAGCAAAGACTTCCAGGCTGGATGGACTTCAGGCTCAGGGAGAAACCAAGGACTCAGGTCCTTTTCACATCTCTGCTCGTCCAGCCTCAGCACCAACTCCTTCCAAGTCTGAGCCCCTATGGTCTTAGCTGCCAGCACCCCAGCAGAGGGAGAGAAAGTCAGAGACAGAGAGACACACAGACCAACAGGGTGAGACACAGCAAATGGATCTGGCTTCTCATCCCCCCAGCGGAAGGCAGAAGTACTTCCCAGAGACCTTCAGCAAACCATTCCTTGTGTCCCATTGGCAGAATCAGGTCATGTGCATTCCAGAACCAGTCAGTAGCAGGGTGAATGGGATTGTCCTCCAATGCCTCAGGGTCACCCCGTGAGCTGAAGTTAATTCTTCAAACTGCAGTTGTCCTGTGCTTAATGGGAGGAGTGAAATGGACAGTGGGGAGGCCACCACTGTACCCACTATTATAACATGAGCACTGCTAGAATACAGGTGAGCACTACTAGCTTACAGGTGAGCACTAACAGACTGGGCTTCCCGGGTGGCTCAGTGGCAAAGAATATGCCTGCCAGTACGGAAGATGCAAAAGATGCAGGTTCGATCCCTGGGTCAGGAAGATCCCTTGGAGTAGGAAATGACAACTTGTTCCAGTATTTTTGCTTGGAAAATTGCATGGACAGAGGAGCCTGGTGGGCTACTGTCCATGGGGGTCACAAAAAGTTGGACATGACTGAGCGACTGAGTGCATGCGCATGTGTGCACACGCGCACACACACACACACTACTAGATTACAGGTGAGCACTATGAAGACACAGCTGAGCACTAAAGGACACACGTCCTCTATATGTTGCCACTGCTGCCTCCTCTTAGCCACCCTCAAGTTTGGCTCAGTCACATGCAACCCAGCAAAGCAATGGGAGCTGGAAGATGGAGTCCAACTGTCCTCCCTTCACTTGTGAACGGGGCACATCCTCTCTAGCATGTCTTTCTTCAGCCCTCACTTGTGACGTGTGATCCTCTCTCAGTGAGAGTGCTGGGCACTGCCTGGGCCAGCGAGAGCTGCTTCCTGAGGCTGGGGCAGGTGATGTGCCGAGGAACTCCTGACATCAGTTTCTCAGCCACCATCAACCTCTGGCACCCTCCTGGCCAAGTCTCCTGGGCTCCTGGGGAGGAAATTGTGCTCCAGCAGTGACACAGAGCGTCTAGGCGTCAGCAGTTGTCATTTCTCCGCACAGTTTCCTTTCATCTTGAACCTTTTTATTTGTCAAGTACCTGCTTAGAAGGAACATAATATTACGCAAAAAAACACCTGTTGGTCACAGACCATTCACACAAGAACCTGGGTAGCCCAAATAGCAAAGGTGGTTCCTTCCCAACTACCAATGTTTCACTTGCCTTTATCATTTGATCTTAAGAGCAACTTTTGGAAGTAGGCAGAGAAAACTACATCCGTTATCCCCATTTAATGAGGGGAAGGCCCAGGTACGTAAGTATTTGCTTAAACCTTCTCTCTGATCTGACAAAGGACTTCTATCCAAATACATAAAGAACTCTTAAAACTCAACGGTAAGGAAACCAGCAACGCACTTTGAAAAATGACAAAAGTCTTGAATAGCCCTTTACCAAAGAGAATGTAAGACTGGCAAATAAACATATGAAAAGATGTTCAACATCATTAGCCATTAGTAAAACACAAATCAAAACTATAGTGAAATATCATTTCATCGCCGCTGGAATAACTGTAATGCAAAAGACAGACAATACCAAGGGCTGACAAGGACACAGAATTATTGAAACACTTCTGGTGGGAATGCAAAAATGGTACAGTCACTCTGAAAGTGGTTTAGTGGCTTCTTATGAAGTTAAATATATACTTTCCACATAACCTAACAATCTCAGTCCTGAATATTTACCTTAGAGAAATGCAAACTTATATTCACACAAAACCTGTACAGAAATGTTAATAGTAGTTTTACTTCTGGTAGCCAAAAACTTGGAAAGCCCAGATGTCCCTCACCAGAGGTGAATAAGCAATACAATGGAATATCACTCAGCAGTTAAAAAAAAAAAAAGAACTGTTGATAGATGACAACTTGGATGAATATCAAAGATTTTATACCAGTGAGAGAAGCCAGTCTCAGAATCACATATGGTTTCATCTACATAATATTCTGGGAAAGACAAAACTATCATGATGCAGAGCACATCAGAATTTGCCAGTTTCTGGGTCAGGGAGTACATGGCTATAATGGAGTCTTTTGTGGGTCATAGAACTATTCTGTATCCCAATTGTGGTGGTGGTCACATACATTTACACATGTGTTAAACTTAGTGAAAAGGGGAAAAAAGATCATCATCTTGCTAGATGATCATTTTTTAAATAAAACTTTAAAAAGTTGGTGATTTGAGACCAGGTCAACTCTGCCTATGCTGTCTCTACCAGAGTATGCAGCCTGCATAGACTCCAAGCTTTGTTCACAGCACAGTCCTCGGACCCTCACTCAAAGCCTTGTCTTTCACAGAAAATTGCAATAAAGTTCACTCTCAAGTTCCCCAGTCCATGGAAGTAAGAATTAGAAGAAGGAAGGGAGCTGCTGGCAGTGGGCACACTGGCAATGCCCACAGCAGAAGCTGGCAGTGAAAGAGGAGGCAGAAAAGTATGAGATGCAGACATTTCCATTTAGAACACACTAGTGTCTGGGCCATTTTGTTCAAGGGCTAACAGCCCAAACATGCACCTCTGAGATATGGGAGGACTCACCTGCATATCAACACTGGCTCCTGATGAGCAGAAGGGTCGCTTCAGTGCGCTGTCTCTCTCTTTGCAGCAGCAGGAAGGACTCTAAGTAGAGTAGGCATCTGGTCTACTCACCAGAAACCCTGAAGGTTAGATGCAATTTGCCTTGAAACAGGTTAAGAATTTGGGCACGTAAGTACACCTGTCAACAGCCAGCACCTGCCCTCAGACCTTGATGATGTCTATTATTTCCATGACCAGCAGCCATCACCTCTCACTTTTATTGAGCACCTACTATGTCCCTGTCACTTTCTTAAGAGCTTTATGTGGATTGTCCTATTTGATCCTCACAATATCCCTATGTGTAGGAGCCATAATAAGTCCCATTTTACAGATGAGGAAACTAAAGCCAAAGAGGTCAAGTGACTTGCCTAAATTCATACACCCAGTAAGCAGTGGAGCCAAGACTGTGTAGCTGCAGAGCATCCCGTCCTAACCACGGTGCCCCGCTGTCTCAAAGAGGAAGCTGAGGCATAGGAAAGAGCACAAGGAAACAGATTTTAGAGCTGTAACACAAGTGAAGAGAAAGTGAGGAGGACTAAGAAATTGGTGCTTCTTTTGCAGGAAATAGATGTTTAGAGTAACCTACAGAATAAAGTGTCTCATTTATACCACAACGTGTTTATACCGTAAATACCTTTGTTTGCCCTTTGCATCTGAATATTTGTCAGTTACATCATTTCTAGATCGTTTAGACTTTGTTCTTCCTCATAGTCATTGCACGTGTTTTGTCTCAGTCTACAGTGGTATAAATTCAATGCCCTCTGCCTGTTCTTTTGTTGAAGATTTTCCTGTCATCTCTCAAAGGATCTAAGTTTATCCTCTAATTGATCCTGTGATTCAAACATACAGGAATCCTCAGTTGCCTATGTACTTGAATGACAGCTCGGTTTGGAATAAAAGATAATACTCATTTTTTAAAGAAAGAATGAAGGATTTGGTTCAATGGTGGCTCATATATAGGACATAATCAAGTCCCCTAGAAACAAGAAAAATTGATTCTCAAAGCTATTTTAGCAATTGCCTCAACCTGCACAAAAGTTTTTAATCGAGTGAGAGATTTCAGGAAAACTTACAAAGTTATTTATTTAATATAATACGTGTTTACAAGAAAGGAGGCATCATGGAATTATGATTCCTGAGAAATCCAATCATACATACACAACTTTTCTTTTGTAATCTAGGTATTCTCAATGGTCTCAGGAATTAGATTCCAGAATTACACAGGTCTCCTGTACAGTGTGGAAAGAACTTGGGTGCTCAAAGGGAAAAGACCTCAGTTGTCTGAAAAATCCACTTTGTGGAGCATTTATGCTCAAACCACAGAAGATAAAGACTTTGTAACCCCAGGATAGAATTTTCTCTCCAGTGCCAAGATCTAGATTCCTGAAAACTCCTTTGCAGGAATGTTTGTGGTTGAGGAACTTCTAACATTAAAGAAAACATAGTAGGGACACCGGGATAGTAATTAAGCCACAGAAATTCCTGAAGTATTTGTGAGGCTTGTGTGTTAGTTGCTCAATCATGTCCAACTCTTTGGGACCCCATGGACTGTAAGAAAAGGCAAAAATCTGTGGAAGTCAGCCTTTGAGATGCGGGCTCCCTCCCCACCCCCAATGATCACTGCCTCCTATTTTCACATCCTTGTTTCATCCCTTCTCTTGAGTATGGGTGGAGCAAATGACTTGCTTCTAACAAGCAGAATGTGGCACAAGTAATAGGACCCTGCTTGCAAGATCAGGTTATAAAAAGACTGTGGTGTCTGTCTTGGGCTTCATGCTTTCCTGCATTACTCACTCTGTGGAAGCCCTTTATCATGTCTCAAGGCAGCACTGTGGTGAAGCCCACATGATGAGGGACAGCAGGGGCCTGAGCTCAGAAGCTGATCCTCCACCTCTGTCGGGGCTTCAAATGAGTCTGCAGCCCTGGCCGACAGCTTGACTGCAACTTCCTGGGAGATCTTGAGCCAAAAACCCTGAGCTAACCCTCTCCTGATTTCTGACCCACAGGAGCTATGAAATAATAAATACTGCTTTATGCTGCTGTTTGGAGGTAACGTGTTATACAGCAATAGACAACTAAGACACAAATTAGACTGTCAGTGACAGTATACACATTGTTGTTCAGTTGCTCACTCGTGTCTGACTCTTTGCAACCGCATGGACTGCAGCACACCAGGCTTCCCTCTCCTTCACTATCTCCCAGATTTTGCTCAAACTCGTGTCCATTGAGTCTATGATGCCATCCAATCACCTCATCCTCTGTCACCCACTTCTCCTGACTTCAATCTTTCCCAGCATCGGGGTCTTTTCCAATGAGTTGGCTCTTCTCATTAGGTGGCCAGAGTTTACATACTATAACTTGGTTTAAAAAAACACTACCTTGTATTATATTCCATTTACCACCCCTTGCATACTGGAAACTTAAGATTCTGTCACTGTAACTGTTTCAAAGAAATATTACCATTTGTAACTGGATTTGTATTGATCACTTCAGTGGAGGGCTAGGCATAGTAAAAATAAATCTTACTTAATGAGGACTAGGTATAATAAAAGAAAGCTCTAAGCTCTTCTAGGTTATTGCGCAAGGCACCCCAAGGCCATTTCCCAAAGCACCATTTAATTTTTGCTTTTATGGAAAATATGTGCATAGCGCAAAATATGATAGTTTGCTAGAATTTTGCGAGGGAGGAGGGGTGGATTTACTCCATAAAATTTGGATTACTGGCAGGAAAACTTGCTCCCTCAGGGCCTTGAACTCCTTCCCACATACTCAAAGGAAGGAGCCTGGGTTTACAGGACGTGGGGAACTGAGTCTACTTCTGTTGAGCTGCAGAGGGGAATCCATAGTTGAGTAAGGACCCTGTGAAGGGAAGGAAGCTCCATTCTGAGGAGCATTTTCCTAGGAATGCTGGCTTGAGGAACTTTCCTGAACCTCCTCTGGGGCTCACGTCCACACCTCAGCTTCGGTCTTCCGCTATCTCAGCGTCTCCACAGGGCAAAGACCCTCCCAGACCATAACTGGAGACTGCAGGAAGGAAGGAGGGCTGCACACTTTGAACACTGTGATGCACGCTGGGTCACCAGCCTCAGCCTGACCCCTGGATTCCTCAGGTGTATTTGGTGGAAAATAAAGCCCAGACTCCTCATCCCAGACTGGGCTGAGGAGGAAACATGAGGAAGAGGAACAGGAGGAGGATGACTCCAGCCCCACAGTCCTGGACTGGAGAAGCATGCTTCCCATATTTCACAGAGATGTGGAATGAAAGTGTCTCTTGACTTGGCCCGTTCATTCCATTGTTTAGGAATGTTTTTTACTCTCCTTTTCTTTAGTTCAATTCATTTAACAAGCTGAATTTCTAGAACTGGCTTAGATCTGATTTCCTGCTTCAAGACAAATCATTAAAATAACTAAAGTCATTCAACCACCTGTGTCTCTCATAATCAAGAGAATCTCTGCATCCACAATAGCCTAGATTCAGGTCAGTGTGAGGTAGGGGAGGGGAGGAAGTAACCCAGGAGATTCGGGGGGTATTTGGGATGAGGCAGACCTCAGAGGGCCATAATGGATTGTTGGAGAAGATGGGTCGAGCTGGCCTGGTGTTCCTAAGTCTGGTCTCAACTGAAATCATTCAGCATTATTAGTTCCTGTTGGGTAGAGATGCCTCTGAGGACAGAAGCTTCATCTTCTCCCTTTGGGACCCCCACACCCCTGCTGCAACCATGGCTCAGCAGGAGGTATTACTGACTGATGGCGGCTGCCCCTCTGAGCTCAGGGTCTTGCCCAGCAATGTCCTGAAATGGAGGCAATGGTGAAAAGTGGAAAGGGACCTCTGGGGGGAAAATCAGTTTTTAGCTGCTTATGTAGGATTCCCTACCTGGTGCAGCCCTCTGTGTTACAGCCCAGAACTAGGAGGTGGAAGGAGTCAAACATCTACATGTATAAAGAATGGAGAGAATGCCGACTAATTTTTATTGAGCCCTTGTGCTCTGAACAGGAGAAGGCAATGGCACCCCACTCCAGTACTCTTGCCTGGAAAATTCCATGGACAGAGGAGCCTGGTAGACTGCGGTCCATGGGGTCGCGAAGAGTCGGACACAACTGAGTGACTTCACTTTCACTTTTCACTTTCATGCATTGGAGAAGGAAATAGCAACCCACTCCAGTGTTCTTGCCTGGAGAATCCCAGGGATGGGGGAGCCTGGTGGGCTGCCATCTATGGGGTTGCATAGAGTCGGACATGACTGAAGCAACTCAGCAGCAGCAGCTCAGAACTGTGCCAGACCATGTATATTAATTTGCAAAGCAGAAATTGAGACTCAGACGTAGAAAACAAACATATGGTCACCAAGGCGGAAAAGGAGGAGGGGGATGAATCGGGAGGTTGGGACTGATGTATATACACGACTATGTATAAAATAGATAACTAATGAGGATCTACTGTATAGCCCAGGGAACTCTACTCAGTACTCTGCCGTGACCTAAAAGGGAAGGAAATCCAAAACAGGGAGGATATATGTGTACATATGACTGATTCACTTAGCTGTACAGCAGAAAATAACACATTATACAGCAACTATACTCCAAAAACATTTTTTTTAAATAAAAGAATAGCTACAATGTGATGAATACAGACTCTGTGCCAAGTACTTAGCATCGGTTATGAGGGATGCCATTTGATTCTAGGTGGGATTTGGGTGTGCCTGGACACATCTGGAATACCAGTGGAGAAGATCTCTTCAGAAGTCTATTTTCATGAAGACTGAGAGATCACCTGGCAAGAATGCACTCCAAGGAAATTACCTAGTGTGAATGAGTGTGGTATCATCCATTAGGATCAGTTTCAGCTGATTATTGTGGTATCATCCATTAGGATCAGTTTCAGCTGATTATTTCCTTTTTTCACCCTCAAAATAACTATCTCAAAAATAAGATCGAAGCTTATTTTTCTTTGATGCAAAAGAGGTCCGGAACCAACAATCCAGGACTGGCATGGAGATTCCACAGTTTCATTAGGGACACAGACTTCAATCTTTCTGCTCCACTGTTTAAGGACATAGCTTCCATCTACAAGCTCTCCTCAGGCTCCAAAATGGCTGCTGGAGCTCCAGTCATCACACCTCAGGCTGTCAGCCAGAGGATAGAGGGAAGAGGGCAAAAAGGGACAGACTGACTTCTGAGAAATGCTGTGATCAGCCTTTCTTACACACCACACTTCTGCTTATGTCCTGTTGGCCAGAACTTAGTCAAATAGACATACTTAAGTTCCAAGGGAAGCAAAGAAATCTTGTCTTTTACTCTAGGTAGCAAGGGACCCAGCTGGAAATCAGTGTTCACTGCCTAAGGAGAAAGGAGAAGACGGTTTTCTGAATAGGCAACGACAAACTTCAGCCATTGAAATCCAGATGGGAAGCCCCATGGCTGCGTGTCTGAGTCTCAGAGAGGGGGCAGGCTGCCAGAAAACTGAGACTCGGGGGCCTAAGGAGTGCTAATGGGATCCCTCCCACTCAGAGTAACATCAAATAGGATAGAAGAGCTTTTTCCAGCAATGTTCCCAAACCATAGCTCATCTCTGATAGAGGTTCCCCTGGGCTGAGTGAAGGACAAAGGCTAAGGTGCTTGACAGGGCAGCACCCAGGCATGGGAGTATCCGATGTTTGGTGAGCATGTATGTAGTGTGAGTGCTAAGTCACTTCAGCCGTGTCTGACTGCCCCTATGGACGATAGCCCCCCACGTTCCTCTGTCCATGGGATTATCCCGACAAAAATACTGGAGTGGGTTGCCATGCCCCCATCCAGGGGATCTTCCTGACGCAGGGATGGAGCCTGCTTCTCTTACGTCTGCCTGCATTGGGCAGGTGGGTTCTTCACCACTAGCACCACCTGGGAAGCCCGCACACGTGTAGGGCATGTTTTAAATGTCCTCAGCAATACTTGAAGCAGGGGAGGAGGGGCTCACGGGTCATGGAGAACCAGTGAACCTTAGGCTACTGCTGTCAAAGTGATGCTATTGATCCTCAAGACCAGTGAGTCTGTGACAATCCCACTATGTTAATCCTCACAGCCAACTTTTTTTTAAGGCAACACATTTATTTATTCCTTAAAATATGACAAAATTAAGAGGGTCTCTCTTCTGTTTTAAATAAAGTAGAATCATACGAGTAGGAAATCCTCACAGCCAACTTTAAGGCACGTAAGATTATCCCCTTTCCAACAGCTGAAGAAACTGAGGCTCAGAGAAGTAAAGTAACACGGGCAGAGCGTCATACACCTGCGCCATGGCAGAACCATGAGTAAATCCAGGTGTGCGGCTCTCAAAAGCTCTGTTTCCACTCCACACCCCACCACGCCTTCTCTCTGCCGAGAAGAGTCTGGGGCTGGAAGAGAGGATGAGATGGGACAACACATGAAGCCTGGGAGACACTGTGACATTTTTCTGTCTAGAATCCCTACTTTCGAGCAAGGATCTTGTTCCAGTCTTTATGGTGTGGGGTCCCATGTAGGACCACTTCCCCTCTCCCCCAATCAGCAGCTCAGGCAAACTTAAATTTAGACTTTCTTTCTCTTTGAGTAGAGTCACAAGGGCTGAAGACAAAGGAGAAAAATAATCCCACAACAGCTTTCTAAAGAGACTTTCCATGGGTTCTTGAGATGTTCGAGTCCCTGACCTTCAGTTCCATGAGCTACCCAAAATCAGCTAAGCCTGGGACTTCCCTGGCAGTCCAGTGATGATAACTCATGCTTCCACTGCAGGGGCTCAGGTTCGGTCCCTGGTCAGGGAACTAAAAATCCAGTTAGCTGCACAACATGGCCAAAAAAAGAAGAAGGAAGAAAGAAAAAGAAAAAAAACAAAGGATATGTGCCAATAGCTATTCTCCCTTCTTCCCTAAAAACAAAACATGGAGTTTATTGGGTATGTAAATATACCCAGCTTTAAAAGCACTAACTCATTTGGAAGATGCACTTTTTTAATCCCTTCTTCCTCTGAAGTGCTGGTGTGATGGCTAGAGTTGTGCTGTGTGTCTGCTCAGTTGCTCAGTTGTGTCCAAGTCTTTGCAACCCCATGGACTAAAGCCCAGAAGGCTCTTCTGTCCTTGGAATTTTCCAGGGAAGAGTACTGGAGTTCGTTGCCATTGCCTGCTCCAGGGGATCTTCCCCACCCAGGGACTGAACCTGCCTCTCCACATCTCCTTGCATTGCTGGGACGATTCTTTACCCTGTGCCACCTGGGAAGCCTGATGGCTGGAGTTACAATGACTATATTGCAACCATAAAGTGAACTTGAGGATAGAAGCCAGCCCAAAGAATGGTGACAAGAAAGGCAGAAGGAGCCTGAGTCCCTGAGGAATTTGTGAAACTACCGTGGGTGTGTGCTAAGTCGCTCCAGTGGTGTCTGACTCTTTGCGACCCTATGGACTGTAGTCCCCCAGGCTTCTCTGACCTTGGGATTCTCCAGGCAGGAATACTGGAGTGCGTTGCATGCCTTCCTCCAGGGGATCTTCTGGACCCAGGAATCGAACCTGGGTCTCCTGCATTGCAGGCATTTTCTTTATTGACTGAGCTATGAGGGAAGCCCTCTATTACCCACCTTCAGACTTGAGGTGAGAAAAGAAGCAATCCTTCAGATTATATGGGCTGATATTATTTCAAGTCTCAGTCATGAGCAACCACAATAAATTCTAAGCAATGCACCCATTTTCTTGCTTAAGTCAGAGACAGTAACTTTGCTTCCAGTGAGAAATGAGACAGACCCCTTAAAATTAAAGTCTAACTGGGAGCCCAGGGGGCAAAACATATCCCTCAAAAACTACTAAGGTCATTTGTCTCTCCTGACTAACACTTCTGCCTTTGGCCATGGCCTACTGAGTCCCCCACCAGCAGGTGGGAGACTAGGCAGGTAAAGGAGAATGTCCAGGAATGTGGTTACAGGAATAGATATGTACAGGATGATCCAAGATGAAATGCTTCAAACCCTGCTCCCTGGGACTAGTTCCAGAAGATCACAAATGTGACATCAGCAGACCAGATTCAGGCTCTTTTCCTGTGGCTGATTCTATAATCTTTACTCTCTTAACCTCTCCAGGCCTCGGTTTCCAAATCTTTAAAAGGGAAAGAAAGTAAAAATTAGTGAATATACAAATACTTCAAAAATCATAATGCTCTTTACACATCATTGTTGCTAGTTTTATTAAGTTTTAGCTATGTTAAGAGGTCTTAATGTGTTTGGGGGCTCACTCAGAAGTGATATTCACAACACTGGCTGTGTTGAAACAAAGTCAGTGCTCAACAATTCACTTGCTTTTGAGACCCTACTGACTCCTAAATGGAGGTCAGTGTTGTTTTGTGTTACTCTCTAGCTGTTGCTTGTGCTAATGTACACTTGACAATTTAAACTAAGGGAGAGATAGTCAAGCCAATCAATCCTAAAGGAAATCAACCCTGAATATTCATTGGAAGGACTGATGCTGAAGCTGAGGCTCCAATACTTTGGGCACTTGACATGAAGAGCCAACTCACTGGAAAAGACCCTGATGCTGGGAAAGAGTGAAGGCAAAAGGAGAAGGTGGATTAGATAGATAGCATCACCAACTCACTGGACATGAACCTGAGCAAACTCCGGGAGATAGTGAAGGACAGGGAAGTCTGGCATGCTGCAGTCTATGGGCTCGCAGAGTCAGACATGACTTAGCGACTAAACAACAATAATCATACCCAGCTGGCTTCCTTTGGAGTTGGTCAAAATCCAAAGGTTTGGAAGACTTGTGCTTGGGTTAAGTTTGGACCAACAGCAAAATATTTCGCTGCCTTCATTGTGCTCTGCATTCACCCACTGTGCCTATGGCCACAGCCCAGGCAAAATCAGTTTTTCATAATTTGACACAGGAAATTTTGCCCTGAACTTTTCTAAGATAATCCTTTGCATTTGCAAATTTACAATTTTCAAAGTGCTTCTGGGCCCAGCAGATCTTCCAGACTCACAATGACTGGTTCTAAGGACAGATATTATTTTTCCTGTTTTACAAATGAGCAGATTATTTCCAAAGAACTAACCAAAAGTGAAATGATTTTCCCAGCATGGCCCAGAAGCGGGAGAAGTGGGACCTGGAGGCACCTCTGTTTCCTTCCCCATCCCCAGGAAGCGTGCAGGGCAGGTCGCATGATGTTGACATCTACCGCCACACCAGTGGCCACCACAGATGCTCTTAGCTTCCTCCTCTTCCCATCGGCCCTTGCTTGCTGGATCCTCTTTGCCTTACAGTCTAGACCATCTGAAGTACAACTAGATCTTACAGAAATAAGGAGCCTAGGAGGGATTTGGCAGTTAATCTGATGCACAGGAAAGGAAGGATAACAAATACATCAGAAATAGCCAAGAAAATCCACCCAAACCAGGGATCACAGAGAAGAAAATAGAAGTTCAGTACCGGTGGTGAAACCATGTATACTTTGAGGGAAACCTAATATGCACATGTCTGAGACTTTTTAAATCATCAGAATACTTTCTGGTGAGAGCTATTTGATATCCAAGAAGCCTTTGGAATTATTTTAATAGGCTTTATTAAGCTCTCTTTTCAACATTGGGAGATTGTGTTCTGCCAGGAGAAGATTACTTGGATATCAGATCGAAGCCTCTAAGATTCCAGAAAAACTTAACATGGCCACACTCATTTTGAGACCCAGTTGGCTAACTTGACCTCCCACACCCACCCTGGCACTGCTCTCCAGGTTCTTCTCCAACTGATAACTCTGAATCCAGGGGTTTTAGTAAGCTCAGGCTACCATTACAGATTAGGTGGGTTCAATAATAGAAATTCATTTTCTCACAATTCTGGAGGCTAGAAGACCAAAGCAAGGTACTGGCAGGGTTGATTTCTGGTGAGGCCTCATGGCCTGGCTTGCAGACAGCTACCTTCTTACCATGTCCACAAATGGTCTTTCCTCTGTGCACATGTGGAGAGTAAAAGGAGAGAGCTCTGGCATCTCTTCCTCTTCTTATAAGGACACCAGTCCTATTGGATTAGGGCCCCATCCTCATGAACTCATTTTACTGTAATCACCTCCTTCAAGGGCCTATCTCCAAATGCAGTCACTTTCGGGCTTGAAGCTTCAACATGTGGATTTGGGGACAGGAGACACAATTGAGACCATAGCACCAGGGTTGAGAATGTGGGCCCCAATCACTCAGCAAGATGCTGCAAGTGGAGCCTGGAGGCCACAGCCCTAAATAGTAGAAGAGCATGTCCTCACCTCTCCACCTGTGTTCCCTCCTCTATAAGGAATGAATCCAACCAGTCCATCCTAAAGGAGATCAGTCTTGAGTGTTCATTGGAAGGACTGATGTTGAAGCTGAAACTCCTATACTTTGGCCACCTGATGTGAAGAACTGACTCATTTGAAAAGACCCTGATGCTGGGAAAGATTGAAGGCAAGAGGAGAAGGGGACGACACAGGATGAGATGTTTGGATGGCATCACTGACTCAATGGACATGAGTTTGAGTAAACTCTGGGAGTTGGTGGTGGACAGGGAGGCCTGGCGTGCTGCAGTCCATGGGGTCACAAAGAGTCGGACATGACTGAGTGACTGAACTGAACTGAAGGAATGAAGTGGGACAAAGCCCTGTTGTGTTATTGGGACCCCTAAATTCTGATTCTGGCTCTGCCACCATCTGACTGAGGGTCTTTGGATAAGTGCAACCTTCCTGTCACCCATTTAATAACATATATAATATGAGGTGTTAACAACAATTACAAAAAGAAACAATTTTAAAGTGGGCAAAGGACTTGAATAGACATTTCTCCAAAGAAGATATGCTGATGGCCAATAAGTACATGAAAGTGAAGTGAAGTGAAGTGAAAGTCATTCAGTTATGTCCAACCCTTTGCAACCCCATAGACTATACAATTCATGGAATTCTCCAGGCCAGAATACTGAAGTGGGTAGTCTTTCCCTTCTTCAGGGGATCTTACCAACCCAAGGATCCAACCCAGGTCTCCTGCATTGCAGGCAGATTCTTTACCAGCTGAGCCACCAGGGAAGCCCAAGAATACTGGAGTGTGTAGCCAATCTCTTCTCCAGTAGATCTTCTCAACCCTGGAATTGAACCAGGGTCTCCTGCATTGCAGGCAGACTCTTTACCAACTGAGCTATCAGGAAAGCCAAGTACATGAAAAGATGCTCAATATCACTAATCATTAGAGAAACGCAAATTAAAATTACAGCAAGGGGCTTCTCTGGTGGTCTAGTTGTTAAGAATTCACCTGCCAAAAATAAATAAATAGATAGATAATAAAAAAGAAATAATTCACCTGCCAATGCAGGGGACACCAGCTTGTTCCCTGATCCTGGAAGATCCCACATGCTGCAAGGCAATTAAGCCCGTGTACCACAACTACTGAGCTGACATGCTGCAACTGCTGAAGCCCACATGCCCTAGCTCCTGTTCTCTGCAACAAGAGAATTGCCACAATGAGAAGCCTGCGCACCGCAAAGAGTACCCCCACTCACTACAGCTAGAGAAAGCATGTGCACAGCAATGAAGACCCAGCACAGTCAGAAATAAATCTTAAAAAAAAAACTACAGTGAGATACCACCTTACACCCATTCAGTTCAGTTCAGTCGCTCAGTTGTGTCCGACTCCTTGTGACCCCATGAATTGCAGCACATCAGGCCTCCCTCTCCATCACCAACTCCCGGAGTTCACTCAGACTCATGTCCATCGAGTCGGTGATGCCATCCAGCCATCTCATCCTCTGTTGTCCCCTTCTCCTCCTGCCCCCAATTCTTCTCAGCATCAGTCTTTTCCAATGAGTCAACTCTTCACATGAGGTGGCCAAAGTACTGGAGTTTCAGCTTAGCATCATTCCTTCCAAAGAACACCCAGGACTGATCTCCTTTAGAATGGACTGGGTGGATCTCCTTGCAGTCCAAGGGACTCTCAAAAGTCTTCTCCAACACCACAGTTCAAAAGCATCAATTCTTTCAAAAACTGACAATAACAAATGTTAGTGAAGATACAGAGAAATCAGAACCTTTGTGCATTGTTAGTGGTTATGTAAAATAATGAGGCTGGTGTGGAAAACATTATGATAATCCATCAAAAAAGTAAATATAGAATTACCATATGATCCAGCAATCCTGCCTCTGAGTATATACTCAAAAGAATTGAAAGCAGAGTCAAGCATACACCTGTACACTAATGTTCATAGCAGGATTTGCTAAAAAGTGGAAACAACCATTGATGGATGAATGGATAAAAAGTGGTATTAATGGATATTAATACCGTTAATTAATACCAATAAAAATGGATATTACATAGCCTTAAAAAGAAAGGAAATCCTATCACATGCAACAATATAGATGACTTTGAAGACACTAAGCTAAGTGAAATAACAATCATAAAAGGACAAATACTGTGTGATTCCACTTATACGAGGCTCCTAGAGTAGTCAAAATCATAGAGAACAAAAGTAGAATGGTAGTTGCTGGGGATTCAGGGAGGGGAGATTGGAAAGTTATTGTTTAATGTTATTGTTTGTTATTCTTTAATGATTAGAGTACGTCCCCTACATATGAACCTTCAAGTAGCGAACTTTCATGGATTCAAATGCCAGGCATGAGTGAAATTGCAGCTTGCCCTCCATCTCTTACTACTGATGATTCTTCAGCTCTACCATTTCCCACCTCCTCTCCCTCCTGAGTCACTGACTCTTCTTGCCTGTTCACTCGATGCCAGCCTCTGTATGCCAACTGTTGTAGTGTCCTACTGCACTTTTCAAGACTGTACCAGGTGGTGCTGGTGGTAAAGAACCCCTCTGCCAGTGCAGGAGACACAGGTTCGATCCATGGGTTGGGAAGATCTCCTGGAGGAGGGAAGAGCTACCTACTCCAGTATTCTTGCCTGGAGAGACCTATGGACAGAGGAGTCTGGCAGGCTACAGTCCATAGAGTATCAAAAATCTGGACACGACTGAAGCAACTTAGCATGCATGCATGCACTGTAAGATTAAGAATGTTTTCTTTATTTTTCATGTTTTGTTTTTTATGTGTTATTTGTGTGAAAAGTATTATAAACCTATTCCAGTCAAGTACAGTATAGCGACTATGTTTACTGGGTACCTAGGCTAACTTCGTTGGACTTACAAACATGCTCTCAGAGCAGAACTCGTTCGTATGCAGGAGACTTATTGTACTGGGTTTCAGTTTGGGGAAGATAAAAAGTTCTGGAGATGGAAAATGAAGAGCAATCATTGGGTCAAATCTAAGGTGTCATCAGCTCTGAAATTTTAAGTCTCTTGGTGCCAACAGAGCATAAGAGGAGATCCCTCCTTTCCATCACCAAAGAGCAAAACTGAATCCTCAGCCCCTTTCTCAGCACTTCCCAGACCTGTTTGGGAGACAGACACTGGATGAGAGTCTTTGGGTTTGGCTGGTCTAGACAATTGAGGGGAAATTGGAAGCCTCTGAAGAAATTTGCACTTGCAGGCAGCTCAGGGTAAATATTTTGTGACCCTTGGAAGGATGAAATTCTTTTTTAGAAAAAAATCCATGTACTTTGGGATAAGTCTTACTTATTGTATTTCTGAGCTGGGCAACACTGCAGGTGCTTAGATTCAGGAAAACTGAATTCAGTGCCTATCTGTTGTATGTGGAGCAAAATTATGGGGAGTGCTCGGGCTGAAAATGGGTCTGGAGTTTTAGAGGTGGTCTTAAAAACAAACAAACAAAAAAGGCTTCAACCACCATATAGATGACTGTAGTATCTTAAAACATACCGCCTTGTGAAAACACGCCAAATACCATCTTCCACTTTCCTGACCTTTGGACATTCTAATTTCAGATGTCTGCCCTTCAAATGTGATAAGTGGCTGTCAGTTTAAATATCAGACTCTTAATTCAGGATGTGCTTAAGGAACCAGAGAGTCTGGTAGCTATTCAAAGGAATGGTTTCTAACCCAGTTGTCCCCCTCTGCTGGTGCTCACTCCATGGAAATCCCTGGCAGTCTGAAATATGTCCAGTGTGTGTCTCTATGGGTTTTGTCCCCTCGTCTCCTTCAAACCCAGGGCTAAGGCTGGGGCTCATCTCCAAGGCCTATGTGCAAATTAAAAGAGGGAAAAGCTATCCTATTCACCCCAGTATCCCCAGCTTGGGAGCAAAATGGAAACAGCAAATATCTACTGAGTTGAACTGAATCTCTTCCTGAATGGTAGAGAATGGAACATCCAGATCAAACCCTTTCAGTTCCAAATAAGCCAGCTTAAACACACATCCTTCATATTCCTAGCCAGGTAAACAAAGAAGAAACACTTGAAATTTGTTCCTTGTACTAATTATGCTCCCAATTTTAAACTCTGAAACCTTTGTATTATTTCTATGACCTAAGATTTATTAACGCTGAAAAACAAAGGCAATTATAATGAGAGATTGATGATTAATTTTTCTCATTTGGGTTTACCCCTTCTGGCCAGTTTTTTCTTTCTAATAAAAAACAAATTTGAGAACAGGATGACTGCACACAACTCAAACAGATCTTCCAACCCTTCATGAGACAGCAAGGTCTGGCTAGAGAGGCATCCACTGGCCCACCTCACCCCTAAATACTCAAAGTCCTCGGTTTTGCCACTAGGTGTGTTTTTTACTAAGTTCCTACATGTAAAACCCTTGAATTTTGTGTTACATTTGGTTCTTCTCAAAGCATTTAGACATATATCTATACCATTCTAATCTCACAACTGTCTGGTTAAATCAAAAGGCTTTCCATTTTGCAGAAGAGAAGACTGAGATGTGGAGAGGTCAATTTGATCTGCTTGCTTGAATTAATAATGTTGTTTGGGCTGTAATTACTTCCCTACTTCTCTGGTTAATGACTTCCCATTTTAATGCACATTTATAAGTTCAAAGCTCAGTAGTGTTCTGCTAGTTTTTAAATAGTCTGCCCACCTTCCCTTGGGCACACAACAGCCAGGGCCGACACCCAGGATGCCTGCCAGCTGCCAGTCACTTGTCTTCTGGAGCAAGAGCCTTTTTCCAAACTAGCAAGTTTCTTGGACTCCAAGCTGTCTGGGCTCCTTGGTGGCTTGCCACAGAATCTGTTTTCTCAGGAATCGGGGGATTTATGGTCAGAATCCAGAAGCAGGGGAACTTAGGACACAACAAAGAGCTGAACCTCAGAATGATGAGGAGGGGATGGCTGGTTCTGGTCCAAACCAGGTGACCCAGAGTTAGTGGTAGCAAAATTTGTAGAATTTCACCCCTGCCTGGAATGTTTCTGTTAATGAGACTCAGCTCCCAGAGATACAGTTCAGGCTGTTTATCTCTGTTGTCTTTACTTGTCTTATGTTTTACTGCTGCTCAGAGTATGTGGAGGTAATGCTTTAAAGTCAGCGCAGTAGGTGAAATTCCAGCAGAGACCAAATTTACCCTCGAAAATTCTTTTTTTTTTTGTCACATCACACAGCATGTGTGATCTAATCTCCAAGACCAGGATCAAACCCACGCTTTTGCAGTGGAAGCTTGGAGTCTTAACCACTGGACCACCAGGGAAGTCCTTGAAAATTCCTTAAATCCCCCGGAGTACAGTTGACAAGGTTTGTTGCATCCAGCCCTATTTAGTAGTACAAGTTACATGCAGAATGTGTGAGATAAGAGTCCTTACAAAAAAACTTTCTTTTCCTGACAACTGACCTTTAAACCATCCTAGTAGGGGGCATCCTTTTCCAGTCCCTGGATGAACATTTAGGCCAGCCAACCCGTTGATTTTTTTCTTAAATGAGGATAAAATTCACATAACATTAAATTAACCATTGAAAGTGAACAATTCAATGGCTTTTAGTATTAATACATCCACAGAGCTGTACAACTGTCAACTCTATCAAGTTCTAAGATATTTTCCTCCCCCCTAAAACCAGACCTTGTACCACTCCCCATCCCATTCCCTCCTCCCCCTAACCACTCCCACAGCCACCAAACTCCAACCCCAGCTATCTCTAGTCAGTCCACTTTCTTCCTCCATGGATTTACCTGTTCTGGGGGTTTCATATAAATGGAATCATACAATATGTGACCCTTGTGTCTGACTTCTTTTGCTGTGGATAATGTTCTCGAGGTCCATCCACACTGTAACATCAGTGTTTCATTCCTTGTTAGCCCCTCAATTTTTGTTTTGTGGTTAAGGCTCCATGGGTCCAATGCAGGGGTTTGATCTTTGGTCAGGGGACTAAGATCCCGCCTGCTACCTGGCACGGTTGAAAACAAAAGAGCTGAATAAATAAATAAATATTTTTTTAAATGAGAAGTCCTTTGGGTAATTTTCTTTGCAACCATCGTCTCAATTCAGAAATTCAACTCTCCAGTCCAATCAATACCCAAGTCTTGACTCAGATGAGACAACACCCAAGACTGCTGTCCCACCTCCAGCCCTCCTGCTCCAGCACTGGACTGTGGTCCTTCGCTCCTTTTTCTCTCCCTCTCTGGCCAACTCCAGTTTCTGGCTTCTGTCTGGTTTCTGTGGGTTGGACTGTGGAGGAGGGAAAGCAGGGAAAGGGGGCACAAGATTTGCCGCCTGACTAATTCTACAGTGAAACGGCTCACCTGAGTCACCTTGCTCACATTACTGTGGATCTTTCCGGGGCTCCAGCTGGGGCACTGCACTTGTAACACCTTAATGTGGGCAATGCATTCTTTTCTCTTTTTTTAATATAAATTTATTTATTTTAATTGGAGGTTAATTACTTTACAATATTGTATTGGTTTTGCCATACATCAACATGAATCCGCCACAGGTATACACACTGAGGAAACCAGAATTGAAAGAGACATGTGTACCCCAGTGTTCATCGCAGCACTGTTTATAAGAGCCAGGACATGGAAGCATTCTTTTCTTTTCCTCTGGTCCACTTACTTTGTATGGTCACTATGGCATTCCAGCCTTTCCAAATAGTCTTCTGAGCAGGATTTTAAAGTCTTGGACTGGTCTCTCTCCCATGAGGTTAGAGGATACTAAAAGCCATTTAAGTTGTATTGTATGCTATGCTAAGTCGCTTCAGTCGTGTCCGACTCTTTGCTGCCCAACGGACTGTAGCTGGCCAGGCTCCTCCGTCCATGGGATTCTCCAGGCAAGAATACTGGAGTGGGTTGCCATGCCCTCCTCCAGGGGATCTTTCTGACCCAGGGATTGAATCTGTGTCTCTTACATCTGCTGCATTGGCAGGTGGGTTCTTTACCACTTGCGCCATCTGGAAAGTTGTATTAAATATATTTATATATTGATGAACAAACTGGTTTTATGACATTGGTGGACCCATACAATAATTTGATTCAAAAACTGTATTTAAAAATAAAATTCTCAAAGTAAAAATAACATATCTGTATATGCCTGAACAAAAAATTTTAAAGTATTTATACTAATTGCATGAACATTAAAAAAAATTAGAAGGATCATTACTTTAGGTACATAATCAAGTACTTTATTTTGTAGCTGTATCTAATTCTAATATTGTATCATGCATACTCTTCTGAAAAATAGGTTTTGTTTTTTCAACTTGGACTCAGTATTTTTAGGTTTTTATAACATAACCTGAAATTATCTTCAAAGTTGCATTTAATTGTTAGTACACTTGAAATTACTGAGATCTTCACAAGACTCCTCTACAGACCATGATTTTTTTATTTTTTAATTTATTTTATTGAAATATAGTTGACTTACAATGTTGTGTTATAGCAAAGTAATTCAGTTAAACATATATACATATATATATTCTTTTTTATATTCTTTTCCATTATGGTTTATCATGGGATATTGAATACAGTTCCCTGTGCTACACAGTTGGACCTTGTTGCTTATCCATTCTATATATAATAGTTTGCATCTGCTAGTCCCAAACTCCCAATCCATCCCTCCCACACCCCCTGCCCCTGCAGCAACCACAGGCAGACCATGATATTTTTAATTGAGAAAATATTCTTTACAGGTGCTGAGGTGCCTGGTAAGCTCAAAGGAAATTTTGCTAGATGAAGGAGATTCTCATTTCTAATTTATTTCATATCAAAATGTATAACATTTCAGCCAAGGTATTTTTACACATTGCTTTTTTGCCTCCTTTCAGATTACTTTTCCTTAGTAAGTGTCATTATAAGACAAAAAGGCATCAACTAATAGATCTCCATTTATGACTCTTGAATGTTCTGTCAGGCTTGGATTGTAGGCCTTTCATAATGTTACTCCATCTGGTATTGAATATAAATGTGTACATTTAAAAACAGAAGTTCCATCCAAAGATTCTCCCCTCAAGTTAAGATTTCCCAAAGCACATCCTAGAATTTTTCAGTTCCTCTTTTTCATTTTCATGGTTTCCTGTTTGCAAGCTTTGTCTTCAATCATTGCATTTTGCTAAAAAGCTTAAAAAGCTGAAGTTTTATTTTGGTGCTCCATTCACTGAGTACTTTGATTAAATATTTCCAACTAATTTTTGACAAAAATGTTGCAACTCCCTTTAAGAAAAGAAAAAGCTCGGTAAGACTCTGGGGCTGATGTACAAAGTAGTTCTTCCACAGCTCAAGCATTTCTAACATCTGATTAATGACTCGCCAGCACAAAAAGAAATTATTTTTAAATGCTGTTTCAGCAATATCAGTTACTCTGAGTATGTATAAAAATATCAGTAATGTTTAACAACTGCAGTTTTTATTTCCGTTGGTGAATATCACAGTTAGTTTAAATGAATTAAAAACTACATGTATATCACAACCAAATCCAAGGTCATTGCTGATTTAGTAAAGACATCATTTTTATCATGAAGCTGTGATTCACCAGAGTATATATGTGTATTGAGATCACAGATACAATTTTATCTTCAGTGTTGGATATTTTAACTAGATTTACAATTATGTTTACATTAATTTCTGAAGTTTTATCCTTGGCAGAATGAACTGCTTAAAGCTTTATTTTGATTTCACTTATTTATTGAAAAAATCAAATCCCCACTAGAGTCAGTTCAGTTCAGTTCACTAGAGTCAAATGATATACTTAAAACATTGGATAACACTGATATCAAATTGCCATCATTTAACTGTTTGCAAGGTTGTTCTTTTACCAGTGGAGCCCACACACTAACAGTTATCACTTTTCTTTGTATATGTACAAGGAAACTGGGAATAAAAAATAAATATGACTGATTTTTATTGTGGTAAAATATACATAACAAAATTTACCATGTTAAGGGTATAGTTCAGTGGCATTTAGTACTTTCACATTGTTGTACAACTAGCCCCAGAACCTTTTTATCATCCCACACTGAAACTCTGTACCTGTTAAAAAATTATGCTCATTTCTCTCTCCCTCTAGCTTCTTGCAACCACTATTCTACTTTTCTTCCCTATGAATTAAACTATTCTGAACACTTCAAGTAAGTGGAAGCATAGAATATTCATCTTTTTGTATCTAGCTGGTGCCAGTGGTAAAGAACCCCCTGCCAATGCAGGTTAGACAAGAGACACAGGTTTGATCCCTGGGTCAGGAAGGTCCCCTGGAGGAGGGCATGGCAATCCACTCCAGTATTCTCGCCTGGAGAATCCCATGGACAGAGGAACCTGGCAAGCCGCAGTCTACAGAGTCTCACAGAGTCTGACACAACTGAAGCAACTTAGCACGCACACAATTTCACTTAGCATAATGTCCACAAGTTTCATCCACATTGTAGCACATATTCAAATATCCTTTTTAAAGCTGAATAATATTACACTGTGTGTATCTATCACCTTTTGTTTCTCCACTCATCTGTTGATGGACATTTTGGTTGTTTCCACCTCTTGGCTATCATGAATAATGCTTCTATGAACATGGAACCATAAAGATCTGTTCAAGTCCCTCATTTCAAGTTTTTCAGGCTTATTATTAGAAGTAGAATTGCTGGATCAAATGGAAGTTCTATGTTTACTATTGTGAGTAACTGGTATTCCATTTTCCATTGAGACTGTTCCCTTTTACATTCCCAACAGCTATACACGAGACCCATTTTCCCCACATCATCACCAACACTTGTTATTTTCTTCTTTTTAGTAACAGTCATTCTGATGGATGTGAATTGGTCTCTCATTGCGATGTTAATTTCCATTTCTCTAAGGGTTAGGGACATCAAGCATCTTTTCATACTTTTCAGTCATTTATATATCTTGTTTGAAGACATGTCTATTCAAATTATTTGCCCCAAGATACGCAAGATTAATTTTAAGGAGGGGTCATTTGATAGGAATGAAAAGTCCTGGTTCACAGAGAGATGTGTCAATGGACTTTTCTGGAGCTGCGCATGTTAAAGTCATTTACTTAGGGCATCGCATCCTAAAAATAATCACTGCCTTTTGCAGTGGATGTTGATGCTTCTTCAGGAGATTCATGTCTTCTGGCGTCACTGTGTTCAGTGACCATAGCTCCTGTGGTGTCTGCGTAAACATCAACGTTTTGTGCCAGATACATGCTCATCATCGACTTTCTGGAGGAACAGAAAAATAGTGCTTAAGCTTTCGTTAAATATGCACATGGATGTTTTTGAGCTTCATTATGACCAGAAGGGTTTATTGAAAATGTAAACAGTGTTACAAAGCGCTGCAACGAATAAACAGAGCTCCACCATGTGATAAGGGACAGCACCCCTACAGCGAGAGCACGCGGACTTCTCTCTGTGCTGCAGGATAGAACTGCTCAGCTTCTGTCCCACACACACACCATACACCTCATCTAGAGCCTCCACATCTCCCGTTGACACCATCAACGAGCAGCCTGGTGGCTTTGAGCATCACAGCCTTATTGGCACAACTGGCTGGCACAACAAATGGTCACCAGATGATCAGTATCAAACACTTTTTTCTACTATCAGATGAGACTGGCAGAAGCTGGCTTTCCCTGGTCACCCACGTCACTGTGCGCTTTATTGCTTTGTAAGCACCCTGCATGCTGTCCTTCAAATAAAGGAGTTGGTTAAGTTGTGCACCTGGAAAAGACAGACATTGCTAGGAAACATCTGGCTTGAGCCACACATGTCACACACAACTAGATGAGGTCATAGTGGTAGCTACAAGTGTCAAGGGAGGTCCACTACACCTATGCAGTCTATTTGAATGAAACTATTAATAACAGACTTTGGTGGGGACTTCCCTGTAGTCCAGTGGCAGGGGGTTTGGGCTCGATCGCTGGTCAAGGAACTAGATCCCACATGCTGCAACTAAGACCCAGCATAGCCAAATAAATACATAATAAATAAAACAAATATAGGCTTTCAGTAGAAAGACGTGTGGTCATCTCCTCCTGTGAGAGCACCAAAATTGCAACTAGCTCTTGAACAGCGATTGATGAGAGGACACTGGAACCCACCAAAAAAGAAGATACTCTATGTCCAGAGACAAAGAAGCCACACCGAGATGCTCAGAGGAGTGCAAACATGATAAAATCAAATCCCATACCTGTTAGGTGGGAAACCCACAATCTGGAGAACAAATCAAATAAATATAAAAAACAGACTTTGTTTATGAACGACACACTGAATAGAATGAGACCTCAAGACAACTGAGCTAAACTAGAACTGCCTCCACAAATTAGGGCAGGTGGTTGTTTATCGATGGTCCCCAATAGGTCCACACAAAACCTCTCACATCCTTGCCTGTACAAGCTCTGATGCACACACAGCAGCAACCCCCCTTTGCTTCTCCACCAAGGCAACTTACAAGCTCATCTTTCTTGTCTTAAAGACTTCCTAGGCAGGACTCAGAAAACTAAGATCATGGCATCCAGTCCCATCACTTCATGGCAAATAGATGGGGAAACAAAGGAAACAGTGACAGACTATTTTTTTGGACTCCCAAATCACTGTGGATGGTGACTGAAGCCATGAAATTAAAAGACGCTTGCTCCATGGAAGAAAAGCTGTGAACAACCTAGACAGCATATTGAAAAGCAGAGACTACTTTGCCAACAAAGGTCCGTCTAGTCAAAGCTATGGTTTTTCCAGTAGTCATGTATGGATGTGAGAGTTGGATTATAAAGAAAGCTGAGTGCCAAAGAATTGATGCTTTTGAACTGTGGTGTTGGAGAAGACTCTTGAGAGTCCTTTGGACTGCAAAGAGATCAAACCAGTCAATCCTAAAGGAAATCAGTCCTGAATATTCATTGGAAGGATTGATGCTGAAGCTGAAAATCCAATATTTTGGTCACTTGATGTGAAGGAAAGACCCTGATGTTGGGAAAAGTCCCTGATGAAAAGACTCATTTGAAAAGACCCTGATGTTAGAAAAGATTGAAGGCCAGAGGAGAAGGGGATGACAGAGGATGAGATGGTTGGATGGCATTACTGACTCAATGGACATGAGTTTGAGCAAACTCCAGGAGTTGGTGATGGACAGGGAAAGCTGGGGTGCTGCAGTCCACAGGGTCGTGAAGAGTTGGACGTGACTGAGCAACTGAAATGAACTGAGGCAGAACTCAAACACCAATCCACTATGTCCTCACTTGACCACAAAGAATTAGCAACAGAGGATGCACTGCTTTGAGATCATCTAGGTACACAGCCCAGCCCTACTACTTGGCCACTATGTGAACCCGAATTAATGGCAAAGACCAGGAGCAATTAATACTCTGGTCCCTCATCTATAAAATGATCATGAGGACTTGCCTTATGGTACATCAAATTGTCTGATTCAAGGCAACACCCAACTAAATCCGAATTTCAGATAACAAAGGAAATGTAAAATAAACAAATGTTTAGGAAATGTGTGTTCCAAATGTATTAGGGCAGCCTGGATTTTTCATTGCTGAAATCTGACAACTGAATTGGTGTAGCCATTGGGAAAGTGCCTGGCATAGAGTAGGTTACACAGAGTTAACTGTTGTTTTATTAAATTTCATTTTATTTATTATATTTTAATGTTTTATTGTAGTATAAGTCACATGATATAAAACATATTTTTTAACCATATTGAACTGTACATTTCAATGGAACTAAGTACATTCACACTGTTGTGCAGCCCTCACCATCAGTTCAGTACATGAGCTCTCCCTGCCACATTGAGATGATCCTTACTGAAAAAGAACAGATTGTTCCTAAACCAGAAGAGGAGGTTGCACAGAAGAAAAAGATATCCCAGAAGAAACTGAAGAAACAAAAACTTATGGCCCGGGAATAAATGCCGCAAAAAATAAATGCAAATAAAAGTAAAAAAAAAAAAAGTTAACTTAATATATATCCTGGGCTTCCCTGGTGGCTTAGCAGTAAAGAATCCACCTGCAATGTGGGAGACCTGGGTTCGAGCCCTGGGTGGGAAAGATCCCCTGGAGGAGGGCATGGCAACCCACTCCAGTATTCTTGCCTGGGAAATCTCATGGACAGAGGATCCCATGGGGTTGCAAAGAGCTGGACACAACTTAGCAACTAAACAACAATAATATATGTCCTACAAACAGACGATACCTTCTTTTTCCTTTTTCTTGTGCTGTTAACTTCTCATCAACTGTTTGTATTACACACAGTACTGTATACTTTTGCTGTTGTTAAAGCTTTAGGGCCAGGGGGAAACCTTTCAGCACAGGGAAAGGGGACTGTGGTGCGGGGGCACAGTGCTGTTTCCTCAGTTTCTCGGGTGACTTCTATTTTCTTTCTCTCTCTCTTTTTTTGTGGGGGTGGGACTTTTATTTTCTTGTCTCTGAGAGGCCTCATTGACCCACACAGTCTGCTTCTCTCAGACCCACATTTCTGTTGCCTTCATGCTAATGTCCCTCCCCACACAGCCTTCTACTTCCAGTCTACACAACCCAGTAGACCCAGCCCTGTCTTAGTTTGGGTTGTTCTAGGAGCAGACCCCAGTGAAAAGAATCTAGGGATGTAGTTTGTTTGGAGGGTACCTCACAAACACTGTGGAGACTGAGGAAGTAAGACAGAGAAGAAGGAAGTCAACATAAAAGATTTCACTGAGCAAATTATCACCACATGCAATGAACCTCAGTCCTGCTGGGAAACCCTGGAAAACAGAGTCATCCCAACTGGGGGCTGAGGAAGCTGGCTATTTATCCCCTGGATCTAGGCTGAGGGCTGCTTCTCAGGGCATTAACTCTCTGGCATTTCATCTAGCCTGGTGCTATGCATGCTCCCACTGCCAGACAGATGTCCTCGGGTGGAAAGCACAGGTGTGGCTCCTAGCTGCCCTGGGTGAGCAGACAGGAGGGTAGAGGGGATATGTGGCAGTTGGGGGAGGGCTGGCTCTGGAAGCATCTCCTCTGCATGCACCCACCCCTGTGGAGGAATCTGTCTCAGGGCAAATTCTCAAGGGAGAGCACCTGATTGGTCACTGTCCAGCCAATGGGCTGGTTGGTATTGGGTCACATGGTAGCCCTCACTCCACTTATCCAAGGCTGGGTGGTCAGGATCTGGGAAGGCATCCTGACTGGCTCCTTCAGCTGCAGCACTGAGCTGGGTAGTTCTCAGAGCAAAAAAGCACCCCACACACAACCACCACATTCTGGTAGTTCATTATGTTTGTGTTTTCATTTGAGGCTAAGATTCATCTCTTAAATCTGCCCCTTACCAGTCAGGAACCTTCCAGGCCAGGTCCAGTCAATCTTCAGTGGCATACCTTTCCAAGGCCACATTCACAGGCCCTTGTTTCTTCTCCTTTCTGGACTAAATCAACAGCCTCAATTTCTCCATCTTTTCTTCTTAGCGTACTTGTGTTTTCATCTGGTCAGAAGAACCCTCCGTCCAAAAGAGCAGATGAGAGGGAGGAAGGTAGGTGCAGGAAGCTCAATCCTCATGTTCTGACTTGGGCCCCGAGTGTTCAGATGGCTGGCAAGGTGGCCGTGGGGCAGAAGGCCTGACCTCGGTCTGAGCCGTCTCATTTCAAGTGAGGATTCATCTCAGCAGCCAGATGGTGCTGCTCCCTGCTGTCTCCAGGAAAAGCCTCTGGGCAACAAGGTGAGGAATCAGCTCCCGCAGCCCATACCATGCCAGCTGTCCAGGAAACCGAAGTAAACCACCGTCCTGGGGGCTGGAGAGACCGCACCACTGCCTATGGGACCCCAGGAAGACAAAGGATTGTCTGTAACAAGAACGTCTCCTAGGCGGGCCTCTAACTAGGCCATTTGTCTCAACGGGGACCCATTCATTAAAGAGACCAAGTTTTCATTAGAGATGCTAACTGCTGCTGCTGCTGCTGCTGCTGCTAAGTCGCTTCAGTCGAGTCCAACTCTGTGCGACCCCATAGACGGCAGCCCATCAGGCTCCCCCATCCCTGGGATTCTCCAGGCAAGAACACTGGAGTGGGTTGCCATTGCCTTCTCCAATGCATCAAAGTGAAAAATGAAAGTGAAGTCGCTCAGTCGTGTCCAACCCTCAGCGACCCCATGGATTGCAGCCTACCAGGCTCCTTCATCCATGGGATTTGCCAGGCAAGAATACTGGAGTGGGGTGCCATTGCCTTCTCCGAGGGATGCTAACTAGGATGGGACAAATAACAAAATAGGAGGACAAACGAAAGTCAGACCAAGAGGCATGCAAACACCCAGCCTTGGCTGATAACTTCTCCGTCTGAGTTCTGTCTCTGGGTTCAGCAGATCTAACTCACCTTGGCCCTTCTTAGAACTGAATCCTCCCGAGTCTGGCTGATGACTCGATGCCACCCAGAGGCTTTCTTTAGTTGTCAGTGGCTTCTATCCCCATCAGGATCAGTTTTTCCTTTAGTTAAGCTTATCACCTTTATTAGTTTCTGGAGACTGCCACAACCCATAACCACCAACTGGGTGCTGAGCATGTCAGGAATGTATTACCTCCCGGTTCTACAGGCTGGAAGTCTGAAAGCAGGGTGTCGGCAGGGCCAGCTCCCTCCGATGGCTCCTGGGAGGCTCTGTCCTCTGCTTTCCCAGCCTCAGCAGGAAGCCAGCATTCCCTGGCTTCCCTGGCTCATGGTCGCATCCCTCCAATCTCCACTTCCATCTTCACACCATCTCTGCTATGGGTGTCTGCGTCTCCTCTCCTTTCTTTGTAAGGCCATGTGTCATTAAAAGTAGAGTCCACGGGGTTAATCCAGGATGGGTCACCTGTCATCTCTAAGATCCAAATATCTTTTTCCCAGAAAGGTCACTTTCCCAGGCTCCCAGGACCTATCTTTTTGGAGGTCACCATTGAAGCCCCTACACCAACTAATTTAAGTCTTGAAAAGTTTGCTCTTGAGGATTTATTGAAAGCCAGCTTCACGCCAGGCTCTGTGGGGCAGGCTCTCCTTTACAACACCCCCCACCTGTGGTCCAGCAGTGTCTCAAGGACACCCTCATCTCACAGTCATCACCTGGCCGGACAGCCATTGTCCCCAGCAGCTGTTGTTCCCAGCAAGCCAGGGAGGACCTGGGCTGACCAAGCAAAGGGCCCCTTTTTGCTGGTCAGCCTTGCTGTGAGCTGCTCGTGGGCACCCGGCCAAAGAGCTCAGCCAGGAAGCCAATACCACGTAGTCTGCATAGCACAGCAGCCTGGAAGCACCTACTCAGGCTTTTGATCTGGGATTGAAGGACACTCATTGGCTGGGGCTGTCCTGACAGCCACCAACTTCATGGTTTAAAACCAGAATTCAAAATCATATTTAAAACCAGAATAAACAGAATTGTGTTCTTTCATAGCTCTGGAGACCAAAAGACTGGAATCGGAGTGTCAGCAGTGGGTGCTCCCGCTTATGGTTCTCAGGGAGAATCTTTCTGTCTCTTCCTAGCTTCTGGTTGTGATTCTTGGGGCCCCAGCAGCACCACTCTGGTCTCTGCCCCTGTGGTCACATGGGCTTCTCCTTGTGTGTCTGTCCCCACATCATCTTCCTCTTCTTATAAGCACACTTGTCATACTGGACTGACTTAGTTACCACCTCATCTTAATTGCATTTAAAACTACCCTATTTCCAAATAAGGTCATGTTCTGAGGACATAGGGTTAGGGCTTCGACGTACATTTTGAGGGGACACAATTTAGCCCATTAACAGTGAGCAAAGATTTGCTATTGTTGTTGTTAAGTCCTAAGTCGTGCCCGACACTTTGTGACACCATGGACTACAGCACGCCAGGCTTCCCTGTCCCTCATTATCTTCTGGAGTTTGCTCAAACCCATGTTCATTGAGTCAGTGATGCCATCCAACCATCTCATCCTCTGTCGTCCCCTTCTCCTGCCTTCAATCTTCCCAGCATCAGGATATTTTCTAATGAATTGGCTCTTCATATCAGGTGGCCAAAGTATTGGAGCTTCAGCTCAGCATCAATCCTTCTGATGAATATTCAGGACTGATTTCCTTTAGGATGGACTGGTTTGATCTCCTTCAATCCAAAGGACTCTCAAGAGTCTTCTCCAGCACCACAATTCAAAAGCATCAGTTATTCAAAGCTCAGCCTTGTTTATGGTCCAACTCTCACATCTACACATGACTACTGGAAAAACCATAGCTCTGACCATACAGACCTTTGTCAGCAAAGTGATGTCTCTGCTTTTTAATACACTATTTAGATTTATCATAAGTTTCCTTCCAAGAAGCAAGCATATTTTAATTTCATGGCTGCAGTCATGAAATTAAAAGCAAAGCGCTATGTGTAGTCAAATGCAGGCTGGCCCCTGGGGGCTTGATCAAGCCCCCTGGGATGGCTCAGGACCACACCCACAAGCCTGGTGTTTCCGTGGCAGTCCTCCAGGGCCCCACCTCCCAGGCCAGGGATATCTTAGAGGGAACCACTGATCTGGAACACTTCTCTCGGGGGCCAGGAGGATACAGCAGCCCCAGCAAGTCCTGGCTTCCAGGTCTGGAGGTGCTGGTGTTTGTGCTCTCCCCTCTGCTCCTGTCCTGCTTCCCTCCGGTGTACGATGATGTACGAGCCATTGTTACTGATTTCATGCATCTCTCCTCTGACCTGCAGGGCTCCTGCTCTTCTGTCAGCTCCTGGTCACTACTGACAGCACCGAAGATTGTGTTTGGTGTTTATTTACAACACTGATATATTTATTCATGACAGAAGACAGATCACGTCACTCCTCTGTCCAACACCCCAAAGGGCTTCTGTCTAGCTCAGAGTATTCCCTTTTTTTCTTTTTTGGTGGTGCTCAGGATCTTAGCTCCTGATCAGAGATCTAATCCATGCCCCCTGAAGCGGAACCATCGAGTCTTAACCACTGGACCGCCAGAGAAATCCCTCTTGCTCAGAGTAAAAGTCCTTACAAACATACATGACCATGTGTAAACCAGCCAGTGGGAAGCTGCTGTATGGGACAGGGAGCTCAGCTCGGTGCTCTGTGATGACCTAGAGAGGTGGAATGGGGGAGGGAAGGAGACTTAAGCGGGAAGGGATATATGTATACATATGGCTGATTCACACTGTTGTACAGCAGAAATTAATACAACATTGTAAAGCAATTGTATTCCCAAAAAAAGTCCTTAGGTGTTCCCAGGGCCCTGCACAGACTGCCCTGTGCATCAGTTCTCCACCCTTCACCGCGTTCCCCCATTCTCCACCCTTCACCCTGCTCTCAGCGCCCAGTGGCCGACCTGCAGTGGGTTCTCTGGCTTCCAGGAGGGTTCAGACAATAGGGGATCCTGGGCAGGCAACTGCCCAGCTCTCCTCCCAGCAGAGGAGAGCTGGGGTGCTTGTTCCCTCAGCTTCCTCCCTGCAGGGCTCTACATGGCTCCCAGTGTCACTCACCCAGCACGCAGCCATCTCCTCTCTGCCCAGGTTCAAGTAGCTTCTCTTTTCCTGCCCCTTCAGCTTCAGAACTAGTAATGGCACCCAGGGGTGTCCCTTGGCATGCCCCAGAATCTTGTCTACTCTGCAAGCAGTCCTTTCATTAAATTCTCCTCCAATCACCCAGTGTGCGCAGACCATCTGCTTCCAGGCACAACCTTGACCGACGCTCCCCTTCTCGTCTCTCTGCCTTTCTCTCCTCACTCCATCCGCATAGCCACACTGGCCACTTCACTGTGCCTTGGACTCCCCAGATTCACTCTCACCTTTACACAGGCTTTTAAATTTTATTTTGCATTTTTAAAAATTAATACTTTATACTTTTAGAGCAGTTCTAGGTTCACAGCAAAATTGAGTTGAAGGTATGGACATTTCTCATATATCTCCTCTCTTCAACAGGCATAATCTCCCCACTATCAACAGGGTTTCCCAGTGGTACTAGTTAGTGGTAAAGAACCCATCTGCCAGTGCAGGAGACATAAGAGACGTGGGTTCGATCCCTGGGCCAGGAAGATCCCCTGGAGGAGGGCATGGCAATCCACTCCAGTATTCTTGCCTGGAGGATCCCATGGACAGGGAAGCCTGGTGGGCTACAGACCGTGGGGTCACAAAGAGTCGGACGCGACTGAAGCGACTTAGCACACGCTCACGCATTCACCTTACTGTCAACAGCTCTCGCCAGTGTGGCGTATGTGCTACAGTTCTGAACTCACACTTGTTGCGGCCGCTGGCAGAGGAGCAAGAGGGAATCCATCTTGAAGGCTGTCAGCTGTCTAACGGCAGAATGTGAACTGGACCTGAAGCCTGTTGCTGCTGCTGCTGCTAAGTCGCTTCAATCGTGTCCAACTCTGTGCGACCCCATAGATGGCAGCCCACCAGGCTCCCCCGTCCCTGGGTTTCTCCAGGCAAGAACACTGGAGTGGGTTGCCATTTCCTTCTCCAATGCATGAAAGTGAAAAGTCAAAGTGAAGTCGCTCAGCAGTGTCCAACTCTTAGCGACCCCATGGACTGCAGCCTAGCAGGCTCCTCCGTCCATGGGATTTTCCAGGCAAGTGTACTGGAGTGGGGTGCCGTTGCCTTCTCCATGAAGCCTGTTAACCATCATTAAAGAAAAACCAGGAAAGCCCCTCTTCACAGACGGCAAACAAAGATGGGAAGTAAAGGTCAGGTTATCTCAGCTAGATTAACGACAGTGCCTGCAGCTGCATGTTGTAAAACTAATTACTAATGTGTAACCAGTCATGTAGTGGGGGGTATAAAACTGAGTCCTCCGAAATCACTGGGGTCCCTGTTGTACACTGGAGAAGGCAATGGCACCCCACTCCAGTACACTTGCCTGGAAAATCCCATGGACGGAGGAGCCTGGTGGGCTGCAGTCCATGGGGTCGCTAAGAGTTGATCACGACTGAGCGACTTCACTTTGACTTTTCACTTTCATGCATTGGAGAAGGAAATGGCAACCCACTCCAGTGTTTTTGCCTGGAGAATCCCAGGGACGGGGAGCCTGGTGGGCTGCCGTCTATGGGGTCGCACAGAGTCGGACACGACTGAAGTGACTTAGCAGTAGCTGTTGTACACTGATACCCCTTGGGTCCTCTAGCATAATAAACTGGACTCCACTGTCTTGAGTGTCCTTCAAGGAGTGTTTTGTGACTCTGGATTCTACAACACACAGATGCATCCTCATGTTTGATACAAAGTCCACAGTTTACATTGGGGTTCACTCTAGATGTTGTACATTCTAGGGGTTTAGACAAATGTATAATGACATCTGTTCTTCATTATGGTATTAGAGTAGTTTCATTACCTAAACATTCTTTGTGCTCCACCTAGTCATCCTTCCTTTCCCCAACTCTGGCAACCACTGATCTTTTTACTGTCTTCATAGTTTTGCCTTTCCAGAGTGTCATATGACAGGAATCACAGAGTATGTAGTCTTTGCAGGTTGGCTTCTTTCACTTAGTAATTATGCATGTAAGGATCCTCCAGGTTTTTTCATGGCTTGACAGATCATTTCTTTTTAGTATTGAATAATATTCCATTGTCTGAATGTACTGCAGTTATTCATCCATTTACCTACTGAAGGACATCTTGGTTGCTTCTAACTTTTGGCAACTATAAACCAAGCTGCATAAATCTCTGCATACAGGTTTTGTGTGGACATAAGTCTTCAACGCACAGGCTTTCTTTCCTTTAACTGGGAGTTCTCTTTCCCAGATACCTACTCAACCAGTTCTCTTATCTCTTTTCAAGTCTTTGCTCAACAATGGCATGGTAAGGGAGACCCACCCCGAATCCTCCTCCTTACAGTTCCAACACCCACCCACCCCCACACCCACCCCCAGCACTTCCAAGCCTCTTAGCTTTCTTTGTATTTTTCAGGTACATAACTCCTTCTAGGATGCTCTATGGTGTCTATATTGGGTATTTTATTGTCTGTTTCCCCTGCCTGTAAAATGGAGATTCCACGGGAATATCTGACTGTTTTGATTTTTGTTCATGGATATACGGGGCTTCCCATGTGGTGCAGTGATAAAGAATCCGCCTGCCAATGCAGGAGATGCAAGAGACACAGGTTCAATCCTGGGGTCGGGAAGACCCCCTGGAGTAGGAAGTGGCAACCCACTCCAGTATTCTTGCCTGAAAAATTCCACGGACAGAGGAGTCTGGCAGGCTACAGTCCATAGGGTCACAAAGAGTCAGACGCGACTGAGCACACAGCACACACACACACATGAATATATCCCCATACCTAGAACAGTTCCTGACCCGTTAGTCATTCATTGAACAAAAATTTACTGCGTGTCTACAATGTTGACAGGCACTGTCTAAGCACACAAGCACACGCTTCATCCACATTCCTTGCCTTTTTTCCCCTCTCCCTTACCTGGCTTCTGGCTCACAGCTGCCCAAACCCTCTGGGCTCTGGATGCCCTGCACTGCCACCCCAGAGAGCCAGCCTCCAGCCCTGGCAGGAGCTCTGCTCTTTACTGTGGCTTGGATGACCGCGAGGGCCGGTGAACCCCTTCCGTGTGGCATGATCACAGAGGAGCCTCTCCTGACCGCTTCCCGCCACTGTATGAAGCTGGGCTCTTTGAAGCCAGAGTTTGCGGGTTGGCTCATTTTTAAACAATGATATGGTTTACACATTCAGCACTTCTGCACAGGGCCCTGAGCAGCTGCTCCAGCCAGCTTCCTTCCAGCTCTCTCTGATAAATTGACTTCTAAGCCAACAACCTCTTTCGGTTCAGCAAGAACTTAGGCGAATCTCACCTTGGAGACGCGCTTCATCAGAACGTGACAAGACCATGACGGCAGACGTTTGAGAGAGTGTCTCTGCATTCTCTCTCAGGCACGATGGATTATGGAGTTGACCAGAGTCTCCTGTAACTTTCCCTCAGGCTCCTGGAAATGTAGCTGGACATAAGCCAAAAAAAAAAAAAAAAAGAAAGAAAGAAAAATCTCTACATGTAAACTACCCTGGTTCTAGCAGGCATGTTGTATCTGTCACTTTTTAAAAGCAGGGGAGCTGCTCATAGGGATATGGGGCTTGTGTTTGTTAAACCCTGAAAGCAGCAAGTGCTCCCAAAGGGGATTGAGATAATAGGTTCTGGGCCTTGTCTCATCCAAAGCTTTATTGAAGTGAGTTGGAAACCCTGTGGGTCAGTACAGCACAGGTATTAAAACTATGGTGAGTCATGGGCATTTCTGGCACCTTTCTGGGTGGGACGAGGCGCCCAAGGTATGATATCCTCACTCTTCTCTGCTTCCAAGACACGGAGGGAAGAACAATGGCATGGGGTATTCTGGGAGGCTCCATTGCATCTACAGATGAAAGATACTGATTCAATTAGCACATGGAGGTTTGGGGTTCTCCTTAGTCAGGAGGCAAGAAGACAAAAGGAAAGGAAAGGTGTTGCTGGAGAGAACGAGAGGGTGTGGGGTGCTGCCCACTGCCCTCAGAGTACAGAGGGCCCCCACCTGAGGTGCCCCCGTGCTGATGATGTGTCTTCCATAGGACCTCAGAGAGCAAGAGACAGAGCCTGGGGGAGCTTCTGGGATCTGGGAGTGCAGCCCCCAATGTTGGGTGCAAGGCAACTGTTACGATTGTCTACAAATTGGCACCTGCCAAGAGCATTGCCAACAACTGAACAACAAGGGCATTTTGCCGTCCGCCTCTATGGAGATTGAACCCCGCACTGCTGCAGGTGTTGACCTGCAGGTGAACTCCCACAGGTGAATCCCTGTGGCAGTTCAGGGTGGAGTGAGGCACTCTGTGCTCCAGAGAATCGGGTGGGACAGGTCTTGAGCTAGTTGGATATTTTGGGGGACGGATTTTATGATCCAAATCCTTGCATCTCTTCATACCTAGAGAAGCACTAAATCCCTTCATGGTGACATCAGATCCTCCTGACTAGGAGAGAACCTCTTGTAAAGTAAGGGTTTGACTGCACTGAATTCCCCCTTCACCAAAATCTTATATATTAACCTCCCCTCACTGCCTCTTTGGAGCACTCTCTCTCTTGCAGTTATCTGAGATTCTGCCTCCCAGGCTACAGCCCTCAGTTTAGTTCAGTTGCTCAGCCGTGTCCAACTCGTTGCAACCCCATGGACTGCAGCACACCAGGCCTCCCTATCCGTCACCAACTCCTGGAGCTTGCTCAAACTCATGTCCATCGGGTCAGTGATGCCATCCAACCTGTTGTCCCCTTCTCCTCCTGCCTTCAATCTTTCCCAGCATCAGGGTCTTTTCCAATGAGTCAGCTCTTTGCATCAGGTGGCCAAAGTATTGGAGTTTCAGCTTCAGCATTAGTCCTTCCAGTGATCTCATTTTGCCCCAAATAAAACTCAACCCTCAACTCTCAAGTGGTGCATCTTTTTTCAGTCGACACGATAATTTGTGACAGAAATCTCTCCCAGGCGCCCCCCTCCCCCCGCCTAACCACCACAAGTAGGATGTGGAAGGACCCTTGACAGGTTGAGGTTTGCAGTCGGGAGTCAGTTGCAAGCTTCAGGTTTCAAACCAATAGTATCCGAGGTTTCCTCCGCCAGTCAGAACACAGCTCAAGTAAGGGCCCTCCCCCACTCTCCCCGCTCAAAGGCACCTGCACTCTCATGAGCCCTCTTCTAGGGTTTGGCCACTCCCAGGTCCCTCTGCTGAAGCTGAAACTCCAACCCTTTGGCCACCGGATGTGAATAACTGACTCATTTGAAAAGACCCTGATGCTGGGAAAGATTGAAGGTGAGAGGAGAAGGGGACGACAGGGGATGAGATAGTTGCATGGCATCACTGATTCACTGGACATGAGTTTGAACAAGCGGGAGATGGTGAAGCACAGGGAAGCCTGGTGCGCTGCAGTCCATGGGGTCGCAAAGAGTCGAATACGACTGAGCAACTGAGCTGAGGTCCCTCGGGGGCCTGTGAAACCAGTCTTATCGGCAGAGGGGAAGGTGCGGCCCCACAGCGCCCCTGACGGCAGGGGGAGGGAGTGCAGGGCTTCCTCGAGCAGCAGAACCCTACAGGATTCCACCAGCAGGGGGGCAGCGTGCGGCCCTCCCCTAGGCTCGCCGCAGGCATCTAACTAGCACCGCTGATGCACTTCGGCTCTGCCGTTCTGCAGCTCCCTCTAGCTCTCAGCCCCGCGGGGTCAGGCCAAGGAGTCCCTCAGAGAGACTCCAACCCTGTGTCCTTTTCTGCTCAGGAGCCCCGTGCAAGAACTCCTCCAGCTGCAAAGCTTCGTATTTGTCATTCTTGATTCCGCCCACCGGTTCACTGCTCTAGCTGAGAGGTAGCTTAGCCACACCCACAGGCATACAGATTTTCAGCTCCTTGGTCTCTTAAGCCAATCGTTCTGTCACTGGTTAGAAGTGCCTGCAAAGTGTGGGGAGCGAGGGAGGTGGCCCAGAGCTCTAGGGCTATGTGTGGCCTTGGGCTGTGTCCTGTCCACCTGTACCCTCACCCTGGTCTACCCTTGCTGATCCTGGCTAAGGGCCCTGGGCTATGTGTCCTGTGTTCCCATCTTCTTTGTCTCTTGTCCTTGGCACTGCCTTTCTGCCTTTGACCTTGGCTTCCCCTTGAGAGTTTTCTGGCTTCCACCCAACACACTGTGGGTGTGCTGTCTTCAGCAGATGCTCATCCCAGCTCAGCCTGGTCCCAACACCCTCTAATTCCTCCACCCTTCACTTGCTGTGGGTGGTGCTCGGGCTGGGCACCACAAGTAGGAAAAGAAAATGTTCTTAAACTTAGCAACCTGGGCTTGAGCAGAAGGGGAAGAACTGAGACAGGTGTTATATAAATCTTAGCTACATCTCCTGTGGCAGAAATGTATGGAGGAAAAAGAAAAATGGGTGGATACATGGTTTATATGGATTAGCTTTAATGTAATCTAGAATGCAAACACCTCAGGAGAGATGTTCATAAGTAAGTAAGTAAGTGTTGGTCACTCTGTCATGTCTGACTCTGCAATCACATGGACCGTAGCCAAGCTCCTCTGTCCGTGGAATTCTCCAGGCAAGAGTACTGGAGTGGGTTGCCATTCCCTTCTCCAGGGGATCTTCCTGACACAGGGATCAAACCCAGGTCTCTCACACTGCAGGCAGATTCTTTACCATCTGAGCCACAGGGAAGCTTCAATGTAATGTAGAATGCAAACATCTCAGGAGAGATGTTCATGGTCCAGTTTAATTGGATAAATGGACTGGGTGGGGATAAGGGCTGGGTCTAGACCTGCCCATGGTGGGGTGGTGAGAACAAAGACTGGGACTAGGCTAGGGGAAGGAATCCATAGTGAGTGTTAGGAAAAAAAGCTCTGTTATACTCAACAAAGCCAATGATACTTGATGGGAACAGTGATTAGCAGTCAATAGTAGTCCAGATAAAGAGAGGGTGGAAGGATCAGTGTGATGTTAATGGGGAATCCAGGTACAGGGAATAGCTAACAACCCAACAGGTGGGGTGGGTGATATAATCTGGTGATCGTTCCTAAGGGTTGAGATTGAGTTAAGGTATGGTGAGTTTCCTGGAGAAGGAAATGGCAACCCACTCCAGTATTCTTGCCTGGAGAATTCCATAGACAGAGAAACCAGGGGGGCTACAGTCCACGAAGCCACAAAGAACTGGACCAGACTGAGCAACTAACACACACATGATGGGTTTCACCGAGTTGGGCATGGGATGCTTCAAGTTCTCCTGCTCAAAGGTCAGCATTTAAAACAGACTAGGCATCACCAACTCAATGGACATGAGTTTCAGCAAACTCTGGGAGATAGTGAAGGACAGGAAACCCTGGCGTGCTGCTGCCCATGGGGTTGCAGAGAGTCAGACACGACTTAGCAACTGAACAACAACAATTAACATAAATGCATGGGCTTCCCTGGTAGCTCAGCTGGTAAAGAATCTGCCTGCAATGCAGGAGACCCTGGTTCGATTCCTGGGTCAGGAAGATCTGCTGGAGAAGGGATAGTCTGCCCACTCCATTATTCTTGGGCTTCCTTGATGCTTCAGCTGGTAAAGAATCTGCCTGCAAATGTTAGACAATAGAAAGGTGAAGATCATGCCTACCGCAGAGGGCACATCTGTGGTCATCATTAGAGCTGTTCCCCATTAGTGCTGACCTGCTTTGCAGGCACTTGGTAGGATTTCACATCCCCACCTCCTCTGGAGTCAGGAGAGTCGTGTGGGTTGCTCATGCTGATGAAACCCACAGGGCATGTGTCTTTCCAGGAGGAAGCTTTAAGAACAGGTGAGCTGTTCACTCCACCCTCTTCCCTTCACGGCAGCAGTATCCCATCAGCACATGTCAAGATGGAGCCTCCACCAGCCTGAGTCTCTAAGTGGACACATAAGCAGAACCCTCTGCTGACACATGACCAGAAATAAACTTCATCTGTGTTAAACCACTCAGATTTGGGGGTTGCTACTGCAGTACAACGTAACCTAGCCCACCCATTGGACACTTCTGTGCGTGAATCGGTGTGACGATGACCAAAGAGTTTTTCCTCATCGGCAAGGGAATTTTGAAATTTCCCTCAGAATTTCAAGAATTTCTGAGTCCTTTGCCAGCCTTATGTGGTTAAAGGAAGAACCACCAAGAAGCAACTCCCCATGCCTGAGTTTTCCCACTTCATTGAAAAATAAGTGAAAGTGTTAGTCCTTCAGTTGTGTCTGACTCTTTGTGACCCCATAGCCTATGTTGCCCATCAGGCACCTCTGTCCATGGAATTCTCCAGGCAGGAATACTGGGGTAGGTAGCCATTCCCTTCTCCAGGGGATCTTCCTGACCCAGGGATCAAAGCCAGGTCTCCTGAATTGCAGGCAGATTCTTTACCATTTAAGCCACCAGGGAAAGCCCCCACTTCATCGAGGAATCATACAGTCTCCATTAGCCTCATCAAGACAGCATTCAGTGGTGGCCACCTAGTTATTCATGGCCCGAGGAATGGAGAGCAGCCTGGTTCAGGCAGAAGCGTGGATGGAAAGAGCTTTGGCTGCATGCCTGGTCCTAGGGCTAGACACAGCCAATACACCACTCTTAAAGGGGGACAGTGACACCGGTTGATTCCACTTGGTGTCACCCTCTTAGGAGAGAGGTCATCCCAGGAGGATCTGTCAGGTCAGGAAGCAGTGCTGGGGTTTAGAGGGTTCATGAAGCAGAACTGGGAGGCAATCTCCTTGCGTTCCTGTTTCCTCACCTGGAAAATGGCATGGTGCTGATCCACTGGGTCCACCTCCACACTGAACACTGCGCCAGGCCCTGGGGATACAGACAGACATGTCACAGTGTCTGTCCTCAAGGATCTCACTTCTAGCACACCACTGCACAAGATGCGTGGCAAATGGTTACCGGTCTGCAAGAAGACAGAGTGCTTGTACCATAAAGGAAATCAATTTTCATCATTAGGCATACTGCCTAGATCAGCTGACTTACTTCCCCACATGGCAATGGCAGCTCTTTCCTGTCTGTCAAGGTTAAGTTCAAATGTGACTCCTCTACGAAGCACTCCCCAGTTACCCTATCTCAGATGTTCACTCCCCCTCCAACACACACCGGGAACCCAATTACTTTCTACCATATCACCCTGTTTATGACCTCTTTAGTAATTATCACTGATACAAAATAACATTCCTTGGGACTTCCCTGATGGTCCAGTAGGTAAGACTCTGTGCTCCCAATGCAGGGGGCCTGGGGTCCAATCCCTGGTTGGGGAACTGGATCCCAGTCCCACAACTAAGATTGGAAGAAGTCCACGTGCCACAGTGAAAATCCCACAAGCACAACTGAGACTCACCACGAACAAAATAAATAAACAAAATAAATAAAATAACCTTGCTTATTGGTTCACTTCTTTAAGGCCAGCCTCCCTTACTGGAATGGAACTTCCATGAGAGCCCAGATTTGTCTGTTTCCTTTGCACTGCCTTCCCAGTCCCTGGAGAGACTGGGAAGAGTGCTCTATAAATTTTGTGAAGTCACAACAGACTAGACTTCTGCCTCTGCCACTTAGTATGTGACTTTGTGCAGGTTACTTAACCCTCTAAGCCTCAGTACCTCTTCACAGATCACAGCCTTGTCGTGGCAAAGGGGCTTGTGTAACTCAGTGAAGCTATGAGCTATGCCGTCCAGGGCCACCCAAGATGGACAGGTCATAGCGAAGAGTTCTGACAGAACATGGTCCACTGGAGCGGGGAATGGCATACCACTCCAGTATTCTTGCCATGAGAGCCCCAAGAACAGTATGAAAAGGCAGAAATATATGACACCGGAAGATGACCCCCCAGGTTGGTAGGTGTCCAGCATGCTACTGGGAAAGAATGGAGGGCAATTACTAATAGCTTCAGAAAGAATGAAGTGGCTGGGCCAACGCAGAAATGACACTCAGTTGTGAATGTGTCTGGTGGTGAAAGTCTGATGCTGCAAAGAACAATATAGCATAGGCTGAGCAAACTCTGAGAGAGAGTGAGGGACAGAAAAGCCTGGCATGCTGCAGTCCCTGGGGTCACAAAGAGTTGGACACGACTTAGTGACTGAACACCACCACCAACAAAAACAAAAAGCTTCAGTTTCCTCAAATGTATGATGGAGATAAAATAGTAATGACCTTTAAAAGGCTCCTAACACAGGCTTACACATTGGGGAATTTGGAAAATGCTGGTTTATTTGTTTCTGCCAGAATACTTTAAGTTGTACACAGCAAAAGTTCCAAATATGAGAAGAGTAAACAGCAGGAAAGGAAAATGGAAAGTGTTAATTGCTCAGTCACATCTGAGTCTGCAACCCCGTGGACTGTAGCCCGCCAGGCTCCTCTGTCCAAGGGATTTTCCAGGCAAAAATACTGGCAGGTTGCCATTTCCTTCTCCACGGGATCTTCCTGACCCAGGGATCAAACCCAGGTCTCCTGAATTGCAGGCAGATTCTTTACCATCTGAGCCACCTGGGAAGCCTGTAAACAGTAGGGGTTTCATTATTTCATATAATTCACCTACTTGAGGGAAAGTTCAGTATTGGTTCTCAGTGACGTTATCAAGGACCCAGACCCTTTTTTCATCTTTCCTCAGCATATAGATTGGCCCTAGGTTTGGCCTTATGGTCACGATTGGCTGCCACACTTCCAATATCCCATGTAGATGTGACAACACCTGGCTAGAGGAGAAGAGCATTCCCATCCATGAATCTCCTTTCATTAGGAAAGAATACCTTAGAAAACACCAACAAACTCCTCCTCTTGATGGCCCTGTTGGCCAGAACTGGAGCAGATGCCCTACTCTCACTCATCTGGCCATTTCAGCCTCTTTGTGGGAGGAGAGGAAGCAGGGTGGAGAGCGGTTGGTGGGCTGGTGGGCATCCCAGAGGGCTCCTGTCCCTCCCTTCTCTTTCCTCTCGGCTCTGCAGGTGTTTCCTTTTCCCAAGGCACCCTCCCAGGCTTGGATGGTTTTGATTTAGGGAGTCCATACCTCTCAGTATGTGTTATTCCCTGTTTGAAAAGAATGGCCGGCAGGTGGTGTTTCTAGATGTGTGGCTGTTTTGATGCAGAGATCCAGGATGTGCTGAGGGTTTGTAAGAAGTAGATAGAAAGATATCCAGAGATTGCTGGAAGTGGGAGGAAGATGAGGTGCTGAGCAGCCTGGGAGGGTCAGCAAAGGCTGAGGCCAAGGGAATAGGGCAAGAGGACAGAGGGGAAGTAAGGGCTTCTATTTCAAAACCTCAACTTGACCTCTACTCTTCCTCCTCAGCCCACCCTGACCGCCCCTCCTCCTTCCTGTTCTGTCGACACTGACACTACTCAAAACTCCAGCCTTCCCATCTGTGTGCCCAGGATGGGGGTGTCCCCATGGCCCGCCTCTGGTTCTCTGGGGACCTGGCTGCTCCTTAGCCAAAAAAGACACTCCTGGCTGAAATCGCTCATGGTGCCCAAGGGCCCAGATGGCATCCCAGTGTGGGCAGGGCTGAGAATGGCTGGAGCCAAGGGGAAACCCAGAGCTCCCCACTCTCACGGTGGAGAGAACACAATTGTCGGGCGCAGTTATTGACCCACCCCAGACCGCCTAGCTCTGGATCCTGGGGGCAGTGTTCAGGCACCACCTCAAGAGCTGCCACGTCGTGATGAAGACTTTGTCCCTGGTTGATCATGGCTTGAAACCCTATTTTCATATTTACTAGCTACGTCGGACACGACTGAAGCGACTTAGCAGCAGCAGCAGCAGCTACGGTGGACATTTGTCATTCCTTTTGGCCTCGAGCATCTGGACTCCCTCAGTTGATGGTGAATCCACCACCTGAAATTCTGAACGTGCCAGAGATTCCCAGACCCCACCCCTCCCCGCCTCCCTTGCTGCTAAGGTACAGGCACATGGCCTGGGCCCCATGTTTTCCATCCATTCAGCTTATGGATTAAGTCGTGTTTTGCTTGAAAGCCTGAGGTGCTTTCTATTTTTTTTTAACTGGACACTCACTGGGGCTAAGCTCAGAGTCCAGTCTGAATCTGGGCATTTCTCATGGCATGCAGTCTCAAAGCTAGATCCTCTGGCCCTCCCAATGATCCCCTGCTTTTATCAGATTTATTGCAGTACATTTTTTGCAGCTTTTTGAGACATCAGTTGATGTCTATCAGTGTGTAAGCTTCAAGTGTACAATGTGATGATTTGATACACACGAATATATTGCAAAACATTTACCACAATAAGGTTAATTAATCCTTCACCTCACATAATTACCTGTTTTTTGCCATTGTTGTTATTATGGTGGGAACTTTAAAGCTTTACTCTCATAGCAGTTTTTAAGTACACAGTATAGTATTATTAACGTAATCACCACACTGCACTTTAGATCCCCAGAATTTATTCACCTTACACCTGGAAGTTTGTACCCTGTGACCTACTCCTCATTTTCCCCACCCCTCAGTGGCCGGCAATCCCCTTCCTACTCTCTATTTCTATAAGCTGATGTTTTTAAATTCCACGTATAAAAGAGATCATACAGTATTTGTCTTTCTCTGACTTTCACTTAGCAAAATGCAGTCACGTTCCATCCATGTTGTCATAAATAGCAGAATTTCATTCCTTTTTATGGCTGAATAATACACCACTGTGTGTGTGTGTTCTTTATCTAGTCGTCCATCTGTGGACATTTAGGTTGTTTCCAGGTCTTGGTTACTATAACTAATGCTGCTGTGAACAGGAGGGTACAGATATCTCTTGGAGATAGTGATTTCATTTTCTTCAGATATATACCCAGAAGAGGGTTGGGTACCACAGACCATATGGGAGTTCTATTTAATTTTCTGAGCAGCCTCCATACTGTTTTCCACAGTGGTTGCACCAAGTCACCTTCCCACCAACTCTGTACAAGGGTTCTCTTTTCTCCACATCCTTGCCAGCATTTGTTAGCTCTCATCTTTTTGAAAATAGGCACTGTAACATGTGTGAGGTGATATCTCACTGTGGTTTTGACTTGCATTTCCCTTGCAGATGGTGATTGCAGCCATGAAATTAAAAGACGCTTACTCCTTGGAAGGAAAGTTATAACCAACCTAGATAGCATATTCAAAAGCAGAGACATTACTCTGCCAACAAAGGTCCGTCTAGGTTTTTCCAGTAGGCTATGGTTTTTCCAGTAGTCATGTATGGATGTGAGAGTTGGACTGTGAAGAAAGCTGAGCACTGAAGAACTGATGCTTTTGAACTGTGGTGTTGGAGAAGACTCTTGAGAGTCCCTTGGACTGCAAGGAGATCCAGCCAGTCAATTCTAAAGGAGATCAGTCCTGGGTGTTCTTTGGAAGGAATGATGCTGAAGCTGAAACTCGAGTACTTTGGCCACCTCATGCGAAGAGTTGACTCATTGGAAAAGACTCTGATGCTGGGAGGGATTGGGGGCAGGAGGAGAAGGGGACGACAGAGGATGAGATGGCTGGATGGCGTCACCGACTTGATGGACATGAGTTTGAATGAACTCTGGGAGTTGGTGATGGACAGGGAGGCCTGGTATGCTGTGATTCATGGGGTCGCAAAGAGTCAGACACGACTGAGTGACTGAACTGAACTGAACTGAATGATTAGTAATGTTGAGCACCTTTTCATGTGCTTGTTGGCAGTTTATATTGGGGTATATTTCATATACCTTATTCACACAGTTCTATGAATTTTGGCAAAAGTATACATTAGCATAACCATTTCCTTAATCAAGATAGAGAATATTTCCTTTATGCTCCAAAATTCACATGTACCCCCCCAGTTTGGCCAGTCCCCTCACCTACCTTCACACCCTAGCAATGACTGACCTGATTTATTTTCCCTGTTGTTTGACCATTTCTAGAATGTCATATAAATGGAATCCTAGCGTATGCTGCCTTTTAAATCTGGCTTCTTTTACGGAGCATAAATCATCCATGTTGCTGCATATAAAGGAGTTTGTTGCTTTCTACTGCTGTGGAAAAAAAAAAGTGTTAGTCACTCAGTCATGTCTGACTCTTTCAACCCCGTGGACTGTAGCCTGCCAGGCTCTTTTGTCCATGGAATTCCCCAGACAAGAATACTGGAGTGGGTTGCCATTCCCTTCTCCAGGGGATCTTCCTGACCCAGGGATTGAACCCAGGGTTCCTACATTGCAGGCAGATTCTTTACCGTCTGAGCCACAAGGATCATATTCTATTTTATGGATGCATCAGAAGTTGTTAATTGATTCACCAGTTAACGGACATTTGGGCTGTTTTCTGTTTGGGGTGGTTATGAATCAAGCTGCTATAAACTTTCACATATAGATTTTTGTGTGGACATATCTTCTTTTCCTTTGGATAAACACAAAGGAGCTGAATTGCCGAGTCATATGGTACCTATTTGTTTCATTTTATAAAAGACTGCCAAAACTATTTTACGAAGTGGCAGTACCAGTTTGCATTACCAGCAGCTTCTACCAGCAATGTATAAGAGTTCTGGTTGCTCCACATCCTCACCAGCATTTGATAGTCAGGTTTTTCAAACTTGAGACATTTCAATAGGTGTTTAGTGGTATTTTGGAGAAGGAAATGGTAACCCACTCCAATATTCTTGCCTGGAGAATCCCATGGATGGAGAAGCCTGGTAGGCTACAGTCCTCGGGTCGCAAAGAGTTGGACACAACTGAGTGACTTCACTTACTTACTTACTTGCTGCTAAGTCACTTCAGTCGTGTCCGACTCTGTGCGACCCCATAGATGGCAGCCCACCAGGCTCCGCCATCCCTGGGATTCTCTAGGCAAGAAGACTGGAGTGGGTTGCCATTTCCTTCTCCAACGCATGAAAGGGAAAAGTGAAAGTGAAGTTGCTCAGTCGTATCCGACTCTTTGCGACCCCATGGACTGCAGCCCACCAAGCTTCTCTGTCCATGGGATTTTCCAGGCAAGACTACTGGAGTGGGTGGCCATTGCCTTCTCCAACTTACTTACTTAGTGGTATTTAGTTGTGGTTTGAATTTCCATTTGCTTAATTATAAGTGTGTGATTGTTTATACTGTTCATGGGGTTCTCAAGGCAAGAATACTGAAGTGGTTTGCCATTGCCTTCTCCAGTGGAAGAAAAGTATGAACAGTATGAAAAGGCAAAAAGATACAACACTGAAAGCCGAACTTTCCAGGTCGGTATGTGCCCAATATGCTACTGGAGAAGAGTGGAGAAATAACCCCAAAAAGAAGGAAGAGATGGAGCCAAAGTGAAAACAATGCCCAGTTGTGGATGTGACTGGTGATAGAAGCAAGGTCCAATGCTGTAAAGAGCAATATTGCATAGGAACTTGGAATGTTAGGTCCACGAATCAAGGTAAATTAGAAGTGGTCAAACAGGAGTTGGCAAGAGTGACCATCAACATTTTAGAAATCAGGGAACTAAAATGGACTGGAATGGGTGAATTTAACTCAGATGACCATTATATCTACTACTGTGGGCAGGAATCCCTTAGAAGAAATGGAGTAGCCATCAGAGTCAACAAAAGAGTCTGAAATGCAGTATTTGGCTGCAATCTCAAAAATGACAGAATAATCTCTGTTCGTTTCCAAGGCAAACTATTCAATATCACAATAATCCGAGTCTATGCCCCAACCAGTAATGCTGAGGAAGCTGAACAGTTCTATGAAGACCTAGAAGACCTTCCAGAACTGACATGCAAAAAAGATGTCCTTTTCATTATAGAGGACTGGAATGCAAAAGTAGGAAATCAAGACATACCTGGAGTAACAGGCAAATTTGGCCTTTGAGTACAGAATGAAGCAGGGCAAAGGCTAATAGACTTTTGCCAAGAGAATTCACTGGTCATAGCAAACACCCTCTTCCAACAACACAAGACTCTACACATGGACATCACCAGATGGTCAGTATTGAAATCAGATTGATTATATTCTTTGCAGCCAAACATGGAGAAGCTCTATACAGTCAGCAAAAACAAGACCAGGAGCTGACTGTGGCTCAGATCATGAACTCCTTATTGCCAAATTTAGACTTAAATTGAAGAAAGTAGGGAAAACCACTAGGCCATTCAGGTATGACCTAAATCAAATCCCTTACAATTATACAGTGTAAGTGAGAAATAGATTCAAGGCATTAGATCTGACAGAGTGCCTGAAGAACTATGGACAGAGGTTCATGACATTGTACAGGAGGCAGTGATCAAGGCCATCCCCAAGAGGAAGAAATGCAAAATGTCAAAATGCTTGTCTGAGGAGGCCTTACAAATAGCTGAGAAAAGAAGAGAAGCTAAAGGCAAAGGAGAAAATGAAAGATATACCCATCTGAATGCAGAGTTCCAGAGAATAGCAAGGAGAGATAAGAAAGCCTTCCTCAGTGATCAATGCAAAGAAATAGAGGAAAACAATAGAATGGGAAAGACTAGAGATCTCTTCAAGAAAATCAGAGATACCAAGGGAACATTTCATGCAAAGATGGGCTTGATAAAGGACAGAAATGGTATGGACCTAACAGAAGCAGAAGATATTAAGAAGAGGTGGCAAGAATACACAGAAGAACTGTACAAAGAAGATCTCAGTGACCCAGATAACCATAATGGTGTGACCACTCACCTAGAGCCAGACAGCCTGGAATGTGGAGTCAAGTGAGCCTTAGGAAGCATCACTACGAACAAAGCTAGTGGAGGTGATGAAATTCCAGTTGAGGTATTTCAAATTCTAAAAGATGGTGCTGTGAAAGTGCTGCACTCAATATGCCAGCAAATTTGGAAAACTCAGCAGTGGCCACAGGACTGGAAAGGTCAGTTTTCATTCCAATCCCAAAGAAGGGCAATGCCAAAGAATGTTCCAACTACTGCACAATTTCACTCATCTCACACGCTAGCAAAGTAATGCTCAAAATTCTCCAAGCCATGTTCAACAGTATGTGAACCATGAACTTTCAGATGTTCAAGCTGAATTTAGAAAAGGCAGAGAAACCAGAGATCAAATTGCCAACATCTGTTGGATCATTGAAAAAGCAAGAGAGTTCCAGAAAAACACCTACTTCTGGTTTATTGATTATGCCAAATACTTTGTGTGGATCACAACAAATTGTGGAAAATACTTAAAGAAACAGGAATACCAGACCACCTGACCTGCCTCCTGAGAAATCTGTATGCAGGTCAGGAAGTAGCAGTTAGAACTGGACAAGGAACAATAGACCGGTTCCAAGTCGGGAAAGGAATACGTCTAGGCTGTATATTGTCACCTTGCTTATTTAACCTATATGCAGTGTACATGATGCAAAATGCCAGGCTGGATGAAGCACAAGCTGGAATCAAGAATGCCAAGTGAAATATCAATAACTTCAGATATGCAGATGACACCACCCTTTTGGCAGAAAGTGAAGAACTAAAGAACTTCTTGATGAAAGTGAAAGAGGAGAGTGAAAATTTTGGCTTAAAACTCAACATTCAGAAAACTAAGATCATGACATCTGGTCCCATCACTTCATGGCAAATAGATGGGGAAACAATGGAAACAGTGAGAGGCTTTATTTTCAGGGTCTCCAAAATCACTGCTGATGGTGACGCACCCATGAAATTAAAAGACGCTTGCTCCTTGGAAGAAAAGCTATGACCAACCTAGACAGCATATTAAATAACAAAGACATTACTTTGCCAACAAAGGTCTGTCTAGTCAAAGCTGTAGTTTTTCCAGTAGTCATGTATGGATGTGAGAGTTGGACTATAAAGAAAGCTGAGCGCTGAAGAATTGATGCTCTTGAACTGTGGAGAAGAGTTGAAGACTCTTGCAAGTCCCTTGGACTGCAAGGAGATCAAACCAGTCAATCCTAAAGGAAATCAGTCCTGAATATTCATTGGAAGGAGTGAAGCTGAAGCTGAAACTCCAATATTTTGGCCACCTGATGCAAAGAACTGACTCCTTGGAAAAGACCCTGATGCTGGGGAAGATTGAAGGCAGCAGGAGAAGGGGACGACAGAGGATGAGACGGTTGGATGGCATCACCGACTCAGTGAACATGAGTTTTCACAAGCTCTGAGAGTTGGTGATGGACAGGGAAGCCTAGCGTGCCACAGTCCATGGGTCACAAGAGTTGGACATGACTGAGTGAATGAACTGAACTGAAGTGCATGCTAAGTCACTTCAGTCATGTCCGACTCTTTGTGACCCCATGGACTATAGTCCGCCAGGCTCCTCTGTTCATGTGATTCTCCAGTCAAGAATACTGGAGTGGGTTGTCGTGCCCTCCTCCAGGGGATATCTTCCCAACCCAGGGATTGAACCCATGCGTCTCATGTCTCCTGCCCTGGCAGGCAGGTTCTTTACTGCTAGCACCACTGGGAAGCCAATTATAACTACTATTAAGCATCTTTCCATGTGATTATTTGTCATTCATATATTTCTTTGGTGAAGTGTTCAAATGATTTGCTAATTTTTTAAATTGGCTTATTTTCTTATTGTGTTTTAAGAGTTTTTAAAATGTAGTCCAGTTACTAGTCCTTTATTAGATTTATGTTCTGCAAATATTTTCTCCCAGTCTGTGGCTTGTCTTTTCATTTCTTAAGTGTTTTTCAAAGAGCAGAAGTTTTTAACTTGGATGAAGGTCATGTTATTTTTTCTTTTACAATTTATATTTTTGCATCCTATGAAATATTTCCCTTACCCAAAGTAGCAAAGACTTTCTTCTGTTTCTGTTTTCTTCTAGAAGTTTTATATTAGCTTTTACACTTAGGGCTACAACTCATGTCAAATTACTTTTTGTATATGCTATAGATTGAGGGTTTGGGGGGTTTGGTTTTGTTTTTGTATATAGATATCCAATAGCCCCATTTGTTAAAAAGACAATCTTTTTCCAATGAATTGCTATGGTATCTGTATAAAAAATCAATTGATTTATGTATGGGCCTATATCTGGATTCTGTTTTCTGTCCTTTTTATCTATCATCCTTTCATGAATAGCACACTGTATTGATTACTATAATAAAGCTTGAAATCAGGTAGTATGAGCCCTACAGTATTATTCTTTATCAAAATTGTTTTGACCAATTTAAGTCCTTTATTTTTCCATATAAATATTAGAATCAGCTTGTCAATTTCTCAAAGGAGCCTGCTGGGAGTTTGATTGGGATTGCATTGAATCTGGAGATCAATTTATGGAGAACTGGCATCTTGACAATATTGAGTCTTTTCATCCAGGAACAAAATATATCTCATTTATCTAAGTTTTCTTAGATTTCTTTCATCAATATTTTATAGTTTTCAGCTTAGAAACCTTACATGTTACTTATCCCTAAGTATTTCATGGTTTTGGTGCTACTGTATTTAAAAATTAATTTTCATTTCCCTTTGGGCCTTCCTATCACACAAAGATGCAATAAATAAATAGATAATTGATAGTAATTGACCTTGTAGCCTGCTTTCTTGCTAAACTCATTGCTAGATCTAATAATGTCTTTATAAATTCTTTGGGCTTTTCTATGTGGGCCGTACTGCCTAGAGTTTTATTTCTTCCTTATCCTTATGCCTTTTATTTCTTTTCCTGGCCTTGTTTTGCTGACTAATATGTTGACTAGGAGTGAAGAGAGCAGATATCCTTGACTTTTCCCCTAGACTTTGGGGGAAAGTGTTCAGTCTCTCACCATTAAATATAATGTTAGCTGTAGATTTTTTGTAGATGCTCTTTGTTAAGGTGAGAAAGGTGCCATTTATTCCTAGTTTGCTGAGAGTTTTTATCAAGAACAGGTGCCCGATGACCTTTTAATAAATTTCTTTTCTGCTTAAATCAGCTTGCATTGGTTTCTGTTGCAAATAGCAGCCCTGACATATACTGGCCTTGCAACCTTGGGCAAATTCCTTAACATCATCTGATCCAGAATTTTAATAAAATCCTGATGATGAAAACGTAAGTCTTTTTAACTTTACCTCCTAAAGAAAATAGCCATGATAATCTTCAAGGCTATCTACTGTGTTATAGAAAAACCTTGAGGTTAAGTTATTGTTTTTCACTAACTCCACCCTCAATAACCTTGCTTATTATATGAAATGATATAAATAACATATACTCATTGTAAAGATCCTGAGCAACTTATTCAAATATAGAGTCAAGGTGACATAGAAGTCACCGTTCTGAGAAAACCACCATTATTCATGGCGCTACATAAATAAGACCAGAACATACATGCTGTGTTTTCATGGGCATGGGTATCCTCCGGAACGCCAGAACCACCCTTCTCCTCTTCACCATCTCTCGGTACTTGGATTGACTGGGCTCCGCTGGCCTGTTCTCTCACGGGCCTCTTGTCCAGCTGCAATCACACATTTGCTCACTGGAGCTGAGGCCATCTGAACACTCTTCTGGGCTGGATGTCCACACTGGCTCACTACTGTGACCTGAAGCGGATGCTGTCCGTCAGCTGGGAGCTCAGGTAGGGCTACTGACTAGGGCATCTACATGTGGCCTCATCATGTGCCTCGGAGTTCTCAATGCAAGAACAACAGGCTCCAAGAGAAAGCATTCCACAAGCAGTTCCAAAACCCCAGGTTAAACCTGTAAAGCTTCTTACAGCTGAGCTACAGAAGTCCCAGAGCATCACTCTGCCATATTCTAGCACATCATTAAACACAGCCCAGATGCAAAGTGAGGAGAAATAGACCCTCTCACCCCATTTCAATGGGAAGATTAGCAAAGAATTTATGGCCACCATTTTTAATTTACCACATTTATTAAACAATAAATATATATTGAGCACCTACTGCCAGCCAAGTGCTAAAGTACTGGGGATACAGAAGGGATGGGACAGAGCTCTTCTTCTTCTGAAACTTACTTTCTAGTGTGGGGACACAGACAATAGACAAGCCATCAAAGAAGTAAAGCTAAACAAAAAATGTTCAAATTAATTACGTCAATACAGTAAATGATAGCCCTCTTTCTCCAAAGTCCTGGGAGTTTTATCAGTCCTTGGCTTTGGGCACACTCGCTGTCTCACTGTATCTCACTGTGTGCGCTGTTTGCCGAACCCATGGTAGGCAAGACACAAGCTAAGAGGCTGGAAGAAAACTCAAGGAGCCGTAGGAACTGCAGATGCATTTATTCTTTCCTGGCTGGCGCAACAGCAGACCTGAACTGACCTGACCTCAAGGGCTTTCCAGGTGGAGTTTATATATGCTTACAAAACAAAAGTAGCTTGTGGCCAAGCGAGTACCTCGTGACGCACACAGAGCTATAAGTGATTCTCAGCTGTTCAGTCACTCAGTTGTGTCCAACTCTTTGTAACCCCATGGACTGCAGCACCCCAGCCTTCCCTGTCCATCACCAACTCCCGGAGTTTGCTCAAACTCATGCCTAATGAGTCGGTGATGCTATCCAAACATCTCATCTCCTGTTGTCCCCTTCTTCTCCTGCCTTCAATCTTTCCCAGCTCCAGGGTCTTTTCTAATGAGTCAGTTCTTTGCATCAGGTGGCCAAAGTATTGGAGCTTCAGCTTCAGCATTAGTCCTTCCAATGAATATTCAGGACTGAATATTCTCAGCTGTTATGTAATCATTATTCACAAAACATGGGGTGAGGGTGAGAGGGCATGGAGCAAGAGAGCCTGACCACGCCATCTTGACTAATTTGCTCTTTCCCTACACTTGCCTTTGTGCCTTGGGTTTCAGGTGTTACTTTTTTTTTTAATATGTATTTATTTAACCAACTGCACCAGGTCTTAGCTGCAGCATGTGAACTCTAGTTGCGGCATGTGGGGTCTTAGTTCCCTGAGCAGGGATGGAACCCAGGCCCCCTGTGTTGGGAGTGTGGAGCCTTAGCCACTGGATCACCAGGGAGGTTCTAGGTGTTACTATTACAGTGAAGGGCCAGGCTGTTTCCATCTGAACCATCTGAGGGTTGCATGTGGAGCAACATTCAAAAGTGACTATACAGCAGGTGGTTAAGAACGTGGGGGCTTTCGAGCTGGATGTTGTGGGTTCAGATCTCACCTCTACCAACCCTCTCACTGTGCGGCCTCAGCAAATAACTGAATTTCTCTATCCTCTGTCTTGCACATCACTAAACTAAGGAACCAGGGCCAGTAATGGAACCTACTTCCTCGAGTTGCTGTGAGGACTAACACTTGAGAGCCTCGCATGACAGTGGCACATAGTAGGTGCTTTATCAGCATATGTTGCACAAATGGACATCTCAGGCCTCTGAGGCTGCTCTCCTGCTGCAGGTGGTCCAGCCACTCGCCCACCCACAGAGGACCAGGCTCCACGGTACTTGTTCATACAGAGGCTGTAAGTGGTGGTGGTGAGAGGTCCTGGCACTTCAGGACACCCAAGCAGACGTTCCCCTCAGGGGCTGCTCTCTCACTCCTTGGGTCAGCACCAGGAAGGCCTCTGGGTATGCCCTTAGCCCTCTTCGTCCTCCATGGCCACTGTGTGGCCTGTGATGGGCCCTTACCCTCGTGGGCCTCAGCGTCCCGGCCTGTGAACCGAGGTACCAGCACCTCCTGCCTTCCAGGGCTCATGACATGCTGTGTTCCTGAACCCGGCCACTCCAGGGTTAAGCCGGGTGGCTTACCTCGTGTGCTTTCCAGCCTGGGCTAAGTAGGCTAACGCCAGCCTGGGAAGATTATTTGCGGGGAATTAGAGCAGGAGAGAGCAGGATTAGGACACACTTCTGACCAATGGCTCATCTATCGCCTCCATCTGCAATGGGCTGGTGCCGCCTTTAGCTGAGAGCCGGCACTGATGGGTGAAGCGTCTCTTATGAGCTGGAGAAGCAGCTCGAGGAAAACCTCAGCCTTTGGGGGTGATGCCCTACTCCCACCGCCCCCTCACAGGGGACCCACTGCACCGGTTCTGTAGGGGGTGGCTGGGAACAAGGACACCGAGTAGATGCCTGTCCTGTCACTCACCGTGCGACCCAGGTGAGCCACCTGGCCTTCCTCAGCCTCTGTTTCCTCACCTGTAAGATAAGAGTGGGCTTCCCCGGTGGCTCAGCAGTAAAGAATCGGCCTGAAATGCAGGAGCCGCAGGAGATGCAAGTTCCATCCCTGGGCAGGGAAGATCCCCTAGAAGAGGGCATGGCAATCCATTCCAATATACTCACCTGGAGAATCCCATGGACAGAGGAGCCTGGCGGGCTACAGTCCATGGGGTCGCACAGAGTCGCACACGACTGAAGCGACTGAGCACGCTTGCACACAAGATGCGAGTGTGGGGCCTACAACCACTCAGCTGTCCTTATTCTCAGCCACCAACTGCCCATCCTCTGCAGAACTGATGCACCTCGTCTCCTACCTGCCTCTAATGCTTGAGGAAGCATTCAAATTGGAAGAGAGGGGGTGTGAGGAGGGAAAATCAACGAGGGGCTCCCAGGGGGTCTGAAGGCAACAACAGCAGAGAAGAAGGTGAAACTGACACTCACAGGGAGACAGAACTCAATGCGGAATGAATGAATAAGGAACGAATGAATGAAACGGTAACTGTGAGTCATATACAGGACAATTAAAGGGCAACAGTGTCCTCCAAAGGACGTGGAAATAATATGACTCAATTTGCTTCTGCAGGCCAATTATCTCCATAAAATAAATACAATCCGAATTATTCATATACTAAATATGAACAGTAGCCCTTATTAAGCAGTTACCAGACATTGCTGTTTGTGTTTTACAACTATAACCTCATTTAATCCTCCCAACAATATAAAGTAGATAATATCATAACCCCCAATCTACAGATGGGGAAACTGAGGCACAGAAACGTCCAAGGCTAACCCAGTTGTCTTGCTTCAGAGCCCATGGGCTAACATTCCCCAGGTTCACCTCGTAGCAGCCAGAAGGGCTCTTAGGTCAGAGCAAGCCTTGGCCATGTGCCCCTGAGGTATGTACTGTTTGAGACCCGCCCCGGTCACCCCTTCTGGGGAAAGAGTTCTCCACACTGAGTGGGACAGAAGGGCTAAGCTTTGGACTCCCCAGCTTGTCCAGTTAGAAACCCTCGGGTTCCCCCACGTCCTGCACCGGCTGTGCCAGGCACCAGGTTCGTAATCCAACTGCTCGCTGCCTGGAACCCAGGCCACGATGCTCCCTCCCAGTCACCAGCGGAGTCAGGGCTGTGGGGCAGGGCGGTCTCCCCCCTCCCTTCCCCGACCCTTCCTGGTCTGGGCCACACACAGGCCTGGACTTACGCAAGGATCCTTATGCCACCTCCTGCAGAACATTTCCTCAAGATGAAGTCACTTCACTTAACAACTGAAGTGACTTAGCACACACAAAATGTGGGAAAACGTGCTTCTTGGAATTGATGAAATATGATATAATCCTCATTTAATAGATTAAAAAATCAGGACCTTGGTTGGTTATGCATTCAAGGTCACACGGAAAATGAGGACGAGTGGTTTTCAAGACCTGTTCTGATAACAGATCCTACTTGTTTCCAATCCACTATGTGACCCAACCTCTCCGAAAGGTCGTGGAAAGAGAGAAGGCAAAAGGACCAGCCTTGCAGAGAGAGACGCACATGGATCAGCATCAGATTGCTTATGGGATCAAACTTAGCCTCGTGCCCCTTAGGGATGCTCTTATTGCAGTGAACACAGAAGGTCACAGGAAGGCCTGTCCCTGTGCAGAGGGCAGGGCAGGGAAGGGACATGAAAGGGCAGGTGAGCCCCAGCGAGGGGAGCGAAGAAGGAGGGTGGAGACCCCTGAATCTCAGCCCTCCTGCTCATCACCTGGGTGGTCACTGACCTGAACCCATTAACAGAAGAGGAAACCATTTCCGAGGCAGATTGTCAACAAAATAGGTGTTGAATAACAATCGCACTTTGAAAATTGTGCAGCACTCTATGAATTGAATTTCCTAATACTACAAGTCAAAATACATATGCCCAGGCTGCTGGGCAGTCTCATCTCAGCATCCTACCTTCAAAAGAAACCTCAATAGGAACTGGAAAGCAATTTAAATCTTCATTTATGCTAGTCCCTGGTAAAATTCTGAAAAAAGATTCAACGTCTCTCTTGCTTATTCTGTGTGATACAATGTGAATCTCTTATAGCATCACCTTAGTAGCTGCCTGGAAACAGAATTCAGGCTTCAAATTCAGTCTGTCTTCCTCCCTCCCCTTTTCCTCCCTGAGGGGCACGGTGTGGTGGTGGGCAAGGGGCGGGGGGAGGGTGGAGAGAGAAAGCCTAGCCCACGATGGCCTTTCTCTTTTCTTCAATTCCTCCTATTTCAGTGGCGGTAGTTTAGTCACTAAGTTGTACCCGACTCTTGCGACCCCATGGACTATATCCTGCCAGGCTCCTCTGTCCATGGGATTCTCCAGGCAACAAAACTGGAGTGGGTTTCCATTTCCTTCTCCAGGGGATCTTTCTGACCCAGGAATCAAACACAGGTCTCCTGCATTGCAGACAGTCTTTACCAACTGAGCTACAAGGGAAGCCCCATATTTCAGTATCTACCCCTTTTCTCTTGTATGCCTGTTTGGAAATAACTCAGTCTACATGTTCTTTGCCCTTCAAAATTCTGCACCCCATCATCATTAGCACACCAACTCCCCCAGACCCAGAAGCTGCCCATATAGCAAAGGATGGGTTCCTCTTGTGGGTGAGGGTATGAGGAACATGGTAATATTTTTTCTGGCATATAAATAACCATCAATGACCTCTCTGGGGCTTCCCTGGTGGCTCAGCAGTACAGAATCTGCCTGCAAGGCAGGAGCCACAGGAGATGTGGGTTCGATCTCTGACCCCTGAGTTGGGAACATCCCCTGGAGGAGGGCATGGCAACCCACTTCATATTCTTACGTGGAGAATCCCATGGACAGAGGAGCCTGGCAAGCTACAGTCCATAGGGTCATAAAAAGACACAACTGCCGTGACTTAATACACACGCATGCGTGACCTCCTCACCTATCACATAGCAGCTATTGGATTCATGATTGGCAAGTAAATATATTGCAAAGGATAAGTTCTCCTGATGACTAAGCTATTAGTATATATGCACAAATATGTGTCAAGATTCTCTCCCCCAATTATCCCTCAAAAAAAGGAGTTGCCTTAGGTCCTTACAAAATCTAGCATGTTATAGGAAGCTCTCTTCTTTAAAACATTAAAATACTGTTTTGAGAAGACATATTGGTCTGGAAAAATAAAAATCAGTCAGAGCTAATTAGGGACGCCTCTAAAGATCCTGATAGGAACACCTTCTGATCACCTGATAGAAGCAATAAAAAAGGAGACAGACACTTAGCACAGATTTGTGAGGGGAAGGCCGTCACAGTTATGAAATGTGGTTCTTAAAAAAGCGTTTTTAAAGCTGCTAAAGAGCAATGCGTCTAGCAGGGCTGGGTGCCAGCCAGGTCCCCACCAGTGTCAGGCATCCTGGATACTCTGTGCACTCCTCTTGGGTTTTCACGCCTAACTCAACATGGTCCTGGGGGAATGAGCTCACCCAGAGAGCCTCCCCCGAGGTCTTTTTAAAGATATTTTTGATGTGGACCATTTTCAAAGTCTATATTCAATATATTATATTTCTTCTGTTTTATGTTTTGGTTTTTTGACCACTAGGCATGTGGGATCTTGCCTCCCTGACTGAGGATTGAACCTGCTCCCAAGGCATTAGAACGGGAAGTCCCATCTGCTGACATCTGGCACTCCCTCTGCACTCCCTCTCTGCGGGGGGCAGAACAACAGCTTTGAGAAGTCCACCTCCTAATCCCCAGAACCCATGAATATGGTGCCTGACATGGCAAAAGGGTCATTGCAGGTGTGATGAAGGGTTCTGAGATGGGGAGATTATCCAAGTGGACCCAATGTCATCATAAGGGGCCTTATAAGGGAGAGGCAGCAAGAGAAGCTGCAACAGCAGAACTGAGGTTGGTGTGATGCGACGTAGCTGTAGACCATGGGCCCAGAATGCAGCAACTTCTAGAAGCCAGGAAAGGCAAGGAAACAGACTGTCCCCCTCAAGCCTCTAGAAGGAATACAGCCCTGCCAGCTCCTTGACAGTGAGAGAGACCCTGTCAAATTTTGACCTCTAGAACACTAAAATAATAAACTTGTTATTTGAAGGGGGGAAAAGGCAATGCATTTAGTACTTACGATGCAGAGGTTATGAATATATGTCCACAGGAGGAATTGTTTCCTGTGTTTCCAATGACAGCATGACATATAGTTTCAAAAGAGGGTGCATCTCTGCTGACATGGGCTGAGGTGGTAAACTGGCAGAGGGCTCAAACGAACGAGGATAGAGATCCAGATGCCAACCAACCTCCAGCAGAGCTTGGATGAAATTGCTCCATGAAACATGAGAGTGGAAAAGAGCCGATTTCTAAATTAATATATCCTTTTATATAATGTGTGACTTTTAGAAAGGAGGTTACATTAAAACGTTGAATCTTATAAATACTGGACTATTTTCTTTCTTTCTCTAAAAGTTTACATATTCAAGTTGGCCAAAAAGATTGGCCTTTGTTCATTTCTTTGGTTGGTTGGTTGGTTGACTGGTTTTCTTTGAGGATGTTTTAAATATTTTCATTGGGAAAATGGGAAATTGCTTTCTATTTAGAGTTCCATATAGGAATTGGGCATATATGGGCATAATAAGGAACAGAATGAAAGAGCCTAGAGACTATATTTTAGTGTGAAGGGAACTGAAACCTGCACTTACCTGCACTTTCGGGATAACGGCTCCATATTCGTGACTTGAAGAGCAGTCGCTGAAACATTTGAGACACGCAAGGGCCAGGTGAGCCTCTCACCATTGTCAGTGGAAGCATGAGGCTGGGAATTCCTTCTCTTTGCAAGACCTACAGGAGACTTTATTGGAGGGGGAGGGAAAGGTAAATTCAACTAGTGTTCTTTTCTCATTAGGTCTTTTTTTTTTTTTTAATATAAGAATGTCGTTATTGCTTAATACTTGGACGAGTTCTAGGTATTTGCAGGTATTAGTAACCAAGACACTTTTTTAAATTTTTATTGGAATAGAGTTGATTTACAATGTTGCGTTAGTTTCCTGTGTACAGCAAAGTGAATCAGTTACACACACACATGTATCTACTCTTTCTTTAGATTCTTTTCCCATATGGGCCACTACAGAATATTGAGTAGGGTTCCTTGTGCTGTACAGTAGGTTCTTATTAGTTATCTATTTTAGGTACAGTAGTGTGTATGTGTCAATCCCAATCTTTCAATTTATCCCTCACTCACTTACACCTTGGTAACAATGGTTTGTTTGCTGTATCTGTATTTCTGTTTCGCGGATAAGTTCATTTGTATGTGTATTTTAGATTTCACACATAAGCAGTATCTATGATATTTGTCTTTCTCTGACTTACTTCACTCAGTATGACAGTCTCCAGGCCCATCCATGTTGCTGCAGGTGCCATTATTTCATTCTTTTCCATGGCTGAGTAATACTCCCTTGTGTATATATGCTATATCTTCTTTATCCCTTCATCTGTCGATGGATATTTAGGTTGCGTCCATGTCTTGGCTATCGTAAACAGTGCTGCAGTGAACATCAGGGTGCACGTATCTTTTTAGATATTAGGAGTAGGATTGTTGGACCACTGGTTTGGTTTAGTTGCTGAGCCATGTCTGACTCTTGCAACTCCGTGGACTGTAGCCTGCAGGCTTCTCTGTCCAGGGGATTTCCCAGGCAAGAATACTGGAGTGGGTTGCATTTCCTTATCCAGGGGATCTTCCCAACCCAGGGATCAAAACTGGGTCTCCCACATTGCATGTGGTCTCCTGCATTGCAGGCAGATTCTTTACCGACTGAGCCACCAGGGAAGCCAGGATTGTTGGATCATATGGGAGCTCTATTTTTAGTTTTTTAGGGAACCTTCATACTGTTCTCCATAATGGCTGTACCAGTTTACATTCCCACCAACAGGGTGGCAGGGTTCCCTCATCAGAGATTGATTCTAAAGAGAAAATGTCCCAGCTGTGACATGAAAGCCCTGGCTTTCCCAGAGTTCTTGAGAGAAGAGTGGGACAGAGCAGAAAGAAGAGAGTAATGACCCCCTCCAGTGGAGGCCTGAGATCCCTGTTTGCCTTCAAAGATGTAACTAATGACAATTTACCCCTTTCAGTTCAATGTCTAAAGAATTTTCCAGATCAAGCATTAGCAAATTCTAATCCAACCTACCCCTTACTTCTTTCCAGCAATTCATCATTTTCCTTATCATTAAGGAACTTTTAGAAATCCAAACCCAATTTGCTTTCCTCTCCACAAGGACTGGTTAGTGCTTCTCTGGATGACAAGAAGCAAAAAAGAAAAAAATTTTAAGGGAAATTGTGATCCTGTTTTGAAAAACAAAAATAAGAAAAATTAAGGAAAATCTCAGATTTAGCAACATTTCCACTCAGAATTCCCTAAAGAATCTCGATTCAAGGGAAGAGTTATGTAGTGGCACAGTTGTGTAGTGTTGTGATTTTCTTTGATCCCCCCAGCAACCCTTCGAAGTAAGCAGGGCAAGTATTACCTCCAGTTTGGAGATCAGAGAAGATTTAGGTTTAGAGAAAGATGAGAACTAACAAGTATTTGTGCAGTTCTCACAGTTGTTTGGTCCTATGGGGTATGCCCTCTTTAATTAAAACCCTTCTCATGCAAGTTTCAGAAAAGCCAGCTCAAACCAGTTTAAACAAATGAACAAAGCCAAGAAAGGGAATTCATTGGTTCATATAAGAAGTTCAAGGGGTTTTCAGCTCTCTCCACCCCCACCCCAACTTGAGCCTGCTCAGACCCTGTGGTCTCTCCCCTCCATGTCCTCTGTCTGCCTTCTGTCTGTGGCAAAACTTTAGCCAAACAATAAGTTCAATCAGAGAAGTGAGAAAATGCAGAAATAAAGGAAAATAGTCAAATAAGACCAAATATAATGATGATAGTTTAGTCATTAAAGCAAAGTAAGTCTAAGACATTCAGTTCCTCCTCAAGGGCTATAGATGATATTCTGAGCCACATCCTGTGAGCTGTCTTATAGATACTGAAACCCCCACCAGTGGAAGAAGTTAGCTACATGGTGACCAGACTGTAGCCATGACATATTCTATTGCTAAGTTGTGTCCAACTCTTTGTAGCATGCCAGGCTTCTCTATCCTTCACTAATATCCATGACATAAGCTATCACAGTTCTAAGAACTGGCCTCGAAGAAATGGGAATTAACCAACCCTGGAACTAAAGGTTAACCGTACTTAAAACAATCAAGATAATGCTGACTAGCCCACCACATGACTAATTTCAAGATGACCGTCAGAGCTGAATGTGTTCTTTCTGCATATAGCCTCCTCCATCGGTCTATATAAAAGCTCGTGGCCACCAATTGTCAGTGGCAGGGAGTCAGCCTTTGGATGGGAGTCTGCCCTTTGCACATGAGTGCGCGCACGTGTGCATGTGCGCGCACACACACACACACACACACACCCCAGGTTACTGGCCTCTGAAATAAAGCAAATTTTCCTTTCCACCAACCTCGTCTCTTTGTTGGCTTTAGAGCAGCCAGGAGCCAGACTCCATTTTTTGTTTCTCTCTCTCTCTCCCTCTCCAACCCCCTCAACTCCTTCTGTTTCTAACTTTATCGTTCTTTTGTATTGGCTTCATTCGCAGGCAGGCGGTTCCCCAAGGAGCAGAGGTGACCATCCCCAGGGTCAGATGTTGCCAGTTTAGCAGTCCAGTGGAAAGTAAGGTCCTTTCCCATCACTGTTTCAATAAAAGTCTGGTGCTGGACCTCTTTGGCGTGGCCAAGTCCCATTTCCAACCCTGAACCAATCACTGGGGCTCTGCCTTGCACCAGTTGCTCCTTGGGGGTGTGATCATCCCCCTTCCAGTCACATGACAGGAGCCAAGAAGAGGATACGTCTCTTACAGGCAAACCCGGTGCTGTAACCAGCAGGAGGGGGGATGGCTGCTGGGTAGACAGAGCCTACAGAAGTCTATTCCATTCACGAGTCTCATCATTCGGTTGAGAAAACTCAAGTACAGAAGCATTGTCTTGACTTGTAGCCAGATCCCAGACTCCAGACGCCATGACCTCTTTGCACATTGGTGGAGACAAATCCATCAACATGCCTTAAAGTGGGTGAACTAATAGTGGAACTTGGTCCATCTGCTGTTTGGCGCAAAGCTCCTGCTCATGGCCAGAAATACGAGCTTATATCCATCCTACTATTCTTCACATTGTTAGCTCATCTTCCACCACCCAGTAAAGCAACCAGCCATTTAGAGAGAATATATTCTCAGGCCCAGACTAAGTCAATGGTCAAGCTTTTTCATGCTCTTCCCTTAGATCTGCTAGGAGACAACAGGAAAGCCAGCCAGGTCCCAGCCTCCATTTCTTCCTGGAGTTGGCCCTGCCTGACTCCTGCTCCCCAGCTAGTAGGAGCTCAGTAGTGTTTATCCTAATCCTCCTGCTTATCTCCTTGTCTCCATCACTCTGCTTGTGGATGTCTAATCAATAAGTGTGTGTGCTACGTTGCTTCAGTCATGACTCTCTGTGACCCTATGGATTGTAACCCACCAGGCAAGGGATTCTCCAGGTAAGAATACTGGAGTGGGTTGTTTTGCCCTCTTCCAGGGGATCTTCCTGACCCAGGGGTCGAACTAGTATCTCTGATGTCTCTTGCATCAGCATGCAGGTGAGTTCTTTACCACTAGTGCCACCTGGGGAGCCCAGATCTATTCAATACATCTCTGATCTATTTAAGGCACTGTTGTGCATGTGTTCTTAAACATATAACCATTTAATGAGCACCAGAGAATTCTTTGGAAGGAATGATGCTAAAGCTGAAACTCCAGTACTTTGGCCACCTCATGTGAAGAGTTGACTCATTGGAAAAGACTCTGATGCTGGGAGGGATTGGGGGCAAGAGGAGAAGGGGACGACAGAGGATGAGATGGCTGGATGGCATCACTGACTCGATGGACGTGAGTCTGAGTGAACTCTGGGAGTTGGTGATGGACAGGGAGGCTTGGCATACTGCGATTCATGGGGTCGCAAAGAGTCAGACACGACTGAGTGACTGATCTGATCTGAGAGAATTGATACTTTCAAATTGTGGTGCTGGAGAAGACTCTTGAGAGTCCCTTGGACTGCAAGGAGATCAAACCAGTCAATTCTAAAGGAAATCAACCCTGAATATTCATTGTAAGGACTGATTCTGAAGGTGAAGCTCCAAAACTTTGGCTCACCTGATGGGAAGAGCCAACTCATTGGAAAAAGACCCTGATGCTGGGAAAGACTGAAGGCAAAAGGAGAAGGGGGCAGCAGAGGATGACATGACTGGATGGCATTACTGACGCAATGGACATGAATTTGAGCAAACTCTGGGGGCCAGTGGAGGACAGGGAAGCCTGGCATTCTGTAGTCCATGGGGTCACAAAGAGTTGGACATGACTTAGCAATGGAACAACAAAAATTTAATGCCAGGGATAGCACCTTATTTCTTTTTTCCCAAGTGACTAGTCTAGCACCCTGCATGTGGTTGCCTTTTCATAAATGATTCTGACTTGCACTAGCCCTACTTCGGGGGTATCTTAAAGATGAACAGTCAGTAGACTAAGAGAAGGAGTAATGATAGGCATTACTCATTTCTCTAAATTTTCTGACCACAGATTATTCCAGAAGCCACAGATTGCTCCAGAGTGGATGGGAACAATTCCATAAGCATTATATGGGGTATGAATTGCTCTTAGAGTTATTTTTCTAATCAAAGCATCTTTCAGTTGCATTACAGTGTATTTTTTAGAAAATAATTTCTCCAAATCATGTCCTTTCTTAGCCTAATTCCTCCCAATAAAAAGCCCCTCTTTCATATTTCTTTCCATTCTTTGAGGCCCTCATTTTTTTCTATAGATAGATATAGATGAATTAAATATATTTCATTTCCCTCAAATTTTAATGTGTCTCCTTTAGATTCTATCCCCTAGTTCAGGCTGAGAATAGGTAGTTAGAATATCCAGAGCATTAAAGATTTATCACCTCCATCGTTCTTTATGGGACTTCTCTTATTTCTAAGGAATATCTCATTTGCTTAGGTTATTTTGCAAACGAAAAAGGAATTAATATTTTCTGAAGCTCTGCATGAGTTTTCAAAAATCTGTTGGATGGTGAGTTTTTAATAACTCCAACTAATTACCCTTTTTAAGATTAGATGTTAGGTAGAAGGTTTTAGGTTTCCCTCCATTGAAAGCTACTAATAAAACCAATTTATTATGAACAAAATGTGGTTTCAATATGAACATACCTCCAGGGGATAGCTATTTGTACAAGAAAGATTTTCTTGCAATTCAGGTTTGAGGAGATCTACAGTAAATCCTTTCAACAAAGGGATGTTGGTCGGAAGTACTAAAATTATGTGAGCAGTTTTCCCCTTGGCTGAGAGCAATGGGCTGAATTAATGTGATATTTGTTTTCTACCCACTGGGTTCTAATGGTAATGAGAATGAGCGGGGCGGGGTGGGGGTGGGGGGGTTGCTGGTGGAAGATGAGAGCTATGGGGATCAGAAAGGCTTCGTTTGCCAGGTCTTGCTTTTATTACCTCTTCCCCACAGTGCCCTGGATCTAAAAAAAAACCAGAATCTAACACCCTAAGCACCATACTATGCTTACTTGAGTGGTAAAATCACCATGTAGGCAGGGTCTTGTAAATTATCCTGACTAATTCCACCCCGGGTCCATTTTACAGATAAATAAACTGAGGATCACAGAGGACCAGAGACTTGGTCAGGGTTCCCGAGAAAGTGACAATACCCATCTTTCCAAATCTCTAGTCAGTGTTCTTCCTGCACTGAGACTCGTTGGTCCTCACTCATCATGCTTTGTCATCCATTTTGGGAGGCCAAGCCGAGGACAAGACCCAAAATACTCACACCAAACCAAATGTACCTATTCTTAAACATGTTGCCTGAAACCACACTTGACATCAGAACTAGTCCAGCCTGTAGCATTGTTCAAGGGCAGTGAATCATATGGTGGAAATGAGGTGGGCCTCGATGGATGGACAGGGTTCCATGCACTGCAAAAGTGGACAAAGGAAGGGCAATGCAAGCCAAGGGCAGTGATGTTTCAGGAGACGCTTCCACGCAGCCTCTCTCCTTCCTGCTCTTTCCTCCTCCTCCCCTCCCCCACCTCCCCTCCCCTGCTGCCTCTCTGCAGCTCCTATGTATAGTGCCCTGAGGATTGCTGACGAAAGGGGAGGTGGGAATTTTCCTGTGACATCCACAAAACTGTCCTTTCGGACTGAGTACTCACTGAGGCAAAAGAAACAAATTAGTGAAATTATAAGCTGAAAACTGGGAAATTTTTCATCTTCAGTGCAGACCGGGGATAGAATCTTCCCTCAGCCATCTGCATAAATGGTTTCACAAAAATGTAGTCATATATTACTCTGCAACTTATTTTTGTCATTTTAATTAATGTAAACATCTTTCCAGATCAGTAGGTATATCAGTGTTGTTGTTGTTCAGTCGCTAAGTCATGTCTGACTCTTTGTGACCCCATGGACTGAAGCATGCCAGGCTACCCTGTCCTTCACTATCTCCTGGAGTTTGCTCAAATTCATGTCCATTGAGTCCAACCATCTCATCCTCTGTCACCCCCTTCTTCTCCTGCTCCCTCATTGATACATTGTTATCAATGTATCAGTCAAAATTATTTTTTTAAATGGTGCTAAATATTCCCTGGTGGCTCAGATGGTAAAGAATCCACCTGCAATGTGGGCGACCTGGGTTTGATCCCTGGGTTGGGAAGATCCCCTGGAGAAGGGAACAGCTACCCACTCCAGTATTCTGGGCTGGAGAATGCCATGGACAGAGGAGTCTGGCAGGCTATAGTCCATGGGGTTGCAAAGAATGGAACACAACTGAGCCACACACACATACACACACACATTCCACAAGCTTCCCTGGTGGTTCAGTGGTAAAGAACCTGCCTGCTAATGCAGGAGAACCGGGTTTGATCCCTGGGTCAGGAAAGATCCTCTGGAGAATGAAATGGCAACCCACCCCAGTATTATTGCCTAGAAAATCCCAGACAGAGGAACCTGACCAGCTACAGTCCACGGGGCTGCAAAAGAGTCAGACACAACTTGGCAACTAAGCAACGGCAAAAAAAAAACATGCCATGGTGTGGGGACCTCCCTGGTGGTCCAGTGGTCCAGAAGGGGAAACGGGTTCGATTCCTGGTTGGGAACCAAGACTCCACAGGCCACAGGGCAGCTGAGCTCTTGCGCTGCAACGGCGGAGCCTGTAGGTTCTGGAGCCGGCGCCACAACTAGAGAGTCCGTTAGCCACAACAAAAGATCCGGCATGACACAGCTAAGACCCCACGTACTGAAACTAAGACCCGATGCAGCCAAATAAATAAATTAAAAAAAAAATTTCACAGTGCAGATACATGGTGATCAACTCAATCTCTCCCTTTTCATGGATGTTCAGTGTTAATCAGATTTGCTATTGCAAAAAACAAAGAATGCAGTGATAAAGCGCTTAGGCCCGTGCCTGTGGTAGACACACCAAATGTCAGGCTCCCTGGCTTCCTTGGCTATTGGTGACTTCACAACCAGAAACGGAATTAGAATGGGAGTCCAAGTTAACAACTCCAAAAACCCACTAATCATTTTGTACAACTTTGCTTCCTGAGTTTGTGGGTATGTCTTACTTTTTGAGTTTGCGTTTGACACTAGTCCTTTCCCTAATTCATTTCAAAGGACATCTTGGGAACAACTCTAACAGCAGCAGAAAAATGCTTCAAAAGTGCTGTGGAAATATTTAGAACAGGGGGACCATCACGTGACCACAGATTAAATGTCAGGTTTAAGACGACCACTGCTTCTATTTTAAAATAGTGATGAGGAAAGACAGTTGAAGTCCTGGGAATAAATGGATCCTGAAGTTTCAACCCAAGGGACAGAGAAACATGGAAGTTTCCTACTCTGAAACACAGGAAATTCCCTTGCCTTGTTTTATTAGTATCTTCACATCCCTTCAGCCCGTACTCCTCTTTCCTTCTTCTTTCACGAAGATCCGTTTTTTGCCATGTTGGGATGGGTCTACAATTGTAAGTCAATCTTTTGAAGCTCTAATCCTAAGTGTAGACTTTGGAATACTTAGAAAATATGGATTCACATCCTGGCCGCAGTTGTTTACTAGTGATTAACACCTGGGAAATTCTTAGCCTGAGTCTTCACTTTGTCCTTGTTAAGTGGGGATAACTTAGATCTGACACCTGCTGCTGCAAGAGTTAAGTAAAAGTAATGATGAGCAAGTGTGTGATACACAGTAAGAGTTAATAATAGTCCTCTTCATTCTGGGTCAGCAGCTCAATGGAAACACAGATCGTTTCTTTCCCTAGTGTATTAAACAGTACTACATACTTTATTGTTATAGCTTATAATTTATTTCTGTTGTCCATCAGTTTTGTAGGATTGCCAAAAGGAGTTAATCCTTTCTGAGCACTTGGGAGCTAAATACTTATATCAACCCCATTTTTCGGGAAACCAAAGTCATGAAATGAAGAACTCACCCAAGACTAAAGCATTGCTGCTTCTAGGAGTGGCTGCTAGAGGCTGATGTCTGTGGGCAAGTTCTGTACAATTGCTCATGTGCTCTTTTTCCCACGGTGACACATATTTTTAATAATTATTAGTTTATAATAAGGTAATGAAGAGAATAAAAGTTCTAACAAATCTTTTAAAAATTTCCTTCTGTCTACCCCAGAATGATCAAGGTCAAATGTGATCTATAAGTTTTGAGAGTGAAACCTTGAGGGTGAAAAAAGCAGCAAGAGAGGAAAGATTGACATAGATAATAACAGGGAAGACGCTGGCACTGGAAGCGAATTCTTGGAACAGTTATGTTTGAGGCTTGGTGGTGGGTATATTACTGACACTCTCACTTAGTTGTTAAATGTTGAAGACTTATTTTGCTTCTCCAAAGAAAGAGAGCTGAATATAAAGCTACTCTCCTCTGGGCCTCATTCAGATAGCAATGTCTTTTAAAAGTGATACTTAGGCTGTTTGTAATTATGTGCTGGTACAAATATCACCATGAAGCATGACTTTATGAATAAATCTGTTTGCATTTCAGATTATGGAGAAAAATTGGAAACCATCCAAAAACTGGGAAGAGCTAAGTAAATAATGATACAGCCATATGATGGAATATTTGCAGCCATGAAAATATGTTTACAAACATAGGAAATTTTTCTCTAGAGACAAATGCAAAATTGTACACATAATTACATAAACATTTTGTTGAGAAGGATGGAAAGGGGCCAAAATGATAAAAGTACTACATTTAGTATGGGCCTTCTTGTTTCTTTATGCTTTTCTATACTCTCTAAATTTCCTATAATGTGCATTTATTACTTATTAGAGGGGAAAGTTTAAAAGGGGAAAGGGGGGAAATGTTTACTGAACTAGGTGTGATTTCAGCAGTAGAATGACATACCAGGCCTATCAGAATCTTTATAGCCCAGCTGGTAAAGAATCCGCCTGCAAGGCAGGAGACCCTGGTTCAATTCCTGGGTCAGGAAGATCCCCTGGAAAAGGGAAATACTTCCCACTCCAGTACTCTGGCCTGGAGAATTCCGTGGACTGTAATAGTCCATGGGGTCACAAAGAGTCAGACACAACTGAGCCACTTTCACTTTCACTTCTTTCAGAGTGTCTTAGTAATTAAAAAGTCCATGAGTCTATTAGTGGTATGGCCCTTAGTCATTACTTCTTCTGGCAGCTATCTTTATACTCAGCTTACTGTCCAGTGAAATGTTTTCTTATAAACCTAGCATTCTAGGCTAGGCTTTTTCTCTCCATTATATATTTGTGCCATTGCTTTGGAAAGACAGATGAGATTTCATTTTCTCAGATTCTACCATAGTCCAAACTTGCCAGGATGCTTTCGGGTATCAAAGTTGTCTTCTCATTCAAGAGCTATTTCGTTGGGTGGCAGGTCATTTGCAATTGTCTTAACCTACCACCAATATCCTCAACCAGAAAATTTATAAAAATGTCATGTAAGGTAAGATGGGGATATGCATGTGTGCTTAAGTTGATTAGTCGCATCTGACTCTTTTCAACCCCATGGACTGTTTTGCAACCCTAGGCTCCTCTGCTCACGGAATTTTTCAAGCAAGAATACTGGAGTGGGTTGCCATTTCCTACTTCAGGGGATCTTCCCCACCCAGGGATCTTCCCCACCGGTGCTTCTGGCATCTCCTACATTGACAGGTGGATTCTTTACCACTGTGCCACCTGGGAAGGCCACCTGGGAAGACGAGGACAGAGCCTGACAATTAAGACCTCCATGAGTCCATCAATGGCCAGCCTTTAGAAATGACCTCGGACAAACCCACTTGACTAAACCTAAACCCAACCCCCATTTCTCTGTCTTATCCATAAAGATCTTATGGGAAAGTGTTAGATGGCTTTTTGAAATCAGTATATAAGCATTTCTAGAAAAATATGTTCCAAGATTCTCAAGCAGCCTGTAATTTTCTCATTTTGACCAAGAGAAGACTTTTCTGTAATTCTATGGGGAATAGCATAAAGTCAGCAGTAAAGACAAAAGATTCCGAATTTAGATTAATGCATTATCACTTTGATCAAATCAGAAAATCTGCTGCATTTAAACTGTCTTAGAAAAGTCTGGAAAGAAAAAAAAAGAAAAGTCTGAAGATAAAAATGTCTTTGATCTACATTAGGTCATATGGTGAAAATTCTACTGTTATTTAAAGTAAACTGTACTACATTCAAAGTTACTTTAAAGGACCCTTATCTAGAAGCTAAAAGGATAAATATTAGAGCACTTTTATAGATCAAGTGGTAAAAGCACCCAGTTCACTATTGATCAGCCATGTGGCTTTGAATAAACCACTTAGACCCCCGAGAGTCAGTTTCCTTTTATGTGAAAATGAGGTGATATCTAGCCTTTGCTGCTGCTGCTGCTGCGTCGCTTCAGTCGTGTCTGACTCTGTGCGACCCCAGAGACAGCAGCCCACCAGGCTCCCCTGTCCCTGGGATTCTCCAGGCAAGAACACTGGAGTGGGTTGCCATTTCCTTCTCCAATGCAGGAAAGTGAAAAGTGAAAGTGAAGTCGCTCAGTCATGTCCCGACTCCTAGCGACCCCATGGACTGCAGCCTACCAGGCTCCTCCGTCCATAGCATTCTCCAGGCAAGAGTACTGGAGTAGGGTGCCACTGCCCTCTCCAATCTTGGGCTAACTAAATACTAATCAACTGGTCAGATGACTGTGTGTGTGAAGTTGCTCAGTCGTGTCCGACTCTTGGCAATCCCGTGGACTGTAGCCTACCAGGCTTCTCCATCCATGGAATTTTCCAGGCAAGAGTACTGGAGTGGGGGTGCCATTGCCTTCTCCAACCCAGCCTTTAGGGTTGTAATAAAGATTGAATGAGGCGATGGATATAAAAGTGGCACTAAATAATTACATAGTGAGGTGCTTACCATGAGCCAGACACTCCATGTGCTTTCAAGGTTCACATCATTTAATCCTCATGCAACCCTAGGTGATGGTACTTTTACCATCCCCATATATTTGAAGTGCTAAGATTTAAAGGACAACAAGGAGATCAAACTAGCCAATCCTAAAGGAAATCAATTCTGAATATTCATTAGAAGAACTGATGCTGAAGCTGAAGCTCCAATACTTTGGCCACCTGATGCGAACAGCCGATTCATTGGAAAACACCCTGATGCTGGAAAAGACTGAGCGAAGGAGAAGGGGGCAACAAAGAATTAGATGGTTGGATGGCATCACCAACTCAATGAGCATGAGTTTGAGCAAATTCCAGGAGGTAGTGAAGGACAGGGAAGCCTGGTGTTCCAGTCCATGGGGTTTCAAAGAGTCAGAGACGACTTAACAACTGAACAAGATTTAAAGGAACAGGCCCAATCCACACAAAGAGGTACCCCAAAACTAAAGAACTCTAATGATGTGTCAAAACCACTATACACTGTAACGCCTATTATATGTGAAAATTGGGAGGCTGACAACAGGCCATAAGCTTCGGTTTCCACATCTGTAAAATGGGGTTAATAACAGTATCTGTTCTGCCCATGATAATTGGGATTGAATGAGACATGCATGCAAAGTAGTAGGTTGGCCAAAATGTTCATTTGGCTTTTCCCATAACATCTTATGGCGGCAAAACCCACACCAACTTTTTGCTGAACTCGATACTTGGTACAATATTTGGTACAAAGAAAATACTGAGTATCAGCTACTAGGCAGGGGCTCAGTTATTATTTTTAGTGAAACAGCACCTAAGCAATGATTCCCATTAGGTGAACCAAATCTCTAAAATGGAAATAATTATGGCCATAATCTCCATTTTCCATGGGTAGGATTAAGTTCTCATAAGTATTATACAGGTTCCCACACTTGTTATGTAACTGTTGGACTCCATCTTGAACCTACTAAGAAATCACTTGTCCAGGGGCATGATATTATTCCTCCCACTCCAAACTGTTAAGAAGGAAGAATAACTGACTGTTTAACAAAAGAACATCTCAGCACTCAATACAGTGAACTCGGTCCTGACACTTCTAAAGCTTAAGAGTTAAGGGGGTGGATGATCCAAATGATGAAGTGACAGGCAAAGTTTTTTGCAAGGACAGTTATAAAATAATATTAACGCAGAACTTAAGATCTTTAATGGCTGTGTTTAGATCAGATGGCACTTTGGACGGTGATCGCCACTATGTGTATCCTCCCGCCATACCTGTCACTCCCTTGAGACTGGGTTTCCACCTTCTTTGTTTTAATATTCTCCACTAACCCCACTCCACAGTGATCATTACTTTGACTTAACCCTAGAAAATAATGAGGAAAATATTGTAGCAAAATAACCAAGACAAATACCCAAAGACTATCAAGTTCCGTGCAAAGTAGAAACCTTTGGAAACTGTGCCATTTCACCATTGCTGGACCATCACGTGAACTGGGACAGAACACCAGTTGAGGCACTGCCATCTGAGCCAATGGGGTTCAGTTGGCAGGGGTTGCCACAGATCGAGGAATGGAAAGAATCCCCCTCGTTGTGACAGCCGTGTGCAGGGGGCTTCAAGCAAAGCAGCCAGCTGTGTGGTCAAAAATTGATTAATCACAGGGACGTGAACAATTGACTGTACTGAAGATTAGGGCTTCCCTGGTAGCTTAGCTGGTAAAAAATCCACGTGCAATGCAGGAGACCCTGGTTCAATTGCTGTGTCGGGAAGATCCCCTGGAGAAGGGATAGGCTACCCACTCCGGTATTCTTCGGCTTCCCTGGTGGCTCAGATGATAAAGAATCCTCCTGCAATGCAGGAGACCTGGGTTCGATCCCTGGGTCAGGAAGATCCTCTGGAGAAGGGAATGGCAACCCAGTCCAATATTGTTGCCTGGAGAACTCCATGGACAGAGGAGCCTGGTAGGCTACAGTCCATGGGGTCACAAAGAGTCAAACACAACTGAAGCGACTGAGCGCAAAGGAGCACAAAAGAGAGGGAAAGCTAGAATGAACCTTTCGGAGTAGAAGTGGAACTGGATGTAGATCAGTGTGAACTTGTGGGTTTTAATACAGAGATGGATGAGGAGGAAACAGGCAGAGAGGGAGGTATTTCCTAACTGTACACTGAGAGGATTTGGCAGGAGTGATGGCACCGTGACAACACATACAACACAGCGCCCGAATCTTGGCTCTAAATGGCATTCTCCATGAGAGTGAACCAGGACACCAGAAAAACGGCTGATGCCAGGACTGCAGTGATGAAAATTCAAGATGGAGCCTGAAACATCTTGTGATGACTCAAAGTAATAAAGTGCTCAAAGAACCATGGGGATGTGCAGCCATTAAGGAAGTAAGTATAGAAATTCCTCAAAAAATTAGAAACACGATTACCACTTGACCCAGCAACGTCCCTGGATATATATCCGAGACTTGAAAGCAGGATCTCAAAAGAGGTATCTGTACACCCACGTTCATGCCAGCATGACTCACAAGAACCCAGGGGTGGAAGCAACCCAAATGTTCAAAGATAAATAAATGAATGCAGAACATGTGGCAAAGCCATACAATGAAATATTATGCGGCCTTTAAAAGGATGGAAATCCTGTCACATGCTACATGGATGAAACTTGAGGATAGTGTGCTGAGTCAAATAAGGACAAAAGGACAAATACTGTATGGTTCCACTCATTAAGTACCTAGAGCAATCAAAATCATAGAAACAGAAAGCAGGGAAGTGATTACCAAAGGCTGGAGGATTGGCAGGGGGAGGCAGGAAACGAAATTAGTGTTCAGTGGGTACAGAGCTTCAGTGTTGCAGGATGAAAATGGTCACTATCTGCTGCTGCACAATCATGTGAATGCACTCAACACTACTGAACCTGAAACTTAAAAAAGGTTAACATACTGAATTTAATGTTTTTTTTAACCACAATTAAAAAAAAAAAAAAAGAACCCGAGACTATGTCAAAAGAGCACAGAAGCCAGCTTGAAAATTAGTGAGAGCACTGCGTAGAATCAAAATGAATCATGATCGTTTATAGATTACAAAAGAGAATCCGTGTTCCACAATGACATAAACAAAGAATAAACAAATGGAGGTGAAGAGAAAATGCTTACACTAGAATGCCAAGTAAACACAGAAGCCACAGTTTAATTAGAAAATCACCATTTTGGCAAGAACTTATTCAGATAAGAATCATCCATAGATGCTAAAGCTAGAGGATAAATATTTATAAAGAACAGGATATTGACAGAGTCTCAAAGTAGCTCCCCACAAAACACTGACTGTGGAGAAACCTTGGAAACATAACCAACTGTGAAAAGCTAACATCACCAGTAATGGGAAAAACTGACTCTTATGTGCTTTCTTATCTTATACAGAGAACACAGCCTCATTTACTTCTCTGGTATTCCTGTCAAAAACCCATAACCTGAATCTAGTCATGAAGAAACATCAGACAAATTCAAAGGAAGGGCTATTTACAAAGCAACTGACCAGCACTCTTCAAATATGTCAAGGTCATAAAACAAAACAAATTTATGAAAAGGAAAAACTGAGGAAGTCCTCCAGATTTGAGGAAGACTGAAGGGAAAACATAACTAAACACATGCATCATCCTGGACTGGGCCCTAGACCATAAAGGAAAGGATTATTATAAAGACATTTTGGACCAATTCGTGACATGTGAATGGGGTTTGCGGATTAAATGGTAGAATTTTATCAATATTGTTTTCCTGACTTTGATTTGAAGTACTGTAGTTAGGTAGAAGAGTCTTTGCTTTAAAGGAAAAAACTTACTATCAAGCAGTTCAAAAAATAGTATACATGTGTGGGGTTTTCCACTAGTCATGTAGGGATGTGACAGTTGGGCCATAAAGAAAGCTAAGCATCAAAAAATTGATGTTTTTGAACTGTGGCATTGGAGAAGACTCTTGAGAGTCTGTCCCTTGGACCGCAAGGAAATCAAACCAGTCAATCCTGAAGGAAATCAACCCACAATACTCATCGGAAGGACTGATGCTGAAGTCGAAACGCCAATACTTTGGCCACCAGGTGCGAACAGCTGACTCATTAGAAAAAGACTGATGCTGGGAGAGACAGAAGGCAGAAGGGGGCAACAGAGGATGAGATGGCATCATTGACTCGATGGACATGAGTTTGAGCAATTTCTGGGAGATAGTGATGGACAGGGAAGCCTGGTGTGCTGCAGTCCATGGGGTTGCAGAGTCAGACACAACTGAACAACTATACATATGTGAGTGTGTGTAGAAAGATAAATATCGCAAAAATGTTAACAGGGGACACTAGCGGAAGGCTATAAAGGCTCTTTTAAACTTTCTGTGTAATTTTTCTGTCAGTTTAAAATTATTTCAAAATAATAAGTGAAAAAATTAGACACACACAAGTGGTCTTTGACCTATTGGGAATTTATTACTCTGGTTTTTATACTACAAAAATCTCTGCTTAATGAGTAAAACTATTCAAAAGAATAGTTGAAATAAATGTGAAGGAAGCTTTTCTTAACGGGCAGTAATGTAGATATAAGATTCTGCTTAATAGTTAAAAGTGCACAATGTTCTGAATCTTTCAAATTGCCAACATCCTCTGGATCACTGAAAAGGCAACAGAGTTCCAGAAAAACATTTGTTTTATTGACTATGCCAAAGCCTCTGACTGTGTGGATCACAACAAACTGTGGAAGATTCTGAGAGATGGGAATATCAGACCACCTGACCTACCTCCTGAGAAATCTGTATGCAGGTCAGGAAGCAATAGTTGGAACTGGACATGGAACAACAGACTGGTTCCAAATAGGAAAAGGAGTACGTCAAAGCTGTATATTGTCACCCTGCTTATTTAACGTCTATGCAGAGTACATCATGAGAAATGCTGGGGTGGAGGAAGCACAAGCTGGAATCAAGATTGCCGGGAGAAATATCAATAACCTCAGATATGCAGATGACATCACCCTTATTGCAGAAAGTGAAGAGGAACTAAAGAGCGTCTTGATGAAAGTGAAAGAGGAGAGTGAAAAAGTTGGCTTAAAGCTCAACATTCAGAAAACAAAGATCATGGCATCCGGTCCCATCACTTCATGGAGAATAGATGGGGAAACAGTGGAAACAGTGGCAGACTTTATTTTGGGGGCTCCAAAATCACTGAAGATGGTGACTGCAGCCATGAAATTAAAAGACGCTTACTCCTTGGAAGGAATGTTATGACCAACCTAGACAGCATATTAAAAAGCAGAGACATTTCTTTGCCAACAAAGGTCTGTCTATTGAAAGCTATGGTTTTTTCAGTGGTCATGTATGGATGTGAGAGTTGGACTGTGAAGAAAGCTGAGTGCTGAAGAATTGATGCTTTCGAACTGTGGTGTTGGAGAAGATTCTTGAGAGTCCTTTGGACTGCAAGGAGATCCAACCAGTCCATCCTAAAGGTAATCAGTCCTGAATGTTCACAGGAAGGACTGATGCTGAAGCGGAAACTCCAATACTTTGGCCACGTGATGTGAAGAGCTGACTCATCTGAAAAGACCCTGATGCTGGGAAAGACTGAGGGCAGGAGGAGAAGGGGACAACAGAGGATGAGATGGTTGAATGGCATCACCAACTCAATGGGCGTGAGTTTGAGTAAAGTCTGGGAGTTGGTGATAGACAGGGAAGCCTGGTTTGCTGCAGTCCATGGGGTCGCAAAGAGTCAGATACAACTGAGTGACTGGACTGAACTGAACTGAACCTTTCTCATTAGACATACTTCTCCCTACAATATGTCTGTCTCCTTTAAAAAAAATTACACATGGGAGATATTGAGAAACCTTGAGAATTTAAATCCTGTACATCTAGGTTTAAGTAATATTTTTCTTATAACAGGATTTCCATAATCTCATCAGAGACATACATCCTTTGATACTTAAGTATGAAATTTAACCCAAACCATGAGTATCTTTATGATTTGTGGTATATTTCACTACTTTTATTTCAATTATAATTTGGTATTTAATAGATAACTCTTTAATATAAAAAATCTTCTATGATAGCAAATGTCTGCCTATAAAAGAAAAGTTTTTAAATATTTGCGGGGGTGGGGGGAATCATTTAGAGTCAAATGGTAATGGCATATGTTGGGCCAAGGCCACAGTGTGTTTCTGAAATAAATTACATCTCTCATAAGCTTGGTACATGAATCTGAAGAGAAATGAGAGGTCCAAAAATAAACAAGGACAGCAGCAGCACCCTTAGAATAAAAACAGCTTCCCAGAGAGATTTGTTTCACGCCTTCACTAGTTTCCAATGAACAATTAATAGTGCCTTTTGCTAGTGGTAAAGAACCCGCCTGCCAAAGCAGGAGAGATATAAGAGATGGCAGGTTCGATCCCTGGGTCGGGAAGACTCCCCTGGAGGAGGGCATGGCAACCCACTCTAGTACTCTTGCCTGGAGAATCCCATGGACAGAGGAGCCTGGCGGGCTACAATCCATGGGGTCCCAAAGAGTCGGACATGACTGAGTGACTTTCACTTTCAAAAAAAATTACAATTGTGACAGGGAGGAAAAAAGGAAATGAATATGATAAATTGGATACTGAACATTAAAAATAACTTCAGAAAGTGATGTAGTACATCCTTATGAATCCTTTGTGTATTCTCCACTTGAAATTATCACTCAGTATCAAGTCTGAGTAGGATCCACGGAATCCAGTAACAATTTCACAAAAGAAGCACATATACTTGCGGTTCTCTTCAACAATGAGGAGAGATGCAAAACTCTCCAAACTTGTACTATTTTGCTCCTCAAAATCACATTTTAACTTCAAGAACTAAAATGAAATGGACTTGAGTAATGAAGGAAAAAGCACCAAAAAACTAGAGCTATGTGGGTGTGTGTGTGGGATGGGGGAGGTGGGCATAGAGATGGATGGGAGAGAGAAACAAAGATACCCTCACTTTCAGCAAAGTCCTCCGTGTTTATTTTGACAATCTGGGGTATTTTCTCATAAACACAATTAAGGTGGTTAGAGTGAGAAAAAGCACAAGAAGGAGAAAAACCTTCCCTTGATCCTCACCCAGGCAGCAGATCTGAAGGTTCCTCCTCTAGTTCCATGTATACATATCCATCCACTCTGTAGATGCCACGTGGCTGGATAAACAAGGGGTTGGGGTCATGGGGAGCAACCACAACCCAAACAAGCAAACAATCGACCTCTCAATCACCAACCACTATTTACACCCTTTGACTTAAGTGGTAATGAGTTCATCAATATTTAAAGGACAATAACCTTATTTTATCTAAACCTCTAGAACCTTGAAACCGAAGAAAAGTACAGGACGTGACATTTACCCTTTCTGTCCCCACCCTATCTGCCCCCCCACCCCCGGCCCCACCTTTACTGGCCATCACACAGGATGGAAGCAGTCCTCTGAGCAGGCTGTTGTTCATGCTGTTCTTACAGCAGATAAAGTGAACATATTCTCCATAAGCAAAGTGAATATAATAAGGAACCAGAGCAGTACAGCAGTGCAGGAAAAAAAAGTAGTTAAAATCTCAGACTGCAGAATTCATCTAGTTCAACACACTTATTTTAGTATTGAATTAGTGGATTCTATAAGGATTCTAGATTCATTTAGTGTCAAATGAATGAACTCTATGAAGGCTAGGTTCCAATTCCACCTCTGTCTCTGACTAGCTACCTATCTTAAGCAAATCCCTTCCCTTCCACAGGCCCATTCATTCAACATTGAAATAAGTGTGTAGAACTAGATGAATTCTACAGTCCCACTCAGCCTTAATGTTTTACGATTTTAAGTGACAAATTCCAACTACCTTTTTTCCCTATTAAAAGTGAGAGGGCTTTTTTTGCAGAGATTGGTAAGTTGATTCTAAAATCCCTAAGAAAATGCTACGGAACCAGAACAGCCTAAATAATCTTGAAAGAGAAAAAAGTTGGAGGATGTACACTTGCTGACTTAAAAACCTGATACAGTTACAGTATTCAAAACAATGTGGTACTGGCATACAGATAGATGTGGGTAGATGAACAGATCAGTGAAACAGAACTAAGACTCTAGGAAGAAAGTCATACATTCACGGGCAACTGATTTCCAACAAAGGTGGCAAGAAAATTTAATGAGGAAATCGTCTTTCAACAAATGATGCCAGCACTACTGGATATTCAAGTGCAAAAGAATGAAATCGGACCCTTAGCTCACATCATATGTAAAAGTTAATTCAAAAATGCATCAAAGACTTAAGAACTATATTTAACCACAAAACTCTTAGGAAAGAAATAGGCATAAATTTTTGTGACAATGGATGAAGCAACGGCTTTCTAAGATACAACACCAATAGTATAAGGAACTAAAAAGTAAAAAGATACATTAGACTTCATCAAAATTTAAAAGTTTTGTGTTTCAAAGGACACAAGAGACGGGAAAAAATGTCTACAAATGGGAAAAAATATTTGCAAGTCACATATGTTAAGGATTTAGTATCCAGAATACATTAAAAAAAATAAAAAACTCTTTAACTCAACAATAAAAAGATAAATAACCCAATTTAAAAATAGGCAAAGGATCTGAACAGATACATACCTACAAAAGATAAATGGCCAATAAGTACAAGAAAAGAAGCTCAAAATCATCAGTCATTAGAGAAATGGAAATCAAAACCACAATGAGATACCTCTTCATACACAGTAAAATGGCTAAAGTAAGATAATGGTTCATCAGTGCTGCCAAGGTCATGGAGAAACTGGAATCCTCATACACTCCTGGGAGGAATGGCAAATGGTGCAGCCACTTTGGAAAACGGTATGGCAATTTTTCAAAAGGTTACACAGAGTTACTATATGATCCAGCCCTTCTACTTTTAGGTATATGCTTCTTTAGACTGAAAACATATGCCCATACAAGAACTTGTACACAAATATTCATTCAGAGCAGCATTATTCATTATAGCCAAACAGCGGAAACAAACCAAATGCCTCTCAACGGATGAATGGACTAAAACAAAATGTGGTGCATCCACATGGAGTATTATTCAGCCACAAAAAGCATACTGATACATGCTACACCACTGATGAATCCTAAAGGTTATGCCAAGAGTCAGACACAGAAAAACACACACTGTATGATTGCATTTTTTTGAACTATCAAGAATAAGTAAATTCATAAAGACAGAAAACAGATTAATGGTTGCCCAGAGTTGAGAAGTGAGAATGGGGAGTGACTGTTAACAAATATGACGTTTCTTTTTGGGGTGATGAAGTATTCTGGAATTAGGCAGTGGCAATGGTTGCACAACTCTGTAAATACACTAAAAAAAAAAAACCAATGAATGTAACTTTAAAAAAGTGAATTTTAAAGGTATGTGAATTGTTATCTAAGAAAATTTTTTAAAGGCAAAGGCCCTCCTTAGAAAATAGATTTCCTCACTTCTGTTTCAGGCCACCTACTGGTTCATGAAAATAAAAAAATCTGTAATATTTGACATTTATAATCCCATTGACACAAATTACAGAATAAAATTTCTTTTTAACCAAATTATTTATAGATATCAACTGACGGTCCACTGTATTTAGTCTGCTTCTGAAAAATGATAATCTGAAAGTTCCTCTGAGCTCATGATTTATCTCAGAGTCCTTTTTAAAATTTACATTTTTCTTAGGCAACTGAGACTGAACAAATATCTTCATTTTAGAGATTTTAGTAATACTGTCATCTAGAAACAGGTGAAAACCTTGCTCCTGCATTGACATTAGTTAGCACAGCATCTTCAAGCAGCGCTTTAACATTTAGTTCCCATTCATAGGACGATAGAAAGGCAAAGCAAGAAATGATTTTTCAGTATCAGTACTGCAATGTAATATGTATAACCTGATGCTTTAAGCCATCAAACAAGTGCAAACTTTCTTTTCCCTGGAATATAAATAGAATTCTAGGCTTACTCTATTCAGCAGTAAGAGCTGAAAAGTGATTCTTTTTCAGAGCTCTACCAAAAAAACATACCCTTTATCTTCATCACCTGTAACATTGTTTTGTGTATCTGGTTTTCAGTACCAGAAGGCTATGAACTTTGCATTAGCAATCTAACCCACAGTAACACCTCTGTAAGCCTTAGAAATAGAATGAACTATTAATTCTTGTCTGATATCACTGGGTTGTACTATGCATAGTTCCATATAAGTTAAACAAGAAGACTGATTCTTCTAAAAATGCTGAAGTGTAGAGAGAGGTGGGGTTAAATAATTAAGAAGTAAACATCAAGGTCTGTCATGATTAAGCTACATTCTAAAAAAGCACCAACAGATTACAACAGGGTGACATGATTTTCATTTTTAAGTTCAATGCAAATTGCATGTACTGTTTTTACTCTTAAGCACAAGTGGTTTACACTGTACCGAGGCTGCTGGCCCCAAGAAAGACATGAACATAGAAAGGATGGTCTTGTCCAACTTCAGTATTATTTTTGTAGCAATATGTATAAAATTCAACCACTGTTTGGGCAACCTTAGGAGAAAGCAAGCCTAAGAGATGAACACATTTACACCTCTTAATTATACTGTTACCTTATAAAAATGTAAAGTTCAACATTTGCTCCTCTGAAAGCAAAGCACTGAACAGTCTCCAATACAGTAACCAAGCTGTGAGTTAAGATGTGTTTAAACGTAGGCAAGACCTTTAAGACTAGGAGTTTTTTTCAATTACATATATCCAAATGACAGTGTTATAATTCAAATTGAACAACATAACAGGAACAAAATCTTGATAAAATAAGAAATGGGGGAAATAAAAACTGACTTCTGAACCAAATGTATCCCATCTCATGGAAGAGTGAATCACTGGGAAGCATGCCACGGAGAAGAGAGGCTCCATGTGAAGAAAACTGCATACAGGAATTCAAGTTACAGCACGTACTCTTGGTTTTTCCGTTTTTTAAATACATAGGCCTCAAAAAACTGTTTTATCAGTTTGTTTTTTTTATAGCACATCTTTTTAAAAGAAATTCCTACTTTTCATTCCAGAAAATATAAGAAACAGTTTGCAAGAATTCATGCAAACATGCTTCTCTAAGGCCATGAACGGGTTTGCTAAGTTGCATTGTTTAATTCAAGTAAAAGCCCTTCTAAAATAAGGGGTCTGTAAAGGAAGCCAGTTACCTTCAACTCCAAGGCCTGTGCACTCGTAAGGATCTCTGACACTCTGAAAGCCAAAAGGCAGCATGCTCATTTGAGCATTAGCAATATGGTTTCTATTTACATTTTTAAAAATCAAATGCATGTTAAGTTTTTCTGGCAGATTCTTTTTATATGTTACAAAACAAAAAAGCAAAAGCTTAGAATAAGAATCCTTTTTTCTTAGAAAGGTCAAACAGATACGTTTTGACATCATGTCCTTTACACAATGGCATACTGTTCATATAAAAGGTCTCTTATCCTATAAAAGTCTTGACAAAGGCAGCCTTCTAATCCAATGCGTCCAGTTTCCGTCTAGAAACCAAGTAGAAAAAAAAAGTTCTTTAGTACATCTTCTACCCATTAATATGCAGACGTGATAACCAAAACATATTAACTAGGTAACTTTATGATTGATTAGGAAGTGACTGTTCTGATTCACAGAATATGAACATAATATTCCAGTCATGAATTTTACATAGACACATAAATGTCAGAAGATTCAAATAATAAAAATCTACAATAAAATTATATATCACATCTTTGACAGTCCCTTTTAAAAGCCTTCAAGGTCATCATTATAAATTTAATTTACTGAGCTCCAGTTTATAAAATTAACTCAATCAAGAATTACAGAATTCAAAATAACAAAATACCAGAAGTATTCGTTCACTCAGTCCTTCTTTACTAAAAACACACTTACTCTACGGACTGCCACTTGATTGTTGCAAACGAGCACACCTCCTACGAATTCAGCTTGGATCCCCTCCCTTAAAAGAACTTGTTTGAAGTCTGACAGTCTTGGTTCATTCATAAAAACCGACTGATGTCCAGGAACCTGAGGTAAGGTTAAAGGGAAAAGAAGAATTTCAAACAGAACACCAGACACAGAGTTGTACTGAATAAAGGGAAGTAACACATGATCTCAAAGATACTTTCTATTATCCCCTGAATTCCTTTGACAGATCATTTCAAGTCTGTAAATCATATTCCCAGTTGTTATTCTGAGTTTTACCTCCTTATTTAACATTACAAAGCCCTTCACATTTTCTGGATGTTTCACAATCAAGTTTATTAGTCATGCCTCATAATAACAGAAAGACGTTTGATAATGTTATGCTCTTCACTCACCCACTTGCCAAAGGGGGTCAACGAGAGTGCCAGTAGGCAGAACTGAACCGAAATTTCATTTTCCAGATCCCAGTCCTTTGTATATAGTTCAGAGGATAATTGTCCCTGATCCCGCTTCCACTGTCCTTCCCCTCTCTCTGTGAATGCGGTGGACACCGTGGGTTTTAGAATCAAAGGCAAGTGGTTCAACGTAATGCCACTACTTTGAAGTTGTTTTGGAGAGTGCCAGCTTTGGCACAGAGAGAAAAGTTCCTAATTCCTTCCTGCAATTTCAAGAGTTGTGCTAGAAGGGATCTGATGAAAGAGGCCATCTCTTCATTCCTTATTGCATAGAAGGGCTAAAGACATCACTGGACAGTCGTTTAAGACTCTCATCATGTGCTTTTAGTATTACCATACGTTAAACTATTTTACAGCTCTGCCAGTTAACTAGATATCTCTTGAGAACACGTGAACAAAATACCAAACTAAAACTATATCTCTACTAAATAAAACATTTCTAACTATATCAAAAACAAAAGCGGTTCAACTGAATAGGCAACATAGAAAAATGGAATTATAAATCTCCTAACTATAATAGAAGTAGACAGGTGACCCTCCCAACCATCAAACTTAACATTTAAAAATCTATTCTGGAAAAAACAAATCATGGAACAAGTATGTGTCTTAGAAGATTTGCCGAAGGGTTCTCTACTATCGTTATTCTTTAGCTGTGGAAGACACACACGCACAAGCACAGGAACGTTATCTTTAGTAATTTTTTTAAAACTTCAAAATGAGTCTACATATGACACATTTTAAATGGTTCAAAACATAGAAGGAAAATTCAAAGGGCAAATTAAGGGAGAGAGGAGAAGCAGCACATGCTTTTTTTACCTCATGAGGTGGTAAGGGTTCCAGAGTAGGAATGATCTCACTTTCTTCACCTGTTTCTTTCTCATCGTCTCCGAACAGACTTTTCATGGCCTTCTGCTGTGCTATGACACTAGAATCTGAAGGCGCATCCACCTGCATTTCGGAGTCTTCTCCATCATCCTTTAGTTCGCCTTCTTCTAAAATAACTCCTGTGTCCACTTTGGAAACTCTCATGTCTAAGACACCGTCTATCCAAGCTAGTTCGGCATCTTTTGCCTTACAAAACTGAAGGGAGCTGACAAGTGAATCTTTTAATCTCACCTAGATATGATGCAAAGGGGAAAAAGAGAAATAAAGCCCACAGAGTATAACTTGACAATTAAATATGACCTATTATTATAATTTTCTAACTTTAGTACTGTGTATTAAAGTTTAAAAATCTCTCACTGTGACTGGTAATGACCCAATGACCCGTAAGATCATTAGGGCCCCATCTACTTTCCTTAGTAAAGGTTCTTAACTTTCATTGCACACTGGGACCACATGGCAAATTTTCTTTTCTACTGATGCCAGGGTCCCACCTGCAGTCATTCTAATGTAACTGGTGAGACTTAAGACGAAAACATTGAACCCCCTTGACTCCCCCAGAGCTCTCCTGATGTGGAGCTGAGGTTGGAAACCACCAATAATCTCGCCCCCTAGGACTTGCTGCTTGAAGGCCAGCATGCTTACCTGGTAGATGTGAGTTTCACTAGTGGCATCGACTGTCTCATGCAGCTTTGGCATGTATACTTTAATATCTTTCCCACCAAATGCACGACAGCACTCTGCAAGATCCTGACTGGCTTCTGGTGGTCCATGGACAATGATTAACTGGCGTGGTTTCATCTGGTTGATGATTTTTTTAATGGAATCCCCATCAGAGCGTCCTTCATAGTCTATGTAAGTAACCCTGGCTCTGTAATTAAATGATTATTCAAGTTTCCTTTTCTGGTAAGTTCATTCTAAAATTAGGTTTTTAATAGCTTTTATCATCAGGAAAGAAATGTATCAACATGTAGCATGAGGATTTGAGGAATATACCTGTGTTATATTGTTAACATGTATTATTAAGCTCTTAGCTCTACTCAAGAATGTATACTAAATGATACTACTAGACAAATAAGCCACTCTGCTCTCTGATAACTTAAAAAATATATATATTCCAAAATGATCATTTGCTGCTGTTAACTACACTAGCAGAAAGGGGGAAAAAGGTTCACAATGGGTATTTTTAAGACACAGTGGTGTTTTTAAGATATTAGTGCCCTAGAGGTAATTGAGTCAAGGTGTTTATTTTACTAAAAAAGCTCTTAGAAAAATTAAACTTGTGAATTACACAAGTTCACCTGCTACTCAACTTACTAAAAACACCAGAATGTTTCTTCATATAAATGTACAATGTGAAGTTTAACCCCCTCACCACCAATTCACTTTGGCATTCCAATATCATTAATAAAGGGAAAAACTCCCATATATCACAAGAAGAAAAAAAAATTAACTAAGCACTTGCTAGTGAATATTCAGAAATATAACCTCTGAAACAATGTCAATTATATAATTCAGGTACTTGAAATTTTACTTTGTAATCTATTTGCAAAATGCAACAAAAGCACTTACTTTATTTCAATAGATTCTGTTGTAGAAATACACTTAGTAGGAACATCAGATAAATCCTGATCCATGGGTTCATCTCCATTTGTCAGGCCAGACTCTAATTTGCTTTTTTCTTCTTCAGTAGCTTGAAGTTCTGGCACTAAGAAATCCTCTGGTCTAAATAATAAGCCTCTAATTAGAAGTAGTAACAAGCAAGCTAGTATTATTTAATATATAGAACTAATTAGTAGATGGCACAATTTTTAGACTCCTTACATTATCTCAAGATTCAAATATACATCTGATCCAAAGTCAGTGCAACTTCATAATTTCAGTAATCGAATAGTTTCAGTAATCGAATGACAGCATATATTAGGTTCTTTAAGTACACTTTAAAACACACCATGTGAGGCGCGAAAAGGCCCTATCTAGACAGGTCATTCAGAGACTTTAGTGGCTGCCACAAGTACTACCGCAACCTGGCCCTTCCTTTGCTCCAGTAATTCATTTTCTCAATTTCTGTGGTTTCTCTTGTCAATTTCCAATCTTACAAATCTCAGATCTCCTTTAGTTTCCCTAAGATGCACCCCCACCCATTATTCCTTCCCTGCCTGATGAAAGCAGAAGACTCTCCATTTTTGCTTATTACAGAGAAGACCAAGACACAAATCATTAGCTCCCTCAAAAGCCCTCACTTTTATCTCAACAAACTACTAGCACATTTATTTTTGAGTATCAGACAGTTCTCTGTTAAAATTAAAAGGCAAACTTTTTTTTTAAAACATTCTCTCTAACCTCAGTATTTATCATGCCCTAGCCCCAAATCCCCTCACAGTCCTCTCTGACAACCCAGCACCTAGACTGCTGCAGGAGCCCAGTATCGTTGACTGCAACCCATGGAGCAACTGTAGCGCGTTGCCCACTGTAATCCACGCAACCAGGGCAGGCAGCAACCACCTAACATGCATTTACTGCGAGTCAGGTGCTATGCTGAGTGCCTTAAAAGCGCAACTTACTTTATTTTTACCTCCATTTTTAAGATAAGAAAATTGAAGCTAAAGAGCACTGTCCATATGCTAAACAGACTGGCGCTAATTAAGTGAAGCTGTGAGCAAACTCTCCAGCACTGTTTAGATTGTTAGCTTTTTTCCCTACTACTTTAGAGGGCCAAATAAACAGTAGAATTTTCCTAATTAAACCCAAGGATGACCTAAGACCATATGCTCAAGATACCATTAAAGGAGAACAAAGAAGGTACAAGAGAGGGAGGTAACTGTGTTGGGGTGGCAGGGGAGAAGAGCAAAGCTTTCCAGGAGTTTGTGAGGCCAGACTCAGCAGCCTGAAAGCCTGGGGTGGGAAGGTGGAACACAGCTGAAGGAAAGAAATGTGTAAATGCATGACAGGAAAAAGCTGAGTAGCCATGAAGACCAAGATGGGTGGGGTTGAAGGGCAGTCGGAGGGAGGCCAGGAGGGAGGAGATATATATTTACATGTAGCGGACTCGCTTCATTATACTGCAGAAACTAACAGAACACTGTAAAGCAATTATACTCCAATTAAGAAAAAAGAAAAGGCTGAGCAGGAGGAAACTGAGAGAAGGCTGGTACCACCAGAATGAAGAACACACACTAATGTAACAGAAATACAGAAAAATATAATAGGTAAGTAGGGAGAGACCAAACTGTGCAAGACGTTGTGCACTATGCTAAGGCATCTGACATTTACTGATCTTTATGCAGGACAATAGTGTTTTCAAGGCTGTGATTCGAACATTTGATTTCAGTTGTTTGTCTAACGGTGTAGATTTTCCATGGTTCCACACATGATATCTCCTATTCCTCTTATAACTGAAACAGGTATGCAATACTTGAAACATAACCCATTTCCCCAACTTAACATAACTCTAGCTGTCAAAAGTTCTTCCTGTCATACATCTTTTTCCAATGCATGTCCCTTGTGCACGTGCTAAATCACTTCAGTCGTATCCAGCTCTTTGCAACCCTATGGATCACAGCCTGCCAGGCTCCTCTGTCCATAGGATTCTCCAGGCAAGAATACTGCAGTGAGTTGCCATGCCCTCCTCCAGAGGTTCTTTCCACCCAGGGATCGTACCCACATCTCTTACGTCTCCTGCATTGGTGTTCTTTGCCCTAGCGCCACCTGGGAAGCCCTGCATGTCCCTTACCTCTCTTTTTAAGTGGGGAGAGGGGAAAGAGTAGTGATCGTCTTTTTAAAACATTTTACATACCTAAGTAATAAAATTATCAGTTCTCCTTTAATAGTAACTTTCTAGATGTTCCTCAACCTATTTTTACATTTTAAATTAAAAGTTTTCTGTATCTTTCAAGCTGAGATACTCAGAAACTACATACATGATAACCAGAAGGACCAAATTCATTAAGCTCAAATGACAACACAGTTACTACCTCCAATCTAGAAGCAAGAAAAGCTTGTTTTGCTCACGTACTTGATAATTTCTCCATATTCATCCCATTTAATTCTTTCTTCTGGGGCAGGAAACATAGGATAAGACTTTTTAGCCTGTTTGAAGAAACTTCCTTTACGACTGCCTTCGCCTTTCATCATCAGGTCATGCTTGGTCTTATGCGCTGATGGCTGGTCAATGTCTTCCTCAGCGTCACTCTCATCACTGGAATCTATGTCTGCCCTAAGGGAGTTTGTGAAAAGGTACAGATCAGCAAGTCCCCAAATGATTTTTAATGAATATTTATAAAATTATTCTTAAATTAACAGTCAATATTAATTCAATGATAATGACAGTATTACTGGACTGCTATTTTCTGAAATATAGTGTAAACGGCCAATTGATAACAGGCCAACTAATAAATACATGCTAATATTAGCACTGAAAAGAATTTAGAATTCTAGCACCACTGGAAAGATGTATCAAAAGCAATAAAGTCAAAAGAAAATTTAAATATTTTCAATTAAACATTTTTGTGTAGAAACACGTTCTCAAATTATAAAAATTTCTAATCTGCCTGAAAACAACTTACTCTTTTGACTGCTCGAGCTTTTTAGCAGCTTCCTTCTTTAGTTTCTCTTTTTCCAAGTATTCTTCAAGTTCTTTCCCTTCAAGTTTCACACGTTTCCTCAACTACAGAAAAATAGCAGATGAAAGGAAGTATTAATACTAGGAGGTTAAGGCAGTGGGGTGTGAGAAATACATTACATCTCTAAATTGATTCATCATCTTTAAACTAAATTTTCCTCTGAAATATTCAAGTTTCTATTACGTGCAATCACAGGTCCTATTTAGATTAGTATTAAAATTGAGCTGTCACATTTTCAGGATGGGTTTAATTTAAATCAAACTGGTTAAAAATCACCAATCAGGCAAAGAAAATACAGAAAAGTATTTTTATAACTTGGTGTAGGTGAGAGCTACAAATGACACAAAACTGAAAAGAAAAGGTGAATAAATATGGTAACGAGGGGAAAAAAACTCTGATATTCTAATCTCATGAAATGAAAAGAAACTGAGAAAATTATCTGCAGCACTATTTGACTATCAGAAGCTACTTTTTCCTAAGAGCTCTTCCAAATATGTTAAGAAAAAGATGGTCAACACATCAAAACAGGACAAAATGATATACAAGCACTTTATAAAATAAGAAAAAAGATTCATAGCCATGAAAACATACTCAATTTTACTAATAATTTTTGTTGTTATTGTTTAGTCGCTAAGTCATGTCCGACTCTTTGCAACCCATGGACTGTAGCCCACCAGGATCCTCTGGCCATGGGATTCTACAGGCAAGAATACTGCAGTGGGTTTCCATTTCCTTCTCCAGGGGATCTTCCCAACCCAAGGATCAAACTTGCATTTCCTGCATTGGCAGGTGGATTCTCTACCACTTGACCCAAATGATATTTGAAAAATGCAAAAATTTTTAATGTAAAACCATCTTTTAATTTATGAAATTGGCTACAGTAATTACTATAGGGAAAAGTTACTTCCATCCACTATGGGAAAATTACAATGACTATGTTAGAAAGCAATTTGTCAACATCTAAAACTGAAAATGTACCTATCCTTTTAACACAGCACTTCTACTTCTAGGAAGTTATCTACTGAAACAATCACACACACGTGAGGGGGGAAAAAGTACATGGCAACAATGTTTACAAGACTGAAAAACCGGACACAGCTTTAAAATCCATCAGCATGGAATGATCTAATCAGTAGTCCTCAAATTTTCTGATCTCTTTTTATTTTTTTTTTCTCTTTAGCCCCAGACCTTATTATTTGAATATTTGGAACACTCATTCTATACATGGGCTTCCCTGGTGGCTCAGAGGGTAAAGAATCCGCTTGCAATGTGGGAGACCTGGGTTCGATCCCTGGGTTGGGAAGATCTCCTGGAGCGGGGCATGGCAACCCACTCCAGTATTCCTGCCTGGAGAATCCCCATGGACAGAGGAGCCTGCTGGGCTACAGTCCATGGGGCTGCAAAGAGTCAGACACGACTGAGCAACTAAGCACAGCACAGCACATTCTATACACACATTTTAATTTCTTGCAAAACTCTGTATTCCATATTGCTATGTCGTATCACTCTCCATTTTATGCCACGATTCCATCAAGAAGTATCTCCCCAAATCACGATCTACCTGACCATGTTGCCGTTGCTGTTGCTGCTAAGTTGTGTCTGACTCTTTGCAACCCTCTGGACTGTAGCCCATCAGGCTCCTCTGACTGTGAGATTTCCCAGGCAAGAATACTGGAAGGGGTTGCCATTTCCTTCTCCACACATCTCTTTTTAAACTCCTAAAAATTACTGAGAACCCTGAAGAACTTATGTTTTTTGTAGGTTATATTTATTCATATTTTACCATATCAGAAATTAAAACTGAGAGATTTTTAAAAATTTATTTGTTCATTAAAAATAAAATCACTCATATCATGTTAATGTTAACATCATTTTTCACAAAAGATGATAGTTTCCAAAGCAAGAAAAAAAGAATAGTAAAAAGTATGGCATTATTTTACATTTTTACAAGTCTCTTTAATATCTAGCTCAATAGAAGACAGTTGGATTCTCACATTCTGCTTCTTGCCATATATCATTTTGGTTAAAGTAAGTATATTTAGAAAATCCAGCCTCACACAGATGAATAGCTGGAAAAATTTTTAAATAGCCTTTTCATGAATATTCTTCTTTGATATTACATTAAAACTCAAAAAGTGGTGGTTTCTTAAAGGCTAGTTGTAATGTGGAATCTTTAATCATACCCATAACTTCTGTACTTTGTTACAGTAAAATTGACTGATTGATCTTACATTTTGACTGGACTTTTTACTTGTACATTACTTTGCAACTTCATGCATTAGATATTTGGAAAATATTAGTTCATTAAGTCACACAGTTAAGTTCATTAACTTATGAATATTAGTTCATAAATTACACAATATTATACAAATTTGACAATATTTTTTAAAATCAACATTTGCAAATAACACTACCATCTCACCAGAAAAGTGATGTTGTCAATCTGACAATGACAGGCTAAGTTTTCCAAAATGCTACTTTTCACTTGAAAGTTTCAGTTTTATCAGACTGAGGCAAGAAATGCTGTCTGTCAATTGTTTTCCTTAGAGTCACAAGCTCAATTATTCTTTTTTGGGAAAATATTTGCCAAATACACAAGTCTGAATAACCACGTCATTTCAAGTAAAACTGGTGTTCCAGGAAATAAAGTAGCTAGTTTAACTCAACAACTCAAGCAATTACCCAAGTGATTTCTTCAAGACAAACATCATATTGGGTTGGCCGAAAAAAGTCATTTGGGTTTTCTGTAAGATGTTAGGGAAAAACTCAAATAAACTCTTGGCCAATCTAGTATGTAACACAAGTGCTTCTGTATACTTCCTATCTTGACACCAAGATTATTTTAAGAAGTTCTTTTAAAAGGATTTAATAAAGTTGTAACTTTATTAAAGTTTAATAAAAGTTTGTAAGTTGAATAAAAGTAAATAACTTTTACTGCTTCATCAAGGATATTCTTCACTGCAACTTTATTTGAACGACAAGTGTATGGTGATGAAAAATGCAGTGATTAACCTAGCTTGATGCCACAGACTTGACTTACGCTAAGGCACCAGCACTCTACCCACCCCCGCTTTCACAGTAAAAGACAAATAACATCTTAATATCACCATGAAAAACAACTGGTGGACTCCATAGAAGGGTCTTGGGTAGCCCCCAGGGGTCCTTGCACCATGCTTTTGGGAACCACTGGGTTAAATAATCAAAGTACGTATACATAATGTATTATTAAAGAATCACTAGAAATAATTCAATCACTTATTCAAGAACATTTTAAAGTTTATTATACCAAGTATTGAATAAGGTAAATCTGTAGCAACCTTCATTATTCAAAAATATATGGAAAATTTGGTCCCATTTCTTTAAAAAAAAAATCATATAGATATTTGTATGTGAATAGAAAAAAAAAATCTAGAACATACATGCTTCAAAAATATCAGGTCTTGACAACAAATGCAATGTGTCATCCTGGATGGGATGCCAAACAAAAAGGAAAGGCCGTAGCTGGAGCAATCACCAAGAGTCAAGTGGGGTCAATGGATGAAATAGTATTAATATCAACAGTATATCAGTGCTTATTTCCTTATTTCAAGTGATGTATCATAAATATACATCTTACAGGAGCGTGTCCTCAATTCTAGGTATTGCGTATTGCTGTGTCTAGAGGTAATGATGGAATATCTGCAGCTTACTTTCAAAAAAGTATCTCATACTGTATGTGTATGAAGAAGTCATAAGGCAAAACCAATAAAATGCTGACAACTGGGAAATCTGGATATAGTATTTTTTACAACTTTTCTGTTAACTTTTAAATTATTTTACAATAAAAAGTAACAAAAAAATTAAACCTAAATCAAGTGATTCTACTATGTAGGATGAAAGAGTGATTTACATGTTACCTCTGGCATCTCACATTTACCTAGCAGTATACTTGAATGTAAGTTCAATTTAGAAAAGTATCATTATTTTCCTGTAGTACACACTAGGCAATTTACACAGTTGTCTGTTTTAACCACAAATAAACTTGAACAAAACATTTACCCCATGATTTAGCTTATGCCTATTGCTATAATAAATTTTACTTTCCATTGTATTTTCACATAAGATAGCTAAAATTAACGGCTAAATTCAAAAGCAGATTTCTAGGATAATCAACCCTAAGCTTTTTTCTTCCTAGTTCTTCATTGCATTGTCTCCAAGTTATTCCTTTTTCTTAATCAAATCTACTTCAATTCGTTAATCCTTATTCATTTACTATTTTTGCTCTTTTTAAATGAGTAAGATTTGACTCTAGAGAAGGATAAATGTAGATGAAAAAAAATACATAGTAAACTCTTATCTAACATGATCAGAAGTCTGGTTTATTACATATTCACTCATCTGGTGTTTCATGAATTTAACCTACACATTTATTGAGGACCTTCCATGTACTAGTGAATATAAAAAAACAAGATCCCTTTCTCATGAAAAAATATCCGATAGTAATGACAGCTAGGGAAAATAATGTGATGGGTTGGCAACTGAGTAGTAGACTGGTAGTCAGAGAAGGCCTACCTGAGGAGGTGGCCTTTCACTGAGACTTGAGTAAAGGAATAAACAAGTGCAAAGCTGTGAAGGAACATGAGAGGCAGAAGGAGCCCCTGATGCAGTGAAGCAGTGTGGAGCATAAAGAAAGCAGAATGAGATACGGTCAGAAAAGTGGAAGATCAGGTCAGTGGGACCTTGCAACCCTGGGAAAGGAGTCTGGATTTTTTTTCAAAGAGAAGGAAGTCACCAGAGGGTTCAAGCAAGGGAGTGACACGAAATGATAAATTTTTAAAAGATGCCTTTGGGGGTTGTTCAATGGTTACAGAGCTTGGGTTTTACAAGTTGAAAAGTTTTAGAGTTCTGTTGCACACCAGTGTTCACACAGTTAACACTCCTGTGCTGGACTCCTACAAGTGGTTCAGATGGTAAATTTCATGTAATGTGGTTTTAAAATGATAAAACAAGAGAGAGAGAGAAACAGAGAGAAAGGAAAAGACATGTCTTTGGCTGCTACGAGAATAAAGCATTAAGGGAGCATAAAAGTAAAAACAGTGACATCAATTAGGAAACCAATGCACAGCCCAGGCAAGACCCTTACCATGACAGGAGTGGAGCTGGAGAAAAGCAGACATATTTAGGATATATCTGGAAGTCAAGTCAATAGGAATTGTTCCTGGATTGGACATGGGTAATGACAGAAAATTCTCAAGTGGCGCCAGTGGTAAAGAAACCACCTGCCAATGCAGGAGACTCAAGAGACACAGGTTCCACCCTTGGGTCGAGGAGATCCACTGGAGGAGGAAATGACAACCCACTCCAGTATTCTCACCTGGAAAATTTCATAGACAGAGGAGCCTGGCAGGCTATACTCTAAGGGGTCGCAAAGAGTCAGACATGACTAAGCAACTAACACACACACAATGAGAGAAAAGGAATTGAAAATAAATTTTAATAGTCTATGTATTGGAAGTCTGGAAAGTGGTTACCCTTGGAAAGATAGGGAGGATGAGGAAGGGGGCATCTGGGAGAATTGGTAATAGTTTATTTCTGATCTGGGTATAAGCTAGAACAGGTGTGTTCAATCTGTGAAAATTTATCATGCTGTTTGCTTACAATACACAAACTTTATATTATATGTATATATTATATGTATGTATTATATGTCAATGAATGTTTTAAAATTATCTATACTTAGAGCTTGAGTAAGTACGTGGAAAGTGCTGCTATTCCATGAGATGAGGAAGACTCAGAAAAGAACAAGCTTGGGAACGGGGGACAAGCAACAGTAAAAATTACTTTGGATGTGATAAAGGAAAGAGGTGATAGATAATGGAGAGAAAAAGGATAACCACAGAAGAAATATCCCTAACAAGGTAAGAGGGCAAAGACCCTAGACGTAAGTATTACTTACCAAAATATTAGAAACCTAAAACATTTTCAAGTTTCAGCTCAGAATGTCATTTTCTTTTTCAAACTTAAATCACTTTTCATAGTCTTTTACTAATTCTTCAAATGGCATACCAGCCATCATTGTATTTCCAGTAATTAATATTTTCAGATTTAGTATTTCATATCTGATGAAACTGTTTCAAGTTTTGAACTTCGTATTTTCTTTTAACTTTGTATTTCTAAGCTATTAAATAGCCCAAAAGATAGTACGCATTTTACTTTGATATGCCTGCTCTGAATCTTTCCTCAACAATTCTGCTTTTATAGTGAATGTATATCAGATTTTAGTTACTATTTATGCTTTTCTTAAGCAGAGTTAGGGACACAACTGAAGCGACTTAGCATGCATGCACTAAGCCGAGTTAAAGACTAAGATACCCTTACCATTTAGCTTTTCACAAACTAAACATTCCTTAAAATGACTGCTATGAAGACAAAATAAACAGTAATCATCTAAAAGTGTGCACAAGAATGGCTGCTATTAACCATTCAGTATCCATTCGCTTCAGTCATGTTCAACTCTTTGCGGCCCCATAGACTATAGCCCGCCAGGGTCCTCTGTCCACGGGATTTTCTAGGCAAGAATACTGGAGTGGGTTGCCATTTCCTTCTCCAGGAATCAAATTAGCGTCTCTTGCATCTCCTGCATTGGTAAGCAGATTCTTTACCACTAGCGCTACCTAGAAAGCCTTACAAATCATATTAGTTTTGAAAAATTGGCAGATTCGATGTGTTGGTTACTAAGCAAAATGATCTCTTGGCTTTTGGGTTGTTTGGCTAAATGTTGCTCCCGTAACAGGAGACAAGGCTGCAATGTGGATGCAGGACAGGTTAGGCTATTTAGTGAGGAGAAGGTAAGAGAATTCCTCCCTGACTGCTTCTACTTCTCAGTTAAGTTTGAAACAAGGTCATGTGCTACAGGTGAGGGCTGAGATGGGCTGTAAGATATTCGTGGAGAAAGAAGGTACTGTCTTCCTGGAGAATGGGAGAAGCATTATCCCACAGAATGTGGAGTGCTGGTGCTGGGTGCCTGTCTGACATGTGAGGTCAATAATGTGAAGGGAAACCTGTCCACACAGTGTATTTAACTCCAGTAACATCAGATTGCTTGAGTATAGGCATGAATTAAGCAAATGGTTTAACTAGAGTCTGCTAGGCAAGTACAATAAACAGAAAGAAGGGTAAAAGAGTTAAATATCTTGTAACAATATCTTGCAACAATCTACAATGGAAAAGAATCTGAGAAAAAAAATATATATACATATGTAAAACTGAATCGCTTTGAATCATTGTAAATCACACTATACTTCAAATAAATAAATAAAAAGAAAGGTGTCTGCAAAATAATGCTGGACCATTGACCAGAAGATACAGCAATGATGACTAAGTAGAAGTGATGAGGTTCATGAATTCAAAGTCCCAGTGGGACCAAAGCATTGTTGGCATGGGAGTACCAGAGACAGTCAGCTATGAGACCACAGTGGTCTGCTTGAAGGGAGAGATCTGTAGATCATAACAAGGTTAAAGGTATGACCATGGGAGTGGACTGCATGATCATGGGAAGAGATGGCTGAGGTGGAGTGGAAGAAAAAAATTAAGAAATAAAGTGTCAGGACTTCCCAGGTGGCTCAGTGGTAAAGAATCCATCCACCAATGTAGGACACAGAGGAGATAGGGGTTTGATCCCTGGGTCAGGAAGATCCCCTGGAGGAGGAAATGGCAATCAACTCTAGTATTCTTGCCTGGGAAATCCCGTGGACAGAGGAGCCTGGGGGGCTACAGTGCATAGGGTCACAAAGATATAAAGTGTTATCAATTTTAAAAAGAAAAGAAATAAAGTGTCAAGGAACTGAGAGGGCCAAGGAACTGGATAAATCATACATATGGATGCTAAAGTCATCATGAATGGAGTCCTGAGCATGAGTGGACAGGAAGGCCGTGAACCAGGGTCTAAAGTCACCAATGAAGGACAATGACCAAGAGAATAGTACGTGTCTGGAACAAGAAGAGGTCAGCTTATTTTCAATTCTGATGGCATGAGCTACAGAGGGAAAGGAAATAGCTTGAAAGCTACAATGCAGAACAAGGACACCTATGCCACTCAAATACATGAAGCAGGAAAGAGAAGGCTACTGGAAAAAGAAATCTTAAGAAATAGCCAGGCAGTTAGAGGAGCAAGGTCATGAGGCAAGGAGCAGTAGGTTTGCAGCCGCCATTTCTTCCGCCTCCGGTCTCTGGATCTTTTGTAGAGTGTCCAACAGCGCTATGTTGGGACAGAGCATCCGGAGGTTCACAAGCTCAGTGGTTCGTCGGAGCCACTATGAGGAGGGTCCAGGGAAGAATATACCATTTTCAGTGGAAAACAAGTGGAGATTACTAGCTCTGATGACTTTGTTCTTTGGGTCTGGATTTGCTGCACCTTTCTTTATAGTAAGACACCAACTGCTTAAAAAGTAATCCATGAGACAGATAGGAAGAGGAGCATATTAAGAGGTGCAGTCTCTTAAAAGGATCAATCCCTTGAATTCAGCATCCTAGATATGTCTGTAAATAAACTTATAGCATAAATCCTTAACAACAAAAAAAAAGAAATAGCCAGATTTCAATTATGGGAAGAATGTGAAAGGAATTTTGCAGAGTGAGAATACAGTATATATGCATACTCTCTGGGTATGGTTCCAGACGGTACCATGGAAGGGTTCGATACTGAGAATTTCCAATAAAGGAGCTCTGAAATATGTGCTGTTAAAGCCCCTCTACTGTCAGCCTGATAAAAATCCTGGAACAACTCCAGGTTTTATTTTTGGTCACTGACTGTTACAAACATCATGCATAACGTATCCCCCAAACAATTTCAAGATAAGGTTCACACACAAGCACTTACCTCTATTTCTGTAACTTTTTCAGAAGGATTATCAATTAGGAAACGTGCTAAAGTCCCAGGAGTAGTTCTGTAAGTCAGAATGATCGAGTTTTTAGGGTCCTGGCACCACTGAATAAAGAGATCCCTTGAAAATCCACATTCCAGGTCAGGTTGGCTGGCAAGTACAACTTTAGGGCTAGGTACTCGAGCCAAGTCAGAAAGACCATGACATAGAGAGAGATGACGAAACTGAAATGGATTATTTCTTTTGTCTTCAAAACACCTCATCAACTTATCACTCATCCATTCTACCTAATAATGGGGGGAAAAGATGGCAATAATTAGAAAATACTGCATTATAACTTGAATGTATTCTACAATAGTTTAGGAGTTCAAGTTCAATCTTAAGTCTTTTTTTCCACCAATGGTTGCTTAAATTTGTACCATGCTGACAAGTAGCTTATTGTCTGTTTCTATTCCCCAACAAATCTTCTCAGCCAAATGTTCATCCCTAAAAATCTGTAATTTTACACGTTTCAGTTATGTCACCTTAAATCTTATTCAGAAGGTACTATATAAGTTCTAAATGAACATCTTACCCAAGACATTGTGATTTCAAGAAAAAGAGCTTATTCAAAAGGAAGAGAAAAATGAATTCTAACATTTATATTCTATGAGGTGGGTTCTATTTCTGTCCCTATTTTACAGATTGTGATACTATGCATTAGAGAAGCAACCTACCCAATCTGTAAAAGGGCAAGAAAAACAGAACCTACTTCCTAGGATATTTAAGGATTAAGTGAAATAATACATGTAAAAAATACATAACAGTAAGTGGTTGATTTTTAGTTTATATCATCATCATTATCATCATCAACCTCAACAGAAAAAGAAAATTCAAACAGCATTTAAGACACTGTTTTCCATAAGTCCAATTTCTGTAGCAAACTTCTTTATTACACATCACATGAGAACAAACCTGGGACTTAGAGAACTCCACCACATTATAGCTGACATTATTGAGGAGCGCCAACGAATAAACACCCAATCCAGCGTCTTTAGTTCTCCAAATCTGATCAAGGAGTTGAGCAAGTTCCAGAACTCTGCCTGCAGTGTCCACAGCTATTAATACGTTTCCATCACCTCGAAGTGTTTCCAGGACATTTGCTAGAAAACAAGAATGTAAAATCCCAATAGGACATACCAATATCCTGCTATAAGAGTAAAGATAACTTTTATCTTCATGTTTTCACTATTAAGACTAAGGTTTATAACAATGCCATTAACTATTTTTTTTAATTGAAAAATTATAAATCATGGTTTCTAACCCTTTCCACCCATAGTACACACAGAAAATGACATTTGTATAATGTATTGGGAAAATTGGGCTAACAAGCCAAATGCAATCAGCTTTGTGTTTCCAGGTCACTCTGGTCTCACCTGCCTCACCTCACCTCTCACGTCCATGAATTTCATTATGAAACATAATTCCCAAGTTTATAAACACACACTTATACTTTAATACATACATGCTTTATATGTATGTGTGCCTATAGAATAAAAGACAAATTAACATTCCTTCTTACAATAAAAGACTTTCTAGATGAAAATCTGCTTGGAACTATTTAGTCAAATCAAACTCTAGCAAAAATAAACAACAACAACAACAACAAAAATCCAAGAATTGAAAATCGTCTTAGAGTAACATAGTATATAAGTCATACTTTTTAAGTAGATAAATGAAGGTGGTGGTTTCAAACATGTTGAAATTGGAATCCGATTTACCCTGTTGAATTCCAATGCAGCTTACAAAAACAGAATAAAAGATAAAAGGGCTCAAGCCAGAGCAGAAGCAACCAGGGATGGCCTGGATGCATCTCTTTAGAACCAACACTACTGTGCTGCTGCTGCTGCTAAGTCGCTTCAGTCGTGTCCGACTCTGTGCGACCCCACAGATGGAAGCCCAACAGGCTCCCCCGTCCCTGGGATTCTCCAGGCAAGAACACTGGAGTGGCTTGCCGTTTCCTTCTCCAATGCATGAAAATGAAAAAATAAAGTGAAGTCTCTCAGTAGTGTCTGACTCCTAGCGACCCCATGGACTGCAGCCCACCAGGCTTCTCCGTCCATGGGATTTTCCAGGCAAGAGTACTGGAGTGGGGTGCCATTGCCTACTGTATTAGCGTATAAAACACCCAAACACCAAGACTATGCACACCCTCATTTATCTCCTTCATTCATTTTTCTGAGTGTAAGTATTTTTCTAGTATTTATATGATATCTTTATACGTTGTGATGTTCGCTAGACATCAAAGTATGTTGTCTGACGTTCAATGAGGACAAGGAAATATGCTGAATAACAGAAAGAAACCAACCTTTATGCCTATCCCAAGAAAGTTAAATTCAAACCAACAAAAGCATCTTTTCGTAAAAATATTGATACGGTTACAAAATATTCTTTCAAAAATACTAGAGTTAGCCAATCTCTTATGACAAGAAAAATGTCCAACAGCCAGTCATACTACCATGCACCTTCACAGCTCTGTACAAAGGATCATAAGCAATACATACTCAGAAGCTGCTCGTCTCTTTGTTTTCTCCTGGGCTGCACATAAGTAGCATTAAATGAGTCTGTGATAAGTAAGGAGGGTCTGCTTAGCATTTCCAGGGAACATCCATTTAAGTGGCTATAAGGAAGTTGAAGAACAGGAATACTTTGTATCACTTCAAATAAACAACAGCTTTTCTTACCAAAAAAACAAACAAACAAACCTTTTTTTAAACAAACCTTACATGCTCACTGATAAGAAAATCTAGTAAATTCAGAAAAGGAAAACTAAGCTCTTCCAGAATACCATCACCCAAAGATAATCGCCACAGTATTTTGGTGTATATCCTTCTAAGTACATATTTCTCTATGCATATATCTGTGTATGTATTTTACTAAAGTGGTATCTCATGTAGACGATTATATATCCAGTTTATACCCTAGTTTTCTCCCATGACATTAAAACCATTTTCTAAATCTAATTTTTAATAATTGTAAAAGCTTTCTGTGTGTTTGTACAATAAATATTTGGTCATTTCCCTTTATTGATATTTAGGTTACTTTTTTTTGTCATTATAAATAATCTCTCAAAGAAAACTTTTGCAAAAAGCTTCTGTTGCATTTCTAATTGTTTCTTCAGGATACATTCCTAGAAATGTTTTTACTAAAATATACAATATTGCTAAATGGCTTTCCAGAAAGGTTTGACCCTTTTGAGAAAGCTCTCCCTTTTCCAGAAAGGTTCAACCAGAAATAATGACCAACTCATGAAATAATTCCCAGAAGAACATTACCATTTAAAAGCAATTTTAATGGTATTTAATTTTAAAAAATCATTATCATTTACATTTTCTCTTTTTTGACTTTATAACTTTTGTCCATTTGCAACTGGTATCTTTCTGATTGATTAATACCTGGTCTTATAAATAAGTCTTGGATCAACTTTATGGAAATATTTTCCCTAGTTTATAGGTCTTTTAATTTAGGTCTTTTTAAAATTATTTATTTATTTATTTTCGGCTCTGCCGGGTCTTCACTGTTGCACGGGCCTTCTTCCTCTAGTTGCGGGGAGTGGGGGCCACTCTAATTGCAGTGCACAGGTTCTCACTGCTATGGCTTCTCCTCGCTGCGGAGCACGGGCTCCAGGGCACATGAGCTTCAGTAGCTGCGAGAAGTGGGCTCAGTAGTTGCAGCTCCTGGGCTCTAGAGCACAGGCTCAACAGTTGTGGTGCACGGGCTTAGTTGCTCCGTGGCCTGTGGGATCTTCCCGAATCAGGGATTGACCCTGTGTCTCCTAATTGGCAGGCGGATTCTTTACACTGAGCCACCAGGGAAGCCCTGACTTAGTTTATTGTTTCAGACATTTTGAACGTATATGTAATCAAATGAAGCAGAGTCTTTCTTTATAACTTGGTCCATTTCCTTTCTGCTTACTGAAGTCTTCCAAATCAAGAGATCAGACTCACCAGTATTGTTTCCTTTTCTATTTAATTCTAATCCACCTGAAATTTATCTTATTAAGTGATAAAAAAGACATAAAATGAGGTTTTTCCCAAAATGTTTGAATATCATTCACTCAAATACCTGTCTTTTCTCATTAACCTGTAATTACAAGAGCCTAAAATTCAACATATTAGTCTTAAATGTTTCTTAATATGATATAAAAGATCTTAAGGATACTATATACTAATACAAAAGTTATGTACTTAATGCACAAAAATTACAAAAGAAACCAAAACAATCTTACAGAAATGCTGTAAGTACAAAATGAAGTTTTCAAATGAAACTATTGTGTCCCCTTTTAAGTTGACTTCCCTGATAGCTCAGTTGATAAAGAATCCACCTGCAATGCAGGAGACTCCAGTTCAATTCCTGGGTCGGGAAGATCCACTGGAGAAGGGATAGGCTACCCACTCTTCTAAAGGAAGTCTGACTTTAAATCATTATATTAGATGGTATTAATGAATTTTATCAAAAATTAAAAAAAAAAACACCTGCAAAGTTCCTCTAAATAACAAGTCAAGAATATATAAAATATAATTTGATGCATAAAAATTAATCTCCTATGCAACATCTCCAGAGAGATACTTCTTTTATAGAGTAGATATTTGCATGTAAATTTCAAAACAGTATCTTTTATCTCATATCAAACTTTTTCCTTACAATGCAAATAATTTAAGTAACTTTGAAAACATTCATTACTTGGTACTTTTAAATTGCTCTAGATTTCTAGTTTAAAGAAAACTGTTTTTAAATTTCCCTCCAAACAATGAAGCAAGACCAGCATTTCCATTAGCTTTTATCTTGATATACCTACATCTCCCTCTTGTGGTTGAAGTCAACTGCATAAACAATTTCTTCTTCTCCATCTTTGACTATTTTCCATATTGTTCCACCTATCATATGACCAGCTGGCAGAGGTGTGATAGACAAGCCATGTCCTTTGCCTAGGTCAACAAGATAATGACAATACTTAGATTTCTTATTATAAGTCTAAAGAAAAGTTATTTATTATTAGCTATTCTTTAATAAGTAACATGTACAATGATACAAAATTCCAAAGTAAAAAGGCATACAGTGAAATGCAAGTCTCACCCTCCAGTCCCCCAGTCATACCTTCATGGAGGCACACTTATAATTTTATTATGCATCCGTGCATAATATTTGTTGAAAAATAAAAGGCTAGAGATTGCCACTACTATTCAATAACTTAGTATGAACTAATAAACTTTACTATTCATATCGCGCACATAAATTATGAAGTGTTTCCATCTTCACTAATCTCTAAATTGACAATTCAAATCTCATTATGGTAAAGAATATATCCTATAGAAAACTAAGTACCAGCCAAACTGCTGTTACTTCCTGGCTAAACTTCAGAGTCCATTTGTGCACCATTTTTTCATATTTATGGTATCATATTTATGAAAATATTTAAATAGTTGTCTCTACAGATGATAAATATATATTTAGGGACATATATATATGTATATATATATATATATATGACTTCCTGTCCTAATTAAATGACAAACTTTTTTCACGTTCAATTCTAGCATTCAGTCATGTTCTACTCTGTGCTGCCCCAGCACTTCATTTACTTCCCTCACTCCATTTAGTCATCTGAGCTACTTTTTCTCCTCAACGTCACTGTGAGCGCTTTGGAAGAGAGTCTGACCATGTTACCTCTGTGCACTATATACAGTAATCACTAAGTAAGTCTTCCTAAATTAAACGTGAAAAGGAGGCCTGAGCTGTTACATTGTATTAGAACTTAGCCTGGAATATTTTAAAATTCAGATGATTTTGGGGAAGTTCACAGTTCCCTCTGAAAAAATGCTAATTTTTTATTCTTCAGACAATAGTGCCTATAATGTTTACTACAAATTTCCCTTGTACTTTTCAGTAGTTCAAACACCATTTGTCCAATTATTTGCTACTGGAAACATGCTTTACCTTTCAAATTCACAATCTGAGAGAATTTTAACTGTTGTATCTTATCAAAGGCTGCATCCACATCATCTAGGGTAAAGAGTGTAAAATCTTCTGTATTGTGTCGGGACTAAAAAAAAAATACAAATAAAAGGTTAAAAATGATCACTGCAAGGGTGTTAAAACAGTTGTTTTTTAATTGTTTAAATTACCTGATAAAGGTCATACATGAACATCTGTCCCATTTTATAAACGGGAATGGTTGCATAGATGGCACAGTTCAGGCCCAACTTTCCAACAGCATAGGGGAGGGCGCCAAGATGGAGAGGGTCGGGATGAGACAACAAGACCGCATCGATCTGGTGAACATGCCTAGAACACAAGCAAGATGACTATTACTGAGTCTTGTTCCTAAAGGAACAGGCAGGATACTCAAAATTAATTTGCCGGTTCTGATTCCTCTCAGTATTCTGAGCTGAAGAGTATGATGGGGTAAAAGAGCGAAAGTGAAAGTGAAATCTCTCAGTCATGTCTGACTCTTTGAGACCCCATGCTCAACTGAGAGCTAAAATTACATTACCTATGAATTTCAATTAGTACTACCCCTGTCCTCATAGAGATCAAAACTGTGGTATGAGTTGCACGTAAATATATAGTGTCTAGACACGTTTTTTAAAAAAAGGAAGGGAAACAGTAGACACCACACATAAACTGATTTCAAGAGGCTATCTGATATACTATTAAAGCTCAAGAACTCAGGATTTAAGAAATTGTTAAGAAAAGGACATTTAAAAGGCCACATATTTATTATGGATTTTTGTCTCAGCTTTTTAGCATAATGACTGACAGTATATTCATGATAGTGTAACTTTAGTCAATGAATAATATATTCTCATTAACAAAAGAAATAAGAAAAAATTTTTTTGCTATAAGTTCTAAGTTTCTTCAATATTTAAGTTCTCGTTCATTCCATAATTAGTACAATACTGCTAACACAACTAAATTTTTCTTTGATGGATTAGATCCTTTTGAATCTCATGGGCTTTATTCTAAGCACCAATTCTCAAATGTCTAAGCATCAAAAGATTAAAAGAAAATAAGCTAATTTGATCTGACTGAAGAACTTTTACAAGTACAGTTTTCCTCTCTTCAAATTCTTATAAACTTAATTTTGCTCTTTTCTAAAATTAGGGTGCAAAAATTTCTACTGAGATCCATTGATCAAGTAACAATTAACTTAAGATTTTGCTGACATTCAATAAACACAGCTTACAAGTCAATCAAAACTACGCAAATAAAAAGTCATTATTTGGTTCTTCAGTTTAAATAAAACTGTTTTACTCTCAACTAAAATTTTAGAGCAAAACAGAAAACACTGTGTAACATCAAAATAGTATTACAGCGTAGAAAAGAGAAGCTGATTTACTCAAAGTGTAGACATATTAACAGTAACTTACTTCCTCAGGGAATCGATAATATCCATAGAAAAGTGCTCATCCCAGCCACAGTCCAATAAAAATCTAAACTCGTCGACTTGGAGAAGATAGCAAAGAGCAGATTCTTCTTGGACCCCAGAAAGGGTAGTTAATTTGATAATAGATGTCATTTTTTCGGTCCAACAACAACAATCCAAAATGTTCTTTCAACAGAAATAAAAACAACAGTTAAACATAAAAGCAGAGTCATTTTAAAGACCTATTTCCATCATTGCTAAGTGTGAAGGTACAAACATAATCTTACACCCTCCTGTATAAGTCCTTCAGTGGCCCACCCCAATGTGGTTTGATGAAAAGTAGCAGGTTTTGGAATCAGACTGACCCGTATTTGAATCTATGCTTATATGGTTCTGAGCAGGTTAGCTAAATTTTCCCTCACTTAGGTATCCTATAAAATATGAATATAAATATATGCATTAAAAGGATGTTGGAAGATTTCAAATAATGTATAAATTACCTAGAATGGAGACTACCAAGTTTCTCAATAAGTAAATGTAGTGTACTAAACTAGTGAGCTTCTTCTTCAAGGTGCGTTTGCTCCTGCTTTGCTTTGCTCTGGGATGGCAGTGAGCACACTGTATTACACTGCCATTAGTTTATGTGTCCTTCTCCACTGCCAAACCATGGTCCGTAAAGAAAGGACCGCTTGACAATGTGATAAAAAGCTATGGATCTTTCCTGCTCCCCTCAGTCCTTAAAAAAACAAAAGGTCCATATACATGTAGCAATTCACATATTTTTCAGGGAATTTTGTTAAGAAGCCTTGCACCGGAATGTGAGCAACTGGAAAACGACTGTAGTACCTTACAGTTTGCACTTCCTGAAGAGAATCTGACACACAGTAGGTGTTCAAAACATATCTGATGGAATGCAGTTGGGATACTTACTACGTATTTCAAGAAGATACAACATGAAAACATCTGTTGGGATTTAGGACCTAGAATTGTGTGCTACTATACAGATGTTATTAAAAACATTCATTAGCAAAGCACAACTCCACAGCAAGATTTCCGATCTTAGGTTCTTAAAATAAATTTGCCTTTTCTGATTAACTATGCAAGTAAGAGAATTATTCATTCACAGTTCTTTATCCTTAGAGTGCTTAGAAGAAAAGGGGACGTTGGAAGACTCAAAAGTTTTCTAAGTTATTAGACTTCCCTCTAATTAATGTGCTTTTTCATTACCGTTAATGTTACTCTATAACATCTATTATTAAAATTATTATTATGTGAAAAAAAGAGACAGAAGGTCATTGCACATCTGATGATCCTTCAACATCTGCCCAAGGTCATATCAACAAATTAAGGTAAAGTGCCCAGCTTTCTTAACAGACTGTCACCACATCTCCCATCCTTTGGTCACAGCCAAAGACCCAAGACTGTGAGGTTGTCCATCATCACCGGAGTCCACCTAGTGGGACCAATTCACTAGCTCTTCTGCCTTCCAAATCCTTTCAGTATTCCCCCTGGAACCATTACAGTCACCGAGAACTTCACCCTCTTCTCTGAAGGTTTTCCTCATCTGCAAATCTTGACAGAAACATAGCTCTTCTCAAATGATACTGTTTCTCCTCCAGCCTTCTCAAGAGGCCTTTTTTCTCCTGGATTCCCTGACCTCAAAAGCAGGAAACATGTGCTCCCTGATCATCACTGCAGCCTCCAGTCCATGTCTTCTCCTTCCTTCTGGAAACACTCGAGTCCCGCTGAACTCATGCTGCCCAGCCTGCTCGCTGTGAGCCTTTCCTGTCTCACATTAATGGAGGACTTTCGTTCCTGACTCAGTCTTCCTCTGAGGCGCTTCATTGCTGACCTCTTCTCTCCTTGACCTTCTCAACTCCAATAGGCTTCTTTTCACTTCAGCCACCCGGCACCAGTCACAACCATGACCTTATCATGACCAGCAAACTGCAGCCCTTTCAACCATCTCCCTGTCTCACTCCCACCATCCCTACTCTAGAATTCCCACTGCAAAAACCCTTTGGCTTCACTGTATTTACTGACTACTTTTTCACTGTCCATGACCACCTCCTGTCTCCACTCATGTTACACCATGTTATATGGATCCACGAGCCATCTTGATTATTTTGCAAATACTCAAGTGTTTTGCAGCTCTAGTCCTTCTTTGTACAAGTCTGGCAAAATCCTAACCCTCTCTCACTCCAATCATGTACCTTGTCTTTTCTAGCAGCTCAATGCTGCCAGAGGGGGAAAAAGCCAATCACACAACTATGCTATTTGCTCTTTAAATTCATGGCCAAAGATCTCAAATAGGCACTATGTCCTACCTACCAATCTGATTTTTCTTAGTAGGTTGACTTTCCATCTGAGACCATCATTTCACATCTCTTCTCTGCTCAAGCATCACGCACCCTTCCCTCTACCCTACTCTGTTGATAATCTCACGTCATTCCTCAATTAGAAGACAAAAATAATTAGACAGTAACTCCACATTTTCCAAATACCATAGCTATTACATTAACCTATCTGCACATACGTTGTTGTGTCTCCCATCATTCAGAACAAATAGCCCAGCTCTCATTCAAGGCAATCCTGTGTGTGTGCTCTGAACCCCACTCCTGTTTATCTTCTCCATAACTTCTTCAGTCATCCCCTCCTTCTGCATCACCAATAAATCACCAATGTACCATTCCCATTAGCATACAAAGATACTCTAGAATTTCTCAACTTAAAAGAACACTCTCTCAATCCTACAGTCCCCTGCAACTGCTTTATCACTTCTACGCTCTCCACTCACAACAAAATTTCTCAGAATATTTGTTCACAGACCTGTCTCTATTTTCTTATCTCCCATTCAAATCACTGAATCTGATGTCTTTCTCCACCATATCACTAGAAGCTTTCATGAAGGTCACTGACAAACCTCTATACAACTGAAGCCAATGGATATTTCTGTGGTCCTAACGTACTAGAAACTGTAGCAGCATTCAACAAAATTAACAGCTCCATCCTCCCAGAAACACCTTCCTCTGCTCCTCTGGGTCAACCCTCTCCTGATTTTCCTTATATCTAACTGGCCATTCCTCACGCTCCTTAATTAATTCCTCCTTCTCCCCCAGTCTCTACATGAGGCAGTGCTTTTCTGCAGGACTTTCTCTTTTCTCTCTAGGTAATCTTACAGTCTTAAGAGCTTTAAGATCATCTGATTTCTGATGGCATCATCCTTGATCTTTTACTTGTTTTTCACATCTAATCCATCAGTAAATCCTGCCTTTTTACCTCTATAATATTTCTCAAGCATAATTTCTCATATATTTCCTTCTATCTCTGCTGTCACCAAGATTTCTAACTAGTCTGAGTTACTGTTTTCCCTACCTCAAATTCATTCTTTCAGAGACATTTTCTGACCACCCTAAAGTCCACCCCCACCTCAGTTATATCCTATAATTTGTATTTTCCTTCTATTTTCTTCAAAATACATAGTATCCACCTGTACTTGCTGCTTATTTGCTCACTTTCTCCAACCCCTTATCTCCTTTTAACCCCTACACCAGAAATAAGGACTCCATGAAACTAGAGACTTTTGTCTATTTTGATTATAATTATATGCCAGCACCCCTACAGTGCCTAACACATAGTGGTGGTCAATAAGTGTTTCTTAAATGCATAAATGAGGATGGCTAGTATTAAATGAGCTTAGTGCTATTTCCACACCATTAACAGCTGCCTTTTCATACTGTTCACGGAGTTCTCAAGGCAAGAACAATGAAGTGGTTTGCCATTCCCTTCTCCAGTGGACCACATTTTGTTAGAACTCTCCACCATGACCCATCCGTCTTGGGTGGCCCTACACAGCATGGCTCATAGTTTTATTGAGTTAGATAAAGCTGTGGTCCATGTGATCAGATAGGTTAGTTGTCTGTGATTGTGGTTTTCATTCTGTCTGCCCTCTGATGGAGAAGGAAAAGAGGCTTATGGAAGCTTCCTGATGGGAGAGACTGACTGAGGGGGAAACTGGGCGAAACAGAGGATGAGATGGTTGGATGGCATCACTGACTCAATGGACAAGAGTTTGAGTAAGCTCTGGGAATTGGTGATGGACAGGGAAGCCTGGCCTGCTGCAGTCCATGGGGTCGCCAAGAGTCGGACACGACTGAGCGACTGAACTGAACAGCTACCTACCTATTTATATGCACTTCCTTTGGTTTGAGGAGAGCTCTCTGAACACAGGACTAGGTTTGATCTATGTTTGTACCCTTACCATATGAGCATGGCTTACACAGTGGATGTTTAACAATCACTGTTGCTAAAACAAACTGAAATTAAAAATACATTGACTTAGTGTGTTCCTATGTTTAAGGTATGAGAAATACAAAGATACTAATTCTCTATTTGAAGAAACGTGTTTATAAATACATTTTTAAATAGGACTTGGATCCTCCCTGTCAAAAAGCTCCGTGTACCACAATTATAATAATGGCCTAAGAGAAACTCTTTTCCAACTTAAATGTACTTTACTCTCCCACTTTCTTTATTTAGATTATGACATGAAAATACAAAGTGTCTTACAGATAGAACCAAATGAGCTCATTTATAACTTTTGCAGACAAACCCAGATTGCATGAAAAGATATTTCATGAAATAGATATTTTCTTTTTCATGAAAAAGAAATTTCATGAAAAGATATTTTTATTATAATTGTTTATAATAAAACTGTATCTTTATTACACAGTCTTTACTCACTGGTATCTCAGTTGTATTTGGGATGAAACACCATGAATTCAAAGGAAGACTTCTTTATATATCTAAAAAATAAAGAAATAAGAGTCTCATGAATGTGGTATAATGATTTACTTCTGTTTTTAATTTTGGTGTTTAACTTCTATGTCTTCTCCTAAGGTAAAGACAGTGAATAGCAGCAAGTACAATAATATATGGTCCTTTAAAAAAAAATCCTGGAAATAAGATTTTTAAAACTGACATTAATTTATGTTATTGAAAATCAAAAAAGAGGTGGGATCTTACATTATTCATTAAGGACTTGTAGGCCATGGGTAAAAAGAGATAAAGAGAAAAGGTATTCAAAACAAGGGAAAAACATGATCAAAAGCACAAAACAAAAACTTTCCAGTAACAATACTAGCCTGGCACAATTTCATGGAAGCAAAAAAATGAAACAGTTTTAATGAATAGAAAAAGGTCAGCTAATGAAAGGCCTTGGAAACTTTGGACCTAATTTTAATTGCTAAAGAGAAGAGGCAACAGAGACATTTTAAGGTCATCACTTTCATGCATTGGAGAAGGAAATGGCAACCCACTCCAGTTTTCTTGCCTGAGAATCCCAGGGGCAGGAGAGCCTGGTGGGCTGACGTCTATGGGGTCACACAGAGTTGGACACGACTGAAGTGACTTAGCAGCAGCAGCAGTAATCAAGTAAGATAACAAACTAGCTGGTATACATGACTGATTAGATAAAGAAGACAGAGAATGCAGGGAGATTTAAAAAAAAAAAAAGGAGAGTATTTAGCAGCCCACTTCCTCCTTTCAAACTTACTGGTTCTATTTTGAGACTAACTTTGTTTAGCCCCACATGTACCTTTTAACTATGACACAGAATTCACTGGTTGTTATTTAAGTAACCAAGACTTGAAACTCTACATGTTCGACTGCTTCCTTTACTTCTTGGACTATTAGACTGTTAGCAACTCCTGATTATTTCCCCCTTGGAATGCTTTTGTACATTTATTCTTCTCTTTCCGTTCATATTGCAAGCACCCTTACACAGGGTCTCACCACCTTAGAGTTTCTCTTTGCCTGCAGCCTTTCCTTCCTTCACCTCAACATAAACCTTACTGCTGATTAATCTTCCAAAACACCCCTGAATAGGATCCCTTGCTGAAAAATCTCTGAAGGCTTCTGTTTAAAAAAACAAAACCTGAATACCTTAACAGGTAACGGAGGGCGCCAGCAAGCTGCCCACTATCTATCATCATCTAAAGGCCCAGCTCAAATCTAACATCCTCACTAATCCCTGTATCATTAGTCTAGACTAGAACAGCTCTGTCCAACAAAAATATCATGCAAGCCACAAGCGTAATTAAAATTTTTTCACAGTCACACTGAAGTTTGTGAAGTTAATTTTATTTCACTTAACCCAATATTTCCAAAATATTATCATTTCAACATGTAGTCATTATTAAGACATTACTGAGTCTTGGTACTAACTCATTGTATTTTATGATTACAACACCTCTCAATTCAAACCAACCACAATTTCAAGTGCACAACAGCTACGGGTAGCTAGTGTCTACTGTAATAGCCCAAGTCTAGACTCAAATCAATGCTTTGGACTGTGCTTTGCCACTCCTAAGGTGCAAGCTCACATCATACTATTTTTACATTCATGTCTTAGACTTGATTTTAATGATATCACCAACCACTTAATCTCCCAGACTAAAAATTAAGTCACCCTCTGACCACCAAATTGGCTTCCATCAGTTAAACCCTATTTGGCATTTCAGAAGTCTCTCTGACATCCTTTACTCTCCTGCCTCAGCAGAGGCACCCATTGCCTTACCTGAATAACTGCAATTTTCTCTCATCTAGTTTTTCTGTTCCAAGTTGATTCTCCACAAAGCAATCAGACCGACCATCCTAAAAAACAAATATCTTTGCGCCTCTTTCTTGTGATTTTCAGCTAAATACTTCCTTGGAAAGTCTGAAGACCTTGCTTTCCAAGCAAGGTCCTTCCCAAGTTTACCTTAATCTCCCTTTTGCTTCACCAACCACCCCTGCACTGCATGCTCAAGGCTGTTTTCTCCTGCTCTCCCTAAGTAAGCCAAAACTTCTCCAGTCTCTGCATCTCTGTACTGTATCCAGGGATGACCTTTTCCTGATTTTAGTACTTTCCTTTTGACCCTTAATGACCCAGTTCAACTGAAAGCTATTTTGGTGTCTCCAGGCGATGTTTTTCATTTTTAGTTAACACAAGTGGGCACAAAGAATATATGTTCAAAGAATATATGTTGAATGGATGTTAAATGAATGGGGAAAGAGTAAAATGAATCTTTTTTTATCGCCAATGCCAAGCACAGGGCTCAAAGCAACACAAATGTGTACTGAACGGAATGAATCCTCACCATATAAATTCCTTCTGGGCGGGGATTGCTGAACATTTCACCTCAAATATCTGTCACAGCTACTCGTTCTCAATAAGGGCTGCATATGCTGAGGGCAACAAAGGGGAACCATGCAAAATCTAAGGGAAAACGAGTCTGGGTTAGCTCTGGAGCTCGAGTGAGAAAAGTCTCCTCTTGGTCAGTTCCGGGAGAGCGCTAGTTTCATAAAAGGCTCCAAGAGGTTCTAAAATTAAAAAAAAAAAAAAAAAAAAAAATCAGAGCAGGGCAATTGATAACGCACGTTTGCCTGGTAACAGGAAGCCAGACCCGCCGGAGTTAAAATTATTCTGACCTCCTGTTTACCGCTGAGAATGTATATAGAGTGATGATGCCGGAAGCGCGCAAAGGCCATGCGGGGATAGGGGGAGGGTTCGGGAGGGGGGTTTCGGAGACTGTTTTCAAAAGCATGGTAACGTCCTCAAGGTCTGTGGAGTCGATTAACTAAAAAGAACACCTATTTTGTGCCCAGTAGCTTCGTGGTCTCTCAGTACGAGACAACGGGAAGACCCAGAGGAAGGGGGCTGAGCAAGTTAGCCAAAAGGCTAAGGAACCGAAGCTGGTGTCGGATTAACTCCTCCAGCATCGAGACTGAAAAGGAGGCGGAAAACGGCAGAAAGGAGGAAAAGAGAGCTTGGGAGTGAATCGTAGGAACTGCCACTAAAGATCGGGAGCTTTGGATCCACGGAGAAGTCACTGTCTTTCCAAGATGAGTATTTCCGCCGGGGACGACCCGGACGGTCGCAGCCGAAGCCCTGGGGGGCACGTCCCCGCGCAGAGACCCGGGCGGAGTCGGAGCCGGGCTCTCCCCGAGGGCCGAGACGCCCCCTCCCCCATCCAAAGGCGCACAGCTTTCTTCCGCCCCCACTTGCCTCATCAGTCCTGCCCCAAAGCGGTCCACTGCCCTTCCCAACCCCCTAATCGAATCCACGTTCAAGAGCGAGAAAAGCTGACGTTGGTTCAGCAGCGCCGGTGACGATCAGCCAGGAGAAGCCCCGCAATGGCCGCCGCCATTTTGAAACTGAGGGCGACCCCGCGGAGGCGGGGAGACACAGGGTGATACCATCTTCCGGGGTCGGGGGGGGCACAAAACTGGAGGAAGAGGGTGGCGCTTACACCGAGTCTTGTCACCTGGGGCCGAAGTTTCACTTCTCAAGGGTTCATAACGTGTTGAAGCTAAAATAAATATGAGAAGAGTCGAGCAGTCAAAGGAAGAAGAAATATTATTTCCCGGAGCCACCCCTCTCACGGACCGGACGCGGCTAATGGTGGGTCCCGAGGCCGCCGCTTCCGCCGGCGCGAGTGGCTCTGCTAGCCGCTGTCCTTGGTCGTGGGGTCGTTGTTGGCTCCGAGGCCGCAGGTGGGTCTGGGGTCCAGAGCGGTCGAAGCGGGGAGACTCGCCGTTGTGCAGGCGGGGAGGGTGTACCTCTAGGAAAGCGCTCGGCGGCGGCGTGTGCACCGGGGTTGGGCTGGTCTGGGCCTCCTCGGGGCTGGGACGGCTTCCTGAGGCTTCTGGGCGAAGACCGAGAAAGGAAAGGAGCAGACTTTCGGGTGGGCGGCTGCGCTCATGCTTCCCGCCTGGCGCTTTTGGGAAAGGGTATTCTGAGGTTGTCCTAACTGGAAAACATCTTTAGATGTTATGGGACTGGAGGCGAACCGGCCGGGATCAAAGCTCCCAGACTGAGGGATCACAGCTCCCGTGCTATACAGCCTGGAAGGGGCAGCTTCGCTGCTGCTGCTGCTGCTAAGTCGCTTCAGTCGTGTCCGTCTCTGTGCGACCCCATAGACGGCAGCCCACCAGGCTCCCCCATCCCTGGGATTCTCCAGGCAAGAACACTGGAGTGGTGGGTTGCCATTTCCTTCTCCAGTGCATGAAAGGGAAAAGGGAAAGTGAAGTCGCTCGGTCGTGTCCGACTCCTAGCGACCCCATGGACTGCAGCCCTCCAGGCTCCTCCGTCCGTGGGATTTTCCAGGCAAGAAGACTGGAGTGGGGTGCTGTTGCCTTCTCCAGCTTCTCCGCTAGCATTTCTGATTCGTCCAAGTTTCAGAGTTCTGTCTTCCTCGTTATTCAGGATTGGAAACTAACCTTACTCTCTTTTAAGCCTCAAACCCTCCTGAGCCGCCAAGCCCCAAATACACACTTTTTTAAAATGTAGTTTTTAAAAAAGTAATTTCGTTCTTGATTTCTAGAGTGTACATGTCATTCAGTCGAGGTTCTGGACCTCAAAGAGTTCAGTTTCTCCTTCCATCCAGAACTGATTTTTTTATAGGTTAGGTCGACCCTTTGGATCAATACACATAAATTGCTGTAAGGACTAATGTCTAACCATCTATATTTTTCCTGTGTGAATTTAGGAGAACTCACAAAAATCACACCATATACAATTTTCTTTATAGATGTTAAGCGGGAAAAATTGGGTTGAAAGAAAAGGTAATAAGGCAAATATTTTATCGTGCTTCACAGATAATGCACTTTTTACAAACTGAAGGTGTGTCGCAACCTTTTATATGCACTGGGAAACCAAAAAATTCTCGTGACTCACTTTATCTCTATATTCGCTTTATTGCAGTGGTCTGGAACGACACTTATAATATCTCAAATTATGCTTTGAGTGGGGAAAATGAGATAAAGCCAAGAGTAAGATTAATATACACGTTGACCTTTATACTTACTGTAAAAGACAGAAAAGCATGAATAAAGAGCATGGACCAAGGAACCAGACTGCCTGGGTATTAATCACAGTTCTGGCACTTACTGCTTCTGTGACCTTAGACAACTTGATTGTCCCTGGACTTCCTCATCTGAAAAAAGTATTCCTGCTTCACTGGGGACATGGCATTAGTTAATACATGTATAGTAATATAAAAATTACATGAAATGGAGATTATGAAAAGCAGTTAAGAACCATGCCTGACAGAGAGTGCTCTAAAAGTCAGCTTTTTTTAAAGTAGGGAGAAAATTTTGGATAATTTTGGCATCAGAGGATACATGATCAGTTATTCAATTCCCTGAGTTAAGAAGATTAAAAACCATTTAGTTTTTTTTTTTTCTTTCTTTCTTTCAAGAATACCATAGCTACTCTCAGTTCTGAAGTAGAAGCAAAATTTTTCTTGAGAGTCTTCATATAAAGAAGACACTAGTAATATGTATAGTGCCTTTGAGGGCACCCATGTGGATGTCACTCTTTATCCAAACCTAGACTTCTCTCATTCGGAGAAGGCAGTGGCGACCCACTCCAGTACTCTTGCCTGGAAAATCCCATGGACGGAGGCGCCTGGTAGGCTGCAGTCCATGGGGTCGCTAACAGTCAGACACGACTGAGCGACTTCACTTTCATGCATTGGAGGAAATGGCAACCCGCTCTAGTGTTCTGGCCTGGAGAATCCCAAGGACAGCGGAGCCTGGTGGGCTGCCGTCTATGGGGTCACACAGAGTCGGACACGACTTAAGCAACTTAGCAGCAGTAGCAGCAGACTTGTCTTATTAGAGACTGTCCCAGATGCTCACTGCCCTTCGTCCATTAAATAGAGCCATCTTATGGTCTTGGGCCTGTGACCATGAACCTGTCTACACTCCTCCTCCTATCCCTTCTCAAGGGGATCACTCGAGCTCACTGTCTTTAAAAAATTATTTTTTAACTGAAGGATAATTGCTTTCCAGAATTATGTTGGTTTCTACCAAACATCTAGCTCACTTTTTATGTTCATCAATCTTTGTCTTTCCAGGTCATCCACTTGCACTGACATATGTAGGACAAATTGTATGTTCAGTGTCGCTGGTCCCAAAGCCCATTATGTAGTAGACTGTGCAATTGCCTCTGGGAGTAAGATTTGCCATTTTTCTCTCAGGGATGGAAATCGCTTCCATCATGGTGAAAGTGGAAGTTTCTCAGTCACGTCCGACTCTTCAACCCCACGGATTTTACAGTCCATGGAATTCTCCAGAATACTGGATTGGGTAGCCTTTCCCTTCTCCAGGGGATCTTCCCAACCCAGGAATCGAACCAGGGTCTCCTACATTGCAGGCGGATTCTTTACCAACTGAGCTATCAGGGAAGTCCATCATGGTGATTGACTCCAACTCTGGGTTCTAAATGTACAGAATCCTTTTATCTGTCACTCTCACTGCCTTATCTGTAGAGTCTCTTTGAGAATCTGTATTAAGCAAGAGCCCGTGGGGCGTGGTTCATCTTTTCTTGTCAGGGTAAAGGCAGAAAGAAATGTCTGCTGGCCCTGTTGCTGCTAAGTCACTTCAGTTGTGTCCGACTCTGTGCGACCCCATAGATGGCAGCCCACCAGGCTCCACCGTCCCTGGGATTCTCAGGCAGGAACACTAGAGTGGGTTGCCATTTCCTTCTCCAATGCATGAAAGTGAAAAGTGAAAGGGAAGTCACTCAGTCGTGTCCGACTGTTAGCAACCCCATGGACTGCAGCCCACCAGGCTCCTCCGTCCATGGGATTTTCCAGGCAAGAGTACTGGAGTGGGGTGCCATTGCTGGCCCTATTAGAAGAGTGCAAACAGTAATGGCATTAGCCCACAGGTGGCCATGGGCTAAAGTCTTGGACCGAGAATCAGCAATTACTTTTTTTGTTGGTTCAGTGTTGTGGTGGTGTTCAGTTGCTAAGTTGTATCCAACTCTTTGCAACCCCCTGGGCTGCAGCACACGGGGGTTCCCCATCCTTCACTATCTCCTGGTTGTTGAGTCACTCAGTCATGTCTGACTCTTTGTGACGCCATGGCCTGCAACCCTCCAGGCTTCCCTGTCCTCACCAACTCCCGGAGCTTGCTCAAACCCACATCCATTGAGTCGGTGATGCCATCCAACCATCTGATCCTCTGTCGTCCCCTTCTCCCACCTTTAGTCTTTCCCAGCATCAGGGTCTTTTCCAGTGAGTCAGTTCTTCACATCAGGTGGCCAAAGTATTGAAGCTTCAGCTTCAGCATCAGTCCTTCCAATGAGTATTCAGGACTGATTTCCTTTAGGATTGACTGGTTGGATTTCCTTGCAGTCCAAGGGACTCTCAAGAGTCTTCTCCAACACCACAGTTCAAAAGTATCAATTCTTAGGTGCTCAGCCTTCTTTATGGTCCAACTCTCACAGCCATACATGACTGCTGGAAAACCATAGCTTTGACTAGTAATGTCAAAGTAATGTCTCTGCCTTTTAATATGCTGTCTAGGTTGGTCAAATTGTTGACATGGTTGGTTAACAGTGGCAACCCACTCCAGTGTTCTTGCCTGGAGAACCCCAGGGATGGCGTAGCCTGGTTGGCTGCCGTCTATGGGGTCGCACAGAGTCAGACATGACTGAAGAGACTTAGCAGCAGCAGTAGCAGATTGGTCATAGCTTTTCTTCCAGGGAGTAAGCATCTTTTAATTTCATGGCTGTAGTCACCATCTGCAGTGATTTTGGAGTCCAAGAAAATAAAGTCTGTCACTGCTTCCATTGTTTCCCCATCTATTTGCCATGAAGTGATGGGACCAGATGCCATGATCTAAGTTTTTTGAATGCTGAGTTTTAAGCCAACTTTTTCACTCCTCTTTCACTTTCATTAAGAGGCTCTTTAACTCCTCTTCACTTTCCTTTCTCCAGGAGATCTTCCCAACCCAGGGATCAAACCCAGGTCTCTCACACTGTAGGCAGATTCTTTACCATCTGAGCCACAAGGGAAGCCACTATCTCCTGGAGTTTGCTCAAATTCCTGTCTGTCCAGTCAGTGATGGTACGGTTATCTAACAGTCAGCTGTGCTGAGGGTTAAAATTGACACCTCTTAAGAAACTTACGACAGGTGGAAGACTAGATGACCCCTGGACTTCTCTAGAGACCTATGTTTTCTAGTATTTTGTAGGTTAGTGCTTTCCAGGTTACATAATTTGATTAAGGTACACATTGTTATTCCCATACTTGACTAGCTCAAGTTTATAAAAAACAAGTGGCTAACTTGATCAGAATCACAAAAAGTTCCTGAGTGTTTTATTAAATGGGTCTTAAAGATCTGAATACAAATAATGTTACTTAGGGGAGGTACAATGCTAAGAAAACCACCGCCTTCTAGGAATAAGGTAATGTTGCTTAGATCTCTGATATTCAGACTGGAATCTGCTGTGTAATATTATACTCTATGAAAGCAGTGCATAATAGTTGTGTGACTTTTAACTTCATGTCTATTTCCTAACCCAGTACCTCTAGTGAGTAAACTTTGAGAAATAATTAGAATGTGTGTGAGAACCAGTTTCTTAGGAGAGGCAGGAATCCAGTCTACATAATCCTAGCACAGTTGAGTGCTAAGATTAGAAAGCACAGATTATTCCCAAACATAGCTAAGCCCTTTTATTAGCAGTAATGTATTCTCTTTCTGGGATATTGCCATGTCTTCTCAGACATTATATAGGATTTATTCATTATAGATTCATGTGCATACATATGTATTTCATCTTTAGATCCAAATTTTTACAGAAAATTGATGATTCAGCTATGTTTCCACTGAATTAGTGCAGATTCATTTTCCATGTGATGACTTCTAGTTCTTCCATAAAGATGTCATCCTCTTCTGCCTTTTGGAAACTCTTTAAACACTGTTTTTAAACCGGGTCTTTGTCGTGCATGTGGGCTTTCTCTAGTTGTGGCAAGCAGAGGCTACTCTTCATTGCGGTATACAGGCTGCTCCGTGTGGTGGCTTCTCTTGTTGCAGAGCACAGGCTCTTGGCACACAGGCTTTAGTAGTTGCAACACATGGGCTCAGTAGTTACGGCACACAGGCTTAGTCCCTCTGCGGCATGTGGGATTTTCCCAAACCAGAGATCGAACCCGTGTACCCTGCATTGGCAAGCAGATTCTTAACCACTAGACCACCAGGGGAGCCCTGGAAACTCTTAAAAACTTAGTAAGTCTTAAGTACCATAAATGTCAATGTCACTTTGGGGAAGGGTCTCTATGAGAGGCATTTCAATATAATAGAAGGATCTAGGCCTTTGGGACAGAGAAGGCAATGGCACCCCACTCCAGTACTCTTGCCTGGAAAATCCCATGGATGGAGAAGCCTGGTGGGCTGCAGTCCGTGGGGTCGAAGAGTTGGACACGGCTGAGCGGCTTTACTTTCACTTTTCACTTTCATGCTTTGGAGAAGGAAATGGCAACCCACTCCAATGTTCTTGCCTGGAGAATCCCAGGGACGGGGGAGCCTGGTGGGCTGCCGTCTGTGGGGTCGCACAGAATCGGACACGACTGAAGTGACTTAGCAGCAGCAGCAGGCCTTTGGGATGAACCTGTGTTTGAATTCCAGCTTTATATGTAATACCTATTTGGGCTAAACTGTTTTCTTATCTGTAAAATAAGAGTAATAATTCTTCATGTTATATATTAGACTATTTGATGGCTCTGGTACCTAGTAGTCATTCTACAAGAGTAAGTTCCCTTCTCTCCATATCTTTTGTAGAGTTATTTAATTGATATTCAGATCTACTGTGACATTATTCAGTATGGTTCTTAAAAAAATTTCTCATGTTTTCATTTCCTTTCTAAAATCGGTTTTGAAAAATAGTGTTCAATAATTATAGCTTTAAAGAATTCTGCTTCTGACAATGTTATTGTTATATCAGTTTTAACATTGTGAGCTCTGCTAAATCTAAAAATATTTTACATGTGTAAAAGTTTTAAATCAATTCTGCTGCTGCTGCTAAGTCGCTTCAGTGGTGTCCGACTCTGTGCGACCCCATAGACGGCAGCCCACCAGGCTCCCCCATCCCTAGGATTCTCTAGGGTGAAAATACTCAGCTTTTGCAGGTAGAATTTTTTAAATACTCTCTCCATTCCTGTGATATATCAGATCACGGGTGGAACTTGAAATAAAATTAATAAATTGACTTCAGTGCAGTGTAATTTTCATACTCATTGTCACCTATGTAATCTTCATTAAGTGGATTTTTAAGTAATATACTACATTCTGAAGAGGCTTATTATGCTTTTAAGATCTATCTCCTATATTTAGAGCTATCTTCCTATTTCAGGTGTGATTTGAAAGATATTTCAAAAGTGGCTATATTTCAGGGGTTTTTTTGTTTGTTTTTTATATAGCGTTCATGATGAACTTACTTCAGGTTGTGCGTGACCACTGGGTACATGTACTTGTCCCTATGGGATTTGTCTTTGGATATTATCTAGACAGGAAGAATGATGAAAAGCTAACTGCCTTCCGGAACAAGAGTCTGTTATATAAAAGGTTAGTTTTTGTATTTTTTTAAACCAACAGTCAGCTTTTGGAAGTACTCTTCTTAATATCATTTGTGCCAAAAATAGACAGAAGGGGTAATTCCCACTCCTCCGAGGATTTACTAATACTATTTTGTAGTCTTGTTTGTTGTTTAGCCCTTACATAAAGCAGTATGATTACTTTTGCAGTGTAAACAAGTCTTTAGTTTCTGAACAGGCTATTTCAGATCTTTGAAAGTCTTTTATTTCAAGGTACATTTTAATGTAGAAACAGTTTTATACCATCTTATCAAAGCCTATTCTGTATGCAGCTTTAACATATATTACCATATACTGTCTTACTTAGTCCACGATGTAGCTGAGATCAACAGCACTAATGGCTTGAGGCACTGGTCTAAGCAACGCTCCTCAGGAGCTTTAGGCAGGATGGTTGGGTGATCACATAGCAACTGGCAGCCGCCTTGTCCCATTGTGTCTCTGGAGATGGCTTATTTGGCAGCAGATTAGAGTTAGCAAGACAGGGTATCCACCACTGGCTGTGATTTCTGGAAGGAGGAGGCTCACAGGACAAGAGAATCGAGCAGCAGCCACAGAAGGTGTATAGAGGAGGTTCACAGTTAGGGATTTCGAGACAGATTAAATGAGCTAGAAAGAGTCTAAAACAGTAAATGAAGTCACTGAGAGGATAATTGCTTTCATATAGACTAATGAGAAATTACAGTTGTTAAAAAAAAAAAGAAACTACAGTTGTTTAATCTGGAAAAATGGAATTGAAGAGGTGGTAAAAGGTTTAAAATCACAAGAGAATAGAATGAATATTCTCAATCTAATAAAAATTTTTGAATGGGTCAGTTTAATACAATATAAAACACCAAATTCATAGTCTCATGACTTTCCCTTTTATTCCTTTCATAAAAGTTTTCTTTACACTTTTGCTTCTCCTTTTTTTTTCTTTCTATGCAGGGAATTGAAACCTAATGAAGAAGTCACCTGGAAGTAATGGCTGCAGCTGAATTACAGAATGTTCACATTTTTTAAATTATAAGAGAAATAAAAACACTCATTATTTAATTTGAAGAATTTAAAGTGTGATCCTTTTTGTGCTGAAATAATCTCTCCCATTTCAATAACAGACGTAGTGATTAAAAAATAGTCACCGAATCATAGCCCAACTATTCAGAAATTTTTTTCAAACCTTGTGCTTCAATGGATCTCTAAAAAGACTATGGTAGGATTTTATTTGCTAAAATCAATAACCAAAAATTTTAGTGACCTTGGGGTTAGCAAAGATTCTTAAATATAACATATAAAGCATGTGCCAGTTTTTAAAACCAAGACATACTTTATCAAAATTAAAAACTTTTGCTCTTTAAAAGACACTATTCAGGGACTTTCCTGGGGGTTCAGTAGTTAAGATTGTTAGGTAGGTAGAATAGGAAACAGGAGTCCAAAATAGCGGTGGCTAAAAGACAAGGAAGGGAAAAGCCTGCAAAAAATAGAACAAAGGAAGGTCCTAGGACCTGAGTGAGGACCTCAGGTAGAACAAACAGCACTCCTGGCTAGCCCAATTTACGTAAGGCAGGCCCAGGGGGAGGAAAAAAACATAAAAAGAGGAGGCAAAGCGTGCTCACTCGCTCACTCTCCCACGCTCTGGTGCACTCCCCCACTCTCTTCTCTTTGCGTCTTTGGGTCAGCATGCCCTTGCACCTCGAGGATGGACTCTCTTGCTATTTTCTAAATAAAATAGAGCTGTAGCATGGAGCTGTATGTGACACTGATTTGTCTAAGAGCTATAACGGTCTGTCCAAGACCCAATAGCTGTGACACACCAAGAGCTTTAAGGTCTGTCACTCCAAATCTTTGGTGTGACGAGACAGAACCAAGGAGCATACACTTGCCTGACAAGATTCTGTGATTCCAATGCAGGAGACACGGGTTCAATCCCTAGTCAGGGAACTAGGACCCCCCCCCATACCATGCAATGTGGCAAAATTTTTTTTAAAAGACACTTAAAGGGAGAAGGAAAGGCTGGGAGGTATGGAGATAGTAACATGGAAACATTCATTCAGTTCAGGTGCTCAGTCGTGTCCGACTGCGAGCCCATGAAGCGCAGCACCCCAGGCCTCCCTGTCCATCACCAACTCCCGGAGTTCACTCAGAATCACGTCCATCGAGTCAGTGATGCCACCCAGTCATCTCATTCTCTGTCGTCCCCTTCTCCTCCTGCCCCCAATCCCTCCCAGCATCAGAGTCTTTTCCAATGAGTCATCTCTTCACATGAGGTGGCCAAAGTACTGGAGTTTCAGCTTTAGCATCATTCCTTCCAAAGAAATCCCAGGGCTGATCTCCTTCAGTATGGACTGGTTGGATCTCCTTGCAGTCCAAAGGACCCTCAAGAGTCTCCTCCAACACCACAGTTCAAAAGCATCAATTCTTCAGCACTCAGCTTTCTTCACAGTCCAATTCTCACATCCATATATGACCACTGGAAAAACCATAGCCTTGACTAGACAGACCTTTGTTGGCAAAATAATGTCTCTGCTTTTCAATATGCTATCTAGGTTGGTCATAACTTTTCTTCCAAGGAGTAAGCGTCTTTTAACTTCATGGCTGCAGTCACCATCTGCAGTGATTTTGGAGCCCAAAAAAAGTCGGACACTGTTTCCACTGTTTCCCCATCTATTTCCCATGAAGTGATGGGACCAGATGCCATGATCTTCGTTTTCTGAATCAACATTCAGAGCTTTAAGCCAACTTTTTCACTCTCCTCTTTCACTATCATCAAGATGCTTTTGAGTTCCTCTTCACTTTCTGCCATAAGGGTGGTGTCATCTGCATATCTGAGGTTATATTGCTCCTGGCAATCTTGATTCCAGCTTGTGCTTCTTCTAGCCCAGCGTTTCTCATGATGTACTCTGCGTATAAGTTAAATAAGCAAGGTGACAATATACAGCCTTGACATACTCCTTTTCCTATTTGGAACCAGTCTGTTGTTCCATGTCCAGTTCTAACTGTTGCTTCCTGACCTGCATACAAATTTCTTAAGAGACAGGTCAGGTGGTCTGGTATTCCCATCTCTTTCAGCATTTTCCACAGTTTATTGTGATCCACACAGTCAAAGGCTTTGGCATAGTCAATAAAGCAGAAATAGATGTTTTTCTGGAATTCTTGCTTTTTCAATGATTCAGTGGATGTTGACAATTTGGTCTCTGGTTCCTCTGCCTTTTCTAAAACCAGCTTGAACATCTGGAAGTTCACGGTTCACGTATTGCTGAAGCCTAGCTTGGAGAATTTTGAGCATTACTTTACTAGCGTGTAAGATGAGTGCAATTGTGCGGTAGTTTGAGCATTCTTTGGCATTGCCTTTCTTTGGGATTGGAATGAAAACTGACCTTTTCCAGTCCTGTGGCCACTGCTGAGTTTTCCAAATTTGCTGGCATATTGAGTGCAGCACTTCCACAGCATCATCTTTCAGGATTTGAAAGAGCTCAACTGGAATTCCATCACCTCCACTAGCTTTGTTCTTAGCCTTATGTAAAATAGATAGCCAATGGGAATTTGCGGTATGACTCAGGTGCCGGGGTCCAGCCCCGGCTGATCCAGGGTATTCGAAGCGGGGACGGCGTCGGCGACCTATTTAATTATTTATTCATCAAAGATATAAAGAGTAATAGAATGAGGAGAGCTCAGTAGGAAAATTCAGTGGAGAAAAGAGGCTGAGTAGCTTGGTTTACGCGGGAGACCAATAAAACTTCAAGACAAGAAGTTTGCACCACTTACATAGGCCGCAGGCGTCCTTCCGTTCTCCCGAAGGAGAGGAGACACTGAGGCCTCCCCGGTCGGATCTTAGAAGCCCAGGCATAATTAGCAAGCATGGTGGGTTCCGCGCTCCAGATGGAGACTCAGCCAGAATTTGAAAGAGAGAGCGACATGGGGAGACCAAGTTTCAGTGAACAAGGCCCGCACTTTATTTTCCAAAGTAGTTTTTATACCTTAAGTTGTGCATAGAGGATAATGGGGGAAGGGGTGGAGTCATGCAAGGACAGCAGTTCCTGGTCCTAATCGAAGCCAGGCTTTCAAACTTATCATATGCAAAAGTTCAGGTGAATTACATCATCTTCTGGCCAGGAGGCCTGTTAACATTTTAAGAAACTTATATTTCTCTAAAGGTGATTATTCCAAAATCAGGCACCAGCCTCCAAAAAAGCATTGGACAAAGCTGCATTCCTATAGGGCAAAGGTGAGGTGGGCTCAATCAAGAAAAGAATTAACTCAAGGGTCCAACGTTACAAACATTGAGGCTACTACTTACATTTCTATACACCCATTATATCAATCAATACACTGCCAAGGACACAGTAGGTACAGAGTATGGAGACTTAGCAGCAAACATTGGCTCAATAAGTGAAAAACCCTTCACCAATACAATTTCTAATCAATCTTTTAACTACTCAAAGGAATCTGTGTTTAGACAGTTTAGAACATCTCCTGTCTCTCACAGTTGGGAGGCTCTGAACAATCACATGTGGCCGGAAAAACCTATTCAGGCAGGCTAGAGGATTTCCAAAGGAGTTTGTAGGTTAAACACTGTCACACCCAGGAATTATTAACTGGAGCTGTAAGCTAACTCTTTTTTCAGAGAGAGGTAGTGGGAGATAGCCCCCTGTAAAGTCAGAGGTGTAGGTGAAAGCACAAAGCAGAAAGTAGGCAGACTCTGGTTTGGGGGGTAGATGCTCGAGAATTTCCAGGGGGACTCCTGAGGCTCGATCCCGCCTTTGCGTATGCCGAGCCTCCTTCCTCATGACCTTTGTCATGGGCGGAATTCCTCACGCTGGCTCCCGGCAGTGATAGAATTCCAGTTGAGCTATTCCAGATCCTGAAAGATGATGCTGTGGAAAGTGCTGCACTCAATATGCAATATGCACTCAATATGCAATATGTCGGCTCCCGGCACTCAGGGAACTCAAACCTGGGCTCAATAACAACCTAGAGAGGTGTGGAAGTGATGTTCAGGTGGGAGGGGACATGGGTAAACCTATGGCTGATTCATGTTGATGTTTAGTAGAAACTGATGCAATACTGCAAAGTAATTATCCTTCAGTTGAAAACACAAGACAGTGAAAATGCAGCCACAGATTAGGAACAACTATTTGCAAAACATACACAACAAAGAACTTATATCTAGAATATGTAAAGAACTCATAATAATAAGATAACCAAATTTTTAAAAAGCAAAAGATTTTTAACAGGTACTTCACTGAAAAAGGAATATGAGAATGGCAGATATGCATGTGAAAAGATGCTCAAAATCAGAAGTCATTAGGGAAATACGAATGAAAACCTCAGCAAGAAATCACTGCACATCTATTAGAATGGTTAGAATTAAGGAGACTGATCTTATCAAGTGTTTGCAAGGGTGTGGAGCAACTGGAACTCACACTGCTGGCAGAAATGGAAAACGTAACTGCTAGGAGTTGTACCACTTTAGAAAACAGTGGAGCAAAAAGAAAAAGAAAACAGTGGAGCAGTTTCAAGATAAACATACACCTACCATCTGATCCAGCCATTCTTTTCTAAGGTATTTACCCAGAAGAAATGCATACATGCCAAAAGAAAGCATATATCCACACAAAGATGTCTACACGAATGTTCATAGCAGCTCAATTTGTAAAAGCCAAAAATCACCGAGAACCCACATGCCCATCAACAAAGGGATAAATTGTATTAATGGAATACTATTCTGCAATAAAAAGGAATGGTCTATTGATACAATATAGATGAATTTCTGAATGAAAAGCTGACCAAAAGCACACATTTGTACATAATGTTAGAAACTGCAGACTAATCTAGAATAACAAAGCAAGTCAGCGGCTGCCAGGGAGTGAGTGGGCTCCAGGAAGGAGCTGGAGAAAAGGATTATGTATGGGCATGAGGAAATGGGTACAGTATGTTCGTAGTCATGACTGTGTTTATGGCTTCTCTGTACACACACACGTCATCTGTTATATTCAACTACCTCTTTTTGGAAAGCAAATTTTGTTTTTGGTAAGACTGGATTTAAGGGAAGTGAAATTACAATGAAATGATAGTCTCGTCACATTCTTTTCAGAACTCAGGAAATTTATGCTGATACATACATTTTAAAATGTCACATATTAAAAATTCTGTTAAACTATTTGGTTGAGGGAACAAAATATCAGATCAGAACAGTCACTCAGTTGTGTCCGACTCTTTGTGACCCCATGAATCGCAGCACGCCAGGCCTCCCTGTCCCTCACCAACTCCCGGAGTTCACTCAGACTCACGTCCATCGAGTCAGTGATGCCATCCAGCCATCTCATTCTCTGTTGTCCCCTTCTCCTCCTGCCCCCAATCCCTCCCAGCATCAGAGTCTTTTCCAATGAGTCAACTCTTCACATGAGGTGGCCAAAGTACTGGAGTTTCAGCTTTAGCATCATTCCTTCCAAAGAAATCTCAGGGCTGATCTCCTTCAGAATGGACTGGTTGGATCTCCTTGCAGTCCAAAGGACTCTAAAGAGTCTTCTCCAACACCACAGTTCAAAAGCATCAATTCTTCGGCGCTCAGCCTTCTTCACAGTCCAACTGTCACATCCATACATGACCACAGGAAAAACCATAGCCTTGACTAGACGGACCTTTGTTGGCAAAGTAATGTCTCTGCTTTTGAATATGCTATCTAGGTTGGTCATAACTTTCCTTCCAAGGAGTAAGCGTCTTTTAATTTCATGGCTGCAGTCACCATCTGTAGTGATTTTGGAGCCCAGAAAAATAAAGTCTGACACTGTTTCCACTGTTTCCCCATCTATTTCCCATGAAGTGGTGGGACCAGATGCCATGATCTTCGTTTTCTGAATGTTGAGCTTTAAGCCCACTTTTTCACTCTCCACTTTCACTTTCATCAAGAGGCTTTTGAGTTCATCTTCACTTTCTGCCATAAGGGTGGTGTCATCTGCATATCTGGGGTTATTGATATTTCTCCCAGCAATCTTGATTCCAGCTTCAAAATATAGGCCAGTTTAAAAGAGTCAGTGCTCAAGAAGATCTATCCTTGTGCAATCTCACTTGTTAACATGATTTCAATGAAGTAGATTTAGAGAAAAGTTGAGCTATCCAAGGTGACAGAGGTTTCCTGGAAGTACATCTGTTCCATCTCCTATGTCTCCAGGAACTCTTTCTTGATTTAACTCAGTAACCTCTCCCTCTTCCTACTGAACTCTTGTTAATACTTTGTGCCCCCCAAAATGCTTTTTATTCACTACTTTGCACCAACCCTGATATAAAGAGTAAGACCCCTCTGACCTTCAAAAGATGATAGTTCAGTAGCATATAAATTAGCCCAGTATGTTGTAATGAGAGTTTTAAAGTAGGCAGGTGCCAGATACAGTGATGGCACAAAGGACTTTTCCTCAGAGGATTTCCAGAAGTCAAGGGAAGCTGGTGTGACTGGAGCAGAGGGAATTCTGGGAGATAAAACCAGACAGGTGTTTGGTCTGGATCATAAAGAACTTTTTAAACCAGCAACAGGAAGCCATTGAAAGATTTCAAATACAGTAACTTTGTGTAATTATGTATGTAGAGATTCCTCCCAATATAAGCTTTTGTGAAAGTGACTGTCTCTTTCATGATTATAGTTCCAGTGCCTGAAACATATTCACATTCCATTTGTTAAGAGAAATACTGGTGAGGTTTGCATTCTTGAAAGATCACTGACAGCACTATGAGTTAACATATTAAAACTGGAATTAGAAGACCGATTCAGAGATCCTGGGACTGCACTACAGAAGAGACTAAGGGCAAAGCAGTAGCAATGAAGACAGGAAAGAGACATAAACACACAGCATTTGAGGACTGATTGGAACAAATGGTGACATGGAAAAATGGGGAGGGGAAAGAATCAGGAATGATTTTCAGATACTAGCTTCATTAGTTCATCTGAAAGACATTGACCACAAGGTACATAAAGTCAAATAAGACATGGATCCTTGCCATTTATGGGCTTCTCAGGTGGTTCAATGGTAAAGAATCCTCCTGCCAATGCAAGGAGATGCAGGAGATGTGGGTTCAATCCCTGGGTGAGGAAGATCCCCTGGAGAAAGAAATGGCAACCCACTCCAGTATTCTTGCCTGGAGAATCCCATGGACAGAGGAGCCTGGTAGGCTACAGGCCATAGTGTTGCAAAGAGTCAGACATAACTAAGCAACTGAGCATGCAATGCACCCGCCATTTACAGGATATTAGTGAAAACATATGGTCAAACCAACTATTATGATACTGTATAAAAGGTACCAGATATGATACAGACACACACAATAGCTCAGAACAGGGACAGGGACTTCTACATTAGTTGAAGAGGAGGGAACACTTCCTGGAGAGTGTGGACTCTCAGTTTTGATGAACAATCTGAGTTATCTTATGAAGGTCAAATTTGGGATATCGAGTGGAGTTATCAGATAGGAAATGCAACAAATCTAATACCCAAATCACACATGGCTTCAGTGGAAAGCCAAACCCACAAGTTGGATTCTGACTTCCAGGCACTGATCTTTTCATTTTATGCTGCTTGCTATTAATCACATGCTCAATATGTAGGGAAAGCCTAATGAAATAATTATTAGTAATTCAACATTACTAAATATTGCCAGGTACTGTTCTACATGCTAAGGATTTGAACAAATCTATACAGTCATTTCGGAGAAGGCAATGGCACCCCACTCCAGTACTCTTGCCTGGAAAATCCCATGGTCAGAGGAGCCTGGTAGGCTGCAGTCCATGGGGTCGCTGAGAGTCGGACACGACTGAGCAACTTTACTTTCAATTTTCACTCTCATGGATTGGAGAAGGAAATGGCAACCCACTCCAGTGTTCTTGCCTGGAGAATCCCAAGGACAGGGGAGCCTGGTGGGCTGCCGTCTATGGGGTCACACAGAGTCGGACACGACTGAAGCGACTTAGCAGCAGCAGCAGCAGCACAGTCATTTGGGAAAGTTTATTAATACATCCCAGTAAGGAATTAATCTGGCTTCCCAGGTGGTGCTAGTGGTAAAGAAACCTCCTCCCAATGCAGGAGACATAAGGGATGTGGGTTTGATCCCTGGGTTGGGAAGATCCTCTGGAGGAGGGCATGGCAACCCACTCCAGTATTCTTGCTGGAGAATCCAGCAAGAGAGTCCATGGAGAATCCCATGGACAGAGCAGCCTGGCGGGCTACAGTCCATAGGGTCACAGAGTCAGACATGACTGAAAGGACTGAGCACACACACAAGCAATTAATTACGGTAGAGTTGCATCATGATCCTCCAAAATTCAAATTCATCAGAACCAAACACATTATTTGGAAATAGAGTCTTTGCCAATATATTTAGTTAAGGATATCAACTCGAAATTACCTTGGATTAGAGTGGAACCTAAATTCAATGACTGGTGTTTTATAAGAGGAGAGGTCACAGAGAGACACAGAAAGAAGAAGGCCATGTAAAGACAGAGGCAGAAATTGGAGTTAGGTTGCCACAAGCTAAGGAACACCAGGAGCTACCAGACGCTGAAGGAAGCAAGAAAGAACTTGCCACTAGAGGCTTCAGAAAGAGCAGGGCCCTGCTGACACCTTGGGTTCAGATTTCTGGCCACAAGGACAATGAGAATAAATTTTTGTTTTAAGTCACCAAGTTTGTGGTAATTTGCTACAAAATAGGAAATGAACACAACCACATATTTTTCTGAATTAGTAATGCATTAACTAACTCAAAAATCAAGACTAGAAACTTCCCTAGTGGTCCATTGGGTAAGACTCTGTGCTCCTAATGCAGGGGGCCCAGGTTTGATCCCTGGTGCGGGAATTAGATCCCACAGGCCACAACCAAGACCAGGTACAGTCAAGTAAACAAATATTTTAAAAAATCAAGACCCAAATTGTATACAGTAAAAAGTCTCCATTCCACTCTTACCACCATTTGCCTAGACCCCTTCCCACCAAACATGTAACCTCTGAGTTTTCTGTATATTCTTCCAGAGTTCTGTAATGCATGTACATGAAAAAATTAAAACAAAACATGTTTCTCTACACAGACACATAGTTTTTTTCAAAAAAACCAAAAACTGGTTTGCCTATTCTTCACTTCCTGAGACCATGATTTGTTTCCCCAGTTAGGCTACAATTTCTTAAGAACACTATTTCCAATACAAGACTGTGGACTGTACATGCAGAGACACTAGACAAATGATAACCAAATTCTTCACTTGAGCACCTGGTCCTCACAGGCAGTTTCATTTCCTTCCCTCCCACTGCCCCTTGGACATGGACTCACCAAGGTCACCAATGGTCTCTGTAGCAACACAATTTAGTGGGCTCTTGTAAGTCCCTATGCTGCTGGACTTCTGGACGGCAAACACTAACTGCTCTTTGAAACATTTCCTTTGCAGGTCCTCCATAACATTACACCCTCCTGCTCTCCTCCCTCCTTAGCTATTCCTTCTCTACCCTCAGGGCTCTGCTAGATCCTCTTCCCAGTTTCTTCCTTTCCCCAAGATGATTATATTCACTTCTGTGGTTTCAGTTCCCTTTTTTTTTTTTGCCAACAACTCCCCATTCCACAGCCAAACAACATATCTATCTATCCACCCATCCACCTCAACATTGAATATCTCATAGATATTTCACATTCAACCAATATCTGCAAAGCATAAATTCTTTGTCTTTTTCTCCTCCCCAAAGCTTCTCCTCCCAATTATTCCCCACCTCAGTGAATATCCTTCCGGCTACAGTGGCTACCTAGGGCAGAAACCCAGAAGTCTGACCCTAACACTTCTCTCCCTCTCATTCCCCACTCTCTCACCAAGTTTGGTTGAGTCTCCCTACTTGGTGGCTTAGATGGTAAAGAATTTGCCTACAATACTGGAGACATGGGGTTCAAGTCCTGGGTCTAGAAGATCTCCTGGAGAAGGGAATGGCTACCCACGCCAATATTCTTGCCTGCAGGATTCCATGGACAGAGGAGCCCGACAGGCTACAGTTTTTGGGTCACAAAGAGTGGGACACTTTCATATTTTCAGTCTCACTTGCTAATTATCTCTCAAAATGGTCTCTCTCCATCACTAAGTTATGATGCTAGTCCAAACACTGTCATCTCTCCCAGGATTCCTCTGACAGTAATGGGTCTCTGCTTGCACCAAACTGATCACTCTAAAACACAAATCTGAGTCTGTCTCACCTCCTTGTAAAATCTTTTTATAGCTCCCCATTGCCTGTAAAAAGCACACCTTCCTAGGGTTTCCTTGGTGGTCTACTGGTTAAGACTCCATGCTTCCAATGTAAGGGACTTGGGTTCAATCCCTCACCTGGGAACTAAGGTCCTACATGCCTGTGGTGCCAAGGAGAAGATTAAAAGAAAAAAAAGAGCACACCTTCCTTAACCTGGTTTCAGGACACAAGACCTGCGCTTATCCTGCTCTTTCAGCTTCCTCCACCACTATACTAGGCTTTTCACCTCCCTCAATTTATGCTTCCACTTCAGGGCCAGAACACTTAAAACTAGTAACAAGGTGTCTGGACTTTCTAGTTGTGCTGTACTACCGTCATGACTCACTTTCCCCGTGTGTAAAATAGGGATAATAATGCCTACATCAAAGTTTGCTGTGTTAAATTTCTTAACATATGCAAAGCACTTCAGGAGTGCCCACCTGCCACTAAGTCCTATGTAAATAATAACTCTCATTTTCACACACGTGGTCAGTGTTGAGAGATGCAATGAAAATTTCTGTGGGGGAGGAGAAAGATACTAAATTACCGTAAGCAAATATGATAAAAAGATAATACAAAGTAAAAGTAGAAAACAAAAAGAACATAGAACCTCAGTGATCCTTATTCAAAACAAATCCCTAGAAGCTTAAGAATCCATCACAATGAGTGGGAAGGGGAGATGATCCTCCATACGGCAGGAGGCGCTGCAGCACTCCCCAGCTTGAGGGGCTAACCCAGGGATGCTAGGATGCGCTACGAAGGTCACGTGCCCCTCATTTACCGCCCCAGCGTTCACGCCTCGTCGCTCCACGTGAGTCGCATTCTCCGGGATTATTGGTCTACGTGAGGCACGTGGGCAGGGCAGACCGCGGTGGGGCGGGGCGGGGGCGGAGGGGTGGGGCCGGGGGCGGAGCTGGAGGGGGGTGGTTCGGCGCGGGGGCCGTTGGCTCCAGACAAATAAACATGGAGTCCATCTTCCACGAAAAAGTGAGTGTCCACGTTCGGTGGGGAGCTGTCCACGGCGCGGTGGCGGGCGTGGGGCGCGGAAACGCCGCCTCCCGGGGAGCTGGGTGGGGCCCGAGAGGCCCCCATCCAGATCTCGCCGGGCGGGAGGAGCTTCCCCGCGAGGGGAGCTTCACCGCTGTCCCCATTGCACCCCAAGGCCCGTGCCCGAGGATCCGGAGGAGACCCGGTCCCGGGATGTTCAGGAAGCCGGGAGGGGATAAGGGCCGGGCCGGGGGCGCCTCCGGGTACGAGAGAAGGGATGGCTTCTGCGCCTCCCCTCCACTTTCCGTGATATTTCTTCTGTCCCCCTCTCTCCGTCTCCCCACATCCTAGCTAGTCACCTCTTGGACATGTCCCTCTATCCTTCCCAACTCCACCCCAGTCTGCCAGTCCTAGTCCTTGGAAGAATTAACTTTTCCTTCTCTGGGCTTCTCAGTTCTATATTGGAATCTCCCATACCCTTAGATCCTTGTCCTGCACTGGGTCTGTAAGCCTCTTGAGGCAGGGACCTTGGCTCGTCCCATGGAGGGCGTGACACTTCAGCGAAGTGAAGTAGGGAACCCGGTGCGCCTCTGCACTGGGAAGTCGTCACAAGAGTTTCTGTTACGAGGTGTTTGGGTTTCGTTTCTTTCGGTAGTGGCATCTTGCCGGATCAGGAGGCCAGCTTTCTTGTTAGGTATTAAGGATGGGCAGGAATAATGTTGTTGTTGTCTGCCTAGCCCATTGTGCTTTGATTCTTCCATGACTATGCACTTGAAGATTAATGTTTGTGGCATGTGGATAAACTCGTCTTTTTTCGCATACAATTACCATTTCATTTGAGTGTGAATGAAACCTTCTTCAGGTCGGCTTAAACACATATCTTATTTCATAATAGTTTCATGTTTGGAATGAGTTGCTGCTGAGGCTGTTATTTAGTAGGAGCAAAGGGGTTTTGTTCTGTTAAATACTTATATATCCATTTTAAAATGCACACACAGAGCAATCAAAGCAATCAGAGACAAAGGAAGTGCAGTATAAATTCAAACAAATTGTTACAGAAAACATTTCAGAAAGTTTTTTTTTTATTTTTGGTGGATGAGGAAGAACTCAGTGTTTGGTTATCACTAATCTTTTCAGTTGGCTGACATATATGAATCCTGGACAAGAGAAATTTAGTTGCTTGGCTAAGGAGATTGGATGAAAAGAACATTGAGTGGACATATTTTTATGACTAATTTCAGAAGCTTTGGTGTAGGACCAGATGTTTCACATTGAAAACTTTACATTTTTCCACATCACTTTTTGAGGACCATGCAATGTATTTTTTTAAAAAAACAATATTCATTGGTACCTAGTTTAGGTAGATTGCAGTGGAGATAACCGCTTAATCATGGGATCAGAAGTTGGACACTAGCCTAATGAAAATTCACTTAACTTAGTACAAACTCTGCCTGGGTTTGAATCCCACTTCTGCTGTTTGTGGTGTCTGGTCACTGTATTAGGTCGCTCTTGAAGTGAAATGGCCTATCTTAATAGAGACTTTGTTGTTGTTATTTGAATTTTTTATTAAGGATAACACGTGTAGGGGCACCCAGATCATAAGAGTACAGCTCAGTGAATTCTCATGAAATGAACACGTGTGTAAATAATACTTACATCAAGTAATAGAACATTTACCTGCATCCTGTAAGCCCCCTCTGTCCTCTTCCAGGATACCAAGTCTCCCTCCACCCCTGCAAGGGTAACCTCTATCCTGATTTCTGACATCATCGATTAATCAGTTTTGTCTGTTTTGAGATTTTGTAAATGGAATCATACAGAGTATACTCTTTTGAGTCGGTCTTGTGTGTGCTGCGATTCATGGGGTCGCAAAGAGTCAAACAGGACTGAGCGACTGAACTGAACTGTGTTTAACAGTGATTGAGTTACCCATTTTGTTGCAGGTAGTTGTAGTTAATTAGTATTGTTATGTTATATAGTTAATTTTCTGTTATATAGTATGTTGTTATATAGTATTTCTTTGTGACTGTAACTGGATTTAGCCATTCTCCTGGGAGGAGCCTTTGAGTGGACTCACTGTTACATAATATGTTGTTATATAGTATTTCTTTGTGACTGTAACACAATTTAGCCATACTCCTGGGAGAAGCCTTTGAGTAGTTTCCAGTTTGGTGGCCAATATAATAGGGCTTCCTTGATGGCTCAGATGGTAAAGAATCTGTCTGCAATGCAGGTAGACCCAGGTTCAATCAGTGGGTCAGGAAGATCCCCTGGAGGAGGAAATGGCAACCCACTCCAGTATTCTTGCCTGGAGAATTCCACAGACCGAGGAGCCTGGGAGGCTATAATCCATGGGGTTACAAAGAATCTGGTGGCAACTGAGCAACTCATTGTTACATAGTATGTTATATAGTATTTCTTTGTGAATATCACACATTTTAGCCTTTGGACTGTGAGGAACATTTGGCTAGTTTCCAGTTTGGGGGCCAGTACAAATAATGCATCTATGAACATTGTTATACATATCTTTTGATGTACATCTGTATGCATTTCTGTTGCTTATGCTATGTACCTAGTGGTGGAATTACTAGATTATAGGGTTGGTATATGTTAAGCTGTAGTAGATACTCCAGATAGCTTTCCAAAGTGGTTATACTAAGTTACACTTTCGTCAGTAATATGGAACAGTTTTGATGTCTCTAATCCTCTCCAACATTTTAGTCATTCTGGAGTGTGTAGTAATAACATACTGTTAATGTTAATATGCATTCCTCTCATAGTTAAATGAAGGTGAGCCCCCTTTTGTGTTTTTTAATCCGTTGGCTATCCTCTTTTGAGTACTTGCTTGTCTTGCCCATTTTTCAATAGAGTATAAGTAGGACATCTGTTCAGTTCAGTTCAGTTCAGTTGCTCGGTCGTGTCCAACTCTTTGCAACCCCATGGACTGCAGCACGCCAGGCCTCCCTGTCCATCACCAACTCCTGGAGTTTAGTCATACTCATGTCCATAAGTCGGTGATGCCATCCAGCCATCTCATCCTCTGTCATCCCCTTCTCCCACCTTCAGTTTTTCCCAGCATCAGGGTCTTTCCCTCCAACTCACATATTATTCGGTGGGAGGTGCTTTCTGGTAGTAGAAATACAGTAGAAGGAAACAGGCGCAGACAAGTCCTCTCTCGCCATTGTAGCCATGAATTGAGGGGTAGGTAGTGCCTTCGTTAAGTTCAAGCTTTGTATTCAGCACCAAAATAAGAAGATAAACTTGTCTCAGCCCCCTAGCTCACACTCAGACTGTCTCAATGCTGCATTCCTGAATTTTGTCCCCAGAAAATTAAATCAGGAAAAAGATGTGTCTTGCATGGTGTTGGTCTTTGGGGTCAGATCTGTTGTGTGACATAGCTCAGAACAAATTGCAGGATGTCAGACAGGCTGGGTTAAAGAATAGACTTTTCTAGGGAAATGGATAACTTAGAGCATCAGGGTTATTAGCAGGAGAAGGTATTCTCCCAACTGTCATCATCCCTTGGCGTCCAGCCCAGTGCTGGGTGCACAGGTAGGGACCTCATCCACCCATGAGTCTCCCTTCTTATAGGGAAACAGGAGAGCAGCATCATTGAGGGGAGAAGGGTGATACTCAGGCTACTTAGTTGAAGGTAGCATGGGTTTAGGTTTGGGTGCCAGTAGCGGGAGAAAGCCAGTTGCCCAGTGCCGGAAGACCCTGGGGCTTGTAGAAGTTGTATTCTTCCCACCCCCGTAACAGGAAGCCAGCGATCCCATGGAGACTTGAGCTTGGATGCTGTCTTCTTGCTGCCTTGTCTAGAAGTGAGCTCCAAGCATGATTTTCTGGACAGTTTTGCTCATTGCACCACAGTGTGTGCCTTATCTTTCTTTAAGAGAACCTCATTTTTGTAGCTACAAGTCTCCATAAACGTGGAACAGAATTTGTCTTACTGTGTCAGTTCTTGAGATTCATCTGTTCATGGATTTGAAATTCCATGAACGAACCTTTAAATGTACTCATTAAATGGAGTACATAAACATCCCATGAATGAACATTTAAATCTTGTTGAAAGAACAAATGTCCTAGGGATTAAATGTTCTTTTCAGTGTTAGTAATTTACCATGGAATCTCCAAAAGTGAATTTATTTTAGCTACTGAAAATGAGGGAGGCTAAATGTTTATTGTCGGAGAAGGCGATGGCACCCCACTCCAGTACTCTTGCCTGGAAAATCCCATAGACGGAGGAACCTGGTGGGCTGCAGTCCATGGGGTTGAGAAGAGTCGGACATGACTGAGTGACTTCACTTTCACTTTTCACTTTCATGCATTGGAGAAGGAAATGGCAACCCACTCCAGTGTTCTTGCCTGGAGAATCCCAGGGACTGGTGGCTGCCATTTGTGGGGTTGCACAGAGTCGGACACGACTGAAGTGACTTAGCAGCAGCAGCAGCAAATGTTTATTGTAGAGTAATTTTTAGTAAAATATGAGATTTTATATAGATGATGTTTGTTTAATATAAATCATTAAGTTTTTGACCATATAACTGATCATATAATTATAGTTTCATTAGTGGTAGAATTATAAAATAAATGTTAGCAAATGAAAATGCCCATACCTGGGATATTCATGCTTTCTAAAGCTAAAAATGTTTGTGGTTTGGCTGTGTTAAGAAGTTAATGATTACATATCTCTTTGGAGAAGATACTGTACAAATCTGTTTTACAAATCACATTTGAATTTTTTCTTTTGGAAATATTAGCAAGAAGGCTCACTTTGTGCTCAACATTGCTTGAATAACCTACTGCAAGGAGAATACTTCAGCCCTGTGGAATTATCTTCAATTGCACATCAGCTAGATGAGGAAGAGAGGATGAGAATGGCAGAAGGAGGAGTTACTAGTGAAGACTATCGCACATTTTTGCAGGTACCGATTTTAAACTTACTAAATCACGCTTCTCAAAAAATGTGGGTACTGTTTAGAAAAGGATGAGCTGCTCTTCTAATGGGAATCTGACTTGTTAATTATAACTCAGCTCTCAGCTTTGTAGATGGGAATGCACAAGATGTTATTTTAAATACACACACTAATGACACTTTACCCTTCTCTCCCCACCCTCAATCTCCGCCCCAACCATCTCTCCAAATTCAACAGCAGCCTTCTGGAAATATGGATGACAGTGGCTTTTTCTCTATTCAAGTAAGTAGTCACAAGCATGTGCTAAGTGTTGTTTATATCCCAGGCACTAAACTCAGCGTATGCTTTTCACAGCCTTTCATAGTCACTGTATTGATGTGACCTTCAAAAGTTCTTCCAGTAGGTTGAGTGTAAGAGTATAAGATTATCCTTTAGAATACTAGTTTTCTATATAGATAAACATGAAAATTAGGACAGTAGATTCTTCATTTTAGAGAAAGCCTTTTTCAAAGAAGGTTGTTAATTTGAATCTGTGTGCTAATAACTGTAATTCCAGTAATTCACAGTATTTCAAAGGCTTCCCTCATGGATCAGCAGTAGAGAATCTTCCTGCCAATGAAGGAGACCTCGAAGGTTTGCTCTGGGTCAGGAATATCTCCTGGAGAAGGAAATGACAACCCACTCCAGTATTCTTGCCTGGGAAATCCCATGGACAGAGGGGAACCCTTTGCTAACTTTGCATTTAAATCAGCCTACCAGGCTTGGATTCCTTCATTACGGTCTGTGGCTTTCGTCTTTTCCCTTTTTGTGAACTTATCACTCCCCTTGAATTCTGTGGGTGAATATATATATGACACTCGTGAGATTGATTCTTTCATCTGTGGCTCTTTCATTCCATTCCTAACACCTGTGAGGTGGATCCAGAGTTCTTTAGAACCTCTCTTGGAGGACCTGCAGATATCTCTGTATGTGTTCCCTTGTTCAGTCCTCCTGGACTCCTCGGTCACCAGCATTTGCAGCCAGGGCTTTACTGTGGGTGGTTACAGGTGATGGCTGCTGCCGGGCCCAGAGCGGGGGCCTGAATGGGCTCAGCGCTGGCCATTTCCTGTTTCTGCAGTGCTGCTCTGGGCGCCAGTCCCCACTTGCCCACTGCAGATCGTTCACTTTTTGTCTATACTCATGCCTGGCTCACTTGCTGCTTTGTTGGGTACCTTGGAGGGTAGGTCGTAAATTTTCAAAATTTTTCCTTGTTTTTTCCTCACTTTGAAATAATGAGGTTTATCTTTTGGTTTCCTACAGATCACAAACCCACAATAAAAGAAGTTTACAACTGATGAAAACTTCAGTTTAAATCCTCAGAAATAACTCATTTTGATAGATGTAAAGTTATCATTATTCTGTATAGTAAGTTGACTGTCAGTTTTCTAAAGCAGGACTCATAGTAGCCAAATGACTGCAATGGACTTGTTTTAGGAGTAGCACTTACTGGATAGAATATACATCTAGATTTTGGAGGCAGTTCTATCTAGGAATTGTATGGTTCTCATACAATTCCAGAAACTTAGTGTAAAAGGTACTCTGTGTTGTTATTTATGGATATTTGATGCATATAGTGATATACCCACATGCACACACACACATACACACACACACATGCACTTTAAAACCCGTAGCCTACTGGGGAAATTTATCTATGAACTAAAACTGTTTCTATAACTAACGTGGCTTAACACTACTTATTTGGAATTTAAAAAAAAAAACAAATTTTTTTTAACAGGTTATAAGCAATGCCTTGAAAGTTTGGGGTTTAGAACTAATCCTGTTTAACAGTCCAGAGTACCAGAGGCTCAGGATTGATCCCATGTAAGATTATTTTACTTTTCCTATATTTGATTTTTAAATTTATACTTTCTTAGAGGGGAAAAATAAGTCTGGCCTGCTTTGGTTGTGATATTTCCCATTTTACGCCCTCAGGTTTTCCTGGTTTGCCTTTTGGGGCTGTCTATGAACATGTGTCCCCCAAGCCTCCCTGATCCCCCCATGTGTGGCAGTGCAGAGCTGATCCTTGAATGGGGTGTGGTGCTGTTGTTTGTGTATGGCATCACCGATCTCTACAGAGATTTATACTGTTTTGTAATTTTTTAAAAATCAGTGATTCTTAAAACTGTAAATATAATCCTAAGTCATTGTAGGTTTTGTATAGTATTTTCTAATTGACAAACTAAATGAATATGATTCTAATATTTCAACTTAATATTGCATATGTGCTTTTTCCTGTTTCTAGAAATGAAAGATCATTTATATGCAACTATAAAGAACACTGGTTTACAGTTAGAAAATTAGGAAAACAGGTAATGCTTCTCCTCCTTGCCTGTCTTTTTTCTCATTCTGTACCTCATTTGCAACTAAAGTGTAAGGGATTGGTGCCTTAAAGATGAAGAAACACACCAGTAATGTGTACTTGTGGCCTGGTTACAATCTAGATAGATAGGACATAAGTAAAATTCTATATTTAAGACAAAACAGCCATATTTAGACATAAGTAAGTTTTTATGTGAGAAAGATGTCCTGCCAGCTAAATTCTGTTTTTCGTGGGTTTGCATTAAGCATAGCAGTGTCACAAAGCCTGAAATAGTGTCCGGTATGAATAAAAATTTTCAGCCATGTTTGCTTTAGCTTAACAAGGTTATTCACATTCCAAATGCCATGTAATACATGTGTCTACATAAATCATTTCTATTAAAAAAAAATGGAATGTGTCTTGAGCATTGAGCAAGGCTTTTATAAGATCAAGAAAAGTACCAAAAGTGTTATTTTTAAAAATAATTACCGGTGATCTTGGTATCAGATCAGATCAGATCAGTCACTCAGTCGTGTCCGACTCTTTGCGACCCCATGAATCGCAGCACGCCAGACCTCCCTGTCCATCACCCAGTACCATTTTTGAGACAACTTTTAATGTCCTTTTTCTCAGAATTTTGATTCTTTGAAAGAGGGTTACTGAAAACAGATTAATGAAAAAGAATGAATTATTGGTACATGCAACAATGTGGATGAATCTCAAAGTAATTATGCTGAGTCAAAGAAACTAGACACAAAATACTATATTCCATAGAAAAGAAAAGAAGAAAGTGAAGTTGCTCAGTTGTATCTGACTCTTTGCAGCCTCATGGACTGTGTGGCCTGCCAGGCTCCTCCATCCATGAGATTCTCCAGGCAAGAATACTGGAGTGGGTTGCCATTTCCTTCTCCAGGGGATCTCCCAACACAGGGATCGAACCTGAGTCTCCCATACTGCAGGCAGACTCTTTAACATCTGAGCCACCAGGGGCTCACTATAGTGTTCCATTTATATAAAAGCATAGAAAATGTAAACTAATCTATAATGACAGTGATTGCCTGGATGATGGAGGCAAGGAGCAATGGATGAGGATTACAAGGGGCACAGGAGACTTGGCAGTGACAAAAATGTTCACTCTCTTGGTGGTGGTGATGGTTTCATGGGTATATACATATGTTAAAACTTCAAATTGTACATTTAATATATGTGCAGTTTACTACATTTCAAGTACACTTAAATACAGCTTTTTTTTTTTTTTTTTAACAAGCTAATATGAAACAGAAAAGGAAATCAGGAAAGAGTACATTGAGTTAAATCAATACAAGATAATTCTAAAATGAAAGCCCTACTATTTTAAGTTTGCTGCTTAGAAGCAGCTTCATCTTAAATGGTCCTTCCTGGGTGGCAAAGGGCTAGTAAGTAAGTGTGGTTTGGTGCAGGAGAGACACACCCAGGTAGGAATCAACTCTGGGAAAAACCAAGGCAGGACTCTCCCAGGTGTGTTTAACCTAGGGGTTTTATTTAAATATTAAAAAATGTGATCAGCTGTTCTTCACTTTCAAGATCTGAAGTCTTAAACTCTGAAATTCCTTTGTATTGATTTGCATGTAAACTTACATTATTATTTTGAGAAATTTTGTAAATTTTATTTCTTCAAAATTGAACTTCTGCATTTCACATTATCTTAGACAAACTCAGCTTCCCTGGTAGCTCAGATGGTAAAGAATCTACCTGCCATGCAAGAGACCTGGGTTCGATCCCTGGGTTGGGAACATCCCCTGGAGAAGGGAATGGTGTGCTGGAAATGCCAAATTCTGGCTTATCATCTTTGGTTCTAATTTATATTTTTGATTAAAATTGTATTTTTCACTATAGACTCTTGTCTTGAGGCCCCTGTATAAAGAAGAAGATGAGAAAAATATTATCATCTCTGGTAAAATCCACAAAAAGCATTTGGTGGTGATGCTGACAGTCACTTCTGAAACTGCTGTGTCTTGTGGGTTAAATGAGGATCCGCGTGAAACAGTGAACAAATGATGTCAGTTCCGTGCAGTAGTGGTCTAGTGGTCTCTTAAAAATGAGTTGGTGATTAAAACTTCTCTTCCTGGAATGTCTAGCTTTCTCACAATTAAAATATTTTAACCAAAATTATCGGCAGTGGGAAAACTTGGTAGTTGTCATTTTTCTTCCACATCAGTATAATGTGATTAGGGTTTTGTTGGGCTGTTCCTTTGGAAAAGATTTAATTATGGCTACAATAAGGATACTTCAAAATACTATCTGTTTCTTTTCTTTTTTGAAGGGGGGATTTAAAGTTTATGGCTTAAAGCAAACTTTTAAAACATTTAATAGTGATAAAATTGCAACATTTTATTTCAGTTTTTAAAAATTGTATGATTTAATTACTTTTTAAAAATCTTAATTTGACATGTTTTCAGTTACTAAGTTTAGATGGAGTATATCAATTCATAGCATGCTAAACTTATTACTTACAATGTGCACTAACTTAAATATTGACAATTTGTTTTCCAGTGGTTCAACTTGAATTCTCTTTTGACGGGTCCAGAATTAATATCAGACACATACCTTGCACTTTTCTTGGCTCAGTTACAACAGGAAGGTAAGTAAAGACTGAACATCTTTTGAAGTAGCTAAATGACACTGTCTCACTAGAAGTGAGTATAGCATCTGTGTAGCAACTGTCTCAATAGCAGTGTGTGTGGCTAAATCAAACCTTCTCTTTAGAAGTAAGTGTAACAATAATGCTTTTGTGGCAGAGGCAGGGAAATAAGCTTTGTTTTACATGGTGAGCTTTAGGCTGTGATTTGAATCATCCTGCTCTTTTGGCATTCTTGCTGACACCTGGCCCTCCTCTGATAAGGCTGATTCCTTTGCAGACCTTCTATGTTCTAGCTTTTTTGTCTTCTAGACGCCACATACCACAGAGCCAAGGGGGGGCTTAGGTATTCTTCTTGTTCATCCTTACCCTTTCTAGGTCACTCTTCTTTCCTAAAAACTGCAGCTCCTTTGAAATACATATCACTAGAGTAAAGTCTACCCCTCGCTCTTTTGCAGTGTTTTGAAGTCTGATCTTCCTCCTTTTCCATTGAAGATTTAGGATCTGACTCAGTATCATGGCTCTGTTTCAACTCTTTTCATCATTCTTGGTGATTTCTACATAAAAAATCAGTCCAATCCAATCTCTTGCTTCTTACTTTCAAAGATCATTTTTTTTTTCACTCTTACTTGCCTTTACTAATAACTGTACCACCTTCAAATTCTAATTATAAGCATCCTATTCTTAGACTTTTGTCTCCTATCTTTATACCATATTCTCTCTGTTTTTCTCCTTTGTAACAATTCTTTGAACCCTATTACAAGCCTAAACATTCCTCTTAGGTCCTTACTTGTTTACACCTATTTTCTGTAATCATCATTATAATTCATTATCATTCAGTGATTATCGCTATAACACACTGTTGTGCTTCTCAGCTCCTTTCTCTTTCTCCCTCCATCATACTTTTATGACAAAAATCCAAACCCTGGTTAAACTCCAATCTTGGGCTTGTCTAGTCCTCCTCCATCAGAACAGTTGAGCATGGTTAAAGATGCAGCATAAAATATGATCAATTTTGCTTTAAATTTAGGATCACAAATTTCAAATGAGCCTTCAGTGCTACTTGATATCCCTACACCATCCCCTCCTCTTTCCTGACTTGTAGCTTATGGCTGTCCTTTATATTCTACTATGAAAACAAGAGCAATTAAAAGAGAACATCCTTGTTCTTCTATCAGCAGATCATCACCCTGATTCTCTCTCTTCCTGTGCTTTCAGCCTATGAGAGTAGATGAGCTGTTTCCTGCTCTTAACCAAGTCCAGTGTCGCCACTCTGGGGCTAGATCTCAGCTCCGCCCACGTACTCAGGATCTTTGTTTCTGCTTTTGTTGCTCTACTCTCCTATGTGGGTTCCCTCTTTTATCTTATTATTCCTACTGTAGAGAAATAAGCTCTTTCTCTCCATTGATTAAAAAGAAAAAACTTCTTTTAATGCCAGGAAACTCCAGCCGTCTCCCATTTTTACTTTCTCCTTAGAATCATCTCTAGTGTATTGTCTCCTGTGCATGAACTCGTTGCAGTAACACTTTGATAACCAACATGTCACTGAAAACCCTCTTCTCAGTGTCTCCGGTGACCTCCACTTTGCCAATGCCAGTATTCAGTTCTCAGTCTTCCTTGACATCATCTTTTTTGAGAGTATAGTTTAGTATACCCTCCTTTAAAGAGAATGAAACAAAATTTTCTTATCAAAAGTTTCAAACAGGTATAAAAGTATAGAAAACAAATGTGATGGACCCGCATGTACCCTTCGCCCAACCTCAACAAATATCTCATGGCCAGTCTTGTTTTACCTATACCCTACCCACTTCTCTTTCCAGTTTATTCTAAGAAAATACTCATCATCTTATCATCATCTTTGTAGATTTTTTAAATTAAAATCTTTAAAAGCAAAGACTCTTTAAAAATATACGTATAACCACAATACTCTAATGACATATAAACATTTAATTACAATTCTTTAATAGCACCAACTAGCCAACTCAAATCTCTCATTGCCTGTTTTTTTTTTTTTTTTTTTTTTTTTTTAAGAGCAGTGATAGCTTAGGTGAACAGTATTTCCTGTTCGTTATCTCCAAAGAAGATAATTTAGCATCAGGACCACAGATGAGGCTTTAGGCACTCAGAGCTTCCTGTGGTAAAAGTTTTATGACCGTGGAAAAGGGATAGGGAAAGCTTCTGGCACAGACAGCAGAAGAGGGCAGAGAGTGCCCCATTGTTAGTCTTTAGTCAGTTCAGTTGCTCAGTGGTGTCTGACTCTTTGCAACCCCATGGCCTGCGGCACACCAGGCTTCCCTGTCCATCACCAACTCTCGGAGTTTGCTCAAACTCATGTCCATCGAGTCAGTGATGCCATCCAACTATCTCATACTCTGTTGTCCCCTTCTCCTCCCGCCTTCAATCTTTCCCAGCATCAAGGGTCTTTTCCAGTGAGTCAGTTATTCACGTCAGGTGGCCAAAGTATTGGAGTTTCAGCTTCAGCATCAGTCCTTTCAATGAATATTCAGGACTGATTTCCTTTAGGACTGACTGGTTGGATCTCTTTGCAGTCCAAGGGACTCGCAAGAGTCTTCTCCAACACCACCATAGTTCAAAAGCATCAATTCTTTGGCACTCAGCTTTCTTTATAGTCCAACTCTCACATCCATTCATGACTACTGGAAACACCATAGCTTTGACTAGATGGACCTTTGTTGGCAAAGTAATGTCTCTGCCTTTTAATATGCTGTCTAGGTTGGTCATAGCTTTTCTTCCAAGGAGCAGGCATCTTTTAATTTCATGGCTACAGTCACCGTCTGCAGTGATTTTGGAGCCAAAAAAAATAAAGACCGTCACTGTTTCCACTATTTCTCCAATTGCCATGAAGTAATGGGACTGGATGCCATGATCTTGGTTTTTTGGATGCTGTTTTAAGTCAGCTTTTTCATTCTTCTCTTTCACTTTCATCAAGAGGCTCTGTAGTTCCTCTTCACTTTCTGCCATAAGAGTGGTGTCATCTGCATATCTGAGGTTATTGATATTTCTCCCAGGAATCTTGATTCCAGCTTGTGCTTCATCCAGCCCAGCTTTTCACATGATGTACTCTGCATATAAGTTAAATAAGCAGGGTGGCAATATACAGCCTTGATGTACTCCTTTCCCAATTTGGAACCAGTCTGTTGTTCCATGTCCAGTTCTAACCTTTGCTTCTTACTTGCATACAGATTTCTCAGGAATCTGAGAAACCGTGCATACAGGTCAGGTGGTCTGGTATTCCCATCTCTTTAAGAATTGTCCACAGTTTGTTGTGATCCACACAGTCAAAAGCTTTGGCATAGTCAATAAAGCAGAAGTAGATGTTTTTCTGGAGCTCTCTTGCTTTTTCGATGATCCAATGGATGTTGGCAATTTGATCTCTGGTTCCTCTGCCTTTTCTAAAACCAGCTTGAGCATCTGGAAGTTCACAGTTCACATACTGTTGAAACCTGGCTTGGAGAATTTTGAGCATTACTTTGCTAGCGTGTGAAATGAGTGCAAATGAGACTAAAGAAAGTTAGTCTTAGGCAAAATAGATTGTTGTCATAACAACTCAGAGTTTAAGAGGGAAAAATAAGTCTTATGTGACTAAGACAAAGGAATATAGGAAAAAATGTTTGTCCCTTTCACCTCCTTGAGCGCCTCAGACCCCTTTCTCCTCCTTGGGAGGAGACTCCTTGTCATCCTACCTAAGAATTAAATTTCTCAGTAGTCTTTTAAAATGTATTCATTTATTTGCTTTTGGATGTGCTGGGCTCACTGCTACTTACAGGCTTTCGCTTTGTGGTGAGCGGGGGCTGCTCTCTAGTTACATTGCGCACCGTTCTCATTGCGGTGGCTTCCCTTGTTGCAGAGCACAGGCCCTAGGGCATGTGGGCACAGGAGTTGTGGCACATGGGCTCAGTTGCCCCATGGCATGCAGAATCTTCCTGGACCAGAGAGTGAACCTATGTCGCCTGCATTGGCAGGTGAATTCTTTAGCCCTGGGCCACCAGGGAAGTCCTCTAATCTCCTTTTTGATTCTTCTTCTTTTTTTTAATATAGTTAAACCAGGTTGAAATAAGGGTCTTTGATTGCATTGGATTGCTATGTCTCTAAAACCTATCTATTGGTTTCTTCTCTTTATTTTTTAACTTATTCTTTTGAAGAAAATGGGTCATTTGTTCTGTTTCTCACATTCTGGATTTTGCTTGTTGCATCCTTTTTTTTTCCTCTGAGCCCTTGATGAGCAATAGACTGGTCCTTAGATCTAGAGACTTGATCAGATGTAAGTTGATTTTGGGAGGATAGACGACTTCATGGATGGTGTGGCACTTATGTCCAGTTGTCTCTCTTTTTGTGATTTGAGTAGCTTCTAATAATAAATGCCTAGTCTGTTATTTCATTAATTAGATTTCCATCATTTCTTCATTTATTAGCTGGAGGACTTCTATACAAATAGACTTTCCTTCATCAACTGTTTGGTTATCTTGAAGTATATAGTTCATATAGAAAAAGCAGGATAAATATTTCTTGCCTTTTATCAGTTTTAAATATTTGGTCGTAGTATCTTGTCTCCAGAGGTAACCAGTTGGTTTGTTTCTGTAGTGTCATTGTAAACTAATCTATTAAAATCATAGTTCAGGGCTTCCCTGGTGGCTCAGTCATAAAGAATCTACCTGTCAGTGCAGGAGACACGGGTTCCATCCCTGGTCCGGGAAGGTCCCACATGCCATGGGATAGCTAAGCCTGTGTACCACAACTATAGAGTCTATGGTCTAGACTTGGAACCGCAACTACTGAGCCCATGAGCTGCAGCTACTTTACAGCCCATGCTCTAGAGCTGGTTCTCCAGAACAAAAGAAGCCACTGCAATGAGAAGTGTGCACACCACAACTAGAGAGTAGCCTCCCCGCCCCCAAACTAGAGAAAAGGCCAAGCAGCGATGAAGACCCAGCACAGCCGAAATAAAATAAACCATAGTTCATATGTTTTAGTCTCTTGTAATTACTATTGATACCCAATATTGTCACATCTTGGATGAGTGGGAACCTTTTGAACTTGACTCTCAAGCTTTTGAAATGACCACTCTAGCCTTTTGAAGCCCTTTTTAGGTCATTTATAAGAATTTTCAGTCTTGTGTGTTTCCTTCCCCTTCAGTAATGGTGATTCGAGACCACAGCCTGTGCACTGGTGTGGTTATCGCTACTAGGTTGGTTGTCATGTAAGTCTCTCCAGTTTACATGTAGAATCATTATGTTGTAACGTCTTTGATTTTATATATTCTATCTGTTTTCTTTTATGCCTAAAACCTTTATTCCTAACTATATTTTCCCTTTTTGAAATACTGTCAGTACTACTCTTCCAAACCACTGTGCTCTAGTTTGCTTCATATCATATTGGCTGCTTCTTTCAGATGCCTTTTATGGATCCTACTCTTAAATCTCTAACTAATGAAGTGACCCAGAGTCAGTCTTGGACAACTTCTTGACTGTGTGCTGCCCCATTATTTTAAATATCATCTCTAAATAAAGTCCATCCTCCAGTCATTCCTTAGACTTCTATCTTTTGCTGAGACATCTACCCTGAACACCAAACCCCTAACTTTCGCATCTCCACTCAGAAGTCCAGAAAGCATTTCAATCTGAATATGTTTACAAAAGACTCATTTTTTTTTTCTCCCCATACTTGCTGTCCTCAGACTTTCCATTTTCGTAAGCCCCACTCTTCTTGCACGTTGGTTCCTGTATGTTACATTGAGAGGCAGCCTAGAGTGCTCTTTTTAAAGCATAATGCACACTGTGGCATACTTTCACTCTTCAGCCCTTCAGTGGCTTCCTAGCACACTTAGAATGGAATCTCATCTTGCATAAAACCCAAGATCCTCGCAATGACACCTCTGTAAAGCAGTTTCTGCCCTTCATGATGCTCTTCATGGAATAGCATGGGGAGCTAGCATCGTGTATCCACAACCTAGGAAACAGTTTTACTGGCATAAAGCCTGTTCAACCATCTGAATTCTGAGTATACTTGTCCTTGTGAAAAAGAGTGTTACATGTATTATGATTTACTCTTGAGTTTTTCCATTAATAGGGCTTTTAATCTTTTTTTAATTTCATTTTCTATTAATGCTCATGAAGAATATCTATAATAAGCACCAAAGTTGAAGAAAATTTATGATAGAAAAACAAAAATTGACCAAAATGACTTAGGTATAGCCCACCCTTATTCGGCTGTTGTATGGAGTATCCAGCTGGGAAAACCTTGGCTTTCCAGAATTGTATTAATTAAAAAATTACATGAACCACATCTTCAGCACCTTGACTAGAATTTAGGGTATTGGCTTTCCAGGTCCTGTTTTCAGTTAGGAAGGGTGTGTGTCAGGGTCAGCTATTTCCACAGATGACTCATTTTACCCGTATTGCAGATTTTTACACACATCCTCTGATTGTGTCCTCAAACAGCAGAAGGTACAGCAAAATCTGTTTAACAGTTGAAGAAATCAAGACATAGAGGGGTAAAGTGATCAACAGAGGCATTTAGGAAACAGAAGAGCCAGGGCACTAAAACCCGGGCTGTCTGAGTGCACACTCCTTGCTCTTTCTCAGTCCTTTCCTTGCCTTTCTGTTGTCACTTAGGGAGTAAGCTACTTGGTCAAGCACTGTTTTAGTATGTTTTAAGTATATTTCCATGAAAAGTGAAAGTAAAGTTGCTCAGTTGTGTCCGACTCTTTGCGACCCCCATGGACTATACAGTCTATGGAATTCTCCAGGCCAGAATACTGGACTGGGTAGTCGTTCCCTTCTCGAGAGGATCTTCCCAATCCAGGGATTGAACCCAGGTTTCCCACATTGCAGGCAGATTCTTTACCAGCTGAGCCACCAGGGAAGCCTCATACTTAATTATTTCCCCAGTCAGATTCTGCACAAATTATTAAGCATAAATTAGGTATGTTTCCATGTTCTTACTTAATTAGAGCCCTTTTCAGATTCAAATACTTCTCATAGTCACTCTGTGAGATGGATATTCCCATTTTACAGGTGAAGAGGCTTAGAGGGACTTCCTAGTTGTCCAGTGGTTAAGAATTTGCCTTGCAATGAAGGGGACATGGGTTTGATTCCTGGTTGGGAAACTATTAATAAGATCCCACATGCCACCGAGCAGCTAAGCCCACATGCCACAACGGAAGATCCAACTAAGACCAATTGAAGAAATTTATATATATGGCAGTGAGGCGTAAAGACCTTAAGTAATTTGTCCTGGACCACCCCACTGGTAAGTGTAAGAATCATGATTTGGACCCAGGTCTTCCTCACTCCTTGGTTTGTGGTCTTCCTGCTGTTTTGCTGCCTCTCTATCTGCTATCATTTTCAATCAATTTTGAATCACTTGCTAGCTGTTGTAGATAATTTTTGCCTTTTTTTTTAGGTTACTCTATATTTGTTGTTAAGGGTGATCTGCCAGATTGTGAAGCTGACCAACTTCTACAGATGATCAGGGTCCAACAGATGCATCGACCAAAACTTATTGGGGAAGAATTAGCACAACTTAAAGAACAGAGGTAAAGCTGAGCCTGCAGTGTGGGGTATATGATAGTATTTCATTACAAGAATTACATTTACATGCTTACATTGAAGATATGGTCCTTTTATTGTTGGTGGGGTTTTTTTAGACCTTTCTGTTTAAGTGTAGCTTATTGGTTTAACCTTGGATCAACTCTCTGAATTATTTAAGTATACTTACCAACACAAATTCATATCACAATAGGACCTTTGTATTATTAGACATTATCTGTAAAAAAAAAAAAGTGTAAGTTTTCAACTTACATAAACATCTTTGGTTTATAAATGTCTCTATGTTATAGCTAAAATAGAAGAATGGTCTGTAGTTATTACTTGTGCTTTTATTCTTTAGAGTCCAGAAAACAGATCTAGAACGCGTCTTAGAATTAAATGATGGGACAGGAATGTTAGATGAGGATGAGGAGGAATTGCAGAGGGCTCTGGCACTAAGTCGCCAAGAAATTGACATGGAAGATGAAGAAGCCGATCTCCGCAGGGCCATTCAGCTCAGTATGCAAGGTATGGACATTCCAACACTTACTTTATTTGTTGTTGAAGCAATTGATTTAGATCATTTTTAGTTCTTCTGGAAATTAATATACTATTGGTAGAAGTTCTTTGACAGTCACTGCAGAAGCAGTAGCTATGTATAATCAGTTATTTTTTAGATGTTATTTAATACAAATAACTTTTGGATATTATTTAATACATATAACTTTTTATGACTTGTGTTATATTAGGACTAGTTATATTTTTATTTCTGGTCATTCAGTTTGGTTATAATACTGTGCAAACACAGTACTAAACGGAGCTAATCATTGTGAGGTCAGTGGACCCTTGCTCAGACCAGCTATTTAAATGCATTCTAGTGGGTATGAAGAAAGGTCTGGACAGAGACTATAAATTGATTTTACAAAACTCTAAAACTTAATGGCTGTGGAACTTTTAGCTTAAGCTCACTTTGGTGGGCTTACTCTTTTAGCCCACCACACCTCTTCCCCCACCCACTCCCACCCCAGGGAATCCAAGTGGAGGGAAAGTCTGGGACGTTGCTCAAAGGGGCTTACTTAAAAAGTGTGACGGGTTTTCTTTTTTGGGGCGGTTGTTTTGTTTTTGTCTAATGTGAATTTGCCTTCTACTTTCTAATGAAATTACTCATCAATTGAATTCCTTAAGTATCTAAATACAATTGAGTTTCTGTTAATATGAAGTTATCCTTTTAATGCTGTATTTTATCCTGAACTGCTCATGCCTCCTGGCCACGTCTGAGTACCCTGGATGGTGCCCAGCCCCATTTTGGATTAGCAGAGTCCTGCTAGGTTAGCCTAGTGGTGGACAGGCACAGCCTTATTAGTTCTAGATGTTTTTGTGTACTTTATTCTTCTTCCCATGTTATTTCACAATTTGTGCAGAATCTGATTGGAGCAATAATTTAGTAAGAACATGGAAACATACCTAAGTTATGTCAGTACCCAGATGTTTGAAGATAGAGGAATATACAGAGTGGGTTTATTTTACAATCATCCACTTTAAGTTACTTCTAGGAATTCTGTGCCTTTGAAAATGTAGATTGATTTCTGGGACTTCCCTGGTGGTACATTGGTTAAGAATCCTCCTTGCAAAGCAGGGGACATGGGTTCGATCCTTGGTCAAGGAACTGAAATCCCACATGTCTCAGAGCAACTAAGCCCGCAAGCGCTACAACTAGAGGGTCTGTGTGCCTCAAGCAAAGATCCCCCAGGGTGCAAGGACGATCCCACGTGCCGTAGCTGACTCAATGCAGCCAAATAAATAAATTAATTTATTTTTAAAAAGTGTAGATTCATTTCTAATAAGTAAAGAGCAAGCGAGTGTGGTGCGAGTTATTTCTCCTACCAGATGGTCATTGAACACGTCATGTCCACTGTGTCACAAATGGTAGTGGGTTTGGTCGCAGTGGACACAGGTTCGACTGAACTACCTTATTCTGATTTTCCCTGAACCTTTCAGAGCCTTTCTTACATTTACAGAATGGTGCAGAGTAGTTTTGAGAAGAAAACTTTTTGAAAACTCCTTCAAAAAAGCTTTGAAAGCTCCTAAGTATAAACACATCATGACTTGGTAAATAAAACTGCTTTTTGTTGTGTTTTATTCGGTTTTCAGGTACTTCCAGAAATAGATGTCAAGATATCCCACAGACATCGGGTTCACATCCTACTTCAGAAGAGCTACGGAAGAGAAGAGAAGCCTACTTTGAAAAGTAAAGTACTTGGTACCATATTAAAACTGCATATTTTATATTTACTTTGGCTGTTTTGTCTATTTGTAGACATATAGCTTTGACCTAACCATTTATTTAGAATTCTCTCCTTTTTTAAAAGACTGGCAGGTACTAACCTTGCCCCTATGAACATTTGAATGTAGTTTTAAAAAATTTATAGCTAGTTAACTGAAATCAAATATAGTTTTAGGAGAAAACTTTGCCTCAGTACTAATTAAATTTTCATGAAATAGGGTGAAGGAAGCCTTGTAAAATTTCAGTCATCAAAAGAAAAATGGAATTGGATCAAGGCAAGAACAAAGCCCTGTGGTCCTTTGAATATACTTCTTGGTTACCTGACTAACCCCACAAAGTTCTGTCAATTACTAGGAAAAACACCATTTATCATAAGAGAACACACTCTCAAATAGAGCTGGTGCTTAACCGCTCTGCTCGTTACCGCACCCGGGGAGGAGGGAGGCTACCACAGGCCTGTCAGCACTGGGGGCATGAGAGTAACCGTAAATCTCAACCATCAGCTTCTAGGACCTAACTTTGTGCTCAGCTGTATAAGTGCTCTCAAAATAGAAATTTCATCCATATCGTTATCCTTGCCAGTAACCATCATTCACAGGTCTTCATCCCCTTTTCTCTTTTTTAAAGATAAAACTCCATCTTACCATCACAAGATCTCTAATAGATATTCAGATCCTCTGATCCCAGCTCAGAGAACTAAGGCAGTGGCTGAGTCTGGCCTGTTATTTACTATATTTTATCAATTCTAAGATGCACATATTTTCACTTTTCAACATCTCTGCAATTTGGAAGACTCTTATACATCATAATTGGTAGTACTTCAGCTATATCTAAAATGTTGGCGCATTTTACATTGGATGGTGTAATGAAGATAATATTTACCTTGTTTTCTGTTTTTTTTTAAGTCACAACTCAGAAGTATATGAAGGAAAGTTCTGATCAACTGACATCCTTTTAATGTGAGATATTTCTAGTCTTTATTCAGTGGTAGATTAATGGATTTAATTCTGTATAAAAATCTCAAAATAGTACTTATTAGTGCTTGTCACTCCCTTTACAATTTTAAAATTAACTTTTTTATTTTTTAAATATGATAAACTTCAAATTTATGTGCAAGTAGAGAAACTAGCATAAAGAACCCTGATACATCTGTTGCCCACATATAACAAATATCAGCACATTGGCCATTTTGGTTTTTATGCCCCTGTCTCCCATCCTATTTACTCTTGTTCCCATCCCCACCCCCACCCCCGGCAGGGTGGGGATATTTTGTAATAAATCTAAATCATAATATTTCATCTGTATTGATTTTCATGTCTGTCTCTAAAATACATGGTTTTTTCTTAATATCACCAAATGCTTTTGTCACACAATAATAGAATAAAGATCAGATGATAATTATTAATTGTAGTTCTGTAATATCATCAACTAACTAGTCAGTGCTAAAAACAGCTTTCAGTGTTTAACTAGATAAAAAATAATATTTTGGAAAATTTATCTTATGATAAATTTATCGTAAGATATCTAAATCTAAAAAAACACAATCCTACCATTAATAACTAATGATATTGTTTTGACAGTCACACTTCTACTCACACAAATGCACGTATATTGTATATCACATGTTCCCATGATTGTGAATATTTTTTGCAAGAGGCTATGTTGTAGTTCATAAAATGTATGTATCACAATTTATGAACCTATTGATTTTTGCTATTATAATTAATAATGCAGTGAGCAATCCTTGTATTAACTTTATGCCTCACATCTCTCATCATTTCTTCTACTTATCCTGAAAATTTCAGATTACTAAGTTAAAGCGCAGGAACATTTTTAAAGCCTTGGTAAAGATTTCTAAACTGCTCTCCAAAACAGTTTCCAAGTGATACCTCTACCATGCTTCTTTGAGACTTTAGTTTTTTCCAGAATAAACATAGACATACTTTATAGAGAAACTGTTAAATTCACAAGTACATCCAAGAAAAGGAAACCATCTTTAAAGTATACCAACAAATCCCTCTTTTATTAAAGAAAGTCTTTAAGATTTTTGGATTAAAAATGTAGAACTTCCAGTAAATTAAAATTTTTATAGCACAAAGGATAATGCAGTAACTAACATTTCATAATGACTAAGTTATAACAAGCAGAATGCTAGCTATAACTATTGCAGATGTTTTATTCAGTGTTGTGCCCTTTTAAAAATGTCTGAGTCTCCTTTCTGATTGGGGTTAGTTGATTGGGTAAGAAAGTACAGTGATGGTTCCAGCTTCAGCTTCCTATCCCCTACCTCCTAGTTTGACTTTGAAAATACTGGTAGTAACTTGAGTAGACCTAGAGAATGTTTTACACGGTTAGTTGTTGCTGAGAAGAGTTAAGCCCTAACTTCTTGGGGTTGCTTTTTAACTTTGGTTAGCGTTCAGAATCTTGTAGGACTCATGATTGAAGGAGCTGAGAAACTAATTTTTGCCTTTCACTAGAATTCCTGATTACTAAACCTAGATGGGTCCTTGTCACAATAGCTTGTATTGTGGAGAACTTGGCTGTAAGGCTGTGGAGCCATTTCTTCCTTCTGATCTTTTCCAAACTTACCCTGGTGCTAATTTCTTATTCATTGAAATTTATAGGTTTTTTTTTTTTTTCCTGTAGAGTATTTGAAGCTTCATACTTAATGTAGTAGCCACAGTTTAGCCATGGTGTTCATGGATTAAGTGTGAAAATACTGTTGAATGTCTACCTGTTACAAATTTATAGTTTATGAGTAGGCGTTCTTAGCTGATACTTTCATAGCTGTGATATTTTTTCCCAGTGGTAATCTCCAAATCCATGGTACATATAGAACCCTGAACAAAATTCTACTTTATCGGCTATATCATTGTAAAACCTTTGTAACTCCCATATTATGAACATCAAATGAGGCAATGTGTATAAAACTGTTTTGTAAACTGTGAAGTAGCCTACAGATACACTTAGCATTATTAATGCCTTCTCCAGATGTAACTCTGAAATGATGCTGGTTCTTTCTTTCTGTCACTAAAAAAGTGATTCTTAACCAGGAGAGAAACAAGGGACCCATTCCCTTCTCCAGGGGAATCTTCCTGACTCAGGGATTGAACCTGGATCTCCTGCATTGCAGGCAGATTCTTTACCATCTGAGCCACCAGGAAAACCCAATGTTTTCATAGTCATGGGTTACTGTGATTTTTTGATTACCTAATACTTGAACTACCACTTCAGTGGCGTGATGTAATTTATCAGAGTCCACCTTAAAAAACAGAAACTACTTAGAGATTTTTTAAAATGTTTAACTGGAGGATAATTGCTTTATAGTGTTGTGTTGGTTTCTGCTATACAACAGTGTGAATCAGCCATAAATATACATATATCCCCTCCCTCTCAAGCTTCCTTTGGACAAAGCGGAATCAGGATATCGAGTTTAAAAACACACTGCTTTAGCTGTGACCCTAGGACCAGGAAGCTGCCACCACAGTTGCCTAGACATGGGAACCTGCAGTCTGGCCCCCGCTGCAGCTGCCATGAAGCAGGATTGTGGAACTGGTGTCTCCATGGCTTTACTTGCCAGCAGAGACCCACCAAAGCTGCAGGAAGATGACTGTACCTCCTCTGCCATGTAAGTCTCAGGCATGTGTTTAACTGGTAGCCAGACTCCTAGCTCAAAAATGGTCTTAAGACATGTAGTTTTCAGTTTTCCCGTCTTTCTCATGCTGAAGGCATGTTAGAAGGCACAGGGGGAAAGGATGCTGATTTACTGTTTAAACATGTTCCATCTTACAGTGTCCCCACATAGGAAAGGTGTCAAAATACTCTCAAGGCTGGCAGTTGATTTACTTCTCACTTTGAAGTAGAATGAAAGTTATCTCTCCAAAGGTGCTGTCTCACCTATCACTCCCTTGCATTCTGAAATACTTTCTTGAATGGAGGGGGAGGAGGGCGTGGAGACGATGCTCCAGGAATTCCTCGTACCTCACAGCCTTTTTCGTGTCACATTCCAGAATCAGAGTATGCTTGTGGGAGCCCACTGCCTATGTGTCCCTTGTTAGCCATGCTCACCAGAACTTGTGCATACATCAGTGTCTGGCTCAGAGGCCAGCAGGGAAAAACTGCAAGTCCCACTGGCTGAATTTGCCTCGTTGCTTATATTTAAAACACAAGATTAAGAGGGGCCCTAGAAAAAAGCATGCTATTCTATTCTATTTTATAGTGTTGTATGTGTTAGTTGCTCAGTCATGTCTGACTCTTTGTGACCCCATGGATTGTAGCCCACCAGGCTCCCCTGTCCATGGGATTTTCCAAGTAAGAATACTGGAGTGGGTAGCCATTTCCTTCTCCAGGGGATCTTCCCGACCCAGGTATTGAACCCAGGTGTCCTGCATTGCAGGCAAATGCTTTACCATCTGAGCTACAAGGGAAGCCTTATTGTGTTACTGGGCGTTTAGAAATTCTGCTTCTTCCTGACTTCAGATTATACTACAAAGCTACAGTCATCAAGACAGTATGGTACTGGCACAAAAATAGAAGTATAGACCAATGGGACAAGGTAGAAAGCCCAGAAATAAACCCATGCACCTATGGGTACCTTATTTTTGACAAAAGAGGCAAGAATATACAATGGGTCAAAGACAGCCTGTTCAATAAATGGTGCTGGGAAAACTGGACAGCTACATGTAAAAGAAAGAAATTAGAATACTTCCTAACACCATACACAAACATAAAGTCAAAATGGATTAAAGACCTAAATGGAAGACCAGAAACTATAAAACTCTTACAGTAAAACATAGGCAGAACACTGGATGACATAAATCAAAGCAAGATCCTCTATGACCCACCTCCTAGAATAATGGAAATAAAAACAAAAGTGAAGAAGTGGGACCTGAATAAACTTAAAAGCTTTTGCACAGCAAAGGAAACTGTAAGTAAGGTGAAAAGACAACCCTCAGAATGAGAGAAAATAATAGCAAATCAAACAACTGACAAAGGATTAATTTCCAAAATATACAAGCAGCTCATACAACTCAATACCAGAAAAACAACCCAATCAAAAAGTGGGAAAGAGACCTAAACAGACATTTCTCCAAAGAAGACATACAGTTGGCTAACAAACACATGAAAAGATGCTCAACATCACTCATTATCAGAGAAATGCAAATCAAAACCACAATGAGGTACCATTTCACGCCAGTCAGAATGGCTGCGATCCAAAAGTCTACAAGCAATAAATGCTGGAGAGGGTGTGGAGAAAAGGGAACCCTCTTACACTGTTGGTGGGAATGCAAACTAGGACAGCCACTATGGAGAACAGTGTGGCGATTCCTTAAAAAACTGGAAATAGAACTGCCATACGACCCAGCAATTCCACTACTGGGCATACACACCGAGGAAACCAGAATAGAAAGAGACACGTGTATCCCAATATTCATCGCAGCACTGTTTATAATAACCAGGACATGGAAGCAACCTAGATGTCCATCAGCAGATGAATGGATAAGAAAGCTTTGGTACATATACACAATGGAGTATTACTCAGCCATTAAAAAGAATACATTTGAATCAGTTCTAATGAGGTGGATGAAACTGGAGCCTATTATACAGAGTGAAGTAAGCCAGAAAGAAAAACACCAATACAGTATACTAACGCATATATATGGAATTTAGAAAGATGGTAACAATAACCCTGTATACGAGACAGAAAAAGAGACACAGATGTATAGAACAGTCTTTTGGACTCTGTGAGGGCGGGGGGTGGGGGGATGATTTGGGAGAATGGCATTAAAACATGTATAATATCATATAAGAAATGAATCGCCAGTCCAGGTTCGATGCAGGATACAGGAAGCTTGGGGATGGTGCACTGGGATGACCCAGAGGGATGGTATGGGGAGGGAGGTGGGAGGGGGGTTCAGGATAGGGAACACGTGTACACCCATGGCAGATGCATGTTGATGTATGGCAAAACCAATACAATATTGTAAAGTAAAAAAATAATAATATAAATAAATAAAAAAGGGAAGGGATATATGTAAACCTATGGCTGATTCATGTTGAGGTTTGACAAAAAACAACAAAATTCTGTAAAGCAGTTAACCTTCAATAAAAAAATAAACAGTAAAAAAAAAGAGAAATACAAAGGGTGAGGTTGATAAAAAGCCAGAAAGTATCATTCATTATCCCATTAAAGAATTTTGTATTCATAAAAAAATTCGGCTTCCTTTAAAAATCCTTTTATGCATTTTTTTTGAAACTATAGCTTCTTACTTAGATTGTCGGCTGTTTATAAGTTTTGTTTCTTAAAAACTTTTAGCATATATATATATATATGTATGTATATGAAGTAATTTTAAACTGACGTAAAAGCAGAAATAGTTCAGAGTTCCTTATACCCTCCACCTAGATTTCCCAATTGTTGATATTTCTGAACCACTTTAGAATAACTTAAAAGCACAATTTCCCATTATATTTCTCAAAAAGTGTGTATTTTCTGAGTATAAGGACACCGTCCTACCTATTTACATCATAACCATCATGTTTAAATGTTTTAATGTGTGATTTGTTATGACATGGATTTTCCTTTTGAAAAAAAATACAGGGAGAATTTACTTTAATGCAGCAGGTATTACTGAAACTTGATGCAGTTTAAATGATTGTTTTCATTTCTGTCATTCATAAAGTATTTGGTGGCAAGCACAGGTTTAGGTACTGGAGAAACAAGCAGGATAAGCTTTGTGCTCTCGTTAGTTTATGATTCTGCAGGGGGAGAGAGGCAAAAGAATATCAGATGATGATAGTTTATAATGAAAATTAAATGAGTGTGAGAATGGAAGGTGGCTGCTTTAGCTCAAACAGTCAGGAAATACCCTGTGTCCATGGGATTCACCAGGCAAAAATACTGGAGTGGGTTGCCATTTCCTCTTTCAAGGGATCTTCCTGACCTGGGGATCAAATCTGGGTCTCCTGCATTGCCAGGCAGATTCTTCAGCATCAGAGCCACCAGGGAAGCCTCTGAGGAGACACTGAAGCCTAGATATGAATGATAGGAAGGAGCCAGCCATGGAAGGATCATTTTAATCTGCCCATAATTTGAGATGCTTTATCTTTTCAAAGGTGCTTATTTTCAGTGACTTCTAACAATATTAAGGACCTGTAAACCAACACATTTGCATAAAAATAGTGACTCCATTGGTACAATGTGTTATTTTTATGGTGAAAATACCTATCTGTTAATTTGTCTGATAAATGTGAATTTTCTATCTAGGTTTCCTAAAATCAGCACTGTGATGCTTTTCAGTAATTTATGTCAGACTGATTGCTCTTTCTTTTAAAAATTGAAGTGAAGTTGATTTATAATGTGTTAACTTCAGGTGTACAGCAAAATTGTTGAGATATATGTATATATATATTCTTTTATATATATTTTTTCAGATTCTTTTCCATTATAGATTATTATAAGGTATTGAATATAGTTCACTATGCTATACAGTAGGACCTTGTTATATATTTTATATATAGTAGTATATATCTATTAATCCCAAACTCCTCATTTATTCCCCCGCCTTTACCCTTTGGTAATCATAAGTTTGTTTTCATCAGAATGATTGCTCTTGCCTTCTTTGGGGGTGTTCAAGCCAGTGACACTTTTGTTCTGTGGAACCATTTATTTTCCATGGGAATGGTTTTTCTCATGGCATATTTATTCTTAGGTTTTGTTTTTTAAATGTACATTCACTCTTGAATGTTTCAGGCAGCAGCAGCAACAACCAGCTCCGCCAGGACAGCTTACACACCTGTGTGAAAAGTCGAGCACAAGTTCTGAAGCACCCGACAGTGATCTAGGTAGGCCTCCCGACCACACATTGTGTTTGTTACCTGCATGCTCTCTTTGACACACAGGCTCCATGGGATTTTTGGCTTTGTAGGCTGTTTTCTCCTCTTTCATTATACTGAAATTCTTGAATGAATTTGTGATCTACTAAACTTTCTTGGATTAAGGAGCCGGCTGACTCCTTAATGTACTTGTGTCCTTAAAACAGTCAATGAATGTTTTGCTTTAAAATTATAAATAGTACTTGCAATGTCACAGTAATTGGTACATTTTCCAAAAGTTTCTCAAAGATAATGAATAATAGTAGGTGGAAAATAAGTTCATTTTACTCCTTGGAAAACTAAAAACACTTGAGTGTAGTCTGCATTACAACGTAGAAGTCTAGAATTACTTATTAGACCTTGGTTTAATAAATAGGTCTTGAATGTTGGCCAGTTATTGGTAGTAGAAACTGAGTGAAAAAGAAACTGTATCCAACAAAGAACTTGTAAGTAGGACATAAAAAGAGCTCTCAAAACTAAGAAAATAACTCAAAAAGATGCGCAAAGGATTTGAACACTTTACCAGGTATATGGATGAAAATTGGGCATGAAAATACACTCAACATCACTAGTCATTAGGGAAATGCAAACTAATCCCACAATGAGATGCCGTTACACACTTGCAAGAAAGACTTAAGAAGATAATTAAATTGACAATACCAAACGCAGGCAAGAATCAGAGCAACTGGGACTCTCATACATTGTTAGTAGGAGTGTAAAATGGTGCAACAACTCTGGAAAAGAGTTTAGTATTTTCTTACAAACTTATATGTATACTTAACCATGGAATCCAGTAGTCCGACTCCTAGTATCTAACCAAGAGAAAAGAAAATTAGATTCACACAAAAACTTACTGTGAATGCTCTAGCTGATTTGTTCATAATAGCCCCAAACAGGAAGCTGCTTAAAGGTTGTTCTTCAGATGGTGAATAGACACATAAACTGTTACATCCAAACAAAGGACTACTATTAGCAATAAAAAGGAGTGAATTGGTACTTTTTCTTACACATTCTGCTAAGTACAGCTAACAACCCTGGGCTTTTGTATAAAGCAAATATAAGCCGAATCTGAAAGGCAGAGAGAAGACAAACTGGCTGGGAAGCTCAGTGGTTAGTAGCCTCAATTTTCTTTTTGCCCCAAGAAAAGCCCACTCTATGGAGTCATTGATCATAGAGAAAGCAAAGAAATCCATAAAAACATCTGCTTGATTGACTGTGCTAAAGTCTTTGACTGTGGGGATCACAGCAAATTGTGGATAAGTATTAAAAAGATGGGGATACCAGATCACATTACCTGTCTCTTGAGAAACCTATAAGGAGGCAAAAATATACAATGGAGAAAAGACAATCTCTTTAACAAGTGGTGCTGGGAAAACTGGTCAACCACCTGTGAAAGAATGAAACTAAAACACTTTCTAACACCATAGACAAAAATAAACTCAAAATGAATTAAAGATCTAAATGTAAGACTGGAAACTATAAAACTCTTAGAGGGAAACATAGGCAGGACACTCTCTGACATAAATCACAGCAAGATCCTCTATGACCCACCTTCCAGAGGAATGGAAATAAAAACAAAAATAAACAAATGGGACCTAATTAAACTAAAAGCTTTTGCACAAATAAGGAAACTATAAGCAAGGTGAAAAGGAGGCCTTCAGAATGGGAGAAGATAATAGCAAACAAAACAACTGACAAAGAATTAATCTCAAAAATGTACAAGCAGCTGATGCAGCTCAGTACCAGAAAAATGAATGACCCAATCAAAAAGTGGGCCAAAGAACTAAACAGACATTTCTCCAAAGAAGACATACAGAGGGCTAACAAACACATGAAAAGATGCTCAACATCACTCATTATCAGAGAAATGCAAATCAAAACCACAATATACCATCTCATGCCAGTCAGGATGGCTGCCATTAAAAAGACTACAATGAATGCTGAGGAGGTTGTGGAGAAAAGGGAACCCTCTTACACTGTTGGTGGGAGTGCAAACTGGTACACCTACTATGGAGAACAGTATGCTAAGTCACTTTAGTCGTGTCCGACTCTGTGCGACCCCATAGACGGCAGCCCACCAGGCTCCACCATCCCTGGGATTCTCCAGGCAAGAACACTGGAGTGGGTTGCCATTTCCTTCTCCAATGCATGAAACTGAAAAGTGAAAGTGAAGTCGCTCAGTCGTGTCTGACTCTTCGCAACCCCATGGACTGCAGCCTACCAGGCTTCTCTGTCCATGGGATTTTCCATGCAAGAGTACTAAAGTGGGTTGCCATTGCCTTCTCCAGGAGAACAGTATGGATATTCCTTAAAAAACTGGAAATAGAACTGCCATATGACCCAGCAATTCCACTGTTAGGCATACACAATGAGGAAACCAGAATTGAAAGAGACACATAAACCCCAGTGTTCATTGCAGCACTGTTTACAATAGCTAGAACATGGAAGCAACCTAGATGTCCATCAGCAGATGAACGGATAAGGAAGTTGAGGTACATATACACAATGGGATGTTACTCAGCTATAAAAAAAGAATGCATTTGAGTCAGTTGTAATGAGTTGGATGAAACTGGAGCCTATTATACAGAGTGAAGTAAGTCAGAAAGAGAAACACCAGTACAGTATATTAATGCATATATATGGAATTTAGAAAGACAGTAATGACGATCCTGTATACAAGGCAGTGAAAGAGACACATGTAAAGAACAGACTTTTGGACTATGTGGGAGAAGGCAAGAGTGGGGTGATTTTGAGAGAACAGCATTGAAGTATGTATATTACCATCTGCTAAGTCACTTCAGTTGTGTCTGACTCTGTGCAACCCCATAGATGGCAGCCCACCAGGCTCCCCTGTCCCCGGGATTCTCCAGGCAAGGACACTGGAGTGGGTTGCCATTTCCTTCTCCAATGCATGAAAGTGAAAAGTGAAAGTGAAGTCGCTCAGTCATATCTGACTCTTAGCGACTCCATGAACTGCAGCCCACCAGGCTCCTCCATCCATGGGATTTTCCAGGCAAGAGTACTGGAGTGGGGTGCCATTGCTTTCTCCGTATATTGCCATAGGTAAAAATAGATGACCAGTGCAAGTTTGATGCATGAAACAGGGCACTCAAAACTGGTGCTCTGGGACAACCCAGAGGGGTGGGATGGGGAGGGGGTTCAGGATGAGAGGACACACGTGCACCCGTCCCTGATTCATGTCAATGTGTGGCAAAAACCACCACAATATTGTAAAATAATTATCCTCCAACTAAAATAAATTAATTTAAAAAAACCTAGACAGTGTATTAAAAAGTAGAGATATTACTTTGCTTACAAAGGTCTGTATAATCAAAGCTATGGTTTTTCCAGTAGTCATGTATAGATGTGAGAACTGGACAATAAAAAAAGCTGAGCACTGAAAAATTGATGCCTTCGAACTGTGGTGTTGGAGAAGACTCTTGAAAGTCCCTTGTACAACAAGGAGATCAAACCAGTCAATCCTAAAGGAAATCAACCCTGAATATTCATTGGAAGGACAGATGCTGAAGCTGAAGCTCCAATACTTTGGCCACTTGATGCGAAGAGCTGACTCACTGGAGAAGACCCTGGTGCTGAGAAAGATTGAAGGCAGAAAGAATAGAGGATGACAGAGAATGAGATGGTTGGATGGCCTCACTGACTCATTGGGCATGACTTTGACTGGACTCCAGGAGATGGTGAAGGACAGGGAAGCCTGGTGTGGTGCAATCCATGGCGTGGCAGAGTCGGACACAACTGAGTGACTGAACAACAATGGGGAACTGGATCCCACCTGCCACAACTAAGAGTTTCCATGCTGCAAGTAAAAGATACCCCCTGTGCCACCAAAAAAAAAAAAGATCCTGCGTGCTGCAACTAAAACACAGCATAGCCAAATAAATCTTAAAAAGAACACTAGGAGGAATAAAAATATGTGTAAACACAATAGACTTGCCTCTCCTGTTCAGTTTTCTAAATTATATTTTACAATTACAGGAAGAATTATAACTGATTTGGTTTTTACTGTAAAATATAGGAAATACTTAAGGCAATTATAATCAGAGGAAAGTAAAGGGAGGTAAGATTTTTAACTTTCATTTGAACTGGTGCAGCCACTCTGGAAAATAGTTTGGTAATTTCTATAAAACCTGAATATACAGTGACAATAAAGCCGTTGGTTATATTCCCATTTAATCCTAGAGAAGTTAAAACTTGTGTCCATGCAAAAACCTGTACTTGAATGCTCATAGCATCTTTGTCATGATAAAAACATGATAAAAACAAGTGTGTTACAGTAGGTGAATGGTTAAACCAACTACGGTACATCCATCCCATGGATACGTCTCAGTATTAAAAAGAAACCAGGAACTTCCCTGCTGGTTCAGTGGTTAAGACTTCTGTGCTCCCACTCCTAGGGGCACAGGTTAGATCATTGGTCAGGGAACTGAGATCCTGCATGGCATGTGGTGTGGCCAAAAGAATTTAAAAAAAAATTTTTTTTTTAACTTTTAAAAAAAGAAACCAGTTGTGGATACATGCAGCAGCTTAGATGTATCTCAAGGGCATTATGCTGAGTACAAAAAAATAAATCTCAAAAGATCTCATATGTAGGATTCTAAGTGTGTGGCATTCTAAAAATGACAAATTGATAGAGATGGAAAGCCAATGAGCGGTTGCCTGCAGTTAAGGAATGTAGGGGGCCAGGGAAGAGAAGTGAGTGTGGATAAAAAGGGATGGCAGGAGGGGGACTTTGGTGGTACCTAACAGTTCTCCGTCTGGACTGTGGGGGTGGTGGTGGTTACACAGATCTTCACATACGACAAAATACCATAGAACTAGCACAACATTGTAAATACCAATGTCAGTATTCAGGTTGAGGTTTGAGCTGTAGTTACGTAAGATTTAATTATTAGGTGAAATTTAGCCAGTGTACACAGGACCTCTTTGAACTATCTTTGCACCTTCCTGTGCATCAATAATTATTTCTCAAAACAAACTTTCCAGTAATGTATGTATCATTGACAGACACAAAGTTAAATTTTCTTTCCCTTAGCATAATGTTTTTGTTGAAGATGCCATATTCAAAGGTTGCATACACAATGCATGATTGCATTTGTGTTGACTTGCAGGAAAAGGCAGAACTGTAGGGCAGAAACCATGTCAGTGGTTGCCTAGACCTAGGGGTTGGGAACTGGCTACAAAGACAGCATGAGGGAGTATTCTGGGTGCATGGGATGGTTCTGTCTGTGTCTGGGTGGTGCTGATGGTTATACCACTTGGTATTTGTCAAAACTTGAGGAACTGTCAAAGAGTGGATTTTACTGTCTATAAACTTTCAGAATCAACAAAGGAAACTATAGTAGTCAAGTAAACAGTTTCTGAGCGCTTACCTTTTGATGACTTTGGAAATTTTCCAGAACTTTCTAAGAAATATGTGTTTTATCCCCAACAGGTGATTCTATGAGTGAAGAAGACATGCTTCAGGCAGCTGTGACCATGTCTTTAGAAACTGTTAGAAGTAAAACAGAAGGAAAAAAGTAATACCTTTCACAAATCATTTAGATATTCAATCTTTCCAATATTGTCCTGTGTGATTACAGCATAGGGTCCATTTTGGTAATGTGTCAAAGAGAACAGTTTTCAACAGAGGAAAAAAGACTTAGGTGGTTTGCAAACAAAACAATGAGATGGTGGAGAAATACATCAGTTGTAGGACTAAAAAATGATCCTCCAAACACTAGCCAAAAAGGCATTCAGCAATTAAAGAAATTTAAAATAGTTTTCTAAATGTTCTTTTTTTCTTTTTTGAGTGTGCAATATCATATCTAAAATTAGGGCATTTTTCTTGGATCTTTTTGCAGACCAACTAATTATAACTAGCTCTGGCCACAGAACTTTCCCCACACACCTGGTCTTTTCCTCCTTTTTGCATAGGGAATCGGGCTCACTTTTATCATCTAATAGTTGCTCTTATTTCTCTTTAACCAAATTAACCTTGTAGGACAGTGTCTTCTCCATTTTGATAATAGCAGCGGTTCCAGGATAAGCTGTTTTCCTTCTGACTGTATCGTGCACTTGGGTGGTTTCTCCTCTTTATTTTCTCTGATCACAGTTTCTCTGTTACCTGGTTTTCATTATTTTCTACTACTCTGTTGAAAGACGGTAATGTTTCTTGAGGTTTTTAAGCCCTCGGAGAAGGGATCATTATTTCATGACTCCAGTGCATTCCTGTACTCTGAAATCAGCTCTACACAAGTATTTGAGAGTAAAAGAGAATTCTGTCATGTGTGAGCACATCCATTGTCAGATGCTTTGTGGCTGTCTCCTCAGTTAGGTCAGAACTTTAAGGCGTGTTGTAACCCTCTTTCCTGCACCCTGTTATTTCCTTTTCTTTTGAAATTGAGAAAAATAGGAGGAGCATAGTGTGCAAGCTTCCTTCTGTTACATACAGTGTGTGTAAAACAACATACAGGGCCCACTGTGAACGACAGATGAAATGTGGCCTTCGATTTTAGTAGCAGTTTAATTTTATTTTTCCTCTTGTGACCGGAGCTGTTTACAGTTGAGTTATGAATGTGGATGTCTGCTTCTGCTGTACATCTTTTAGTAGGTAGATCTTGCCAGAGATAACCATTTAGAACATGGAAATAATTTACCAACAAAACTGCATTGAAATTTGTACTGTGACTTGACACTTGCATCATGTTTAAATAGCTTCGAATTACAGAAGGCACAGTACTGAATGGATTTGTAAATAAGAAAGTCTTTAGTTTTGATAAACATTCTTTAATTGGGATGCAGAGTTTCCTGCTGGGTCATTGCGGTGGGATGATTTTCATGAAAGTTAACCATGTCTCTCTGAAATGGGCCTTTTAGATTCTCCCCTTCCCTCATTCTCTATCCCCCTTTGAAGCCCTTTTGAATGTTGAATTGTTCATTAGCTAAAATTTAAGAAGATTCAGCTGACAACTTAGAAAATTAAAGTATGATATATTGCCATACCCTGGTGTATGGCTACACACATTTTATCAGGGAATTTTTTGATGTAGGATTTATTGCTAACTGAAAAGAGATGACAAAATACCTTTTATTTATGATTATGAAATAGCTTTTACTTGGATAGAGACAGACTTTTTTTAAGTCATTATTTTGTGCCAAGTTAAGTTTTATGAAGTTCCCCTTACATAAAATTAAACAGTTTTATTTTAAAATCTAAAGGTTTCTTTTGACCATTGAAAATGTTTCAGAAGAATTATAAACTTTTAGAAGTGCAAGGGATGTTGGAGTTTGGTACTACTCCCTGAGATTTACAAACCAAAATATTTTAAGACTGGACATTTCTGTAGTTAACGCAAGTATGCTAGTCATATTTTCCATGGATATTTGACCTGTATCTTTTCTCATTGAAAAAAAATACATTAATTCTTACATTTGAATTGATGAACTACCTAATACAAAAGTGAAAAAGCGAATATACATTAAAAAGTTTTAACCTTGAAAATTTATAAAGTTCTTATATTACACACCCTTGCTAAAGCACTTAAAGGAATATAGGACGTTGACCTTCTTTTGTTAGGGTATTTTTTTAAAGCAGGGCTGAGCACACACTGGATATATTTGAATGTGTTTATTTAGTTTGTTGTGAAATTGTTCCATTTGGCAGGCAGACTCAGAATCACTAGAAAACTGCCATCTTGTGTGGATTGGCATAAATATTATTGAACATTTATATTCCATTTCTTAATTGATTGGCCAGTATGTAAAGATGCCAGTGCTCATAACCACAGTAAGAAAATTATGAAGTTACACAAAGTTATAGTTTACACAGGTTGTACGGTTTACTTTAAACCACCTGCAAGTCAGAAACAATGAAATTCACCGTAACTGTCCTGCTAAGAACTTTTATTTATAGAAAGATTTCCATTCTGTTTTACCAATTGGGAACACCTTGATGTTTAATATTTAAACTATTGGTATCATTTTTCTAATGTATAATTTGTATTACTGGGATAAAATAAGTACCATGGCAATGCTAGTGTTATAAGTGAAGTTTAAACAAGCTTTGGAAATAACACTTTCACACTGATAGATGTCATGGATTTAATAAGTAGTTATTTATGTTTCAAAAATTCAGAGTAGTTAACATCTAATCTAAACCATCATTAAACATTTTTACCATAATTAACATACAAATATTTCAGTAATGCAAGTAGTTTGAAAAGGCTGCTGCAGGTAAACTGTATTTCACCTCTAAGATCTTGGCCAAATAATTTACGATTCACAGAATATTTAAGGTGCTTTCTTTCTTTAAAACTTAATTTTTCTTAATTGAGGCTTTATTCATGCCATAGTTAATGAAGAAAAACTCCAAACTAGTTGAGGAGCAAAACTACCCATACTCTACATTGTTTCATTTGATGTTAAGTCAAATAAAGTAAGTTTTATGCCAGTAAGAGCCTAAGACATTTTCAATGTCTGCATGTTTGATACTGTTTTCAAATAGTATCACACTAGTGCCAAGATTTACTAAATGTCTTAAAATTGGCCCATTTGGAGGTGTACAAATGCAAAAAAGATGGATTCTCAGTGCACAGGCAAAAATGTAATGATGATAATTGAAATTGCCTAGATTGAAAAATAAATCTTAATGTTTTAAATTCTTAAGAGGATTCAATCTTTAACATTGATGACTTCCTATTAGAAACTTTATCTGTAATTGGAGCAACCTATGGCCACTACTTTCAAAGTTAATTGTTGCAGCTGGGCCCTGACAAGTATGGAGATATTACAGATGTGATCTTAATGAAGAAAAATCAGGTTGGATTAATTATTTCAGCAGTATAAGTAAGTTTTCATATTTTCAAAATAAAAACTTTGCTTCATTTCTGGTCCCTTTGTAACCAGCATCTTTTGTTAAAGAAATGAATGAACTTGTATTGTTTTTTAAATACACAACATATTTTTGTTTCATTTTGCTTTCATGAATGAAAATATTGACATGGTTGTTTAATTCTTGAATTTTGATTTTTTGTTGTTGTTCAAGAAAATGTCTGCTATTTTAATTTTTTTGCAAAATGGTCTGGCATTTTAAAAAATTAATGCTACTAATCACATCTAAATTATTGCAATTGGCATGTTTAATTATCATAGTATGTCAATAAATGTTTTAAGACTATGGATTCATAAGACAGGGAGTAGAAAGCATTTGTGAAACATATTTGGAAATTCCTGATTTGTTTAGGAAGCACTTGACTTGTCTCTTGCATAGTTCAAAAGTGAATATTTTCAGGAATTTTTTAAAGAGGAAAACATACATTTGAATGTGATTATCTAATTTCTACAACACTGGATAAGTAGGAATGCATTTTTAAAAATTACTGTTCTGTATAAGTAACCTTTGAAACTCAAGTAAAGAATTAAAAGCATCCTTTTGGCCACGACACAGGTGCACTGTGGCAGCGCCATTTGCTCAGGACCCAGCTCTGCAGCCCTTGTGTGTGCGCTCTTCTCTCTGAGCTGCCTTGCCGTTAATACACACACAGGCCTTCCTGTCTGGTCCTTAGAAAAGCCGGGCTTCCAAAGCACTGTTGAACACTGAGGATACTGTTGTTAATGTGGATGGTCGATGAGTTGTATTTTAAATATCAAAGATTATTAAATAAAGATAATGTTTGCTTTTTTTTACTTCTGTTTGTATTTATTGTTAAGTTCATAGCTTTGCCTTCAAAGTGTGGTTGGAGCATTTACACCACTGAGAGCTTTTCAGAAATGCTAAGTTTCAGGCCACACTCCCACCTACAGAAACAGAACCTGCATTTTTAACAAGATCCCCAGGAGATTCCCACACAGAGTGAATGTGAGAAGCATTGTTTTATGGACGTGGTAATAAATGAAGCTGGCTAGGGCCCACTGATAACTCCGTTCCAACTAACGGCTACCAGAGGGACCACTGTTATTGGATCCTCTGATCTTTTCTGAGAGGCCAAGAATTCCATATTTTTATTTGAAATCTGATTTTTAAATGTTGGCTTGATTTTTTTTTTTTCCCCACCCTGAGAGCCAAACAAAGCATACTAGTAACAGTTTTTAAGAGTGCTATTCTTCCTCACTGAACTCCGGACACCAGCCTCTAACAGTTGGAATCCACCTGGTTCAGGGTTATAGGATCCTCAGGTTTTATAATGACGGCTATCCATTTTAGCTTTAATTAGGGCTGGGCAAACAAAAATTTCCACTTGATGACATGCGATCGTCTTTTTAGTGTAACTCGGTAGCCAAATGGCTCTGATCTCATCAACATCACCTATGGGCCCTATGAAACTTACTTGTTGATTTAAAGGCACATTTTATGTCAGCTAAAAGCTTTTCAAAGGTTAGGGAAATTTGGGGTTGTCCTTATTCTGAAGATTTGCATGTTTGGGGATCCTTTTAACCATTTTGTGCCTGCCAGGCTCAATGCTCATCATTCTATAGGTAATTTGAGCCCAGCTGACCTTTTCAGCCTGTACTCTTGACAGTTCCCCGTAAGGCGCAGTGGAGCTAGCAGGCCTCATTTTAGGTCTTCAAAGAAACCAGGTTCTTTCTCACCGCCAGGCATCCTCACACTCCCCTTGCTCTTTCACCTTTGCCCTTTTGACATCCTTGTCCCGCAAGATCATTGGCCACCTCTGCTATGAGGACTTTCTATTTCAATTGACCACCACTCTTCATTGGACCTTGTTCTCTCAAGATTGTTCCTGTTCTCCCTGGATCAGAACCTCCCCCCGCTCCCCCCCGCCCCCCAAAAAAAAACCCTTTGTCTCGTGAATTATAAGAGAAAAGCAATTCTGTATCATTCATTCACTTAACTCAAGAAGACCTGTGTGCATTCCTGGCATGATTCTGGGTGCTTGGAACAGAGCCATGAACCAGACACTTTGCTCCGCTGCTGCTTGCATTCTGATTGGCCATGAGGCAGAGGAAACATTTAAATGACTGACTGTGACTTCATAACATGTTAAAGGCTGTGCTTGTTCTGTGAGATACAAAGACAAAACAGGATGATGTGAGAGTGTGTGACTGGGATGGAGGGCCTTTTCAGACTGGGTTCAAGGAAGGCCTCTGTGGAGGTGCCTTTTAGACACCAGGAAAATGAGGCAGCCGTGCAAGGGTGTGGTGCCACTCTACCTGCCTGAGGAAAGCAAGCACAGCAACTGAGGTGGGGGTGGCCGCTTGTCTCTGAAGAACACAGAAGGCTGGAGAGACAGGCAGGTAGTGCCCAAAAGCTGGAGTGTGTAACATGTTAAGAGAAGTCTAGAAAGCGTAGCCAGATTGTTCAGTGTAACGTAAATACAATCCAAACTTATCTTTGTAAAGCTGTACATAAGATTTTTGTTATGAAATGCAGTATTGCCTCACGAATCGATTGCTTCTCTGAGGTGCCCACCAGTGTTTTTGGGGAGAAGCTTCGAGAACAAGTTGAGGAGCGGCTGTCCTTCTATGAGACTGGAGAGATTCCCCGAAAGAATCTGGATATCATGAAGGAGGCAATGGTTCAGGCAGAGGAAGCGGCTGCTGAGATTACTAGGAAGCTCGAGAAACAGGAGAAGAAACGCTTGAAGAAGGAAAAGAAAAGGCTGGCTGCGATTGCCCTGGCTTCAGAAAATAGCAGTGCCCCGGAGGAGTGTGAGGAGACAAGTGAAAGACCCAAAAAGAAGAAAAAGCAAAAGCCCCAAGAGGTTCTTCAGGAGAATGGAACGAAGACCCTTCTGTCTCTTTTTCCAAACCCAAGAAAAAGAAATCTTTTTCCAAGGAAGAGCTAGTTAGTAGTGATCTTGAAGATACAGCTGGTACTGGAAGTCTTCCCAAGAGGAAGAAATCTTTTCCCAAAGAGGAACCAGTTACTGACCCTGATGAGTCAGAAAACAAGAGGGTCCCCAAGAAAAAGCGGAAATTGTCTTCCAAGGAGGAGCCACTCAGCAGTGGACCTGAAGAGGCTGCTGCCAGTAAGAGCAGCAGCTCCAAGAAAAAGAAAAAGCTCCGAAAGCTATCCCAGGAAAGTTAGAATGGACATCTTGCTAGTGGGGCATAACTTAACACAGGTATTCCCCATCCCATCCCCTAGAGCCCAGTAAAAATAAAAACAAACAAACAAAAAAGATTTTTGTTAGGTACAAAAGCCAGCCCTCCCTCCCAGTCACACATTACCATATTATCCTGTTTTGTCTTCGTATCTCACAGAGCAAGCATAGCCCTTAACATCTTATGAAGTCATGGTCAGTAATTTAAATGTTTCCTCTGCCTCATGGCCAATCAGAATGGAAGCAGCAGCGGAGCAGAGTGTCTGATTCATGGCTCTGTTCCAAACACCCAGAATCATGCCAGGAATGCACACAGGTCTTCTTGAGTGAGTGAATAAATGATACTGTATTGTTTTTCTCTCATAGTTGTTGAGACAAAGGCTTTATTTTTGGTGGGGGTGGGGAGCATTCTGACCTAGGGAGAATAGGAATGTAGTCTAGCTTTTGTACATAACAAAAATCTTACGTACAGCCTTACAAAGTAAGTTTGGATTGTATTTACATTTTATTACACCAAACAATCTGGCTCTGCTTTCTAGACTTCTCTAGAATATCTCAAGCCTCTTTAAAAAAAAATTTTTTTTTAAACACCATTAACTACATCTTTGACTAAAGAGCATCCCATGCCAGTGTCCACCTTGTTATTGTTATTGCTGTTCAGTTGCTAAGTTGTGTCCAACTCTTTGGGACTGCAACATGCCAGGCTTCCCTCTCCTTCACTGTCTCCTGGGGTTTCTTCAAATTCATGTCTATTGAGTCAGTGATGCTATCTAACCATCTCATCCTCTGCTGTCCCCTTCTTCTGCTTTCAGTCTTCCCCAGCAGCAGGGTCTTTTCCAATGAGTCAGCTCTTCATGTTGGGTGGCCAAAGTATTGGAGCTTCAGCATCGGTCTGTCAAATGAGGATTGACCGTTTGGATCTTCTTGCAGTCCAAGGGACTTTCAAGAGCCTTCTCCAGCACAATTTGAAAGCATCCATTCTTTGGCACTCAGCCTTCTTTATCCAACTCGCATATCTGTACAAGACTACTGGAAAAACCATATCTTTGACTATATGAACCTTTGTAGGCAAAGTGATGTCTCTGCTTTTTAATACACTGCATAGGTTTGTCATAGCTTTCCTTCCAAGTGTCCACCTTAAGCAACCCAAAAAACTGAATTTTTAATACCACAAGTATACTGCTATCTCAGATCAGAATTTCTGGCAAGGCTCCCATTTACCACTTGTGCATTTTGTTTTTCTTCGCATCTTACATTTATGCAATATTTTTCATCAATATCAGAACTACATTTCAGTTTAGAAAACTTAGCCTGGTATTTTGTTTCTGAATCCACATTGTCAATTGTAGTGATTCATATCTGAGTAGTTCCTTTTTGTCTTTCTCAGCCACTTACTTCTAGTCCAGGACACCATCATATCACATATAAGCATGTGCCATAACATCGTACCTATTCACCTGGCCTTTGGCTGCTCTGATTTGGAACTAGTCTTCCCAAAGCTGCTTAGTTTTGTCACTCCAATTGCCTTTAAGTGAGCCTTCATTAATTTCTGTCAACATGTTGTAGGGAATGATGATGTGTAAATATTGGAAAGGATGATGCCTAATTAATTATTTGCTGATATGACTGTATGCCTACAGAACATAAGAAAATTAATTGAAAAGCTACTGAAACTGATGAAGGAGGTCAATAAGTCAACAAAAAACCTATAGCTTGTTTGTATACCAGCAATAGCATGTTAGAAAACAACATGCAGCAGTACCAAGCCTAACAATGTCTAATCCCTGAAACACCAGATGAGTCGCAGGTTCCAAGCCAAGGTAAGTGGAACGGCCCTTTTTTCAGCCTTCAGCAAATATCGTCACACAGGCTCCGGACAGCTCTGCTGGTGACCAGAGTCCTGCTGAGTCTCTCAGAAAATAGATCAGAGGGATCTGATCCCATGTTGTCTCTGTCTCCGTTGCATTCCTGCCCTCTCAAAATAAGATACAGTTTCTCCAAAAGCTGTATTTCTATTCTGCACAGGGAGAGCTCTGTCTCCAACATGGAAACCTTCTCAGGGCCAAGGCAGATTTAGTTTTTTTTTTTTTTTTTGACCAATCATCTCAAACGTCTTCCAGGGGCTTCTAGTTAAGTACAGAGGATTTCTGTGTGATTCCACATATATGAAGTACTTAGGCTGATCAAATCCATAGAGACAGGAAATAGGATGGTGGTTGCCAAGGGCTGGGTGGAGCAATAAGGAATAAGGACTTACTGTTTAATGGGTACAGAGTTTGAATTTAGGAAGATGAAAAAAGTCCTGGAGATGGATGGTGATGTCTGCCCAACAATGTGCATGAACTTAAAGCAACCAGATTGTATACTGTAAGATGGTAAATTTTATGTAAATTTTATCACAAAAAATACATAGGATGGACTTCCCTAGTGGTGCCGTGGGTAAGAATCTGCCTGCCAATGCAGGGGACACAGGCTCAATCCCTGGTCTGGGAAGATTCCACATGCAGCAGAGCAACAAAGTCCACACACCACAGCTACCGCGCCAACATGCTGCATCTACCAAAGCCCAAGCACCTAGAGCCTGTGCTCTGCAACAAAAGAAGCCAGGGCAATGAGAAGCCCAAGTGTCACAGTGAAGAGTAGGCCCCACTCCCACAACTAGAAGAAGCCCTTGCAAAGCAGTGAAGATCCAGTGCAGCCAAAAAACAAACAAAAATTACATGTGATTGATTACTGTATTTACTTCCTTCCAAAATCCCACCTAAATTAAAGGAAAAAAAAAAAAAAAAAACCCACCTCAGGTACAGAGAGACCAGCAGAAGAGGTGAATTCATTGAATTAGATTTGACCATCATAGAAAAACCTAATATAACAATGACTTTACATGCTACAAGTCTTCAGGAAATGTAGAGACTGCCAATCCAGGGGTGATAGGGTCACACTGTGTCAGGAATCTGTTTTCTGTATTCTCACATTACATACATGGCTTCCTTTGCTAATGTCAACTCATGGATCCAAGACAGCTGCTGTGGTGCCCACGATTACTTCTGCATCTCAGCAACCAAGAAGCAAAAGAAGGGTGGGAAAAGGCCACATGCCTGTCTTTAAGGTTACCTCCTTGAAGTTGCACACGTCACTTCCACGTCTTCGACATGGGCCAGAAGTGACTCACAAGACTACTCCTAGCTACAAGGTGGTTTTCATTCTGGGTAGTCATGAGTCTTAGCCTGGGCACCCTTGAGACAGACCTTGAGATAAGGGAATGCTATTTTTCAAAACGTGCTCTCAGGAAAAAAAAAAAAAAAGCTTTCAGGAAGGAATGGAACAGGTGTAGGGGAGTGGGAAAGTGAGATAGGAAAAGGAGGTCAAGCAAGCTTGTAAGAGGAAACAGAGCCTCAATCCTGCAGACAGGTCCAAAGGCAGTGTAGTTCCATCTTAGAGATGCTCCACGGTGGGCATGGGAGTTGTGTTTTAGCACTCTTGGGCACAAGCAACGTGGGCTCTCGCAGTCCAAAGGCAGCCCTCTGCCAAAGAGAAACAGGTGCTGACTTTTGGGAGTAAAAGTACCCCAAGAACAGGTCGTGCACAAAACCAGTAAAGGGATGATGAGATCAGGAGGAACACTGGCATCTTCTGTCGTGCCACAGGTCCAGGTAAAAAGTGAGGATTCAAGCACTGTGTGAAAGGGGAGAACAGACTTTGGGGAACAATTAACAGTCACTGCTATCTGAGGTGGGGGCTTCCCTGGCTGCTCAGACAGTAAAGAATCTGCCTGCAATGCAGGAGATGTGGGTTTGATCCCTGGGGTCAGGAAGATCCCCTGGAGAAAGGAATGGCTACCCACTCCAGTATTCTTGCCTGAAGAACCCCATGGACAGAGGAGCCTGGGGGTACCCAGTCCATGGGGTTGCAAAGAGTCAGACACGACTGACTAACACTTTGACTTTCTTTCACCATTGGAGGTGATAGGAGATGTGAACTTTTTTTTTTTTTTTTTGAAGATGGAACGTTGATACAGGAATGAGCAGAACTGGGGGAGCTGCATAGTAAGTATTAAACAGAAGGTTGTCCAACAGCACACAGGACAGGGAGCAACAACTGTCTTGGAAGGTAGGGGTGAGATGTGGACTGAAATCAGGATTGGTTAAAAATACTTGAAAAACAGCTGTTTCCCTAGAGAGGGGACATTCATCAATAAAAAAAAAATTTAAATAATTTGCAGAACTGAAAGATATAGTTTTAAAAAGGGTTTGCTAAGTGCCCAGCACAATGAGTGAAACAACAAACAAACCCACCCAGGGCACATCCTTATTAACTTCAGAGCATCATAGACAATAAGAGCCTACAGCTTCCAGAAGGAAAAACAAGGCCCAGAGAACAGGTCAGAGGAGAGTGGAGCAGGGAACAGAGGACTCTGGGTAGAAGAGTCTAAGCAAATAATAGAATTCTTGATGCCTTCTTGAAAACAGAATTAGGAGCATGTTTTACAATTCTGTTGCTAACTTTTAGAAGGATTAGTGATTCTGTAATAAACAGAAAAGGGCTTCCCAGGTGGTGCTAGTGGTAAAGAACCTGCCTGCCAATGCAGGAGACATAAGAGATATGGGTTTCATCCCTGGGTGGGGAAGATCCCCTGAAGGAGGGCATGTCTACCCAACTCCAGTATTCTTGCCTGGAGAATCCCATGGACAGAAGAGCCTAGTGGACTACAGTCCATGGGGTCACAAAGAGTCAGACATAACTGAAGCGACTTAGCACACATGGGGTAACAGAAAATTATGCAAATCTAAAAGATGGAGTTTGTTAACTTCAGGAAGAACAGGTTGAAAAATAAAGGAAATGTAATCTTAGTACACCATGTGGCTCAGTCAATGAACAACACTTATGTAGGCATATAAGATAAACTTCAATTTGAATTTTTAATTGGTAAATTAAAATTTTAATTTTACCAATAATTATGATGTCATTCTACTGGGAGCTTAGAAGGAAGGGAAATAGAGATAGGTAGTAATATAAGAGTTCTAATCTTTTATTTTCTGTAATTGAGAGTAGGTAGATAATGTCAAAAATTATGAGAAAATAATGAGAAAATGGCAATATAAGGATCATATTTAGAAATCGAGAGGGAATGATCAGACTAATATTTTTAAATTCTACTCTAAAAAGTCATTTTTTTCTTTACATAAACATAAAAAAATGGGTTCTTTTCTTTTTGTATAAATAAACCCATTTGGATGGTTTCTTCAGAACAAAGTGACTGCTTTCCCTAGAGAAGTGTTGATGATGCTGCCTCTTGAGAAATGGAAACAAGTTTGCAGTTGATAGCATTTTTTGGTTAGTTTTTTTAAAAAGAATCTTCTATCTGTTGAGCTTACAAAAATCCTAGCTTCAGAATTTCAACTGGGCAGCCTAGCTTCACCACAGGGAGCTTATTCAGGTTCCTGGGCTGTGTCTGGTGTGTCTGCTGTAGCTGGGCTTGTTTTGTTACTCATTAAGTGATGATGAACAGCCTTATTCGCTATAGGGGATTTTGGTAGGAAAAGGAGAGGGCCATTAGCCCAAGCTTCATCAAATTTGTACGACTTTTGTACAGTAAAAAAATATCAAACATATGCAAAAACAAATGACTCCCCTATGTACCCATCAGAGGATAAGATGGCTGGATGGCATCACTGATGCAATGGGCATGAAGTTGGGGAAACTTGGGAAATGGTGAGGGACAGGGAGGCCTGGTGTGCTACAGTCCATGGGCTTGCAAAGAGTTGGACACGACTGGGCGACTGAACAGCAACAAGAACATGTACCCATCACCCAGCATCAATAATGACCAAGTCCTGACAATTCTTGATTCATCCACCCTGTCCCCATTTTTTTTAAGCACATCCCAAACATCACATCATGCTATATGTGTGTGTGCATTAGTCCCTCAGTCCTGTCTGACTCTTTGTGACCCTGTGGACTGTAGCCTGCCAGGCTCCTCTGTCTATGGAATTCTCCAGGCGAGAATACTGGAATGGGTAACCATTCTCTTCTCCAGAGGATCTTCCTGACCCAGGGATGGAAGCTGGGTCTCCTGCATTGCAGGCAGATTCTTTAGCATCTGAGCCACCAGGGAAGTCCATCATGCTATATATATCAGAATCATACTTTAAGTTTCTTGGACCATAGTCCATCACAATGAAAACAATCCTCGATAAAGAGGATTTTAGACATAGCTTTTATGTTAATACCTTAATACATAATACAAAGGCATGTGTTTTGTTTTCTGCATTAACTGCAATATCTTTATGGCATGACATGAATTTATAAATGACACTCCAGAGAATTTACACCTCTAGGAAATAAGAGCTTGATTTACACCAAACTTTTCCCTGTTATACAGGAACCCATTGAGGTTCTAAGTTCATGTGACTCCTTTTCTCTAAACAATTCTTCATTCTACTCTGAGTAAAAACTATACCCAATTATCAGGTCCTATATGACCTGCCCTCCCCTATTTGAACTTCTTGGTCCTCACTGGTTATTGCCTTTCTCCAGCCCACTCTGCTCCAGCCATCCTTGCCTTTTTGCTAATCCTCTAACCTGGTAAGAATTCTCCTGTCTCAGGACCTTTGCATCAGCTGTTTCTTTTGCCTGTACTGCTCTTTCCCAGATACCCGTCTCACTCTCTTATTTCCTTCAAGTCTCTGTTCGAATATCACCTTACCAGGGAGTTCTGACCACTTTCGACAACATTTACAAGCGTGCTCTCTCCCCTACATCCCTTCCATACCATTCTTACCCTGTTTAATAGTGTTAGTTCCCCCACAGCAGTCATCATCATGTAATACTTAACACATTTTCTCATCAGTTCCTTCCCAGTAGAATGCAAGTTCCATGAGATCAGGGACTTTGTGTATGTTTTTTCTCCTGCTATATCCCCAGTGCCCAGAATAATCTATTGTTATTGTTCAGTCACTCAGTCGTGTCCAACTCTTTGCGACCCCATGGAGTGTAGCAAGCCAGGCTCCTCTGTCTTCCACTATCATCTGGAGTTTGCTGAAATTCATGTCCATGGAGTCAGTGATGCTATTAACCAACTCATCGTCTGCCCATGAATAACTTGCAGGTCACCTTTATGTCATAATTTTAAAACTTTACACTTAAAATAGAACTCACCATGTACAGGCACTGTTCCAAGCACTTAAAAATACAATTTTATTTAATCCTCCAAAAAACCCCACCCTGTAGGATTATTTATCATTCCCCAACTTACAAATGGGAGACTGGTATACATAGAAGTTAAGTAACCTACCCAAGGTCACACAGCTAATAAAGATCTAGGCAGTCAGACCCCAGTGTCTGCACATCTAACCCCTGGGCAAAGATGCCTTTTAAAAAATATATATAGAAAACATTTAATAAACACTGCCAGTACAAGATACAAATTTTATTCTAAAAGCATTCAGATTTCAGGGAGGGCTACTATTCCTTGGACATGAACTTGGCAAACTCTGGGAGGTGGTGAGGGACAGGGAAGCCTGGCATGCTGCAGTCCATGGGGCTGCAAAAAGTCAGACGTGACTCAGTGACTGAATAACACTATTCCTTGGTGCCATCATATTTCAAACACCTGAGGCATTCCTAATGTTCCATTCACAAATAATGAAATCTGTAATGACCCCTGCTGTGAATAAAATCAAGGAGAAAGGTGCCAGTATACTAGGTTCTATGCTTAAAAGAACTGCAGACCTATCTTATTCTTTTCAAAGTAAAAAATGTGACCGTCTCTCTGGCCAGGTAGCGTAGGTCCACATAGCACTGCAGCAAATGCCTGTAAGTCACGTGACATTTTTCCTCTGGGGAAGGTGTGTGCACCAACTGTGTAACTGAGTATCCTGGGAGGGGAGGGCCCTTGCAGGGCTAGTGTCATAATACCCTACGAGGGAGTTCACATTAGAAGAGCATTTCTTCTGCATAAAGTTGCCCCGCTGTCCTCTTCAGAGTTATTTTGAAACAAGTAGTCTGTATATTTAACTTTACAGGTTAGGTCGGTTTCATTAAAAAAAAAAAAAAGCTCTTTTTATTAAAGAAGGCATTGGTTTCAGCTGTGAGCTGGAAAGGCTGCAGAGAAAATTTCCTCTATGAAAGTAATCAACACAAGTATGTTTGCTGCCTGGACATTTGAATTTGCAACCCATCCTTTCTGTGTAGCTTTGGTTCCTACCGTAGTCCCCAGTACACAGCGGCCCTTGACAGGGTGTAGAATAATTGTCACAGTACACGTGTGATAAGTTATGTAAAATCCACTTCTGATCCGGTGGAGGATCCCCGCCCAGTCTCCTCGCACAGCTGCTTTCGCGAGGGTAATCAGAATTAATACACTCAGGTTTCCCCAAGAATAAGAGTCCATGGGGTTCCCAGGCTACGCCGGCTTCGGGGGGCATCCCCTGAGGGTCGCCTCTGCCTGAAACCCAGCTGCACTTGGCAAGAGCGCCGCGTCGCCGCGGGTTCCGATTGGTATTCCACCTGCTGCCAAAGCCGGCGGGCTACGTGGAAGTTGACCTTGCCCTGGGGCAGGAGGCTGCGGCCACGGCGGCCGCACGCAGTCCTCCACGATCCCATGTTCCCCGGCGCCCAGGACACGTCCGGCGGCTCTGAAGGGCCTTTCTACGCTATCACGGCGCCTCTCTATGATCCATAGACGCGTTCCTAGTGGGTGTCATGGCGGCCGGCGTCGAGTTGGCAGGAGTTGCCCACGGAACTAGGGAAAGTCACTGAACCAGAAGAAGTGGCCTAATCCGGATGGTGGGAAGTCGTGAGAATGAGCGGAGGCCCACGGGGGTGACTGTGTCACTGGAGGCAGGCCCCTGGTAAAGTCTCAGGCCAGGCCTTTGCGTTTCTAATCAGAGCCCGGCGGTTGGTGGGAGCCCCCGAAACCGGCGTGGACTGGGATCCATTCCCCAGTCGTGTTATCGATTCCTGAGTGTTGTGATTTGGACAGTCCTGCGGAGGCAGCGGTTCGAGGACATTTGGCAGAGTAGTCCGACGACGCTGGCTGCTTTTCTCGGAGCAGAGCGGACCTTCTCTAACCCGCAGCGATGTCGTCCTGGCTTGGGGGCCTCGGCTCCGGCTTGGGCCAGTCCCTGGGTCAGGTCGGGGGCAGCCTGGCTTCCCTCACTGGCCAGATTTCAAACTTTACGAAGGATATGCTGATGGAGGGCACGGAGGAAGTGGAAGGTAACAGCTGGGGCGATGGAGGGAGGGGTTTATTGGGACCCTGGGAGCGTCCGTTTGGTCCCCAGGTCCATCTGTCATGAGTCGCAGACAGGTCTAGAGAAGCGTCACTCCGCCCTTTTTTCTTTACATTTCTCCTTTTGCCTCTTAAGTGATTTTCTCTAATGAGAGACCACTAGGGTGGGGGAAAGAGTTCTGGTGGTTCTCCTTTGAGTACCCGGGATAGCTCAGAGCAGAGTGAAACTGCCCTTACATCGCGTAGAGTTTATTTTTCTTTGGTTCATCCACACCCACCGCTTACTTTGGCCTTAACTTGGAGGCGGAACTGATTTTGATCCTCTTCCTTTATACCGACATAGTTTAAATAATTATTTGTATTATGACACGTAGTCACTTTTTTTGGCTGGAGGGGGTTTCTTCGATTTTCGTAACAATAAAATATTTAGTGGCTCTTACCCTTTCTTACTTGAATATATGTTAGTGAAACATGAGTATGGTTTTGCTATTATTGTGTATTTTTGCTAATTCTGATGGCACATTACAGCGTCTCAGCTGAGAGTGTATATTCATGCCTAATTGCCCAGTGCCTCCCATATTGCTCAGGAGAGCAAGGAAGGTAACCCTGTTCTTCGGTCCCTTTAGCAACCTTCACTCATTTTTGAAGTCCTCATTTTGTTTTACTAATGAATAGTGGCCAGGAGTTACATGGTAATCAATGATTAAGTTAATTGCTGTTTTGATTTCTTGATACTTCTTTCATCAAGTAGTATTTAGATCAAAAGAATTCTTTAATTTCAGTCTAGATCTGCCTCCAGAGAGGGTGGTCTTTTGGATGAGAGCAGTTCCTTTGCTAGTTTTGTTTGTTGTAAATAAATTAGCATTCTGGTTTAATTTTGTAATACTGATTTAATGGAGTATGCATGTTTATTTGGTTGAAATAGAGAAAGATAGTTTGATTTAGAAAGATAGTATCTATATTTAGGATTTCTGTGGGGTCTGTTTAGAAGGGAAGAAGATTGGGTAGCTGCTGTTAAATGGTAGCTGGTACCATTTAACTGCTTGGGGTACCCCTGGGGTGGGGGGTACATCAGGTGGGATGGGTTGAGGTGGGAGTTAAAGGGATTCTTCCTGTGTTCAGAAAACGATCATATGACATTGAGGGCTGTCAGAAGCAGAAAAGGGCTAGCTAACCTGGGGAATGCCTAGTCTCTCCTTGTTTCCTAGATAGGGGAAAACAGTTGACTATTTCTTTGACCCTAAGCCAGAACCCGCGGACTTCCCCCTCCAACTTGGATGTCCTACAGGCTTAAGGTGGAATTCATTTTGTTTTTCCTACCAAATGTGCTCCCGTATTCTTACTTTTAATGGTTTCACCAGCTACCCGTTCTCCTAAACTAGAAATCTTTGTCTCATTGTTTTGCCTCTTTTTTCTCCTACTTTCAATTGGTCACCAAATCTTGTTCATCTGGTGCCTGAAGTGCTTCTTATATTTGTCCTTTCCTTTATTATTCCTCCTTTAGTTCCCATCCCTGTTATCTATCCCACACACTATTTCTCTTTCATATCCTGTCACTTGTTTCTTCCTCCTTTATTCCATTTTCTGTTGTGTTACCAGTTACTTTTCTAAAAACAAATGTGCTTTAAAAATCTTGACTCTGTACTTACGGGATAAAACTCAAACATCTTAACTGGGGGGGGACCAAAAACCTATCCTATCTGGGTTCAACCTATCTCTTTCAGTCTTATCCCTTGTTCCCTCCCCCTTCTCTCTCAATAGCCACATAGATGTACATTCATATACACAAGCATGCTTGCACCCAGGATTTCTGTAAGGGAACTTTGTGAGGTACCTACACAGCTCCAAGCCTATGCATGGAAAGCCTTTCCTTTTTACCTCCTCCTCTACCCTCCTTGGAGAAGGCAATGGCACCCGACTCCAGTACTCTTGCCTGGTAAATCCCATGGACAGAGGAGCCTGGTAGGCTGCAGTCCACGGGGTCGCTACGAGTCGGACACGACTGAGCGACTTCCCTTTCACTTTTCACTTTCATGCATTGGAGAAGGAAATGGCAACCCACTCCAGTGTTCTGGCTTGGAGAATCCCAGGGACGGGGGAGCCTGGTGGGCTGCTGTCTATGGGGTCGAACAGAGTCGGACACAACTGAAGTGACTTAGCAGCAGCAGCAGCAGTCTTTATCTTGGAGAAGGAAGTAGCATCCCACTCCAGTATTCTTGTCTGGAGAATCCTCTGGACAGAGGAGCCTGGTGGGCTGCTGTCCATGGGGTCGCACATAGTTGGACACAACTGAAGCGACTTAGCATAGCGTGCTACCCTCCTTTGCCTAGAAAACAATTTTTCCTGCACGACCCTGCTGACATGTCAGGTACCTGGTGAAACCGTTCTCACTCCGTGGCAGGTTGAGTCGCCTGTGTCTAACAGGACTTTGTGGATCTCTGTCTCTGACAGCTCTATTTTATTGGTCCTTATATTATTAGCATGTGTGGTACCTTCCTTGGTGCATAGTACATGCTTAGTAAAAATTTTGCTAAGTAATTAAAAATCTGTTTTTATTGTTTTGTCTTTGTATTAAAATAGGACTTGCTTAACATCCAGTTTATTGAGTTTATAAATCATTTAAAAATAGGGTCAGAATGCAGTTCATTTATTCATTCAACAAGTGTTAATATTGAGTGTCTACCCTGCGCCAGCAATGAACAAGATAACAGTTCAGAATAGCACTATTGATACAACTTGAAAATTGTCTGTAGTTACAATATCAGAAAGTTGCTATTCTACCAAGCACTACACTGATTTAGAGCTTGGGCTTTTAAATCAGACATGGATTGAAATTCCACATCCATGGGTTACAGATTGTGGGGTCTTCAGCAAATTATTAAATACTTAACCTTTAAAAAGCAAAGTTTTCTTATCTGTTAAAAAGAGATAATTCTACCTATCATGAAGTTGGGAGGATTAAATGAAATAATGAGGGCAACATGCCTAACCTAACACCGTGCCGAACAAATAGTAAGCACTAATAAACGATGGTTGTTATTTTTGTTTTCCCTCATTGAGGAAAACTTTTTTGGTCTGCATAACATCTCCCCTTTATCTTAAAAAGGCCATATTCTGGGAAGAGGGATATGGAGGGAGGTCTTCATGACCTTGTTTTTCTTTAATCTCTCTTTGAAACAGTTGCGGCTTCTAACAGTGACCTTCCTAAACAGATTAGATTATAATTTGTTCTCTTCTGAGTAGCAATTAGACAGTCTTGTCAGAGTTTCAAGCAATTTGTATAAACAACCATACAAGCATCCCCACCTAGTGATTTTTCAAAACAAGAAGAGCAGGTTTGTCATTATTATTTATTGGATGACACTTGTATTTTCCTTTGATTTAAACTGTAATTCAGAGAAGTTATTTTTATAGTATTAAAGAGCTGAAAGTAATGAAAAATATTAATACTTAGAAAAGAAATCTGACTGTGTGGAGGTTGATTATCTGGCAGCATCAACTGCCATTTTGGTCCTCTGGCTTTCCTTTTAAATGAAAATGTACAAAACAAGACTGAGTTCATTCTCATTTTCAATAACTTGTGTCCATGTTACTCAAAATAAGGGTTCTTTTACTGCATTTTTATTCTTTGTTTAAGAAGTCACTAATTTTTTTGGTAGTATTGGAAGCAGAAAAAGTTAGTAAGACCTTAAACCCCAGTTGCATAAGAAGTTAGAAATATGTCATTGAGAATTCCCTGGCAGTCCAGTGCTTAGGACTTGGTGCTTTCATTGCTGAGGGCCCTAATTAAATCCTTGGTTGGGGAACTAGGAACCCACTGTGCGGCCAAAAAAAAATTTTTTTTTGCATCCTATTTGCATACCTTTCATCAAAAATTATACTAAGCAAACAGAGATTAATTTTCCATTACAAAATTTTAATGAACACTTCCAAGGGGTAAAGGTAGATGCTCTTGAATATAGAAAATAGGCAAAATGACTTACATGACAATAAGTGTCTGTAACAGTAGAGAATAGTGATAACAATCTGGTGATGTTTGTCTTCTGAATTTGTCCTCAGATCAGCATACCATTCTGTTTAAAGCTCAGTGAAATATATTTTCCTAAAGACGCCTGTTTACTTCACGTGATGTTGACCATATATTCAGTATATGCCGTTTCTTTTGTAGCAGATTTACCTAATGCTAGGAGAAAGGAAGTTGAAGCCATTCATACAATCTTAAGATCAGAGGTAAGGAAACTTAAAGATTTAGATTTTTCTTTTTTGAAACCATGAGTTATTTACACTTTATTTCAGTCCTCTCTTTTTAATGCACTTTTTCTCTTCCCCTTGATCTTAGTTTTCTTGTCTTTTTTGAAGCTCTATCTTCCTTTGATGAAGATATAATTACATGTTACTGCACTTTTCTGTTAAATATTCCCACCTCTTCTTCTGAATAGTGGAAGAAGGAAATCTGCCCAATATAGAAACAATAGTGGCAACAATTTCAACATTTCAAGGATTCACAATGTTTTAATAGTGTGCTAAAACTGCAGTTGTACATTTAAGTGTAATGTGAAGAATGCATTTCTGTTTAATATAGAGTTTTTAATTCCCTAACATTAAAAAGGTGTGATATTTGTATGCAGAGAATGTAGAATGTAAGAATAGCAAATTAATTTTACCGTTTTTTTTTTCATTATTAGTCAGTGCCTTGTGGTAACTAGCTCTGGTCATTGTACTTAATAGGGATGACGAAAACTTGAAGAGTTCAAAGGTAAGCCATGAAAAAAATGAAAGGTTTTAAAATGGCATCTATTATAAAGTACTAAAGACATCTAACCATTGGGTTGGCCAGAAAGTTTTTTAGATGTTATGGAAAGCCCTGAATGAACTTTTTGGCCAAGACAATGTTTAGCCTTTGGATAAGAATGGTGAGGGAGCGCATAATAGTATTTCAGCAAACGACATTCTTAGAGGACTGTGTAAGCATGTTTCCCCTTGCTAAGCCCATAAAAAAGAAAATGGAATTTAGATATAGGAAAATACTTTCTGACAACAAGCATCATTGAACTCTGGTCTATATTAACAAGGGTTTCCCCAATGGCCCAGCAGGTAAAGAATCCACCTGCAGTGCAGGAGACACAGGAAATGCGGATTCGATCCCTGGGTATCCCAGGGAGGATATTGGATCCTCCAGTATCCCCGGGAGGAGGAAATGGCAACCACGCTAGTATTCTTGCCTGAAAAACCCCATGGACAGAGGAGCCTGGTCTGCTACAGTCCAGTAGGTCACAAAGAGTTGGACACGACTGAGCAATGGAGTGCACACACGTTAGATTACTAATGTAAGATTGTAAATTTGAAAGTGGAAGGATCTCTCAAGAGGGACTACTGAAGTTTTCTGCCTCAATGTGTGTGTGTGTGTGTGTGTGTGTGTGCGCGCGCGCGCTCAGTCATGTCCAACTCTGTGAACCCATGGGCTGTAGTTCGCTAGACTCATCTGTTCATGGAGTTTTTCAGGCAAGAATACTGGAGCAGATTGGCATTTCCTGCTCTAAGGGATCTTCCTGACCCAGGGATTGAACCTACATCTCTTGCGTCTCCTGCATTGGCAGGCGAATTCTTTACCACTGTGCCACTTGGGAAGCCCCATTCTGCCTCAATAGAAGATACTACAGATGGTGACTGCAGCCATGAAATTAAAAGACGCTTACTCATTGGAAGAAAAGTTATGACCAACCTAGATAGCATATTCAAAAGCAGAGACATTCCTTTGCCAACAGAGGTTCGTCTTGTCAAGGCTATGGTTTTTCCTGTGGTCATGTATGGATGTGAGAGTTGGACTGTGAAGAAGGCTGAGCGCCGAAGAATTGATGCTTTTGAACTGTGGTGTTGGAGAAGACTCTTGAGAGTCCCTTGGACTGCAAGGAGATCCAACCAGTCCATTCTGAAGGAGATCAGCCCTGGGATTTCTTTGGAAGGAATGATGCTAAAGCTGAAACTCCAGTACTTTGGCCACCTCATGCAAAGAGTTGACTCATTGGAAAAGACTGATGCTGGGAGGGATTGGGGGCGAGAGGAGAAGGGGACAACAGAGGATGAGATGGCTGGATGGCATCACTGACTCGATGGACGTGAGTCTGAGTGAACTCCGGGAGTTGGTGATGGACAGGGAGGCCTGGCGTGCAGCAATTCATGGGGTCTCAAAGAGATCTGAAGAGACCTTAGCTGTAATTACCTAGTTAGTAGGTGTTTTTGTGACAGATGAACTTAATAGCTTCTTTCTTTGTAAAACCAAGATAGGAAATAGTTCCTATAGTCTCTAAAGAAATCCTTGAGAGAGTACTCACTGTGGGCCTACCCAGAAAAATTAGATGGCAGAGATGTGTGTAGTGGCATTAATTAAGCTAAATTTGCCAGTATATGTTTGGAGTGGGGGATGGGGGTAGTAAATGGGATTAACCTGCTTAATGAATGACTGTTCTGTATTGAACTTAAGGAGGAAGATAGAAATGTTCTGTCCCTCTGTTGATTTCAACTCTAGTCTCTCTCCTGGTATTGTCCTTGGACAGTAGCAGGTATGATTCTAGTGTTCACAAGTATTTATTTTTGGTGTAACAAATCTAAGTGATCGATAACTTCCTTATTTGGTGCTTATTCAGAGTACTGTGAGCTATTCGAATACTAGAGGATAACAGACTATTGAATTTCTCAACAGTTTTATTTTCCAAGGTGATTTTGACTATACATGATTCCTGCCTTCTCTCAGCACATAAACACTTCATAAAGGTAACACCTTACGTGACGGTAAAAAGAAGGTGAACATATGATTAAAACCAGTAGGAAATTACAATAGAAAATTCTGTTTATTTAGAAAGCTTCAGTATAGACAGAGGGCAGTATATTTTCTAGATGAAATTAGATTTGCTTACAGGTGTTAATATTTGAGACTGATTAAATTAGTTAGGCTTCCTGAGTTGCAAGTAATAGCAACCAACCTAAGCTAATTTAACCATCTGTGCCAAGAAAAATAGTCTTCCCATTTACCATCTGAACCCAATGGACTCTTAATTTTCCTGTTAAATTATTTTATAAATAATTTACAGACGTAAGAATAAAGTGATAGTGAAAAATTTCATCAGAAATTTCAGTGAGCACTTAACAACAATTTAAATTTTTATTCCCTATGTTTCTGCATTTAAAAACATATATACATATGTGTGTGTGTGTATACACACATACACATACATATGGTTTCCCAGGTGGCTCAGTGGTAAAGAAGCCTCCTGCCAATGCAGGAGCTTCAAGAGATACAGGTTCAATCCCTGGGTGGGGAATATCCCCTGGAGGAGGAAATGGCAACCCACTCCAGTATTCCTGCCAGGATAATCCCATGGACAAAGAAGCCTGGTGGGCTATAGTCCATGGGGTTGCAAAGACTCAGACACAACTCAAGTGACTGAGCATGCATGCATATAAACTTACATATATTACCTCAAAAGAGGCAGTGTTCTTTGAATGCAGATAACTGCTTATTAACTTTTTTCGTGAACTGGACTGTTTTTTGTAAATACTGACTCCAGGTTTCAGTTACATCTCTGATAGATTTAGATCTTCTAGTTCTTTTTCCTGACTTAGGTCATTTAAACCAATACTTACGAAAACTTTGATGACTTATGATTTTGTTAAAAACATGATTGCTCCATAAGTACAAAGTGCTTTAATTGTTAAATTTATAAATACCAATTAGAGTTGTCAACCCACTGAGTTTTCTCATTTCTGTCATTTGTTTCCTCCTGGTCACCGGTGTACACTTGTGTCTTCAGCGTTTGCCCACATGGGGACTACATCACGTAAATGTTGATATGTAAATACCATAATGAAAGAACGCTGTTACATGTCCCTTTATCAAAATGAGGTGGATGGCTCAGGTTGTTTTCACAAAATATTGTGAGATAAAATCTTATTGAATGATTAATTTCATGAGAACACCATATTTCCTTTTTGTTCTTGGAAATACATTGTTCATTCCTCAGTTCCTGAGTTTGAGAAATTCATGTAGGATATTGTTTTTCAAAGACTTGTCTGAGATTTTGCTTCTACAATCATTTTCACCATAACCATTAGACTCTAGAGTGCTGTTTTCTGTCTCTCAGCATTTGTGTTCTTAGTTGTCTAATTGTGGAATATTTTCCTCAGTTTTCTTCTCTGTTGAAAAGTGAGAATTCTGAATTTCCAGCTATGTTCAATGAAAGTGGAAAAAAAAAACCAAAACACCCAAAACAAAAAACTCTGCAAAGATAGTGTCTCCATTGCTTTTTCCTTTTTAAAAGATGATGTAGTACTTGGTTATTTCACTGTTACTTTATCATTCTACTAGATGATTCCGTCAGTCTCCATTTTCTTGTCTTTTTCTTTTTTTTAACATAGTTGTAAACAATTGATGAGTAATGATTAATTCTTGTTGTTTAGTCGCTAAGTCATGTCTGACTCTTTTGCAACCCCATGGACTGTAGCCTACCAGGCTCCTCTGTCCATGGGATTTCCCAGGCAAGAAAACTGGAGTGGGTTGCCATTTCCTTCTCCAGATCTTTCCGATTCAGGGATTGAACTCACGTCTCCTGCATTGTAGGTGGATTCTTTACCACTGAGCCACCTGGGAGCCCTGGTTAATTCTTAGGATGATAAAATAGCAAAATGTTTCAAGGTACAGAAAAAACAAGATCATTATGACCTCCTGATTATTCTTAGATTTATAAAAGTGCCCAGTGTACCCCATGGTAATTACAAAATAAAATATTTTTGTTTGTTTGTTTTCTAAGTATATTTTTTTCTTATCTTTTGGAAGCTACTAAGAAAGAATGTTATAAATATCAGTCCTTAGGACTGCTCAAAAAATGAAACTGAAAAACTAGAATTGGTTTCAGTAGATCTTGATAATATAAGAAGGGTTAAGCACAGTGGGATAGTTAAGGATAGAAATATGAATCTTATGGATTCCAAGGGCAGAAATTTTAGCCAGTCTTTTAGGAAATGGCTTCAACCAGAACTGAACCCCATCAAGAAACTTTCTCATTTTTTTATTCCTCTCTCTTCCTAAGTGAACAGTGCAAAGAAATAGAGGAAAACAGTAGAATGGGAAAGACTAGAGATCACTTCAAGAAAATTAGAGATACCAAGGGAACATTTCATGGAAAGATGGGCACAATAAAGGACAGAAACAGTATAGACCTAACGGAAGGAGAAGATATTAAGAAGAGGTGGCAAGAATACATAAAGGAACTCTACATAAAAGATCTTAATAACCCAGATAACCACGATTGTGTGATCACTCACCTAGAGCCAGACATCCTAGAGTGTGAAGTCAAGTGGGCCTTAGGAAGGATCACTACTAACAGAGCTAGTGGAGATGATGGAATTCCAGCTGAGCTATTTCACATCCTAAATCAAATGCTGTTGAAGTGCTGCACTCAATATGCCAGCAAATTTGGAAAACTCAGCAGTGGCTACAGGACTGGAAAAGTCACTTTTCATTCCAGTTCCAAAGAAAGGCAATGCCAAAGAATACTCAAACTACCGCACAATTGCACTCATCTCACATGCTAGCAAAGTAATGCTCAAAATTCTCCAAGCCAGGCTTCAACAGTTCGTGAACCGAGAACTTCCAGGTGTTCAAGCTGGATTTAGAAAAAGCAAAGGAACCAGAGATAAAATTGCCAACATCCGTTGGATCATCGAAAAACTAAGAGAGTTCCAGAAAAACATCTACTTCTGCTTTATTGACTACGCCAAAGCCTTTGACTATGTGGATCACAACAAACTGGAAAATTCTTCAAGAGATGGGAATACCAGACCACCTTACCTGCCTCCTGAGAAATCTGTATGCAGCTCAAGAAGCAACAGTCAGAACCAGACATGGAACAATAGACTGTTTCCAAATTGGGAAAGGAGTACATCAAGGCTGTATGTTGTCACCCTGCTCATTTAACTTCTACGCAGAGTACATCATGCAAAAAGCTGGGCTGGATGAAGCACAAGCTGGAATCAAGATTGTCGGGAGAAATATCAATAACCTCAGATATGCAGGTGATACCACCGTTAGGGCAGAAAGCGAAGAGGAACTGAAGAGCCTCTTGATGAAAGTGAAAGAGAGTGAAAAAGTTGGCTTAAAACTCAAATTTAGAAAACTAAGATCATGGCATCCGGTCCCATCACTTCATGGCAAATAGATGGGGAAACAGTGGAAACAGTGAGAGACTTAATTTTGGGGGGCTCCAGAATCACTGCAGATGGTGACTTCAGCCATAAAAGACGCTTGTTCCTTGGAAGAAAAACTATGACCAACCTAGACAGCATATTTTGCCAACAGAGGTCCATCTAGTCAAAGTTATGGTTTTTCCAGTAGTCATGTATGGATGTGAGAGCTGGACCATAAAGAAAGCTGAGCGCTGAAGAATTGATAACTTTTGAACTGTGGTGTTGGAGAAGACTCTTGAGAGTCCCTTGGACTGCAAGGAGATCCAACCAGTCCATCCTAAAGGAAATCAATCCTGAATATTCATTGGAAGCACTGATGCTAAAAGCTGAAATCCAATACTTTGGCCACCTGATGTGAATAACTGACTCATTGGAAAAGACCCTGATGCTGGGAAAGGTTGAAGGCGGGAGGAGAAGGGGACGATAGAGGATGAGATAGTTGGATGGCATCACCTACTCAATGGACATGAGTTGGAGCAAGCTCCAGAAGTTGGTGAAGGACAGGGAAGCCTGGCGTGCTGCAGTCTGTGGGGTTGCAAAGAGTAAGATACGACTGAGCAACTGAGTTGAACTGAACCGAAAATTTAAGTAATTTTTTCCATATTTTCCAATATCTTAAAATATTGTGATATCTAAATTTATTGAATTATATTTAGAATATTCTCTGTACTTATAAGTGTAGTTTTTCAAACAGTTCTAGTAGTGGATTTCAAAATGAGTTTTTCAAAGATGCCTTGCTCAGGAGGCTGGGGTTCAGTCAGACAAGTAATGTGAGGCTTTGGCCTCCTACCTGTACTTCAACCATAAGTCTTTTTATAAAGGGTTTCTTCCAAAAAATTGTACTGATGAAAAAAGACCAGAAAAACTTGTACCTTCAGGGAGAATACAAAAGTTGAAACATGTAATCTAGGTCACTCATTTACCAGACATTTATTGCCTACAGTATGTTAGACACTGGGTGTACAAAGATGGGGGAAGCACTGATCAGTGACTTTCTCTTAGCAGAAAATCAAGCTGAGCAGGGTTTTTAAAAAACAATATGCCTAATCTATTAACATGCTTATTGTACGTGTAACTTTAATTGGAATTGTGTTTTAAAAACCGAGATTCTGAGACCTATTATAGTGCATCTTTTTTGTGCATAAAACAATATGTTTTTTATAATGTCCTGCACATAACTGTTACTAACATGTTTTAGTCTTTTTGTTGAAAACACTTTTTTCTTTGCTTCTAGAATGAGAGACTCAAAAAACTTTGTGCTGATCTGGAAGAGAAGCATGAGGCATCAGAGCTTCAAATAAAGCAGCAATCCATGAATTACCGACATCAACTACAACAGAAAGAGGTAAAGGTTATAACAGATTTCATATTTACTTCACTACAATGTATTTAGGATGGTTTCTAAGAGTTATAAATCAAGCTCTATTTAGATTTGTAAAAATATCAAAAAGGTGTTGAATTCCCAATTCAGTGTGATATCACTAATTTAACAAGGACTCTGTAAGCTTTTATATTTATACTACATAAACTAACCTTTGTGGAGTTTAATTTCTGCTTTCCAGAAGAATAAAAGTCTTTGTATAAAATATCTTCAGGCGTCTGTTGTTTATAATTTCTGATTTTATGAAACTTATTTCTCACCTATTTATCTAAATTGTTTTAAATCAATGTGATTGCTAATAACATTTCTTTTTTAAAGAAAATGATTTTAACCAGAAATGTTAACATATGCTTATTTGTGTTTACTTGATTTTCCATGGAAAAACAGAAGATGAGGTATTTTATAGTTGACTTACCCTCTTCTGTATATTTTTTCCTCTTTAGTTTGGTAGAAATAGTTATTTTGGAGGTAGCTTGTCTTGCCTTTGCGGTGCCAATACTATTATGTAATTTAACCAATGCTACTATGAATCCTTAAAATATAGACTGTGTACCTAGGTTTTGTACCTATGTACCTAGGTCATTGAATTCTCTTTAGTTTTAGTACATAAGTGGAATTCAGTAAATGCTTCTATAGAACTGAGCCATTGCTTGTTTAATTATTCAGATCATTGGGATGTTCTTCAGTTTGTTGATTAAATGTTCATTTCTACAGTCACTTTATATTTGGGTTTTAAAAATTTAGATGCATTGATTTCTAGTTCTTTTAGTGATATACTAAGATGAAAAAGTAAACCACATTAAAGATTAATATTTAAAGAACTTAAATTTCCAATCTGTTTGGAATTGATTTCATAAAATACAATAAAAACAACAATACAATGAAACTACAATTCAATACAATAAAATACAGTATTACTACAAGATAAAATGAGTGTAAAAGGCAAATTTATAAGTTCAAGTGAAAAGTCTATTTTTTTTTTTTAAGATTCAGCAGATATAAAATTACTCTCAAACTGCTTTAAAAGTTTTTAAACCTTTTTCTTTTAGTTTTCTATACTTGTCATGGACTGGAGCAAATGTTCATGACACTGGTCCACAGACATGCTTTGAGCAGCACTGACTTATACTCCGGTAGAGCGATAGCTCCCACCTAGGGGTTTACAGCTGAATCATGAAAAATACACATTGTTAGATCTTCTTGGAGATTCTGATTTAGTGTACTGGGAAGGGACCCTGGTACTGGTATTTTTCAAAACTCCCATAGCTTATTTTGATACTTACATCCTAGTTGAGAAAACTATGGAAAATTTTGATATTTTACTTTTTACTTGGCTATTGGTATCAGAGGGCAAATGAAAAATTCAAGTTTAGGAGTACATCTTTTTAAGTAGAGTTTGTACTTTTTACCTCTACAACTTTGTGTAACTGTCTATTGTATGATGAGAACTTGCTTTGCATTATAGCTACATTTGAAAAGGACTGTTGATTTCATTACTTCTTATTAGAATCAAAGATAATATATACTTTAGATCTGCTGTTTTCTGAATCTGTTTGTTGCTTTCATTGTGATGTTCAGATTGCCCAAAAATGCAGATTGCTTCATATCATTTATGGGAAAATAAGATTTGCACATTTCTATAAACCTCAACTAGAAAAGGGGCTTTTATTAGATGCGAAAAAGTGACTGTTTACTATGACATCTGACATATTTGTATTTGGTTTTTATTTGTCTAATTGCTTGACATTATACCTGTAGAAATACTGTTACTCATTGGCTGTCTCCTCAGGTCAGATTTTCCTTAGTTGTGGCAGGATATCTTGACTAGCTTGAGTATTTTATAGAAAGCTTATTTTAGTTTTCTCTAGCTCACTCACTTTCATGTTTTGTGTAGTTTCTCATTTGGAATGGATATGGCATTATGCTAAGTCCTGTGTTTGTAACCTCTTTTGGATGTTGACTTAGTATTGCCAGCCTTCAGTCACAACTCCGTTTGGCGTATCACAGGTTTTATACAGTTCTCTTCCTGAGTGGAGTTAGATTTTCACTGGTCTCTTTTTGCCAAGGCTAAAACCAAGGCCTCTTTGAATACATGATTTCCTTCTGAGACTAATGGGCTAATTAATAATCTACAAGACTTACTGTGAAGATTGGATTAATAAATCAAAGCTTTCTTTCAGCTGTATTGTGTAGACCAGTACAAGTTACCTGACTCACAGTTCAGTTCAGTTCAGTTGCTCAGTTGTGTCTCTTTGGCGACCCCATGAATCACAGCACACCAGGCCTCCCTGTCCCATCACCAACTCCCGGAGTTTACTCAAACTCATGTGCATCGAGTTGGTGATGCCATCCAGCCATCTCATCCTCTGTCGTCCCCTTCTCCTCCTGCCCCCAATCCCTCCCAGCATCAGGGTCTTTTCCAGTGAGTCAACTCTTCGCATGAGGTGGCCAAAGTATTGGAGTTTCAGCTTCAGCATCAGTCCTTCCAATGAACACCCAGGACTGATGCCCTTCAGAATGGACTGTTGGATCTCCTTGCAGTCCAAGGGACTCTCAAGAGTCTTCTCCAACACTACAGTTCAAAAGCATCAGTTCTTCAGCGCTCAGCTTTCTTCACAGGCCAACTGTCACATCCATACCTGACTCACGGTGCATTAGCCCAAATCCAGCCATGCACAATCAGGTTCAAAAGATTCTTCCAACAGGTGTTCTACGGAAACTCAACAGTGCGTAGACTGCTGAAGCTTTTATTTTCTCATCTCTTGAGGCTTGATAATCACAAACAGCACCTGAAGAAATTGCCTATGCCAAACTACCTGATAATGTAGTATCTCCTAATGGTAAACTGATGTTTGAGCATTTTGTTGCTTTAGTTGATGTATGAGTGGAATTCTTTTCCTCATACTAATCAAAACATTATCTCTGCTTTATGGAAATCAATAATGTTTGTTTTTGAAATAAAAGTGTTACGTTGGGATGTTATAGACTACTTGGATTCAGTTGGTAGAGTACAATCATTGGTAATTTTAAAATATTATAACTTTTAACATTAGGAATATATTAAAGGGTCAGTATGATTGTTTCACAGTGCTTTCTCTAAAATACGGATTATAAATACAGGTAGAAATCAGCCATCTTAAAGCAAGACAGATTGCGCTGCAGGATCAGTTGCTGAAGCTTCAGTCCGCTGCTCAGTCAGTGAGTTCAGGAGCTGGTGCTGTACCAGCAACCACTGCATCTTCGTCGTTTGGTTATGGTTTAAGTCATCATGCTTCAGGTTTCCATGATGATGACATGGATTTCGGCGACATCATTTCATCACAGCGAGAAATAAATAGATTGTCAAATGAAGTTTCAAGACTTGAGTCTGAAGTTGGCCATTGGAGGCATATTGCTCAGGTAGGTAGAATTTTCATGAGTTTCTGAAAACTGAGTAAAAATGTTCATGCTCTATATAGACGTTTTGGTATCAGAAAGAACCCTGGACTAGGAAATCAGAAAACCTGTATTCTAATTCTAATTCTGCCAGTGACTTTTTAAATTGGTTTTAGTCAGGTCATCTTTCTCTGAGCCTCAGTTTTTCTCTTGTATACAATATTTGAAAGAAAATTTTTTTTTAATTTAAAGCAAGAGAACTTTTAAGATAAAAGTTACAAGTTCATCCCTTAAAAGAGATCAAAACAAAATTCCTGTGGTTGAACTTGCACTTTTTCCCTGGAGTCCCTGAGACTTCCCTGGTGGAACTCAGGGCTCCAGGGCACCAGATATGAAACTGTTCGTGTAGATGGTGGTGTGAGGTTCTTGTTTGCATTGCTGTTGGTCGCTCAGTCATGTCTGACTGAGGTCAGATTGGTCGCATTGTTTGCGACCCAGTGGACTGTAGCCCACCAGGTTCCTCTATCCATGGGATTGCCCAGGCAATAATACTGGAGTGGGTAGCCCTTCCCTCCTCCAGAGGATCTTCCTAAGCCAGGGATCAAACTTGGGTCTCCTCCATTGCAGGCAGATTCTTTACCATCTCAGCCACCATTAGTTATATGTTAAATGAAAAAAATCTGATAATAGATTGGTATTACAAGACACAAACTATTTTGTGTTTTTTTCTCAGATATTAGAATAGATATTAAGTCCTTTCTATTTTGGACTGTAAACGTTCTTCCAAGAATCCCTTTTTTTCTTGTATATCAGATTTTATGTATTATTGAGGTAGCCAGTGTACTCAAGACCTGAAATAAACTGAAATAGTGCTCATACGGACTTTTATTATTGTGGAGAAAATCTCATAAATGGTCATCTATAAAATATGGCATTTTTTCTAATAAAAAACTCAATTCACCTTTAAAAAAATTAAAGTATAAGAGATTATTTTCTATCTTTTTGTGAGTGTTATCTTGTTACATAAAGGAGAAAGCCTCCTAATTAAAATGATCTCCTTGCTTCCCAAGTTGCTAGATATTCCCAGTACCCAAGATAAACCTTAGAGAGGATGATCTGTTAGTCCATCTTATCCCTAAAAGATGATAGTTCCTAAACTTGATATGTGTTAGGATAACCTGAGAAACGTGGTGATACTGCAGCTCCACTGTTGCTAACCAGAGTTTCAAGGTTAGTGTTTTGTAGGCTGTTTTAGGGTGATGGAAAATATGGTCAAATAAGTACTCAGGTGATTCTGATGTTCTGAGGAACACATTCTAAGAAACATTGCCAAGCTAAGAGTTCGTGTGGAAAAAGATGAATTTTTGGTATATTTACTTCAGCATATCTTGAATGCCTTCTGTAAGACAGACCTGTACTGGGGTATTATGGTGAAAAAGGTATAATTGGGTCCATTTCAGGGGGCTTACTTTTCTAGTAAGGCATAATAAAAATTAATATTTATATCATACTTTAATTTTTAGTTTCCCTATATACTAATCTAATACAGTCTTTAATAACTATGTGAGGTATTTATTACCTTTGTTTTGCAGATAAGCAAAGTAAAGGTTTAAGTAATACACTCATTGTCACAGTGATTTAAATTGTGCTTTAAACACACATGTTTCAACTCCAAGCCCTGTATTCTTTTTAATGTATTGTGTTCCTTCTTTTGATCGGAGAGCAATTTTTGGTTCCTTAACATGCTGTGGTAAATGTTAATAAAGATAAATGAGCAATACACAGCTTTGAATGAAAAGAAAATCATCCAAAAGCCAATACATTAATATTAGCATTATTAGTAGTATTAATATTAGCGTTAATATTGGGTAACATTTCCATTTTAGAAATTAACCTTTTAGGAAGCTGCTTGATTATCATCAAATTTAAATTTTGTTAAGCAAAGAAAAACATTCTGTGGTATTTTCTTTCTTATTTTGTAAAGGTATGGCCTTCCTTAATTAGTTAACAGACTCTTGAATAGTATCGTTTATTTATTGTGTATTATTACTCACTGTCCGACTCGGTTCTTTAAAAGGTGCTTGGCAGTCTTTACTAAGAATTTGTCTGAGAAACGCCCCCCATTTTTTCTTACTTGTGTTTCTTTTTCTGTTTTTACTGAAGTGTAGTCGGTTTACAGTATGTTAGTTTCAGGTGTACAACATAGTGATTCAGTATTTTTATAGATTGTACTCCTTTAAAGTTGCTATAAAATATTGGCTGTATTCCCTATGTAAATGCCCCTTTTTTAAAAAAAAGTATCTTTTATTAAAGTTAGTTTTTGACATTCTCTTTTATAAGAAAATCAGTACAGTTACTTTCTAATTCTGTTTTTCTGATCTAGACTTCTAAAGCACAAGGATCAGATAGCTCTGATCAAAGTGATATCTGCAAACTGCAAAATATCATTAAGGTAAGGTGGATTGTTGAAACAATGGCTGTTATACATCTAAAATTTGCTTATTAAAAGTATACGCCTAAATTAATAAAAGACTCATTTATAAAAGTGTTTTATAGATTATGATATTCTTTTTTTGCCATTTTTATATCTTCTCTATTCTTTATGACACTTTTAAGAGTATAAAAATATCTCTTTCCAAAGTCATTTGGTTTTGCTGCTAAGTTGCTTCAGTTGTGTCTGACTCTGTGCGACCCCCATAGACTGCAGCCCACCAGGCTCCCCTGTCCCTGGGATTCTCAAGGCAAGAACACTGGAGTGGGTTGCCATTTCCTTCTCCAGCGCATGAAAGTGAAAAGTGAAAGTGAAGTCGCTCAGTTGTGTCCGACTCTTAGCGATCCCATGGATTGCAGCCTACCAGGCTCCTCTGTCCATGGGATTTTCCAGGCAAGAGTACTGGAGTGGGTTGCCATTGTCTTCTCTGATTTGGTTTTGAACATTTATTTATTAGGTAGTTTATGTTTTGTAAGTCTATTTTCTATTGTGTATCTTGTAAAACTGTTGATTAAAACAGTTCCAGGGTTACTGAAATTTCAAGGATTAAGGTTAAAGAACACTGACAGAATATAATGTTAATGTTATTTACTGTAAATAGTTATTTTCCCTTCATGGTGGAAATTTACTAGTTTGTATCAGTCATTTCCTTAAGAGAACTTTGATTTACATATACTTGTTACGGCAATGAATTGTTTTTAATATGTAAATTATTTTCATGTATAGAATTTAATTTCTCTGTGGATGAGTTCCTCATTCAGACCTGAGTTTGAATCCTGGCTATACTAGTTACCAGCTTTCCTGCTTTGGTCAAATTACTTAACCTTTACAAGCTTCTGATTTATCATCAGTAAAGTAGATATTATCATAATACCTCCCTTGAAGGATTGTTTTTGAAGTGTAAAATTCCTTGTCAAGTACTGGCACATAAGTCCGAAAGTCTAAAGAATAGCTTCACTTGTCTTCTCAGGAAATCAAGGTTAATTTACAGATTAAGATTCTTGGCTACAAGCCAAAAAAAAAAACCCTGTCTCTAGCTAAGTAAAGCATAAGAGAATTTATCGGAAGAAGTCAGGAATAGTCTGTCCACAGGATTGAAGGAAAAATGGAGCATTTTAGTCTCAGGAAGGATAGAAATTGGATCAGCATGAGAAATCTAGGTAGTGGGACACAGTGGACAGGCTCTCCAGGGTGTGGCTATTATAATGCTTCTGGTCTAATTGGTTTCCTCCTTTGAAAGATGCATCTCAAGATTCAGGTTCCTAGGAGAGAGAAAGTGGTATCAACTAGGGTAGTGAGACATCTTGGTTGACAGTTTAGGGGTCCCATCAAGACTGAGAGAAGGAAAGGCTGAGCAAAAAAAACAGCTGTAATAAGACAACAACAGGAACAGATTGGCCAGAGGTGGACACTGATCTTGGTGGACTATGTCATTAGCAGGAGAAATTCATGGTCACAGATACTAATGAAAAAAAGATGTTGCTTGCTTTTTGTTTCAGGTGCTTCTTCCTGGTGCTCCCTCATTAAAAGTAGAAAAACTTTTTAAGGCCCAAGAAAGGAAAGGGTGGAGTCTTTTAGAATTATCCAAATTTGAAGCCTGTGTTTAAACTTTTTTCAGCCTTAGCATGTTCATAGAATTATTTTTAATAATATGGACTTTTGGAAACAATGAAATAGCTTAAACTTATTTATTATAAATAAATGTGGTTAACTTTGTTCAATTTTTTTAAGGAACTTAAACAGAATCGAAGTCAGGAAATTGATAACCATCAACATGAAATGTCAGTGTTGCAGAATGCACATCAGCAGAAATTGACAGAAATAACTCGTCGACATCGAGAAGAATTAAGGGACTATGAAGATCGGATTGAAGAACTGGAAAATCTATTACAACAAGGTTATTAATTTTGTTATTTTAATGTATTAAATGACAAACCTAGCTGATATAAACTTGGTCTAAGTTCTAAAGAATGAATAAATGACTAGTTCTTCTCATCTGCTGGAAATTTACAGTGGTACCACTATTGTTAAGATTCTGCAAAAATGAAAAAGTCCTTTTGCCTTTGTGGTAAACAGTTATAAGAGATATTTCTTTGCATTGTTTGGTGTGTTTTCACTTTTTTTTAGACTTAGATACAAAGGCTTTTAGTATTTGATTTCAAATAATATTTTTCCTGGGGCTTCCTTGGTAGCTCAGCTGGTAAAGAATCTGCCTACAGTGTTGGAGACCCCAATTTGGGTCTGGGTTGGTAAGACCTGGGTTGGTAAGTTCCCCTGGAGAAGGGATAGGCTACCTACTCCAGTATTCTTGGGCTTCCCTGGTGGCTCAGTTGGCAAAGAATCTGCCTGCAATGCCAGAGACCTGGGTTCGATCCCTGGGTTGGGAAGATCTCCTGGAGGAGGTCATGGCAACCTGCTCCAGTATTCTTACCTGGAGAATCCCCATGGACAGAGGAGCCTGGAGTCCATGGAGTTTCAAAGAGTTGGATACTACTGAGCTACTAAGCACAGCACAATATCTTTCCTTTATTTAAAAATGCTTTATTATAGTAATTTAACTTTTTTTTTTAAAGGACTCTATTTTTTTAGAGCAGTTTTAAATTTATAACAAAATTGAGGAGGTACAGATATCTTGGTTATACCCCATCCTCCCACACACGTGGCCTCCCCCACTGTCTACGTTACTCATCAGAATAGTACATTTTTTACCAAGGCACGTCATAAGTCACCCACAGTCCATATTTATCTTAGGATTTACATTTGGTGGTGTACATTCTATGGATTTGGACTAATGTATATCATTGTATCATACAGAGTATTTTCACTGCTCTAAAAATCCTCTGTGCTCTGCCTGTTCATTCCCCTATCCCAGACTTAGAGCTATTCTTTTTATTTTCTTCACTGTTTCCCTTTTCCAGAATTGTAACAAAGTTGGAACCATATAATAGGTAGCCTTTTCAGATGGACTTCTTTCACTTAGTAATGTACATTTAAATTTCCTCCATGTTTTTTTAAATAATTTTTTATTGTATAGTTGATGTACTGTATTATAAATTTCAGGTGTACATTTCCTTCATGTTTTTCTGGCTTGATAATTCATTTCTTTTTAGCACTGAATAATATTCTGTTGGTTGACTATGCCACAGATTTTAATCATCCACCTACTGAACAACTGAATCGACTTAGCTTGCATACATGAACAGTATCTTAGTGGTTTTCAAGTCTTGGCAGTTATGAGTAAAGCTACTATAAACATTGCTGTTCAGGTTTTTGTGTGGATGTAAGTTTTCAACCCCTTTGGGTAAATATGAAGGAGTATGATGGCTGGATCATATGATAAGAATATTGTATTTCTTAGTTTTGTAAGAAATTATTAAGCTCTTTCGGACTGGCTGTACCATTTTGCATTCGCACACAAGGCGTAAATGAGAGTCCCTGTGGCTCCGCATACTTAAGCACATATGCTGGTATTATTCTTCTGATTTTGGCCATTCTAACAGGAGTAGTATCACCTCACTGTTATTTTAACTTTTCCTTTTAAGATTTTCACGTTCTGAAGTCTATTGAATCTTTAGTTGTATATAGCAGGCTATTTGTCTCTTGGTACTTGACATTTGATATGTCCCTGATTTTATGTTTATGTCCTAGGTGGCCCAGGAATTGCAGGAACTGATCACTCTAAAACCCAAGAGATGCAAAAAACTATTCAAGTTCTACAGGCTGAAAAAGTAGAGTCTACAAAAAGAATTGAAGAACTTGAGAATAAAATAAAAGACATAAGTAAAAAACTATCTTCTGCAGAAAATGACAGAGATGTTTTGAGGAGGGAACAAGACAGACTAAATGTGGAAAACAGACAAATACTTGAAGAATGTGAAAGTTTGAAACTGGAATGTAGTAAATTACAGCCTTATTCTGAGAAGCAGAGTGACACGATGACAGAAAAGGAAAGAATTCCGCAGAGTTTATCAGTAGAAGAAGTGTTCAGACTGCAGCAAGCACTGTCTGGTATAAAATGTTTGGAACTTATTGCTCATTGGCGTTTCATTTCATACTAGTTGTTTTTAGAGGCAAACACTTGAATGATCAAACACTTTATAGAAATTAAGTATTAATGGAAATAACTGTGTGGTATTTGAATAGAGTTGTTTGCTTTGGATTCAGTACTGTAATTAATAGATCACAAATAGGATATTTGTACTTAAAAGGGTTAAGAATTGGGTAGGTTTCTTGCCTTCCTCATCTTTTAAGTTTTTGCGTGGAACTCGTTGACCTAGGGGGCTTCCTAGGTGGTACAGTGATAAAGAATCTGCCTGCCACTGCAGGAGATGCTAGAAATGCAGGTTCGATCCCTGGGTTGGGATGTTTCCTTGGAGTAGTAAATGGCAACCCACTCCAGTATTCTTTTCTGGAAAATTCCATGCAGAGGAGCCTGGTGGGCTACGTCCTTGGGATCACAAAGAGTTGGACAGGACTGAGCGCACACACACTGTTGATGTTGGAACCCATGTAGATTTCTGAGAAATGTTTATATAGACATTTGTTGGGAGGAGGTTACTAAGCACTTCCTATAACTCATCAGGGTCCAGACCCTCCAGTTAGAGAATACAGCCTACCTTCTTCAAAAGTCTGTATTACCTTTCAAAATGATCTGTATCTAAGCAGACCTTAGAATGCTAAGAGCCATGGGTCTTCCACCACTTACCATGTTCATGATTATATTTGGTTACATACCATTGTTCTGAATTTCCCTGGTGCACAGATGGTAAAGAATCTGCCTGGAATGCAGGAGAGTCAGGTTCAAACCCTGGATCAGGAAAACTGCCCGGAGAAAGGAATGGCAACCCACTCCCGTATTCTTGCCTGGAGAATTCCATGGACAGAGGAGCCTGCAGGCTACAGTCCATGGGGTTTCAAAGAGTCAGACGTGACTGAGTGACTAACACACACACACACACACCACCCCCCCCACACACAATGTTCTAGGTTACAAAAAGTAAATATGCATGAAATAGGCCAAACACTCGTATTTGTTTATGCCAGAAAACATAATGGGAGGTCTTCCACTGAAAAGAGGCGTTTTGGTTTTCACTGTCCTCGCAATATGAGCTGTCAGTTTATAAACTCATTCGTTCCTGCTCTGGTGGTTTCTAGCCCTTGTTTGCTTGCAACCCTCCCTCCCACCCCCCACCCACTGTGCCCCTTCTGTATTCCTTATTTAGTTGTTTATCATGAGCTCTTGACCTGGAGTAAATTCAAGGTTACGCTTAAAGTAGAGTGACCCTCCTCCCATCTTCTTTCCCTACTTTGATAGGTAGCAGTTACCATTCTCCCAAAAGAGAAAACTTGAAGTCATCACCATGCAAGCCCCGAAGGTTCTATTTACTTGACTTCTCTGCTCAGTGCTCTTTCAGGATTCTGTCCCAGAGGAGCTCTAGAGTTTCTAATAGGTGCCTCAGTCTGAGGAAGCCATGAAGCAAAGGGAAGGCTGTGTGGTGGGATTCTGGACTTCTTTTGCCTTTGACTTCAAAGTAGCTCTGTTCTTCTCAAAATAAATTTATTTTTTAATATATTGGGTGATGTATATGAGTTTTTTTGCTTTAAAAACTTACTACTCTGTAAGTAGTCTTTCCCCCTTTTTCCATTTCCACTGCCAGTGAATAACTTCAGTGAATCACAATTTCTTTTTGCCTTTTTAACTATAACAGTGTCTTTTGCTCAGTCTCTTAGTCACGTCCCATTCTTTGCGACCCCATGGACTGTAGCTCACCAGACTCCCCTGTCCATGGAGTTTTTCAGGCAAGAATAATGGAGCAGGTTGCCATTTCCTACTCCAGGGGATCTTCCTCATCCAGGGATTGAACCCTCATCTCCTGTGTCTCCTGCATTGGCAGGTGGGTTGTTTATGACTGCACCACCTGGGAAGCAGTCTCAGTAGAGCAGAATAGCATAGTGGTTAAGAACATGACTAGGTTGGAATCCAGCTCCATCACTAACTAACTGACCTTGGGCAAGTTAATTTACATCCCTATACTTTGGTTTTTTCATCTATATGGTTGGGATAATCCTGTTGCATTCATGGTGGTAGTTGTAGGATTTTATGAGTTACTAGGTGTAAAGTTCTCTCTAGAACAGTTAGCCCATAATAAGCATTATAAACGTGTTATCTGTTATTCCATGGTCTCCGTGATCCTTCTTCAATCAATATATTTTCTTTCTGCTCCCAGAACAATTTTTCAGAAATGTAAAGTAGGTCACTCCCCTGATTTGGGTATTTTGTGGCTCCCTGTGAACTTCAGTGTACAGTCTGAACATCTTAGTTGGACATACGATGTCTTTCATGATCTGGTCTCTGTCTGCCTCTGCAGTTTTAACTGGTTCCATTCTAACATTCTAAATTTTAGCCATGTTGAACTTTGTGTATTGCTCCGTAAGCCAGCAGTGTTATGTTTGAACTCTGTTGCCTTTGCCTCTGCTGCTTTTTCTGTGTGGATGTCTCCATTTCTTTACAATGACTCTTGGTTGTTGTTTAGCCCCTCAGTCATGTCCGAGTCTTTGTGACACCCGGTGCTGCAGCACGCCAGGCTTCCCTGTCCTTCACTGTCTCCCACGCTTACACAAACCCATGTCCATTGAGTCAGGGATGGCATCCAGCCATCTCATCCTCTGTCGCCCCCTTCTCCTCCTGCCTTCAGACTTGCCCAGCATCAGGGTCTTAGCCAGTGAGTCAGTTCTTCACATCAGGTGGCCAAAGTATTGGAGCTTCAGTTTCAGCATCAGTCCTTCCAATAAATAATCACGACTGATTTCCTTTAGGACTGACTGGTTGGATCTCCTTGCAGTCCAAGGAACTCTCAAGTCTTCTCCAGCACCACATTTCAAAAGCATCAATTTTTCGGTGCTCAGCCTTTCTTATGGTCCAACTCTCACATCCATACATGACTTGGAAAAACCATAGCTTTTACTATACAGACCTTTGTCAGCAAAGTGATGTCTCTGCTTTTTAATATGCTGTCTAGGTTTGTCACAACTTTTCTTCCAAAAAGGAAAGGTCTTTTAATATTCTGGCTGCAGTTACTGTCCACAGTGATTTTGGAGCCCAGGAAAATTCTAATCTTAGTTCTTATATTCCTGCTGCACAGGCTAATCAATTCATTGTGAAATGTAGTTGTTAATGTTTTTAATTGAGGTAGTAACTTATGACTCATCCAGAATACAATTATAATTCTTTCTTATACTATTCCTTAGAATTGTCTTTTAACATAATTTCTGACTGGTATTTATTTTATGACTTCTTTGGTACAGTCAAAACAAAAATGCAAAATAGCAAAACTACATTTCACTGTTGGGCTTGCTCATTATGCTTATAAATAACATTTTAATTGGATTTCATTCTGAGTTTAATATAGAATATAATTATTGTTATTTCCAAGAATTTTAATGTCAGATTCATTGTTTTTTACAGATGCTGAAAATGAAATAAAGAGACTGAGTAATTTAAACCAGGTAAACTCATTTTTAAGAGAGAAAGCTTTTGTCTCTGGTTTGCCAAGAGAAAGTATTTTGATTACAATTACTTATTTTGCATTTTTTACAAATTCATGTGAACTTATCCTTGGAACTTTCATCTTGTAATTTTATGTTTGCTGATAAGTAATAGAAACTTTTTACATCATAAATTGACATAACTTTAAAAGTTACATAATTGAAAAATACAAGTATATCTCTAGAAGATTAATTTGACAGATGTTATGTATGTATAGACAGTGGTAGTAGATTTTGATTTCCCCTAAAGAATTCAAGGAGAATTCAAAAAAATTTTTTTTAATGATTGCAAGTTATTTTGTAAATGTATTGACATATTTTTTCAAATGTAATAAAAGAAATCCTCTTTAAAAATGTCTATAAAATGATTGGATTTAGATGTCCCATGTATGGTTATAATTTTTATATATTGCCAAAGAGTAGAAATGCACAGTTGTATCACTTGCCTGCTTTTTTGTAAACTTGAAGTTTCTTATTTGAAAATACACTGTTTTAACATTTTTCTAGGATAATAATCTTGCTGAAGACAATCTGAAACTTAAAATGCATGTCCAGGTTTTAGAAAAAGAGAATTCATTATTAAATCAAGAAAAGGTGGGTACAATAAAAATGGGGGCAGAATTAAAATTGTAGATCATAACCGAGGGCCAGTTTTTAATCAGAATGGCGTATTCAGTTCTCAGGAGTCCTGAGGATAAAGCTGATCTCATTGATGCTTGTCAAACCAGGATGAAGTACTTGGGCAAGGTTCAGAATATGAGAGGCTTTTCAGAGTTTATGTTTAGAGATAAGCCAGTGAGCACACAGATACGGTAGGCAGAAAAGATAGGTAAAGGCTTTGTATTGGTTTTACATGAGTCTTGACAGCAGCAATATACACAGGTGGGTTTAGAGTCTAGAGTGGCATATTATATTGTGTGTATACTACTTGTATGCCCCAGAATGTGTCTGGTGTGGTAGACAGGAGTTTCTTCGTGGTGAGGGGCAAAGGGAGACATTCTCACTGGTAGAAATAAGTACACTGGTGGCAAGGATGGGATAAGATTCTGTAATGCAGTGTTGGGAATGGGGAGAGGTAACATTCTAATGCTTGTACCACTTGGGTGGTAAGTCTTTGGTTAAGATAGCTTCTTAAATACAGAACAGTTGTAGGCTGGTATTTATTATTCTTACAGGCCGGTGTCTCAACTCGATTTAAAATGTTAATTTTTAAAATAGTAACACTTATTTTCTGATATGTATTCAGCATAATACATCCTAAAAAACTGCAGACAGTAAAACTTGAGTATCCTTCACACTTCTGTTGACTGGCCTTTTCCTCTGAGCCGTTCTTTTTCTATCATTTCCTTGTACGTCCCTCCAGACTGTGTCTTTGCATATATGGTTTCTATATATAAACATGGATGGGCCTCCCAGGTGGCACTGGTGGTAAAGAATCCACCTGCCACTGCAGGAGATTCAAGAGATGTGAATTTCATCCCTGAGTCAGGAAGATCCCCTGGAGAAATGGCACCACACTCCGGTATTCTTGCTCGGAAAGTTCCATGAACAGAGGAGCTTGGTGAACTACAGTCCATGCGGTTGCAAACAGTCAGACACAGCTGAATACACACATCGTTTTTTTATAGCCCAAAGATTAGCATATTATATACTGTTTATACATACCTTAATATTACATTTTCACTATCCTTGCACATTTAGTATAGTATATAGATAGTGTTTCTCAAAGGGACACTGTTGCCATGCAGGTGGGAGAATTAGTTGTGTGCACTGTCCTCTGACGTGTAGCTTCCTTGCCCCCACTTTTCTACCCACTAAATGCCAGGAGTGTCTTCCGGTCATTTTTAATTATTGTGTATGTTTCCTCTGTTCTTCTCTTCTTCCATTGCAGTCTTCTCATTCAGTTATTCCTTTCTATAACTGGTGGCCTAGGTGTATTTTGTAGTTTTCAAATCTCTTACATGTATTTGATAGGGCCTGCAACCTTCTTTTGTTAATTTTGGGTTCTATAACTATTCCTGATAGCTGTTTCTCCTTTCTTTTAATGCTACGTAATCCATTGCAAGTTTTGATTGAATTGTGTCTGCTATGGGTCAAGGCTGTATATTGTCACCCTGCTTATTTAACAGACTACATTATGCCAAATGCCGGGCTGGATGAAGCACAAGCTGGAATCCAGGTTGCCGGGAGAAATATCAGTAACCTCAGATATGCAGATGATACCACTCTTAGGACAGAAAGCAAAGAGGAACTAAAGAGCCTCTTCATGCAGGTGAAAGAGAAGAGTGAAAAAGTTGCCTTAAAACTCAACATTTAAAAACTAAGATTGTGGCATCCGGTCACTTCATGGCAAATAGATGGGAAAACAATGGAAACAATCACAGACTTTCTTTTCTTGGACTCCAAAATCACTGCAGATAGTGACTGCCATCATGAAATGAAGAGATGCTTGCTCCTTTGAAGAAAAGTTGTGACAAACCTAGACAGCATATTAAAAAGCAGAGATTATTACTTTGCCAACAAAAGTCCATCTAGTCAAAGCTATGGGTTTTACATTAGTCATGTATGGATGTGAGAGTTGGACCATAAAGAAGGCTGAGCACCGAAGAATTAATGTTTTATGTTTTTGAACTGTGGTGTTGGAGAAGACTGTTGAGAATCCCTTGGACTGCAAGGAGATCAGACCAGTCCATCATAAAGAAAATCAACCCTGAATGTTCACTGGAAGGACCAAAACTCCAGCTCCAGTACTTTGGCCACCTGATACGAAGAGCTGACTCATTGGAAAAGACCCAGGTGCTGTGAAAGATTGAAGGCAGGAGGAGAAGGGGATGACAGGACAAGATGGATGACATCACCTACTCAATGGACATGAGTTGGAGCAAGCTCTGGAAGATGATGAAAGACAGAAGCCTGGAGTGCTGCAGTCCATGGAGTGGCAAAGAGAGACGTCTGAGTGACTGAACAACAGTGGGTCTGCTCACTGGCTAAGAACGCCAGAAACACCTGCAAAGTCATTTTTAAGATGCACATGACAAAAAATTTTACGGTTCTCGTCTTAGAATTTTTTTTTTCTTGGCCGCACCGTGTGGCCTATATGATCTTAGTTCCCCAACCAGGGATCGAACCCATGCCCTCTTCAGTGGGTGTGCTGAGTCTTAACCACTGGATTGCCAGGGAAGTTCTTTTTGTGGTTCTTCAAATTGAACAGATAACTTTAGAAAGGCATAAGAGAATGCTGTTTCCATCTTTCAGTTGTAGTTCAGGAGAAACATTTTGAATTGGAGAATGAAATTGTAAGGCAAATGTTCTAATATAGTTTTCATTGGTCCGATTCTTATTTACTTTAAAAAGGATTTCGTAGAAGTTTGCTTTTAGAAATCTCTATCAGGGCTTCTCGGGTGGCTTAGTGGTAAAGAATCTGCCTGCCAATGCAAGAGACATGGGTTCGATCCCTGATAAAGGAATATCCCACATGCCTCAGAGCAGCTGAGCCCATGCACCACTGTTAAGCTTGTGTTCTAGAGCCTGGGAGCTGCAGCTGCTGAGCCTACACGTGGCAACTACGGAAGCCCCAGTGCCCAAGGACCCTTCCTGCCCAACAAGAGAAGCCACCACAGTGAGAATCCTACACGCTGCAGTGAAGAGTTGCCCCCACTTGGCATAACTAAAGAACAGCCCGTGCAGCAATGAATACCCATTACAGCCAAAAATAAACAAAATTATGAAAAAAAAATTTCTCTCAATGAAAGACGTCTTTACAATGATAGAGAGTTTGTCATAAACATCATATTCAGTGGTTGAAATAACGTTGAAGCATAGGGAACTGTCCCATGTCGGGGATTTTTGAGGAGAAGCATTAAATACAAATAGGACAGAACATAAAATATACTTAAAAAAATCATACACAGGCTTATCTTTAGGAGTGTTAGGCTTGAGAGAGGGGAACCTAGTCTGTGCTTTGGTGAGATGGTAAAGGAAGGAAAAGAGGGTTCTTTCTTGGGTCAAGAAAAGGTTTTATGTTCTGACGGAAACCAAGAATAAGGAAACTGCTTTTATGAGGGAAAAGAAACCTTTTATTTTCTAATTAGAGAGGACAAACTTTAGTGATTGAGTTTTGATATTTCCCGTTTTTGTCTGTGACCGTTGGTGTGCAATATTAGGGAATGGAATTGAAGAGAGCTGGAAGGCTTGGGACATTTTGAAAAGTGTGTGTGTTGTGGGAGGAAAGGAGGAGACAGAAGGGAAGTAGCTGTGGAGTGGGATTGGCAATCTTTTCAAAAAGGAAGATTTTTGTGTAAAGGAGTTGGAGCTAGAGAACAAACTTACAGTTATTGTATCTTGTCTGGGATTATAGAAATGGTTTGGTTGAAGCTGCAAATAAAATGTAAATGAATGAAGGCTGTGGCTTGTTGAATTTCATGTATTACTACTGAGATACGATTCAGTAATATTTCTAACAGAGAACATCTAAAAATAGATTCCCAAGCTTATACATGTATATTTTTCATCTTTTGGTGTGTCTTCTTCCAGTTGACAGTGTGTGGTGTTTTTTCTTCTTTTATCATTTAAGGAAGAACTTCACATGTCACTTTCAAAACTGAACAATGAGTATGAAGTAGTTAAAAGTACAGCTGCAAGGGATGTGGATTTGGATTCAGAATTATGTGATTTAAGACGAAATTTGGAGGCAAAGGAACAAGAACTCAATCAGAGCATTACTGAAAAGGAAATACTAATAGCTGAGTTAGAAGAATTGGATAAACAAAACCAAGAGGCTACAAAGGTAACTATATTAAATATATTTTATATTAAAAACAGTGAAATATATTAAATTCTACTCAGTAGACTGAACACTGGGTTAATAAGCAATACTGACGTGATTTAATTTCTGTGATTTAATCAGTATTTTAGTGATGCTCTAGTTATAGAGGTTGTCAGACCTTTATTGTAACGTTTAGATAGTGAATATCTGACTTTGTATGCCATGTAGTCTCACTTGCAGCTACTCAACTCTGCTGTCCTCTTATGTAAACGGATGAGCCTGGCTTTGTTCCATTAAAGCTTTATTTACAAAAACAGGCAGGTGTGATTTGGCCTGTGGGCTATAGTTTGTTGTCTCCCTGCTTCCGTGTTTGAGTTGAACATCACCAACGTTTATCATCTATCTTCTTTGCTTTTAAGTTCTAACCTCTGCAAAAATAGATTTGCTGTAAGATAATTAGTAAATGACTTTGTTAAGAATTTTTTTTAAGTTGCTTTAAGAAGGATTAGAAATGTCTAAGGATTATTCTCCTATTATGTATGACATTTTAAAAAGTTTTATTTAGGTATTAAAATGAGAGAATATTTAAAGTTACTATGCAAATTACTTTCTCTTTCAGCACATGATTTTGATCAAAGATCAACTATCAAAACAACAAAACGAGGGAGATAATATCATCAGTAAACTGAAAAAAGATCTAAATGATGAAAAAACAAGAGTTCATCAGCTTGAAGATGATAAAATGAACATTACTAGAGAGTTAGATGTGCAAAAAGAAAAGTTAATTCAAAGTGAACTGGTACTAAATGATTTACATTTAAGCAAGCAGAAGCTTGAGGATAAAGTAGATGATTTAGTAGACCAGCTAAATAAATCACACACACAAAATTTAAGTATCCAGAAGGAGAACTTTGAACTTCAGAAACATATTAAACAAAAGGAGGAGGAGCTTTCTAGAGTCAGGGATGAGTTAACGCAGTCTCTTAATCAAGACTCTGACAGTAATTTTAAGGATAACTTACTTAAAGAAAGGGAAGCTGAAGTCAGAAACTTAAAGCAAAATCTTTCAGAAGTAGAACGCCTCAATGAAAATTTAAAGGAAGTTGCTTTTGATCTCAAAGTGGAAAATGAAAAGTTGAATTTAGCATGTGAAGATGTTAGACATCAGTTGGAAGAGTCTCTTGCAGGTAACAGTCTGATTGCTGTGGAAAAAAATGCCATTGTGGAGGCTCTAAAGCTGGAGAAAGAACAATTAGAAGCAGAATTGTGCCAGGCTGGAAAGAGGTTGTTGGAAGAAGCAAGCAGGTATGAGCAAACCATTGAAGAACTGTCCCATGCACGTCATTCGAGCACCTCTGCGTTACAGTTAGACCATGAACGTTTAATTAAACTCAATCAAGAGAAGGACTTTGAAATAGCAGAACTCAAAAAGAATATTGAGCAGATGGCAACTGATCATAAGGAAACTAAGAAAATTTTGTCATCTAGTTTAGAAGAGCAGAAGCATTTGACCCAACTTGTAAATGAGAAAGAAGTTTTTATTGAAAAGCTTAAAGAAAGAAGTTCAGAGCTTCAGGACGAATTAAATAAATATACTCAGGCCCTAAGAAAAAATGAAATTTTAAGGCAAACCATAGAGGAAAAAGACAGAAATCTTGGCTCCATGAAAGAAGAAAACAGTCATCTGAAAGAAGAGCTGGAACGCCTCAGGGAACAGCAGAGCCGAGCTGCACCTGTGGCTGAACCAAAAGCCCTCGATAGTATTACAGAGCTAGAATCTGAGATAAATCAGCTGAATATAGTAAAGGATAATCTTGAAGAGGAAATAAAGCACCATCAAAAGATAATTGAAGATCAAAACCAGAGTAAAATACAACTGCTTCAATCTTTACAGGAGCAGAAGAAAGAAATGGATGAGTTTAGATACCAGCATGAGCAAATGAACACCACACACACCCAGCTCTTTTTAGAGAAAGATGAGCAAATTAAGAATTTGCAAAAGACAATTGAACAAATCAAAACCCAGTTGCATGAAGAAAGACCGGACGTTCAAACAGAGAATTCTGATATTTTTCAAGAAACAAAAGTTCAAGGCCTTAATATAGAAAATGGAAGTGAGAAGCACGATTTATCCAAAGCTGAAACTGAAAGATTAGTGAAAGGAATAAAAGAACGAGAGTTGGAGATTAAACTTCTAAATGAAAAGAATATATCTCTAACTAAACAGATTGATCAGCTGTCCAAAGATGAGGTTGGTAAACTAACTCAGATTATCCAGCAGAAAGATTTGGAGATACAAGCTCTTCATGCTCGGATTTCTTCCACTTCCTACACCCAGGATGTCGTTTACCTTCAACAGCAGCTGCAGGCCTATGCTATGGAGCGAGAGCAGGTGCTGGCTGTTTTGAGTGAGAAGACTAGGGAGAATAGTCATCTCAAAACAGAATACCACAAGATGATGGATATAGTGGCTGCCAAGGAGGCAGCCCTCAATAAGCTGCAAGATGAAAACAAAAAACTGTTTACAAGATTTGAAAGTAGTGGCCAAGATATGTTTAAAGAAACCATTCAGAATTTATCCCGTATCATTCGAGAAAAAGACATTGAAATCGACGCATTAAGTCAAAAATGTCAGACCTTATTGACAGTTTTACAAGCATCCAACAGTGGAAATGAGGTTGGAGGTGTTAATAGTAATCAGTTTGAGGAGCTCCTACAGGAACGAGATAAGCTGAAACAACAGGTCAAGAAAATGGAAGAGTGGAAACAGCAGGTAATGACCACGGTACAGAATATGCAGCACGAGTCTGCCCAGCTCCAGGAGGAGCTTCATCAGCTTCAGGCGCAGGTTTTGGTGGACAGCAATAACAGCTCTAAGTTACAAGTGGACTACACTGGCCTGATCCAGAGCTATGAGCAGAATGAAACCAAGCTCAAAAATTTTGGTCAGGAATTAGCACAAGTTCAGCATAGCATAGGGCAGCTTTGCAATACCAAAGATCTTCTTTTAGGAAAACTTGATATTATTTCACCGCAGCTCTCCCCTGAATCATCGACTGCTTCTCAGACAGCAGAGTCTCTGAGAACAATTAAGTCTGATGTGTCGAATGAGTCTTCTAAACAAGAGATAGAAGAGCTAAGAAGATCCCTGCAGGAAAAAGATGCGACAATTAGAACTCTCCAGGAAAATAATCACCGATTGTCTGATTCGATTGCTGCTTCCTCAGAGCTAGAGAGAAAAGAGCATGAACAGACTGATTCAGAAATTAAGCTGCTGAAGGAGAAACAGGAGAGCTTACAAAAGTCACTGAAGGAAAAAGACCTCTTGATCAAAGCCAAAAGTGATCAGTTACTTTCTTTGAATGAAAATTTCACCAACAAAGTGAATGAAAATGAGCTTTTGAGGCAAGCAGTAACGAACCTGAAGGAGAGAACATTAATTTTAGAAATGGATATTTGTAAACTAAAGGGGGAAAATGAAAAAATAGTAGAAACATCCAGGGGAAAGGAAACAGAGTATCAAGCATTACAGGAGACTAATATGAAGTTTTCTATGATGCTGAGAGAAAAAGAATTTGAGTGCCATTCATTGAAGGAGAAGGCTGTAGCTTTTGAGCAACTACTGAAAGAAAAAGAGCAGGTATGTTCTGGATGGTGTGTTGTGAAAGGAAGTTTGGGGGTGGAGGAAAAATTTTAGTGTGCTGCTTTATTGATGTTATCTTTAAAGGGGAAGGTGAATTTGTTCATTTAGAAATATGTACTTCAAAGCATTGTGCTTCATTTTAAATAAATTTTCCTCAGAGGCATCTTAGGAAAAGTTTTTCCCCAGATTACTAGATAGTTCCAATGATTTGTAGTGCTAGATTAATTTCTTTATGGTCTAAGTAGAAAAAAAGAGTATAGAAGCAGTTTTTCATTAGAAAATAGAAATATGTTAAAAGAGAGAACTTGGATGTTACTGCAGTTTAATCACATTTTAGGCATATTTCACTAACTACTGGCTTTAGAGCTTCTTGTATATTAAAGGAAGTTCTGTGAAATACATCTACATCTTTGACAGTGATCTGAAGTAAGAAATACATTTTACATTGTGACACAGTAAGCATGTGTGTGTGGAACACTGAAGCAGAAGTTTCAGGAATCAGAAATTACCCTCATTACATGTGATGCTCTGTTAAAAACAAGTTCTGTATGACCCATTAAACTGACTTTTATGAATTATTCACAGCCTGGTATTTGAAAATCATTAGCCATGAATAGTACTTTTCACATAGTGAACTCAGTAATTATTCTAATCCTAGCTGTACCAGTGATGTGACTTCAGGTGTGTTTTGACTTCACTGGTTTGTTTATTCAACCATAAAATGAAAGGCTGTATATCGGTTAAGGTGTCAGTAGTTTTTGATACATTTAAATTTTTACATTGCAGTTGATGTTAGATTTTGATAAGAATGTGTTGAAGACCTAGTACATCTTACTATGATCAAAGCTATGGGCTCTTTTGGGGTAAGGCCTTTTTACTCTGATTTCTATACTTAGTAGTAGAAATTTGGAAAAGAAACGAGGCAGAACAATGGAATATTCAAAAAGTGCTTCTTGAGTGTTTACATGCGACCAGCACAACAAAATGATTTAACATCTTTTGCCAATTAAATTCTCTTTTAAGAATCTCAGATTAAAGCTTGGGAATGCTTGATGTAGTTTTCACTTAATAAGAAAAGTCTTAACGTCATCTTCCCCTTCTTTGTCATCTAATTAAGTAAGTACACTGATGTGTTGAGGTGTGTTCCTCCTTCCAGGAGTAGCTTCTTAGCTTTTATGGTACTGGTCTGTAGAGGGTAGAAGCTTTCTTTTGCTTACGAGCCAAATTTGTGTGTAACGATTAAGAGCTTTTAAGAGTATAACAGGGGAATGGAGGTCAGTAGGTTTTCATTTTTCATGTGTTTTTCCTATTGTATGATAGTTTTAGCATCTCATACAATCTATTTCATTGATTTTATAGATCCAAAGTATGCACATTTAATTAAGGTTCACCTAGCTTTCAGGACGCTTTCCTAAGTCAGTTAAGTTGTACTTAAGTATGTATTGTATTGAAGTTAATTAGCATAAACTAATTTCTTATAATACCCTATATAATTGAAGAGTACCTTTATTATATTTTTAATGTACTAAAGAGCATTTTTCTTCAGGGAGAAAGTTGTGTTCTCAACAGGAGATCTTCAGCTCTTTAATTTTCAAGCATTTTTACTTTCTCTAGTATGAAAAAAAATTTAACTGAAAAACTATTTGGAAAATACTGGCTCCCTTTTCCATGAGGGGGTGTTGAGATAAAAGGAACAGATGGTTTTATGTTTTGGTTTTGACGATTTGCCTTGAGGGACGTGTAATTTATTCTTAAAGAAATGGAAAGTTTACATGAAAATGTAAAAATAATACCAATCTATTAATAGATGCAGACAATATGCATATTTCATACAGAGAAAAGAATTGGCTGTAAACAGGCTGACACTTTTTTGTGCTTTTTAGAATTCCAGCTATCATCTTAAATTCATGGCCCTGCATTTGCAATGAAAGTCTTTAATATATTGTGCTTGTAAGGAATGTATTCAGGGATAAATTTTCACAGCAGTCTAGCAAGATACCATTCCTGAGTTGCTTTCATTAAACTGTTGCCAAAATGTTCTTTTAAAATAGACTGTGCATGTGAAATGACTTCCCTTTTTTCTCCTCTGCCAGCAGCTTGGCACTGTTACTTCCCTAACAACAGTTGTGTGTGCTTGACAAATGCTGGCACATACGTGTGCACACCCGCGCGTGTGCGCGCGCACACACACACACGCTTTTGGGCAATTTGGGGGTTTGTGTTCACTTTGTTGTGTAGGATAAATTTGAGGAGATTGTGTCCTTTGAGTCCTTTTTTAAAGCATTTAAAATGAAACTTTTTCTTAAAGAATAGTTTTAGATTATTAAAAAGTTGGGGAGATAGTAGAGCCTTCCCATATACTCACACTCAGGTTCCCCTATTTTTAACATCTTATGCTTTGTGGTACCTTGACTACAAATAATGAACCTATTTAGATAAATTAATACTTTATTTGAAGTTTCTCAGGTTTTTAGCAGATATCCTTTTCTTATTCCAGGGTCCCATCCAGAGAATACATTGTATTGAGTTATCACGTATTCTTAGGCTCCTTTGGACTGTAATTGTTTCTCAAACTTTGCTTGTTTTTGATGACTTTGACATAGTTAACTGAATTTTTAAATTATTTAATGAAGAAATGTCTTTTTAAAATGTATTTTTCTTTAAAGCTAAAATTATTTCTTTCCAAAAGGGCAAGACTGGGGAGTTAAATCAGCTTTTAAATGCAGTTAAGTCAATGCAGGAAAAGACAGTTATGTTTCAACAAGAGAGAGACCAAGTCATGTTGGCCCTGAAACAGAAACAAATGGAAAACACTGCTGTACAGAATGAGGTATACTTTCACTTTAAAGAAGCAAAATCTTAAAAACTGCTAAGTAAGAAAACTGTGAAGATTACCAAGTAAACTGAGTTTCTCTGTTGGCTGATTTTTATCTTAGTCTTACTCTGATGTGCTTTAGTGGGATTTTGATCTCCCAAAGTGCATTGTTTCAGTTTGCAAGCAAAAGCCATGATCTAATCATTATGGTGTATACCTAAAATTAATTATACCTCAAGAAAAGAACAAGATGGCGTATTTTGTATATAAAAAAAAATTTTCCTACCTGTAAAGTATTAAAAAAAAAAAAAAAGATTTACTGAAAAAAGTGGCCTGTCACAAAAAGCTTAGTACTTTGTAGTTTTATTATTTAGTATAGCCAACATAGGGAATGAGATCTTACAAAGTAAACCTTCCATATTCAAGATGATTTCCGGAGAATTTTTTTCCTAGCACAGATGTATCTTGCAATATGAGAAATTAGCATACAATTAATAGACTTCATAATGGAGAAAAGATTTAATAACAAAATGGCATGTAGGAGGGAAAGGGGAGAGATTTTAATGGAGGAAAAATAAATGAAATGTCTCTACCTAGGTTCAACATTTACGTGACAAAGAATTACGCTTAAACCAGGAGCTAGAGAGATTGCGTAACCATCTTTTAGAATCAGAAGATTCTTATACCCGTGAAGCTTTGGCTGCAGAAGACAGAGAGGCGAAACTAAGAAAGAAAGTCACAATATTAGAGGAAAAGCTAGTTTCATCCTCCAATGCAATGGAAAATGCAAGGTAACTTTTTCATGTTTGTTTTTTTTTTTTAGTGTTAACATTAACTGAACACCTCCTGAGTGTCAGACTCAATAAGAGTTTTTCATATGTTACCTCATTTTATTCTCACAGAATTTATTAGCTCCATTTTACTGACTAAGAAAGTAAGGGTAAAGAGATTTAGTAACCTTCCCAATATCAGGGACACAAAGTTCACGTGTAGTTCTCACACTTGGGTTTGTAGCCCTTATCCAGATTTGGCATTCAATTAAAGCTCCTCTGAATCTTAATTGTTATCCTAGATAAGTCCTTCTCATCATTTTAGGAGGCTAGGCTTAAATTCTGACCAATTAATTAGCTTTCCCAAGTTTTCCAATAACTAGTTTGTGTGATTTAATACCATCCCCCGCCCCAGGCCATGTGCTACAGCTTGCAGGATCTCAGTTCCTGGGATCGAGCCTGGCCCCGGAAGTGAAAGCGTGGAATCCTAATCACTAGGTCACCAGGGAACTCCGTGATTTAATCTTTAATCAAGTGATCTAAAGTTGGACAAAGTTTGGATGTTAAAATAAAAGATGTAACCTGTGAAGGCCTAGGTCAGTGTGAATTAACTCCAGGCTTACTAGAACTATTGAGTGACCAGGTCCCTGCTTATGTATTTTTCAGTTTTATTTCTCTCAATAAAACTGTTTATTTTCCCCCTTTTTACAAAAAACATGTTTTCCACTTCAAGAAAATCACATAACCCAAAAGCACTTACAGCCACAGTCTCACTTATCCAGAAACAGTGTTTTTTTGTGCCCTTGAGTGCTTCTGTATATGTGTATATATATTGTATATTATTCTCTTAAAGCAAAATGGTTGAGATCATACTGTTTATACTGTTTTGTAACCTGCTTCTGTCAGTTAATAATATGAATATCAGTACACATGAAGCTGTGTGTTTCTGCAGTATCATTTATGGCTGCATAGTGCCATTATTGTATTTGCCATAATTTCTTTAAGGCATTCATTTATTATTGATCATTTAGAATGTTCCAACTTTTCAGAATTACTAAGAGTGCTGTTTTGATAACCCAAAATAGGCATTTTTGTGTTGATGATAGATTATTTCCTTAGTGTAAATTTTGAAAAATGGAAATTCTGGTTTGAAGGGTGTTTTTAAAACATTTGAAATATACTGCCAAATAATCTTCCAGAAAAATCATATCTGTATTTCTGTTAGTTGTATGTACATCTTTTAATCTTTTTACTGTATATGATGTGGAGGGAAATACAAGGATATAGTAGATATTATCTCTTGTCTGCAAAGACAATATAGGATAACACTTCTGAGGGCAAACTCCTTGCCCCTTTTGTTGGATATATTACTGTACCTTCAGACTCAGAAGAACTTGTTTAAGATAAGAATTAAAGCAGTGAGTGAACATTTGCATATGTTTTTCACATTGGCAGAAAAAAACATCCTCAATCTGTAAAATTGATCATCTTTCTATTTCAGGCCATTATTTTCTTTAATTAAAAGTCACTAGTTTCTGCCTGTTTTCGTTTACCATTCATAATAACTGTCAAAATAGTCTTCCTTAGGTAGGCCTGTGATCTTGTTGCTCATTTTTCAAAACCATGGTAGAGTCTTCATGATTTGGGCCCAGGCTATCTACCCCCTTAGCCTTATTTCTCATTATGATCTTCATCCAACCAAACTATTCCTCACTTCTTCAGATAGAGCTATTTTCCTACTTTTTCTTTCCTACTCTTTCTTTATAAAAAGAGTGGGCCTGATCCCTAACCGTTTTTTTTTTTGTTAATCTCACTTGTTCTTCAAATAGCACTTCCTTCATAAAGAATTCTTTGGTTAGGACCCCACTCCTCAAATCTAAAATCAAACCCTAGTGTGATGTTTGAGTCTTCGATAGAGCACTTGTATTTTACTTCGGAGTATAGGTAATTGGTGACCTGCTTTATGCTTTCTCCCACCCAATGAAGTGTAAAGTTACTGGGGGGTAGAAATGATGCCATCTATTTTACACCCTTCCCACAGTGTACATTCTTATACATAGTTTCATAGCGGTCCAGTAAATATTTGGTGTATAAGTAACTCAGATCTATAAAATAAGGTTGTGGTGTTTTGAGCCCTTAACAATAGTAATATCTTGTATTTGTTAACATTTTGAATGATATCACAGTTCATTTCATCCTTACAATTGAGTGATTTGCTAACAGGCAATTTTAAAGTCCAGGGACGGAAGAGGGGATTTAAGTCCTCTGGTTATCAGTTTACTGCTCTTTCCACAAGAGGGTGCTGTTGTGTAAAGTTTCTTCAAAGTGAGCTGCTCTTAATTGGCTTTATTGGGCTGCTCTGAATAAGAATTTAGCTGGCTGGGTATTGAAAACCTAGGAAAGGCTATTACAGTATTTTGTATGTAATAATTATACATTAAAGAAGTATCTCAGTGACATAAGGCTATAGCTGTTCTGTAAATCTCTTAAGGATCTCTTGATTTATTATTTGGAACAAGTGTAGGGATTATTTAATATAAACAGAAAGATGATAGTAGAAGTTAATTAACTCATAATTAGGGCAGTTAATCAATGGGATAGCCTTTGGAAATTTGTTAGTTCACTAGGATTGCGAGTGCTAAAAACAAGGGGTTATCATAGAATCCGTTGCTTGTTAGGTTGGGAGCTGGACAAAATGACTTCCAAAATCCCTTATAGCTTACCGGTATAAGTTTATGATAAATTACACCCTAAGGGTTTTAGCCTGGAAACAAAAGTTGCAGGCTATTTGTGAATTTTTCTTACGCTGACATTTCTTGATCAGCACAATTCTGTTTAAAATGACTGCTGTTTGTTCAAAGTCACCTTCACAGGAAGGATGACTGATTTAACAAAAGCAGAGAGAACAAAGATCAGAGGAACTCTTCAAGTTTGTTTGAAATCTAACTTGAATTCAATGCAGTGAAATGTAGGGAAGCAGAGATTCATAGAGACAGAAAGTAGAATGGTAGTGCCCGGGGGGCAGGGGAAGTTACTGGGCATGGGGTTTCTGCTTAGGAAGAGGGAAAGCATTCTAAAGATGGTTGGTGGTGATTGTTACACAGCCATGTGAATGTACTTAGGACTGCTGAACTGTACACTAGTAAGTGATCAAAATGGTAAATGTTATGTATATTTTACCACACAAAAAAAACAGAGGGAAGAGGTTTCATCTCGTTAAAGTATCTGAATACTTTGAATATAACTTGCACTTTGTGCTATAATATGTAGGGAGGATATTTCATCTTGTTAAAGTGTCCAAACAGAAACAGTTTTACTTTTATTCTTTCTGTTCAAAGCCATCAAGCCAATTTACAGGTAGAGTCGTTGCAGGAACAGTTGAATGTGGTATCCAAGCAAAGGGATGAAACTGCACAACAGCTTTCCGTGTCTCAGGAACAAGTGAAGCAGTATGCGCTGTCACTCTCCAACCTCCAGATGGTCCTGGAGCACTTCCAGCAAGGTCAGTTGTATGGCCAGTCTTTCAGTGAAGAAAAGTCATTGTACGGTTGACCCTTGAACAATGCATGGATGCTGACCACCCCCCCCACCCCACCGCAATTGAAAATCCACATATAACTTGAGTCCCCCCAAACTTAACTCCACTTTTTTTTTTTTTTGGCTGCTGGGTGGCATTCAGGGATCTTAGTTCCCCGACCAGGGATTGAACCTGTGCCCCCTGCAGTGGAAGAGTGGAGTCCTAACACTGGACTGCCAGGGAATTCCCTAGCCCCTACACTTAACTCCTAATAGCCTACTGTTGACCAAAAGCATTACTGATATCGTAAGTAGTCAATTAACACATTTTTATATGTTGTGTATACTCTACTGTATTCTTACAATAAAGGAAGCTATAGAAAATGTTATCAAAAAAATCATAAGGAAGAGAGAATACATTTATTGTACTGTATTTATTGATACAGTAAGTTTATGTTACCTGTTTATAAGATGAATTATTTGCCTATTAGTGCCTACATCAGTATTCTCTTGTATGATAAGAAAAACACTGTAGATGTTATATATACTACTAACACTAGACATCAAAAATGAAATGTGTGAAAAAGAAATTCATATTTATAGGTATAATGATTCATGATTGATAATGAAGAAGCAGTGTTACTGCTTTATGATAGCCTAGCCTTTACACTAATGAATGGTTATAAAGTCTTTATGGTATACAATAATATGGTCATATTCATAATATAGTACTGGAAACAGTGTTACATTAAAAAAAAACACTTGTGATGATAGCCTGATATGCAGTTTTTCTAATTACAAAAGAGGCATACCTTATGGTATTATGATTCTTTGGAAGCAAAGTTATAGAACACTAAGAACACTTAACACATTAAATTTATATTAATTATCACTCACCTTCTGCCTGTGTTATGATAGACTTGTTGTTCAGTTGCTAAGTCATGTCTGACTCTTTGTGACCCCATAGACTGCAGCACATGAAGCTTCCCTATCCTTTACTATGTCCTGGAGTTGATTCAAACTCATGTCCATTGAGTTGGTGATGTCATCTAACCATCTCATCCTCTGTCGCCCCCTTCTCCTGCCTTCAGTCTTTCCCAGCCTCAGGGTCTTTTCCAGTGAGTCAGCTATTTGCATCAGTGGCCAAAATATTGGAGCTTCAGCTTCAGCATCAGTCCTTCCAATGAATACTCAGAGTTGATTTCCTTTCGGATTGACTGCTTTGATTTCCCTGGTGTCCAGGGACTCTCAGGAGTCTTCTCTAGCACCACAGTTCTAAAGCATCAATTCTTCAGCATTCAGCCTTCTTTATGGTCCTGCTCTCATATCCGTACGTGACTACTGGAAAAAACCATAGCTTTGACTATATGGTCCTTTGTCAGTTGGAGGTTGAATCCACTTTGAAGAGTTAATCATCAGTAATTACTGTCCTTTGAAATATTGGTTAATTTGTTCTTAGCTGTTCATCTATACTTTAACTGCATTTTCTCATTTGGGTGGAGAGTACTTTTCTAGACACATAGTAGTAATAGGACCTGGTACTGTGAATGGTACCCTGATAACCAAATACACTTTTTCACATCTACTTCCCATCCTTAGATTTACCGCCTTTAGATCATTCACCCATCCATTTGTTAGTTCATACATTCAGTAATTACTGAGAATGAATGAACTGCTAGTAGGGAGGAGGTGGTTAGAGGATGTGATGCTACTGAAATAACGAAAGTCATAGTTTTGTGACTGAGCAAACCTTTACATTTGTACATATGTACATATCAGGGTTACTCCTGTGGTTGAAATTTTGAATTTTAAATGTAAGGGTTAAATGTAAGAGTTTTGAATTTTAAATGTACAAGATAGTGTGATAGTGGCTGAGGCCATAGACAAAGCTTTGCTAAAGAGGAAGTACTGATATTTGAATAGAGTTCTGAAGGGAAGGAAAGTTTGCAAGATCTGGAGAAAGATTTAAGCAGAGGAAACTGATCTCATTAATTTAATTCCGGTTAACATCACTACTAAGGCATATATAATTTTCTTGTTGAGACATTTGAGCTATTAATGTTTTTGTTGTATTATTAAAGTTTCAAGTGGTTTAAAATTATAATTTTATCACACAATTATAAAATGCTAATGTCACTTTTTTCTCCTCTTTAGAGGAAAAAGCTATGTATTCTGCTGAACTAGAAAAGCACAAACAACTTATTGCTGAATGGAAGAAAAAAGCAGAAAATCTGGAAGGAAAACTTGTGTCATTACAGGTTGGTTGAAATAATTTACTCTTGTGAATTTTATTATTCACAAAACAATTACTTGTACAATTTTTCTCTTGGAAATAATCTCCTGAACAATTAATTTAGTAAATGTTGCTGGGACATAGCAGTGAACAGGATACTAAGAATTTCCCTCATGTGACTTATAGTTTAGAATAGACATAGCAAATATGAGACTTCCATTTTTAGCACAGGTGGGCATCTTAGAGATCATTAAAAAAAAATAATGTATAATTTTGACTTTATAATTTTCTCTTTTCAACAAAATATATTGGGTACTTTGTTTCACATGGATTAAAATAATGTGTATTATCCCATTAGATTTTTTTTCTTTTGCAGACTAATTCTTTAAAATATTTTTCTCTTTATTATTACTGCTATACATAAAAAATTATATATAAGAAGTAAAATGAACCCTCATATTGAAAAGATATTTCCTTTAATGGTTTGAAATTTTTACTAAATGTTGAGTGACTGCAAAACAGTATTTATTCATTACTTTTTTCAACTTGAGTTTTATTACCAAAATGTCATGTTATCTTCCAGAAAATGATCAGCATAGAGGGTTGCAAATTCATCTGAAATTTTCACATAAATAGTATTGTAGTCTAGGTTTTTCTTATTATAAACTTACTCATATAATATCTAGCATCTTATTTTCATTAAAATGTTGTTCTAGTATTAAATAACTTCTATTTGAGTCATGTTTTATGATCATGTCTTTGAGATTGGGGATAACATTAATTTAGAGGATTGTGCAAAACAATATTTAGATAATATAGGAATAGCAGTACAGCAAATACTCACATACTCACCATCTTGTATAAGAAATAGAATGTCACCCATTGAAGTTTCGTAAGCATCCCTCCACTTCTCCTCTTCTCCTTAGCACCTTTTATGCTTTTTATTCCCTTGTTTTCCTTCATGGTTTTATTGAATATATCTGTGTCTTTTTATAATACATTGGATAATTATAAAATATTTTTAAACTGTATAAATGGAATTCTAAACTGTATGTAAATCGAATTCTTCTGAGACTTTTTTTTTTTGCTTAGTGTTATTTTCATAAATTTCAGTCATATTACTATGTTAGAAGGTTCATTATTTTCACTGCTGTTTTCATTGCATGAATATATAATTTATTTACCTATTTTATTGATAAAGGACATTTCCATTATCTGCTATACAAACAATGTGGTTATGAATTTCCTTGTTTATATCTCAACTCATTGGAAAAGACCCTGATGCTGTGAAAGATTGAGGGCAGGAGGAGAAGGGATGACAGAGGATGAGATGGTTGGATGATGTCACTGACTCAGTGGACATGGGCTTGAACAAACTCCAGGAGATAGTGAAGGACAGGGAAGCGTGGCATGCTGCAGTTGATGGGGTCACAAAGAGTTGAACACACACATGCAAAAAAAATGAAAAGAGTCAAACACAACTTAGTGACTGAACAGCAATATCGTCTGGTGCACATATGTGAGTTTCAGGTATGTATCTTGATTGGAACTGCTGGGTCATGGGATATATATGGGCAATTTCAACTTTATTAGATTTGGTGGCAGATTGTTTTCTAAAGCATTTGTGATGATTTTCTCCTGCCAGTAGTACTTTGTGTTCTTGTTCTATTAATACATCTCTGGTAACACTACCATTACCAGAATTTTTAAAGTTTTCGCCAGCGTGGTTGGTTGTTGTTCACTAAGTCGTATCTGACTCTTTGTGACCCCATGGACTGCCAGGCTTCCCTGTCCTTCACTGTCTCCTGGACTTGCTCAAACTCATGTCCATTGAGTTGGTGGTATCATCTAACCATCTCATCATCCTGCCCTCAGTCTTTCCCAGCTTCTTCCTTAGAGAAGGAAATGGCAAACTACTCCAGTATTCTTGCCTGGAGAACCCCATGAGCAGTATGAAAAAGCAGTGTGGTTGGTGAGAAGGGCTATCTATCTTAGGGTTTTAATTTGCATTTCTAGTAGTCAGGTCTAGCATCTTTTAAAATGTTTATTCACCATTGGTGTTTACTTTCTGATCAGCTCATTAACACATTAAAAATTTATTTCATCTGATGCTTTTAATTGTTTTCAGTGGGTCCAAAACATCTAGTCTGCTACTGTTATAAGTCCAGATCTTCTTTTTAAACTGACTTTATTTTTAAAAATTTAAAATGTAATATATATTTAGAAAAATAACAAATCAGAAGAAACCGAGAGGGAATTAGTAAAGATAAAAGTTGAAATTAATGAAATAAAAACCCAAAAAATGGTAAAATGAGTAGTGGAATCTAAACATTAATTTTCAAAAATCTTTTAGTATAGTTTTAAGCTGTTATAATTTCTTAAAAAATTATATTTTCTTAACTATAAATGCTGTGAGGTTAACAAATTCATTTGAAAGTTTAAATTTATACTAAATTTAATCTTATAGATTTCAAATGTTAGTTTTTTTCATTTAAAATTTTTTGTTTCAGCCTCTCTATCAGTCAAGGTTCAGCCTGAAAAGCAGAACCAGTAGGATGTGTATGTGTGTACACACACACACATATACACTGGTGTGTATACTATATACAGATTCACACATATGAGATTTATTACATGAAATTGGTGATATGATTGTGGGGTCTGGCTAAACAAGTTGGAAATTTGCAGGTTTGATAGTATGGAAAGGTCACATCATAGGCAGGCTGGAACTCATAGGTTTGGGCCAAAGCTGTTGTCCCCAGGTGGTCAAGAATGTAAATCACAAACAGGATGAACTGAAGTGGGCATGGGCTGACGCTGCTGTCCACAGATAGAATTTGCTTCTCTTTTATAGAGAAAACCCAGTTCTAGTTTCAAGATATTTCAACTGGTTCAGTCAGGCCCACCCTGATTATTCAGGATAATATGCCTTCCTTAAATTCAGCTGATCAGGAGCATTTATCACTTTTACAGAATATCTTCATAGCAACATCTACATTACATTTGGATAACTGGGGACTAGCCTATCCAAGATGATACTACAAACGAAAAAGCTATCACACCCTGATTCAAGATGATGAAACTGTGATCTCACATTTTTGTGGTTGAATCCTTTAGAATAACCAAGAAAAGTGTGTAAAAACAATAGTGAGGAGGGACTTGCCTACTAAATGTCAAAATAGAGCCATAAATCAATACCATATTGACTAGATTAGTAGAACAGAAGGAGAATCCAGAAATGGAGCCCAAGTTACATTTGAGAATTTAAAACTAAATTCTAAACTACTTTTAATTTAATGAGGAAAAGTGTAGATTAACTAATAAACAGTGTTGGCACAACTGGCTATTTATACTGAAGAAAATAAAATTGGACCCTATCTTACACTGTATACAAAAGTAAATTCCAATTGTATTCAAGCAAGGATTTCTTAACTGTGAGGGGTGCTGGAAGTCTGGAGCTGTTCTTGGCCGTTACAGTGACTGGGTGGGTCCTCTGGCAAGTGGGTAGGGGCCAGGAATATCAAAAGCACTTCCACTGAGAAATACTGTTTTAAAAGTGGTTGTTGTTCAGTTGCTAATTTGTGTCTGACTGTTTGCCACGCCATGGATGTGCAGCACACCAGGCTTCCCTGTCCTCACTATCTCCCAGAGTTTGCTCACACTCCTGTCCATTGAGGTAGTGATGCCGTCCAACCATCTCATCCTCTGTCATTTATATCTTTAACTTTTATATTTTAAAAATATAAATGTTAAAAAAGAAAAATATTTTGCAAGAAAATCTAGAAGACCACATGTGTAGTCCAGAGGCAGGGAGGAGCCTAACATCAACTAAAACTCAAGAAGCAAAGTAGGACATGTTTGACTGTATTTGTAACACGGATGACAGAGTGTTCATATTTGCTATACAAGGTGCTCTTACAGACTAGCTTATGAGAGAAGGACTTCTCAATGGAAAAATGGGCAAGGTGTGCGAAGATTTTTGCATGAGGGTAGTTCCAGCTGTCCTATAAACACGAAAAAATGCTCAAATCCACTGGTATGTAGAGAAATAAAAATTAAAGTAATAAAGAAACATCACTTTTATACCTATCAGACTTGCAAAATTAAAGAGAACATTTGTTGCTATATTTCTTGACTTTTTTATCTTTTTCATAGTTTTTTCTTATTATTGTCACCTTTAAAATTTTTGTCACCATGTCGTCTTTTAATAGCATTCTCTCTCCTTTATAATATATATATATATAATTCCTCTGAAAGAGACATTATGATGATGTGGACTGTGGGTTTTATCTTTCATACTTACCAGTATCAAATGAACTTGCCCAAGGTCAGAGAAATACGGCTTCATCAGCTGAAAGGGATTGATTGACTTTAAGCTGTCTTCCAGCTCTATAGTTTGTGAAGTAGTTTTTGCATGCTGCTTTTTAATGAACTTTTCTTCCTCAGGAACGTTTGGATGAAGCAAATGCTGCATTAGATTCGGCATCAAGACTTACAGAACAGTTAGATTTAAAGGAAGAACAAATTGAAGAACTTAAGAAACAAAGTAGGTTTTTTCCTCTTTCTTTTTTTCTGCAATACCAGTGTTGAATCAGATGTAGTTTCCTGCCATGCATTGGTACAGTCGAGTGAGAACAACTTCTGCTAGAATGTGACTTCCACTTCTGTCCCCCATGATCAGTTTACTTTGATTTGAATACGGCTCCTAGTGAAACCAGAGTCATAAGTTGGCCCTGGCTATCTACTGGTTAGTTCTTCTGAATATTGAGGCTGTTCAGCTGTGCTTTCTGCCACCTTGTTGACCATCTAAGGGATAGATTTGACTGAGTCAGCTTGTCACAGTGTGACTTTTTCCTGTTCAATCCATGTTCATCCTGCCTAAAGCTGTCTGATATGTTAAAGGAGGCAGTGTTCTTAAGTAAAAGAGTAACTTTTTGTGGAATGAATGTCTGCCTATAACTAGCATGTTAAGATTATAGATGATGCTTTACATGTAGGCACTCATGTATTTTTTGATGCTTGTAAGTTATCTCATAGGCCCTGTCAGTTCCCTAGGGTGAGTCCTGTGTTTAGGATTATCAGTTGGGCCTCAGATAACCGGGTGATTCATCGTGCTTTGTTAACTGACTGCTGACAGAGATGGCATGTCCTTGTTTAATCTCTGATTTAATGGTCCCCAGGAAGTTGAAGCTATTCTATGGCTGCATTTAGTAGGTAATGATTAAAGATTATCAGAAGGGTGATGAGAACCTAGAAATGTATCAGCTTCAGGGGATGGGTTAGGAGCAGTAGTACCAAGGCGTGTAATTAAGGAATTAAGAAGCACCTCGTAACATGAGATAGAAACAGGCAAAAGTAGGAGATGGCACAGCACAAACACTGTCAGACAACAGAAAACGCTGACTTGGACATTAAGGAGGCAAGCAGACAAATCACTGAATTGTGGATGCCAAGGGACAGGCCAGATAGGTTGGCCTAAAACAAGCAGGAGACGGGAGATGAGAGATTGTTAGAAATAAAAAAAGTACTAAGAGAATGTGAAGTCGTATCCTTAAGGTCACTAATCTGAGGCAGATTAGTGCGCAACTAAAAGTCCTCTGTTTGCTTTGTAAGATTTGGCCAGCCATGGAACTCTCAATGTAATCAAGGGGCTGGAAATGGACAGGGAAACAGTTATATATTGGGTCTACATGGGCATTTTATATACATGTACTGTATTCTTTAGTCTTCTCATATTTTATTTACCCTTCACAAGAAACTAAAGTAGGCGGTATTAGTTCCAGTTTATAAGTTAAAGACACTGAGATTTAAACTATGATCTTTTATCCTTGACCAAAGTTCATAATCTTTCCATGTTGCTCTATTTCTTGTCAGGAAACAGTTGTTTATAGGCTAACTTGTATTTTGTTCTGTATATATCTCCTTTGAAGATAGGATAGTATACTCTAAATATTGAAATGGTTGCCCTTACCCAGAGGCAGTGATTATTTGGAAAACAGTCTAGTTAGGTTGAAGGCCAGTGTAACTACAGCTTTCAGTTCAGTTCAGTTCAGTCGCTCAGTCGTGTCCGACTCTTTGCGACCCCATGAATTGCAGCACGCCAGGCCTCCCTGTCCATCACCATCTCCCGGAGCTCACTCAAAGTCACGTCCATCGAGTCGGTGATGCCATCCAGCCATCTCATCCTCTGTCGTCCCCTTCTCCTCCTGTCCCCTATCCCTTCCAGCATCAGAGTCTTTTTCCAATGAGTCAGCTCTTCACATGAGGTGGCCAAAGTACTGGAGTTTCAGCTTTAGCATCATTCCTTCCAAAGAACACCCAGGGCTGATCTCCTTTAGAATGGACTGGTTGGATCTCCTTGCAGTCCATGGGACTCTCAAGAGTCTTCTCCAACACCACAGTTCAAAAGCATCAATTCTTTGGCGTTCAGCTTTCTTCACAGTCCAACTCTCACATCTATACATGACCACAGGAAAAACCATAGCCTTGACTAGATGGACCTTTGTTGGCAAAGTAATGTCTCTGCTTTTGAATATGCTGTCTAGGCTGGTCATAACTTTCCTTCCAAGGAGTAAGCGTCTTTTAATTTCATGGCTGCAGTCACCATCTGCAGTGATTTTGGAGTCCAAAAAAATAAAGTCTGACACTGTTTCCCCATCTATTTCCCATGAAGTGATGGGACCGGATGCCATGATCTTTGTTTTCTGAATGTTGAGCTTTAAGCCAACTTTTTCACTCTCCACTTTCACTTTTGTCAAGAGGCCTTTTAGTTCCTCTTCACTTTCTGCCATAGGGTGGTGTCATCTGCATGTCTACAGCTTTACCCGGAAGACATATGGCAGCCTGAAGGAGACACACTGAGCAGTCAAGGGATTAACCGAAGAATCAATATCTTCGGGTAGGGCTAGACTAATACAGGTAAAAAGGCAGTATTCTGAGCCAACTTCTTGGTCTGTGACAACTCAACTGTATGTCATGCTACTGGAATATTTAAGTTCACCTCCCCTTTTAGACAACTACCCGTGTTTTTCCCAGTAGATGATAAGAAAGAAAAAAATGCTGTGACTTTTTGTAGTTACTAAATATTTTCAGAGTCCCTACACTACTTAGTAATTTGTTCAGGCACCCATTTAAATCGTCAGTAGTAGAATATTTTTAGATTTTGATTCTAAGTGACAAGGCTTAGGTGGCCTAGGTCCCTATTCATGTAAAAAGTTAAAAGTAATATTCATTGTAAATATATAGAATTCTGGACTCATTTTGTGAAGTTAATATTAACCACAGAAAAAGCTCTAATAATGCTTATACAACTGGTCTTTGAAAGGGCAGGCAAGAGGCCAGTGTTGCACAGACGGGAAGGGGAGGGGGTTAAAGGGACGGTTAGTTCTGTTATGTCTTTAAGTCATTCTTGTCATTTAAGCTCTTCTTAACAGTCTGTTTTCTTTTATTACCTAAGTGCTTAATATTACTTCTAGATCTCTAAACACAAATGTGATTTTATTTTCTCAAAGCTGCATTTTTGATTTGATAATATAAATAAAACTTTGATTGGCTTGGTTGTTGCAAAAGAATCATTGTATATTTTCTTTCATAGATCATTAAGTACTTTAAATGTTGATTGATGTTGTAATACTGTACTTTATTTTTAACGCAAAACTTGGCCAGACAGCAAAAATATTTGCCAGAAGAAACAGTTTTGAAAAAGACAGATTGGCTTTTGTTGCAAGAAAGTACATAGAAACTTGAATCGTAGAGGCAAAGTATTCTTTTATTTCTAAGCATCGGTGGACTGTTCGATGATTAGTTGATATGTGGTTTCAGCATTTAAACAATATTAGGAAACTCATTTTAAAAAGCAGTATTTTGTTTGAAATGCTTATGTCATTGCTACCAGAGATGAGATGGTTCAGTCTGGTCAAACGTATGAAAAGGGAGCTATTGCTTATAACACCAGTATTAAAACAGTAGGTTGTTGATGATTTCAGTCTTTCTTAGAATAGATAATTGTTAGTGCTGTGTATGTGCAATTATGGTGATGAGTCCCGAGTATTTACAGGCTTTGTGTGAAAAGTATGACGATGCCTTAATCAGGTGTTAAATACTTAATGCAAACCAACTACTTGGCTTCATGTTAGATGCCGTGTGAGATACTAGTTAGGAGCACCCCCTACTTCTCTTTTTTATAGGAACTTAGTTAAGGAGGTAACACCTGGCCTAGATACACACCATAGGTTCATAGTTTAAGACAGTGGTGCTCAGCTCTGTCAGCGAGTGCGTATTTAGTTCTCCAAGAATCCCATTAAGGGTTAGGGACATTCCATGGAGAAAAGAAACCTGAGTAGACAGAGCTCTAAACTAGTAGTAAGATTTTCCTCCCAAAGTGTAAGTTCTTTGTCTTCTCCCTCTCACCCCCCAGCCCCACACTGTGGGAAAGTAACAATGAAAAGAACCCTCAGATCCTGTAGGTGCTATAATTTAATGGGTAGTGTTGGCTGGTAGAAGAATTGCTGCTTTCTTTCCTTTTAGAAATTATTCTTTCAGCATTTTTTCTGTAAGTGTTCTTTTTCAGTGTAGGTCCAAAGACTTATTTCACATGCCATCCTAGATTTTATTGATTTTTTTCAAACTTAAGACATTGGTCCTCTGTGAAGCAGGTAGGATAATGTCTTTCATGAACTATCCTGAGTTGATCAGAGTTCAGAATTTCTATGGAGTTGTCATTCGTGGGAGAATGCACACCTAGGGAAACCTAGCCTACAGCTGAAGCACTGAAAGACGTGTTATATGGCTGTGCTCATGGGCAGATTTAACATTTTCTTTCTTTTGCTTATTGTTCTCTATCGTCATCCTTGAGATAAATTCCTGCTTAAAGTGAAAATGTTTGGATAAAATTGGAATAGGAAGCACAAAAGAATTACTGTTTTGATAACTATTATTGAAAAGGCTGGTAAATTTTATGGTACACCAAGAAAAATAAGTTTTCATAAGCAATGCAAGCTTAGATTCCAGCACCGGGGAAGTCTTTCAGTCTGTGTGCCAGTTTTATAGCCATATCTTAAAGGGCCCCATCACGGATTTTTTTTTTTAAGGTTTTGTTACTGCTTTTTAAAAAAGTCTTCTATGAGTTGAGAATGGAAAATTTCCTTAGAGTGTTTTTTTAAAGAAAATCTAGAAGAATGTATAAAATGAGCCCCAGTAAACCAACTGTAATATGAAGCATAAAAACATTTTAAAACTACAGATATAAAACGTTTAAACTGTTTTTCATGGAGCCACCTTTATGGTGCTGGAAGGTGGATTTTTTATTTTAAATAAAGACATTCCGTTTTCCAGGACATGATTTATACAAGAAAACATATAATGTCCTGTTGAACATAGGCCAGATACATTCCCAGACGCTTTGTTACCCAAACCTTTTGAGGGATTTCTTTATAGATGTTTTTGGCAGAAGTTGTGATTTTAGAGGAAACATATAAGAAATACCAGATGCAGTTTTCTGAGTTGCCATAAATAGTTAAAAAATTGTGATGATATAAACATCTGGGTGTACTAGAAAATGTCAAAATTTTTAATTAAGAAAAAAGCTTGTGTCAATTAGGTAAATAGGCCCTTTTCAACATAATGGTTTTATTTCTTTTTAATTTTTTAATGGTTATATTTTTAAAATGTATGTTTTATTAGTTCTTCTAAGTATAAAGGGAAAAGCAAAATATGTAACTTTGAGAATTTTTGACTTAATGTGTTTTGTGTCTTTTTCTTCATATAGACGAGTAATTCATAAGATGAATCATTTATTCTTTTTGTTCTGTGTTACATTCTCAGATAGTCTCCCTTCCCAGAGAAAAATCAGTCATTCTTTTATTTGTCACAGATTCATTGTTTTCTGCTGTGTACCAAGCACTAAAATAAGTGCTCAAGATACAAAGATAGGGGACAAGAGTTCAGGAGGATAGTCACATACTTGCAACAAGCTGTTTGAAAAGGAAGACAATCTATTCTACCCATGATGGTGATATGGAAGGGTAGAAAAGGCTAGTGAAAGCTATACTTGCCCTCACTTGAATGGTGAATACGTCCAGTGAAGCAGGCAGAGAGTTGGGAAGGAACATTCTAGATGGAGGGAGGAATTCATAGGAAACAGCATCAGGTCTGGAAACTGGCTGAGGATCTAGTGGACTCATTATGCGTGTGTGCTGCACTGGTGTGGAGTGTGGAGAAGGCAGAGGTGAGAGTAAGCTGTTGGATCATGAACACAAGTTTTAAACTGGGGCTAAATTATACTATAATTTAGTATAGTATAGCAAATAGGACTAAGTAGAGACAGGGGAACTGGAGAGCAGTTCTGGGGCAACAGATTCTCTTCATCCAACTGTTGCCATGCAGGAAAATGGGTCCAGGGTTGCTAAATCTTCAGATCTTTCAGAAGACACCAGAAGTGTAGACTTTGATGTGACATGTAATTTAAGTTAGAAAAGAAAAACCCTGTGGGCTGAACAAACATTTCTTTGTATCAGATTTAGTCCATGCTGATTTCCAACAGCTTTCAGAAATGGGTCACGGTTTAGTCTGTAGCTTAGAAAGCCATTTGTCATTAATCTAAATCAGTACATACTAGTATACAGTGGTGATGATATTCAGTAAGTGGCAAAATTATTATTATGACTTTACTCATTACTGACCCACTTGAGGCCCTTTCTTTTGCAATATGACAGGTCTGTGTCATATTTTAAAATTTAAATTTTTAAATTTAAAAATTAAATTTATAACTTGATTCACAATATTCAGTCTTTAAAAAAATTGTTTGTTTTGATATGGAAGAATGCAGTACAGATTATCTGAATTTTAATTTAAATGGTTGAGAGAGGAAGGTGGCGAGGGAAAGTAAATTTGATCTGGTTATATTAAAATATTTACATAAAGTCTCTTTCGTATACATGTACTAATTCTAACTTAACTGTACAAATAATCCAGTAGACTTCAACATTGATAATTGAGCTTAATCAGATTCTAGTCTATTAAAACTCAAGTTAATGAGGATATACTGTATTCATAAAATTTTTTTGTGAGTTCTTTGCTAGGAAATGGAGTTTCAAAAATTACCTTTCATTCTGCAATTAATAATTATAATTATGGAACAAGAAAGCATTCACCATATACTCTAGACCTTAAAATTCTGTTGAAATGGTTGAAAAGAATTGAGTTATAAGACAAAGCAGATGGTAATATGTCTTCAAATGTAAAGAAATACAAGGTGCCTTTATATTTAAAAAATATAATTTGCTGTTATAGTGAAAGTGGCCTTGTATAAGTTGAAATTCTGTTAATAAGACCATTAAATTTTTAGCTTTTGCTTTGATTATATTTAATTGACCAAAGAGGCTAAATCTCCTTATATTAGATTTAATATATCAGATTTAAATTTATTTTTTAGGCAGCCAGTGCAAGTAAGACACCAGACCCAGCTTATTTACTGACATATCTGTGTGCTGTGCTTTAGTTCAGTTCAGTTCAGTCGCTCAGTCGTGTCCAACTCTTTGCGACCCCATGAATCGCAGCACGCCAGGCCTCCCTGTCCATCACCAACTCCCGGAGTTCACTCAGACTCACGTCCATTGAGTCAGTGATGCCATCCAGCCATCTCATCCTCTGTCGTCCCCTTCTCCTCCTGCCCCCAATCCCTCCCAGCATCAGAGTCTTTTCCAATGAGTCAACTCTTCGCATGAGGCAGCCAAAGTACTGGAGTTTCAGCTTTAGGATCATTCCTTCCAAAGAAATCCCAGGGCTGATCTTCAGAATGGACTGGTTGGATCTCCTTGCAGTCCAAGGGACTCTCAAGAGTCTTCTCCAACACCACAGTTCAAAAGCATCAATTCTTGGGTGCTCAGCTTTCTTCACAGTCCAGCTCTCACATCCATACATGACCACAGGAAAAACTATAGCCTTGACTAGACGGACCTTTGTTGGCAAAGTAATGTCTCTGCTTTTGAATATGCTATCTAGGCTGGTCATAACTTTCCTTCCAAGGAGTAAGCATCTTTTAATTTCATGGCTGCAATCACCATCTGCAGTGATTTTGGAGTCCAAAAATATAGTTTGACACTGTTTCCACTGTTTCCCCATCTATTTGCCATGAAGTGATGGGACTGGATGCCATGATCTTCCTTTTCTGAATATTGAGCTTTAAGCCAGCTTTTTCACTCTCCACTTTCACTTTCATCAAGAGGCTTTTTAGTTCTTCGTCACTTTATGCCATAAGGGTGGTGTGATCTGCTTAGTCGCTCAGTCATGTCCGACTCTTTGCGACCCCATGGACTGTAGCCTGCCAAGCTCCTCTGTCCATGGGGATTCTCCAGGCAAGAGTACCAAAGTGGGTTTCTATGCCCTCTTCCAGGGGATCTTCCCAACCCAGGAATCAAACCCAGGTCTCCCACATTACAGGTGGATTCTTTACCATCTGAGCCACCAGGAAAGCCCAAGAATACTGGAGTGGGTGGTCTGTTCCTTCACCAGGGGCTCTTCCTGACCCAGGAATCAAACCAGGGTCTCCTGCATTGCAGGTGGGTTCTATACCAGCTGAGCTTCCAGAGAAGCCCTAAATAACTAAATACTTGTAAGTATGAGCTCCGTACGTATTATACATGAATCTTGCTGGAGTGTTAGTCAGAGGTTAGCTTTCTGACACCCCTTTGTTTCGGTTTTTGAGATTCTGTTTCCCATTTTAAGTTGAATTTGTCAGGGATAAAAATCACTAGTGAAATTGTGTAGTGGGCCTGCGTGCTACTTGTGAGCTTAACTCCTCCAGGAGTCACCCCAGAGTTGTTTGAGCCCGTCTTAAGAGTCTTGGATTCTGCCTTTGGCAATCAAAAACTACTGTGACTGCTCAGGTCGCTGACTGGCTAGCTCTTATGTGCAACCCCCAGAGAAGCAAGTATTTTAATTAATGAGTGGGTTTCCCATGGGACCACTGCACAGGATGAGGACTAGGCCTCCACCACTCCCGTAAATTTCTCAGTCACCTGAGAAAACCATAACCAGCAAGGAGCAGCCTTGTCCCTTTTTTTCTGGAGCAAAGTTCTCATATGTTCTCCTCACTTCTAGCCCGACAAATCTACATCTATAGACATACCTATAATAAAATCATATTTCTAATGGTCTTTTCTTCCTTGTATTGACTTCTTTGCCTTAGTTTGTAAAGATGACAAGGCAAAATGGAGGAAAAGTTAACAATGTTAACGTTAACCAAAGCGATACATATTATAATAGTTAGGCAAGGTTGAAAGATGGTATTTTACGAAATCGTATGAATGAGTTCTAGTACTTTATATAGCACTTTACTATTTTGAAAAGTCATATTTAATCACTCAGTAGGTTCTCTCAAAATTTCTTGAGATAAGTAAGCTCATTTTGCAAAATAGACAGTGAAGTCTGGCCCTGGTGACAGGACCGTGATTCATATTTCAGGTCTTCGGACAGGAGCGCGGTTTCATGCAAGTCTTCTGACTCTCAAGTCCTGCTCCAGCCACCTTTCTTTTCTCAGCGAGTGTATATTAGTCGTGCAGTTGTGTCTGACTCTTTGTGACCTCATGGACTGTAGCATGCCAGGCTCCTCCGTCCATGGAATTCTCCAGGCAAGAATACTAGAGTTGGTTGCCATTCCCCTTCTCCAGGAGATCTTCCCAACCCAGGGATCGAACCCAGGCCTGCCTGCAGTATGCAGGCAGATTCTTTACCATATTAACCATCAGGAAAACCCTTTCTTGGTCAAGTGGCTGTTAAATAAACTTGAGTCTTGTCCAAGGGAGCTTAGTCATAAAATAGCCAGTGAGTTTGTAAGGAGTGTGACCTAATTTTACAGTGCTTTCTAAAGACAGTATTATAGTACAGTGTTGCTAACCGCAAATAAAATGGAAAATTGTGTTGTACTGATTTGTTGTAGTCACTCACATTTTATGTTTACTTTTGATTTTAAATCAGGTGATGAGGACCCTGGCACCATCTCTCAGTATTACAGAGAAGAGGCTCTAATATGGTTTTAGGATGTCAGATATTCAGAGTAACTCTTAACCTAAACCAGACCAATCCCAGTTACTTTGTTGCTCAACTTTAAAGTGTACCCTGTCCCTGCCCTTTTTTCCCCTTCTAATTTCCAAAGAATTATTTTGGCATGTTTTTAGGTTATTTCACAGGGATATTGTATTTGGCTAGATACTCACTTCTGAATAACTGTATTTTGCCTGCCCATATAAATAAAATTCTGATTTCAAATTGTGGTTTGAATTAGTATGCAGTTTTTGTGGAGAAGTATTGAGAATCTGATGGGAGGAGAATAGGTATGCCTGGAGAAAAGAGCAAATCTGTAGGGACCTTTGAAGTCAGTATTCAGCTTTCTTTTCTAAGTCTTTCCTAGTTAATACCACCCTTCCAACCCTTTCCCCCAAAGTCCAAGGTTGTTTTCTAGACTCATTATCAGTGTCCTCTTAAACGGCTACTTGAAGTTTAAATAGTCCTCTGCATGTTTTCGAGGATAGTCACACTGTCAGTTCTCTTTCTCACTAGCTCAGGACTAGCTTATATTCTGATAATGAAAATTTTAAGAAATTTGTACCCTTTTATTTTGGCTTTAAGGATGTTTTGAGGGCTTCCCAGGTGGTGGTTGTGGTAAAGAACCCACCTGCCATTGCAGGAGACATAAGAGATATGGATTAAATCACTAGGTCAGGAAGATTCCCTGGAGGAGGGCATGGCAACTCTCTCCTGTATTCTTGCCTGGAGAATCCCATGGACAGAGGAGCCTAGCAGGCTACAGTCCCTGAGGTCACAAAGAATCGGACAGGACTGAAGTGACTTAGCACACATGTGTGCGAGGATGTTTTGCTTATATCTTTCAGAACACAGAGCTTTCAATAAGAATTTTACCAATATTAGCTAATTTTCATCAAGAAAATATTTACTACTTGAACTTTATTAAGATGGATTTCTTGATCAATTTTTCATAGAGCAAAGTTTAATTTTTCTAATTTATTTTACTAAAGTCATTTTTATCAGAAGCAAGGTTGTGAATTTTACGCTGAAGATGTCTAGTTATCATTCAGTTTTCAGTTCAGTTAGTCACTCAGTCATGTACGACTCTTTGCAACCCCATGGACTGCAGTACGCCAGGCCTTCCTGTCCATCACCAACTCCCAGAGTTTACATAGACTCATGTCCATTGAGTTGGTGATGCCATCCAACCATTCAGTTTTATCTTTTCTTTTTTAATGAGATAGTATAGTATAATGGTTGTATTCGGGTTATACTCCAAAGTAGTGTTATCCATTAAAAAAAATACAATGTAAGCCACAGTTAGAATTAAAAACATTTTAGTACCCACATTTAAAAAGTAAAAAGATACTGTGAGATTAATTTTAATAATATATTTTATCTAGAATTTATATTGTATCTAGTATTTATCATTTTGAAATTTAATCAATAGAAAAATCATTAGTTTTTAGAAGAAAGTAAATAGGAGAAGGGAAGTCTCAGAGAAAGAGAAGATGGGGGTTGGCTAAATTTGACCTTCTCTTCTGCCACCTCTCCATATCCTGGGGCAGAAGTGGAGGAGGACAAAAGAGAAGACTGTGCTCCTCTGGCACTTACTGTAGTTGAGGAAGGGGGTGGTTTATTCAGAACATGAATGAGAGATTAATTTACTTGCTGTTCTTCCTCTGAATACTGAGAACTGGAAAAGGCCCCTTCACTAGAAAAGGCCCACTTGGCACCCTGGTTGGTAGTATATATGTGTCCATTAAGAATCTACAATGTCTTTTTCTGACCCAGACTTAAATAATAGTCTTGTTCTCTCTGTCTCTGTGTGTCTGTGTGTCTCTTAATGTCCAAGCTTAAATTCTTCCCTGGAAACACAGGAAAGGAAATGTTTGTAGTAGATTTTCCAAACACAAACCTTACTTTTATAATATGGTTATGACAACCATCTCTGTTTTGGTAAAAGTTAGCCTATTACATTTTGCAGTTGAGATTTTGGCGATTTGGAAAAGCCACGGTTATTGCAAACAGTTAAACTGGACATTTTGTATATACGTTTAGTACTTAAATCAGAATTTTAGGCATTGTACAGACAATGAAAACATAAAGCAGATGAATCTGGCTTAACATGTAAGGTTCAGAGAAAACTTCTTTGAGGAAGGGACTTGGGCACTGAGATGTGAAGGGTAAAGAGTTAATATTAATAGGCAGTGCCAACGGAAAAGAGCTTTCCAGGCAGAAGGAAAAACATTTGCAGAGGTCTGCAGTGGGAATTGAGAGTTCAGAAATAAACCATACATTTCTGGTCAATTGATTTTTAACAAAGATTCCAAGAGAATAGTTTTTTCAACACTTTACTACTGGAACAACTAGGTATCCGCACATATAGGAACCTTGGACCCTTACCTCACACCATTCAGAAAAAGTAACTCAAAGTGGATCATGGACCTACATTTTAGAGTTAAAGCTGTGAAACTCTTAGAAGAAAACATAGGAGTAAATCTTTGTGATACTGAGTTTAAGCAGTGGCTTCTTAGACAAGGCCAGAAACATAAGAAAAAATAAATTAGACTCATCAAAATTAAAACTTTTGTGCTTCAAAGGATACTGTCAAGAAAGTGAAATGACTGCCCACAGAGTAGAAGGAAATATTTGCAAGTCATATAGTGGATAAGGAAGCTTGTATCCTGCTGCTACTAGCAAAATGCTGCATAACTCAAAGAGTAGGTTTGTGGAAAGAGGTCAAAGTCTAGTGTTCGGATGTGAATATTTCTTGATTTGAAAAGTTGAGCTCTACTGCAAAGCATTCTCCTTTTCATTTCTTTCAGAATGAAATTTGTAATCTAGCTTGATGTTAATAAGCATCTCTTTTGGCTCAAACTATCCATTTCTGAGGAAACAGGTGTAGACTCCATGGGTCTGCTGAGAGTTCCTTAGTCTAGGAATCCATGGCTCCATGGCATGGTTGATTATGAACAGGGTCTCTCCCTGTTGTAATTTTAGACTTTGCTTTTAATACTGTTTAGATTCCAAGTGTTCTGCCAAGACTTTACACATTTTGCTTCCTTTTCAAATAACTAAGAATTTAAAAATAAAATAGTCCAAACATCTTTCTAAATCAGTCAGAAGCTATATGGTATCTTGCCTAGTCTGTTAGAACCAGTGATCTGAATTTTTTGCAGTTTACCTCAGGATACTTTGCCCTGGCAGCTGCCTCCTGAGCCATGGTCTTGATTGTGTTAGCTGCTTTTCTTCGTCAGCTCACCAAAAAAGAGTCCAGCCAGGAAAATGGAAAAAGGAAAATCTAAAATTGTCCTTTCCGTTTTTTCCCGTTAAAAAGTGGCTCTGGAAATGTTTCATGCAAGGAAGCAGCAGTGAAAAATCTCTTGTTTGCGCTTAAGCTTCTGAAGAGAATGAAAACCTTTGGTTTCTAAATTTTCTGTTAAATAATTGATTATTTTATTGGGGGTAAACAATGTGAATTAATGCATACTCTGGCTTCTAGGTAATTTCTATACCAGAAAGCCTAATTCCCTGAACCAAAGAAGAGATGGACGTAATTTAATTTTCCTAATTAGAATAAGTACATATATTCAAAATTCAGTAAAGATGTCATAAATCTCATTATATAGTCATACAGATTATTTTAATCAGTTAATGACTATCTTATTCATGTATTTTAAAACAGATGAGCTCCAACAAGAAATGCTGGATGATGTACAAAAGAAAATGATGAATTTAGTAAATAGCACAGAAGGAAAAGTGGACAAGTATGCTCTGCCTTTTACTTTTATGTATTTTATGGGGATCACTTGTATGGTAAAAACAATTTCTACATGTAAATGTGTGTGTTAAGTTTTTAAAAACCTTTTGTTTTTCTTATATAGTGATGAGTTGCAGGTAGTTTTAATGAGGGGTCAGTAACTTGCCTTCTCTTGGTTTTTAAATATATTTTCCCAGCTTAAGGTTCTTTTTCTTAAGACCATATGGAAGAGATCACCACAGTATGAAGTACTTCGAAAATATGAAGTTTATTCTTACCATTCTTTTTTGTTCTCTTTATTGCCCTTAAGTGGACGTATCTTGCTCAAATGCATTAGGTGTGAAACCTAAGTATACATGTAGTATGTATCTTAACATTTTAAAGATTTAGATATTATTAGCAAGTTTTTAATAAATGTGAATGAATGGGGAAATATAAGCATAACCATTAAGCACAAGAACTGTCCATCACCATTTAGGGTAGGGAGGAGAGAGAAATCTGAAACGTCTCCTTATAATATCAACCTAAGCAGGCACTGAAAATTACTAATGAAGCACCAATCTCAGTTGATTATTTGATTGAAGAAAGTGGGTGGCTTGTTAAGTGATGTTTTTAAAGGGGCACATTTTGAGTTGTTGGTGGTGTTCCTTAATTAAACTTGTCAAGATTTTGTTAAAGCTACTTTAAAATATTTTATTGTTTAGTGTTCTTTGTAATTAAGTGCTGTTTAAGTATAATTAAATATTTGTTTGTTCATTATTTATTGTTTGGGTACACTGGATATTGAGACAACTGGCAAGTTAGCTTGTACTGTTTCTGCCTTCATTTTCAGAGTCCTGATGAGAAACCTCTTCACTGGACACTTCCACACACCAAAACATCAGCGTCATGAAGTGTTACGATTAATGGGAAGCATTCTAGGCATCAAAAAGGAGGAAATGGATCAGGTAACTGAACATTGAATGCCATTCTGAATATAACTAGAATACTTGGCATCATATAAAAGAATCTCAGTATATTTATAACTAAAATACTTGGCATCATATAAACATTTTTTTCCCTGTGTTTTATATAACTTTTGCTGAATACAATAATGTAGAAATGGAATCATTTTATATTACAGAGAAGATTTGTGCAGTTTGTATAATATTAGCTTAAATGTTTCATAACTTATAAGTCACCGTTCATATCAGAATGCTGAAAGTTTGAGAGATGACAGCCCTCAGGTTTTATTTGAGATAGTGCTGGGATGGCATTTCAGTGTATATATAGCTTCCGTCAGTAGGAAACTGGGAAATGGACTTGAAAAGCATGAGTTACTACCATCTGAAATCATGTAAAAATGCTTCTGTTTTCTTTTCTTGTATTGATCATACTTTGCTCTTTTAAAATAATCTTTCAGTTGTTGACTGAAGACCAGGGCGGTGTTACCAGGTGGATGACTGGGTGGCTTGGAGGAGGATCGAAGAGTGTTCCCAGCACACCTCTGAGACCAAGTCAGCAGTCTCTGCTTAATAGTGTAAGAGTCGGCTTCGTTCTGGCCAAATAGGAGTAGTGACATCGTTGTGCTTCACATGCATTTGCAAAGAATTAGACTTCTTTTTCAGGTTGTTTTATACAGCCCTGTTACTTTGGAGTTGTGGAAACTGAGATCCAAAGAGGTGATTAGCTTACGGATAGAAAGCCAGTTTTAATAGTTTTATTGCATATAGGTTTTATTTTAACATTTTGTTTACATGATACTTTTTTCAAAATATTAACTGTTGCTTCCTTTGTTTTTGATCGTACTGCTATCAGCACATAATCATTTGTCTCTTATTACTAAATTATTAGATTCTCAAAGACAGAGGCTCTGTTTTATGCCTGTATGTATCTATATAGTCACTGAGCCAATTGAATGCTTATTGAGCACTTGCTGTGTGTCAGACTGTTCTGAGCATGGAGAGTGCAAGCTACGCACCAGATAGATGAAGTGCTTTTCTTCAGAAAAACTGACATTCTGGTCGGAGGTAGCAGTTAATTAACATGAAAACATGACCCCTGGTATACAGTAGGCTTCAAATGAGTATTAATTGAATTGAGTACCACTGTGAGTTAGAATGTGGAGTTTACTTCTTTATTTTATGTATTTATTTATTTGTTTATTTTTAACTAAAGAGGAAACTGAGGCTAGGTGACTTACCTGAAGCTGGTGAGAGATAGAACTCTTAAATTGAGTGGCATAAAATTGAAAGGAAAGTTCTACACTACATTATTTTAATCTGATAATAATATTACTGGTGACCTTTTACTGTACTCATTGATTGGGTGCTACTGTAGAAAAATGCGATTATTTGATGCTTGTTTTCTGTTGATACCTGTGTATCAGTTAGAGTAGTAACACTTTTAATTGTTCATAAGTCTTGTTTATAAAGAAATGATTCAGATAGCATGACTAGTTTTTAATATGAATTAGAATAGCTGGTACAGTTTCTTGGTTGTAGTGAATATAATTTTATTATCTGCCTAATATATCCAAAATATTTCTTCTTAGTCTTTTTCAGAACTTTTTGTTAAATTTCTAGAAACAGAATCTCATCCATCTGTTCCACCACCCAAGCTTTCTGTTCATGATATGAAACCTCTAGATTCACCAGGAAGGAGAAAACCAGATACAAGTACACCAGAAAGTTTTAAAGGTAAAATCAGATACTTATTTTCTTTCCTACAATTTAAAAAGTTGATGATTCATGATTATGTTTTACAGTGATACTAATGGAAGTTTTAGTGTTTTTGAAAATGTGCAACGATTTCTTCCAAACTTCCAGTAAGGCATTAGATTTTGGCTTCATAAGTATATTCTTATTGCAAGCTGATATTTAATTAGCTTAGGTTAATTTGAGCAACATGAAATATTTTCCCTTTATATATTGGAATAATTCTCTCTGCATAAGCCACCTTGAATTATTCTTGGGAGTGCTTGGTGGATCTGGTAAACCGCTGTTCACCCATTTTCCTTTCTCACTAATAGTGCTTATTGCTAATCAGTTAGAATTGTAGTTTATATAGTTAGAGAAAGACTTTTTTCCATGTGATAATCTGAGTATTACACTCAGTAACCAGAGTTGGTATGTTAATAATATTTACAAGCGCAGTTTAGTAAACTAGCTCAGACATCCAAGAACACTATGAAGAGTTCGTATGTGTTGAAAGGCCTGCCTGGAAGCAGATGGTTTGGTGGTTCTACAATATGTGGACGTATTTTCTACCCTACTAGGTTGTAAGGATCTTATTTGTGCTGTTCATATCCCCTGTGCTGTCATGCAGTACAGTTTCCTGAGTTCAGATTGAAGTGTAATCCGTTAGACTCTGTGCTCACGTGCACGTGCGTGTTCAGTCGCTCAGTTGTGTCTGACTCTTTGCGAGCCAGTGGACTGCAGCCCTTCAGGCTCCTCTGTCCATGGGATTTCCCCCTGGAGTGGGTTGACATTCCCATCTCCAGGGAATATACCCAACCCAGGGATCAAACCTGGGTCTCCTACATTGCAGGTGGATTCTTTACAGTCTGAGCCACTAGTAAAGCCCTTTAGACTCTGTACAGATTCTTTATTGGAAGGGCTATATGTTTTATCTCGGAGAAGGCAATGGCACCCCACTCCAGTACTCTTGCCTGGAAAATCCCATGGACGGAGGAGCCTGGTAGGCTGCAGTCCATGGGGTCGCTGAGAGTCGGACACGACTGAGCGACTTCACTTTCACTTTTCCCTTTCATGCATTGGAGAAGGAAATGGCAACCCACTCCAGTGTTCTTGCCTGGAAAATCCCAGGGACGGGGGAGCCTGGTGGGCTGCTGCCTATGGGGTCACACAGAGTTGGACACGACTGAAGTGACTTAGCATAGCATAGCATAGTATATGTTTTATCTGAAATCTTCATATTTTAATAGACTAACATGTTTGCTAACTGGACTGTAAAGGTACATATTATATACTCTCAAGTTTATGTCACTTGCTCAGTACTTAGATTTGGATAAAATACTGAATTTATATTCTGAAATTTTAAACACTTCTTTAGTCCTTCTCTCAGCTCTCAGAAGTCACTCAGTTGTGTCCAACTCTTTGTGACCCCGGGATTGTAGCCTACCAGGCTCCTCCATCCATGGGATTTTCCAGGCAAGAGTACTGGAGTGGGCTGCCATTTCCTTCTCCAGGGGATCTTCCCAACCCAGGCACCGAACCCGGGTCACCTGCACTGCAGGCAGACGCTTTACCATCTGAGCCTCCAGGGAGGCCCTCTTTAGTCCTGACTTAGATGAATATTTCTGTTTTCCTGAATGTTTATAGAAAGTGAAAGTAGTGAAATTATTTTAGGTGAAAGGTTTGTCTACTAAATTTAGGCTTTAGAAAAGTCTTAACTTTAATGTGTAGACTATACTAAAAACAGTTTTTTCTTGTTATACTAGGTTTTATTTTTCCTTTAATAGTTTCTGGCTGTGCTGTGTCTTCATTGCTGCAGGCTTGTCTGGTTGCAGCAAGCAGGGGCTACTCTTTGTTGCCATGCATGGGCTTCTCATTGCAGTGGCTTCTTTTATTGTGGAGCGAGGCTCTAGGGCCTACGGGCTTCAGTAGTTGCGGCTCCTGGGCTCTAGAGCACGGGCTCAGTAGTTGCGGCTCATGGACTTAGTTGCTCCAAGGCATGTGGGATCTTCCCGGGCCAGAAATCTAACCCATGTCTCCTGCATTGGTAGGTGGATTCTTTACCACTAAGCCACCAGGGAAACCCCAGTTTTAGCATCTTTCAAGATTCTAAAATTTATATTAGCAGGGTCTCCCTTCCCCCTTCTCCTCCCCCTGCCCTTCTCCTTCTTTCCTCTCCTTTTCTTTTGTACACCTCCCCACTTCAGTTATCAAGTCACATGCCCGGCTTGATTTGTGTTGCTCAGAGACAAAAGCCAGAGCTTACCATGTAGCTATTTCAGAGTTTGGGAAATTGTCATTCACAGGAAAAAGTACAGCTTGCGGACCCAAGGGTGCTCAGTGATAAGTAGCTTTGATACATTTGTCTCAATGCTTCCTTTGTTTTAGAGGCCTCTTTTATTTTAGTTTCCCATCACTGAAGAGGGTGTCTTTGAGGGGTTGCTTGTCTCTGAACAAAGAAGTTGTTAATGACCTTGGGTAATAAAGCAGAATTCTGTCCACTAAGACTTTAGGGCATAAACTAAGTGCTGTTCCAGTAAAAACTTAATCGTTCACCCTGACTTCACAGAAAAATAATCTAATGAGAATTGTTTTCAAACCTTTGAATGTCTAAAAGATGACCGTTTAATGTAATGCATACATTGCTTTTTGTTTTGGTAAATTAATATTAAATCTGATTGTTATTATAATATGGATGCCAATTTTTTTCAGGACCATTTTAATTATTTGGGCAAAACAAGTTCTCAAGTCCTCCCATCTTTCAAATGGTTAGATAGAATTTGCCTGGTGACATAGGAAACACTTTTTAGAAAACTGTTGTTACAGTAAATGACATTAATCCCCAGAACTGGGAAGCTCCCTATGTGGTTCAAATGGCTCACTCCCCAGAGAGTATCTTTGCCTGTGCAATCCCCTTCCTCTTCTTTGTCCCCTCTAGGTGCACAGGTCTCTACCTGATTGCATCTCTCCTTCCCTACCTCATTCCATATAGATGGGAATTCCCTGGTGGCTCAGATGGTAAAGAATCTTCCTGCAGTACAGGACACTTGGGTTCAATCCTTGGGTCGAGAAGATCCCCTGGAGAAGGGAATGGCAACCCACTCCAGTGTTCTTGCCTGAAGATTTCATAGACAGAGGAGCCTGGTGGGCTAAGTCTGTGGGATCACAAAGAATCAGACACAATTGAGCAATTACCCCTTTCAGCACACAATACAACGCACATAACTGGTATTAAGTATAAGACAGCAATATTAATGTGTTTAATAATATTAGCTCTACATACAAATATTTCTCTCTCCCATTCCTTTCTCTTATTTATTGCTTCTTTATTTCACCTTCTGTGTTTCATAGACCCTGCTTATCAGATCCAGAACCTAGCAGCGTATAAGTTAAATTTATTTGGGGGCCAAATCTCAGAACCTAAAACACATGTATACCAGTGACCAGATAATATGTGGGAGACTAAATCATCCTTGTTTTGTCATCTAGATACAGCGGAATTCAGGGCTGGTAGAAGAACAGATGTGAATCCGTTCCTGGCTCCCCGCTCTGCAGCTGTGCCTCTCCTTAACCCAGCTGGACTTGGACCTGGCGGACCTGGGCATCTCCTTTTGAAACCCATCTCCGACGTTCTGCCCACGTTTACGCCTTTGCCGGTGTCGCCTGACAACAGTGCTGGAGTTGTGCTGAAAGACCTTTTAAAGCAATAGATTATCCTCAAGCCAGAGCTGACATATATCGCACTTTAAAGAAACAAACCGTCAACACTATGTACATACTTTATCACTAAGTGGCCTTTTGGAAGAAGTCATGTATTTGTTTGCAGTTATACTTTCTCTAAATTTAATACTAATATTCTTAATGCTTTTAGAAATCGCACGAGTTAAAGGAGGAAGTGTTTGCTATCTTATCTCCTTTTTTCCCCCTGTCTCATTTGACCTAACTTAAGCTAGAAACATTCTTTTTAATTTTAATTTACAAAAGTAAGAAAAATAAAAAGAAAGACAAAAATACTAGTAGCTATATATCAGTTCTTTCCTTTTCAAGCTCATTTAAACTAGAGACGTATAGTTATCTTTTAAAGATAATCAGTAGATTTACCAAAAAAAGGGGGGGAAGAAGAAAATAGTAGTGGCTTATCCACATAGTGTAAAAATTGATCTAAAGCATATTATTTATCTTTAGGCCAAGAACAAGGTTGTCCCTGGGAGGTGACAGGTGTCCTGAGGTAGAAGTCGTGTTGCTTGGCTCTCTGCAGCTTCATCGTGTGTGTAGACTGAGCACAGAGAGCACACAGTTTCATCCGGGAGCCCCCCGCCCCGCTTTCACACTCATAGCCGCCGTCGTCCCTCCCGGCTCCTGCCCTTCTGGCACCCTCACAGTGCTCCTCTGTAATTTTGTCACTTCAAGAGTGCCATCCACTGGAATCGTGCAGTGTAACCTTTGGAGATGGCCTTTTTTCACTCACCATAATTCCCTTGAGATCCTTCTACGTTGCTGAACCTATCAGATGCTTCGTCCTTTTCACTGTTAAGTACATGTTGTCACTGTATGGTTTCGCTTTAAGAGCTAAAGTGTCTCATTAAAGATAACCATCTTAAAACAAAATGTTTCCACAACCCTACTCACAACTTTGATCTAAGTGTTAAATTGTACAGCTGCATTTACAGAACTATAATCAGCAATATCCCTAGATACACCACCTCCTGCCTCTACCTGAGGTGTTGACGTGAGAGGGACGGCCACCCAGGGGTCGTCGTTGTCTGCACAGTCACCAGGGCAGTGAGTTACTTGGACAGCACCGGCACCGGGTGTTTGGAACGTAACGGTGAGGGAGTATCCCTTTAATTCTTTTATAAACCCCTCATAAAAATCCTGACTTGGAATTTAGTTATATCAGGATGTTCATGTTTGTATTAGTTGTTGAAGTTGTACATTTAAAGACATTTCTTTGCAGATTTTGAAAATTTCAACATGCCTTTAAAATAGAAACATCTGTATAATAAGGAAAGATGAAAATGATACTAATCCAAATATGTAAATAGGCCTGGCTCTGGCCAGGGCTAAATTTGGTCGTTTGTAAATTTTGCTGTGATTAACTGTATACTTTTGTACTGTATCTAGAGGATTGGAAGTCATTATGTGTTGCTAGATAAAGCTTGTTTTTCTGGAAAATCTAGTAACTTAGACATTGCTGCTTCAGAACTTCCCCTGTCTCCTTGGCTAACTTATTTATATTGCCATTCTTTATTTAGTATACTTTAAAGGAAGTTGTCATACCAGTTCTATATTAGAACTATCAAACTGCCTCCTGTCTGTTTTGTCCACTATTATTTCTCTATGAAATGATTATTCTTAGGTTTTATAAGGTTCTTTCAAAGATACTTTCACTGACTACCCTAAATTATTTGCTGCTTGCCATTGAATTTTCATGTCAGTGTGGAGCATCTGAAATAAAAGTTTTCTCAGTTTAAAAAAAAAAAGAAAAGACAACGTGATCCTTTATTTTGAAGGAATATAATAACAGGAAAAAATTTCCTCTTTTAATTTGGAAAGGAGATGCATGGTGGGTATAAGTAGCATGTCGTCATATTTTAAATGCCTTTTATGATATTTTCAGTATTTCCTTTCTTGCCTCCAAACAGCCTATCCCCGCTCACCCCATAGTTTAACAGAAGTTGGAAAGCTGTTATGGGTGGATTGCATATCTAAACCTCCCAACATGACCTTACATGGCTGCTATTTTTAAAAGTATGTGACCTTGTCCTAATGCTGTAGTATCTAATGTTTCAATTGTATCATCATCGAAACTATAGCTCACTGGTATGCATACTAAGTGTTTGTTGATCCAAACCAGACATAATTCATCTACTTTTCTGAATTAAGTTGTGTCAGAGATGAACCATCTGCTCAAGGAATCTTCTTAGTAATCATATAGTGATGAAGCATATAATTCTGATGTTAGCAGTTGGATATTGCTAATGCTAATTTTATTGCAGTACTTTAACTACAGTAATTTTACTGTTTATTCCTCTAGAAACTTACTAAAATTTGTGGTTGCATTTTACCATCGCTGCCACAGTTTTCCACAACATTCCTAATGGTTTTCAACTGCTTTATTGTAGTAGAAAATTCATCCAGCCATTGGATTTGATTTTAGTATAATACTGTATTTCATGGTTATTTTTTAGTTCCTGCCATTATTGAGTTAAAAACTAAACAACAAAAACATGGGGGAAGAGGATTGACTTTCTTAAAACCATCCAATTAAATATTAAATATCCCCCTCAAATAAAGCATCTAGTTTATTTTAACCTTTTAATGGACAGTTGAAAGGAGGGAAAAGTCAAAATACTTTTCCAATCAGTGGATGGGAAACAAAACAACAGTGCTTCAGGAACAAGAGAGAAATAAGAATTGTTGATAAAGCACTATTGTGTATCATACTTAGGGCATATTAATTTTATTTTTAAGGCTAATCAAGTTTTTCATATAAGAAAGTATTTAAAACATCTTCCATTAATAAAAATTAATCTTTAATTTTGTAAACATCAAGTATAACATTTATATATTCCTATGGAAAAAACTTTCACTTTTGTGGAAAAAATGGTACTTTTAATGATCTGACATTTGTGATTATTTGCCAGTCTTTACTTTCTAACTTATTAAGGTTTCTCTAGTTAAAATTGATAAGTTGTCTTTTGACTTTTAGGGAAATATCTTATGGAATATTTACAGTCCAACCTTAATACTGGCTTGTATTTTATAGAACTAAAGTCAGTGCACTTCTGAATTTCTCAGGAGCACTGCAAGGCAGAAAAACTAGTCCAAATAAAAATGATATATGTAAACTGGCGATGTCTTCATCCACAATAAAAAAAAAAAAAAAACTTTTTTAGCAAACAGCTGCTGACTTTTTCTTTAGAAGGGGGAGAAATGACTTACACATGTTGTTTATAGCAGCAGTTGATGAACTACTGAAGTTAATATCTTCAAGTGTTCACCGGATGTCTGCTGTTAGGGTAGTGTTTGAGCTTTGGAAATGTTAACTATGAACAGTTTAATAGATGCTCAAGGTTATGTGTGCGAAGAGGATCTGAGAGGTTTTAGCCAGGCCTTTTTTCCCCAGAGGTGATAGTATGCATCAGTGAGCTCTTGGTTTTTCTGCAAAATGATTGGCTATGTACTCAGTTTTTCTTAGATGTGAAACTTGGTTTTTTGGTTCGTTTGGTTTTTAGGCTGCACGTTGTAACATGCAGGATCCTAGTTCCTTGACCAGGGATTGAACCTCTGCCCCTTCTGTTGGCAGCTCGGAGTCTTAACCATTAGACCACCAAGGAAGTCCCAGAACTTGTATATTTTTTACTATTCATGTGGTAGGATTGGAAGGAACATGAGTTTTAAAGTTGAGAGATGGATTGGAGTACAGATTTTGAACCTTTCTGTGTGACCTGTAACAAACTACTTTCACTGTGTAACTGATTTTTCTTGTCTCTAAAATAATGCCCACCTATTAAACTTAAGGGGTTATAAGGATCAAATGACCTGTTCATTCATTTCTTGTTGTTCAGTCACCAAGTCATGTCTGACTCTGCGACCCCATAGACTACAGCACACCAGGTTCCTGTGTCCTTCACTGTCTCTCAGAGTTCACTCAAATTCATGCCCATTGAGTCAATCAGTCAATAATTGAGTTATCTAACAAACTCACCCCCTGCCTCCCCCTCCTCCTTTTACCTTCAGTCTTTCCCAGCATCAGTCTTTACCAATGAGTCGACTCTTGGCATCAGGTGGCCGAAGTAGTGGAGGTTCAGCAATAGTCCTTCCAATGAATATTCTGCGTTGATTTCCTTTAGGATTGACTGGTTTGATCTCTTTGCAGTCCAAGGAACTCTCAAGAGTCTTCTCCAGCACCACAATTTGAAAGCATCAATTCTTTGGAGCTCAGCCGTCTTTATGGTCCAACTCTCGCATCTGTACGTAACTACTGAAAAAAACCATAAGCTTTGACTATACAGATCTTTGTTGGCAAAGTGATGTCTGTGCTTTTCAATATGATGCCTAGGTTTTGTCATAGCTTTTCTTCCAAGGAGCAGGCATCTTAATTTCATGGCTTCAGTTACCATCCACTGTGATTTTGGAGCCAAGAAAAGAAAATATGTCACTGCTTCCACTTTTCCCCCTTCTATTTACCATGAAGTGACAGGACCAGATGCTATGATCTTAGTTGTTTGTTCTTTTTATGTTGAGTTTCAAGCCAACTTTTTCAGTCCCCTCTTTCACCTTCATCAAGAGGTTCTTTAGTTCCTCTTCACTTTCTGCCATTAGAGTGGTATCATCTGCATATCTGAAGTTGATATTTCTCCCAGTAATCTTGATTCCAGCTTGTGATTCATCCAGCCTGGCATTTTGCATGATGTACTGTGCATATATGTTAAGGAGGGTGGAGTATACAGCCTTGTCGTACTCCTTTCCCAGTTGGGAACGAGCCATTCTATGCCTCGTTCTATCTGTTGCTTCTTGACCTGGGTACAAATTTCTCAGGAGACAGGTAAGGTGGTCTGGTATTCCCATCTCTTCAAAAATTTTCCAGTTTATTATGACCCATGCACTAAAGTCAAAGGCTTTAGTGTAGTCAATGAAGCAGACACAGATGTTTTTCTGGAATTCCCTTGCTTTTTCTCTGATCCAACAGATGTTCACAATTTGATTTCTGGTTCCTCGGCCTCTTTGAAAGCCAGCTTGTACATCTGAAAGTTCTCCCTTCATTTACTGCTGAAGCCTAGTTTGAAGGATTTTGAGCATAACCTTGCTAGCGTGTGAAATGAGCCCAATTGTATGGTAGTTTGAACATTCTTTGGTATTGCCCTTCTCTGGGATTGGAATGAAAACTGACCTTTTCCAATCCTATGGCCACTGCTGAGTTTTCCAAATTTGCTGGCATATTGAGTGCAGCACTTTCACAGCATCATCTTTTTAGGATGTGAAATAGCTCAGCTGGAATTTCCATCACCTCCACTAGTTTTCGTAGTGATGCTTCCTAAGGCCCACTTGACTTCACACTCTAGGATGTCTGGCTCTGGGTGAGTGACCACACCATCATGGTTGCTTGGGTCATTAAGACTTTTTTTGTGTAGTTCTTCTATGTATTCCTGCCACCTCTTTTTAATCTCTTCTGCTTCTGTTACCTCCTTACAATTTCTGTCTTTTATCCTGCCCATCCTTGCATGAAATGTTCCCTTGATATCGCCCATTGAAGCGATCTCTAGTCTTTCCCGTTCTATTGTTTTCCTCTATTTCTTTGCATTGTTCATTTAAGAAAGGTTTCTTATTTCCCCTCGCTATTCTTTGGAAGTTGGCATTCAGTTTGGTATCTTTCCCTTTCTTCCTTGCCTTTCACCTCTCCTCTTTTCTCAGCTATTTGTAAGGCCTCCTTAGACAACCACTTTGCCTTCTTGCATTTCTTTTTCTTTGGGATGATGAGGTCACTGCCTCCTGTAAAATGCTACGAATCTCTGTCTGTAGTTCTTCAGGCACTGTCTACCAGATCTAATTCCTTGAATCTATTCATCACCTCTACTGTATAATCATAAGGGATTTGATTTAGGTCATACCTGAATGGCCTAGTGGTTTTCCCTACTTTCTTCAATTTAAGTCTGAATTTTGCAATAAGGAGCTCATGATCTGAGCCACAATCAACTCCAGGTCTTGTTTTTGCTGACTCTCTAGAACTTCTTCACCTTTGGCTACAAAGAATATAATCAGTCTAATTTCGGTATTGACCATCTGGTGATGTGTATGTATGGAGTTGTTGTGTTGTTGGAAGAGGGTGTGTGCTATGACCAGTGGGTTCTCTTAACAAAACTCTGTTAGCCTTTGCCCTGGTTCATTTTATACTCCCAAGGCCAATCTTGCCTGTTACTTCAGGTATCTGGACTTCCTACTTTTGTATTCCAATCCCCTGTGATGAAAAGGACATCTTTTTTTGGTGTTAGTTCTGGAAGGTCTTATAGGTCTTCATAGAACTGGTCAACTTAAGCTTCTTCAGCATCAGTGGTTGGGGCATAGACTTGGATTACTGTGATGTTGAGTGGTTTGCCTTGGAAACAAACTGAGATGCTCTATTTCACAAAATTACAGTACTTGAACAGCTTCATCTTTTAAGATTTTAAATAGCTCAACAGGAATTCCGTGACCTCCACTAGCTTTCTTCATAGTAATGCTTCCTAAGGCCCACTTGACTTCACAATCCAGCATGTTCATTCATAATATTTATTAAATGAATAAATGTACCACTAGTGGAAATGCCTACTAAAGTCTGTAGTTCTACACAGATGTTACAAGTTGTGATAATCACTGCCAAAAAGTGGATAAGAATGTCAGGGATGGGGGTGTTACTAAATCCAAGTGTTGTTTCTAGAAGGTAAGGAGAGGTGAAAAGCGTGAAGTGCTTGTTGCTCTGATGGGATACCTTGTAAGAAGAATCTCTCAGATTTAGGAACTGGCTCAGGAAGTTGTTGGTTTTGACTTAGAGGCGTGATGGTGGAATGGTGGGAACAAAAGCCATGTTAAGTAGGTTGAGTATGTGCTGAGCAAGTGATGATGGTGTTTATAGGCAACTCTTCTGAGAAATCAGGTTAGGAAAGGGGATAATGGGAGAGGAGAGTAGGGTGGAGGGAGTTGTTAGCTGGGAGATGTGAACATCTGTCAGTGCTTTTGGGAAGGACACACAGATAAAAAACAGTTCTTGCCCAAACCCATTCTACTGGAATACCAATTATTACTAACTTAAACCTTGTTTTCCTATCCTTGGGATTTAGGTCATGGGAATATATATCATATATCTGAGAGTTTTATGGCATGTTATTATTATAATTTAATACATCCAGTAAATTATTAGTTCATTATAATTACAACAATATTTGTTTTGGAGATAGAGAAAAATTCAAGAATGTTCATAAATGCATCCCCCCTTAAGGCAAATATTTGAACCCTTAGTTGGTTTTCTGCCTTGGCTATTGCTGTGTATCTGCCTTTTAGCCCTTCTTGGGTTGAGAAATTAATACTTTGCACTATAATGATACTTTGACTGTGATCATTTTCAGCTGTGACTTTTTTTTTTTTTTTTACAAACATACTCTCCTTTTCACCTCTGATATTCTTAGACTTCAGTGAAATGTTTTTGATGCTCAAGAACTAAATCTCAGTGATTGAAAATACTTGTGAACGTAATGTAACTTAAGAGTTTGGTAAAGTTGTTTTCTAGATATACTTGGACTGTTAAAAATGTAAGACACATTATTTTATTTTGTAAACTATGAGGCATTTTAGATGTTGAAGGACATTATATTGTGAGAAGCTTCCCTCCAACAATGGTGAATCAGTCTCAAGCCCTCTGGACCCCTGGGTAAATGGATATGTATTTAAAGGGCATTCATGTCCCAGAGCAAGGAGCATCCCAGGTGTTGCAGGGAAATATGATTTCGTTTAAGGAAGAGTTGGGGGACTTCCTAGGTGGTCCACTGGCTAAGACTCCACACTCCCATTGCAGGGGGCCTGGGTTTGATCCCTGGTCAGGGAACTAGATCCCACATGCCACAACCAGGAGTTTGTATGCTCCAACTAAAAAAGATCCCTTATGCCAAACTAAAGGATCTCATTGGTGCAACCAAATACATAAAGTAAATGTTAAAAAAGAAAGAAAAAAGTTGGAAAGACAGTAACAAATTTGCTCAGGTTTCCTATGCAGCTCCTTCCGTTTAGCTGTATTTAAAGAGTCACCGTGTCATCTAGGAGTTAACACATTAATCCCTTTATAAAAGGATTTTCAGGCACTCTCTGTGAATAAAAAGGGGATAGTGGTGATAAAGTTACAAGTTGCAGACTAATGAGGTAATTTTTTATTTTTGAAAACTCATATGGAATGTATAGTCTTTGAAAAATGTTGGAAGCATTTCAAAGTCATTTCTCTAAGGCATTTGCAGGGCCTCATGCAAATTTACTACTAGAATAGTCTGGATACAGGCATTCAAACTGTGTAGTTCCCTTTAGGACCGCACTTGTCAACTGTAGCTGCTGTGTTGAAAAATATTGATGATGGTAAACATCAGTTCTCCACAGAATTGCTACTTGAAGAAATGAATACTTCCATTTTTAGAACTCTTTTTACTTTTGTTTTTTTCCCTTCAGACATTAGTTTTACGTGGTGAAAAGTAATTTTATGCCTGCTGTCATCCTTTAATTTGTATCTCTCTATGTGTGAAATATTCTAAACATTTAAGAAGAGACAACAAGGATATTAGGAGGGACGTCTGGGCAGGGCAGCGTGAAGATGTCAGCCAATCCTCCCTACAAAAAACGAATATAAAACTAAAATGGTCGAAAACAACCATCTGGGGCCTCTGGTAATCGACCAACGGCAGACAAGAAATTGAAAAATATTGATATTTGAAAAACCTCTAGAGCTACAGGTTAAGAACACTGACATCTGTAGCTTTCCTGCCTGCAGCTTCCCCACTCACCAGACCTCCCAGTGTCTCTAGTACCAATGAGCTATGGAAACCAGTGGCCCAAGGGGGTGAACTCAATGACGGGGGCCAGGGGTGGGGGTGGAGGCTGCAAAAACATATGACTTTGTCACTCACTGGTGGTGGAAGGAAACATGGCAAAGACCCAGTGTTGCTAGCCTGAGGTTTCCCTTTACACAGGGCAAAGTGGCCCAGCAGTAGGAATTTAATGGGGAGTCCTTGGAACTGAGGAAGCCATGGAAGGGCCCTGGCTGATGGGAACCAAGAGAGCCTGGTGGGAAGAAAAGCCTTAAGCCATCGTGAGACTGGCCTTTGAGAGTTTCTCCATCCACACGCAGATCCACTGCCATGGACGGAAACAATCTGGGCTCGAGGAATTTAACGAGCACAGCCTCTACTGACCGCTAAGCCATGCGGGAGCACCCTCTGGGAAGCCAGAGAAAAAGAGGAAAACAGCAGTGCTTTTCTGGGCTCCGTGCTCTGTTGCATGTGGGGTCTTAGTTCCCCAATCAGGGATTGAACCCTTGCCCCCTACATTGGGAGCACAGAGTCTTAACCACGGGATCACCAGGGAAGCTCCCTCAAAGGATAAAAATAATATAAAAACAGCAGAGCCACCAGCAGTTGCAGTCTCTCCTGAGGGACACGGATTTCTCAGCTTAAATCCAATCAAGTTTTTAAAAATCAGAAAAATATCAGAATCATTAGCACTACCAGTATAATCTAAATTGTCCAGATTTCAGCCAAAAATTAGGAGTGAAGCAAAGAAGAAAGGGTGACCCATACATGGGAAAAAAGCAGTTAGGAGAAACTGCGTGGGTCTAAGTTTTGAATTTAGCCCACAAAAACTTGAAAGCAGTGACTGTAAATGCAAAAATTAAAGGAAAGTGTGTTTAAAGGATACAGAATAAAATACTTGCATACTCATTACCCAGCTTTATCAAATCTTAACATTATGCCATATTTTCTAAAGAATTTTAAAAACTTTTTATTAACATTTTGGATGTAGACACAAAAGTAGAGAGAGAAGCATAATGAACCTGTTTACCCATCACCAGCTTCAATGATTATCAACTCAAGATTGACTTTCAACTCTCATTTCACTTACTTCCCTTTTTCAGTTTGAAAGCATTTTCACATACCATGTCTTAAAACTGTAATAACTAAAGAGCCAGTCTTGCTCCTTTTACTAGAACAATAGATGGTCAAATAATATATGCCTCTCCTGTTCGAGAATTCTCTGGGACCGTTGTTAAAATTTGACATTCCGTCCGCATCCATAGAGAAGTTTCCACAGTCTCTCCTACTTTTGGTGTTAAAAGTCCATTCTTTTGTGTAACATGTGACATGATATAGTTGTATACATTTTTTATTTGGGAAGGGGTTGATTTTACTGGTCTGGTAAATTCAAGAATCTGAGAGTCACTTGTTTTGTGTAGGCCATAAATAGGAAATGAGATAATTTGGACATCATTCTATTATAAAGTTATATTTAAAATATTAAGTTTGCCCCAAACCTCAATCCATTATGTGTCGGGAAGCAAACAGGCCCAAAGGAAACAGAGATGACAAATTAGCAGAATGCTATTAGCTATATTTTTTGTGTGTTGCTCTGGTGGGGCCCCATGGCAAAGAGTGTGCTTACCTAAAATCTTTTTGTAAAGATCTCATATTTTATACTTGGTTATATGTTAAAACCACAATCAGTTAAAACAATCCATGAGAAAAGTCCCAAGTATTTTCACGATTTGCTGAATTTCCTGAGAATTTCAAGTATGTGCAAAAAATCCTGACATCCTCGAAAAGTTGGTTACATTAAAGTACACATGAGACCACACGTAGCAGAAGAAATCTGGGAGCAAAAGTTCAGAAACCTGTGTTCCCGTCCCTATTCTGCTTCTAATGATATGAACTTGGGTAAAATTGGATCAATTCATCTCTCTGGGCCTTAGTTTTCACGTTTTTAAAATTAGGGGGTTACAGTAAACAAGTTATAAGGTTCAGGACTTGGTCCCCTCCTCGAGACAATGTTCTTTTTTAACATTCTCAAGACTGGTGGGGGTCAGTACTTGCCCTGCTGACCAATCAATGCCTCATGGGAAAGAGAAAGAGGGAGAGAGGAGGAGAGAGAGAAAGAACTAACCTTTTCTGAGGGCCTACTGTGCCTTGGCATCTGCTAGGTGCTTTATGAAGACCATCTCCTTTACAATACTGTGATATATTTTTGCTCCCTGCCCCCTTTTTTTTCATTGCTCTGTGAGGCATGTGGGATCTGAGTTCACGACCAGGAAATCACCCGTGCCCCCTGCTTTGGAAGTGTTGGATCTTAACCAGTGGGCCCAGTTTACAGCTGACAACTTGAAGCTCAACAGGTTAAAAACTTTAGCTCAGAGTCCTGTGTTTGTCCAGCCTCTCCAGAGAAACAGAACCAATACTTTTAAAGGTCATTGTGTGTTTAACATAAGCATGTCAAGGAGGGCAGAAACCATGAAGGATGGGATGAAGTCATCTAAATACTTAAATATGCAAAACACGTTTGCAAAAATATCATAAAGAAGATTAAAAGGCAAAAGACAAACTGAGGAAAATATTTGCACTACAACCTATAGAGCATAATATGAGAACATGTGTCATTTTACCAGCAAACATAATATTGAGCTATTTCTATTAAGAAGAAAAAGAAACCACAAACCACCACCCTTCAAAGTGAAGTGAAGTGAAAGTTGTTCAGTTGTGTCCAACTCTTTGCGACCCCATGGAATTTTCCAGGCCAGAATGCTGGAGTGGGTAGCTGTTCCCCCCAAACCAAAAACCACCACTAGGGTGGAATCATTTTGATTTTTTTATTAGTTCATGGGAGTAAACTAATACGTGTCTGATAAGATAGGAGATGTGTCCACTAAGTCAGGAGTAGAAATGGATTGGGGGAAATACTCCACAAGTAGTTGAACATTTGGGTCTGCAGAGCAAGAGACAAGTCAGGGATGTGAGAGGAATTTATTTAGAGTTGTGTGTAAAATGCTGACAGTTTATGAGACCTAGGTCCTATAGTAGCTATGGGACCAGTGATCCCAGGACAAGAGGGTAGTACGAAAGAGTAGAGAGGCTGGATCTAACTTTGTGGAACTCTTTGCTTATTAGGGAGGAGGAGATAAAAGGGGCTGTGTCTGGAGAAAGTGTAGTCAGGGTCACATGAGGAAAACCAGGGTAACTTAGAGTCGTGGACACAAGAGAGAAGATGGGTCATCAATGGTCAAACACTTCAAAGTGAGACAGGAAAGGGGCACATCCTTTAAAAGAATGACCTAGCCCAAGGACATGACATAAACTGATTAAAGCCAACTAGGTCCAAGATGGCGGGCGAGTTGTCTTTCACTAGACTTTGAGCCTCATTATACGCTCACTGTAACACATCAGCGTGCTCAATGACACACCCACAGGCACTCAGACTGTAGAGATCAAAACATTCACTCCCATGAGCTAATAAAATTCCTGGAAATCCCCACCCCATCCCCCCAAACAGCTGGAATACTCATCCCACTCATTAGCCTATGTAATTACCCATCCCTATAAAACCTGACAACCCCATACCCTGGTGCTTCCTTTACCCTCCGAGATGCCCCACACTCTGTTTATGGAGTGTGTTTCCTCCGAGTAGACCTTCTTTGGCTTTACTGTGGCTCTTTCTTGAACTCTTTCCTTCCAGAAGCCAAGAACCTACACTTGGTGGCAGTCCCAGGGACTCAGACGTAACCTGGGAAGGGACCATTCTCTCATGCCCCATTCTCTTTCCTGCAACAAAAGACACAAAGGAATATTAGAACGGAGTAAAGGTCATTGTTTTGGCCGTGAGATCACTAGGAGACTTAGGGAGCACCATTTGGGAGAACTGGTGGGACATGGTTAGATTTCAGAGGGTTATGTCGGGCCGAGCTGGTGAGGAGGTGACTGACTGAGAAGTCTGCTGGAGGGAGGAGGAGAGCAGAAGCCACTGGGACATCAGGACAACAACCTCCCGCCTCCCAGGGTAGGAGGACCTGTGGAGTGGAGCTGCTGCCTGATGCTATTCTTCAACACTGGCTGTCATTTTAGTTTTTGTGCTGTTTGGGGCCAAGTTTGGACAATATGAGAAGAAAAGACTATATTGGTGCTAAGAAAATAGAAAAAGATGGTAATGATAGAAGAGCCCCGGGAGTTCCGGGGTGTTCCTGAGGAGCTAGGGCGAAGGGTAGGAACCAGCCACGTAAGAGCAAAGTCAGGGGAAGCAAGGCTTGGTCAGCCGGAGCCAATGTTGGTTCTAGAACCACCTGGCTTGATTTTGGCTTGAATCTGGACTCTTTAGTGTCTGTGTGGCTCTGATCTCTCTGGGTTTGTTTTTCCTTCTGCAAAAAGAAGAGTTTTCCTATTTGACAGAGTCATTGTGGGGGTCAAAGGAGAGGGTGTGTGGAGAGCCTAGCACAACAGTGGACATTTAATATTACCCCCTTCCCCACTTTGAATTTGTTTCTATAAAGACATTACAATGTAGTTATTTTTTGACAGTGAAAAAATAAACAATTTAGTATTAATCATCAAAATCTATCATTGTCTAATTTTGTGAATCCCCAGCCACCAATTTGAAGCATTATCTTTTTTCAAAAAAAAAAAAACAAACCTTTTTTTGATGTGGACTGTTTTTAAAGTCTATATTGAATTTGTTACAATATATTGTTTCTGTTTTACGTTTTGTGGCCATGAAGCATGTGGGATCTTATCTCCCTGACCAGGGATCAAAGCTGCACCCCCTGCATTGGAAGGTGAAGTCTTAACCACTGGACTGCCAGGAAAATCCTAAAGTATTATCTTAAAAAAAAAAAAAGTCCATCTGTCTTCCAACCCATGGCCTTGTGAACAAATTGAGCTCCACTGGAGGCAGGAAAGTTCCATTCAGCAGGTGATAACCATCTACATTTATACTACAGTTTACATGTTGTATGTTGTTCTGTAGTTGTGATGTATTTGATTCTGATGATGGGAGGTGGGGCAGAGGTTCAGATCCTTATTTTGTAATGAAAAACCAAAAACAAAGAACTCTAAGGAAAAGAAGTTCTGAGAAACCGACCACAATCACTTGGCAGTTCATGCTCAACAAATCTCATTTTCTTTTTTAAAATAGAATTGCTAAATCGGGAAATGTGATTAAAAAAAAAAAGTGAATTTTGATGTTAGCAGGACATCTAACAAAGTCTCTCACCCAGTCTCTGTGGACAGGTTGCAGAAATGTAAGCTGAGTGAGAGGAGTTGGTGGCACCCCAAAGTAGACAATCAGCAGTGGCCCCAAAATGTTGACAAAATAAGTGGATCTGTGCCAACCTGGACTGAGGGCTTCACTCCAGCACCTGTCCCAGTAAATTTTTCATTGATAATTCTGATAAAGTCATGACAGTCAAGATCAACATATCTGTAGTTGTTGAAGCTGAGAGTGATACTTAATACTTTAGACAGGAGAAGTCATCTTGAAAAAAGATCCTGAACAATGGATGAAAACTTAATAGAGATGTGTGCAGAGCTTGTCTCCCTTAAAAAAAATTAGCAACCCAAGTGTGGGATGGAGGAGACGGTGTTGAACAGTCTGTGGACCGCAGGTTGTTTCACTGGTGCAAGTTCAGTGAGAACCAAGAGGCGATGCAGCCCAGGGAGGAGACAGACTCAGCTGCTGCAGGGTCATGTGACATGGGTAGGGTTGGTGGGGAGGGTGTTGTTCAGCCTGGGGAAGAAGATACCAGTAGGGGCAAGGGGCAGAACTGTTTTCACGAAAAGGAAGTTGGTTACATAGAAGAGGGAATAGCCCATGGCTGCAGAGGGAAGAATTATTAATAGAATCCATGGAAGATAGTAACCCATTGCTGTTGTTCAGTCTCTCGACTCTTTGCAACCCTGAGCTGCAGCACACCCGGCTTCCCTGTCCTTCACTATCTCCTAGAGTTTGCTCAAACTCATGTCCACTGAGTTGGTGATGCCATCCAACCATCTTGTCCTCTGCCATGCCCTTTTCTCCCTGCCCTCAGTCTTTCCCAGCATCAGGGTCTTTTCCAGATTTGGATTCAGTGCAAGACAGAACTTTCTAGCAATTTGACCTGTTCAACAGTGAATGGGGCTGTTTCACCCATGGAAGTGGATAATTTACTAGTTATTAAAGGTATTTTGGAGAGCAGTGTGTATGGGTGGGAATTTAGATACAGTGACATCATGAGGGTAAAGGGCTTCCCTTGTCACTTAGTCCGTAAAGAATCTGCCTGCAGTGAAGGAGACCCAGGTTCGATCCCTGGGTTGGGAAGATCCCCTGGAGAAGGAAATGGCAACCCACTCTAGTATTCTTGCCTGGAGAATCCCATGGAGAGGAGCCTGGTGGGCTGCCGTCCATGGGGTCACAAAGAGTAGGGCACAATTGAGTGACCTTTATTTCATTCCCACAGCCACCGAGACATAAATAGTATCTCCATTTTACAGATGAGGAAACCGAGATGTTAAGTGACTTGTCCAAGGTCACCCATCAGATAATCGGCAAAAATCAAGACTCAGACTTTCATTGGAATGCTTATTCTCTCCTCTCTTCCAATCCTACAGTTTTAAGGCGGGAACGATCTCTGGTCCAAGATGGATCTCTGGGCGGTTTTGCCTTCAAGACTCCTTTTGCTCATGTAGAAAGCAGTCATATTGATTTCCTCTCTCTCCTTATCCTTCAGAAGGGTTGACAATATAACTGAGGTAATGGATGAAGTCATTTAAACCTCTTTCTACCCCACCAAAGAGCTCTACACAAATACCGTATACTATTAAATTAGCCTCATATTTTAAATAGGTACAATATGGTACATGGTACACAATTCAAATTATAGCAAAAGGTAAGCAGGAAAGGGCTAATTCTTCTCTTATATCTCCTTCCCATCTGCCTACACAATTTCCTTCCTAGGAGACAAAAAACGCTAACAGTTCTTCCCATATCCTTCTAGAGTAGTCTTTTCTATACATATACAAGCTAGAACTTGTGCATATACATTTTTCTCAAATGGTGACATGCTTTACACACAGTTCTACAATGTATTGATATACTTATTAATATATTAGTTTGATCTATGTGAAATTACTGATATTCTTCCATTTTGATCTACAAAATTTATTAGAAACCTTTCATTATTAGTCCATAATGACTCACAGTTCCATAAGGAACTGTTTCAGTCTTTTTCTTTTTTAAAATAAAGTGCAACATACATAAGACTTCACAGATCTTTTTTTCTTTTCTTTTTTAATATTAATGAACTTTACAAATCAAAGATTTCACAAATCTTAAGTGTACCCACTCCTGTGGAGCCCGCATCTAGACGACTAATTAAAATATTACCAGCGTGAAGTAGTTCCCTTGTGCCCGCTCCCAGTTACTACCTTATTTTGAATTCCATGTTAAAGTTGTCATCCAGTATGTACTCTTATACGTCCACTTTTTTCTATTGGTTTCTATTTTTTCTATTGGTTGCACATTATTTAACCCTATTGATACCTAATTGATTGATGATATGTCTCTTTATACTTTTTGCTATTCCAAGCAATGAATAACCTTGTAAATATATTTTAAAAATACTTTACTATGGGAAATGTCCAACACATATAAAGTAAATAGAATAGTATAATGGACACTCAGCTTCAACAACCATCAACATTTTGCCTTTCTTGTCAAATGTATTTTCATGAGGAGGACTCCATTTACTAACCAAAAAAAAAGCCCTTTAAAAAGGCTGAACATGCAGTCTTTGGAGTCTCAGTGGTATCAATAGCTGTGTTATCATGGGGAAGTAAACTAACCTCTCTTAACCGCCTCCAATACAGTGGAGATAATAGTTCCTATGCACAGACTTATAAAGAGAAAAAAGAATCTCATCAGTGCTTCCTCAGCTGGAGGTAGGGCTGTGTTGAGGGGCCCAAGGGAAGATGCAGGTGGGAAAGGAGGGGCTTGGACTGCTACCAATCCATTTTCATCTTTTAAAGAATAGAGACTGAGACTTCCCTGGTGGTCCAGTGGTTGAGACTCCATGCTACCAATGCAGGGGATTCAAATTCTATCCCTGATTGGGGAACTAAGATCCCACATGCCATATGGTACGGCCAAAAGAAAGAAAAGAAAAGAATAGGGTCTTTAGTAAAATTTCATTTGATAAAAAAGGATCTAATGCTTAAAAAGGAATTCCCAGGTGGCATAGTTGGTAAAGAACCCGCCTGCCAATGCAGGAGACATAAGACATGCAGTTCGATTCCTGGGTCATGAAGATCCCCTGGAGGATGAAATGGCAACCCGCTCCAGTATTCTTGCCTGGGGAATCTCATGGACTGAGGAATGGGGTTGAAAAACAGTCGGACACGACTGAGGGCACAGATCCACAGACAATGCTTAAAAAACAAAGGAAAAGAAAGAAAAAGAAATAGTATGAAACCACCAATGTAACCGATGTAAAGGACTCAGAGTAGTGCTTTTATTATTATTATTGGCCGTCATTCTGCTTTACCCTGACTTTCTCTTCAAATCACCTGGTTACTTGTTAAAATCACTTTCAAGCCAAGGGACACCTTTTTTCAATTAAAAATGTTTTCCCAGATTTATTGAGATGTACTTGACAGACAACGCTGTATACCTTTAAGGTGTACAAATCATTGATTTGGTACAGGGACAAATTTTGATTCAAGCAAGAACATGGCCCTGAGAATCCCAGGATGAAGCCGGGCCTGAGCGTGTCCTCTCCGAGGTCTGCATTGCACAAGCTGACGTCTGGAGTTCGTGTCAGCCAGTTTCCATCCTCCTCCTCTCTCCCACTCCCTCAAGCTCCCCACCCCTTCTGGAAAATCGTTGAGTCTCCCGCGGCTTACCCCAAGCCTCTGCTTCGTTGGGTCTGGTTTCCCAATAAATCAAAAGACTCTAGTCCCTGTCGCTGTTTGTCACGAGTTCGAGTTAGTCCTTTCCCAGGGTGGGAGTCATTTTCCCTGGTGTCCCGACGGCTCGGCGAAGTGCTGATGCTCTAGATCCTCGCCCCCGCCTCGGCCCACGACTGCCCAGCCCCGGGGACCTCCTCCCCGGGTGGGAAGTAAAGGGTCAACGGGCCCTCCCAGCCACCCGCCCACCCACCGCCCCGCACCCCACCCTCCTGCACTTGCCCGCCAATCGCCTCCATAGAGATGCTGGGAGCCCAAGCGAGGGCGACTGCTCCGCCGGGAAAGGGCTCTCCTCCCAGCGCTGAGCACTTGGTCCTGGCAGACGCCCCAAGATTGTTGTGAGGAGTCTAGCCAGTTGGTGAGCGCTGTAATCTGAACCAGCTGTGTCCAGACTGAGGCCCCATTTGCATTGTTTAACATACTTAGAAAATGAAGTGTTCATTTTTAACATTCCTCCTCCAATTGGTTTAATGCTGAATTACTGAAGAGGGCTAAGCAAAACCAGGTGCTTTCTCTGTAGGCTCTCCAGTGGCTCGGAGGACCCAGGCTCTCCCCTTGTTCCTCTCCACGCCTCGGCTCGGCCCCCCTGGAATAAAAGTCTCGGCGAGCCCCACAGGCCCAGAGGAGGCCGAAGTTCAGGAACTGCTCCTCCGGGGTCCCGCGGGCGCTGAGAGCTCTTCCTCTTTTTCCCCACCAGCTGCTTCTCCTGCCCACGCATCTTGGACATGCCAGGATTCAAAAGGTACGTTCTCTGCTCCGGACTTTTTTTTTCCCTCCAGGGTCTGGAAACCTTACTCAAAACCCGATGGGTGGAAAATGGCTATGGCCGTGATTCAGGCTGTGTCAGGATATTGGAAAAGGCATTAGCTAGTGATGCAATGATATTGTTAATTATAAAAAGCTGCGCCTCTGTAATTTCCATCTTGAAGTCTTCTTTTGGGAGTGGGTACTTTATAAGACAGTTTCAGAAGCCAGCATCCGACAGAGCACAGCAAAAATCTCAGAGCTTGGTTTTCCTCTTTCTTTTCCGAAACGGCCGCAGATTTGTGTGCCGTTTTTTTATTCTTTTTTTAATTTAAAAAAAGAAAAAAATTTTTTTTCTTAATTTGAGAGATCAGTTACTAGTTCACCAACAGTTATTTTGCTGCATCGGCTGTTGGACCAGCGAACAAGCTAGCTGCACCTCCCAGGGCTGGATTTGCTCTATGTCTGTGTGGGATTCACAAAGGGCATGCGACCCAGAAGTCTCGAGCCAATGAAAAGTGGGGACTGCAGACAGAAACGCATGTAAGCAAACATTTTGATATTCTTTAAGGAAATTGCAGTTCCAGTCAAGTGATCCTTCAACCTTGAAGAACTTTATCTGGATTACATCTGCAGTTTTTATCCAGGGAACTCTTGAGAACGTAACTGCTTTAGACAGTGTGTGTGTGTGTGTGTGTGTGTGTGTGTGTGTGTTGAAAATGGAGCTGTAATCCTGTCATCCTGGATCGGGGACCAGAACTTCTTTGACAGACAGTCCTGAGATTTGAGATTCGGTTGGTCCCTCTTGGCTTTCCTCCCAGTTGAGGATGGAACACAAAATAGGTGGACCTACCTGTTTTTGAAAGTCCCGGGGACCAGTTATGAACATCAGAGGATCCCCAGGGTTCCTGTAGTTAATTTATCTTGGAGTTTTCTGGAGGTTTTCATGACAAACGTAACTGTTTGTGACACTGTCAGAGCAGGGATGCTTGGATGTTATTTCATTTTTGGAAAACTGTCTCAATTAGCCTGGAGCTTACTTGGCCCCCAGGCCCCAGCTGGGGCTCTTCCAGGAGGCTGGGCTTGGGGCGGGATCTCTCAGGGGAGACCTGTCCTGGGACTGCCCTCTGGCCAAAGGGAGCGGGGGAGTCAGGGGTAGGGGAGACGTGGGGGGTTAGCATGCCTTTTCTACTAGGTCTTGAAGTCCACTATGTGCAGTCAGCCTGTTCTGTCTCCAACAAAAATGAGACAGGGTTTTATAACCAACCAAAAGGAAACTTCATGTGAAGAAACAGGAAAACATTGAAATTCATAATATACAGCCTGGAAAATAAATTTGTTATTGTTCTTTCATTCCTTCCAGATATAAATCTGGCCTTTGCAAATATCAAAAAGCCCTGGATTTGGCTCTGCACTTTATAAGGTCAGAGCCATCTCCGGCGTTCTAGAACCTGTCTCGTGCAGGCGCTGAGATGAAATGAAAGCTTGTGGACTCTTAGGGTCATTATTCTTCAGATCAAGGATTAGATGAAGGGAGTGGGCTTGCCTCTCCTAGCGCCACATCAGGGTCCTGTTTCCTCTGAACCTCACCTTAATTCTGGGGCTCTCCAAGTAGCCCAGCATTGCTCGTTCCTATGAACCTTGTGTCATGGATTGAGTGAGCTTTGTAGTCTTTTGAACTCTCTTTTTCTAAAGAGAGGGATTGTAAAGTGAAGGTGTATATTGATCGTAACAGGTCACTAAATTCAAGCAGGTCCCAGGTCCACTGCTTTACTGAAGAAGCCTTTGAGGTCACCTCCTCCAGGAAGTCTTCCCTGACCTTCTCTAGCCCCAGCCTGGCTCTCCTGGTGCTCATTGGGTGTTTCTATCCATGCCCTAACCAAAGTGTCTAGACGTTACTGTTTCAGGTGGCCCCTCAACCTGCTCTCCAGAGCAGCGTCTGTGTCATAGTTTTGTAGTTTTTCTGCCTGTAAGTAGTAGTTGCTCAGATAAACCCTCTATTGAACTCAGTAATAATAGCACCAAACAAAGCTCTGTATTTGCATAGATTATTTTAAAAACCATTTTAATGATTTTTAAGTGTCCAGTTCAATAGTGTTAAGTACATTCACACTGTTGTGCAATCAATCTCCAGAACTCTTTCCATCTTGCAAAACTGAAATTCTACACCCACAAACAACAACTCCCTAATCCCTCCTCCCTCCAGCCCCTGACGCCCACCATTCTGCTTTCTGTCTATGATTTTGATTGCTCTCGGTCCTTCATATAAATGGAATCAAACAGTATTTGTCTGTCTGTGATTGGCTTGTTTCACCTAGCGTAAGATCCTTGAGATTCATCCGTATTGTAGCACTTGTCAGAATTCCTTTTTAAGGCTGATAGTATTCCATTTATGTGTGTAACACACTGTTTATTCATCTGGTGATGGACGCTTGGGTTGCTTCCACCTTTTGGCTGCTGTGAATAATGCTGCTGTGAACAGGGGTGTACAAACGTCTCTTTGAGCTTGTGTTTTCAGTTCTTTTGTGTGTATACCCAGACGTGGGATTGCTGGATCATATAGTGTTCCATTTTTAATTTTTTGAGGAACCTCTAGACTGCTTTCCATAGCGGTTGCATCAGCATACCTTCCCAGCAACACTGCACAAGTGCTCTAGTTTCTCCACAGCCTTACTAGCTTTGAGCTTTTTTGGTTATAGCCACCTGATGGATATAAAGTGGATACACAGTTTCTTGGCACCTCCTTCTAAGTGTCCACTGTGTTCCTTTTTCTTGGGGCTGCCTGGGTCCCCATGTCCTGTCCTCCATCTGGGTCTGTGTGAGGTGCACTCTGGGAGCGTGTGTGTTCCCTGTGACACCTCCATTCTGGGGAACTCACACGCTTCACATTTGTACTTTCATCATCCGGGGGCACAACGGCCCCTTCACGCTGTAGTCATTTCAGAGTGAAGATGTTCAAAACTCAGGCAAGTCCCCTTGGGTCAGGAGTGAAGGTCAAGCAGTGGTGAATACATTATTAATACCACAGTGGTGGGTGTTAGGTTTGTTCTTTGAAGCAGTCAAACTGTTTATTTTTAAAGTGAAGTGAGATTTGCTCAGTTGTGTCCGACTCTTTGCGACCCCATGGACTATATAGTCCATGGAATTCTCCAGGCCAGAATACTGGAGTGGGTAGCCTTTCCCTTCTCCAGGGGATCTTCCCAACCCAGGGACCGAACCCAGGTCTCCTGCATTGCAGGTGGATTCTTTACCAGCTGAGCCACAAGGGAAGCCCAAGAATACTGGAGTGGGTAGCCTATTCCTTCTCCAGCAGATCTTCCCGACCCAGGTATCAAACTGGGGTCTCCTGCATTGCAGGCAAATTCTTTACCAACTGAGCTATCAGGGAAGCCCTGATTTTTTTTTTGTTTTTAATGCCACCTGAAGTCATACACTGTGGCAAAAAAACAAAAAAACCTAAGGTCCTAGTGTATAGCACAGGGAGCTATATTCAATATCTGGTGATAAACTATAATCGAAAAGAATATGAAAAAGAACATATATATATAATTGAATCACTTTGCTATACAGCAGAAATTAACACAATGTTATAAATCAATCGCCATTAAAATTTTTTTCAATTATTTAAAAAATGCCACCTAACACATTATGTTGTGTTGATATGTTGATATGAAATGAGTGGAAGGGGCGCAGTTCTCTTCGGGATGCTTGGGACATCTGGCATGTCCCCGGCCACTCTGGAGCACGCCCCTCACCCTCCAAATATAAGCACAAGGTGAAGTCACCAGACCCGGGCGCTGGAAGTGTCTTGGGCGTTTACATCAACTTCTTACTTCCCACAGGATACTCACCGTGACCATTCTGGCTCTCTGTCTTCCAAGTCCTGGGAATGCACAGGTAAGATTTTTATTTTGTTACTTGTCATGAAGTATGTTAAAAAACAGGCTAAGGGTGTCCAGCCATGCATTTTAGAATCTTAGGATCATGTCGTTTACCTGAGCCTAGCTCTTCATTGTACAGAGGTTAAGGCTGGGGCTCAGGGAAGCTGAGACTTGCCCCAGCTGGTGCAGTTTATAAGCGGCAGGGCTGGGACCTTGGTGTCCTGATTTGCCATCCAAGACTCTTATAATCAGATCATGCTGCCTCATTTGTGTTCGTTGGGGGGTCTTGAGTTATTGTAGGTGCTAAAAACTCAAGCATGTTCTAGTGTTTCTGGGCAATGGTGCCTCTCTATTCTCCCCATGTTGCCCGTGTGTGTGTATGTGCCCTAACTGGAGGAGGTGGGCAGAGGAAGGGTGACTCAGCTCCCAACCAGTGAAGACCCGGCTCTGGCCCAGACCCCTGGGAAGAGTGTGAAGGGGGATCTTAAGCTCCTGGGGGGCTATGTGGAGAAACCTGCAGTATCCCTGACTTTACAAAAGTGATGTTTGTGTCAGCTCTTGAGAAATGTGGGCAGATCCCTCCTAAGGAGCTCAGGGCAGCCTTTCTGCATCTCCAGCTCAGAAATGAGAGAAGCCCCACCTCTGAGCAGGGCTGAGGGGCCACGTAGTCAAGTGGAAATGCACATGCATGTGCATGAACATATAGAAGTCAGGACAAAATCACCAACACAGCCCCTCCAACTGTTGGTTTCAGCTGTGTACACCAGAGCCCTGAAACAGGACCAACCAAACTCTCAATGAGTAGACGGATGCTCTCCCAAACTTTCAGGGTCTAGGAAGGAGATCTTAGAATTTTAATTCACATTTGTTTTGATCACATCCTTTAAATGGTTTTTCAAAATTAAGAATTTTGAAATAGATTTCATTGGTGGTGGAAAGAATCTTGAGAAAAGTAGCAAAGATTTCATTTTTTGATGTGGGCCATTTTTTTAAAGTCTTTATTGGATTTGTTAGTATTGTTTCTGTTTTATGTTTCATTTTTTTCGGCCACAAGGCATATGGGAACTTGGCTCCCTAACCAGGAAATAAACCCACACCGCCTGCCTTGGAAGGCAAAGCCCCAACCACTGGACCACCAGGGAAGTCCCACCAAAGACTTTTAGGCCTTGGAAAGGTCTTGGCATTCTCCATTATAGCTCTGTGGTGACAGCTGATATCTAGATCCAGAGAGGGCCGTGTTTATAATATAGTGTTTATTGCATTATAGGCATGTTAGGCACATTAACAATTTAGTCCTTACAACCACTCAGATGTAAGTACTATCATCCCCATTTTACAGATGAGAAAACTGAGGCATAGAAAAGTTATGCAGTGAGTGGGGGCTGGAGTGAGAGTTGGAAGCCAGTCAGTAGACTTGAACCCACACCTGCATTTAGCGAACGAAGGTTAAGGCTTACCACATCTCCTGGTTTTCTGAACTTTATGGCACAGCCTCCTGGCTCATTCATTCCATTTCTTTTGCCCCAAGGCCCTAAGATACCTGAACCCACTCCCAGGAATGCAGCTGAATCTATCATCTCCACATATCAACCCATAGCTCAGGGAAGTTTAACTCCCCCCAAACCATAGGGAAAGCCAGGCAAAACCACACCTCCTTGACTTATTCCTGTAACATGTCAGCTCTAGAGGTTGATTGTTGAGCCCATGAGATTTTTCTAAATGCATGAAGTTGTAACTCAAGATGTATGTGAAGCCTGCAACCCTCGGGGACTGTTGAGACCTGGCTATCTCTGGAAGCATCTTTGTGTAATTGTCTTCCTGAGGTTAAAATGGAAGAATTTCCCCAATTCTGTTTCTCTTAGAAAACTGACTGTATCACTGTGTAGATTTATTTTATACACAGACCCTATAATCAGGTACAAGATTTCAGAGGGGCCAAAGAACTCACACTGGGCACTGGAAAGGAGTTAAATAGCCCCCAAAGAAAGAGAGTAGTTGCCCTTAAAGCAATAATATTCTCTCCCAAGAAGGGGTGAGTACAGGGCAAGCCTCGCTGGGCACATCAGATGTGATTAGTATTGCTCTTCATAACTAGAGCAGGAAAAGGCCCCAATAACCATTTGCTAAAAATGGGCATTTTGATACAATGATGCATGAGTTTAAAAAGTGATGCTAGGTGTAAAATGATTGTAAAAAAAAAATACCTAAAAAGGGACCAAAAGGGGTTATAACACAGATGTTGGTATTACAAATGCCTTGTTTCTTTACCCATTTCCTGTACTTTCTGTGATGCAGTTAGAATACTTCTATAGTAAAAAAAAAAAAAAAAAGTAAGTAAAATTACCTCTCCTTTTTCTCTTCCTTCCTGCAGCAACAATGTACTAACGGCTTTGACCTGGACCGCTCGTCAGGACAGTGTTTAGGTATGAGGCCCTGAAGGTCATTCGCAGGGCGGGGGTGCAGCCACAGCGCCATCGCAGGGCCGCTTCTCTCTCAGCTGTTGTTCAGTATTGTCAAGTCTGTATCAGCCTTGCCCACAGAAATGGGCAGAAACAGTGCCACGGGATGGTTGAAATCAATGAACTCTTCCGCTGGTCACCTTCTTTGTGCCCAGCACTGGTAAGCCCTGTGCGACAGGGCGAAGATGAGGAAGGCTTGATCGCCGCCATCAAGGAGCTCCCCATCTGCGTCAGTTTCCTAGGACTGCCTTCACAAATTGCCACAAACTTAGGGGCTTATGCAGTACAACTATATGATCTTATAGATGTACAGGTCAAAAGCCTGATGGGGCTCTACCAGGATAACATTGAGGTCTTGGCAGGGCCTTGTTCCTTTCTGGAGACTGGAGGGAAGAATCCATTTTCTTGCTCATGCATGGTGCTGGCAGAATTCAGTTTCTTTTCTCTTTTATTTTGATTGCGATATAATTGACATACCATAGCGCCCAAGTTTAAGGTGTACAGTGTGTTGACTCGATCCACTTATGTACTCCAGTGTGATGACCATCATAGCTTAGAGCTCACACCTCCCTCCTGTCACATAATTACCTTTTTTTTTTTTTTTTTTTTTTTGTGGCGAGAACATTCAGGATTTATTTTCAGCATTTTTCAAGTATACAATATGGTATAGTTCATAATACTCACAATACTGTGCATTAGTTCCTTAGAACTTATCTTCTAGCTGGAAGTTTGTACCATTTTACATCTCCTCATCTCTCCCACCCCCAAGCCGCTAATGACAACCATTCTACTCTCTGTTCTTTAAGTTTGGCTTTTCTGGATTCTACATATAAATGATATCTTGTAGCATTTGTCTTTCTCTGTTTGCCTGAATTCATAAATTCTGTTTGCATAATGCCCTCAAGGTCCATCCATGTTGTTGCAAATGGCAGCTTTTCCTTCTTCCTCATGACTGAATAATAGTCATATGATTATTATTAATATTATATTATTCATATGATGATAATATTAATTGATAATATCACATCTATCTGTTATGAACTTTATCCATTGATGTGCATTTTGGGTATTTCCATAATTTGGCTAGCCTGAATAAATGCTTCAATCAACATAGCAGTACAGATATCTCTTTAATATTCTATTTTCATTTCCTTTGGATAAATATACCCCAAATTGGAATTGCTGGATTGTATGGTATTTCTAGGTCTAACTTTTGGAGGGGCCTTCCCACTGTATTCCGTAGTGGCTGCACTAATTTACATTCCACAGAATTCAGTTTCTCGCGGTTGTAGGACTGATGGCCTTGTTTCCTTGCTGGCTGTCAGCTGAAGGCCTTTTTCAGTTTCTAGAGGCCACCTCTTCCTTGGCCTCTTCCTTGGTCTTCCGCCTGTAGAGGCAACAAGTTAAGTCCCTCACATGTTTCTAATCACATCTTTTTCTGTTGCCTCATCTCGCTGACCAATCCTTCTGCCTCTTCTTCCACTTTTAAGGATTTGTATGATTTCCCTGGGCCCACCCAGATAATCCCAGATAATCCTCTCATCTCAAGGTCTTCTGATTAGCTTTAAATCCATTCTGTGAGTGCATGCATGCTCAGTCACTCAGTTGTGTCTGACTCCTTGCAATTGCAGCTCTGTGGACTGTAGCCCTCCAGGCTCCTCTATCCATGGAATTTTCCAGGCAAGAATACTGGAGTGGATTGCCATTTCCTCCTCCAGGGGATCCTTAGGACTCAGGGATTGAACCCACATCTTCTGCATCTCCTGCATTAACAGGCAGATTCTTTTACCATTGAGCCACCTGGGAAACCCTTAAATTCACTCCATCCATGCCTAATTCCTCTTTGTCTTGTAACCTAATGTAGTCACAGGTTCCAAGTGAGTGAGTGAAATTTGCTCAGTTGTGTCTGACTCTTTGCAACCCCATGGACTATATAGTCCATGGAATTCTCTAGACCAGAATACTGGAGTGGGTAGCCTTTCCCTTCTCCAGATTATCTTCCCAACCCAGGGATCAAACCCAGGTCTCCTGCATTGCAGGCAGATTCTTTACCAGCTGAGCCAGCAGCAGGGATGCAGGTTCCAAGGAGGACAATTTAGGGCTCTTCTCCTAGCACTCCATCTAGTGGGGGTGGTAGACCTAGGCGGAGTGAGCTGTACAGAGTGGAATAAAGTCATTGCCAAGATGAGGTGATGTCCCCTAGAGAAGTAGGGGAGAGAGTGATGCCTTCTGTCTGAGGTCAATAAAGAAAGCCTTCATGGAGGTCACATTTGAGTTGGGTGTTGAAGGATGAATAAGATCCTGAGAAATAGCATCCCAAGGGGTAAGAACAGCATCAGCAAAGACCAGGAAGACAATCAGAGTATAGAATAGTGTGCTGTGGATGAAGCATAGAGTTGGGTGTTGAAGGATGAATAAGATCCCAAGAAATAGCATCCCAAGTGGTAGGAACAGCATCAGCAAAGACCAGGGAGACAATCAGAGTATAGAATAGCGTGCTGTGGATGAAGCATAGAGTATAGAAAAAGAATACGGCTCCCATCTTGGGAATATATTTACCTTTTAAATTATATTTGATTTAGACCAAATCATTTGTAATCTCTGAGCTTAGGGTTGAAAAGAATGATGGGTGGTGAGGAACAAAACCATGACTTGGAAGCTCCAGGCTCCCGCTTTGACTCAAGGTGAAGGGGCGTGAGGATGCGCCAATGGATGCAGGGAAGGATGACAGCCGTCTTCCCTGCCCCCCCAGTTTTAATGATGACTTCAGGCTTACAGCTAGAAAATGGAGCTCCATGTTTCTTTTTCCTGAGGGGGGAGTTGGCACGAGTCTCTCGGAGGAGTGGTGGGGTGAGCTGTCAGGATTCAGGGCCCTCTCCCCCAGCCTCTGGTCCCACGGAGAACAGACCACCCAAGGTTGATGAGAAGCCCCTGACCTCCGCAAGTGGGGTCAGGTCAGCTGCTCCTGCTGGCAACCCAGTCCAGGCCTCCTCTGTCCCCAGCCCAGCAAGGCTGATTTTCTAGAGAACCTACCCTCACCCCCAAACCCCACCCCCAACTCTAGACACAACAAACTGAGCACCAGCCTGGCTGGAAGCGGGCCCTGTTTGTTGGCACCGTGTGAGCTGACTCTCAAGTAAGTCTCCACTTTCCTAACAAGTAACTCACTCTTGGCCAAGCCTTGTCTTTCTGGACACAAGGGACTTTTTCTCCCTGCCTAGCTGTTATTTGGAACAGAATTGAATACAATGATGAGAACCATCCCAGTGTTTCCTGAGTGTCGTATGGACACACAAGAGTACCTGAGATGCTTTTGGGTGATATATCCACAGAAAAACACTCTTTATTTTAATAGTTTTATATTTTATTTTTACTCTTACCTTCTATTTTTCACAATTGATAGTGTTTTTTTTCATTTGCTTTCATGTAAGATGAAAAAAATATGCACACTTGGGTTTACAATGTGGATTCATTTAGAGAAAAGTGTTAAGCATGTGGGGCTTCCCTGATGACTCAGTCAGTAAGGAATCTGCCTGCAGTGCAGGAGACAAAGGAGATGTAGGTTCGATCCCTGGGTCGGGAAGATGCCCTGGAGGAGGAAATGGCAACCCATTCTGGTATTCTTGCCTGGGACATCCCATGGACGGAGGAGCCTGGTGGTTTACAGTCCATGGGGTTGCAAAGAGTTGGACAGGACCGAACACACGATGGATTGGTTAATTGGATCAAGCATGTGACAGTCCAGGGTAGCGGGTATTTGATGACTTGTCAATTTGATTCAATTCAGCTAATATTTGGGTAGTACCAGATGGTGATGAGCCAGGCGCTGCCCTACGTATTTGGGAGCAGATGCTGGTAAATCATGGTTGGGGTCCTTCCTGGTGCTGTCAGCACAGAGCTCTGCTTCAGTTTGCGCCATGTGGCTGAGGAGCTGCTAACACCTGTCCTTTCTGTGGCCTTGCAGATGTTGATGAGTGCCGGACCATCCCTGAGGCCTGCCGAGGAGACATGATGTGTGTCAACCAAAACGGCGGGTATTTGTGCATCCCCCGAACGAACCCCGTGTACCGAGGGCCCTACTCCAACCCCTACTCCAACCCCTACTCAGCTTCTTACCCAGCAGCTGCACCCCCGCTGTCAGCTCCAAACTACCCCACCATCTCCAGGCCTCTCATATGCCGCTTTGGATACCAGATGGATGAAAGCAACCAGTGTGTGGGTGAGTAGCCCAGCGTCCTAGGCTTCCTCTAGACTGGCAAAGCCATGCTCCTGTCCAGCAAGTCCAGCCCAAGGTCGTCTCCAGAAAGCCACTTTGTCTTTACTTTATTTTCATCTATATATTCACCTATCTATCTTATCTATCATCTATGTATTTATTATCTACCTACCTATTTGTCTTTCAATTGTATCTATCATCTATCTATTTGAAGACCAAGCTCATGTTTTTTCTCTGTTCAATAACAAATATATTTGGTGAAACATACTAAGTGAATCCCAGAGAGAGGATCTAAAGATCTAAAAAGGACCAGCTTTCTGGAGCCTTCAGCATCACACACCCTTGAATGGAATGTTTGCTCCTGAAAGAAAAGAAGCCTTGAGGGACAAGGCCAATTGTTCTGGAAAGAAAGTGGGTTCCTTGGGTGGGGACCAGTCTTTTGACCAAGCGGAACCTTGTAGATGGGAGCTCATAGTGTGAGTGGATCTTGGGGAAGAAGGAGATGCCATATGCCATGAGGTCCCCAGGCTGTTGGCAAGTGTTGTGATGGTGCCTGGGGGAGTGCTGGAGCTCTGTGGGCCAGTGTGGCTTTCGTGGAGGGTTACCCAGTATCCCTCCTCGTTGCTTAAGCTTTGGTTGGACCAAAACTTTGCAACTGTTTCCAACATTGGAAGGTGGGTCTAGAGTGATGATCACTCCAAAGTTTTTTGATCATACTCTCCATCTGCAAAATCTTTTTGAACCTGGACCCTTATTACATGCATGTTTATAAATTACATACATATCCTGTTAGTCTCATATGGTTTGAGGAGTGTAAAGCATATGTGAGATGTAGAATATTTTAAAGAATGTGATCAAAATAAAATATGAATTGAAATTCTAATATTTCCTTCCTGTGCCCTGGAAGTTTGCGAGACCATCAGGGTACTTAATGAGATTGATGTTGGTCCCATTCCAGGGCTCTGAAGGTGGTATTGTAACCTGCTGCTGGGGAGGTGTGTTGGTGATTTTGCCATGTCTTCTATATGCCCATGCAAATGAGTGTGCATTTTCATTTGACTACATGGAAATAATATGCAAACAAAGTGTCTTTCAGAGCAGAGGGGAAAATTGGATTCGCCTTGTCCAAACTTCTCTATTCTTACTGATCTCAAGATATGTGTGTGTGTGTGTGTGTGAGAGAGAGAGAGAGAGAGAGAGAGAGAGAGAGGGACAAGAAGCTGACTGATGGTCACGTTGAATATAGATGAGTGTTCAAGGAAAAAGAATACAGGACCCAATCAAGTCACGGACTGAAGTGCTGGTGGGGAAGATAGTAATGTACTTCCTTATGACCACTAGGACAGTAGGCCATTGTAACTGAAAGGGACTTTAACAATCTTTAACCACAGCCTCTTCATTCTATAAAAGCGGGGATGTGGACTCCACCAAGAGAGGTAATTACAAAGGTAGGATGGGGGTCCTGCTCTGCTGACAGCAGCCTACGTTTTCCTCACTCGCCTACGTGACTGCTCTCATTTGGTAGAAAAGGAATGATCTGGAAGAAAAGGCAGAGAAAGAGAGTTGGGGGGTGGGGAGCTGCTCTTCAGGATGTCCTGTGGGGCTGGAGAAGCCGAGTGACCACGTGCACATCTTGAAGTGAGGAAGGGGTTGTCAGGACCCTGTGAGTCACTCCAGGATTTCAGCGGGGGCGGGTCTCGGTGGCCGTGAGGCAGTCCCGCAGACCCCTTCTGGGGGACAGCTGGGAACTCCAATGCGACCCCTCCCCTGAAGCCCTCTTCCCAGGATCCCAGCACTGGAGAATAAGCGCGGCTGGGAACCCTATTCATCTCCCGGTCCCTGTGACGTCAGCACTTTTACGGCCTCCAACCTGTCTCACGGGAGATGCGGAGCCTCATAATGGCCCTTTTGTAAGGAGAATACAATCCAGGAACCCTAGCGAGGACTGGCACCGGGCCGTCCACTTCCGAAAAGTTCAGCCTTATGTATTTATAAGTCCCGGGTTCCTCCCCGCCTCCCTTCACCCCACCCCGCCTTTCCTGGTTTACTCTGGTTCTTCTGGGCATTGTGAGAGGGGACGTCAGAGGGAGGAGGCCCCAGGAGGGATGAGAGAGGCGGGGCCTGGGAACAGGCCACGGGGAAGCAAGGCTGGGGCGGGGGTGGGGGGTGGGGGAAGGTGGGGAGGAACCGAAGGAACCCAGAGGGGGATATTGCTGGGAAAAGAGGAGGTGAAGGGGTGAACGTAAGTCTGATCCTGTGGAGGAAGCTACAGTGAGTGGCGTGTGATGTGGAGAATTGGAAAGTGTTTCTGAAACTTGGGTATTCTTTTTCTGTTTTTAATGTATTTATTTCTTTGACTTAGCAGGGTCTTAATTGCAGCAAGCAGGAACTTTAAGCTGCGGCATACAAACTCTTAGTTGCGACGTGTGGCATCTAGTTCCTTGACCAGGAATGGAACTTGGTCCCCCTACATTGGGAGCAGAGTCTTAGCCACTGGACCACCAAGGAATCCCTCTTTTTTTTTTAAGCTTTTATATTGGATTGTAGTTGATTAACCATGTTGTGATAGTTTCAGGTGTACAGCAAAGTGATTCTGTTGTACATACGCATATATCTATTGTTTTTCAAACTTGGATGTTGTGGGAGAGGAGGACCACATCTCCTAGGGGCCTCTCCTCCTCCTCTTCAGCACAGAAAATGCTCAGCAACAGGAACAGCAGCAGCAGCAGTAATAATAGCAAGCACATGGTGCTGTGTGCTGGGATCCTTACCTGAATGAACATGTTGAATCCTCACCACAAGCCTCTACAGCAGGCCTGTTGTTATTCTCTTTGGCCCTGAAGCACAGAGAGGTTAAGAATCTGTCTAAGGTCATACAGCAGGTGGGGGCTGACCCAGGGTTTGAACCCATTCAGGCTCTGGATGAGGAAACTGAGGCTGAACAAGGTCAAGGTTCAAGCCTCACAGGAGTCAGTCCTGGATCCCTGATGAAAAACTAGGGCTTTCTCTTGCCTTTTTTTTTTTTTTTTTTTGGTAAATAAATTTTTGTTCTGTAAAACTTTGAATCTAGACAAAAGCAGAGAAAACAAAGTGAACACTTACCTACTTGTCACCCAGTTTGGTAATTGTCAATATAGACCCACTCTTGTTTCTTCTTTACCCTGACCCAGTGGATCAATTTAAAGCAAATATCAGGAATCAATTCGTTATATCCTTAAATACTTCAAAATGTATCTATCTCTAAGAGATAAAGCTTCTTTAAAAAATAATAGCCACAATACCATTGTCAAACCTATAAAAATTAACAATAATTCCTTTTTATCATTTAATATCCAGATAGAGTTCAGATTTCTGTGATTCTTTCATAAATGTCCTTTTTTTCTTTTTTTTTAGAATCAGATCCAAGTAAGGTCTACAAATTACATTTGATCAACAAGTCTCTTAACGCCTTCTTAATCTTTTTTGACTCTTTCGCACTTATTTGTTGAAGAGGCTGAGTTGTCTGTCCTGTAGAATTTCCTACATTTGAGATCTTGCTTGCTGTGTTCTTGGAGTGGATTTAGCATATTTCTTCATCCTATCTATTTTTCTGTAAACTGGTAATAGTTAGATCTAGAGACTTGATCCAATTTAAGTTTAAATTTGGGGCCAGTTGTTTTCTAGGTAGTGTCCTTGCTCTTCTTTCCATGTCCAGGTTTCTGCACATCAACTGTAAGTAAGTCCGGCTTAAAGAAGCAAGTGGACACTTTCACTGAGGTTTGCTCCTTCTGGGTTTTGGACCCATTTCCAAGACAGCAGTTTCCTTCCTTGTCCTCTGTCTCTGCAGGCCAGGCAGGGCCAGACTCCGAGCCCAGGTACCCTGAGCCTCTGAGCTTCCTTCTTGACCTCTCTGTTTTCAGTTCTACTTGGGAGATCCCTAGACCCTGCTCCTTCTGGAACAAAGTTTGGCCTCAGGTTTGAGTCCACAAACCCCTAGATGTAAACCTGGATCACTCAGGACCTCTGCAGGCTGAGTGAACAGTGACACAAGAATTACATGAACCAAGAAAGTTTTGTGTCATCAAGAAAACCAGCATCTTGGCTTAGGGATGTTCAGCACCAGGCAACCTCTGTGAGGGTAGTGGGACCCGTGGCTGGGTAAAGTGTGTTCCTTGGATCCTGGCCCCTTGGGAGAGCTGATGGTCAGCATCTCAGAGATTGGAGAACCAGATGGACTTGGTTAATTGGCAAGGAGGATGGAACTGGTGCCTGAAAGGCAGGATGCTGTGGGGCTAACAGGGTTGATGTGAGGACCCAGGGAGGGGTGAGCTAAGCTGAGTGGTTGGGGCACTCAGAATATCAACTCCCACTCAGGAACCTTTCTACCATCACACTGCCTCTGAGAACAGGACTTTGGCTAAGTTCCCTCATGTTGATGCCACTCTTTTAGGAGTGTCTGTTTCCTTTGTGGCTTAACTTGTCACCTCTCTGGGTGGACATTCTTCATTCTGGCTTTGCTAATCAATTTGGCTCTGTGGCCAAACTAGGGACTCCACCAATAACTAATGCTCATGAGACATTTTACAATTGAGAAAGCAGCCTTTTACTAGAACCACACTGCCCCAGGGACTACAGGAATTCCTCTGGTCATTTGTGAAGTTACAAGCAATATCTTGATTCTTCCTTCTGGCCCAGGGTTTTCTCATTGATCAAAGCGCCTGAGCAGGCAGAGAGGAACACATATGGATCCTTTTGGAAGATGAATGGCATTGGCCTGAAGCATTCTCTTGAGTTATTTTTCCTGAAAGTCAGCCAACATGTAGTCAATCCCTGTTTATAGAGCACCTCGTTGGTGCCAGGCTCTGGCTTAGGCGCTGAGGGGGGCAGGGAGTCTGGGCACAGCCATGGGACTGTCTTCAGAGCTTACCATCAAGGAAGGGCGATTAGTCATGGAACAAGCAGCTGAAATACTTGGCGGCCTCTGATAGGTTCCTGAGATTTTTCGAAGAGAAGGCAGACAGGAAAAGGCTCTGTTTCCTGGAGTGGAGAGGGCTGGGCTTGGAAACCAGTCAGGCCTTGATATTCACCTTGGTTTGGCTACTTCCTAGGTATGAGACTGTGGCCTCAGTTTATTCATCAGTAAAATGGGTACAACAATGCCTATTTCACAGATAACATGTGAAAATATCTCACCCAGTGTCTGCATAGGGTATCACTCGGTAAATGTTAATTGAGAAAAGAAAGATTCTCAGGTCTTGAGATGATAACTTGTAGAGAGTCATCAAGTCTGAAAATGTATTAAGTGCCTTAATTTTTTTTTAAATTGATATCTGGTCTTCTTTTTTCTTTTGCAAGGATGCTTTAATCTTTATAACTTAATTTATTTAATGTCTTAGGCCAGGCTGTATGTGGCATGCAGGATCTTAGTTCCCCGACCAGGGATTGAATCTGTACTCAGTGGTTAAGGGAGAAGTCGTAACCACTGGACCACCAGGGAAGACCCAAGGTCCTAATTCTTGAAAACCTTTAAAATGACCTAAAACTGAGCTTGGTACTCACTCACCTTGCAGACCTTGTTGGGCTTTGCCCAGTTTAGCACTTTATGAGACTTCAGTCAGATTGTGCTTTGAGATGCTGGTGAACCCTGAATTTATTCAATTGTGAAACAAAATAAACTACCCAGCTGATAAGACAAGGGCAGGAGTGCTTGGATGGGGCAGCTCCTGCAGGCTTTTCTTCATATTTTTTAAAATACAGGTTTGAAACCAAGTCCTCAGGATGAGACCAGGAGGGAAGCACAGGAAACTGAGACACTGGGCTCTTTAGCTGCTGAATTGGGACCAGACCAGGCAGGCCCAGGGAGGAGGGGACCCAGGTGGAAGCAGGATACAGATTTGTTCAGATGTCCCTGTGAACTGGGCCTTAGGAAGCCTGATCGTGTGCAGTCCCCGCACTCAGGTTGTCCCATCTTGCTTCAGATCTTTCCTAGTCACTGGCTGGGATAGTGAGCAAACATTTTCACTTCTCTGAACCTCAGTTTTTCCATCTGTAAACCGGGTGACAGTATCAATTATTAGTATAGGATATTTGTGAGATTTCACTGAGATAGTTCACATAACTTGTCTAGCATGGAGACTGGCTTTCTGTAAGGGTTAATAGTTGTTATACTGTTTTGGGTGTGTCAGATCTTATCATTCTGTGATGACTTCTGCTACTCCATATTTCTAGTCTTGTTATTCTGCTATTGTTTATTCTTTCCTCTGGGAGTTAGACTTAAGAGCAGGAATAGAGATGCAGATGTAAAGAATGGGCATGTGAACAGGAGGGGAAGGAAAGGGTGGGATGAATTGGGAGAGTAGCATTGACATTTATACCCTACCAAGCAGAAAATATATAGCTAGTGGGGAGCTGTTGTATAGCACAGAGAGGTCAGCTTGGTGCTCTGTGATGACCTAGAGGGGTGAGATGGGGGGAGTGGTGGTGGAAGGGAGGCTCCAGAGGAAAGGGACATGTGTATATGCAGAGCGGGTTCACTTTGTTATGCAGCAGAAACAGCAACAACAAGAAAAGAGTACAGGCCTTTTAGAGCATGGAGGGTTGAATTCTTGCCACTTTCGGTGGCAGGAATTGGCATTACTTGTGCTTCCAAGGGGAACTCAGCAGAGAAGGGACTCCAGGAGGGTGTCCAGGACAGCTCTTCTCACATACGAATGTGCCCCAGAGTCACCTGTGGGGAAGATCTGACTTGGCATGTCTGCTCTGGGGCCTGAGGCTCCACATTTTGCAGAAGCTCCTGGATGATGAGATGCTGCTGGTCCAGGGAAGCTACCATCCATCTGTCTACCCTTAGATAGGCCTGCATTTGAATTATTAGGATTAGAGGTCTTACTGTGGGATTAGAGGTCTTACTATGGGATTTGAAGAAAGGTAGAAACTTTATTTTTAATGTAATTCCCATATTGTTCGAATTTGTTAGAAGAATGTTTTATTTTTGTTGAAAAACAAAAACAAAAAGCCCCAAAGAAATATTTTTAAAGTCTAAATTGAAGCATCATGCTGTAGCAGTAAAGTTAGGACATCAATAAGAAATGTTCTCTGATCCCAGATTAGCTATTTATTAGCTGTGTGATATTAAGAAAGTCACTTGGCTTCTCTGACCTAAAGTTTATTATCTGTAAAAAGCAGGGATTAGAGGTCTTACTGGAGAAGGTAATGGCACCCCACTCCAGTACTTTTGCCTAGAAAATCCCATGGTAGGCTGCAGTCCATGGGGTCGCTAGAGTTGGACACGACTGAGCGACTTCACTTTCACTTTTCACTTTCATGCATTGGAGAAGGAAATAGCAACCCACTCCAGTGTTCTTGCCTGGAGAATCCCAGGGACGGGGGAGCCTGGTGGGCTGCCATCTATGGGGTTGCACAGAGTCGGACACGACTGAAGCGACTTAGCAGCAGCAGCAGCAGAGGTCTTACTATGGGATCTGTGGATAGAATTTAGCAGATCGGTTTTCATCTTTTTTTCCCTACTAACTTCTAATGAAATTTAACATTATCTGCCTTATATAGGCAATAAACCACAGGACACTTAGCAATACCTGTGGCAGTATTGACAAGAGAAACACAGATATTTATACATCACATTAGAGCTGTACCAATTATTCTGACACACTTTGAAGATCTTGATGTATTTTGAAATAGTCCCACTTGCCATCACTGCAAAATTGTGGGAGATACTAGACCTACTGCTCAACCTTGTCATTTCTAAGATATATTAAACATTTGTTTAAAAAATATTTTGATAACTTTCAGTATTATTGGTTTCTTTCATAATCCTATGAATGTAATTTATGCAATGAAAAGCATTACTCTGAGAAACAGGTCCATGGCTTCACTGGTCTGAAAAACACATGCCCTACACCAGATGATTTCTTCAATCCCTGGTCCTTAGGGAAGATGATGGTTGTGTCCAGGCAGCCTGGGTTTTCTGTTAACTCGTTCCCACCTGGATTGCTTGTACTGTGGTCCTTCTCTACTTGTGTGTTTCAACCAGCCCACGTACTCAGTGACATTTTCTGCTGGGACCATGCCAGTCCTCCATTTATGAGGAAGCCCGACCTACCCACAGCTGTAGCTGGCTGCAGGGATTGGCCTAGGTGAGGCCTGGGTGACCTCACCCTGACCGCGGTGAGGTCAGGGCACTGGCTGGCCTTGGGGCTGGACGGGAACTCTCCGGGCCTTTGTGTATGTGGTAGGCACTTCCCTGCTGCCTCGCATGGCCATTTTCTCAATGAACCACAACTTTTTCTTGGCTCTCACCTTATGTTCCTTGGTCTGGTCATGTTTCTTTTCATCATGTTCCATTCTAGGATTAGCCAGTTGTGTGTGAAGAGCAAGCGGTATTGCAAGAGGATGGAGAAACGTGGACTCTGAGCTGCGGCAGCTCCAGCCCTGCTGTGGTTGTTTCTGGTGAAAGCGAGTGTAAGGCCAGGTCTCCAGCAAGCCCTGCTGCAGGGCAGGAGGGCACGAGGTTGCTGTCACCTTCTGGGGCCAGGGCCGAGTGGACCATTGCAGCCTGTTTAGCCACATGTGTTTGAAATTAGTGGTAGGTGCCTGGTATTGTGGTTCTCAAAGATGTTCGGTGGTTCCCGATATGTAGGAAGATGATTGTACCTCCACATCGTCGAGGCAGGTTATAGATTTCTTTTCAAAGATCCCTCTGATGAAGTGGGGTGAGCACACCACTGGACACCCGGGAACAGAGCTTCTCGCAGAGGTTCTCTGCCCGCCTCGCAGCTTCTGCTGGAGCTCCTTGTGGCTCTGATCTGCGTGTGTGGGCGGGGTCCACAGGGCATGTGTGCGGCTCCTACACCCAGTGTGATGCAAGAAACAGTGATCTGGGAATTCTTTGTGCTGTTAGGAACGGATTAGATGAAATAAAGAAGTAAAAATGCCATACGAAAGCAAAGTGTTAGTGTTGCGGAGAGTGTATGCATGTGTACAAGGAAACTGATTCAAGCTGTAAATGAGGAATCACGTTTAATGCTGCCGACAACAACATCCTCATGTAAATACCATCTGATAGGCCCGAGTTATATCTGCTGTTATGCCAAGAAAGGGGATCTTTGTGTTCTCAAAGGCCTGGAGGGACTGGGTGACAGGCTGGGGAGTGGTGGAGGGCAGTGTGATGTGTGGGGAAAGCGTGGGCTTTTGATTCAGAGATGCTGGAGTTCAAATGCCACCCCCAGCACAGGTGCCTGGCTCCAAGCTATAAACCCTTTGAGAGACCTCTCTTCCAGATGGGATGGTAGTGCTTACCCTTTGGAGTTGGTTTTAGCAAAGGATGTGCTGTCTACACCCCCCAAACAATTGCTGCTGTCTATCACTCCCACCACCCTCTCCACAGATGAGCAGCGCCTCTGTCGCATCACATTTAGCCAATCCCTGCCCAGCACAGGGACAGACAAGTGGCAGCTGCTCACTGGTGGCTTATCCCAGGTGGGCAGCTGTCAGGAGGGAAAGGGATTTGTAACCATGTGCTGATGCTTCTTCCCAGCTCCACTTTGATCCCTGCTCAGCCAAAGGGGCTGGCTTTGAGTCATTCTCTGGGCTCTCTTACCTCTGGGGGTGCCAAGGGGCCAGATGGATATACTCGTTCTCTTTCTTCGGCTGCCAGCCTCTCTGGACACGTGGACACGCCAACAGAAAGACAGACTCCAGACCACATTGCCCCAGGAGGCGGTGACTAGGAAGTGCTGGTGGGCTGGGCTGACCCATCATCTAGAGACCCCTGAGTCAGATGATCTTTGAGCAGGCTGGGTGGTCTCCTGCTTAAGGGCAGAAAGGCTAGGCTTCCTGGCAGCCTCCAGGTATATGACAGAGGGCAGGCAGGAGTCCACGTGCTCTCACCAGGACATGGGTGCTGGGAGTTGAGACAGTGTTGGGGCTTCCTTGGATGCAGCCACTGCTCCAGCATCCACTGTTTACCCTCAGCATCTGGCAGTGTGAATTTTCAACAAGCTGTGCTGTGCTTAGTCACTCAGTCATGTCTGACCCTTTGCGACCTCATGGACTGTAGCCCGCCAGGCTCTTCTGTCCATGGGGATTCTCCAGGCAAGAACACTGGAGTGGGTTGCCATGCCCTCCTCTCTCAACAAGCTATTGGCAACTAATGAATGGATGAGTGACGGGATGAATAGAAGGAAAGCATGGGCACCGTTCAACCCAGGTGACTGGGGGGACCTTCACTCACTTCCACATTTGGTCTCTCATCACCCCCTCAAAGCACGCCCCTTGAATGGCTCCCACTGTGCTGGATGCCAAAGGGGGACCAAGATGACCAAGAATCTCTGCCCCTTGAGTGCCAGCACCGTGTTCACGGTGTGTGCCTGCACCCAGCATGCTTCATTGGACCACTGGCACTTGGCAAGCATTGAACTGAATTGAATTTACACTGTAGCTGAGGGGCTGATGGGAAAAGATGCTTGTGAAGAATCATCTGCTCAGATTAATTTACCAAGAGACCTTACCTCCACCATCCTTTCTGCCCTGGGCTATGCTAGGAAAAATCTGTGATAAGCTGTGTTCTCCTTGGAACCAGGGCTTTGTTTCTCTGCCCTGGGAGGGACTGGCTCTCAGGGATCCGCCTGCAGCCAGGGTCAGCTCCTCGCACAACTCCAAGGGGCGCCATTCAGTTGTGCGGCCCTGCCATTGGCATCCTCTGGAGCCCAACAAGCAGCGGGAGGCTCCTATTTGTCTTGGAAACAGAGGTGCATGCTTGGGGAAGGGTCCCCGGGCCATCTCCTTGGGGCTGGCAGGGAAAGGACATTCACAGGATTCCTTCCCTCCAGAGGGCCTCAGACATCAGACTGGATGTTAAGGACTGACCTCCCATTCCCCTCGGCTTGTCGGAGCTGGGCCAGAGGGGAGATGGGGACAGCCAGTGCCGGGCCCTGCCCCAGGCAGCCAGCATCGACAGGCTCCAGGGGATGGCGGGCGGGTCGAGGCTGGGAGGCGGTGAGGCGTGGGGGACTTGTCAGTGTGAACTGACTTTCCTTCAAACTAAAACGTTTGCAGAAACCCAGCCAGAGTTGATTTATGAGCCCCACATATTTCATAGGTCTTAACACATCCCCCAGGAATCAATGAGGTCAGACAGAACAGACTTTGCATCCGGAATCAGTATGAAATTGGCATCTTCAACAGTTCCCGTGGGAAGCAGGGGATAATAATTTAAGGGAGATTATATTAATAATGCAAAGGCACAAAAATCCCAGACTCAGCTTCATTCCCATTGGGGAGAAAGACAAATCATCTGTTTTCTGCATCTGAGCTGGGTGAGGGGTGGCCACCTCTGCTGGGGCCACTGTGAGCAAAGTGAAGCATGATGGGATGCTGGCGCCATGGCAGACGATGAACTCAGTGCCAACAGCAGTGACCACCGCCTCCCGCACTGTGTCTGGTGCATATGCTCCATAACTGTGATAAATAGATATTTGTGATTATGTATTTAACATCTCTATGTCCAGCAGGAACTTTCTGTCCTGTTCACCTTGTATTTTTAGTGCTTGATAAATATTTGCTTAAAACTCAACATTCAAAACACTAAGATTGTGGCGTCTGGTCCCATCACTTCATGGCAAATAGAAGGGGAAAAAGTAGAAGCAGTGACTGATTTTATTTTCTTAGGCTCCAAAATCACTGCAGAATGGTGACTGCAGTCATGAAATGAAAAGACGCTTGCTCTTTGGAAGGAAAGCTGTGACAAACCTAGATAACGTATCAAGAAGTAAAAGCATCACATTACTTACAAAGGTCCATGTAGTCAAAACTATGGTTTTTCTGGTAATCATGTATAGATATGAGAGTTGGACCATAAGGAAGGCTGAGCACTGAAGAACTGATGCTTTTGAATTGTGGTGCTGGAGAAGACTCTTGAGAGTTTCTTCAACTGCAAGGAGATCAAACCAGTCATTCCTAAAGGAGATCAACCCTGAATATTCATTGGGAGGACTGATGTTGAAGCTGAAGCTGCGATACTTGGCCACCTGATGCAAAGAGCCAACTCATTGGAAAAGACCCTGATGCTGGGAAAGATTGAAGGCAAAAGGAGAAGAGGGCACCAGAGGATGAGATGGTTAGATAGCATCACAACTCAATGAACATAAATTTGAGCAAATTCCAGGAGATAGTGAAGGACAGAGGAACCTGGCATGCTGCAGTCCATGTGGTCTGAAAGAGTCAGACACAACTTAGTGACTGAACAATAACAACAAAATATTTGTTTAATAAGCAGAATTATATATAGAGGTGAAGTGTATTTACTAATAGGTATAGAGGTGAATTGTATTTATAGAGTCGAATGAGCCAGAGAAATTGATTACTTCCCAATAAATAATAAATTAACCACATGGGTTAACTTATTATCATTAATGGACTTTATTCATGTATCATTTTCATGTGGGAGCTGTGCTGTGCACACAAAGGTAAATCAGGCATCATCACTGCTCTGGAGAGTTCTGTTCTCTTGCCAGGAGTTGGGGTAGGTTGGTAGGAGGTAGGGAACCAACACATACACAGTTACAGCTCAAGGAAATGGGACAGCAGTCAAAACAGATATGAGATCCTCTGTTGGCCCTGGCTGGAGTGGTTGCAGAATCCTTCCACAAGGACAGGTGTTACACATCTGTGCATTTATTTGATTAAACAGGTATTCACTGAGTATGTCTCTGTGTTAGATATTGCCAAGTTCTGAGAGGAGATCTAAAGATGAATAAGACTCAGTCCCTGCCCTCAGGATCTCACAGCTGAGCAGATGTGAGTGGGAGTTGGGGAGGGATAGATACATGTAACTCATCAGAGTCTTTCCATGAGCTTGAGTGTGGTGAGAGCAGTATGGGCAAGTGCTGTACGAGTGCCCACAAGGAATAGGGATTCTGCTCTGGCAATGGATTGTTATTGTGTAGTCACTAAGTCATGTCCAACTCTTCTGTGATCCCATAGAGCGTAGCCCGCCAGGCTCCTCTGTCCATGGGAGTCTCCAGGCAAGAATACTGGAGTGAGTGCCGTTTCCTTCTCCAGGATATCTTCCCGACCAAGGAAGTGAACCCATATCTCCTGCTTGGCAGGTGGATTCTTTATTACTGAGCCACCTGGGAAGCCCCTGGCAATGAATACAATGGCCTTTGAGTCGATCTTTGGAGGCTTGAGTAGGATTTTCATGTGGAGATGGGGAAGGGCTTTCTGAGTTGAGGGAACAGCCTGGACAAAGACATGAAGGCAAGAAACTTCTTGATATGTTGAAGAATACTGGTGAGGGCCAGCCTTGGTCATGAGCCCATTGGTCACTTGCCCATTTGTGATACCCAGTGCATGGCTGCTGCATGGAAATAAGGTGGGGCAGGGGAACAGGCATAGAGTGACAGATGAGGCTAAGATATTTGGCAGGAACTATCATGTATGCCATGATAATCTCTTGGGCTTTGTTCTATGAACACTGGTTTTTAAGTGGAGGAGTAGTGTCTTGATACCTATTTGAAGAAGATTCCTGGCTTAGGAGCCCAGTGGACTGGAGTCTTGATTTAATCTCATTATTGCACAAGCTCGGGGTAGAAGGTGTCGTGGCTCCTGAACCTTCTCTTTCTAGGCTCCATTTCCCTGTCTACACAATGGGGCTGGACCACAGTCTCCAAGGCTCCCTCCAGCCCTGACTGCTTGGGATGTGGACATGATTATGACAACTAAGTGGAGACTAGCTTCTGGAGGCAGGTAGACTTAGAGGTGGTATCTTTTCATTGGAGGCAGTGATTTTACAGTGAGTCTAAACTTTGGGGGTTAATTATCAGACTACCTCCAATGATATCACCTCCATGCTCCACAGAGTCCTGGTTGGAGCCTTCTTTTTTTTTAATTAATTAATTTATTTTAAGTGAAGTGAAGTCGCTCAGTCGTTTCCAACTCTTTATGGCCCCATGGACTGGGGGCCCACCAGGCTCCTCCACCCATGGATTTCTCCAGGCAAGAGTACTGGAGTGGGTTGCCATTTCCTTCTCCAGGGGATCTTCCTGACCCAGGGATCGAACCTGGGTCTCCCGCATTGTAGGCAGACGCTTTACCGTCTGAGCCACCAGGGAAGTCCAATTTATTTTAATTGGAGGCTAATTACTTTACAGTATTGTAGTGGTTTTTGCCATACATTGACATGAATCAGCCATGGGTGTACATAAATACCCCATCCTGAACCCCTCTCCCACCTTCCTCCCCACCCCATCCCTCAGGGTTGTCCCAGTGCACCGGCTTTGAGTGCAGTGTTTCATGCATTGAACTTGGGCTGGTGACCTACTAGTTTCAATGCTATTCTCTCAAATCATCCCACCCTCACCTTCTCCCACAGAGTCCAAAAGTCTCTTCTTTATATCTGTGTCTTTTTTGCTGTCTCACGTATAGGGTCATCGTTGCCATCTTTCTAAATTCTGTATGCATGTGTTAATATATTATATTGGTATTTTTCTTTCTGACTTAGCTCACTCTGTATAATAGGCTCCAGTTTCATCCACCTTATTAGAGGTGCATTAGAACTGATTCAAATGCATTCTTTTTAACAGCTGAGTAATATTCCATTGTGTATATGTACCCCAGCTTTCTTATCCATTCGTCTATCAATGGACATCTAGGTTGCTTCCATGTCCTAGCTGTTACAATGCTGTGATGAACATTGGAGTGCACTTTAACTGGAGTACAATTCCAATTCTGGTTTCCTTGGTGTGTATGCCCAGCAGTGGGATTGCTGGGTCATAAGGCAGTTCTATTTCCAGTTTTTTAAGGACTCTCCACACTGTTCTTCATAGTGGCTGTACTAGTTTGCATTCCCACTGACAGTGTAAGAGGGTTCCCTTTTCTCTGCACCCTCTCCAGCATTTATTGCTTGTAGACTTTTCGATAGCAGCCATTCTGACCGGCGTGAGATTGTTCTTCATTGTGGTTTTGATTTGCATTTCTCTGATAATGAGTGATGTTGAGCATCTTTTCGTGTGTTGTTAGCCATCTATATGTCTTCTTTGGAGAAATGTCTGTTTAGTTCTTTGGCCCGTTTTTTGATTGGGTTATTTATTTTTCTGGTATTGAGCTGCATGAGCTGCTGGTATATTTTTGAGATTAATTCTTTGTCAGTTGCTTTGTTTGCTATTATTTTTTCCCATTCTGAAGGCTGTCTTTTCACCTTATCCTTCGTTGTGCAAAAGCTTTTAAGTTTAATTAAGTCCCATTTGTTTTTGCTTTTATTTCCATTCCTCTGGGAGGTGGGTCATAGAGGATCCTGCTGTGATGTATGTCAGAGAGTGTTTTGCCTATGTTTTCCTCTAGGAGTTTTATAGTTTCTGGTCATATGTTTAGATCTTTAATCCATTTTGAGTTTATTTTTGTGTATGGTGTTAGAAAGTGTTCTAGTTTCATTCTTTTACAGGTGGTTGACCAGTTTTCCTAGCACCACTTGTTAAAGAGATTATCTTTTCTCCATTGTATATTCTTGCCTCCTTTGCCAAAGATAAGGTGTCCAAAGGTGTGTGGATTTATCTTTGGGCTTTCTATTTTGTTCCATTGATCTATATTTCTGTCTTTGTGTCAGTACCATACTGTCTTGATGACTGTAGCTTTGTAATATAGTCTGAAGTCAGGCAGGTTGATTCCTCCAGTTCCATTCTTCTTTCTTAAGATTTCTTTGGTTATTCGAGGTTTTTTGTATTTCCATACAAATTGTGAAATTATTTGTTCTAGTTCTGTGAAAAATACCGTTGTTAGTTAGATAGGGATTGCATTGAATCTATAGATTGCTTTGGGTAGTATACTCATTTTCACTATATTGATTCTTCTGATCCATGAACATGGTATATTTATCCATCTATTTGTGTCATCTTTGATTTCTTTCATCAGTGTTTTATAATTTTCTATATATAGGTCTTTTGTTTCTCTAGGTAGATTCATTCCTAAGTATTTTATTCTTTTCATCACAACGGTGAATGGAATTGTTTCCTTAATTTCTCTTTCTGTTTTCTCATTGTTAGTGTATAGGAATGCAAGGGATTTCTGTTTGTTAATTTTATATCCTGCAACTTTACTATATTCATTGATTAGCTCTAGTAATTTTCTGGTGGTGTCTTTAGGGTTTTCTATATAGAGGATCATGTCATCTGCAAACAGTGAGAGTTTTACTTCTTCTTTTCCAATCTGGATTCCTTTTATTTCGTTTTCTTCTCTGATTGGTGTGGCTAAAACTTCCAAAACTATGCTGAATGGTAGTGGTGAGAATGGGCAGTGTTGTCTTTTTCCTGACTTTAGGGGAAATGCTTTTAATTTTTCACCATTGAGGATAATGTTTGCTGTGGGTTTATCATATATGGCTTTTATTATGTTGAGGTATGTTCCTTCTATGCCTACTTTCTGGAAGGTTTATAAATGGATGTTGACTTTTGTCAAAGGCTTTCTCTGCATCTATTGAGATAATCATATGGTTTTTATCTTTCAGTTTGTTAATGTGGTGTAGCACATTGATTGACTTGTGGATATTGAAGAATCCTTGAATCCCTGGGATAAAGCCCAGTTGGTCATGATGTATGATCTTTTTAATATGTTGTTGCATTCTGTATGCTAGAATTTTGTTGAGGATTTTTGCATCTATGTTCATCAGTGATATTGTGGAGCCTTCTTTTAAGCTTGAGGCAGAGATGAGTCCTTTTTGAGTACCTCCAGGAAAGGGTCATCAGTGGACGGTGATGAAATTGGCTTTGACTGTGATGATAGCACACGGCCTGGTTCTGTAAGAAATCTGGCATTGCCTTTGTAACACCTGGGGAGAGTCTGCAAGCAGCTGGAGCAAAACACAGATTCCTTACAGAGCCAAGACTCTTCTGAGATTGACCAATGGGCTAAGAATGTAAGAGTTCTACAATCACGCCTTTCAGGGAAATCCCCCCCCTCCCCACCCCCAGTTCTTCTAAACAGACCCTTTTAAAGGATCATCTCAATCTCATTCAGCTGCAGAGAGCAGGAGTTGGCCAGGGACCAGGTGGTGCTGGCCTGTGGTCTGATGGCCACTCACTGTGGGAAGCTCGATCCTGTGGTTACATCCTTAAGTGACTCCCTTTATTGTAATAATTCCCACTTGAACACTGCCTCTCCATTTTCCAAGTGCTTTCACATCCAGTAACTCACTGAGTTTTCAAACAGACCAGTAGGCAGGCTTAGAATCATGTCCCCATTTCAGAAGGATGACTTTGAAGGGCTGCATGATTGTCACATCTCACAGTTTGTCCATGGGAGAGGCCAACCAGAGTGTAGACTTGCTGATCTTCAGACCCAGCTCCTCCCATAAGATATATGCTGACTACGTTGGCCTCCTTTGTCTTCTCAAACAGAGCAGGCTCTTTCCTACCTCAGGGCCTTTACACTTGCAAATCCTTCTGTTTGGAATGCTCCCTAGCTCATTTCCCCTTTTCAGGCTTCAGCTTAGTAGATGTCTTCTTAACAAGCCCGTTCCTCTCCACCCTGTCTGAAGTCACCCTGCTGTCATTCTGTCGCAGGTCTTATCATTATCTGCTCTGAACTTGCTGTTGTGTTGTTGTTCAGTCACTCAGTCGTGTCCAACTCTTTGTGACCCCGTGGACTGCAGCATTCCAGGCTTCCCTGTCCTTCACCATTTCCTGGATTTTGCTCAAATTCATGTCCACTGAGTTGGTGATGCCATCCAACCATCTCATCCTCTGTCTTCCTGTTCTCCTCCTGTCTTCAATCTTTCCCAGCATCAGGGTCTTTTCCAGTGAGTCAGCTCTTCACATCAGGTAGCCAAAGTATTGGAGCTTCAGCTTCAGCATCAGTCCTTCCTATGAATATTCAGGGTTGATTTCCTCTATTCCTTTAGGATCTCCATGCAGTCCAAGGGACTCTCAAGAGTCTTCTCCAGCACTGCAGTTCAAAAGCATCAATTCTTCAGTGCTCAGCTTTTTTTATTGTCCAGCTCTCACATCCGTACATGACTACTGGAAAAACCAGAGCTTTGATTATACAGACCTTTGTAGGCAAAGTAATATCTCTGCTTTTTAATATGCTGTCTAGGTTTGTCATAGCTTTTCTTCCAAGGAGCAAGCATCTTTTAATTTCATGGCTGCAATCACTGTCCTCATGATTTTTGAGCCCAAGAAAACAAAATTTCTCACTGTTTCCACTGTTTTTCCATCTACTTGCCATCAAGTGATAAGACTGGATGCCATGATCTTCATTTTCTGAGTTTTAAGCCAGCTTTTTCACTCTCCTCTTTCAGAGGCTCTTTAATTATTCTTCACTTTCTGCCATAAGGGTGGTGTCTTCTGCATATCTAAGGTTATTGATATTTCTCTTGCAATCTTGATTCCAGCTTGTGGTTCATCCATCCTGGCATTTTGCATGATGTGCTCTGCATATCAGTTAAATAAGCAGGGTGACAACATGCAGCCTTGTCATACTCCTTTCCCAATTAGAAACCAGTTATTCTGTGTCCAGTTCTAACTGTTGCTTCTTGAACTGCATACAGATTACTCAGAAGGCAGGTAAGGTAGTATGGTATTCCCATCTTTTCAAGAGTTTTCCACACTTTGTTGTGATCCACACAGTCAAAGGCTTTAACATAGTCAATGAAGCAGAAGTAGATGTTTTTCTGGAATTTTCTTGCTTTTTCCTTGATCCAGTGGATGTTGGCAATTTGACCTCTGGTTTCTCTACACTTTCTAAATGCAGCTTGTACATCTGGAAGTTCTTGATTCACATACTGTTGAAGTCTGGCTTGGAGAATTTTGAGCATTACTTTGCTAGCAAGTGAAATGAGTGCAATTGTGCAGTAGTTTGAATATTCTTTGGCAATGCCCTTCTTTGTGACTGGAATGAAAACTGACCTTTTCCAGTCCTGTGGCCACTGATGAGTTTTCCAAATTTGCTGACATATTAAGTGGAGCACTTTAACAACATCATCTTTTAGGATTTGAAATAGCTCAGCTGGGATTCCATCACCTCTGCTAGCTTTGTTTGTAGTGATGCTTCCTAAGGCCCACTTGACTTCACACTCCAGGATGTCTGGTTCTAGGTGAGTGATCATAGCATTGCGGTTATCTGGGTCATTAAGATATTTTTTGTATAGTTCTTTTGTGTATTCTTGCCACCTCTTCTTAATATCTTCTGCTTCTGTTAGGTCCATGCTGTTTGTCTTGAAATGGAGCAGGTTTAAAATCATCTGGAGGACTTCAAGCACAGTATCAAAATATATTGCATCCCCACAGTGAGTTTAGTTAATGTCCATCACCACACACAATTAAAAAAAATTTTTTTTTCTTATGATGAGGACTTTTAAGATATACATTCAACAACTTTCAAACATGCAATACAGTATTATTAACTCTAGTCACCATGAGTTATATTACATCTCTATGGCTTATTTGTTTTATAACTGGGTATTTGTACCATCTGACCCTCTTCACCCATTTTGTCCGCCCTCCCAGTGCAGTCTCTGGCAACCACCAGTCTATTCTTGTATACAGGAGCTTTTTCCCCTTGATTGCATGTGTAAGTGAGATCTAAGGAATTTGTCTTTCTCTGACTTATTTCATTTAGCATAATGCCTTCACAGTCCTTCCATGTTGTAGCAAGCAGCAAGATTTCCCTTTTTATGGCTGATTTCCTTATCCATTCATCCACTGATGGACATGTGAGTTGTTTTCGTATCTTGGCAGTACTTGTTTGTTTATTGTCTGTTCGACCTCTTATCTTGTTTTTGCTGTATCCTTGTTTATGCCTGGTCCATCATTGGTGCCTGACAAGTATTTGTCAAATGAGTGTTGACTGAAGGCTCAGATGAACTCTTTTATTGTGTTGTCATCCCACATCTAAGAAGAAAGGTGGAACATTGGCAGAAACATCGAGTTATATGGTCTGATCTCTTCTCCCTGTTACCTTTTTCTTTCACTTTTTCACTCTTAAGCTTTTTCTGAGGGTTATTATTACTATTAATGAATTATAGATGATATACAAAAATATATGTTTTATGTGTACCACATAGTGATTCACCATTTGAAAGGATATATTCCATTTATAGCTATTACAAAATATTGGCTATATTCCCTGTGCTGTGCATTATATCCTTATAGCTTATTTTATGCACAATAGTTTGTACCTCTTGGTCCACTTTCTCTATCTTGCCCCTCCCTACTTCCTCTCCCCACTGGTAACCACTATTTCGTTCTCTATATCTGTGAGTCTGCTTCTTTTTTTTGTTGAATTCACTAGTTTGTTGTTCTAAGGGTTATTATTAAATTGGTATATAGTTTTTATGGACAATTTTCTTGAAATTCCAGATGAATGAATGAGGCTATCTGGGTTGAAGGAGGGCTGTCCAAAGTCCAACCAGGATATCCAGCCAAGTGTGGTTCCCTGAGTCGGCCACGTCTCTGTGCTGTACTTAAACTTTGATACTCACCTCACCTCACCTGTCAACAGGTGGGGAACAGCACACACATCCTCACTCTTCCCACTTGGGACAAATTACCGGCAAGCCAGCTGTGGTTGTGATGGATTGGGGGCATGCAGGCTGTGACCATGGCTCAAGGTTTTCCTCTGTGATGAGCAGATTGAAATTACAGGAAGAAACCTTCATCTTGGGCTTGTCAGCATTTTGTTCAAACAAACTACGACCCAGCCAGATATCACAGGTCTAAACCTCTTGGGAATTTTCTGGGTTAGTGAATTAGAATTTTAGGACTGGCTTGCATGGGACACTTCTAATTCCCAGAGTGGTACTTTCAGAACCTCAAGTGTCTGAGGCCTCTCCTACCCTGTGGTTTCAAGAGAAAAAAGTTGAGATTTTGTCAGACTGGAATTGGGTTTTAAAGGTAAAATTTGATTTTCCTGGTCAAAGCGGAGTGGAAGATGAGGTCTGAGGTGTTTATGGAGTGCTGAGAGGGGGCTGGGGCCAAGATGGCCCACGCTTCATCCTCCAGCTGTGGGCAGGACTCCTTCAAGGACCCATGGGGAATGGAGAGAGAGTGGGTGTGTGTATGTGTGCAGACACACGTGCCCACACAAGAAGGGATGGGTTTGCAAACCACATGGCTGCTCTGGAATACATATTACAGGAGCAACTACCTCTGCCCAAGAGAGTCAAGAAATCTACCCAGAGAAGGGACATGCATAGTTTAGATGGGAACCTAGAGACCAGGGGTGAGACATAATTTGCCCAAAGTCACCTTACCTGTCATTTGCAGAGGAGGGATAGAGCCTAAACTCACTGGATTCCTGATTCCAGAAAACCGTGTGGTGCTGTGGAAAGAGATGATGTGAAGCTGAGTGACCTTGAACAAGTCCCTTCTTGTCTGTGGGCCTCACAGAGGACAGTGATCTGTAGGGTTAGTTTAGGCCCTCACTCATTGTGGGGATAAGAGATGAACATCATACGATCTCAGATGGACAGACTGGGGAGCTCTGGTTCTGGCGCCGGTGTTAACTTTTATATTCTACGCAGTTTGGGCAAGCTACTGTTTGTCAGGATAAGGTGAGTCAGGGCATAAACATAACTGTCTTTCTAAAGCAGACTCATTGCATTGGTTACAGTTGCTTTCACTAGAGTCTGGTTTCACGGGAATTCTTCCCCAACCCAGCTGCATGGACAGGCTGAGCTGAATCTTCTTTGTGAGTCATACAGCTCTGTTCTTTCCATGTTCAAGCTCCATAAAGAGTTATAAATGGGGGACTTCCCTGAAGGTCCAGTAGTCGAGGCTCTGCATTGCCAATGCAGGGGGCATGGGTTCAATCCCTGGTTGGGGAACTAACATCCCACAAGCAGAAGAGCATGAAGAACAACAGCAACAACAAAAACCAAAGAAGCAGTTTTAAAAAATCCAATTTGGAAAAGAGTGTTGTAAATGGAATAAATTTGACTGTTAGCATGATCTCCCTCTGAAGATGAAAAAAAAAAGAAAATAAAAAAGGTGGCAGGAGACCCTGGTACTTCAGAAGCAAACGAGTCACAAAAGAGTTAATAAAATAGAAAGCGATTATAAGACAGCAGGAGATAGTGTGACTTGGCTTTTAGCTCTCATGAGGAGGGCAGGCTTGCCAGAATCGCATTCCAGGGCAGCCTACTGGCCTTGAGGAAGAGTGTGTGGGGTTCGAGTCGAGTCCAGTGACCCACACACACACTAAGAACCCTGAGACCGGGTGGAGGAGAGGGGAGGGCAAGCCATCGCGTCCCTCTGGGAGTCTGGGGACAGTCTCCAGGGCGGGAGGTGTTCGGGGCCAGGAGGAAGCACACAGAAAGTCCTAGAGCACTCGGGCTGCTGTAACAAGTACCACAAACTAGAGGGCTAGGACAACATTTGTTTTCTCATAGTTTTGAAGGCTGGAAGTCCAAGGTCAAGGTTCCAGCAGAGCCAGATTCCTCTGAGCGCCTGAAGGGAGGGGTCTGTTCTAGACTTCTCTCCTTGGCTTGCAAAAAGTCATCTTTACATCATCTTCCTTCTGTGTGCATCTCTGTGTCTAAATTCCCCCATCTTGTGAGGACTCCAGTCACATTGGACCAAGATCCACCCTAATGACCTCATTTTAATTAATCCCTTCTTTAAAAACCCTATCTTCAAATACAGTCACATTCTGAGGTCCCAGGGCTTAGAACTTCAACAAATGAATTTCAAGAGACAGTTTGACTTCAACATATAAATTTTGGGGAGAGCACAATTCAGCCCGAAATGTAAGACACAGTCCTTTTCCTCCCAGGGTTGGTGGAGGGTACCCTTGTGACATCAAAGGCCACTGGGAAAGCCGGTTTTTGGTCTTATCCGTAATGACCCAGCTGTTAGGTGATTTCTCCCAGGAAGCCTTCTTAGATCTTTAGTGCTCTGTCCCAAGCCCATTGGATTCCCTCCCCACAGCCCCTTGACTTCCTCAGACACTTAGCTGGTACCTCTGTTGAGCCATTTATCATCATCTCCCTTAGACTTCATTAGAAATGTGTCTGTGCTCCTGATTTACTTAAGCCTCATGTCTTAGGCATCTTTGTGTCTCTCTCATAGCCCACCGCCTCCTGTCTTGCATATGGAGCAGGTTTGGTAATATTTGTTGGCTTGTTGATGGTCCGGCTGTCCAAGGAAGTTGGGTAATAAGTGCTGGATAAACAGGAAGATGCAGCTATTAATAAAACAGCCACAGCAACATGCCTTTCCTCAGAGTCTTTGCACTCATGGACAAAGTCGAGCTCCTGGGTTTATCAAAAAAAGAAGCTCCTTCCACCCTTCTATCCTTGTTTGACCACAAGGGTCAACAGAGAAGTCTGCCATCTGGGTTCTCAGCATTCCTAAACCCCCAGAGTTCAAAGAGAATGACTCCCCTGGCCAGTCTTTAAGAAGCGCTTCAATCATGGCTTGAATAATGGCATTCATTTGGCCAGGCTCTGTGGATGCTCCTCCCTCCGCCCCCAGTCCTGTGACCTTCTGTCCCCTTGTTTCTTGGCTGAGCGTCTGGCTCTGCTGTTGAGAGCAGAGGCAGTTTCGGGAGAGTGAGGGTCCTTCCCACGGACCCAGAGCCACACAGCCCAGAAAGCCTGACTGTGCAGAAACAGCTGGGTTTTGGCAGGCTGATTCTGAAAAACAATGCTGATAATTTAAAATCACTATTTCAGAATGGTGTACAGAGGATGAGGAATGTACTATTAGATAAGGGAGGTCACCCGTCGTGTTAAGAGAAGACTCCTTGGAGGTCTTGCTCTGAAACACGTTCCCTCGCCTCCTTCCTCTACTTTCTTCTAGTAAAGCTTCCTACCTGGTTCCCGGAGGGTAGGTGTACCTGGATGTTGGTCCCTTCAGCTCCTGGGATGGTTGCCAGGGCCTTGGGATGCTTTGAGTCCTTGGACCAGTTACCTTGGTTCTCTCCATTGTGCCTTATATACTTTTAGAATTTTCTATGTATGCCCCCAAATGGAAGAGGTTGGTGAGGACTGCTTTAGACTGATGTGTTCTTCAGAGATGTCTAGGATCACTGAGTAGGTTTCTCAGTATTTACCTTTTAAAATGAAATATATTCACCTATTACTTTTGGTGCTCTGACTTTGGACAAAGTGAAAGCCAACATTAGGACTCTATGGTTCATTAAAGTTGTAGGGCAATTTGATTACATTCAGTGTATTAATATACAAAAAGATCTTAATGACCCAGATAACCACAATGGTATGGTCACTTACCTAGAGCCAGACATCCTGGAGTGTGAAGTCAAATGGGTCTTAGGAAGCATTACTATGAACAAATTAGTGGAGATGATGGAGTTCCAGATGAGCTATTTAAAATCCTAGAAGATGATGCTGTTAAAGTGCTGCACTCAATATGTCAGTAAATTTGGAAAACTCATCATTGGCCACAGGACTGGAAAAGGTCAGTTTTCATTCCAATCCCAAAGAAGGGCAATGCCAAAGAAAGTTCAAACTATTGTACAATTGTGCTTATTTCACATGCTATTAATAACAAGGTTATGCTCAGAATCCTTTGAGCTAGGCTTCAGCGGTACATGAATAGAGAACTTCCAGTTATACAAACTGAATTTTGAAGTGGTAGAGGAACCAGAGATCAAGTTGCCAACGTTTGTTGGATCATGGAGAAAACAAGGGAGTTCCAGAAAAAACATCTACTTCTGCTTCATTGACTATGCTAAAGCCTTTGACTGTGTGGATCACAACAAATTGTGGAAAATTCTTAAAATGATGGGAATACCAGACTGCCTTACCTGTCTCCTGAGAAACCTGTATGCAGGTCAAGAAACAACAGTTAAAACTGGAAATGGAACAATGGACTGGTTCAAAATTGGGAAAAGGAGTATGACAAGGCTGTATATATTCACTGTGCTTATTTAACTTATATGCAGAATACATCATGCAAAATGCCAGGTTGGATGAATTACAAGCTGGAATCAAGATTGCTGGGAGAAATATCAACAATCTCAGACATACAGATGGTACCACCCCAGTGGCAGAACGTAAAGAGAAGCTAAAGAGGCTCTTGATGAGCGTGAAAGAGGAGAGTGAAAAAGTTGGCTTGAAACTCAGTATTGAAAAACCAAGATCATGGCATCTGGTCCCATCAATAGAAGGGGAAAAAGTAGAAGCCCAGTCACAGATATTATTTTCTTGGGCTCCAAAATCACTGTGAACAGTGACTGCAGCCATGAAATTAAAAGATGCTTGCTCCTTGGAAGGAAAGCTATGACAAACCTAGACAGCATATTAGAAAGCAGAGATATCACTTTGCCAACAAAGGTCTGTATAACCAAGGCTATGGTTTTTCATAACTGAGAAGCCCATGAGCAGAATTAGCCCCAGAGATGGCTAGATCCAAGGGCTCATGTGGTATCATATGGACTTGTTTTTTTTTTTTCTCTCCTGGTCTCCTGTCTCCAATACAAAGGCTTCTTCATTCTTGGGGCAGCTGTCTTAAGAGGTAGCCCCTAGCAGCTGCAGGCTTTTCTCTTACTGGATTAGCAACATGAGAGATTGCTTCCATCTTTGGAACTCTGGTAAAAGGGTGTAGTAGGATTTTATTAGCTAGTTTGGGTCACATGCCCAGCCCTGAGCCTATTACTGTGACCAGCAACAATTTGGGCTGTGATTCACTGAGCCTACATCACCAGCCCAATGCTTGAGCCAGTACTGGGTTGTAAAGCTCTCTGGAACACTGCACTAAAGGTGAGGAAAGATGGTTTCTCAAAGGAAATTTAGAATACTGTTACCTTGTGAAAGGAGTTTGGATGTTGAGTGGGCAAGAGCTGTATCTGGGATCTCCTGTCTCCACTATAAAGGCTTCTTGATTTTCAGGGCAGATTCTGTCTTCCACATGGAAACAGAGGAAACAGAAGGACCGTAGTTTGTTCTGAGTCAACAGTGATAGATAAAGGAGAATGTGCTCCCCAGCTAATTCAGTGTCCCTTGTACATGCACCTTCTGTGACATAGAGGGATGGTCGCCAGTAAAGAAAGAAGTCAGGGCCCTGGAACTGTCCAGATGTTACTCATCTGTCCTCATGTAGCCGGGTATCCACACTGCCCCTTGAAGATGATTAACGCTCTCAGTCATTAAAAATTGCCAGGGAGACAATAATACAAATCCTCTTTATAGAAATACCAGGCTGTTACAGTTTTCTGAGTCAAGGAGAAATGCCTGTTGTCTTGCTCAAATCATTTGTGCTGCTCTTTCTTATCCTGTGCTTAAGAAAAACAAAAAATAAAAAACAGGTATGGCAGATTAGTACTGAGTATAACCATTTTCATCACCATAGCACATCAAGGGACCTGTGTGTCTCTGATTCCATTTTTATTTTAATGGTGGTGATACATTAATTCTGGGCTTCCCAGGTGGCACTAGTGGTAAAGAATCCACCTGCCAATGCAGGAGACCCAAGAGACATGGGTTTGATCCCTGGTTCGGGAAGATCCCCTGGAGAAGGGCATGGCAACCCACTCCAGTGTTCTTGCCTGGAGAATCCCATGGACAGACGAGCCTGGTGAGCTATAATCCATAGCGTCACAAAGAGCTGGACATGGCTGAGGAGAATTAGCACTCACCAGCACTGATACATTAATTGTTTGTGTACGTTAATTGCCTCTACTCACATGGACAGAGTTTTTGATTCTTTTTTATCTCCTGGCCTCTTATCATGGTAAATCTTGGGAATGGCCTTGGTTTTCTTAACTATAAAATAAGGATAATGCCTATCTCATGTTTTTCTGGGAGGATTAAAAGAATGTATACAAAGTATGTGATGTTAGAATAAGTAAGAAGCATAGCTCTAGGTAGCCATATATTCCCTAAGACTTGTTTCATTAGAGTAATTAACTTCTGTCCTAAAGAAAAGCCCCATTGATCACTTGCAGAGTAAGGATAGCTTCTAAGAGCTTTTGAACTGGAATGATGGTCCAGGGATATACCACTGCCCCATGACTGAGAAAGAAAATCTGAAGCAATTGAATACTGCTTTTCTGGAAAAGGACCTGAGTTACGCTCAGGGCATAGTCCTGAGATGTCAGAAGTAGACTAGAATATTCCCTCCAAGTATTTAATGGAGAAGCATCTATAGGAAGACCTTAGAGCCAGGGCCAGGATATCTGGGCCTGACCCTAGATCTCACTAGCTATGTGACTTTGAATATGTGTCTTAAGACACATATCCAAGAAGGTATGGAAATTTCAATTTTACAAAGCAATGCTTTATTGTTTTCTAAGATAGTTATACCAGTTTACATACTAATTAGCAGTGATTAAGATTTTCTGTTGATCTTCAATCTCACCAACATTTGGTATGACATACTTCCTAATTTTTTACCACTCTAGTAGTTGTAAAGGTATTTTTTGTGTTCTAAATTGCATTTCCTAGGTTGCTAATGAGGTTAATCATATTTTAATATATTTATTGGCCCATTTGTATTTCTTCTTTTGTGTAATTGTCTGATTGTATATTTTGCCTGTCTTCCTATTGGATTTTCTTTCCTTTTTGTACTTGTGATTTGTATGAATCTATATATCTAGATACTTATCCTTTTTTAATTGTATGAGTTGCAGTTGACTTCTCCCAATTTATGGCTTATCTTTTCAGTACCTTCATGGAGTTTTTTGAAGAACAGACATTCCCAATTTTAATGTAGTCAAACGTTTTTGTGGAGGCTTGCCCGAAAAATCTTTCCCAACCCTAAGATAATAAATATGTTTTCTTATATTGTCTTTTGAAAGTTTTAAAGCTTTGTTTTTCACATATAAACCTTAAATCCATTTGGAACCTATTAGTGTATATGGTGAAAAGTATAGATCCAGTTTCACTTTTCTCCACATGGACAATCACGAACTACCCCAACACCTATTACTGAGTAGCACCTCCCTTCCCCATCGCTCTGTAATGCCCCCTCACTTGCCTATCAAATATCAAAGAAACAACACTTGTGTTGTTTCTGTGTTCTTGTCACTCTCTTCTGTTGTCAGTTTCTGCACCAGTACCTCTCAGTGTTAATTATTATAGCTCATAATAAGTCTTACTATCTAACAAGGCAGGCTCCTTTTTCAGGAGTGTCTGGGATATTCTTAGGTCAAGTGCCTTAAAAAAAACTTTTTGAGACTTTGGTTGTAATTCAGTGAGTTTCTAGATGGATTTGAAGGGAACTGACTTCTTCATTTTACTGTATCTCTTTATCTGTATACATTAAATCTCTTCCCTTTTTGCACATCTTTGTCTAGATTGATTTCTTGGAAGTGTATATATATGTGTGTATATATAATACATATTTTTGTTGTTATATTTATGATATCTTAAAAATTATGTCTTTCTTTTGTTGCTAGTGTATAGAAACAGTTTATTTTAAAATATTGATCTTATATCTGGATAGCTTGTGAAATTCTCATATTCTTTCCAATACTTTGTAGAATCTTTCAGGTGATTTTGACAACTGCACTATCTATGAAAAATGAGAATTTTGTTTCTTCTCTAATTTTTAAACCTTTAAACCTTTTCTTTGTTTTTATGTCTTACGGTACTGGCTGGTACCTTTAGAATAATATTGGACATAGGTGTTGACAATAGAATTCTTGTGCCTTTTGATGGTAAAAGGACTGTGTCCATTGTTTTTCCTCATTAAGAATGTTTTCTTTTCTTTTAAATAATTAATGGTTATTGAATTTTATCAAGTGCTTTTTCTACAACTATGAGATAATTGGAGAAACAGTGGAAACAGGGTCAAACTTTATTTTTTGGGGCTCCAAAATCACTGCAGATGGTGACTGCAGCCATGAAATTAAAAGACTCTTACTCCTTGGAAGGAAAGTTATGACCAACCTAGATAGCATATTCAAAAGCAGAGACATTACTTTGCCAACAAAGGTCTGTCTAGTCAAGGCTATGGTTTTTCCAGTGGTCATTTATGGATGCGAGAGTTGGACTGTGAAGAAAGCTGAGTGCCAAAGAATTGATGCTTTTGAACTGTGGTGTTGGAGAAGACTCTTGAGAGTCCCTTGGACTGCAAGGAGATCCAACCAGTCCATTCTAAAGGAGATCAGCCCTGGGTGTTCTTTGGAAGGAATGATGCTAAAGCTGAAACTCCAGTACTTTGGCCACCTCATGTGAAGAGTTGACTCATTGGAAAAGACTCTGATGCTGGGAGGGAATGGGGGCAGGAGGAGAAGGGGACGACAGAGGATGAGATGGCTGGATGGCATCACCGACTCGATGGATGTGAGTTTGAGTGAACTCCGGGAGACGGTGATGGACAGGGAGGCCTGGTGTGCTGCAATTCATGGGGTCGCAAAGAGTCAGACACGACTGAGCGACTGAACTGAACTGATGAGATAATTATATGCTTTTGAAATCTGCTTTTGTGGGGACTCACAATGACAGATTTTCTTATTAATCCACCTTTCATTCATTCTTAGTATAACCAGCTTTTTCATGATACCGTATAATTTGTTTCAAATAAACTGCTGAATTTGTTTGGCTCATATTTTGTTTAGAATTTTCTCATTACTGTCTATATATTAAAATGACTTGTATTTCTTTTAAAAAATTACTCTTGCTGTGTTTGATATCTTGATAGCGTGATACTCTTTTCTATTCTCTGGAAGGCTAGAATGATTCATGGAAAGTTATTGGAATTTTTCTATAAGATCATTGAGGTCTGATTTTATATGTGTGTGTGAGGATTTTTAGCTACTGATATAATTTCTTTAACAGTTATAGGACTTTTGGACTTTTTACTCTTTCTTAAGTCAGTTTTGCAAAGTTATGTTTTTCTAAGAATTGTCTATTTTAAGTTTTCAAATTAATTTGCATGAGCTTTTGCATAGCAGTCTTTCTATTTTCTTTTAAATCTCTGCTGAATCTGTTGCTATTCTGTAGTTCTGTTGCTCTTTTCATTCCCAGGATTTTAGTGCTCTTTTAAAAATATGCTAAAGTCATATCTATTTTATTAGTCATTTTCAAAGAACCAGTTTTTGGCTTTGTAGATTTTTTTTTTTAGTTTTTGCTTTTTATTTCATTATTTTTCTGCTCTTATCCTTAGTATCGTCTTTCTAATTTTTAAAATATTTCTTTGTTCCCTTTCTAATTTCTTTTGCTGGATACTTAGCTCATTAATTTTAAACCTTCCTTCTTTCCTAATATTTAAGACTATATATTTTTCTTTGTGTTGTACAAATTTGGATATGTAGTATTTTCATTAATCCCATTAAGTTCTAGGGATTTTCTAATTTATTGTGACTACTACTTGTGGTCTATGATTTACTTAGTGATGAGCTTTTAAATTTTACGTATTTATGGGGGTTATCTTTTTTGTTATTGATTTCTACTTAATTGCACTGTCATCAGGGAATATGATTTGTGTGATACTGTGAGATTTGCTTGGAACAGGATTTACTCACTTTGTATCCACAGTGCCTAGCATAATGCCAAGAATGTGGAAGTTTTTTGGTAAATGTTTTCTGATCTGATGAATGACAGATAAATGAATGTCTAGTGACCAGGCATTAGAGAAATTAGCTCTTTCTACTCAGCCAAGTTGTCCAGTCCTGCCAGCTACATCTTATTCCAAAATACCCTTGCAAACGCGCACTAGGAATATAATGGCCCGCCAAAACCGTCTCCTCTCCTGCTCACACCCTTCCTCCTTTGGCCTGGGAAATAGACACTGAGTGGGTGGGTGAGAGGTTGCTTGCAAAACGGATAGTGTGAGACCATCAGACCCAGTCTTCAACATAATAGAATTAGATAATTGCTTTATACTTATTTCTGGAGAAAAATATTTCTTCTATAATGATAATAGTCTCTAAAATATGTACGAGTTGGCATTTCTTCCAAAGGAAACTCGTATTTCACTGAATCCCTGAAAGAAGTTAGGCATGATACACCCATTTAAAAAACAGAAACACTGACATAAACCTAGGGAGCGTGAAGCTGGAATATAAGAGAAAAACTAATTAATTAGAAGCTTCTCAGTCTTTTCCTAAGCCCCCGAGAAGGGCCTTCTGAAGATGCCTATTCAACAGGTCTTAAAAGAGTTCCAGAGGAAAATATGGGACCATTCTTCTTTCAGAGTGTATCTCAGGGAAGATGGCAATGTTTATACATTAAAACAGCACTCATATATTGTAACAACACTTGCATCATAGTATGATAATGTTCATATACTGTAACAATGGTCATCAGTTCAGTTCAGTTCATTTCAGTCGCTCAGTCGTGTCCGACTCTTTGCGACCCCATGAATCACAGCACGCCAGGCCTCCCTGTCCATCACCAACTCCCGGAGCTTACCCAAACTCATGTCCATTGAGTCAGTGATGCCATCCAGCCATCTCATCCTCTGTTGTCCCCTTCTCCTCCTGCCCCCATTCCCTCCCAGCGTCAGAGTTTTTTCCCATGAGTCAACTCTCCGCATGAGGTGGCCAAAGTATTGGAGTTTCAGCTTCAACATCAGTCCTTCCAATGAACACCCAGGGCTGATCTCCTTTAGAATGGACTGGTTGGATCTCCTTGCAGTCCAAGGGACTCTCAAGAGTCTTCTCCAACACCACAGTTCAAAAGCATCAAATCTTCGGTGCTCAGATTTCTTCACAGTCCAACTCTCACATCCATACATGATCACTGGAAAAACCATAGCCTTGACTAGATGGACTTTTGTTGGCAAAGTAATGTCTCTGCTTTTGAATATGCTATCTAGGTTGGTCATAACTTTCCTTCCAAGGAGTAAGCGTCTTTTAATTTCATGGCTGCAGTCACCATCTGCAGTGATTTCGGAGCCCCCCAAAATAAAGTCTGACACTGTTTCCACTGTTTCCCCATCTATTTCCCATGAAGTGATGGGGCCAGATGCCATGATCTTCATATTCTGAATGTTGAGCTTTAAGCCAACTTTTTTACTCTCCTGTTTCACTTTCATCAAGAGGCTTTTTAGTTCCTCTTCACTTTCTGTCATAAGGGTGGTGTCATCTGCATATCTGAGGTTATTGATATTTCTCCAGGCAATCTTGATTCCAGCTTGTGCTATCTCCAGCCTAGTGTTTCTCATGATGTATTCTGCATATAAGTTAAATAAACAGGGTGACAATATACAGCCTTGACGTACTCCTTTTCCTATTTGGAACCAGTCTGTTGTTCCATGTCCAGTTCTAACTGTTGCTTCCTGACCTGTACACAGGTTTCTCAAGAGGCAGGTCAGGTGGTCTGGTATTCCCATCTCTTTCAGAATTTTCCACAGTTTATTGTGATCCACACAGTCAAAGGCTTTGGCATAGTCATACCTGATAGCAATGTTTATATATTGTAGTAGACACTTGACATGGGGACAACCAGAAAGTAGAAGTTAACTTAGTTGTGCTCCCCAAGAGTATCAGGTAAGAAGCCCTTCCCCATTTAGGTCTCTCTTTTATCCTGTGTCTTCTCCCAACCTTGTAATAGTCTGTTCTACAAGATCATGTCCTTATTTTGTATGCAGAGTCAAATTGTGAGCCTCCAGCCATGTTTATGTCTTTTCCTCTTGTGTCCTCTAGAGGGCCTCCTTAGCCCTGCATAGGTAAGAGGTGTAAAGTGAGTGATGAGAGTAGGGAACTCCTCTGGAGCAGAGAAGATTCAGATGTATCAAACTTTCCAGATGAAGGAGACCCCAGATCTCGTTTTTCAGAGGAGGAAAGGCTGGGAAGGACTCGCCTGGGGCCACCATTGAGCTAGTGGAAGGTTCTGGACTAGGATTTGGCTTTCAGTCCCTTGTTTTTTCTCTTCTTTTAGAAGGTGAGCTCCCCTCCTCCCATCCCTTTCCTCCCCTTCTTCCTCCTACTTTTTGACATGAAGCTGGAGTAGTCAGCCTTGGCTGAGGGCCATTTCTGTGTTGGGCACTGATTTACAGGCTTTACTTATATGGGATCCTCACAAAACACCAGGAGTTGTGTATCATCACCAACTCCTTTTACAAATGAGGAAAAACAAGGCTTTTAGGGGCTAAAACAAATCAGCAAAAAATAAGAAAAGACTTGCTTAAAATCACATAGCCATAGGATTTGAAACAGGTGTGACTCCAAAGCCAATATTCCCACCGACCTCTGTTGTCCTTTGAACCTAGTGCACAGAAGTGGGAGATGCCCCATGCCCTAGTGCAGATCTCTTTGTTCCTGTTCCACTCCCCTCCCCTCTATGCCTTCATCATTCTCCCCCTCCATCCTTGTTCTCCTGATTTGCTGCTCCCATCCAAGGATACTCAAGTCTTGATTCCTTTGTGGAGAAGGGAGCTGTGAAGGAGATATGGGCTGATAGGCAGGGAGGTAAGCTTGTCAGAAGCACAGGATGCTACTGTCTGCCTCTTCTCTGGGATTTTATTTCAGATCACAGGTCAATTATGTCTTCCAGTAGGAACAATCGATAAAATTTAGAGTCGAAGTCAATGAATATGTTTTGATTTACAGATACTAACTTTATTGGGGGTAAAAACACATAACATGAAATTTACCATCTTGACCGTTTTTAAGAGTAGAGTTGAATACTGTTAAGGACATTCACATTATTGTGAAATAGATCTCCAGAACTTTGTCATCTTTGTACGCATCGAAGAATCACTCCCTTTTTACTCTTCCCCTCAACCCCTGGTAAGCACCATTATACCTTAGGTGTTCTATGAATTTGGCTACTTTTAGCTACTTCATATAAGTGGAATCATTAATATTAGTCTTTTTGTGACTGGCTTATTTCACTTAGTATAATGTCTCACTGGGTTCTTTCATGCTGTTGCATGTCGGAAATTCCTTTCTTTTAAATGCCGAATAATTCATTCTTCCATCGATGGATAGTAGGATTGCTTCCATCTTTCAGCTATTATGATTAATGTTGTAACAATCCATCCATGCTGACTACCCATAATATGTCCTGACCCACCCGTACTGACTACCAGCATACCCTTAGGAGAGAACCCAAACCAGAGAAAGGTGTGATCATGAAAGTCTAATGAAGAAAGTCTTGAAAGAAATAAGGCAAGGATGACTGTGCCAAATGCTGAAGGGAAGTAGTGAAGGATAAAGACTAAAGCTTTGGATTTGATCTTGTGAACATCATTCTTGACCTTGTGGAAATCATTTGTGACTTTGAACAGAAAGGCTCTAGTAAAATCAAAAAGATAGAAGTCTGATTGTATCAGGTTAGAGAGAGTGGGAGGTGGGAAGGCAGAGCAGTGACTGTAGACAATTACTTCCAGGAAGACTGTGACAGAGGGACCCAGAGAAATTCGGTGGTCACAGGGGAGTTACATTGGCTCATGTGTTTTTATTAGCATTTCCTTCACTATGGCTACTATTAATCAAAACAGCATTTATTATGAACTCAACTGAGCATACTCTTAACCCAACCATTTAGAATCAGTAACTATATTTTAGAGGGTTCATCTTATTGTGTAATTTAAAAAAAAAATAAGTCAAAATTTTCTGATTGAGGCCAACTCAGAGAGCTCATTAAAACATGAAGCTTAGTGCTAATTGTTGCAGAACCACAAAGGGCTAGGACTTCTGTGGTGGTAACTGAGAACTAATGCAAGTTCCCACATGCAGGAAATGATGACTATGGCTTTTTTTTTTATCCTTCCTCTCACTCCTCCTTTGCCCTCCTTATCATCTCTTCATTTTTTCATTTTATTTTCCCCTTTCCTGTTCTTTCTGCTCATCTTCTCTTCCCCCTTCTCCAGCATCCTTAGCTTGGTACACAATCATTTTACAAATGGGCTCCTATCTTCCCTTCCCTTCCCTGCAATCACCCATATATGTTTGCTTGTGTTAACTGTTCTTGGCTGTCTAAATGTTCTGTGGCTCTTATGCCTCAGTGCCTTTGCACATGCCATTCTTTTGGCTGACTCCTACTCATTTGTATTGAGAAACAAGTTAAATTAGAATAACAAAGAGACTTTCAACACACTGGTTTAGATAGGAGAGAATTAAAATTCTCTCTCATAGTACAGTCCAGAGGCACACAGTTCAGGGCTAGAGGCTGGCTAGACCAAGCTCAATGTGTGGCTTTCACCTCTGGACCCAAAATAGCTGCTCCAGCTCTTGCCATCACACCTGCATCCCAGCCAGAGGGAGGAGAGAGGTGACAAGGGAACCACACATTTGTTCTTTTAAAGCATGATCCAGAAGTTGTTACATATTATTTTTACTTATATCCCTGTGGCCAGAGTTTCATCACATAGCCACATATCACTGTGAAGGAAAATGAAAAATGCAGTCTTTAGTTGGGAGAATGGGTATCAGAAGACTGTGTCTGATTGGGGTAGCCTCTGCCACATCATCCGTCTAGATTCACCCCAATGTCCTATTCCAGGAATCCACCCCCTATTCCAAGACATCTCTTCCTCCCAGAAGTGCCCACGTTCTTTTCTCCAGCACGGCACTTACCATACTGAATTGGGATTATCTGGTCTCTTGTCCGTTGCCTGCTAGACTGTAAACAGACATGGCCCACGTGTCATTTATCTTTGACTCCCTAGTACCTACAGCAGTGTTGGCTCACGGTGAAGGCCTGTTGCATAAATGAATCCTGAATAGCTGTATTACAGGCCCTGGGTCTTTGGTGCTGAGCTCTTGATGGTTGGAGGGAGGGCTAGACTGGTCAGCAGGTCACCTACTTGATTGCCCTCAAATATTGCTCCTTCACCTCCCTGCCTTCCGAAGAAGAGAAATCCAGACATCTGCTAGTGAGCCCAGAGGGGAGATGGAAGAGAGCAGCCCCTACTCCATCAGCTAGGTAAACATACAATCCTGGGAAGTATTTAATCAGTTCAAATATTTATTTTAGGTTTAAGGGATACAACCCAAGGCTTACCAAGTCCAAAAGGTTGTTTGGAGCTGGTGTGGCTGTTGCAGTCCTGTGCCGTTTGGGGTGGGGCTTTCCCTTCCAGACTCTCAGGACATGCAACCCCTCAGTCACCAGACAGACCCTCTCTCTTTCTGGCATCCTCTCCCCTAACCTTAGAGCCCCTCTGTATTTTGACCTCTTTCTCCCATCCTGTGGGGTTTCACCTCCTCTTGAGTTGTAGCCTCAACAGTTATTCTCTGATGTGCTGAGGTCATTGGCTGGAGATGAGGAACAGGGAACTTTGGACCAAAGCAGAGTAGGGGGTGGGGAGCAGGAGAGGAGATCATCAAAGGGGGTGATCTCAGGATGAAAGAAAAGTGAAAGTGTTAGTCCCTCAGTCATGTCTGACTCTTATGTTACATCATGGACTGTAGCCCGCCAGGCTCCTCTGTCCATGGAATTCTCCAGGCAAGAATACTGGAGTGGGTTACCATGCCCTCCTCCAGGGAATCTTCCTGACCCAGGGATTGAACCCAGGGCTTCCGCATTGCAGGCAGATTCTTTACCGTCTGAATCACCAGGGAAGTCTCAGGATGGAATATCTATATCCTTAATCACCTACTGGCCTGCTGCTTGTAACTTATGTGGAAAGAGCCATCTGTCTCCCCCCTCCCTTGTCTTAGGGCTCCAGGAATGGGTGTATATGGAGGAAGCGTTCCCCTATGTCACTGTCTGGGGTCAAAGCCTGCCCTCACCTCCCAGGTGTGGGACACTCACTGTTACATGTTCCCATAGCGTTCCTCAGTGCACTCCTCATTTTGTTCACCACCTGTCTTCCCCACAAGCCTACAAGTCCTCTGAGGCCCCATTTCCGAGACAGGGAAGCACAGGCAGGCCAATGGCATACACACGGGCATGCCGGTTAGTTGGTGATGGCGTCAGAGGTGGTAGCAGAGCTTCTGATCCCCTGTGTGGGGAGGCATATGCAGATTCCTTTCTTGTGCTCTGGGAGGGATTGGCAGGGAGTGTTTGATCCTGACAACAGGATGATTGATTTCTTGGGGTGAATTTGCACACCTGGGTATTCTCACAGCTGGCACCAGACTGAGGGTCTGCAAAGTGGATTGGGTTTCCTGGTTGTGCCCTACGAGTTCCTGTCGATGCCCATTTTCAAGCCAGGAAAAGGTGTATCTTTTCTCTCCTCTGATGTCCCTCCCTCCTGAATGTTGAGAATAAACTTTTTGCTTGTCTAGGTTGTCTGGCTCTTTAGGAGGAAAGAGGAAATATAACTCACTCCATCAAGCCAAGAACATGGCATGTCATAGCCTTTGGAGGTTGGTTGTTCAGTCACTAAGTCATGTCCCGACTCTGCGACTCCATGGACTGCAACATTCCAGGCTCCCCTGTCCTTCACTATCTCCTAGAGCTTGCTCAAACTCATGTCCATCGGGTCGGTGATACCATCCAACCATCTCATCCTCTGTCAACCCCTTCTCCTCCTGCCTTCAGTCTTTCCCAGCAACAGGGTCTTTTCCAATGAGTCAGCTCTTTGCACCAGGTGACCAAAATATCGGAGTTTCGGCATCGGTCCTTGCAATGAGTGTTCAGGGCTGATTTTCTTTAGGATTGACTGGTTTAATCTCCTTGAAATTCAAGGGACTCTCAAGAGTCTTCTCTAGCACCACAATTTGAAAGTAGACACTTTCAAATCAGCCCTCGGCAAAGACTGGACAGGGGTTAGGACACATCCCGGGCGGGGGCCTGAGGTCTGCTGGGCAAGCACAGTCCCCAGATGTCCTTCATCTGCTTAGGACACAAATGTGAATAAGACCCACTTTTTGTTTTCAAGAAACTCACAGTTTAGTGGAAGGAGATGGAGCCCTGCACAGCTAATTATATAATATGGTGTGAGATGCTGGAAAACCTGATATGCTTAATTACATCACATCACATCGTGTGCTTTGCCAAAATGTAAAAAGAAAGCTTTGAGGTTTCTAAGGAGGGGATATACAGTGTTGAGTAGTAGGGGCCACACATTCTGTGTCTTGCATGGTTCTGGAGGTTGCATTTTGCTTGCTTTCAGGGGGAGAGGCTGGAAGCCAGCAGACTAGTATGGAGTTATTCCAGTCATTCAGAGAAAAGACAGTGAGGCCTTGGAATTTTAGGGTATAAGGGATGGTAAGAAAGAATTTGCAAGATTTCCAGAAGGAGAACTGTGTGAGAGTCATGGGTGGGGGAAAGGATTTAAGGAAGTCTGAGCTTTTTAGCCTGGGGTTCTGCAAAACAGAGAGGAGGGTGTGGGGATCAGGGACAAGGAGATCCCAGCCTGGGGCACTGTAGATGACGTTGAGCTGAGGGTGTGGGGAAGGAATAGCTCAGAGGGAACTGGGAGATGGAGCCTATGGGAGATGCAGTGGAGATGACACAATTTAAGAGCTAAGTATTTATAGACTGTGTTCCTGAACAAGGGATGGTCTGCACTGAAGGAAAAACCCTGTCTTTTCTCCTGATTGGAATCTTTTGCACTTTTTGTCATCACTTTGGGGACAGTATTTTCTAACTTAGTTAAGATTCAGTGAACTGAGTTAACTCTTAGGAAATCAAAACACCACCAGCAAATTGAAAGGAGAACCTTTTGTAGGTACACAGTGCTCGCAACCATTGCAGGTGGATGTGAGTAACAGCTGTTGTTTGTACCCCCCCAGGAAAGCATTTTTAGACTGTGGTTTTCACTGTGTTGAGAACTTCTTAAATAAGGCCCTAAAAATCACAATACTGTTATAACTAACAGGTTTGATCTTAGAGAAGAATCTGGCTAGGGATTGCCAGTTTGACTTTTGAACACTTAATTCCCTCCCAGACTCTCTTGAACAGCTTCTTAAACTCTGAGCAGGTTGCGTGGTTACAGAACCAAACACCGCTCTCAATAATCCAGCACCTTGCCTCGTGGAGTGAGGTCCTGGAGCCAGCAGAATTGGCATCACCTGGGAGCTTATTAGAAACGCAGAGAAGACCAAATTGGAGCCTGCGTTTCAACAAGATCCTCAGAGTCATGTGCACATTAAAGTTTAAGAAGTTTTAGTCTGGCACAGCAAGCTCCAGATATGGTTTTACATTGGAATCACTTAGGTCACTTTAAAAAGTTTTTCAAGCCTCCACCCCAGACTTTCTGTGTTAGCCTGGTAATTCTCTTGGGCAGCTGGGTTTGTGAACCACTGACTTGTATAGTTGCAAAAATCCTTCTCTGTTGATGGACAGATGGCAAGAATGTTGGCAAATGGAAATCTTGTTTGAGCTCCACGTTTGTTGCTTTATAATCACAATAATAGCTAAAGTCTCGTGCTCTTTTGAAAAATACCATTGTCTACATTGTCAATAAGCAGCCTTGTCCCCTTACTCTCAGGACAATTTTTTTTTTTAAGTCTAGTAAAACAAATTTATTCACATTATTTTGTGTAATGTGCTCCCAAGTATGAAATATTTTTCATTGCTGGAAGTTTATAATTTTTTAAAATCTTCAGGTAGTTAATGATTTGGGGAATACCTAGATTCTTAGAGAACGTAAATCTGAAGAATGCTAATGATAATGTTAGCATAAAGAATCTTACAGTATATTTCTACAAAATACTTTAAAGTCATTATTAATAAATACATTAAGTAATTAACTCTGCAGTGAAGAGACCTCTCAGGACTATTGATGCATGATACTCAGGAAGGAATGTATGTGTTGCTGCCCCACTCCCACCCCCATGCCTGAACCTGCAGTGATCATTCACACGTTGTCAAAACTTGAATGAGCCTAGCCAATTCACTGCCCAGTTTGAGAGCAGCTAAAGTCAGCTGATGTTTACCAAGCACTCTGGATGAAAAAAATTAGCCAAGAACCAAACAACGTGATCCCCATTAGTTGCACAGTTTGTTTCTGTAGAAGGTCAGGGCTAGAAGGGCCTTTCAGAGCTCTCCTCCAAGCTCTTGCTTTATGGATAGAAAAATAGAATCCACGGAGAAGTTGGAAGCTGCAGCCCAGCTGGTTTCATCTGAGAGGATTTTTTGTTGTTTGGAAAATGGACCACATATTTGTTGCTTAATTAGAGGCACGAAACGAGCAGGCTTTATGTTCTAAGCTTAATATCAAGCATTGGGAAAAGTGCTGTAAACACAGAAAGAGCTGGCTTCTGATGACTGCCCCGGCCCCATAAGACACATGGAATGCAGATGTCCTGGGAATTCAACAAGAGAGTTCTCAAACACTGAGATCTTTAATTAAGCAGGTGTTTGGGAAGTCGGTCCTGTGTAGCTTCCAGCCTTGGCTGAGCTCGTCTCGCTGAAAAATGGCCCCGATCCAGCCCAGCAGCAGGCCTGAAACTGGCTTCAATTGGAGGCATTGGAATGTGCCATTTTTATTTTCTTCTTTCTTATCAAGCCCCATTAGCTTGAGCAAGGAAGGAACAAAAACGGGCTGGGAAAACATGTTGTTTCACTGGGTAAAAATTTACTACCAAGGAAATGATTTGGCTGTGTCCAAAAAAGGACTCGTGGAGGCCTTTGGAAAGGTGCAGTCTTCCAAAGGCGTTGGACACTTTCTCCTGGTGTCACCCACTGAGAATGTTTCCCTTTGGCTGATGGCCATTCTCACACAAGAACCGAGACGCTCAGCCGAGGGTGTGTACACAGGCTCACAAAGTCAGCCTTGCCTTAATCACAGTATCGGAGAAGAGAAAACACAGGAAGAGGGAAGAATCATGGTGTTAAGGTATTTGGCTGTGGACTTCAGTGAGACACACGCACCTGAGGCTTCCGGGCATCCTCAGTTACAGAATCATGGACGGCTGGCAACTGTGGTTGATTGAACCATAAGCTAACTGTGTCTCACGGCCCACTGAGTGCTGTCGTCATCGTGTCTTCTGAATCCCAGGACAAAGCCTGCAGCCAGCAGAGGACAAGCTTCCCCCATCTTTCACAACTCTTAGAAACAGCAACTCACTAAGGAAGGAAACTAAAACTTCCCAAGTACCTCCTGTGCGCCAGGTGGCGGCAATAGCACCTGCAAACACAATTATTTGCGAACTGTCCTAGCAGCTGAGGAGGCAGGCTCTTGCAGCTCCGTTTTGCAGAGCATCTGAGCATCCCTCGCATTAATCAACTTGTCGGTAATATTCAGTTCTTAAGTGCAAGAACTGGATTCACACCCAGCTCTGCCTGCCCTCGACGTTTTTTTTTTTTTTTTTTTTTTAACCCAGCAGCCCTTTCTGGGGAGGTCTCAGACCTTTGGTCTTTTTTTCCTCTTAAGCTTTGGTACAGGCAGCATGACTTAGGAAATCTTTTCCCTGTGGGCATGGAGGAACCGTTAGTTTTTGTTTGGGTTTGCTTTGTTTTACAGTTTTCTAGGGACATTTATTTCAATGAGAATTTGTGTTGTGAGAACAGTTTAACTATTTTCCCTTGAACTTTTAGGAATAAATGCTGAAATGTAAATATGTGTAGGTATATAATATGGACATTCAAATATAATAAGTACCTGGCTTATATATGCATATTATTTGTATTCAAACATGTTTATGCATGGGCTTCCCTGGTGGCTCAGATAGTAAAGAATCTGCCTGCAGTACAGGAGACACAGGTTTGATCCCTGGGTCCAGAAGATCCCCAGCAGAGGAAATGGCAACCCACTCCAGGATTCTTGCCTGGAGAACCCCATGGACAGAGAAGCCTGGTGGGCTACAGTCCATGGAGTTGCAAAGAGTCGGACACGACTGAGCGACTAAGCACACACACGTTTACGCGTGTTTATAGCGGCATGTTGTCCATTTTAGCTGCCTGTAGAGGTTTTTATATAATAAACTGTGAGTTAACCCTAAGATTATACTTGGAACCATTAGTTTTATAGGGAATGAGAAAGTGGGTTGTATGCTGAGAACTCACTCACTCCCGGGGAAGGACGTATGAGGCATAAAGCAACAGCATGATAGTCAGGGTGCCCTGTGAGAACTCCATCTGACAAGACCGGGGGGAGCTGTCTATTGCTACTTGCTTCTATCACAGATTCCAGCTCCAAGGGCTAACCATTCAGCAGCTTTGTAGACTGTGGCCCTTTCCCATGCTGTCCCTTGAGTCCACCTGGAAGATTCTAATTTTATATTTTTTATTGAAGTATAGTTATTTACAATGTTGTGCCAATCTCTGCTGTGCAGCCAAGTGACTCAACTATGCACATATCAGATCAGATCAGATCAATCGCTCAGTCGTGTCCGACTCTTTGCGACCCCATGAATCGCAGCACGCCAGGCCTCCCTGTCCATCACCAACTCCCGGAGTTCACTCAAACTCACATCCATCGAGTCAGTGATGCCATCCAGCCATCTCATTCTCTCTCGTCCCCTTCTCCTCTTGCCCCCAATCCTTCACAGCATCAGAGTTTTTTCCAATGAGTCAACTCTTCACATGAGGTGGCCAAAGTACTGGAGTTTCAGCTTTAACATCATTCCTTCCAAAGAAATCCCAGGGCTGATCTCCTTCAGAATGGACTGGTTGGATCTCCTTGCAGTCCAAGGGACTCTCAAGAGTCTTCTCCAACACCACAGTTCAAAAGCATCAATTCTTCAGTGCTCAGCCTTCTTCACAGTGCAACTCTCACATCCATACATGACCACAGGAAAAACCATAGCCTTGACTAGACGGACCTTTGTTGGCAAAGTAATGTCTCTGCTTTTGAATATGCTATCTAGGTTGGTCATAACTTTCCTTCCAAGGAGTAAGTGTCTTTTAATTTCATGGCTGCAGTCACCATCTGTAGTGATTTTGGAGCCCAGAAAAATAAAGTCTGACACTGTTTCCACTGTTTCCCCATCTATTTCCCATGAAGTGATGGGACCATATGCCATGATCTTCGTTTTCTGAATGTTGAGCTTTAAGCCAACTTTTTCACTCTCCACTTTCACTTTCATCAAGAGGCTTTTTAGTTCCTCTTCACTTTCTGCCATAAGGGTGGTGTCATCTGCATATCTGAGGTTATTGATATTTCTCCCAGCAATCTTGGTTCCAGCTTGTGTTTCTTCCAGTCCAGCGTTTCTCATGATGTACTCTGCATAAAAGTTAAATAAGCAGGGTGACAATATACAGCCTTGACGAACTCCTTTTCCTATTTGGAACCAGTCTGTTGTTCCATGTCCAGTTCTAACTGTTGCTTCCTGACCTGCATATAGGTTTCTCAAGAGGCAGGTCAGGTGGTCTGGTATTCCCATCTCTTTAAGAACTTTCCACAGTTTGTTGTGATCCACACAGTCAAAGGCTTTGGCATAGTCAATAAAGCAGAAATAGATGTTTTTCTGGAACTGTCTTGCTTTTTCCGTGATCCGGAAACTCTCTTGCTTTTTCTGGATGTTAGTTCCTCTGCCTTTTCTAAAACCATCTTGAACATCGGAAAGTTCACGGTTCACATATTGCTGAAGCCTGGTTTGGAGAATTTTGAGCATTACTTTACTAGCGTGTGAGATGAGTGCAATTGTGCGGTAGTTTGAGCATTCTTTGGCATTGCCTTTCTTTGGGATTGGAATGAAAACTGACCTTTTCCAGTCCTGTGGCCACTGCTGAGTTTTCCAAATTTGCTGGCATATTGAGTGCAGCACTTTCACAGGATCATCTTTCAGGATTTGGAATAGCTCAACTGGAATTCCATTACCTCCACTAGCTTTGTTCATAGTGATGCTTTCTAAGGCCCACTTGACTTCACATTCCAGGATGTCTGGCTCTAGGTGAGTGATCACACCATCGTGATTATCTGGGTCGTGAAGATCTTTTTTGTACAGTTCTTCTGTGTATTCTTGCCATCTCTTCTTAATATCTTCTGCTTCTCTTAGGTCCATACCATTTCTGTCCTTTATTGAGCCCATCTTTGCATGAAATGTTCCTTTGGTATCTCTGATTTTCTTGAAGAGATCCCTAGTCTTTCCCATTCTGTTGTTTTCCTCTATTTCTTTGCATTGATCGCTGAAGAAGGCTTTCTTATCTCTTCTTGCTATTCTTTGGAACTCTGCATTCAGATGTTTATATCTTTCCTTTTCTCCTTTGCTTTTCACTTCTCTTCTTTTCACAGCTATTTGTAAGGCCTCCCCAGACAGCCAGTTTGCTTTTTTGCATTTCTTTTCCATGGGGATGGTCTTGATCCCTGTCTGCTGTACAATGTCACGAACCTCATTCCATAGTTCATCAGGCACTCTATCTATCAGATCTAGGCCCTTAAATCTATTTCTCACTTCCACTGTATAATCATAAGGGATTTGATTTAGGTCATACCTGAATGGTCTAGTGGTTTTCCCTACTTTCTTCAATTTCAGTCTGAATTTGGCAATAAGGAGTTCATGGTCTGAGCCACAGTCAGCTCCTGGTCTTGTTTTTTCTGACTATATAGAGCTTCTCCATCTTTGGCTGCAAAGAATATAATTAATCTGATTTTGGTGTTGACCATCTGGTGATGTCCATGTGTAGAGTCTTCTCTTGTGTTGTTGGAAGAGGGTGTTTGTTATGACCAGTGCATTTTCTTGGCAAAACTCTATTAGTCTTTGCCCTGCTTCATTCTGTATTCCAAGGCCAAATTTGCCTGTTACTCCAGGTGTTTCTTGACTTCCTACTTTTGCATTCCAGTTCCCTATAATGAAAAGGACATCTTTTTGGGGTGTTAGTTCTAAAAGGTCTTGTAGGACTTCATAGAACTGTTCAACTTCAGCTTCTTCAGCGTTACTGGTTGGGGCATAGACTTGGATTGCCGTGATACTGAATGGTTTGCCTTGGAAACGAACAGAGATTGTTCTGTCGTTTTTGAGATTGCATCCAAGTACTGCATTTTGGACTCTTTTGTTGACCATGATGGCAACTCCATTTCTTCTGAGGGATTCCTGCCCACAGTAGTAGATATAATGGTCATCTGAGTTAAATTCAGCCATTCCAGTCCATCTTAGTTCGCTGATTCCTAGAATGTCGACATTCACTCTTGCCATCTCTTGTTTGACCACTTCCAATTTGCCTTGATTCATGGACCTGACATTCCAGGTTCCTATGCAATATTGCTCTTTACAGCATCGGACCTTGCTTCTACCACCAGTCACATCCACAGCTGGGTAGTCTTTTTGCTTTGGCTCCATCCCTTCATTCTTTCTGGAGTTATTTCTCCATTGATCTCCAGTAGCATATTGGGCACCTACTGACCTGGGGAGTTTCTCTTTCAGTAAGCTATCATTTTGCCTTTTCATACTGTTCATGGGGTTCTCAAGGCAAGAATACTGAAGTGGTTTGCCATTCCCTTCTCCAGTGGACCACATTCTGTCAGATCTCTCCACCATGACCCTCCCGTCTTGGGTTGCCCCACGGGCATGGCTTAGCTTCATTGAGTTAGACAAGGCTGTGGTCCTAGTGTGATTAGATTGACTAGTTTTCTGTGAGTATGGTTTCAGTGTGTCTGCCCTCTGATGCCCTCTTACAACACCTACCATCTTACTTGGGTTTCTCTTACCTGGGGCGTGGGGTAACTCTTCACCGTTGCTCCAGCAAAGCACAGCCATTGCTCCTTACCTTGGACAGGGGTATCTCCTCACCGCCGCCCTTCCTGACCTTCAATGTGGGATAGCTCCTCTAGGCCCTCCTGTGCCCGCGCAGCCACGGCTCCTTGGATGTGGGGTTGGTCCTCCCGGCCACCGCCCCTGGCCTCAGGCGTGGGGTATCTCCTCCCGCCCGTCACCCCTGGCCTCGGGCTTGGGGCGTGGGGTATCTCCTCCCGGTGGCCGCCCCTGACCTCAGACGCGGGGTAACTCCTCTCGTGGCTGCCCCTGACCTCGGACGCTGGGTATCCCCTCTCGGCCGCTGCCCCCCTGACCTCGGACGCGGGTAGCTCCTCTCGGCAGTTCCTGTGCCGTCACAGTCTGGTACTCTCGGCTGCTGCCCCTGACCTCGGACGTATGCACATATAGACATTCTTTATTCATGTTCTCTTCTATTATGGTTCATCATGGGATATTGAGCATAGTTCCCTGTGCTGTAGAGTAGAAGCTTGTTGTTCATCCATTCTGTATATAATAGTTTACACCTGCTAACCCCAACATGCCCCTCCATCCTTCCCCCATTTCCCATCCCCCTTGGCAACCACCATTCTGTTCTCTATGTCCTTGATTTTCTTTCTATTTCATAGATAAGATCATTTGTGTCATACTTTAGAGTCCACACGTAAGTGATATCATATGGTATTTGTCTTTCTCTTTCTGAACTTACTTTGCTTAGTATTAAATATGATAATCTCTAGGTCCATCCATGTTACTGCAAATGGCATTACTTCATTCTTTTTATGGCCAAGTGGTATTCCATTGTATATATGCATCACATCTTTATCTGTTTGTCTGTCGGTGGACATTTACACTGTTTCCATGTCTTGGCTATTGTGAATAGTGCTGCTATGAACTAGGGGTGCATGATCTTTTCACATTACAGTTTTGTCCAGGTATATGCTCAGGAGTGAGATTGCTGGATTATATGGTAATCCTATTTTTAATTTTCTGAGGAAATCCATACTATTTTCCATAATGGCTTCACCAACTTACATTCCCACCAGCAATGTAGGAGGGTCCCTTTTTCTCCACACCCTCTCCAGCATTTATTTGTAGACTTTTTAATGATGGCCATTCTGATTGGTATGAGGTGGTACCTCATTGCAGTTTTAATTTTCATTTCTCTAATAATTGTGATGTTGAGCATCTCTTCATGTGCCTAATGGCTACTTGTATGTTCTGTTCAGAGAAATGTTTATTAAGGTCTCAGCCTGGAAGATTCTGTTCCTTTTGTTGTCCTGGTTTGTTGGGCAGTTGTATCCTGATGTCTTGAGGCCAGTTTCTCCACCTGGTGCCCCTGTGAGATCTTGCTGCCTTAGCGCACCAGCTGGGGACATGGGACAGCTATGGATATGACCTCCTGAATGAGTATGTGTGACATGTGGGCCGCTGTACCAAGGCCGGGAGCCCACTTCTGCCTCCTGGAAGCGGGTCAAGGAGATGAGGTTGACTGCTTTGAGAACTTTTCTAAGTGAGCAGTTGTTATTTGAGATTGCTGTACTTTAAAAATCATTTTTATATGCATTTATTTTGGGGCTTCCTAGGCGGCAGCAGATGCTACTAGTGGTAAAGAACCTGTCTGCCGGTGCAGGAGGTGTAAGTGACACGGGCTCGAATCCTGGGTCGGGAAGATCCCCTGGAGGAGGGCATGGCAACCCACTCCAGTGTCGTTGCCTTTAGAGTCCCATGGACAGAGGAGCCTGGCAGGTGCGGCTATGGACCATAGGGTCGCAGAGAGTCAGACACGACCGAAGTGACTTAATATGCATGCACGTGTATTTATTTATTTTATTATTTATTGGGTGCCAGGTCTTAGTTGCAACACACAGGATCTTCAGTCTTTGCTGAGGCATAAGATTTTCTTTTTAGTTGCCACATGTGACATCTTTTAGTCGTGGCATGTGGATTCTTAGCTGCAGCATGCGGGATCTAGTTTCCTGGCTAGGGATCAAACCAGGGCCCCCTATATTGGGAGTGCAGAGTCTTAGCCACTGGACCACTAGGGAAGTCCCGAGAATGTTGTAATTGACGGCCACCCTGGGGAGGTCTGCAGGAAAGGGCAACAGCTCAGAGCTGCATCGGGCAGCAGGGATGTGTTGTTCAACACGGAGAATGATTTCTTCCTGGACAGGTGCAGTGCTGGGCTGTGATCTGGTTCTGGAGGTGTCAGGGAGCTCTGTCCTCCAGTCATCGGGGTGCTGGACGACAGCGGGTAGATGTCGTCCCAGCGGAGGAGAGACGAGCCACAGCTGCTGTGCTAGAGTCCTCGAAGGGCCCAGGCAGCTGCCCGGGGCTACAGCCCCAGGAGAGACACTGTGGGAGTCACGTGGTTGGAGGGACTGTGCTCCCCACTGGCTCTCTCAGCAGCCTGGAGATTTGGGAGGAGACACACACACACACGCACTCGCAGCCACAGTAGAACAGAAAGAATTAATAGATGAGCGAGGGCATGAATGATTGAATGAACCCAGCATCCTCTTCTCTTAAGGGACGTTTCCTAAACATTACACAGAAAAGGAAAAAAGTAACCAGCACAATTTGCATCTGAGGATAATGGTACTTACTTAGGTTGCCCTAACTTGTACTTTTCCACTGGTGCAGAAAAGAATGTTTGCCAAAGAATGTCCTTGGGAGTGGTTTGACATATTTTTTCCCTTCTGTTATTTAAGTCAAAGGTATTTAATGTAAGCAATTCAGCTGTGAGCTGGAATGTGTGATGAGTCTTTTCACCTCGTGCGGAACCCAAGGCGTGAACGTTCTCAGTTTCAGCCCCTCAGGTGTGCAAGCTGATGGGGGTTTTCGGTGGAGGTGGTTGTTTTTAAAGTCTACACACTTGTCAGCAAGTTGGCTGGAAAAACTTGTCTGGGGACTGAAAGGCCTTAATGTGTGTTGCCCATGTGTTCATTCATTCATTCATTGATGATTTACTATAGACCCAAGGTGGGGACTTCCCAGCTGGCTTAAGTGTTAAAGAACCCGCCTGCCAATGCAGGAGACGCAAGGAGGAGACATGGGTTCCATCCTGTGGGAAGATTCCTTGGAGGAGGAAGATCCCTTGGAGGAGGAAATGGCAACCCACTGCAGTATTCTTGCCTGAAAAACCAATGGACAAGAGGAGCCTGGTGGGCTACAATCCATGGGGTCACAAAGGATCAGACATGATTTAACACATGCATGTTAAATCAAGTTAAAACCAGGTATATTTTGAGGATATAAATATGGGACATACTTCCCCCAGAGACTCCCAGACTTACTGAGTTCTCAGAACATATTTAGATTGACCATCCGTTCAACGTCAATCAATTGACAATGAATTCAACCCGTTCAAGTCATCCAATCAGTCAATTCAAGTAGTTTTTTGAATGTCCATCAACAGATATGCAGTATAACTGAGTTAATTCTTTAACTGAATAAAAATGGTGGATTTAAAAAAAATGAACCTTAGAGATTTTGTTTCTGGATGATTTGAATAGTTTGTACCTGCCTACACATTGAGGCCTCCCATGCTCCTCTGAGCCCAGTCTGGGCCTCTCCCAGTTTGGTGGCTCTCTATCAGGCTACTGGGGGCACGTCGTCTCCATGCAGGTTACACAGCACAGAGCAAGGGAACTTGCTGTCACCAGGGCTCTCTGACTGCTCTGCTGCTCCTTCACCCTCCGTTCCCCTTGAAGCAGGATAAAGAGCACACATTCCTAAGGCAGAGTTGTTCCCAGGGTACAATTGTCATCCATCACTTCCCGCCGGAAAAATGTAAATATGTGCTGGCCGATAGTGGCGTTATTTATTATCCTAGGCTTCGATACGGATTTGAGCAGGAGCGGCTGGCTGCTGGCCAAGCTTATTTGCGGGATCCCCTGGGAGGCTTTGCTGGGTGGGCAGAGCTGGGGCTGGAGGTGATGCCTGGGGCAAACGCAGGAGCTCTTGCAGCTGAGAACGGCCCTGGGTCTTTGCCATCAAGGCTGTACATCGTTGGGGTGCAGCAGAGGTGGCTGCCACCCTGGAAATAGGTTCTTGGAGGCTGTCCATGTTGAGAAGGCTGGAGCCTGGTTCCTTGTGATGTCCAGACTCTGGTCACTGGGGCTGGGGTGGGAACTGACCAGCGTCCTTGGTGTTGACTGATGAGGCACATGGTGGTGGATTGTGGTGGGTGGTGTCCTTGGACCCAGGAGACCATCACTTACCTGGCTGAATGTTTGTTTCACTGGATCAGTTGTGCTGGCTTCCTGAGTGCACCCCTGTGCTACCTATGGAGCTAATGCTTTGGAATCCTCGGGGCCCCCCAACGCTGCACCACCGCCCCCTCCCCCCGCCCCCAGTCTGCCATCTACAATATTAAGAGGCAGACAGTTTCCCAGGTGGGGCAGGAAAAGGCAGCAAAAGCTCAACCCTCTCTCCTCTGCTTGAGCTGCCAGGGCCCGGCAGCATGAGCCCTGTCATCCCTGCACAGACCTCGGTGCTATAGCATGTTCGGCACCATTTTCCCATCTGTAAAATGGGAATCACGAGCCCACTGCATGGGGCGACTGTGAGAGGAAAATGAGGAGCCAGGTGCACGGCTCAGTCTCCCTGAAGTGCAGCTTTTAATGCTACTGGGTTGGCCAAAATGTTTGTTTGGGTTTTTCAGAAGCTGTTATGGCAAAACCCTAACAAACTTTTTGTCAACTTGATATTTCTGATGGTGCGATGGTCCATTCTGGAGGGTTAGGGTGTAGATGAGCAAACCCTGATGAGAGGGCAAAAGGCCAGAGCCCTGCTAAGGATGCAGGCAGGTGAGGGTGGGAGTGAAGGGGAGAGGCAGGGCCAGGCCGGATGAATTAAGCGTGCTGGGTGAATCCCTGCGGAGTTTGGTCAAAGTGAGGGCGTGGTGTCAGGAGCACCTGTTACAGGACTCCCTAAGGTGCAGTGTGGGGAGAAAAGAAACTAGGATTCGTTTCAGCTGAAACAGTTTTGAGTACTGTGTACACCACATGAGAAACGTGGCCATAATACAGCTTGGTCTCTGCGCTTCGACGGTCCCACTGAAGGAGAAGGGACTGACTTGGCACAAGTACCTGCCCAGCAGCAGACAGATGGGCATGTGTAACGACAGCATGGAGAAACCAATCTGAGCAGAGGGCAGCAGGAGGTGAGCCCCAGAGCTCTGGAGTGGAGGAGGGAAGGCTGGAGGGCTCCTAGAATCTTCCTGAAGATGCAGGGGCCCCAAATTAAAAGATTTTCATATGTGGATGCAGTCAAGTGACTCGCAAGCTTCCACTAATGAAGGATGTTTCTCTTCCTTCCGTTATTGTTCTCAGAGGTGTTTATCATGGCTCTGTGCACCCAGAAGGTACACAGCAGACCTGTTTATATGTGAATGGATGAGCCTAATACAAAATACATTCCTAATTCAAGTAATGGTTGTCATCAAGGTGAACTTGCTTTCAGAGAATGTTGGACAGGATGGCAGAACATGCTTAAGGATGTGTGTTTTCTTTTTGGCCATTTCCCTGGTAGATTTTCCAGGGAGCAGATTAGCTCTGCCCCCTCCAGAAAAGCCAGGGTCTCCTAGTGGTACCTGTCAGGGAGGTGATGTAATCCAGGGACATAATCAACTGCCTCCCAGCCAGACAAGCAAGCAGTTAGCACGTCTGGTGGCTCCAAGGGCTCTAAACAGATGTAGGTGACGTTCTTTGGAATATGTCTGTGTTACAGATGTGGATGAGTGTGCAACGGATTCCCACCAGTGTAACCCTACCCAGATTTGCATCAACACCGAAGGAGGCTACACCTGTTCCTGCACGGATGGCTACTGGCTACTCGAAGGCCAGTGCTTAGGTAATACAGAAGCTCTTGAAAGTGAATGATTGCCTGGGGGTATTGTGAATTGTGGTCATGGCTGGGTGGCCTAAGGGCAATGGGCTTTTCTTTGGGGTTGGGGGTGGCAGAAGACCGTTGAGCTGACATGGAGCACCACCCTTTAAGATCACTTGTCACCATCACCGCATCACGGCATGTCATCACCAGGGATATTTTCCCCCACTTTCTTATTTTTGGGCTTCTCTGATTGCTCAGTTGGTAAAGAATCTGCCTACAATGCAGGAGACTCCGGTTTGATTCCTGGGTCAGGAAGATCCACTGGAGAAGGGATAGGCTACCCACTCCAGTATTCTTGGATCTACCCAATCCAGTATTCCCTCATGGCTAAGCTGGTAAAAAATCTGCCTGCAATGCAGGAGACCTGGGTTAGATCCCTGGGTTGGGAAGATCCCCTAGAGAAGGGAAAGGCTACCCACTCCAGTATTCTGGCCTGGAGAATTCCATGGACTGTATAGTCCATGGGGTCGCAAAGAGTCGGACATGACTGAGCCACTTTCACTTTCTCTTATTTTTATTATGATAACGGTGGTGGTTTACTCACTAAGGTGTATCTCTTGCAACCCAATGGACTGTGGCCTTCCAGGTTCCTCTGTTCATGGGATTTCCCAGGCAAGAATATTGGAGTGGGTTGCCATTTCCTTCTCCAGGGGATCTTCCCAACCCACAGATCGGATCTGCATCTCCTGCATTGCAGGTAGATTCTTTACCACTGAACCACCAAAACATGTTTTTGTCCAGTCCCAAATGCAGACTTGTGGTAAATCCAAGCTTGCGGCAGCCTGGCTCCCTGCTGTTGACAGTTGGGATCGATCCATCATGGCTGCAGCTGCTTACCCTGCTTTTCAGGTGCTGAGCCTTGCGGTCTTCCTCCCTTTGGCTGCCCTGTTTATATAGAGTCTAATAAAGACTCTGCCAGGATAGGAAGGTGCTTTTCAGGCCTTCGTCACTGCCTCTCCATCATCAGAATTTTTTAATGTAATTTTTAAAGGTTCATATTTGGTCTTACCTAGACCTTTTTTTCTGCCTTTGGAAATTTATAACAGAGGCAGGAAGTGGTAGAGGTGAGGGTTATTCTGTCCCTAATTAGAAATCCTACCGATACAAGGGAGTGCTTGCTTTGTCACAGAAATGTCCCAGGTTTCAAATGTAAATCAGGGGATTCAGATCTAACATCATCTCCTTCCAATACCCCACCATATCCCCCACCCCATGCCCACCCGTCTAGCTCTGGTCTTTTTTAAGAAGTCAGTCAGCACCTATTGAGAATTTTCTCCCTTGCAGTTGGCATCGGCTATATGATCCTTCTGTTTATTTTTACTGGAGGGCTATTTTTCTTTCTTCCCCTCTAGTCTTTGGTTTAGCCAAGTGCACGCATTCATAACAATCTCTAGTTGTCACTGCAATTTCTCTTTCTAGGGTGTGATTTCTTTGCTGTTTCTTGGAAAAGCCCTTCTAGTTTAAAGTCTCAAGACACTGCTGTTGCCTGAAAGTCAGTCCTGGAGGTGCTAAGAAATAAATCCAAACAACATCATGGAAACAAACAGACAAAAAGATTCTTTTTTCCCGTTTTCTCTTGATTGAAACTGTGTTGAGGTCTCCTCTAGAGCCCTGCCCAAAGGGGCCTGACAAGCCAGCCTGGACCTCACTTGGTTCTCCTTTCCAGGCCCCGAAGAGTTGGCTGCACATGGGCATGTGTGAATATGATGATTGCTTTGCATTTTAACCAACCTCAGCTATTATGGAAAATCTGAGGCCACTGATTTGAACATAAGCAGATCAGTGTGAGTTATTTGTATGGGAACTCAATATGTAGCATTTCAGAGCTGGAAGGGATGTTATATATTATGTCATCCACCTTTTATAGAGTTGGAAACTGAGACGCATAGAGGAGGAACATGTTGGACAAAGAGTTCAGTTCAGTTCAGTTCAGTCACTCAGTCGTGTCTGACTCTTTGTGACCCCATGAATCGCAGCACGCCAGGCCTCCCTGTCCATCACCAACTCCCGGAGTTCACTGAGACTCACGTCCATCAAGTCAGTGATGCCATCCAGCCATCTCATCCTCTGTCGTCCCCTTCTCCTCCTGCCCCCAATCCCTCCCAGCATCAGAGTCTTTTCCAATGAGTCAACTCTTCACATGAGGTGGCCAAAGTACTGGAGTTTCAGCTTTAGCATCATTCCTTCCAAAGAAATCCCAGGGCTGATCTCCTTCAGAATGGACTGGTTGGATCTCCTTGCAGTCCAAGGGACTCTCAAGAGTCTTCTCCAGCACCACAGTTCAAAAGCATCAAATCTTCGGTGCTCAGCCTTCTTCACAGTGCAACTCTCACATCCATACATGACCACAGGAAAAACCATAGCCTTGACTAGACAGACCTTTGTTGGCAAAGTAATGTCTCTGCTTTTGAATCTGCTGCTGCTGCTAAGTCGCTTCCGTCGTGTCCGACTCTGTGTGACCCCATAGACGGCAGCCTACCAGGCTTCCCCATCCCTGGGATTCCCCAGGCAAGAACACTGGAGTGGGTTGCCATTTCCTTCTCCAATGCATGAAAGTGAAAAGTGAAAGTGAAGTCTGTCAGTCATGTCTGACTCTTAGCGACCCCGTGGACTGCAGCCTACCAGGCTCCTCCGTCCATGGGATTGTCTAGGCAAAAGTACTGGAGTGGGGTGCCATTGCCTTCTCTGTTGAATATGCTATTGGGTCTAAAATCTGTGTCCTATTTTTCAGTCCATTTTTTTCCACCACCAGGGGGTGCTAGAGAAGACCAGGTGACTGGGACGCACAGGCCGGATTGCAGAGACCAGAAGGAGATGGCAACCCACTCCAGTGTTTTTGCCTGGAGAATCCCAGGGACGGGGGAGCCTGGTGGGCTGCCGTCTATGGGGTCACACAGAGTCGGACACGACTGAAGTGACTTAGCAGTAGCAGCAGTTGGGGCCAGGAAACCCCTCCCCGTCTGAGTAGGGACAGTAACTGGGACATTCCTCCCCCAGGAGGGTTGTTCTTATTCACAGAGCATGAAGCTTCAGGAAGGATGCTCCTAGAGGCCTAATTGGTGCTGCACGCACAGTCTGCTTACAATTGACATCCAAAGTGAGGACCTTTCCCCAAGAAGAAAGGAAATGGAGAAGGAAATGGTAACCCACTCCAGTATTCTTGCCTGGAGAATCCCATGGACAGAGGAGTTTGGTGGGCTACAGTCCACAGGTCGCAAAGAGTCGGACACGACTGGGCGACTTCACTTTCACTTTCCCCAATATGGCTAAACTTGTGCCTTCTGCTGGCCAAACTCTTCTTTTGCTTTCAAGGTGCAAGTTCCATAGCCATCCACCACCCTTTCTGCATGACTTTGGAGGTATTGCCTTTGCAGAAAAAGAATGGCCAGGAGATTGCCTTTCCTCCAAGCCACCCCTAAGGCAGAAGATGCCCTGTTTTCCCCCTCTGCCTCTCTGGGCTTGGGGATGCACCCAACTGCACCCACATAAGAGTCAGGACCAGCAACTGCACAAGTCAGTGTGCTTTCCATGTGGGAGCTGCATACCACTCAGTGGGCGGTGGGGTGAGCCAGGTTAAAAGTAGCTGCCATTCAGAGATAAAACAGACTGACAAGGGCAGGGCACAGCTTCTGAGGTGGGCTGAACAATGAGTAATGTGGAGGTGGGGTCCCTTCTGGCAGTTGTTCAGTCATTCAGTCTTGTCCAATTCTTTGTGACCCTATGGATTGCAGCTCACCAGGCTTTCCTGTCCTTTACTCTCTCCTGGAGTTTGCTCAAACTTATATCAATTGAGTCAGTGATGCCATCCAACCATTTCATCCTCTGTCACCCCCTTCTCTTCCTGCCCTCAATCTTTCCCAGCGTCAGAGTCTTTTCCAATGAGTCAGCTCTTCTCATCAGCAACAAAGTACTGGAGCTTCAGCATCAGTCCTTCCAATGAGGAACTACTGCTTTCTGGCAGTAGGTGGTAGAAGCCAGGCACAGAGAAAAGTTCTAAGCTGGTCTTCAAAACCCTGAGTGGATCCTGGTTCCAAAGGAACTGGGATACCATAGGGGGAGCGTTTAGGAGGAGTTGAGCATGAAATAGGGACCCATTATAGCTATAAGTCAAGTGAGAGCTTAGTCCCCACCTGGAGGCTTCATTCAAAACATCCTATCTTGCAGGAGTGGTTTCTCTAGCCCATCAGCCTGGGGTGTTGGGAAGTGCTTTCCTATAACCTCAGACTCCCCACAGACTGGCACATGTCAGCCTGGCTCTGCTAAAAGGAACCATTCACCCACATAGCTGCTTGCTCAAGAAAGGCTGGTTGTAGTTTGAAAAAGGTGTATTTATCCAGAGTTTTATGGCTGCTGTGCTACAAGGAGGAGATTCAAGGCGAACTCCAGCATTCTTGTGCTCCTGGGTTCACAGGTCTCCAGACTGCAGTGCTCCCCAGCTTGGCCTAGCCGGTACTCAGTCTTGTTCCCAACAGCCAGACATATTCATTATTTATTATTATTTTTAGAGAAATGATTATTTATTTGGCTGTGTCAGGTCTTAGTTGCATCATGCGGGGTCTTTCGTTGAAGCAGACAGGCCTGGTTGTGGCGAGTGGCGGCTTCTCTAGTTGTGGTGCGAGCATTGAATTGCCCTATGATGTTTGGGATCTTAGTTCCCTGATCAGGGATTGAACTCATGTCCCCCGCATTACCAGGTAGATTCTTAACCACTGAATCACCAGGAAGGTCCCCATATTCATTATTAGGGGAGCTGGCAAAGAGCCTACAGGAACCAGGCTATGGAATCCTTTTACACTTTAACTTGTCCGTTCCCAGGGCAGTGACATGCTTCTGTAGAATCTTAGAGCGACTGTCAGGGTTGGATCCATCTTAGTGTTAAGTCTTAGATTTGGATGAAATCCTAGAGGTCACCTGGACCAACGTTCCTCTCTAAGCAAAAAATTTTTTTCTGCAACTTTCAAGATAGGTTCAGGTGTTCACAAGACTGAGACAGGTCAGGGAGGATGGTGGGGAGATTGAGCCTGGAATCCAGAAGGTTGTTTCCCTCCCTGAGGCTTAGTCTGTGCTGTCTTTGCGTTAGCTCCCCTTCGCTTCCCTTTATGGATCCTGTTCCAGAAGAAACGGGCAGTAGTGATGCTGGGGGTGGCATCGGTGATGGAGAAGAAATATCTTACCTTGCTTGCAATTCTGTTTCCAGACATTGATGAATGTCGTTATGGCTACTGCCAGCAGCTGTGTGCGAATGTTCCCGGATCTTATTCCTGTACATGCAACCCTGGTTTTACCCTCAACGAGGATGGAAGGTCTTGCCAAGGTATGTGATGTGAATGATAACTTGAACACAGTGTGAAACCCTAGATGCTGTCTTCTTCAGAGTCTGACAGCTTATGTCGGTGGGAAACGCCGTTGTTAAAGTGTATTTCTACTCACTGCCCACTCATGCCGTTGCTTACAGAAACCTGAGATCCTAACTGAGCTTATGTGAAACATGTCAGGATGTACTCTGCGCATTTACTGAGATTAGAACCACATCATCCACCAGCTGGGAGCTTACGATTTCATGGATTTGCTTCTCTCTGTGTATCCGCTGTCCACAAGTAGCCTTGCCAACATTTTTGATCAGTCAGAAGCTTTCTCACATGTCCTCTTAGCCTGACTGACTTCAACTCCCAAGGCCCGAAGAGGGATAAAGAGAGAGGGCTCCTGATTCCTGATGAATTGCGAGGTATTCACATACACTTTATGCAAGGGTTTCACAGGCAACTTTTAAAAAATAATAATTTTCTTCATTTATTTTACTTTTGGCTGTGCAGGGTCTTCGTTGCTGCACAGGCTTTTTCTAGTTGCAGCAAGCAGGAGCTACTCTCTAGCTGTGGTACATGCACTTCTCATCGTGGTGGCTTCTCTTGTTGCAGAGGGCGTGCTCTAGGGCTTGGGGGTTTCAGGAGTTATGGCACACGGGATGAGTTGCTTAGTGCCATGAGAGATCTTCCTGGATCAGGGATGGAACCCTTGTCTCCTGCATTGGCAGGCAGATTCTTTACCCCAGGGTCACCAGGGGAAGCCCCACAGGCAACTTCAATGCCTGTCATTATAGCTTTCCCTTGTCCATGCTAGGAGGGCCTATTATTTTAAAGAGTAATAGGATGGTGATGGTGGTAACTTCCCTTACAACCCGACATTCCCCGCAGTAACAGAATGAAACAAAGGCATTTTCTGACTTTCACATGATCGCGTCACATACTGATAAGTAAGAAAAACAAGTTCCAGGCTTATGGCAGTTTCCAGCTGAAGGTATCTTCTGCTCAGGAAGTGAACAGGGGACTTAAGACCCAAAGAATTAGCGCAAGTCCTGCCTGGCCCCCAGCTCCCCACCCGCAGCCCCCAGCCCGGGGCCTCCAGTCCCTGGCAGCTGCCCCATCCAGGGTGGAGACAGCGCCAGAGACTCAGAATGAGGTCTTTGTTTGGAGCCTGCCACCAGCTTTTGCAGGATCCATTTCCTTGTCACAGCACTCGAGGTCTGGCTGGCAGGCTCCTGGCCAGCTAGTTGGAGGATATTATGTCTCCATTAGTTTAATCGTATCTAAATCATTGAGTAAACAGGAAGGCATCAGCGTTAAAGAGCTGGATCCTGGATTCTTTGTCAGTCTCTCTTCCAAAGCTGGTTCTGCTGATTGTTCCAAGAAGTCTCGACTGTGTTCCTCTCTCCAGGAGAGGTCATTTTCTTCTGAGAGCAGAGGCTGGCCTAGGAGGTTGAGGGAGCTGATTGGGCAGGGGAGCAGGCGCCTGGCTCCTTTGCTGCTGTGATAAGTGGCTTAGCGCAGATGCAGGCTTCTCCATGCCAGGGCTGGAGGTTTGAGATGCCAGCCCCTCCTAAGGCACAGCCATGCACAGAGAAGCCCAAAGGCCCTTGTGTCCCATGGAGAGCATCCTCTGACAAGGAGCAGTTAACATACCTGGCAGTGTGAGAAAGCAACAGACACAGCACCCAGGCCTGGATGCAGGCACTCAGCCACTGGGATATTGCATCAGCAGGGCCCACGGTGACACAGGATGTGACAAACTCCAGCGAGCTTTTGTATTCCTAACACCTCAAGCAAGGTAGAGGGCTTTGCCCTCGTCAGAGGATTGTCCCATTTGTTCATTTCACTGAGCCCCAACAATAGCCTTGTGAGGTAGGCAGGGCAGATGAGGAAATCAGGCTTCAAAGAGGTTAAGCAACGTGGCCAGAGTCACACAGTTAGGTGGTGGCAGAAAGGAGCGTAAGGCCCAAGAGTCCAGTCGTCCTGTCCAGCAGGTTGGAGTGGGCAGCGGGTCTGCTCTCACAGGATTCAGAAGGGCCCTTGGGTATGTGTGGAGGGCAGGGCCGGCCAGAGAGGGCCACCAGGGTCCTGGGGGCAGAAGTGCAAGTAGCTGAAGCTGTAAGAGGGCAGGTCTTGAGCTTGCTCTCCTTGCACAGCCAGCTTCTGGCTGGAAGCTGAGGACTCGAGCCCTCCTTCTCCTTGGTGCAGTCCTGCCTGGACAGCCTGGCATCACAACATTTTCCTGGCCTCCTGGGTGGACAGCCTCTAGACTTCCTTTGCACCGGTGGAGACTGGCATCTCCCTGGACTCGCCCTGCATGGCCATCTTTTTTTTTTTTTTTTTTTTTTTCCGCTCTGAAAGTTTCAAAGATGCCAGGATGTGGGAGCTATGTGGATATGGGCTTGCCCTCTTCAGTAAGGAAAACTTCTCAAGCCACTTCTCTTTTAATTCTGAAAGCATTCAAATCTCTATTAAGAGTCTGAAGAGGTTTACCTGGACTTTGAAAGGGATAGAAATTTTCTCAGCTGGCACTTCGGTCATTGTCATATGGAGTATCAGGGAGAGGAGTTTAAAATGGGTCAGCCAATGCCATTGTACCAATGGCTCCCTCCTTGCCTCCCCTTCTCTGAGCTCTGCAGAATGAATCCTGTATATTGTGGAAAGACCCTTGACTCATGTCCCATTTTCAACTGTGCCCTTGCTAGCCTGGGGACTTGGGCACATCTCTCAACTTCAAAACCAAGATAAACATCTTTGTTGATGTATAATTGACATAGATGAACTGCACTGTTAAAGGCACACGATTTCATGCACTTTGACATACATGTATCCCCACGAAACCATCGCCAGCTCAAGGCAGTGAATATCCCACGTGTGTGTGCTAAGTCGCTTCAGTCGTGTCCGACTTTTTGCAACCCTATGGACTGTAGCCTGTCAGGCTTCTCTGTCCATGGGCTTCTCCAGGGGAAAATACTGGAGTGGGTTACCATGCCCTCCTCCAGGGGATCTTCCAGATGCTGGGATCAAACCCTCATTTCTTATGTCTCCTGCATTGGCAGGTGAGTTCTTTACCATTGGTGCCACCTGGGAAGCCCAATGAATATCCCATCACTCCTTAAAGTTTCCTTGTGCCCTTTTGTGGTTCTCTCCTTAACCTACTGAACCTGTAACATGGGGTGATGGTCCTGAGCCCAGGCTGTAAGGATTCGGTGAGTACGAGATCCTTCTGTAATAATCAGTGACATTATTTAAGTCCATCTATCATAGTCAGCTCAGGCTGCCATGATAAAATATTATACCATAGACCGTGGTGGCTTAGACAACATAAATTTACTTTCTCCCAGTTGTGGAGGCTGAAAGTCCAAGGTGAAGTTACCAGCATGATTGGCTGCTTGGGTGCTTCTTGGCTTGTAGGTGGCCACTTTCCCCCTGTCATCACACAACAGAAAGAGCAAGAGCAAGAGCTCCAGTGATTCTTTTCATAAGGGCCCCACCTTTATGAGTTCATTTAACCTTAATTACCTCCCAAAGGCCCCATCTCCAAATATCATCACATGTGGGGATGAGGGTTTCAACATATGAATTTTGGAGGGGACACAGTTCAGTCCACAGCAATAGTGAATAGTTATTTTTTGTAAATTATCATGCTTATTTACCTCTTTATCTGAAACTTCAAAGTCAGTGGGGGTGAGGTAAGAGCTAATTGGGGATGAGAAGGAGCAGATGTAGCTTAGAAATTCCTGTTGGCGAGCCTTGGAGAGTGGACTTCCTTGGAGGTGTAAACGTGTACATGTCTGCACACGTATATGATACGTATACATGCCATTTCCACCCTTCCTAACTTGCAGCCCCAGAGGGGATGTATGGATGGAGCCCATGCTTCTTCAGTGAACCCTTGGGGTCTGAGCTCTCCATCTGACAGGTCTTAGTGGAGATCCTTGGTATCTGTGGATCTGGTTTCCTGGTGGTAGTGGATTTTGTTGCTGGTGCATCCTTCTGCCGAGTTAATACAAACGTTCTCTTGTGGGAATGGTCAGTGATATGCTTTTGTTTTTCACAGACGTGAATGAGTGTGCAACTGAGAATCCCTGTGTACAAACCTGCGTCAACACCTACGGCTCTTTCATCTGCCGCTGCGACCCAGGATATGAACTTGAGGATGATGGCGTTCATTGCAGTGGTAATGAGCTTGGCTTTGGAGACTTCCACTTGTCCTAGGGGCACTGGGACAGGGGTTTCTTCACAGGTGTTTCCTCTTGTTTCCCAGACAGATTTCCAGTTTGGGACATTTTCCAGTGCAGCGGGGTTACAACCACACAAAACAGATGAGTCACTTCCCAAAGGTGGCATGCAACTGCACATCCCTTGTCATTTGACCCTTAATGCAAAAATCAGTGAAGCTAACTTTTAGGATCTGACATGGGGTTGAAGAGGAAGACGAATTGCCTAATTTTACATGCTGGTTTGAGTTATCTGTCTTCACCCAGCACTGAGTCAAGTCATGGGAATAGGGCAGATAGTACTAATAGAATGATAGCAGGAATAAAAGCAAGTGTCACAGGGTAGGGTTGGGAGGGGGAGTGTTGAATGAATGAGATTATGTATGTAAACTATTAAAATCTCTATAGTCAGTGCCTAACTTCAGACCTGGCACATCATGAACATGCAGTAACTAGTTTTCAAATCAACTAATGAATGATTGGATGTTGAATGAATAAAATCTTAATTTATTGTGAGAACACAGATGGCTCAGTTGACCTTTTGTAAATTCTTTCCAAGCCCAGGAAGCTATGACTCTTGGCTCATGCTAGCTTGTGGACTCATATAATTATCTTAGAAACTTGTAAACTCCAGTAAACTCCTTGGGAATAGGAGTAGCTTCTTACTCCTATCTGTTCCTGTAGCATTCTGCAGAGGGCCATGTATAGTTCATTCTTTGCTTCATTTTTCCTTCTCTTCTTTCTTTTCCTGTTTTTTGGTAAATGTTGACTTAAACTCCATTCTATTCAGTTTTAGCATCATCAGCAATTGTGAAGGAGCACAGTCCAAATTAATGATGCTTCACTGTATTTTTCAAAACCAGTGGGCCATATCCTAGAGTGTGAAAATCTTTTTGTCCTCCAGAATAGAAAGTTTCCTAATCCTGGATTTCATCGTAACAGGAACTGACCCAGGCCATGAATGGAACTTGTGTGATAGCTTCAGATAGAACTAGAGTGTTTTGGGGACAGAATTCTCTGAAACAAACGAGCTCTTCTCCCCAGAGCCTGGAAAGATAGAGCCACAAGTAGGCAGTTACAGAGAGCCGTAGGCCGATTAAATGTCAGTCCCAGAAATAGTCGTAAGATACCCTCAGGCATAAAAAGCTACTTTCTTCCTAGATTTCAATCCCCGTCTCTCTCCACCTCCTGTAGTGCTCCTTTGGGGAATCTGGGCTAAGGAACTAAGAGGTGAAAAGTTTAGCATTACGCGATGGGGTCATTCATTTTTGGAGAATTGTCTGCACATCCACAAATGTGACCACCTGCAGAGAAGGTGTGAGAGAGACTGTGGAGTCAGACGAAGCCAATTTCAAATTCTAGCTCTCCCGTTCAGTACTTTCCCTGGCCAAGTCACTTCCTGAGCCTCAGTTTCCTCATTTGTTAAAAAACAAACCAACCAACAAACACCTTCACGGGCAGTCATAAAGGTGAATGAGCTGGGGGACCTCAGTGTCATTTGTGTTAACTTACTTTCTCTAAGCCTAAGTGTAAGAAACTTTTGGTTTTTCAAGAAGCCATCCTTGGTGTTTTGGCAAAGATTTTCAGTTGACTCGCTTTAACCAAAATGGTCATCTTTTTCCCCATATTCGTAATGATGCACACTTTCTGAAATCTTTAGGTAACCCCTGTCCACTGTGGGCCTGGGCTTCCCTGATGGCTCAGCAGGTAAAGAATCTGCCTGCAATGCACGAGACACGGGAGACATAGTTTTGATCCCTGGGTCAGGAAGATCCCCTGGAGGAGGAAAATGGCGACCCACTCAAACATTCTTACCTGAAAAATCCCATGGACAGGACAAATCTCCCCTCTGCTGAGAAGCCTGGAGGGCTATAGTCCATGGGGTTGCAGAGAGTCAGACAGGAGTTGCGGGGATGTTTGCTGGGAGCTTGTTGTCTGTCCCTTCCTACTTACTCCCTTTCTGTGCTGCTTGTTTCCCGGCCGGGAACTGTGACCTTTGCTGTGTTGTTCCAGCTGCTGTGGCCCCTCCGTGCAGCCCCATGTCCCTTAGAGATTTGCTAAGTGAGCTGACCCAGGAAACCATGATGGAGTCTCATGTGGATGCTTGAAACTGTGCTCCTTGCCAGAAACTGGCCTGTATTTCATTTTTATTCCTGCTTCAATCTTTAATAGTAATTTTTATTGGAGTCTAGTTGCTTTACAATGTGTTCATTTCTGCCATATGGCAAAGTGAACCAGCTGTATGTATACACATATCCCCTCTTTTTTGGACTTCCTTTCCATTTAGGTCACCACAGAGCACTGAGGAGAGTTCCCTGTGCTATGCAGTCTGTTCTCGTAAGCTATTTATTTTATACATAGTAGTGTATATACATTAATCCCAGTCTCCCAATTCTTCCCATCCCTATCTTCCTCCCTTGGTATCCATACATTTGTTCTCTATGTCTGTGTCTCCATTTCTGCTCTCCAAATAAGATCATTTATACCATTTTTCTAGATTCCACATATATGCATTAACATATGATATTTCTTTCTGACTTACTTCACTTACTTATTGTTGTTCAGTTGCTCAGTAGTGTCCGACTCTGCAAACCCATGGACTTAGCACACCAGGCTTCCCTGTCCTTCACTATCTCCCAGAGTTTGCTCAAACTCATGTCCATTGAATCGGTAACCTCTGTGAGCCTCACCCTCCCCTCTGTTGAGTATGGTTAGTAATAGCACCTCTTTCTAGGGCTGAGGTGAAGATTGAATGCCATCTACCCATCTCATTCTCTGTCGTCCCCCTCTCCTGCCCTCAATCTTTCCCAGCATCAGGGTTTTTTCCAAAGAGTTGGCTCTTCACATCACATCACATCACATCAGGTGGCCAAAGTACTGGAGCTTCAGCTTCAGCATCAGTCCTTCCAATGAATATTCAGGACTGATTTCCTTTAGGATGGACTGGTTGGAGCTCCTTGCAGTCCAAGGGACTCTCAAGCATCTTCTCCAACACCACAGTTCAAAAGCATCAATTCTTTGGCGCTCAGCCTTCTTTACAGTCCAACTCTCACATCCATACGACTACTGGAAAAACCATAGTTTTGACTAGATGGAACTTTGTTGGCAAAATAATGTCTCTGCTTTTAAATATGCAGTCTAGGTTTGTCATAACTTTTTTTCTCTAGGTCCATTGCATTTCTGCTTATGGAGGATGGAGCCACAGTCCTTAGTAAAGTCTGGGGATTGTGACTCTAACATAAGCAGAGGGGTCTGTTAGGTGGAGGTGGTTGCTCTCTTTCCATCTGCAGTGGGGCGCGCCCCAGCCAGGGAACTTCCCAAGCCCAGGACTCCCCAGATCCACCGATTTGGAGTCCAATTCAGGCAGGATGTATTCAGAGAGACATTATGGCATTGTGTTTATGAGTATAGAATCCGGAGGTTGGCTGGCCAGGTTCAAATCCCAGCTTTACTGCTTACTCGTTATCTGTAAATTTAGTCAAAGTCCCTAACCTTGGGGCTTCCCTGGTGGTCCAGTGATTAAGACTCTGTGCTTCCAATGCAGGGGGCAGATTTGATCCCTTGTTGGGGAATTAAGATCCCACATGCCGCATGGCGTGGCCAAAAAGTAGAAAAAAAAAGTTACCTAATCTCTGTGAGCCTCAATCTCCTCTCTGTCAAGTATGGTTAGTAATAGCACCCCTTTCTAGGGCTGAGGTGAGGATTGAATAAGATGAGGCGTGTAGCGCATGTAACCCAGGGCTTGGTACACAGCGAGCTCTCAGGAAATGACAGGTTTTACCACTGCCTTCTACTAAAGGTATGAATGGAATCTACACGCTTAACAGAAATAAACAGGACACTCTGTTAGGATGGCTGGGGCCAAGACCAGACTCTACGAGGCTCCCCAGGGAGCGGGAGTGGGCAGGACAGAGCAGATCTGACTCACCAAGCGTGCTTTAACTTTTCAAAGCAGCATCTCAGTTCTGCTGGCTCGTAACCCATCGCCTGGAGGCCCCTGGGAGAGAAGGAAAGGAGTTTTTCCTTCTCAAATGTGAGAGACAGCAGGCATGTAACACAGGAATTATCGCATAGTGGAGGAGCAGCCTCCCATGCGCTGACACCCTCTCTGGGTGATTCCAGAGAGCAATCCGAGGACATGTCACATGGGGAAGTCAGTGAAAGCAAGTTTTCGGGAACACAACAAATGAAAGAAAAACATGTTTTCTTTGGCGTGCTTATCGCGTGAGGCTCAAATGGGGGTTCTCTTGCCAAACGCTGTGTGTGATGAAGAGTTGGCTTTTGTGGAGCGCCTGCTTTTGTATCCCTGGCCACAGTCTACAAGTTCAATGGCTCCCTCTTCAGGTCCCCACCTCTGTGGCTGGAGAGTGGCCCAGCGCCAGGTCCTACATCCCAAGGACCACCTGAGGCAGGCGGGCCACCCCATGCCACACAGAGTTTTCCCTTTCCAGGAAGTTTTTAGTATTTATTTATTTATTTGGCCATGCCAGGGCTTAGTCGCAGCACACAGACTCTTCGATCTTCATTGCAGCATGTGACATCTTTAGTTGCAACATGTGAAATCTAGTTCCTGGACCAGGGATGGAACCTGGGCCTCCTGCATTGGGAGGACAGAGTCTTAGCCACTGGACCACCAGGGAAGTCCCTCAGGGAGGTTTTTGGATACAATGAAGTTTTAATAAAATTCACCCCCCCTGGCCTTCTGGAGATGTCCCTTTTAGTTGTGATTTTAGGAATAATATTGTTTCTCAACTTGTGGGCGATTAGAGGGGAGTTGGCACTGGTAACTGGGGCTTCCCAGGAAGCGCTAGTGGTAAAGAACCTGTCTGCCAATGCAGGAGACATAAGAGGCGTGGGTCTGATCCCTGGGTCAGGAAAATCCCCGGAGGAGGGCATGGCAACCCACTCCAGTATTCTTGCCTAGAGAATCCCATGGACAGAGGAGTCTGGCGTGCTGCAGTCCATGGAGTTGCAAAGAGTCAGACATGACTTAGTGACTAAATAACAACAAGGCACTGGTAAAGTTGCCCTTTCAGAAGACTAGGTCCAGTGAATGTGTTTTTTAGGTCTGGGGAAGAGCTCTGTACCCAGAAAACTCCAGCAGACAAACAAATCTCACCTCCAGATGTAGAGGGTAGATTCACCTACAGGGCAAAATGAGACAGTGATGAGTAGATGATGTAGCTGAGCCAGAGGCAAACGGTGTTGGAAGCTTGAGGGAGGTAGAATTTAGCTTCATGAAGGAGAGAATTTTCTACCAATTAGAGCTGTCCAGTTATAAATGGGCTTCCTTGGTAGGTAGTGAGCTCCCCATCACCAGAAGTGTTCAAAAATGAATTGGAAACCTCTTGGCAGAGAAGCTATCCTATGTGTCAGGAGAGTGTGGTTACTATTGTTTGTTGCTTAGTCATGTCTGACTCGTTGCGACCCCGTGGACTGCAGCACACCAGACTTTTCGCTGTCCTTCCCCGTCTCTCTTCGTCATGCTCAGACTCATGTCCATTGAGTCTGTGATGCCATCCAACCATTTCATCCTCTCTCATCCTCTTCTCCCCCTGCCTTCAGTCTTTCCCAGCATCAGGGTCTTTTCCAATGAGTCGGCTCTTTGCATCAGATGGCCAAAGTATTGGAGCCTTAGCTTCATCATCAGTCCTTCCAATGAATATTCAGGGTTGATTTCCTTTAGGATTGACTGATTTGATCTCCTTGCTGACCAAGGAGAGTGTGCAGGCTGGGATAAATAAAGCTAGAATAGCAGTAAGTTCCCATGCCCAGGTAGTTTATGATTATAAATGGCGTGTGTAACTTGTCTCCCCCAGATATGGACGAATGCAGCTTCTCTGAGTTCCTCTGCCAACACGAGTGTGTGAACCAGCCAGGCACGTACTTCTGCTCCTGCCCAGCCGGCTACATCCTGCTGGATGACAACCGGAGCTGCCAGGGTGAGGCTGCTAGAGGGACCCAGCTGGGGGAGGTGTGAGATGGGGCTGGCTCAGGGGGCCACCTGGATGTCTTTGCCTGGGGAAGGTGGCAGGGGTGAGGGTATGAATGGGTGCTGGTGACTCCCAGTGTGACAGGCTCTGGGCAGGATGCCTGGGCTGGTACCTTCCTGCCCTACAACCCCATCCTTTGGCTTCAGAAAGGACAAGGTCACTCTCCTTGCTGGAATGCCCTCTGCAGATACACGCAGCTGGTCCTGCCTTCCCAGGCAGGTCTCTGCAGCCCCTCTGAGGAAGGCTCCAGACCCCACCAGGACCTCTGATGGCCAGGTCATGGTCCATGAGCCGGTTTTCTCATGGTCCCTGGAGAGCAGCCTGGTCAGCCTTTCTCTACCAACTTCCTAGAGAATGGACGCAGGCGGGGGCCACCTGCATCTTCTGACTGCTACATGCCTCAAAGGGTCGTGACCTCCGGCTGTGAAGGGGGTGGGGTCTCCCCAAGATTGGCTGCTCAAGATGCTTTCCAGCCCATGCTCACCTACTGGGGCAGATGGAGGAGGCTGGTAGCTGGGCAACAGATTCATTTTAAGCTCCTTGGACTTGCCTTATCCCAGCACCAAGCAAGAATTCTCCATACAACAGTGCCAAGCAGTAGAAATATATTGTGAGCTATAAATGTGAGCCACATATGTAATTTTAAATGTCCTAGTAGTCACATTAAAACAATAGAAAGAAACAGGTAAAATTAATTTTAGAACATATTTTATTTAGAGCTATATATCTAAAATGTTACCATTCTACTATGTACTCAATATAAAAATTATCAATGCTTTACATTCTTTGGCTTTACTAAGTTTTTGGACTCTGATCTGTATTTTCCACTTCCAGCACATCTCAGTTTAGACTAGTCACATTTCAAATGCTCAGTGGTCACGTGTGGCCGTGGCTGCCATACTGGCTAGTGTAGCTCTATAGAGAGACCCAGGCCGCCTCCATCCCAACTCCCACCCGTCTGGCCCCGGGACCGGCACCTCGGAAGTGCTGCCTGGCTTCAGCCTCTTGTCTATCACGCATTTCAGACATCAACGAGTGTGAGCACAGAAACCACACGTGCATCCTGCAGCAGACCTGCTACAATTTGCAAGGGGGCTTCAAGTGCATTGACCCCATCCGCTGTGAGGAGCCTTATCTGCGGATCAGTGATAAGTAAGTCATGGCTTCCCCTGGGGAGGTGGGAATGTGGATGAGGAGCCTGTTTCAGAAATCTGCCGGTGTGGTGTCAAGGAGAGAGTACCTGCCAGGGTAATGGGAGATGTGGTCTACTGTCTCCTACACAAGGAAAGCCTGGCGTGCTGCAGTCCATGGGGTCGCAAAGAGTCGGACAGCACTGAGCGACTGGACTGAACACAACACATGCGTGCCCCCCTCCCCCGCCACACTTCTTTACCGTTCCCCCGCTTATGCCAGAGCTATATGAAGATTCTCTAGAAAGCTAATCAAGAGGAGAGCTGGGGTTCATGAATCTCCTTTTCCCTTTAATGACTTTGTCCTGGATGTTGTTGCTGTTTTGGTGGATATACAGGGTCTTTAGAGCTGGGCTTCTCAAAGATCACATGCATAGAAATCACCCAGGGATCTTGTTAGTGGCCCAATTCTGATTCTGTGGGCCTGATCTGGTATGAGACTCGGCCTTGCAGACAAGCCCCCAGATGAAATGGATGCTTCCAGTCTTCCTGGACCTTGTTGGGAGTAGCGAGAGGCTGGACAGGTCGCTAGAGAGTTCTCATAACTCAGAGTACCTAGCTTGCTCTAATCAAGTTTTTGATGTCATAGTAGTGATTGAATGAAATCACCAGATGGCAAATATTTCGTTGAGGTGAGCACCGAAGTGAAGACAACCTCTACAGAGTGATACACTAGAACAGTGGTTTTCTGCCCCCGTGTACTAGGAATTCCTTTTTTTACTGTTCAGTTCCTATTTAACTGTCTTAGTTCCACTGCAGCCTGCGTGCTTTGCAACACGCACGCGCACACACACACACACACACACACACACACACACACACGGATGTCTTCTGCCCTCCTCCCTTCCAGTCACCTGTTTACTACCCCCACAGCTCCCAGCCCTCCCAACTGGGATACAGGGATGAAGGGACACGTCCATTGTGCATGTCCTCTAAGGACACGGCTCCTAAGAGGAATTCACGCCTTACCAGTATGCTTCCCGCTCTGATCAAAAGCTGGCAGAAGAGGACAAAGCAGGAACAGACAGGTCCTAAAGGAGTCTTTGCTGGCTGCTAAGAGCTGTGCTTCTAAGTAGCCCTGTGGAATAGCGTTCTTTGATTTCTGGTTCCAGGGCCCTTTGTGGCAGAGCAGAACTCCACCCTCACCGACTCCCATTCCTGGTTGTCTCTGGGTTTCTCCAGGTCTCAGTTGTCTGTGGTGGGGACCCACCCTGAGCTGGTGTTACTGGCAGGGCCCCGACGAGCTGCTAAGAGCCCTGGGAGACTCCTGCACCCTGCCTTCAGGCCCCATTCCAGTTTCACTCCAGCTGCCTTTATCCAGCTCATTTCCTTGTTCAGGTGTCCTGTATTCCTGCCAACCTGAGCATGACCTGCTCTCACCTTCACCCACACCCCAGAATGCCCTGCCTCCTGGCTTCTGTGCACACGTTTTCTGCACATGGAAGGCTTTCCTGCCATTGCCACAGGGACAGACTTGCCCCATCTTTCAGATCTGGGTGCCAATGCCACCTCCCAGCTGTTTGCGATCCTCTTCAGCTGGGAGCCATCTCTCCCTCCTCCAAATCTCTTTTAGAAAACAATTAGTTTCTGTGTGACATGTGACATTTTAATGTGGCTATTTTGGCACCCGGAACATCTTGACTTGGCTGTTTCTATGGAGCCTTAAAAAAACAAAACTTTAAAAATTCCTTTTTAAAAGTAATTTTATTTATTTACTTATTTTTGGCTGTGCTGGGTGTTTATTGCTTCCCGGGCTTTTCTTTAGTTGCAGTTAGCAGGGGCTACTCTTTATTTGCAGTACGAGGGTTTCTCATTGAGGTGGCTTCTCTTGTTGCAGAGCACAGGCTCTAGGCCCATGGGCTTCAGTAGTTTCAGAGTGAAGGCTCCGCAGTTGTGGCTCCCAGGCACAGGCTCAATAGTTGTGGCAATGGGCTAAGTTGCTCTTTGGCATATGGGATCTTCCCAGACCAGGGATAGAACCCGTACCTCCTGCATGTGGATCCAACCTCTCCTGCAGGCAGATTCTTTACCACTGAGCCACCAGGAAAGGCCCTAAAAATTCTTTTTATACACTCACTTATCAAGTGTTAGTCGAACTCCTGGTCTGTGCCCAGTGCCAGGTGCTGTGGTGTTTGTTCTTATGCTGGTGGAGGAGAAAGACAATGAACAAATAGTCACATAATGAATCCATGATCCTCGATGGTAGTAGGGACTGTAGGAAGGAACAAGAAATTTACAAAGTGAAAGAGTAGGCTGGACTTGGTCTAGTCTGGGGAGTCTAAAAACCCCTCTGAGTAAATGACCCTTGAGCTGGAATGGAAAGGTGAGTCGATGTTAACAGAGTAGAAGAGCAGAGGGAATAGCGTGTTTAACACTATGAGGCAAGAGTGACCTTGATGTCTTCAGGGACGGGAAGAAGCTGCAGCCTCATCAATGACATGGACAGTGACCTGTGAGGAAGTTAGAGAAACTAACAGAGACCAGATCCCATGAGGTTTTAGAGGTTAGAGTATGTGTTTAGTTTTTATGCAAGTTGCAACGGGTGCCACTGTAGAACCTTTGAAGCAGGATACAGACATAATCTGATTTCTGTTTGACGAAGGGCACTCTGCCTGCGGTGTAATAGGTTGGAGTGGGAGAGCCTTCCGTTCCATCAAGGAGGCTGTCACAAGGTCCAGGTGAGACAGCAGGGTTGTCACTGACAGTGACTGTGGACATGGAGTAGCTGGATTTGGACTACATTTTAGAAGTAGAACGGATAGATTTTGAAGATGGATTGGAAGTCAGGGGAGAGTGACAGAAACAGCAAAACTTACTCCCGGTTTTGGCCGCCAAGGCATAGATCAACAGATATCCTCATCCTGTTATGCACTCGGACCCCTAGGGGAAATCTCAGGAATGAGGGGAGAGATGGGAGGGGGTGATTCAGGATAAATCCAGGGATGTCTGTAAAACGCATACCTTGGTAATGAGTCAACTTTATACTATGTTATACTGTGTTAAATATACATAGTTAGACTATGCTCTGACTAGTGTCTCAAATGAGATGCTTTGTATCAGACATTTGCGTCTATGATTTATTTCTCCTATTAAAGAGTGAATTTAAGATAATTAAATTTATCATTGCAATAAGTATCCTAACATCTGAAAGTCCTGTCCTAATGTATCTTGTACATAGTGAGTTCTGATGTTTTGTTTAGAGAAAGGAAATACCCAATTCTAGCCCACACAGACTGGGGTAAGTACAATAAAAAATGTAAAAAAGACCACTCAAGACCCATCAATCTATTGTAATTTCTCATTTTTAAAGCTTCTCAATGAGTATGGATGGTTGGGAAGTGAAGGGCTCTGCAGCACACTTTTGCCCACTAAATAAGTGACAAACATGAAGAATATTACAGGATGTCCCAGTGTTCTGAAAACCAGGCAACTCAGGTTTATGCTTCGGTAGCAGGACTATCTGATTGGCCGGAACAGGCCGTTCTCTAGGAAACAGAGGGCTCACCTACATGCTGGAGAGTTTTTAGACTAGAGACAGAAGGAGAGGGCCTCCACAGCCACAGCATTTGGATGGTAGAAAGGGGGTGTCCTTCTTTTCCATGTTTCAAGCACAGAGGTAGGTACAACCAGCATCTGGAAAGGATCTGCCGCTTTCTCACATGATTTCCCTTCCCGACAGCCGCTGTATGTGTCCTGCGGAGAATCCTGGCTGCAGAGACCAACCCTTCACCATCTTGTACCGGGATATGGATGTGGTGTCAGGACGCTCTGTTCCCGCTGACATCTTCCAAATGCAAGCAACGACCCGCTACCCTGGCGCTTATTACATTTTCCAGATCAAGTCTGGGAATGAGGGCAGAGAATTCTATATGCGGGTAAGAGGGGGTGCTGAGTATTGGTCACCATCTTCCACAAGCTGTTCTGTTGTCTAGCCCGGAGTGTGCTTCTAGAAACAGGCCAGAGTGCAGTTCAGAGGGGTGGGTGTGGAGACAGGAGGGGAAAGTGGATGGGAGTCAGGACTCCACTGTCCTGGTTCCTCTCACTTTCTGAGCGGCCTTGAGAACGTTGCTCCTCCTCTGTGAGCCTCAGGATCCTTATCTGTGCAATGAGAAATTAGGCCAAGATGCAATGGTAGGTCTCTTTCTCCCTGCACTTCTTCTTTTTTTTTTAACCATTTAAAAAAAATTGAAGTATAGACAATTTACAATGTTGTGTTAGTTTCAGGTGTACAGCAAAGTGATTCAGTTATATTTACAGATATAGACATATCTATATCTATGTCTGTATATATATATGTATATTCTTTCAAGTCCCTGGGCTTCCCAGGTAAAGAATCTGTCTACTAAGGCAGGAGCTGTAGGAGACACAGGTTCCATCCCTGGGACAGGAAGATCCCCTAGAGGAGGAAACCCACTCCAGTATTCTTGTCTGGAAAATTCCATGGACAGAGGACCCTGGCAGGCTACAGTCCATGGGGTCACAAAAGAGTCCAACATGACTGAAGCAACTGAGCATACACTCAAACACGCATCAAGTCCCCACTATTTGCTTCTAGAAACTGACTACAGCAAAGAACAAAAAGGTCCCGAACGCCTGCCTTCATGGCACTTACATAGCAGTGAACTTAAAGGCATTCCTCAAAGAAGTGGGCTCTACTTGTGCTGTCCAACACAGTAGCCACATGGTTCTTTAAATTTAAGTTAATGAAAATGAAGTAAAATAAGTAAAATTAAAAATTAGTTTCTTTCGTTGCACTAACTACATTTCAGGTGCTCAGCTGCTGTATTAGCTTGGATACAGAACATTTCTATCACTGTAGAAAGTTTGGTTGGCTAACATTGATTTAGCCATATCAGGATACATTGATGTGGATTTATCAGGAACAAATTTTGGAGCACACATCCTAAATGTATTTGCTTATTTGTAAATTACACACATGATACTGTACCATTCCTATTACTGAGCTTCATTTCCCTCAGCCTCTGGAGTGGTCACATGTCTTTGGAGCCCACTGTCTTACAGCTATGTTTTTCACATTTCAGTGTGAATTTGGATGCTTGTTGAAAAAGTGAATTCCAGAACTTCCTCTCTAGAGAATTTATTTCAGAAGATGGTGGCTAAGACCTAGGGTATCGGTTTCTGATGGCTGCTGTAACAAATTGTCACCTGCTTGGTGGCTTAGGACAACAGGAATTTGTTCTGGAGGTCAGAAGTCCGAAATCATTGTCACTGTGCTAGAATCTACCCACTGCTCTGGACTTCCAGGTGGAGCTAGTGGTAAAGAACCTACCTGCCAATGCAGGAGATGTAAGAGATGGGGGTTCCATCAGTGGGTCGGGAAGATCCCCTGAAGGAGGACATGGCAACCCGCTCCAGTATTCTTGCCTAGAGAATCCCATGGATAGAGCAGCCTGACAGGCTATAGTCCATGGGGTCAAAGAGTCAGACACAATTGAAGTGACTTAGCACACTCATGCACGTGCTGAAATCAAGATGTCGGCAGGGCCGTGCTCCCTCCAGAGGCTACAGAGGAGAATCCATTCCTTGTCTCTTCCAGTTTCTGGTGCTGCCAGTCTTGTTGATTTGTGACCACACCACTCCAATCTCTGCATCTGTTGTCACAGTCCCTCCTCCTCTTCTGTGTGTATCAAATCTCCCCCTGTCTCTTAGAATGTCACTTGTGATTGTATTTAGGGCCTACCCAGATAATCCAGCAGAGAAGGCAATGGCAACCCACTCCAGTATTCTTGCCTGGAGAATTCCAGGGACAGAGGAGCCTGTTGGGTGCCATCTATGGGGTCACACAGAGACAAGAATGACGAGATTTAGCAGCAGATAATCCAGATAATCCAGGATAATCCCCCTATGTTGAGATTCTTAAATTAATCCCATCTGCAAAGATCCTGTTTCCATATAAGGTAATATTTATAGGGTCCAGAGATTAGGACTTGATACCACTGGGGGCCATGGTTCACCTTGGGAATCTGCATTTCTAATGAACACAGTATGTGGTCCTCCAGGGTCAGTGTGGGGCACTCGACTCAGAAGTTCACAGCTTCAGCCTGTGGGCTGGTGAAAGAACCAAGTGTCTGAGCTCTCCCCGCCCTCTCCCAAGCCCTTCTCTTCCAGTCTTTGCCTCTGGGGCTGGGACCATCTGAAAACAGAGAAGTTTCAGAAGCAGGATTATAACAGATTAGAAAGGCCTCAGGAGCGAGCATTATGTCTGTTTCCTCACTAATATGTTTTTGGCAAGACTCTAACAGGGCCAGGTCACATGTGATAACGCACCTGTGGACCCAGCATCTGTAGAACACTGTAGTGGGGTCACGGGCTTTGTAAAAAGATGGAATGAGTTGAGGGTAGAGGAACTTCTCAAGATGAAAAAGATGGAGCTGCGTTTCTGTCAGTCCTTCTTGCGTTCCCATCAGCCATGGCCATCCAGCGGAACCCACCTCTGCCCGCCTCTGTGGGCTTGCTGCCCCCTTGAGCATAAGCCCAGCCCGCCAGCATTCTCCAATCTGCCCTCTATGGTCTGTCCAGACACAGCAGGTCCCAATCATAGGGTACAAAGATGCCCCTCTAGGGGATTTAAAATACCATCACGTATATCAGCTGCTTTAGGTTTTCCCCGCTGCAGAACAGAAGCTCTGTAGGAAGTGGCCTTGTCTTGGCCAGGTCACCACCTACTAAAATCCCCTTGATCCAAATGTTCCCCGTGTAGCTGACTTGTAAGAGCTGCCCCGTGATGGCAGGGGAGGAAGATTGTCTTCTGCAGGCGAGTGACCAGGAGCAGGGCCCCTTCCTGCGAGCTTCATCTAGTGCCTGGATTGTTACAGCGATGAGGGGACCCTTGAAACTCACAAAACTTTGAGCTGTATGTGATTTGCTCTCTCTCTCTGGAGAACATTGAGAAGGGCCCTAATTCTTTAGCATTTATTCAACTGAGGATGCCATGACACAGAGGGGATGAGGGCACATAGACCTGCCCTGGGAATGGCTGAAGGAACTTAGGGATGGGAAGCTGGATCCTGGCTGGAAAGGTCCTAAAGGCTGCTCTTGGGAAGAGAAGACAGGCCCGGTGTAGGGGCCCTGTGAAGCCAGGCAGCCTCCCTGCAGGAGGAGGTAGGGTTTCCCTCCAGACACTGTGCAAAGCAGCAGTGCCTTCCTCAGAAGGCCATGCAGTCATGGGCTGTGGAGCCAGGCTGACCCACCTCATCTCCTTCTAAAACTCACCAACGCTATGGCCTGGACACACACTCTAACCTCTCTGAGACTGTTTTCTCACCTGTGCATGCTAAGTTACTTCAGTTGTGTCCGACTCTGCAACCCTATGGACTGTAGTCCGCCAGGCTCCTCTGACCATGGGATTCTCCAGGCAAGAACACTGGAGTGGGTTGCCATTTCCTTCTCCAGGGGATCTTCCCAACCAGGATCGAACACGCATCTCTTATGTCTCCTGCATTGGCAGACAGGTCCTGCACCCCTAGTGCCACCTGGGAAGCATCCTTAGCTGTATAGAGGGGAGAATGACAGTATCAACTCTGGGATTGGATGAAATCATCTACTTAGCCCAGTGCCTGGAGCACAGAGCAGCTGTTTTTTATCAAACAAGCAGGATGAAACTTTCAATAACTTTCTTTTTCTCCTCTGGCTATCTTGAACCTGCACACACCTGAGTGAGCTCTCAGGCAGAGCCCATTGGATTCACAAATGCTCTCAGTTACTATTGAATTGCCTCTCTCCCGCATATCAGAAGTCCCAGCTGCTTTAGGTAGAAGCCAACCACCGAGTCTTTCAGTGTAAAGTCCCCGCCAGCTTGGCCTCTTTCCTGCCTTCCTCTTCCCCTTTCCTCACTGATGGTGCTGACCTGGCTCCTCCTCTGGGGTTTTGGGGGTACAGATGGTGGAAGGGAGGCGGTGAGGGGGGCCAGGGTCTTATTCCCTTTTGCCATTGTAGGCAGGACCTGGTGCTCTCTTCTGGGACCCAAATGCTCTTGCTTTCATGGGATGCTTTGTCGGTTCTTTGGAGACTTCCCTGAGGACTTTGCACTGACCATTCCCAGGTGTGGGCGAGGGCATCTGGTTGGCTGCTTGCCACCCCAAACCGCTCTCTCAGAAAGTTTGCATGTGTGGGTGTTGCCTCACCCTGGCGGGCAGACCTTGCACTGGGCCTTCAGGACACCAATAGCCAGCTCCCCCACAGCCCCCTGTCCCCCGCATGGTGCACAGCATCTCTGGGCTCTCTTTTCCCCACAGAGTCCGGTACACTCTCTGCATCCTTAAGTTCAGAGGTCCCACATTGAAAGCTTGATTTGGGGGCTGGTAAGTGTGTCTCATACACTTATACAGGCTGGAGGTGACAGAGTGAGAGAGACAGATCTGGCGCTGGGCCATGGCCTTCAAGTCCTCTATGACAACAGCAGGAGAATCTACACAAAGAGCAGTGGCAGCTGACCCTGTACGGTGCGGGACATATGCCAAGTATTTTCCATATGTCACTGCTCTCATCTTCATCACAGCCCTGTTCTCTAGGGCAGGGGTCCTCAGCCTCCGGGATCTACTGCCTGATGATCTGAGGTGGAGCTGATGTAATAATAGTAGAAATAAAGTGCACAATAAATGTAACACACTTGAATCATCCTGAAGCCATCCCCTGGCTTCCGGTCTTCCACAAAACCAGTCCCTGGTGCCCAGAAGGTTGGGGACCGCTGCTAAGCTTGCTTGCCCTCCCTGACTTTACAGATGAGAGCACTGAGACACCGAGAGGTGAAGGAACTTGCTCCAGATCTTGCAGCTTAGGAAATCCCAGCGCGGGATTAGAACCCACACAGTGTGCTGCTAGTATCTATACATACTCTCACATTTCTCTTTAGGATGTGGAGTACTTGTCTAGCTTTGGGGTCTCAGCCAAAATTGAGATAACAAAAATCTCTCCTTTAACATCTAATCAAAAAAAAAAAAAAGGAAAGTGTCCAATAAGCACTGATTATGAGAAATATTGCATAGGAACCTGGAATGTCAGGTCCATGAATCAAGGCAAATTGGAAGTGGTCAAACAAGAAATAACTCCGGGAGTTGGTGATGGACAGGGAGGCCTGGCGTGCTGCGATTCATGGGGTCGCAAAGAGTCGGACACGACTGAGCGACTGATCTGATCTGACCTGATGATTGTATTGGTAGAGTCATTTCTGCGGCTGCTGCTACTGTTGTTAGGAGGTTGTGGGCTGTTGGGCCCTGGCGAGGTTGTCGAGGTTGGTGATGTTGGAGATGCCCAAGGGACTGCAGCATCTTGTCGGGGGTGGGTGTTGATGGCTGTTCAGGCTCTGCTACCCTGAGTGTCACTGATGGTGTTACAGTCTCCTGGGAAGAGCTTCATTTCACACAACAGGCAAGCCACACACATACATACCCACAAATGTACACACACATGCACACATGCCTGTACATACACATGTACACTCACACAGTCGCTCATGTGCACAGGTACATACACACATGCAAATACTCACATGCACACACACACACGTACACACTCACACACACACGTACACACACAGCCCTTTCATGAGCCCCCACTGGCACTCTCTCTCCCACTGAGACCTGGACAGACAACTGGTGACTGGCTTTGGCCAGGTGACTTAGGGACAGTTAGGACGGGAAGAAGGAGCACGGTCACGGGGCATAAACTGTGCCAAAGGGCGTGGAGATCAGGTGACGGGATCAGGGAAAGCTGACTTGCTGTGGCCTGGCTGCTTGCCCTGCGTCAGACAATGCCACCTCGCTGGTTGACTCAGGACAAACCTGAGCCTGTGTAGGGGCAGGCCCAAGAAGACAGACGGTCAGGTGGGCTGTTTGCAAGCTACTCCCCTGCAGGCCCCTTCACCGGCATTGCGACTTCGCATCCACCTTTGGTCACTGACGTTAATTCAGATCCACTACATATGCAGCTCTGAGAGTTTAGGAACACACGGCTTCTGCCCTGAGGAATCCACACTGTGAGGGGAGGGAAAAACAAGCAGGCAAACATTTACAATTCAAAGGAGTGATTCTCAAGTAGACTAAGTGCCTGGGATGGTCTGGAAATGGAGAGATACTGAGAACTTATCTGAGTTTAGTAGCTAGAAGCTTGATTTTTGGAGTCAGATGCTCTAGTACCATATGCTAATGTACTTAACCTACTTACTTTGTAGGGTTATAAAGATTAAAAAGGAGATGTATGCAAAATAAAGGGAAAGTACCAGTCACTTGGTCATGTCCGACTCTTTGCAATCCCATGGACTGTAGCTCACCAGGCTCCTCTGTCCAGGGGATTCTCCAGGCAAGAATGCTGAAGTGGGTAGCCCTTCCCCTCTCCAACGAATCTTCCTGACCCAGAGATCTAACCTGAGTCTCCCACATTGCAGGCAGAGTCTTTACCATCTGAGCCACCAGGGAAGCCCAAGTCATAGCCAAACGCTGAGTATCAGCCATGACCACCATCACCATCATCATTTTGTACCAAGTGATCACCAAGTCCACTAATGACCAGAGCCTCTCAAGGGGGCCTATTTCATTAATGCCCTGGGTCTGCCCTAAAAGCCTAGTGAGGAGTGGAGATATTTGTCCTCAGCAAACTTGGCAGGCACTTGAGTCCTCGGTGTGCTTGTGGGCGGGCCTTTCTCAGGCTGCTGCAGATTTGATCCTGCTGGGGATCAGACTGGTTGACCTCTAAGACTACTTCCAAATAGAAGAGGCAGTGATGCTCTCACACTCTGGAGACATTTTCAAGGACAGCCCAAAGGAACAACTGGGAAGTTTCCAGCTGTTCCACTCCCTGTCCCTGGCTCTGCAACTCTCCCGCCCACAGCTTGCCCACAGCTTGCCCAAGCCTGTCCACAGCTCAGGGTCCTCAACCCCTGGCCTTTGTTTGTGCAAACAGTGAAAGCTGGTGAGATATTTAGATCTGTAAGTGACCTGGGCATTTCCATGTATGGCTGTACCCTCTGAAGTCCTAGCCCAGAGCTCCAAGGGTTTTCAAGAGTTGACAAGGAAGTCGGAACAATCCTCTGTATGAGAGGGTGCCAAGTGCATGGATGCTGACGGGAACAGAGGGAGCTGATGCCAAGAGGAAGTTGTGTGGTGTCAGGCTGCTGATAGCCCAGAGGACAGGGGAGGTCCCACTACCTGGGTGAAACCTGTCTGCCTGCCCTGCCCTTGTCATACCTGTGGCAGCTCTTGGTGATGTCCAGAACTTTATGGGGAGCTCTCCCTTCATGGAGACAGATAAAATGTCTGGTGTGGCTTTAAACAAGCCAAGTTTCTTGATTTTGCAGAGCTTGTTGCTTTGTTTCTGGACATAGCGCCGGGCTCTGCAACTTGTAGGAAGGGATCGTCCAGCATGTCCTGTTCCTTTGTGGTATTTCTTTTCCAGGGACCTACTCTCTGGCCCTCTGAGTATTTGTCCTTTAGGGCAGTGCTAGGGAGAAATAAAACACATATCAGTCTTTTCTGATAATTGTTGTGCAGTGAAAAAGGCCTGGAGTTTGTGGTCAAAAGCATTGGAATGGAACCCCATGTCCCTGTCCATAAGTGGTCTAGTGACCCTAAGCAGTGATTTAACTTATGGAGACTCAGTTCACAAGGAACAACAAAACAAGGGGATAACGAGACATACCTTTAGTATGACAGCTAGGGTCCCCAGACTGGGTCCTGTGCTTTTAGATGCTGCTGCTGCTGCTAAGTTGCTTCAGTTGTGTCCGACTCTGTGCGACCCCACAGACGGCAGCCCACCAGGCTCCCCCATCCCTGGGATTCTCCAGGCAAGAACACTGGAATGGGTTGCCATTTCCTTCTCCAGTGCATGAAAGTGAAAAGTGAAAGTGAAGTCACTCAGTCATGTCCGACTCTTCGTGACCCCATGGACTGCAGCCCACCAGGCTCCTCCATCCATGGGATTTTCCAGGCAAGAGTACTGGAGTGGGGTGCCATTGCAATTGTTGATGTGCCCATGAATCACCTGCAGATTATATTAAGCTACACATTCTGGCTTAGCATGCCTTAGGCAGGTGCTGAGGTCTTGCGTGATTCATAAGTGCCTTGGTGATGCTGATACTGCTAGTCCAAGGGCCACACTTTGAGTAGCCAGGCCTTTCAGAGCTTTTACAGGGATTAAATCAGAATATGTACATAAAAGTGGCCAGAAGAGTGCTTCACACATAGCAGAAGCTCAGTTATGTCAGTCTTCTCTCCTTACCACCTTAAAAACTTCAGGAAAAGATTCAGTGGAGGAAAAAAGCTCACATGAAGTTATCAGGACAACAGAGATAGATTCACAGAGTGATGAAGCTGCAGGGCAGGGGGTGGGGTGTGTCCAGCCAGAAGCTCCAGCAGAGGCTGCACTTGGAACCAGCTGGAGGCTGGTAAACAAGTCACACTTCCTCAGGCATCATCAAAAAAATCCACTGCAGCAGAAAATCTCAGAATGGGCCCCTGGAACTGTTAGTTTAAAAAGTGTCCCAGGTGCTATGGAGCTGTTTACTTGGCAACTACTGATCTGGTACAAACTCTCCTTTTAGAGAGGAGGTCCAGAGAGGTGAAGTGACAGCCTGGAGTCACATAGTTCGGGCAACTGTTTCTTCTTTCATTTAAGACACAGTCACTGAACAGTTACCATGTGCCAGGTGTTATTCTGGGTTCTGGAAGGCTCAGTGGTGGAAAACCCACCCCCAGTCTAGTGTGGACCTAGACATCAGACATGGACCTGGTAAATAGCGTGGATGATGACATGTGATAATGAACACTCTTCTTCCTTGGTAAAGTAGGGGGTGCACTGGCAGAGGGTCACAGGGACCTGAATCAAATTGGGAAAAGCAGAGAAGCTCATCTGAGGAGGTGATATTTCAGTGAGACCTGAAGGGGCAGCAGGGAGAAGCCAGGGGAACATGAGCAAAGTCAGGGAGGAGGGCATCAAGGGATGCCAGTCTGCTGGCAGTGGGCAAGGGGGAGCACCCCGATTGGGGCTACAGAGGCTGGCTGCAACCAGACCACTTGACTTAGGCTTTGGTGACTGTCCCAGAGGCCATGTCACCTGAAGGGCAGCTTTCCTCACCCTCTCTACCATTGTTTGTTTTCTTTTTCTAAAAATTTTATTATTGGAGTATAATTGCTTTACAATGTGTTAGTCTCTGCTGTACAACATGAATCAGCTTTATGTATACATATATCCCCTCCCTCTCGAGCCTCCGTCCCATCACCCTCATCCCACCCTTATAGGTCATCACCGAGCACCGAGCTGAGCTCCCTGTGCTATACAGTAGCCTCTCGCTATCTTTCACATGATATTGTATATATGTTAATACTTCTCCCAAGCTCCCTTCCCCGCTCTGTGTCTACACGTCTCTATTCCTGTTCTACAAACAGGCTCATCTGTACCATTTTCTGCTGTTTGACAGCTTCCAGAGTCAAGCTTACCCTTGGCTCCTTCAGCCGGTCGGATCTTCTCTAACTAGTATCCCCGGTTCCGTCCACAGCAAACGGGCCCCATCAGTGCCACCCTGGTGATGACTCGCCCCATCAAAGGGCCCCGGGACATACAGCTGGACTTGGAAATGATCACGGTCAACACCGTCATCAACTTCAGAGGCAGCTCTGTGATCCGACTGCGGATATATGTGTCCCAGTACCCGTTCTGAGCGCCGGGCCGCAGCCTCTGACACTGCCTCCAACTGCACCAAGGGACAGAGAAGCGGAGAAACCAGAGAGAGCACGAGAGTGAGACAGACGTGAGGCCTTTTCTGCTGAACGTCTCCTGAGGAGTCAGCATGAGTCCCGACCACGCCTCTATTATTACAGACCCATCACTTTGAAGGACATACTTCCCCAGTTTCTATGACACAGTTATCGAAAAGCATTATCATCGGCACACTGACCTGAGATCGACGGTGATTTTTCAAGGCCTTCAGTTTATTTCCATAGTTTTCAAAGAAAATAGATTAGGTTTGCGGGGTCTGAGTCCACGTTCAAAAACTGTGAACCACTTCCTCTCACCTCCTCCAGGCCTTCTCTCTATCTCTCACTGATTGCTTCTTTGCCAAGGCCCCCCAAAGCTCCCGGGGATGCTAGGTATAGCTAGCTTGCTTCTTGCATGTACAGAAGGCTATAGAAAGAAACCACAGAATGATCTAAAGGTTTTTAAAGAGTCTATTTCAAAGCCATGTCTGGTATTTTCAGCCATAAGAGAAGTTTTAGTTGTCCTTAAATTTGTATAACTGTTTAATCCTTTCTTGTTCATTTTGATGATGATTATTGTTTTTAATCCAAGGTAGAATGCCTTCAAAAGGTCATAAGGCACATGTTATATTCTGTCTTCCTAAACCCAGTCTCCTCTCCATTTTAGTCCAGTGTTTTCTTTGAAGACCCCTTCATCATGCTTTCTTTTGAATTTTTACCCAACTGGGTTGGAAGGCAGAGGTCTCCAAACTGATTAAATATTTGAAGAGATCTTGTGTTTGGTTCATTTTGACATGGGAGATGATTCAGCCTTTGGGGTTGGTTCTAGTTCTCTTTAGTTTATTGGGTACGGGCTTGAAAAGCTCTCCAGAGAGCATGATCACCATTAAAAACATAATGGGAGTGAGGGAGAGGAGAGCATCAACTCCAAATCCTAGTCCATTTCATTAGGAGACAATGATCAAACCCTCTGTGATGTGGATTATTTCCAGGTACTTTTCCAGAACAGGAAAGTATTCAAGTTGCTTTAAATTGGTGGCCCTCACCCCTGATGGCGTAGTAGGATAACCAGTGGAGTTTTCAAGACAAAAACTTGACTTCCTGGGCCTTACCCCTAGAGATTCTGATTTACTTGCTCTTAGGTAGGGCCTAAGAATTTTAAAAACTTGGTGAGTAGGTGGAGTTGAGAGTGCATTGTATAAAGAGAGGGAGACAAATGGGAGCAAGCCCTGGCCACTTTGTCTTCAACATCTTTTCAGTAACTTGTTCAGTTCATTGTCCTTTTCCTAGTCAGTGACCTGGATTCCTTTCACTCTTGGAACCCCAGCCAGGATTAAAGGGAGTCAACAGAGCAGGTCACAGATGGGAGAATGGACTGGGACAGCTGCCTTTGTGTCCCATCCCAGAGATCAAACCTGTTACGGAGTCCAGGCTCACACTGCTGGCCTCACTACAGGTCAATAAATTGAGAGACCAATTGTTGGGGCAAAGAATGATGACTTTGTTCCAAAGTCTGCAGACTGAGACTTTTGACGCATATCCCAAAAACCATCTTGCCTGAGTTAGACCTCAGGCTTCTTTTATACTAAAAGGAGAGAAAGCAAAGTCAAACATTTCCTGGTTCTGGTCAGCCGCTGGAGGGGATATGTTTTCTTCCTCCCTAAAAGGAACCCTTTCTGAACCATTTCCCACCGTGCCTCCTCTGTCAGGTTCAAGGTTGTTAACAGTAACACCAGCAACAAATCAACAACTGAACGGCCCAGTTTCGCAGCTCAGATGAAAAGAGCAATTTCCTACAGACTTGCCAGGTTGCAGGCCCAGCCCCACAGAGCAGAGAGAAGAGGTGGCCCTGGGCCTGAGGCTCCCCTTGCATGTTGGAGTCCTAGGTGTCAGGAATGGGTGTGGAGTTAGAATGCTAAAGGCTTGTGTGAGCTCTGCGCCAAGCCAGTCCGAATGACTGATTCAGGCTCATAACACCGCTAGGGTAAGGTTTCCTTTAACTTCTGAAAAAGTAGGAGGGGCAGCCTTGTCTTGGTGATTTGAGGACCCTTGGGTTTCAGAGGGGCCACCTTTGGAACCAGACCTGAGTCTCAAGGGCTTGCATTCTATTTGTTCATGTCAAGACGTGGCTTCCTGTTTCTAAGAAAAAAGGCACATAAAAGCAGTCTCAAAGGGCTTCTTGGCCTTCAGATTGCTCTTTCCAAACATAGCCTGATGAGTTCAGTGTAAATGAATCAGAAGCATGTGGGATCAATTTACCTTAAATACACTGGGGCCTAAAAATTAAGGGAAAGATGCCTTGGGGCAAAGCGTGTATGTGCTGTAGGGCTAAACCCCAAACATTTGGGAAACAGTTTCAGAGGCTCCCAGAACCCAAAATCTGTTGGTTTCGGCCACCCTTTGAGAATAGTTGGGTGTTACTGTTTTCACAAGACCAGGAATAAGTCTGCTCTTCGAATCTCAGCACTGTGCCCCACTCTGCTTGAGTTTGCAGGGGCTGGCTGTTCCCTTGGACCCTGAGGTATCAGGCCATTCCCCCCACCCTCCACCCCATCAGCTCTACCCCATCTCTGAGCTGGCCAGTAGCTTGTCACATGAACCTTGCTCTGTTCAGCTCCGTCAGAGGAATGAAGGGTTATGTGGTGGAAGAAATGCCAGATTAAGAATTGGGACACCTGCAGAAGTTCTTGTGTTACCACCTAATCTTCTGGGTTCAATATGGATGAAAACTTCCATTCAGCTGCCTTTAATTCTAAAGTTCTGTGATTCCTTGAAATGTACTTTGGGGATGACAGCCAGCGTTTCCATTAAACTGCAGTTTTAGAGTTTTACAGCGGTTTGCCAATCATAACACTTTCTAATTGGCATGGAATCCACCTACCTGTTGCCTCTCAGGCCTGAGTAACGTACTTAGAAATTTTCTTAGGTAACTGTCTTGGCGCTTGGGGTGTTATTTTCCCAGATGGTGAAAATTTTTCAGCTGGTCGGATTGCTTCATTTATTTGGTGGTTTCAATGTATTTTTGTGGACTGATTGTTTACTGTAATATGTACAAACTCTTCATCTGGGTAACCCAAGAGGGTGGTCTGAGGGTCCCCCAGAGAGAGATGACATGACCAAAGAGCAACTATTCTTTTTCCTCTCTCAACACATGAAATCCTATTTGTAAAAAGTCTTCATTGTAAGAGGAGAACACAGTTTGGTTAAGCATCCACTCAGTCCACTTGGGTTGGGCCAGTTTCTGGATTCAGAGAGATGAATGAGATAGATAGAGGTCCCCATAAGAAATTTATGAATATCTAAGGGTTGATGCAGCCTCCGAGACAAAACGAAGTGAAATACATTGTGGTGGATGCAGTTTAGCAGTGTGAACAAAATGATTTGGGTTAGATTTTCATAATTATTAAGACATCTATTTCATACAACAAAATTTCTTATGAACATCCTCAGGCACGTGTTTAAAATTTAGACTAAGATGCCTCTGCTTCAGTTCAGTTCAGTTCAGTCGCTCAGTCATGTCTGACTCTTTGCAACCCCATGAATTGCAGCACACCAGGCCTCTCTGTCCATCACCAACTCCCGAAGTTTACCCAAACTCATGTCCATTGAGTCGATGATGCCATCCAGCCATCTCAACCTCTGTCGTCCCCTTCTCCTCCTGCCCCTAATCCCTCCCAGCTTCAGGGTCTTTTCCAATGAGTCAACTCTTCACATGAGGTGGCCAAAGTATTGGAGTTTCAGCCTCAGCATCAGTCCTTCCAATGAACACCCGGACTGATCTCCTTTAGGATGGACTGGTTGGATCTCCTTGCAGTCCAAGGGACTCTCAAGAGTCTTCTCCAACACCACAGTTCAAAAGCCTCTGCTTAGGAGTTACTAAGTACACTGAAAGGAAACACAAAATCAATGTTAGCCAAAATTTTTCTCTCTCTAGGATACTGAGGCTGGATTTTTTCTCTCTCTAGGATATGAGGTACATACTGTGGGTATGTACTTTGAAATGCAATGTTTTCATCTCTAGGGGAAAAAAAGCAGACTTATAGTAAAGCTCTTCATTGTTTTGAAATTGGCCAACACCCATCACCTATCATAGATACACAGATTGTTCCTTCTTGTTGATGTTTTTGTTCTCAAATTTCTTAGTGTCTTTACTTAACAGATCACTGATAGCTTCATTAGAATCCCTGACATAAATAACTAAAAGAAGTTTTGTAAAAAAATAATAATAATAATAATAACCAAGAAGCTTCAGGACAAAAGGAGTGCACTGAGGCAAGATTTATTACTTTTGTAGCATTTTTTTTTTTTTTTTGGCCCTGGGTGGGGGAATGACAGCATCCAGTTAGAATCTTGGATTTGCTAATGATTCCTGGTGAGGAACCTTCGCCAGCATCCATCAGTGAAACCGACCGTTAGGGTGAGAAAACAGGTGTCAACACAGGAATGGTCTATTATTTTGTTGTTGGTGTCCTCTCAGAGGGAAAGACATGTTGACAGGTGGTGACTAGCAACCCTTTTTTTTCAGGAATTTGAAGTATTCTTGAGCAATAATGTAAGGTGAATGTAGGAGTAAATTGTGCATACATGTAAATATTAAGATCTTTATGATATCTATCAAGATTTAAGTTGGTAATTTATTAATCTGAATGGCAACCCACTCCAGTACTCTTGCCTGGAAAATCCCATGGACGGAGGAGCCTGGTAGGCTGCAGTCCATGGGGTCGCGAAGAGTCGGACACGACTGAGCGACTTCACTTTCACTTTTCAGTTTCATGCATTGGAGAAGGAAATGGCAACCCACTCCAGTGTTCTTGCCTGGAGAATCCCAGGGATGGGGGAGCCTGGTGGGCTGCAGTCTGTGGGGTCGCACAGAGTCGGACACGACTGAAACGACTTAGCAGTAGTCGTAGTAGTAAGACTACCAGAGTCACTGGATTGCTGAATGCCATTTTAAAGTAATTTTTGTTTGGAGAGGGTTGTTTTGGTTTCAACCGAGCCTTTTTTCTAATTCTTACTCTCCTACTTTCTACTGAGAATACATTTGATGTTGCAGAACTGGCTTCTATCACAAGATAGCTACTATACTTTCAAACACGTGCCTTGAGTTCTGAGCTTTAACGTACAAACCATTTATAACTTACCCTATTTTGGATTGCCCCTTTCTTTTTTAAGTTTATTTTAAATTGGATGATAATTACTTTATAATGTTGTGTTGGTTTCTGCTGTACAACAACGCAAATCAGTCATAACTATACGTATATCTCCGCTCCTGTGAGCCTCCCTCCTGCCCCACCCCCACCCCACCCCCTAGGTTGTCACAGAGCACCGCACCAGGTTGAACTCCCTGTGTTAAAGACGAGCACAGATCGCTCTTACAGTCTTCATTCTCTGCTCTTAAAAATTTTTACCGAGAAAGTACCCATCATTTAAACCAAGCTGTGGTATTTGCAAATAAATTAGCTCTTTACAGTGATCCTGTAGCCTTACATTTTTCTGTTGTCTTACTTTATTTCGTTTCCTTCTAGTTCCACATTGAAAGAGACCCCACAGAAGTGTCCACCCCAAGCTTGGCGTTTCCATAGAGCATCCTCCCAGTCTTTCTGAAAAGCAGAGCTGTGGGCCAGTAACACTGCAGCAAAGGCAGCGTTTTTATGTGCAAAGGCACTATTGAAATCATAATTGGCATTTTTCAGTAAAACCACAGTTAGTCCAGAGGATCTTTTCAGCTCAGAATCTAGCCAGAGTTGGGGAGAGCTAGCCCATCTTGCTTCCTGCTTTTTTCCTGTTGGAACTTTGGAATGTATAACCTTCTCAGAGCCCTCAGTACCACTTTTAAAGACTCATGGCATCATTTTCCATCATAAAAAGCCAAGACTTTTCTCAAGTAAGTGGTGAAGAGCTTGCAGGTGTGCTGCAAGAATTTGTGACCATAAGGCACGTGGAAAAGCAGTGGTTTGCTCCTCTGGAGCAGCTGGAGAGATAGGGCAGGCTCTGGAAGGGAAGGAAGTTCCTTCTTCCAGCAAATCCCGAGCCAGCACACTGCTAATACTCAGCTAATAAATACTCTGCTCGTCATACTCACTCCCTCCAGCTGCAAGCTTCCATCTTGGGAGACTGCCTCAAGGCTGCTCTAGTTTGTAACTTTCACCAGATTTCACTCAGCTCCGCTCCACTCCTTTGTTGATTCCTCAACAACCTGCTGAAGGCTGGGAAATGGGAAGAAGAGGGCAAGGATGGAGACAAGGATGGGGCTTCTCTTGTTCCTCCTCCCAAATAAAAGCTCCATTTCCTCGTTTTAGTTCTGAGTAAGGTTGTGGGCTTGGGGTTGGGAGAATCCTTCATTCCCCTCCTTTTTCTCCTCTCATTGCTTCTCTTTATTCTCTTCCCTCTGTTCTTTCTTTTTCCACACTGTCCCCTAACTCCCACTCCCTGATCTCCATCCCAAAGTTGGAAGTTGGTGGTAGGGTCCTGTCCAGTGAAAGCAGAGCTGGGTCCGAGTGGCAAAGTATAAAATGACGGATATAGTTTGACGTCTTCTCTCTACACCTCCCTTCCTCTTCTCTCCCAAGCACACAGAACCTCTGTCCAGTCTCTGGAACATCCTTTCCTGAGCAAAGCCACGATTTCCCTTTCCTCATTTTTCTCCTGTCTTCCCTGCTCAAAATAGAAAGACTCTTTATCCAGTGATTTGATTCTGGGTCTTCCCTGTGGATGTTGTTCATGAGGAGTCATTCTCAGGATCTTTTCTGACCTCCAGTTTCTCCCTTCCAGGCTTGACTTCCTTCATTCCAACAACATCCCTTGGTCAGGAGCCAGGCTACCCCTACTCATTCCCAGAAATGCACTTTAAAAAATCTTTCCAGCACTCTCTTTGTCCCTAGTCCATCTTGTCATGGTGCCTATATTCTTCACGTAGTCAGGAGCAGAGGCTGGGAAAAACTGGAGTCTGTTTAAACACGGGACAATGCGCTGTCTCTAAAGACCAGAGTTTTTTTGCTCATAACAAATAACTCAACATTCTTTGTAAAATGTAGTCTAGCACTTTTCATAGATTCACAATTTATAGAATTATTCATCCAAACTATTCTCATAAAGAACATACTGCAGTTTTATGAACACTAACCTTTACTCAGATCCACCTATATCTTAGCAACCTTTTCCCATACACCCCCTTTTCACAGTGGAGTTCAGACTTAGCTGTGATTTAAAGGAGGACCCCCTTCATGGATCACAGCCTTGTCACGGTGAAGGGGCTTGTGCAACTCAATGAAGCTATGAGCCATGCCATGCAGGGCCACCCAAGATGGATGGGTCATAGTGAAGAGTTCTGACAAATTGTGGTCCACTGGAAGAGGAAATGGCAACACACTCCAGTATTCTTGCTGTGAGAACCCCATAAAAAGTATGAAAAGGAAAAAAGATATGAAGCTGAAAGATGAGCCCCCCAGAATGGAAGGTGTCCAGTACATTACTGTGTATGAGCAGGGGGCAATTACTAACAGCTCCAGAAAGAATGAAGCATCTGGGTCAAAGTGGAAACAACTCTCAGCTGTGGATGTGTCTGGTGGTAAAAGTAAACTCCAGTGCTGTAAAAAACAGTAATGCACAGGAACCAAGAACGCTGGATCCATGAATCAAGGTAAGTTCGATATGGTCAACCAGGAGATGGCAAGAGTGAACACTGACATCTTAAGAATCAGTAAACTAAAATGGAATGGAATGGGTGAATTTAATTTAGATGACCATTATATCTACTACTATGGGCAAGAATCCCTTGGAAGAAATGGAGTAGCCCTCATAGTCAACAAAAGAGTCTGAAATGCAGTACTTGGTGCAACCTCAAAAATGACAAAATGATCTTGGCTTGCTTCCAAGGCAAACCATTCAGCATCACAGTATTCCAAGTCTACACCCAAGCCACTGATGCCAAAGAAGACTGGTTCTATGAAGACCTATAGGACTTCTCTAATGGCTCAGATGGTGAAGAATCTGCCTGCAATGTGAGAGACCTGGGTTCGACCCCTAGGTCGGGAAGATCCCCTGGAGAAGCGAATGGGTATTCATTCCAGTATTCTTGCCTGGAGAATTCTGGAGAGAGGAGCCTGATGAGCTACAGTCCATGGGGTCACAAAGAGTCAGACACAACTGGGTGACTAACACACACATACACACACACACACGAAGACTCACAACACCTTCTAGAACTAACACCGACAAAAGATGTCCTTTCACCATAGAGGATTGGAATGCAAAAATAGGAAGTCAAGAGGTACCCAGAATAACAAGCAAGTTTGTCCTTGGCATACAAAGTGGAAAGTTTTATTGAGAAAACATGCTGATCATAGCAAATACCCTTTCCCAACAATCCAAGAGACCACTCTACACATGGACATCACCAAATGATGGTCAATACTAAAATCATATTGATTATGTTCTTTGCAACTGAAGATGGAGAAGCTCTATATAGCCAACAAAAACAAGACCAGGAGCTGACTGTGGCTCAGATCATGAACCCCTTATTGCAAAATTCAGGCTTAAGTTGAAGAAAGTAGGGGAAACCACTAGACCATTCAGGTATGACCTAAATCAAATCCCTTATGATTATACAGTGAAAGTAACAAATAGATTCAGGGGATTGGATCTAATAGAGTGCTGGAAGAACTATGGATGGAAGTTTGTAACATTGTACAGGAGGCAGTAACCAAAACCATCCCAAAGAAAAAGAAATGCAAGAAGGAAAAATGGTTGTCTGAAGAGGCTTTACAAGTAACTGAGTAAAGAAGAGAAGCAAAAAGCAAGGGAAAAAGGGAAAGATATATCCAGCTGAATGCAGAGTTCCAGAGAATGGCAAGGAGAGATAAGATGGCCTTGTTAAATGAACAGTGAAAAGAAATAGAGGAAAATAGAATGGGAAAGACTAGAGATCTCTTCAAGAAAACTGGAGACATCAAGGGAACATTTCATGCAAGGATGCTCACAATCAAGGACAGAAACATTAAGGACCTAACAGAAGCAGAAGAGAATAATGTGGCAGGAATACATAAAAGAACTATGCAAAAAAGATCTTAATGACCCAGATAACCATGATAGTATGGTCACTCACCTAGAGCCAGACTTTAGGAAGCATTACTATGAACAAAGCTAGTGGAGGTGACAGAATTCTATCTGAGCTGTTTCAAATCCTAAAAGATGATGCTGTTTAAGTGTTGCACTCAATGTGTTGGCAAACTTGGAAAACTCAGCAGTGGCCACAGAACTGGAAAAGGTCAGTTTTTCATTCCAATCCCAAAGAAGGGCAATGCCAAAGAATGTTCAAACCGCCATCCAATTGCATTCATCTTACATGCTAGCAAGGTTATGCTCAAAATCCTTCAAGCTAGGCTTCAGCAGCATGTAAACCGAGAACTTCCAGATGTACAAAGTCGGTTTAGAAAAGGCAGAGGAACCAGAGATCAAATTGCCAACATTCATTGTATCATAGAGAAAGCAAGGGAAGTTCCAGAAAAGCATCTGCTTCATTGACTATGCTAAAGCCTTTGACTGTGTGGATCAAACAAACTGTGGGAAATTCTTAAGAGATGGGAGTACCAGATTACTTAACCTGTCTCCTTAGAAACTTGTATGCAGGTCAAGAAGCAACAGTTAGAACTCGTCCGGGCATAGGACAACAGACTGGTTCAAAATTGGGAAAGAAGTACGTCAAGGCTGAATGTTTTCATCTGCTTATTTAACCTCTATACTGAGTACATCATGTGAAATGCTGGGCTGGATGAATCACGAGCTAGAATTAAGATTTCCAGGAGAAATACCAACAATCTCAGACGTGCAGATAATACCACTCTAATGGCAGAAAGTGAAGAGGAACTAAAGAGCCTCTTGAATAGGGTGAATTAGGAGAGTGAAAAAGCTGGCTTGAAATTCAGATTTAAACAAACTAAGATAATAGCATTTGGTCCTATCACTTCATGGTAAATAGAAGGGGGAAAAGTGGAAGCAGTGACAGATTTTCTTTTCTTAGGTTCCAAAATCACTGTGGATGGTGACTGCAGCCATAAAATTAAAAGACACTTACTCCTTGCAAGGAAAGCTCTGACAAACTTTGACAACATATTAAAAAGCAGAGACATCACTTTGTTGACAAAGTGATTATACAAAGGTCTGTATAATCAAAGTTATAGTTTTTCCAGTAGTCATGTATGGATGTGAGAGTTGGACCCTAAAGAAGATTGAGCGCTGAAGAATTGATGTTTACAAATTGTGGTGCTGGAGAAGACTCTTGAGAATCCCTTGGACTACAAAGAGATCAAACCAGTCAGTCCTAAAGGAAATCAACCCTGAATATTCATTGGAAGGACTGATGCTGAAGTTGAAGCTTCAATACTTTGGCCATCTCATGCAAAGGTCTGACTCATTGGAAAAGACCTTGATGCTAGGAAAGATTGAAGGCCAAAGGAGAAGGGAGCAGCAGAGGATGAGATGGTTAGATTAGCATCACTGACTCAATCAACATGAATTTAAGCAAACTCCAGGAGACTGTGGAGGACAGAGGAGTCTGGCATGTTGTGGTTTATGGCGTTGCAAAGAGCCAGACGTGACTCAGTGACTGAACAACAGCATAAAGGATGACCAAGAAATCCGCAAGCATAGGAAGGAAAGGACACTGAAAAGACCAATGTGGCTGGGGCAGAGGATTCATGGGTGTCAGTATGGCAGACAGCAATGAAATTTTTTACATCACTGATGGCCTTGCTCATCTAAATAAGTTTGGACTTTGTGTAGAGGCCAGAATTTCACAGAACACTAGTCCATGGAGATGTCAATAGTGCTCCAAGACTGAAGAGATCGCTTGCTTAATAGATTTGGAAATCTGAATTCTGAATCCCTTTTAGAAAGCTTCACAATTGACACTTGAACATTAAAGCCTCTGAGAAGTCCTACAATGAAAAGGACAACTGTTTAATTATTGTATAAAAGTGAATGAAACTTATTTTCAAGGGAATTGTGTTTTTTCCCCAGAACATCAACATCTGCAGGGATAATTTTCCTTAGAGTTTGGGAATTGCCACCGTCTGCTATAGGAAGCTATGGTAGGGTTTATAGTTTATTTTGTTTTGCTTTTTAAGCAAAGGGACATGGTCTTATTTTTAGGAAGATCACTTTGGAAGTGGTCTATGGAGATGAGAGAAATGGGCATCAAGAAAAATACTGAGTTGTTCGCATTAGAGATCATTATCTCTAAATTGATCTTTCTAGAGAGAAGGCTGTTTAGTCCATTGCTTAAAAGTCTTTACTGACCACCCTCTTCCCATAGAATAAAGTTCAAACTCTTAAATGTAATTGACAAAGCTTTCCAATGATCTGGTTCCTGCCCACCTTTGGGCTCCATCTCCTATCACTTTCCTCTCCTTTGTAACAAATTCTCAAACAATGTCCCTACCTCTCTGCTGCTGCTGCTGCTGCTGCTAAGTCACATCAGTCGTGTCCAACTCTGTGCGACCCCATAGACAGCAGCCCACCAGGCTCCCCCGTCCCTGGGATTCTCCAGGCAAGAATACTGGAGTGGGTTGCCATTTCCTTCTCCAATGCATGAAAGTGAAAATTGAAAGTGAAGTCGCTCAGTCGTGTCCGACTCTTAGCGACCCCATGGACTGCAGCCTACCAGGCTCCTCCGTCCATGGAATTTTCCAGGCAAGAGCACTGGAGTGGGGTGCCATTGCCTTCTCCGCCCCACCTCTCTAGCCAACCTGAAAGGCTTAAATGTTCCCTCCAGCTGTTCTTGCTAGAGCTCTTCTCATTGGCAGCGCTTCTCTTTGTCCACTTGCTGAATGCCTATTCATCTCTCAGTTTTCTCCTAAGAGGTCAACTCCTGTCTGAGCTTTCCAGACCCATCCCTGAAACCCTGGAACTGCACTGCTCACTCTGAACCCTATTCCTTTGTAAGATGAAATGCTCCTTCTTATCTTATCTGTGTTTCTGTGGTTGTGATTCCCACATGGAGTTCTAAAATGCAAACTCCTTCAAGACACCCTATGCATGTTGCTCATCACTATAGACATAAGGGCTAGCATAGTGTCTGTCTGGCCCAAAGTAGGGGGTCAGGGTCATTCAGGTGATATGATTATGGGAATTGACAAGAGAAAATGGAGAGGAGGGGAAAGAGTATAAAGAACTGTAGTGAAGTGAAGTGAAAGCCACTCAGTTGTGTCCAACTCTTTGCGACCCCATGGACTATACCGTCCATGGAATTCTCCAAGCCAGAATACTGTCGTGGGTAGCCTTTCCCTTCTCCAGGGGATCTTCCCAACCCAGGAATCGAACCCAGGTCTCCTGCATTGCAGGCAGATTCTTTACCAGCTGAGCCACAAGAGAAGACTTCCTCGTTCTTGGTAGTAGATGGAATCAATAGGTCTTGGTGACTTACTGGGTGTGGAGGCTATGGAACTAAGACACACCCTGACCCAAGTCAAGGAATACCTCAGAAGGAGGAGTTCGAGGAATAGGGGAAGATGAACTCCATTTTAAACTTGCTTCTTTATTTTTATTTCTCTGTGGCATACAATTTACATACAGGGAAGTGCCTGTATCTGAATTCCACAGTTAGATACCATTGGGCAAGTAGAATCTGCTGAATTTGAGGTGGCTACGACATATCCAGGTGGAGGTCTTCTGAAGATGGTCAGAAGCGTGTGTTGGACAAGAGAGTTTCATACTAGAGATTGAGTTCTCGGGGTCCTTTGAGATGTGGTCTTGGGGATGCAGATGAAGTGGCTCATTAGAGATGAGAAGCTCTGGAGAACTACCCCCCACTCCTTTTTTTGGCTTTGGCTAGTGGCGTGTGGAATCTTAGTTCCCTGACCAGGGGTCGAACCCGCATCCCCTGCAGTGAAAATACAGTCAACCACCTGACGAGCAAAATCCCCCAAGGACCCATTTTTTGACTTAAATGACCAAACATACTCATGAAAACAGTCATCCACTCACTGCAAGTCTGTCAATTACTTCCTGAGTGAGTGACAGTCCTCCTATTCCCAGTAATTATGGTCAGTACATACCACACCTGAGGAAAAAATGCTAAGATAAAACAAAGATGACTCATAGCCCATATCAAAACTGAAAATTATACTAACCATGCCATCTATTAGCTTCTGAAACAGAGAGTCATTTTCTTATTAACCCATTAATAAGATAATTAATAAGGCAAGTAAGTATTCTTGATTGGAGGTTAGCATTCATTTCCTCCTAAAGTATACTGCATTTAATTAAATGTGTAAGAAAAATTCTGTTGGCCTTAGGAGTTATGGTGATATGGTAGGCATATCTCTAGTGTGGAAGTCTAGACATCTTTGGTTCCTTTCTCGCTCTCTCTGGAAAAAGAGAGAACTTTTCTAGGTCTCTTGACCTAAGGCAAGACACTTGGCCTCTCTGAATCTCAGATTTTTCTTGTAACCTGCAAAAAAGGTTAACTCTAAACTCAGTATTCACTTAACTCAACAAATATTTTTCAAGTTTCTACTCTGTTCTTGGCTTTGGCCTGCTAGCCATTGCTCTCAATTCGAAAGCATGCCTATGTTTTTTCTGCTGCTGCTAAGTCACTTCAGTCATGTCCGACCCTGTGCAACCCCATAGACAGCAGCCCACCAGGCTTCCCCATCCCTGGGATTCTCCAGGCAAGAACACTAGAGTGGGTTGCCATTTCCTTTTCCAATGCATGAAAGTGAAAAGTGAAAGTGAAGTCGCTCAGTCGTGTCCGACTGTTTGCGACCCCATGGACTGCAGCCTACCAGGCTCCTCCATCCATGGGATTTTCCAGGCAAGAGTACTGGAGTGGGGTGCCATCGCCTTCTCTGGTTCTTTATGCTAGAGGATGAAAAAGGGAGATATGCACCCTTCAGGTTCTTTATAGGGTATTTTTTGGCTCAGACAACTGGGTGTAATAGCATCCATCTGGGGAGGCAGAGGGAACACTGGGATTGGAGCTGAATGGACTGGATTTGGATCCTATTCTGCCACTTACTAGTTTGCAACCTGGAATAAGTCGCCTAGGTTCTTTGAATCTTAGTTTCCTCATCTATGAAATGGAGATAACGATACCTCCTTGTTTTGAGAAACAAGATGATGTGTGTGGAAATTCTTGCTGATTTTCTTCTCTATTGTCCTAGCAGAAAAGCAATTGCCCCTTGACTTTCTTCACCTCAGATATTGCAAATATCCAAGTCATTTACCCAAGTGATAACTCACTTTATAAACAGTTCCTGGAACTTGAAGGACCGAAGTGCCCTCACTTCCCTCAGCATATGCTCAGCAGTTTCTTTCTCATTCCATTGCATTTCATTTCACTCCATGACTTGAAATCAGGTCCATTTCATCTTCACTTTCTACAAGTGGGAATGTGGTTTCTAGCAATATTTTCATTCTCCCAATACACCATGGATGTCCTAGGAAGGTCATTTTAATCGAAATTTATTAATAATGCCTCTACATAGACAATGACAGCCAAAAGGATCTAGAAATCATGCCATGACATCAATGAGGAATCCAAGGCTAGGAATAGGGGATTTATTTGCTTCAGGTAACCTGGTGGTATATTGGCATAGAGGTCTCCTGATTCTGGGTCTAGTAGTTCTCTTTCCCCTAAATCACAGAATCTTTGCTGTCCTGAACTATTTCAATTGTGTCTCAAGTGATCCAAAAGCTATTTGCTTAATCCACAAGGGTTCTCCTTGCCCTTCTGTGCTGAAAGACATTCACTAATTTAGACCATTGTCATACTCTTGCCTGGAAAATCCAATGGACGGAGGAGCCTGGTAGGCTGCAGTTCATGGGGTCGCTGGGAGTCAGACACGACTGAGCGACTTCTCTTTCACTTTTCACTTTCATGCATTGGAGAAGGAAATGGCAACCCACTCTAGTATTCTTGCCTGGAGAATCCCAGGGACGGGGGAGCCTAGTGGGCTGCCATCTGTGGGGTCATACAGAGTCAGACACAACTGAAGCGACTTAGCAGCAGCAGCAGTGGCATGTCCTTTCATGAATTCAGTAAGATAAACTCTGGCACAGTGAGGGACAGCAAAAACCACAAAGAGACAAGAAATATGTGGTAACTCAAACTAGAGTTGAAATAGAATATACATCATCAGAAAAGAAAATATATCAGGGGCCTTGGGTGGAAAATGGACTTTGGCCTCTTTAGTCCACAGAACACTGATACAGAGATAGAAGCAACTAGGGTTTCCACATGTCACTCTGGTCTTTGAAACGGATTAGGGTTATGAGCACATCGCCATGGTATGGATAGCTCTGGGTGACTGTGGAGGCAATTTTTGGTGACATTACATAAGGAAGGGGATAGGCTACCCCCACACCTCTCCCTCCCTCCCTCTCTTTCTTCTCTAAACTTCTTTTAGGCACTTTAAATATACCAGGCCTTGCCTTAGATTCTTAACCCTGCTTTCTTTTTCCTTGGTCTCCCTTTAAAAACTCATATGTCTTTCTTATCATCTCCCCACCTTTTTTCTTTTGTTGTTCTTCTTTACCTCTGTGTCTTCCCCTGCTCCAGACCTTTTTCTTTTATTGATAATCCAGAGGGCTTCCCTGGTAGCTCAGCTGGTAAAGAATCCACCTGTAATGCACAAGACCCCGGTTTGATTCCTGGGTTGGGAAGATCCGCTGGAGAAGGGATAGGCTATGCACTCCAGTATTCTTGGGCTTCTCTGGTGGCTCAGATGGTAAAGAATCTGCCTGCAGTGCAGAAGACTTGAGTTCAATCTCTGGGTTGGGAAGGTCCCTGGAGGAGTGTGTGGCAACCCACTCCAGGATTGTTGCCTGAAGAAACCCCATGGACAGAGGAGCCTGGCGGGCTACAGTCCATGGGGGTCACAAAGAGTCGGACATGACCTAATGATTAAAGCACAGAAGTTAGCTGTGGTCTCCTGGCCCATGAGATCTAGGTAATATTGGCTTGAACGCCTCATTTCATGTCCTGTAAAATTCCAAAGTCTTTCTAGATTTCTGAATGTTCTTGTGGGAGGTGGTCACCTCCAACTTCAAACTCTGAACTTTTCTGAATTAATTCATTTGTTGCATAGGCCATTTGACCACCAACATGGCAGTTGATTCTGACATGAAACTGCCTTGCACTTGATTTGACACACAAAAAAAGAGGAAACATGGTAGTGGATTGAATAGTGTTCCCCCGAATTCATATCTGCCCAGAACATCTGAGTTGACCTTATTTGGAAATAGGGTCTTGGCACATATAATTGATCAAATTGAGATCATACTACTCCAGGAGCCTCCAGAAGCTGGGTGAGGGCAAGGAAGGCTACTTCCCCAGAGCCTCAGAGGGCTCACAGTCCTGCTGACACCTTGATTTGGGGATTCTAGCACTCCAGTGTTCTTGCCTGGAGAATCGCAGGGATGGGAGGAGCCTGGTGGGAGGCCATCTATGTGGTCACACAGAGTGGGACACGACTGAAGTGACTTAGCAGCAGCAGCAGCAGCAGCAGCAGTCTCCAGAATGGGAGAGAACAAATTTCTGTTGTTTTAAGCCACCCAGTTTGTGGTGACTCGGTAGGTAGTCAACTTTACTGAGTATTTGAGAATACAGCATAGGACAGAGAGTAATTTACATTTCAGTTCTCCATTTCTGCTCTTTCACAAGCTCCTCTGTCATCCCCTGTCCCCACCCCACCTGCCCTGCATTCTTTCTCTTCTGTTCAATTTGCTCCTTGTCCCTCCTTCCCAAAAAGTCCATGAATTCCAAATTTATCTTGCTCTAAGATATAGAACACTTACTCTCAAGCTCAGTTCCCAGCCCACCATTCAGGCCCAAACCCCTCCAAATGCTCAGCTGCACAAAGCACTTTGTAGGACTACTGGCCCCTCTTAGAAGAAAGAGGTGGATTTTGAAAATGATTTCTGTACCCCTTTAAGAAGACATGTTTCTTCTTTACTTCCTGTCCTCCAGCCTGTTAGACCCAGTGGTTAAACCTGTTGGCCTTAACCCTCACCCCACCCTTTAGTATGCTCAGAGTATGGACTGTGAAAGTTGAGAGGGATGGTTACATCTCTCATCAGTGGCTGCTGCCCTTGGCACTTTGTGCTAAGTTGCTCAGTAGTGTCTGACTCTGCGACCCCATGGACTATAGCCCACCAGGCTCCTCTTCCATGGGGATTCTCCAGGCCAGAATACTGGAGTGGGTTGCCATGCCCTCCTCCAGGGGATCTTCCCAACCCAGGAATCAAACCCAGATCTCCTGCATTGCAGGCAGAGTCTTTACTGTCTGAGCCACCAGGGAAGCCCTGGGCACTTTGGGGAAATGCTAAAAAATTCAAGCCCACCCTGAAGAATAACCTGGAAGACCAAGCTTGGCTTTTCTTCTTTTGTTCGGTCTCTCCCATCTTCTAATAATAATCTCTTGCATTCTATTTCCTCCTCCTCTCTCTATGTGTTTCCTCTTCTCCCATGTTTCTATAGGAATAGTACTTTTTAACATGTTCTGTCACCCTCATTATTCTACTTGTTTTTTTTTTTAATGCTTGTAAATTTCTAAGACCCATGGGGTGGTTGTTCTCTTCATTTTTTATAGGATATAAGGAAAATCAAGCCTAGAAGTAAAGTAAATGGCCTAAGATCATCTGTGTTTAAGTGACAGAACTTGTCCAAAACCACAGACCAGTGCCCTTCCTGCCAATGTCATGGCCTTTCTTCAAGTGGTTGTGAACTGGAGCCTTAGCCTGGAAAAATCCACCTAATTTAGACTGTGTATGTGTTAGTCACTCAGTCATGTCCGACTCTTTGCAACTTCATGCACTGAAGCCTGCCAGGCTCCTCTGTCCATGGAATTCTCCAGGCAAGAATACTGAAGTGGGTTGTCATGCCCTTTTTCAGGGGATCTTCCTAACCCAGGGAACGAACCTAAGTCTCCTGCATGACAGGCAGATTCTTTACCATTTGAGCCACTAGGGAAGCCCTAGCCATCTTCTTGTTGGAATGAGAGCTCTGGATACGTCAGTTTGATTCCCTTTAGACTCTGCTCTGTGTTTTTAAGACCATATTTCTAGCCTGATTTTAAATTAAGCTCATTAACTGGTTTGAAGAACTCTGTATTTTGACTTGAGCTTCAGAGAAATAATCTTACTAGGTTACACGAATATTTTGAAACTCAGTCCTTACTTTTTTTTAATTCAATAAAAGTTTGCACAAACAAAGCATCCCACAGGAGAAACTTGTGCCAGGTCCCAGATGTTTAACACGTTTGCTTCAGATATTGGAGTTCATGGCCTCTTGTGCTTGTTAAACCAAAAAATGTAAGACTATGGAAAGGATTTTTAATATCTAGGAGTGCTGCAAGGTCAGGCTGGATTCTGGGCAATGGCAATGATTCAACAACCATTTTAAACACAGATTGTGTGTGTGCGTGTGTGTGTGTGTGTAATTTTTAAAAGAAATCCAATTAGACAGTTCAATAAGGGGGAGAATGAACTCTTTAGGCTTGATTCAATTCCAGTTCATTTTGGTTGATCTATGCAAAAATGCTTTAAAAAAATTCATTTTCTAATCGTGACATTGACTCTCTAATTTGTAATCACTCACTCCGTTATTTCCACATTCTGTCATTTCCACATTACTCTCTTGGTCAGTTAGTCACTCTGGTTACCCTCGATACAGGGAAAGGACATGGATCCCAACCTTGATGAGAGGAATTTCAAAGAATTACAACATTATTTAAGCCATGACATCAGCCAATACCTTTCCTGAAGTTTATGACTGTTGAAATTGGGTATTCTGTTATTAATAGCAGAAAACATTCTTATTTCTAGAATTAGTGTCATCTCAGCTGTGTGTGTGTGGCGGGGGTGGGGGGGTCTTCCCACGTGGTGCTAGTGGTAAAAAGCCCACCTGCCAGTGAAGGAGATGCAAGAGATGGGGGTTCAATCCCTGGGTAGGGAAGATCCCCTAGAGGAGGGCATAGCAACCCACTGTAGTATTCTTGACTGGAGAATCCTATGGATAGAGGAGCCTGGTGGGCTATGGTCCATAGGGTTGCAAAGAGTCAGACTTGACTGAAGCAACTTGGCATGCATGCATGCACAGCTGTGGACAGGAGAATGTCTTATATTAATCACTCTCAATCACAATACCAATTGTAAAATGTTTACTAGTAATTAGTTACTAGTAATTTAATACCTAGGTTTTGAAGCTATTTTTTTTTTTTGCAAGTCAGAGAATAATCAAGCTTACCACTATAATAGTGTAAGAGGTCCATATAGTTAAAGTTATGATTTTCCCAGTAGTCAGGTACAGATGTGAGATTTGGACCGTAAAGAAGGCTAAGCATTGAAGAACTGATGCTTTTGAACTGTGCTACTGGAGAAGACTCTTGAGAGTCCCTTGGATAGCAAGGAGATCAAACTAGTCAATCCTAAAATAAATCAACCCTGAATATTCATTGGAAGGACAGAAACTGAAGCTTCAATACTTTGGCCACCTGATGCAAAGAGCCAACTTATTGGAAAAGACTCTGATGCTGGGAAAGATTGAGGGAAAGAGAAGGGGGAGGCAAAGGTTGAGATGGTTGGATGGCATCATTGACTCAATGGACATGCGTTTGAGCAAACTCTGGGAGATAGTGAAGGACCAGGAAGCCTGGCATGCTGCAGTTCATGAGGTCGCAAAGAGTCGGACACGACAGCGACTGAACAGCAACAACAGGCTTCTCGGAATGGATGATAAGAGGATAGAATCAGAGCAAGAAAATGGTTCATGGGAGCATTACTCCAGGTTGAGATCTTTTGGCCTGGATGCCTCTTTTAGGAAGATTTGGAAGAGATTTGGAGTTTGTGTACTAAAAGTTCAAATTTATTTCCTTCTCTGCATATGCAACAGCTAAGCTAGTGAGGGTAAAGACTCGGGATCACACTTCATACTCTCTTTTTAATTCCCGTGGTCTTTTTGTGGGCAAAGAGGGAATAGAGAAATTCTTCTTGATCATTGCATTGTTCTGCCCCACAGCAAACTGTAATAAAACAAATGACTTTTAAGTGTTCACTGTGTTCTTAGCATTCTGCTAGGTGTTGCAGACATAATGGTGATAAGACGTGGTTCTCTAGAAACCTAGAAAATTAATAGAGGGCAATCGAAGGCAACTGGAGAGCATCATCAGGCTACTTAAAACTAAGTGCTAAACCAGGTGCACAAACCAGCCTTAGAAAGAAATAGTGAGTGAAGACGAGCCAAGCATTTTCTGGACTTCAGAAGGTGCAGCCCCAGGTCTGATCCCCCCTCCCTGGCCACCTCTCACTGGACCAGGGTCAACATTTAACCCAGGGGCGCTGAGCAAGAGACCAGCCAACAACCTGTGCCTTGTGTGGAAACTGGCTGGAAAATACAAGCTGAGCCCATCAGATTCCTCTCCCAGGAATCCAGAAAAGAAGAAGCAGTTACTTGTCTGAGGTGGTAGACCCTGAGTTCAAAGACCTAGTAGATTTGCCATCAAGGAAATCATTGTGGAATTGTATGCAGACTACAACTCTGAGGGGCTGGAGACTCAGAGAAGTGGAAAGGATGTGTGGGTGTGAGAGACAAGCAGTCTCCTTGAGGTGAGGGGCCAAGGGTAGTTGGGCTGCTTCAGGTCTTGTCTTCTCTGAGTTCCACTTGTTCCTAAATTCCTCTGTGTTCCCATTGTTCCCTTACAGGGCTGGGACTAGGATTCCATTCTCTTTCACTTGAATAAATCTGGGTGGGTTTCTGTTACTGGTAACCATCAAGAGCTTTGTCTATAACAAGTCAAAAATTTACAGATGAGATGGCTATATCCCTGGGCCTTGAGGAATGACTTCAGTCCAGTTCAGTCGTGTCCAACTCTTTGCGACCCCATGAATCGCAGCACACCAGGCCTCCCTGTCCATCACCAACTCCCGGAGTTCATCGAGTCAGTGATGCCATCCAGCCATCTCATGCTCTGTCGTCCCCTTCTCCTCTTGCCCCCAATACCTCCCAGCATCAGAGTCTTTTCCAATGAGTCAACTCTTCGCATGAGGTGGCCAAAGTACTGGAGTTTCAGCTTTAGCATCATTCCTTCCAAAGAAATCCCAGGGCTGATCTCCTTCAGAATGGACTGGTTGGATCTCCTTGCAGTCCAAGGGGCTCTCAAGAGTCTTCTCCAACACCACAGTTCAAAAGCATCAATTCTTCAGCGCTCAGCCTTCTTCATAGTCCAACTCTCACAACCATACATGACCGCAGGAAAAATAGCCTTGACTAGATGAACCTTTGTTGGCAAAGTAATGTCTCTGCTTTTGAATATGCTATCTAGGTTGGTCATAACTTTCCTTCTAAGGAGTAAGCATCTTTTAATTTCATGGCTGCAGTCACCCTCTGCAGTGATTTTGGAGCCCAAAAAAATAAAGTCTGACACTGTTTCTACTGTTTCCCCATCTATTTCCCATGAAGTGATGGGACAGGATGCCATGATCTTAGTTTTCTGAATGTTGAGCTTTAAGCCAATTTTTTCACTCTCCACTTTCACTTTCATCAAGAGGCTTTTGAGTTCCTCTTCACTTTCTGCCATAAGGGTGGTGTCATCTGCATATCTGAGGTTATTGATATTTCTCCCGGCAATCTTGATTCCAGCTTGTGTTTCTTCCAGTCCAGCATTTCTCATGATGTCCTCTGCATATAAGTTAAATAAGCAGGGTGACAATATACAGCCTTGACATACTCCTTTTCCTATTTGGAACCAGTCTGTTGTTCCATGTCCAGTTCTAACTGTTACTTTCTGACCTGCATACAAATTTCTCAAGAGGCAGGTCAGATGGTCTGGTATTCCCATCTCTTTCAGAATTTTCCACAGTTTGTTGTGATCCACACAGTCAAAGGCTTTGGCATAGTCAATAAAGCAGAAATAGATGCTTTTCTGGAACTCTCTTGCTTTTTCCATGATCCAGCGGATGCTGGCAGTTTGATCTCTGGTTCTTCTGCCTTTTCTAAAACCAGCTTGAATATCAGGAAGTTCATGGTTCACATATTGCTGAAGCCTGGCTTGGAGAATTTTGAGCATTACTTTACTAGCGTGTGAGATGAGTGCAATTGTGCGGTAGTTTGAGCATTCTTTGGCATTGCCTTTCTTTGGGATTGCAATGAAAACTGACCTTTTCCAGTCCTGTGGCCACTACTGAGTTCTCCAAATTTGCTGGCATACTGAGTGCAGCACTTTCACAATATCATCTTTCAGGATTTGAAAGAGCTCAACTGGAATTCCATCACCTCCACTAGCTTTGTTCATAGTGATGCTTTCTAAGGCCCACTTGACTTCACATTCCAGGATGTCTGGCTCTAGGTGAGTGATCACACCATCGTGATTATCTGGGTCATGAAGATCTTTTTTGTACAGTTCTTCTGTGTATTCTTGCCACCTCTTCTTAACAGCTTCTGCTTCTGTTAGGTCCATACCATTTTTGTCCTTTATCGAGCCCATCTTTGCATGAAATATTCCCTTGGTATCTCTAATTTTCTTGAAGAGATCTCTAGTCTTTCCCATTCTGTTGTTTTCCTCTATTTCTTTGCATTGATCGCTGAAGAAGGCTTTCTTATCTCTTCTTGCTATTCTTTGGAACTCTGCATTCAGATGCTTATATCTTTCCTTTTCGCTTCTCTTCTTTTCACAGCTATTTGTAAGGCCTCCCCACACAGCCATTTTGCTCTTTTGCATTTCTTTTCCATGGGGATGGTCTTGATCCCTGTCTCCTGTACAATGTCACGAACCTCATTCCATAGTTCATCAGGCACTCTATCTATCAGATCTAGGCCCTTAAATCTATTTCTCACTTCCACTGTATAATCATAAGGGATTTGATATAGGTCATACCTGAATGGTCTAGTGGTTTTCCCTACTTTCTTCAATTTCAGTCTGAATTTGGCAATAAGGAGTTCATGGTCTGAGCCACAGTCAGCTCCTGGTCTTGTTTTTTCCGACTGTATAGAGCTTCTCCATCTTTGGCTGCAAAGAATATAATTAATCTGATTTTGGTGTTGACCATCTGGTGATGTCCATGTGTAGAGTCTTCTCTTGTGTTGTTGGAGGAGGGTGTTTGTTATGACCAGTGCATTTTCTTGGCAAAACTCTATTAGTCTTTGCCCTGCTTCATTCCGTATTCCAAGGCCAAATTTGCCTGTTACTCCAGGTGTTTCTTGACTTCCTACTTTTGCATTCCAGTCCCCTATAATGAAAAGGACATCTTTTTTGGGTGTTAGTTCTAAAAGGTCTTGTAGGACTTCATAGAACCGTTCAACTTCAGGTTCTTCAGTGTTACTGGTTGGGGCATAGACTTGGATTACTGTGATATTGAATGGTTTGCCTTGGAAACGAACAGAGATCATTCTGTCGTTTTTGAGATTGCATCCAAGTACTGCATTTCAGACTCTTTTGTTGACCATGATGGCTACTCCATTCCTTCTGAGGGATTCCTGCCCACAGTAGTAGATATAATGGTCATCTGAGTTAAATTCACCCATTCCAGTCCATTTTAGTTCGCTGATTCCTAGAATGTCGACATTTACTCTTGTCATCTCTTGTTTGACCACTTCCAGTTTGCCTTGATTCATGGACCTGACATTCCAGGTTCCTATGCAATATTGCTCTTTACAGCATCGGATCTTGCTTCTATCACCAGTCACATCCACAGCTAGGTATTCTTTTTGCTTTGACTCCATCACTTCATTCTTTCTGGAGTTATTTCTCCACTGATCTCCAGTAGCATATTGGGCACCTACTGACCTGGGGAGTTCCTCTTTCAGTATCCTATCATTTTGCCTTTTCATACTGTTCATGGGATTCTCAAGGCAAGAATACTGAAGTGGTTTGAGCAACCCACACCCGAGGCCAGGGGCGGCAGTCAGGAGGACCAAACCCATGCCCAAGGAGCCGTGGCTGTGCGGGCGCAGGAGGGCCTAGAGGAGCTATCCCACGTTGAAGGTCAGGAAAGGCGGCAGTAAGGAGATACCCCTAGACCAAGGTAAGGAGCAGCGGCTGTGCTTTGCTGGAGCAGCCACAAAGAGATACCCCATGCCCAAGGTAAGAGAAACCCAAGTAAGACAGTTGGTGTTGTAAGAGGGCATCAGAGGGCAGACACACTGAAACCATATTCACAGAAAACTAGTCAATCTAATCACACTAGGGCCACAGCCTTGTCTAACTCAGTGAAACTAAGCCATGCCAGTGGGGCAACCCAAGACGGGCGGGTCATGGTGGAGAGATCTGACAGAATGTGGTCCACTGGAGAAGGGAATGGCAAACCACTTCAGTATTCTTGCCTTGAGAACCCCATGAACAGTATGAGGCATGACTTAGGTTTATGTATTAATAAAAACAACTCCTGTGTTTGGGTTTCACAGTTTATCAACCAAGCCTATGATTTCATAAAACAAGCCTGGCTTTTGGCATCACACACAACCTTGGTTTAAAATCCTGGATCCTTGATCACTTTTTTGTAATCTTGGAAAGGTTACTTATCTGTAAAGTTAAGATATCTCCTCTACAGGGTTTTTGCAAGAATTAAAATAAGTGTATGGATATGAACCATTAACACCATGATTGTTTTATGGTTGTCAATGAAGAATGGCAGCTGTTAGCATTCCAAACATATCTGGATGGGAGAAGGGTAGTAATTTTCAACCTTGTTTCCAGTAACATAAGGTGGTTTTGATTGAGGCAGTTTGTACTTCTCAACATTTTTAAAAAATATATATTTTCTTGGGCATGCCACACAACATGTGGGACCTTAGTTCTCCAGCCAGGTATCGAACCCACACTCCCTGCATTGAAAGTATGGAGACTTAACCACTGGACTGTCAGGGAAGTCCCTCAACATTTTATAAGGGAGTGTGTGTGCCTGTGTGCACACACACATTTTTTTTTTCCTTTGGCGAGGGCATTGTTTATCTCCCATGGCCCTCTTTCCTATTGAAGTTGTAGTCACTCTGTTCTTGGACTAGTTATTGTTATTCATCAGACAGGCAATATGAGATGAACAGGGGTGATGAGTTGCTCCCACTGCCAAGCAAGTTCATGGTTTGCAGGAAATGCCAAGTTGTTTCCTGCCAGGATGTTTTTCAGGAATAGAAGGGCACGCTTCACTGGCCTTCACAGACCCCATCCCGTCCCCTGAGTGATGTCGCCTTGTGGGGTGATAGCATAACTGTTTAAAAGCCAGTGCATGGAGCTGTTATCCAGCTGTCCTGGAAGTGTGTTTGCATTGTTGTTGTTGTTTCTTCTTCTGGTAAATGAAACCCACACCAAGTAGGAAATGGATTGCAGACCTCCCACATTTCTTCAAAAAATATCCCAACATTTTCAGTCCTTCATAAACTAGCAGGGTGGGGGAGGCTAGTGAAAGGCAGGGAGTGGAGGGGAAAGAAGGAATGTCTGAATAAAAATGGGATTGGAAAGTGTTTTGAGACCCCCACCCCGCCACGCTTCTAATTCATATAAAGACCAATGCATATTTCAAACTAACAAATGAATATGCAATTGTCATAAAAATATGTCTTTGCACTTTCAGTTCCTCCGCCAACCACATTTATTCATGAACTCTCCTTATGGACTTGGAGCAGATTTAAAAGAGAGGGGAAGAACATCTTGGCATCCTAAGCTGTCTGGGGATTTTTGCTGGGCGTATGAGTTTTCCTAAAACTCTGGTGAAAGCACAAATTACAAGTGATCAGATTTCAGTTTTATTTCAAATAATGATTTTGAGTTGCATTTGTAAACAACCATTAATATTCAGAAGTAGCCTTCGGAAGAGCTTAAAAATCTCTTTCCTCTGTGTTGACACATGTTTAGATTTTACATCTAACTGAAAGGACAGGAAAAAAAAATCAAACAGGATTTTACTGAAGATGGGAAGCTGAATCCCCTGACTTACTATTTGTCCAAGGAGACCTCTAGTGATTTGGGAGGGGAATCCTGGGCACACTGGTCTGGAACTCTGGGGCCACAGTGGGGTAAGAGTACCTTCTCCACCCCAACACAGAAAATCATGATTGAAGAGTATGTCAGGTAATTATTGCTGTGTGACAAATAGTCCCCAGATGCCATGATGTAAGACGACAATCTGCTGGTCAGTTCTGATTAGTCCCACTCATCTGGACTTGTCTAGGATGATCTATGTCCCTCATCCTTCTTGGACCAGCTGGCTGGCCCAGGCAAAATTTTCTCATGGTAATGGAAAAACACAAGTGGGCAAACAGTAACATATGAAATCTCCTCAGGTCTAGCCTCAGAACTTGAACACCATTACTTCCTTCTCGTTCTGTTGGCCAAAGTAAGCACGTGGCTAAACTCAAAATCAAGAGGTGGGGAAATATATTCCACTTGATGAGTGGAAGGAACTTCAAAGTCATGACAAAGGGTAGGATTCAAGGAGAGCTCAAGCCAGTCCTGTAATCTACTAAGGAGAAGAAGGCCTATGACTCTGTATACTTCATAATGGAATCACACAGCTTATTTGTGGTATTGATGATAGTAATTATAAGTTGATGCTATTCATCAATCAATAGTCCTCCTAACTCTTCTAATTTTAGTTCCACATCCCTCCCCAGACAACCTTCTGATTTTCATTTAGCTTCTTACAAGGCTATTTCTGCAGGGTGTAGTGTTTTCACCTTTAGATACAAATGTCTGGGACCTGCAATAATTATATTTCTTATTTTATTTTAATAAAATAAAATAAGAAATATAATGATAATAACAAATAAATAAAAAAATTTATATGTATTATAAATAAATAAATAAGATAAGAAACACGATGGTGTGATCACTGACCTAGAGCCAGACATCCTGGAATGTAAAGTCAAGTGGGCCTTAGAAAGCATCACTACGAACAAAGCTAGTGGAGGTGATGGAATTCCAGTGGAGCTATTCCAAATCCTGAAAGATGATGCTGTGAAAGTGCTGCACTCAATATGCCAGCAAATTTGGAAAACTCAACAGTGGCCACAGGACTGGAAAAGGTCAGTTTTCATTCCAATCCCAAAGAAAGGCAATGCCAAAGAATGCTCAAACTACCGCACAATTGCACTCATCTCACACGCTAGTAAAGTAATGCTCAAAATTCTCCAAGCCAGGCTTCAGCAATATGTGAACCATGAACTTCCTGATGTTCAAGCTGGTTTTAGAAAAGGCAGAGGAACCAGAGATCAAATTGCCAGCATCCACTGGATCATGGGAAAAGCAAGAGGGTTCCAGAAAAGCATCTACTTCTGCTTTATTGACTATGCCAAAGCCTTTGACTGTATGGATCACAATAAACTGTGGAAAATTCTGAAAGAGATGGGAATACCAGACCATCTGACCTGCCTCTTGAGAAATTTGTATGCAGGTCAGGAAGCAACAGTTAGAACTGGACATGGAACAACAGACTGGTTCCAAATAGGAGAAGGAGTACATCAAGGCTGTATATTGTCACCCTGCTTATTTAACTTATATGCAGAGTACGTCATGAGAAACGCTGGACTGGAAGAAGCACAAGCTGGAATCAAGATTCCCGGGAGAAATATCAATCACCTCAGATATGCAGATGACACCACCCTTATGGCAGAAAGTGAAGAGGAACTCAAAAGCCTCTTGATGAAAGTGAAAGTGGAGAGTGAAAAAGTTGGCTTAAAGCTCAACATTCAGAAAACTAAGATCATGGCATCCGGTCCCACCACTTCATGGGAAATAGATGAAGAAACAGTGGAAACAGTGTCAGACTTTATTTTTTTGGGCTCCAAAATCACTGCAGATGGTGACTGCAGCCATGAAATTAAAAGACGCTTACTCCTTGGAAGGAAAGTTATGACCAACCTAGATAGCATATTCAAAAGCAGACACATTGAGGAGACAAGATGGCGGAGGAGTAGGACGGGGAGAACATTTTCTCCCCCACAAATTCATCAAAAGAGCATTTAAACGTCGAGTAAATACCACAAAACAGCTTCGGAATGCCGGCAGAGGACATCAGGCACCCAGAAAAGCAACCCAAGTCTTCAAAAGGAGGTAGGAAAAAATATAAAAGACAAAAAAAGAGGCAAAAGAGGGAGGGATGGAGTTCCGTCCCGGGAAGGGAGTCTTAAAAAGAGAGGTTTCCAAACACCAGGAAACCTTCTCACTGCCAAATCTGTGCCGAGCTTTGGAAGCACAGAGGGCAACATAACAGGGAGAAAAAATAAATAAACAATTAAAACTCACAGACTGCAAGCCCTACGGTAACTCCCCCAGCGGAGAAGCAGCGCAGACGCCTGCACACGCCATTAGCAAGCGGGGGCTGGGCAGGGAGGCGCAGCATGGGCTGCATCGCTTAGAGTAAGAACCTGGCCTGAATACCCTGAGCGCTATCTGAGCAAAATAATTTGGGCTAGCAAACCAGACTGTGGGATATCTACCATGCGAAAAGCCAGCCCTAACCTAAGACACTGCCAGGCCTGCACACGGAACAAAGGACCAAACAGAGATAGCTGGCTGCAGACCTTCCCCCTCCAGTGACAGGCAGCCAGAGCCAGAAGGGGGCAATCGCAGCCCCAGAGAGACATTATCTATAAAACTGTAAGCAAGCTTCTTTGCTAACTAAAACTTCTTGGGGGTCTGGACGGTCAACATCTGCCTGAGAAGGTGCGCCGGTTTTACACCCAGATAACCGAGTGGCGGGGAGGCAATAAGTCGCAGCAATCGCGCACGCCAAACACCTCATCATCTGAGCTGCTCGGATCTGGGAAGGGCACAAAACGCAGGCCCAACCGAGAGTCTGCGCCTCTGAGGACTACCCGAGTGCCTGAACCCGAGCAGCTTGGACCTGGGAAGTGCAAGCAGCCCAGGGCCGGCCTCGGATGATTCCCGGCAGAACAACCTAGAGCCCGAGCAGTGTGGGCAGGGAGGCTACACGCGCCGTGAGCGGGGGCAGACCCAGTGTGGCTGAGGCACTTCGAGCGCATGCCAGTGTTATTTGTTTGCAGCATCCCTCCCTCCCTCCCTCCCCACAGCGCGACTGAACAAGTGAGCCTAAAAAAAAAAAAGTGTCCTCCACCGTCCCCTTTGTGTCAGGGCGGAAACCAGACACTGAAGAGACCAGCAAACAGAAGAAGCTATAACAGAGGGAAACGCCTTGGAAGCTACAGGCAATAGATTAAGACCCTGTGGTTACTACGGACTACATAGGAAGGGGCCTATAGATCTTGAGAAATATAAGTCGGACCAAGGAACTAGCCAAAAATGAACTGAACCCACAATACTCACAACAAAACCAGAGAAAGTCCTAGATATATTTTTACTATTTTTATGATCATTCTTCCTTTTTTTTTTTAATTTTTTTAAAAAATTTTAAGTCCTCTATTGTTCCTTTAATTTTCACTTTTATAACCTATTACTTTGCAAAAAAAAACCCAAACAAAACAAAACAAAAAACAAACCCTATTTTTTTCTTCTTCAGCAAACTTCATATACATATTTTTTATAATTTTTTGACCTTGGTTTTTTTTTTTTTTCTTTAACATTGTATTTTTGAAATTCCAAACTCTACTCTGGATTTTTAATTTTAGCTTTTTGGTATATGTTATCAATTTTGTACCTATAGTTTTTTTTTATAATTTCTGTGACTTTTTTTTTTTCTCTGTTTCTTTCTCTTCTTCTTTTATATAACATTGTATATCTGAAATTCCAAACTCTACTCTAGATTTTTAATTTATGTTTTTTGGTATTTGATATCAATTTTGTACCCGTATTTTCTTTAAAATTTTTGCGACATTGTTTGTTTTTGTTTGTTTGTTTTCTCTCTTTATTTTTCTTCTTCTTTTTTTTAACATTGTATTTTTGAAATTCCAAACTCTACTCTAGATTTTTAACTTTTGCTTTTTGGTATTAGTTATCAATTTTGTACCTATATTTTCTTTATAATTTTCGCAACCTTGCTTGTTTTTGTTTGTTCGTTTTTTCTCTCTTTCTTTTCCTTCTTCTTTTCATTAACATTGCATTTTTGAAATTCCAAACTCTACTCTAGAGTTTTAATTTTTGCTTTTATGTATTTGTTACCAATTTTGTACCTTTAAGAACCCAATCTTCAGTACCCATTTTTCACTAGGGAACGAGATTACTGGCTTGACTGCTCTCTCTCCCTTTGGACTCTCCTTTTTCTCCACCAGGTCACCTGTGTCTCCTCCCTAACCCCTCTCTACTATACCCAACTCTGTGAATTTCTATGTGTTCCAGACGGTGGAGAACACTCAGGGAACTGATTACTGGCTGGATCTGTCTCCCTCCTTTTCATTCCCCTCTTTTATCCTTCTGGCCACCTCTGTCTCCTTCCTCCTCCTTCTCTTCTCTGTATAACTCCGTGAACATCTCTGAGCGATCCAGTTGTGGAGTGCACATAAGGAAGTGATTACTGGCTAGCCCACTCTCTCCACTATTGATTCCACCTCATCTCATTTGGGTCACATCTAACTCCCTCCTCCCACTTCTCTTCTCCATGTAACGCTGTGAACCTCTCTGAGTGACCCTCACGGTAGAGAAACTTTTCGTCTTTAACATAGATGTTTTATCAATGGTGCTGTATAGAAGGAGAAGTTTTGAAACTACTGTAAAAATAAGACCAATAACTGGAAGCAGGAGGCTTAAGTCCAAACCCTGACTCCAGGGAGCTCCTGACTCCAAGGAACATTAATTGACAGGAGCTCATCAAACGCCTCCATACCGACACTGAAACCAAGCACCACACAAGGGCCAACAAGTTCCAGGGCAAGACATATCAAGCAAATTCTCCAGCAACAAAGGAACACAGCCCTGAGCTTCAAGATACAGGCTGCCCAAAGTCACCCCAAAACCATAGACATCTCATAACTCATTACTGGACATTTCATTGCACTCCAGAGAGAAGAAATACAGCTCCACCCACCAGAACACCGACACAAGCTTCCCTAACCAGGAAACCTTGACAAGCCACCTGTACAAACCCACACTCAGTGAGGAAACGCCACAATAAAGAGAACTCCACAAACTGCCAGAATACAGAAAGGACACCCCAAACTCAGCAATTTAAACAAGATGAAGAGACAGAGGAATACCCAGCAGATAAAGGAAAAGGATAAATGCCCTCCAAACCAAACCAAAGAGGAAGAGATAGAGAATCTACCTGATAAAGAATTCCGAATAATGATAGTGAAATTGATCCAAAATCTTGAAATTAAAATGGAATCACAGATAAATAGCCTGGAGGCAAGGATTGAGAAGATGCAAGAAAGGTTTAACAAGGACCTAGAAGAAATAAAAAAGAGTCAATATATAATGAATAATGCAATAAATGAAATTAAAAACACTCTGGAGGCAACAAATAGTAGAATAACAGAGGCAGAAGATAGGATTAGTGAATTAGAAGATAGAATGGTAGAAATAAATGAATCAGAGAGGGTAAAAGAAAAATGAATTAAAAGAAATGAGGACAATCTCAGAGACCTCCAGGACAATATTAAACGCTACAACATTCGAATCATAGGGGTCCCAGAAGAAGAAGACAAAAAGAAAGACCATGAGAAAATACTTGAGGAGATAATAGTTGAAAACTTCCCTAAAATGGGGAAGGAAATAATCACCCAAGTCCAAGAAACCCAGAGAGTCCCAAACAGGATAAACCCAAGGCGAAACACCCCAAGACACATAGTAATCAAATTAACAAAGATCAAACACAAAGAACAAATATTAAAAGCAGCAAGGGAAAAACAACAAATAACACACAAGGGAATTTCCATAAGGATAACAGCTGATCTTTCAACAGAAACTCTTCAAGCCAGGAGGGAATGGCAAGACATACTTAAAATGATGAAAAAAATGACCTACAGCCCAGATTATTGTACCCAGCAAGGATCTCATTCAAGTATGAAGGAGAAATCAAAAGCTTTTCAGACAAGCAAAAGCTGAGAGAATTCTGCACCACCAAACCAGCTCTCCAACAAATACTAAAGGCTATTCTCTAGACAGGAAACACAAAAACGGTGTATAAATTCGAACCCAAAACAATAAAGTAAATGGCAATGGGATCATACTTACCAGTAATTACCTTAAACGTAAATGGGTTGAATGCCCCAACCAAAAGACAAAGACTGGCTGAATGGATACAAAAACAAGACCCCTACATATGTTGTCTACAAGAGACCCACCTCAAAACAGGGGACACATACAGACTGAAAGTGAAGGGCTGGAAAAAGATTTTCCATGCAAATGGGGACCAAAAGAAAGCAGGAGTAGCAATACTCATATCAGATAAAATAGACTTTAAAACAAAGGCTGTGAAAAGAGACAAAGAAGGTCACTACATAATGATCAAAGGATCAATCCAAGAAGAAGATATAACAATTATAAATATATATGCACCCAACACGGGAGCACCACAATATGTAAGACAAATGCTAACAAGTATGAAAGGAGAAATTAACAATAACACAATAATAGTGGGAGACTTTAATACCCCACTCACACCTATGGATAGATCAACTAAACAGAAAATTAACAAGGAAACACAAACTTTAAACGATACAATAGACCAGTTAGACCTAATTGATATCTATAGGACATTTCATCCCAAAACAATGAATTTCACCTTTTTCTCAAGCGCACATGGAACCTTCTCTAGGATAGATCACATCCTGGGCCATAAAGCTAGCCTTGGTATATTCAAAAAAATAGAAATCATTCCAAGCATCTTTTCTGACCACAATGCAGTAAGATTAGATCTCAATTACATGAGAAAAACTATTAAAAATTCCAACATATGGAGGCTGAACAACATGCTGCTGAACAACCAACAAATCACAGAAGAAATCAAAAAAGAAATAAAAATTTGCATAGAAATGAATGAAAATGAAAACACAACAACCCAAAACCTGTGGGACACTGTAAAAGCAGTCCTAAGGGGAAAGTTCATAGCAATACAGGCATACCTCAAGAAACAAGACAAAAGTCAAATAAATAACCTAACTCTACACCTAAAGCAACTAGAAAAGGAAGAAATGAAGAACCCCAGGGTTAGTAGAAGGAAAGAAATCTTAAAACTTAGAGCAGAAATAAATGCAAAAGAAACAAAAGAGACCATAGCAAAAATCAACAAAGCCAAAACCTGGTTCTTTGAAAGGATAAATAAAATTGACAAACCATTAGCCAGACTCATCAAGAAACAAAGGGAGAAAAATCAAATCAATAAAATTAGAAATGAAAATGGAGAGATCACAACAGACAACACAGAAATACAAAGGATCATAAGAGACTACTATCAACAATTATATGCCAATAAGATGGACAACGTGGAAGAAATGGACAAATTCTTAGAAAAGTACAACTTTCCAAAACTCGAACAGGAAGAAATAGAAAATCTTAACAGACCCATCACAAGCACGGAAATTGAAACTGTAATCAAAAATCTTCCAGCAAACAAAAGCCCAGGTCCAGACGGTTTCACAGCTGAATTCTACCAAAAATTTAGAGAGGAGCTAACACCTATCCTGCTCAAACGCTTCCAGAAAATTGCAGAGGAAGGTAAACTTCCAAACTCATTCTATGAGGCCACCATCACCCTAATACCAAAACCTGGCAAAGATCCCACAAAAAAAGAAAACTACAGGCCAATATCACTGATGAACATAGATGCAAAAATCCTTAACAAAATTCTAGCAATCAGAATCCAACAACACATTAAAAAGATCATACACCATGACCAAGTGGGCTTTTTCCCAGGGATGCAAGGATTCTTCAATATCCACAAATCAATCAATGTAATACACCACATTAACAAATTGAAAAATAAAAACCATATGATTATCTCAATAGATGCAGAGAAAGCCTTTGACAAAATTCAACGTCCTTTTATGATCAAAACTCTCCAGAAAGCAGGAATAGAAGGAACATACCTCAACATAATAAAAGCTACATATGACAAACCCACAGCAAACATTATCCTCAGTGGTGAAAAATTGAAAGCATTTCTTCTAAAGTCAGGAACAAGACAAGGGTGCCCACTTCCACCATTACTATTCAACATAGTTTTGGAAGTTTTGGCCAAAGCAATCAGAGCAGAAAAAGAAATAAAAGGAATCCAAATTGGAAAAGAAGAAGTAAAACTCTCACTATTTGCAGATGACATGATCCTCTACATAGAAAACCCTAAAGACTCCACCAGAAAATTACTAGAACTAATCAATGACTATAGTAAAGTTGCAGGATATAAAATCAACACACAGAAATCCCTTGCATTCCTATACACTAATAATGAGAAAACAGAAAGAGAAATTAAGAAAACAATTCCATTCACCATTGCAACGGAAAGAATAAAATACTTAGGAATATATCTACCTAAAGAAACTAAAGACCTATATATGGAAAACTATAAAACACTGGTGAAAGAAATCAAAGAGGACACTAATAGGTGGAGAAATATACCATGTTCATGGATTGGAAGAATCAATATAGTGAAAATGAGTATACTACCCAAAGCAATCTATAGATTCAATGCAATCCCTATGAAGCTACCAACAGCATTCTTCACAGAGCTAGAACAAATAATTTCACAATTTGTATGGAAACACAAAAAATCTCGAATAGCCAAAGCAATCTTGAGAAAGAAGAATGGAACTGGAGGAATCAACCTACCTGACTTCAGGCTCTACTACAAAGCCACAGTCATCAAGACAGATTGGTACTGGCACAAAGACAGAAATATAGATCAATGGAACAAAATAGAAAGCCCAGAGATAAATCCACGCACATATGGACACCTTATCTTTGACAAAGGAGGCAAGAATATACAATGGAGAAAAGACAATCTCTTTAACAAGTGGTGCTGGGAAATCTGGTCAACCACTTGTAAAAGAATGAAACTAGAACACTTTCTAACACCATACACAAAAATAAACTGAAAATGAATTAAAGATCTAAACGTAAGACCAGAAACTATAAAACTCCTAGAGGAGAACATAGGCAAAACACTCGCCGACATACCTCACAGCAGGATCCTCTATGACCCACCTCCCAGAATATTGGAAATAAAAGCAAAAATAAACAAATGGGACCTAATTAACCTTAAAAGCTTCTGCACATCAAAGAAAACTATTAGCAAGGTGAAAAGACAGCCTTCAAAATGGGAGAAAATAATAGCAAATGAAGCAACTGACAAATAACTAATCTCAAAAATATACAAGCAACTCCTACAGCTCAACTCCAGAAAAATAAATGACCCAATCAAAAAATGGGCCAAAGAACTAAATAGACATTTCTCCAAAGAAGACATACAGATGGCTAACAAACACATGAAAAGATGTTCAACATCACTCACTATCAGAGAAATGCAAATCAAAAGCACTATGAGGTACCATTTCACACCAGTCAGAATGGCTGTGATCCAAAAGTCTACAAGCAATAAATGCTGGAGAGGGTGTGGAGAAAAGGGAACCCTCTTGCACTGTTGGTGGGAATGCAAACTAGTACAGCCACTATGGAGAACAGTGTGGAGCTTCCTTAAAAAACTGAAAATAGAACTGCCTTATGATCCAGCAATCCCACTGCTGGGCATACACACTGAGGTAACCAGAAGAGACACGTGTGCCCCAATGTTCATCGCAGCACTGTTTATAATAGCCAGGACATGGAAGCAACCTAGATGTCCATCAGCAGATGAATGGATAAGAAAGCGGTGGTACATATACACAATGGAGTATTACTCAGCCATTAAAAAGAACACATTTGAATCAGTTCTAATGAGGTGGATGAAACTGAAGCCTAATATACAGAGTGAAGTAAGCCAGAAAGAAAAACACCAATACAGTATACTAACGCATATATATGGAATTTAGAAAGATGGTAACAATAACCCTGTGTACGAGACAGCAAAAGAGACACTGATGTATAGAACAGTCTTATGGACTCTGTTGGAGAGGGAGAGGGTAGGAAGATTTGGGACAATGGCATTGAAACATGTAAAATATCATGTATGAAATGAGTTGCCAGTCCAGGTTCGATGCAGGATACTGGATGCTTGGGGCTAGTGCACTGGGACGACCCAGAGGAATGGTATGGGGAGGGAGGAGGGAGGAGGGTTCAGGATGGGGAACACATGTATACCAGTGGCGGATTCATTATGATATTTGACATAACTAATACAATTTTGTAAAGTTTAAAAATAAAATAAAATTAAAAAAACAAAAACAAAAGCAGAGACATTACTTTGCCAACAAAGGTTCGTCTAGTCAAGGCTAAGATTTTTCCTGTGGTCATGTATGGATGTGAGAGTTGGACTGTGAAGAAGGCTGAGTGCTGAAGAATTGATGCTTTTGAACTGTGGTGTTGGAGAAGACTCTTGAGAGTCCCTTGGACTGCAAGGAGATCCAACCAGTCCATTCTGAAGGAGATCAGCCCCGGGTGTCCTTTGGAAGGAATGATGCTAAAGCTGAAACTCCAGTACTTTGGCCACCTCATGTGAAGAGTTGACTCATTGGAAAAGACTGATGTTGGGAGGGATTGGGGGCAGGAGGAGAAGGGGACGAGAGAGGATGAGATGGCTGGATGGCATCACCGACTCGATGGATGTGAGTCTGGGTGAACTCCAGGAGTTGGTGATGGACAGGGAGGCTTGGCGTGCTGCGATTCATGGGGTTGCAAAGAGTCAGACACGACTGAGCAACTGATCTGATCTGATTTTATTTTAGTAGGTGGCCCTATTAATATTAACAGGCCCTACTGTCTAGTTCAACCTCTAGTGAGCCCGACCAAGTCTTCTAATTTAACAGAGTTTAACTTAGTAAGCTACAGGGGAAGAGAAACAAGTTTCTGAACTAGAAAAGCTGAAAGTCTTTTTTTACATACTGTTTACATACTATGATAAATTCACACTGGGAAACCAGTGGGCAACTAACCCTTGGGGAGACCTCTACCATGGTATAATTTTTTTACCCAGATTTCTGTAGTTCCTATATATAAACCCCAGCACACTGCCTTTAATAATGGAAGGGAAGAAAGTGCAATTCACATAATCTTCCTGTTGGGCAGCCAAGCTCATGCATGGTGAACCAGAGGGCTTCAATCAAGGCAGAGAACTACTAGATATTAGTGATATATGAATAAGAGCTCACAGATTTGTGGGAGAAGCAGGGGAAGTAAAGGTCTGTAGTGTGGGATTGAAGGATCAGTGAAAAGTCACTAATCAGCCCCCATGAACCCCCAGTGCAGGTGGACCTGAAGGGCCAGAACTTGCAATGAATCCAGGAAGCCAGGCGCATGTAACTGCAGGAGTAGTATCCAGAAGGAGTGCCATGAGAAAGTCTGTGGACTTCTGTGAGCTCTGCTGGTCTTCAGCCAAGGCCTGGAGGAGGGCCTGGGACTCTGGTGGTCAGTAGGGCCGGTGTTTAGGGGGAGAAGCTTAGACCTGGACAAGCTTAGACCTTAGACCTAACAAGGACAAGCTAGAACCTGCCAGCATCTCTGTTTGTCTGCCCCTATTATCACAAGGATCTTCAGAGAGTAAGAACTGTTTCGCTTCGAGTTTGCAAACTCTACCCTACTTCTTCTTTTTGGTCAATCTAGCCGAGAACAATAGAGGGAAAGAGATTTTGGGAAAAGTAGCTTTGGCTTAAACAAACTGACACAGTTTAAACCATTGCACAAAGAGTCTGGAAGAAGGCAGTCATTAACTTGGGGTGTGAATCATTTCTTCCATTTCATACAGAATTCATAGGAAGTAGGGATTTAAATGTTTGTTTTATTCAGTGAGTCTGGGGGCCTTTGTTCTGGAATCCTGGGGCAATGTCATATGACGTGCTCCAGGTGTCTCTCATCCTCTTTGGACCAGCATCTCAGCTTGGCCGGGCAAGTTGGTCTTGTGGTTGGTAGGAAGCCCTCTTTTTATTTTTCCTGGGTCCTCTCTTTTTTTCTTTCCTCCTTTATAATCATCCTCTGATTCTACCAGTGCAATTGCCTCCCATCTTAGGAGCTGAATATTTTTCATTTTGGCCTCCATGAAACTATCAGCCTTTTGGTGCTATGAAGTTTCATTAACTAATGGGTTTGGAGGAGAGAAAGGCTGTGGGCGAGGGCACTGAGAAAAGAGGCCCTCATCATGAATATATCTCTTGGTGGCACATCTATGATTTTCCCACCGTTACCTTAGCTTTAAGTGGGTACCAGTTACACAGGAAAAAAGACGATGGGCAAAGGAGAGAAAAAAAAAAAAACAAAACTCATCCCACCACAAACAGGCCATAGTTTATTCAACTATATATCCTACAGATTAATACACAATCTCCTTGGTAAGATATTCAAGAGCCTTCAGAGCCTATCTTTGTATTCCTATCATCCATCACTCTTTAGTACATACTCTGCTTTGAGTAGCACTGAACTTCCTGAGCCTCACTAGGAAACCCTTCAAAGTGCATGAAAGAGACTGACAAGGGCTGATAGAGATGATGAATATGATGCAATGGTGGTGCCACGCTTCTTTTCAGGTCAAGATGTCAGCATTTGGATCAGGTGACCATCGGAGAGAGAGAAAAAAAGATCTGTGTATCCATAAGAATTTTTCATTATCCATTTGGGACAATGCTTTCTTTGATCAATTTTCATGTTTCCTACACAAGGCCATTTGGTGGGTCAGACAGTAAAGAATCTGCCTGCAAAGAAGGAAACCTGGGTTCAATCCCTGGGTTGGGAAGATCCTCTGGAGAAGGGAATGGCTACCCACTCCAGTATTCTTGCCTGGAGAATCCCATGAACAGAGGAGCCTGGCAGAATACAGTCCATGGAGCTGCAAAGAGTCGGACACGACTGAGTGACTAACACTTTCACTTTCAATCAAGGCCTAGAGTAGGATTAGACGTTTTCTAGTGTTTTATGTCAGAGAAGGCAATGGCAACCCACTCCAGTACTCTTGCCTGGAAAATCCCATGGACAGAGGAGCCTGGTAGGCTGTAGTCCATGGGGTCATGAAGAGTCGGACACTTACTGAGCGACTTCACTTTCACTTTCATGCATTGGAAAAGGAAATGGCAACCTACTCCAGTGTTCTTGCCTGGAGAATCCCAGGGACGGCGGAGCCTGGTGGGCTGCCATCTGTGGGGTCGCACAGAGTCAGACACGACTGAAGCGACTTAGCAGCAGCAGCAGTGTTTTATGTAATCTACATATTGTCATGTATGGCAGTATTAATCAGGGTAGGTAAAGCTAGCTGGAGAAAAAAATGCCTTAATATTAGTAGTTTACACAAAAAAGTTTGTTTTTCATTCATATCACAATCCAATCAAGATCAGTGGGAGGTGGGTGGAGCTTTGTTCCATGGAGTCAATCAGAAACCAGGACCTCTTCCATCTGGTTGCATTATTAGCTTTAGTGATGGTTGTTGCTATTCAGTTGCTCAGTCATGTCTGACTCTTTGTGGACATGGACTGCAGCACACCAGGCTTCCCTGTCCTTCACTAACTCCTGGAGTTTGCTCAAACTCATGTCCATTGAATCAGTGATGCCATGGTTAGTAATGGTTTAACAGGGGTCCAAGGTGGTCAAGGGATGGAAAGGAAAGAGACTCTGGTTTTTAATTGTGTAGATCCAGAAGTGAAACTCCAAATTCCATTGATGAGGACAGGTCATATGACTTTACCTAGATGCAAGGGGAATAGACAATGAAATTTACCTCTGAGGCCACAAGAAGGAATTAAGGTTTGATGACCATCTGTGACTCTGTTGAAATGCCACTTTCTCCCTGAAGCAAATGCTTAGGGTTGTACTTGATATACTTCAAGCACTCAAGAAAGTTTGTTGAACAAGTGAATAAATGAAAGAATGAATATGTATAGGTTTCTGCTCTTGTGTTTTTCTAAGGCAGAACATGAGAAGGAAATAATTTGGAGGGAAGCAGAAATCTGTATGCCACCCCCACCGTGTTCCTATGACCATTTATATTTGTGAAATTATTTTACAAGTACTCTAGGAATTCACATTCTTTTAAAGATTTGTTTTGCATTCATTCAATGAATATTTGAGTGCTGCTATGTGAGGAACTATGAGTATGCTCAAGAAGGAGGTGGGTTATAATTCCTGTTTATTGGTAACTCACATAGAATGAGTTTGATAGGAAAAAAGGGGGAAAGCCAATAATCACAGTTATTGAGTAGGTGCCAGGATACAGATATGAATGGATTATGAAGGAAATGTTGAGGAAGGGCCCCTAATGCACTCTCAGATGGGTTTTGTGGACTTTCATCTTCCAGAAGAAGTGATACTGAATGAACATGATCTTACCAGGGATACACATAAAATGGAAGTAAAGAGAACAGTAGTGCAAATTTGGCAATTTAGGGAATTTCAATTAATTCAGAAGGTCAAAAATGTGTGGTGGGGTTAGTTTTAGGGGAGACTGGCAATGTAGGACTGGACTGAGTCATAAAGCATTTATAAACTGCAGTAAATTAAGGAAGAATGAAGAGGATTAGGACAGGGATTAAGTGATTTGTCTCTATCAAATGAAATAATCTGCATAGCAAAGTCTAGGCTGATGTGTTATCCACGTCAACCTAAATCTGTTTCTCCTTATATCTGCCTCAAACACAAGGACATTAAATGTTAAAATCATTAATGTTTAACATTAAAAAAACAAACACTAAACAAAAAAATAAACCCACTTAGAATGTTGCAAACTCCATCATTCTATGGGAAGAGGCAACACAAGGTCACAGAGAAAGATGTACCATATTCTCCATTAGTACATTATCAATGCAGCATTGCCTCTGAAAGTGGAACAGGAAGGGGGAACATTTCAAAGAAAACAAAGGAACTGGTTTTGTTGTTTTCAATAAACTATATCTGTCAGCCAAATAAGTTCTTCTAATAAGCCTTTTTAGATGGAAGAAAATTAGGAGCAATTTGGGGAGCTCTTGTTTGGGGACTTCTGCATCAGTGAAGGAGGTCACTAAGGTTGTCCATCAGGGAACCAAGCACCCCATCCAGTTCAGGAAGGACTGTTGCGCATTCATTCAACATTCACTCTTTTTTTTTTTTTAAGTATTATATTGATTGCTTCTTTATTTGGCTGCATCCAGTCTTACTTGAGGCACACAGGCTTTTCATTGCATCACGCAGGATCTTTTCCTGCAGTGCGCAGACTCTCTAGTCGTGGTACACGGGCTCAGTAGTTGCAGTGCACAGGCTCACTTGCTCTGTGGCGTGTGGGAGCATCACCTGCATTACAGAGCGAATTCTTAACTGTCAATACTGAAGGAAATCAGTCCTGAATAGTCACTGGAAGGATTGATGCTGAAGTTGAAGCTCCAATACTTTGGCCACCTGATGCAAAGAACTGACACATTGGAAAAGACCCTGATGCTGGGAAAGATGGAAGGCAGGAGGAGAAGGGGACGACAGAGGAGGAGATAGTTGGACGGCATCACTGACTCAATGGGCATGAGTTGGACCAAGCTTCAGGAGTTGGTGATGGACAGGGAAACCTGACATGCTGCAGTCCATGGGCTCACAGAGTCGGGCACGACTGAGCAAATGAACTGAAATGAACTGGACCATCAGGGAAGTCCCCACCAGTCACTCTTTGTTCATCCAGCACATTTAGGTGACACATCTGTGCCCTACACTATGATGTCAGGTGCTGCAGGGAGTAAAAGATAGGTAAAGGTCCTTGCCCTGGAAAAGTAACACATGAATCCAGAGATTTCCAATCAAGGAAGTGCTCTACTTAAGGGTCAAATGAGAGAGAAAGTATATGTGTGTGTGTGTGTGTTTAAGGATCATTTGATCCTTAAATAGAGCACATTACCTACACACTTTATATAATACATATTTTTAAAGCTTTAGAGTCTGAAGTCCAGAGTTAATCTAGACTCTATACTTGAGTAACTACTGCTTGTTTGACCATCAATATTTTCAGCTGTAAAACTAGGATAAAAACAGTTACATCATAATTGTGAGGCTTAAATGAGATGACTCACGTGAAAGCTTTGTGTAAAGAGTACAGAACTCTGCAAACATTTGTAATAGAATGAAAAATTACTGAAGTGAATAATCCAGGACTTTTAAGCAGTGTTTATCAAAGTGTGTTTGCTGAGACATTGAGGCCCCAGGATGCTAACCAGCATTTCTCAAGAAGAGAGTTGGTGTGGTCTGGAGGGAAGGCAAAAACTTTACACTCTTAAGGTTTCTACCTGGAAATGAGAATTAAATTGACACAGATAAACAGGAGCAAAGCACACTGATTTTTTTTTACATGTTTATGGGCATACCCACAGGAAAATGAAGACCCAAAGAAGCAGTTAGAGCCAAACACTTAGTTATACATTAAATTGGACACAGAGTAGTAAGGAGCAAAAATAGGGGGCAACAAAGGGACTTGAGCCAGGGCAATTAATAGTGGAGAACTGAATATAAAGATAAAGGTTACTTTGAAAAGGCTTCTTTGTGTAGACTTCCCCCTTCCTTGACTCTCATCTCTGGTGATAAGCCTTTTTCTTTCCTCATGATATAGGGAGGACATTGTTCACTTGGGAGTTCTATTTCCTGCTTTCAGAAAGAAAAAGGAAGTTCAGAGTACCCTTCTTCCAACTGCTGATTCTCAGGTGCCTCAAAATAACAAAGTATCCCAATATTTTGGGGTGGCATATTCTGCCACTCCTCAAATCAAATAACTTGAGAAATACAGGATGATACAAAGTAAAGCACAGTTCTTAGGCCTTGAAAGCCCTGTCAACTCAAGGAGAGAAGCTATAGTCTCTCTTTCCCCAGATTAATTTGTTCTCAGGATCAAGGCATCCTCCTCCCCACCCTAACTCCCACTCTAGCAGCTAGATCCTAGAAATGAACAGAACCCATTTTCAGAAAGACTACTCTCCAGAAAGAAAATGATTACCTTAATTCGACGCTTTTGAACTGTGGTGTTGGAGAAGACTCTTGAAAGTCACTTGGACTGCAAGGAGATCCAACCAGTCAATCCTAAAGGAACTCAGTCCTGAATATTCATTGGTAGGACTGAGCTGAAGTTGAAACTCCAATACTTTGGCCACCTGATGTGAAGAACTGACTCATTGGAAAAGGCCCTGCTGCTGGGAAAGATGGCAGGCAGGAGGAGAAGGGGATGACAGAAGATGGGATGTATGGATGGCATTACCGATTCAATGGACATGAGTTTGAGCAAGCTCTGGGAATTGGTGATGGACAGGAAAGCCTGATGTGCTACAGTCCACAGGGTCACAAAGAGTCAGACAAAACTGAGTGGCTGAACTGAACTGAACTTCAATTTATAATCCATCAGCCTCTCAAAACTTAGCCATTCATCAACAGATAATCTAGGAATTCATTCAACAACTTTCCAAGAACAGAGATTCCCAGAAAGGAAGGCAAAAAAGAAAAGGGCCAGCCAACTGTGCCAAAGTGTGCCAGATGGGATTCCAGCATAGAATGGGGCAGGACAAGTAGTGGATACCTCTGGGATTCCTTCCAAGGTACCTGCTGCTGGTAAAGTAGTGTATGCATGCTCAGTCATGTCTGACTCTTTGCAACCCCATGGACTGTAGCCTGCTAGGCTTCTCTGTCCATGAGATTTCCGAGGCAAGAATACAGGAGTGGGTTGCCATTTCCTTCTCCAGGGGATCTTTTCAACCCAGGGATGGAACCCCTGTCTTCTGTATTGCAAGCGGATTATTTACCTCTGAGCCACCAGGTAAAGCAGTAGGAAACGTAAAGTCATAAAAGTGAAGAGTTGTGAGCTGATTCTCATTGCTTTAAATAGGATATAAACACTAAAGACCAGTGACACAAACAAAAGATTCTTGGCTTCCAAGAAGTTTCTCTACTTGCAGAAGTATCTTCTGGCAAGAGAATTTGCTCCTTCCTTCCCTATTCAGGGAGGTTCATCAGGCGAGTGGCATTCCCACTAAACACCCCTGTCTTTTACTTCCCTTCTGATCCTTCAACACACTCCAAACCCTGCCTGGCTTCATCTTGCTGCTAAGTCACTTCAGTCGTGTCCGACTCTGTGCGACCCCATAGACGGCAGCCCACCAGGCTCCCCCATCCCTGGGATTCTCCAGGCAAAAACACTGGAGTGGGTTGCCATTGCCTTCTCCAATGCAGGAAAGTGAAAAGTGAAAGTGAAGTCTCTCAGTCGTGTCCGACCCTCAGCGACCCCATGGACTGCAGCCTACCAGGCTCCTCCGTCCATGGGATTTTCCAGGCAAGAGTACTGGAGTAGGGTGCCATTGGCTTCTCCGTGGCTTCATCTTAGACCCTTCCAGAGGGTGCATCTGAGAACTGCTGGGAGAGGCGAGGAGGGAAGGAGCCGAGGGTGCAGGCACCTGGCGCTCAGGTGCAGGGACGGACAGCCACGCCCCATGCCTCACAGTCCGCGCGCACCTCTTGTCGGGTGGGGCGGACCTGAGGGGGCGGGGCGGAGCGGACCTGGAGAGAGGGCGGGGCGGTCTTCAGGGGACGGGGGCGGGGCCTCAGGGCGCGGCAGCGCGAGGTGACCTGAATCACGGTTCCCGCGGGCGGCGACGCCACAGCGCCCACTACCTCGAGCAGGTAACCGGCCGCGGCCGCGCGGCACTGCCTCAGCGGCGTGTGAAGCAGGGACTCCCCGAGAGCGAAGCGTGGAGACCGCGGGGACGCGGCGGGGGAGAGAGCCAGGGGGCTCAGGTGTGGGGTCCCGGGCGCTTCCTCGGGTAAGCTGTGTGGCTTCGAGCGGCCGTTGCTGGGCCCACCGGGTGGGACTCGCCGGCGGCTGAATAGCCCCCTCACCCGCAGCCTCTGGAGGCTGTGTGTGGAGCAATTGTTTTGTAGGGTTTGGTCTCCTTTAACTTAAAAAAAAAAAAAAAAAAGTCGCACTATTTCGGTACAAGATTCTCCTCAGCGACGCCTGCTCTTCTCGGGCCTGAGGGAAGTTTCCTCGACAACCGGGATCTCTGAGGCCTGGAGGGCAGGGACCCGCCCTGTGGAGCACTGGGTCCGCTGGGTTCACGGGTCTCCTTGTTGGGATCCCCGGGCCGGACGGAGGGGAGACCCCAGCCCTGGTGGAGCCAGCCGCGCGCTTCCGACCACCGGCTCTGAGAGCAGGGGCTGCGGGGGGCTGGGGTGGCCTGTGGGTTAAGAGGGAAGAGGAGGCTTTTCTTTTACCTGGAGAAACTGATGAGAACTGGTTAGAGAATTGTTTCTATCTGCGATGTTTCTGAAACTTTTTGAATCCGCGGAGGGGTGCTAAATATCACTTTGCTTTGAATTTTGGAAAATATGAATTATCTACCTAGCTAGTCGGACACGATTGAAGCGACTTAGCAGCAGCAACAACAGCAGCAGATTTTAGATTTGGCTTCTGTCTCCTCCAGTTTTTTTTTTTTTTTCTTGTGTCTTTACTATGATTTTCTTTAAATCAAGAAAATACTACCCATGAATCGAGGCTATATGGCACACACATGGTAGGTATAGGTAAGATAAATGCCAAGACAAAAAACGCTGATTGATTCCTTTAGAACAGGGGTCCCCCCACCTCTGAGATTAATGCTTGATGATCTGAGGTCTAGCTGATGTAATAATAATAGAAATAAAGTGCACAATAAATGTAATATGCTTAAATCATTTCAAAACCACCTGGGGCACCCCCCTGGCTCCCCCGGCCGGCCTCCCCCCACACACACCACCTCCATGGAAAAATTCTCTTCCACCAAACTGGTCACTGGGGCCAAAAAGTACCAAAAAGTTCGGGACCCCTGCTTTAAAATACAGCATGTAAAAGAATTGCTTTCATTTTTAAAATATACTGATATATGGCAAAATCAATACAATATTGTAAAGTTAAAAAATAAAATAAATAAATAAATGGAGACAAAAAAATATACTGATTCTTCCTCCAAGTAGGCTGTTTGATAGAGGTGTTTTCCCTAATTGCTGCCGCTGCTGCTGCTAAGTCACTTCAGTCGTGTCCAACTCTGTTTACTGCTATAAGTAGCCTGGAAATATTAAGAGTTAACAGTAACAACACTCTGTACTTACCAGTTCAATATTTTGATATGTGACTTTTTCAAGGTTAAAAATTGCTCTTTCTGGAAGAAAATATTAATATTGATTGCCTTTGAGAACTGGGATTTGAGATATTTTATCATGTATTTTGTAGCTTTTGCTAATGACTTTGAGTGTGGTGGAAAAAGCTTTCATAAAAATTTGCTCTTTTTTTAAAAACTCCTCAAGAAACAAAAATTTTAAGTTCCTCTTGTATTTTATTGGCTCCACTTGAATTACAATTGTGTATTCACAAATAAAACTAACAAACTGAGGGACTAATTCAGGTTGAGAGAAAATGAGATTGTGATTCTTGTGGGACCTTCGGCAGAGCTGTCTAGTTGATAGTTAGGTATATTGGTACTGGGATTTTCTAAAGTCAGGATCAGAGTTGTGAATGTTGGAAACTACCCATGGACTTGTGATACTTAATCTTGTGAGAGTGGAAGAAATGATTCAAGTAAGTAGAATTAAAAAAAAAAAGAGGAAGACCAAGGATGGAAAATACCAGTACTTAAGTGATGGATAGAGACAGCCAAGGAGACCAAGGAGGCAGTTCAGGAAAGAAGGAAGCAAATTAACAGACAGTGGTGTCATAGAAGCCAGGAAAGGGAAGAGTTTTAATAAAGGATAGAAATCTATTTTAAAGTCAAATGAAATAGAGGAATCAGGAAGACAGGAACTGATAAAGTGCCTGTTGGCTTTGGTAGTTAGAAGGCTGTCGTTGAACTCAACAAGCATAGTTTAAATATTGGGTTGGCCAAAAATTTTGAGATTTTCCATATCTTACAGAAAAACCTGAAGAACCTTTTTGGCCAACCCAATAAAAAGATAAGGATGGAAGCTAAATTTGAATGACTTTGAGGAGTAAATAGAAGATTAAGAAATAAAGATAGTGAGTGTAGAATCCTTATTTTGAGACACAAAGATTTGAAGAAGTGATAGGGTAGTAGAGTATAGGGGAGTTTATGGTCAGATTGGAAAGAATATAAGGTTAATAGGATACATTTATATTAAAGAGCATCTCCCAGCATGGTTCCTGTCTGCTGGTTAAGTAGTAGCTGAGAGCAAGTATCTGAGCATATTGAATAGAAAATATTTAATCCCCCCCAATTCAAATTATGAACACTATTTTAGTGGTATTTTGATCTGTTGAGTTCAGATGTTGTCAGTGTTAAAGTCACACTTTAACAAACTGTTGAATTGTATTTCACCTGACTTCCAGTATTTAGATGCTCCCAACTTAGCATCTTAAAAAAAGCAGAGACATTACTTTGCCAACAAAGATTCATATAGTCAAAGCTCTGGTTTTTCCATTAGTCATGTATGGATGTGAGAGTTGGACCATGAAGAAGGCTGAGCGCCAAAGAATTGATGCTTTTGAACTGTGGTGTTAAAGACTCTTGAGAGTCCCTTGTTCCTTGGAACCACTTTAACATTCTTGCCTTGAGAACCCCGAGTAGTATAAAGAAAATCAACCCTGACTATTCATTGGAAGGACTGATTCTGAAGCTGAGCCTCAAATACTTTGGCCACCTGATGTGAAGAGCTGACTTGTTAGAAAAGACCCAGATGCTGGGAAAGATTGAAGGCAGGAGAAGGGGACAACAGAGAATGAGATGGTTGAATGGCATCACCAACTCAATGGACAAGAGTTTGAGCAAGCTCTGGGATATGGTGAAGGACAGGGAAGCCTGGCGTGCTGCAGTCCATGGGGTCACAAAAAGTCAGACACGACTGAGTGAACAATAACTTTTAAGTCATGTGATTTTTCTAGTGTGTATCTCAATGACTCTTCTAAAAATCTTATATAGGTATCAGACAATTTGGCTGAATCAGAATTCATGAGGCATATACACCAGTTAGGGCCTTTGCTTCGGTTATTATCATGCATTTAAGGGAAAATGCTCTTAGATGAAAATTTCTGAGTTTAACTTCAGTCTTCACTGAGAGTTTAACTTTTTTGTTCAGGCAGTAATTTTATGTGTATTTTTCTTAGGATATGAAACAAATGGCTAAAAATGGAAAAGGCAAACAAGTGTTGATAAGAATGTGGAACAACCGGAACTCTTGTACTCTGCTGGTAGAAGTGTAAATTGATGGCAGTATCTACTAAAGTGAAGCATATGAATAAGTTACGCCCAAACTATACCTGACAAAACTCTAGAAACAACAAACTAAGGTAATAGAAAACAGATCAGTGGTTACCTGAGGGTAGGGGGCAGCAAGGGAAGGAAAAGGGGATGGATGTAAAGGGGGTAACTTTCAGGCATGGCAAATTTATTCATCAGTCAGTTCAGTTCAGTTGCTAAGTTATGTTCGACTCTTTGTGACCCTTGAACTGCAGCACGCCAGGCTTCCCTGTCCCATGAATGTATTAATGGGTATGTTCATTTTCTTGATTGTAAAGATGTTTCTGCTTCTGTATACATATGTCTGACTCATGTAATTGTACATTTTAAATATGTGCAATTCACTTAAGTCAGTACCTCAATAAAACTGTTAAAAAAAAAAAAAAGAGTAAAAATAGTAGAATGGGAATTCCCTGGTGATCCACTGGTAGGACTCCGTGCTTCCACTCTAGCAGGGATGGGTTTGATCCCTGGTCAGGGAACTACAACCCTGTAAGCTGCAGGGCAGAGGCCAAAGCCAAACAAAACAAACCAGAGAGTAGAAGAAAACACATCATTTAAGTATGTTTATTTAAGTATTGTAGTTATCTCAGGATTATGGGGTTATTGTTAATTTTTATTTTCTTCATATAGTTTTCTGTATTTTCATAATTTATACCACAGCCATGTGTTTGCTTAATTTTTAAATGAAAAATTTTAATGAAAATTTTTAAATGAAAATGTGTACAAAATAGTACTTTTGATACATCTACATGTTTAGAGACTACAGATAAAATAGATGCCCTGTACCTATATCGTGCTATAGACTAATACATATTTTTTTAACCATAATTGTATCTTTTTTCTTGATCATGTCTTTTGCTATGCTCCTTGAATTTTTGTATAGTTTTACTACATAAGTAAGTATTCATAAGTAATGTACTTTCAGTTTCATGTTTTGGGGGAACACATAATTGTATTTATGAGAGTCATCTATGTTGTGTTATAGTTCATTTCCTTTTTTTGCTTCATAGCACTCCACTATATGAATTTACAACTGTTATCCATCCTCCTGTTGATGGATATTTAGGGTGTTTTCAGTCTTCATATTAAAATCTGATTTTGCTTTTTGCCATTAAAAGCTATTTTGTTATTACAGTACCTATTCATGTTTCTCTGTGTCCATGTGTAAGAATTTCCTGTGCTTTTTTGCCTCAGAGTAGAGTTGTGGATCTTCAGATTTGCTAGATAATACTGAATTGCTTTATAACAGTTCATACTCTCAAAAGCAATGTGTTAAGTATTCACATTGTTCCCTTTCTCAACAACATTTGAGAGATTTGTACATTTGTAATAATCTGAATTTTTTCTTTTCAACCATCTGGTAGGTGAGAAATGGTGGGGTTTAATTTACATTTCCTTAATTATGGATGTGTGGGATGGCTATTTGTGTTTTTTGCCTGTTTTTAATTTTTTGTCTTTTAAAAGTTGATTTCTGGCATATATATATATATACATTTTCTGGATACTAATCCCTTATCAGTTATGCTTGTGGCAAATATCTTTTTTCTAGTAAGTAGCTTGTCTTTTCGGAGAAGGTGATGGCACCCCACTCCAGTACTCTTGCCTGGAAAATCCCATGGAAGGAGGAGCCTGGTGGGCTGCAGTCCATGGGGTCAGGAAGAGTTGGACACCACTGAGCGACTTCCCTTTCACTTTTCACTTTCCTGCATTGGAGAAGGCAATGGCAACCCACTCCAGTGTTTTTGCCTGGAGAATCCCAGGGACGGGGGAGCCTGGTGGGCTGCCGTCTATGGGGTCGCACAGAGTCAGACACGACTGATGTGACTTAGCAGCAGCAGCAGCAGCTTGTCTTTTACTTTCTTTATAGTGGTTTTTGACAGACACATTCATTTTGTAGTTTAACGTGGTTGAATATGTCAAGTTTTCCTTATGGTTTGCTCTTTTGACATCTTGTTTAACAACTCTTTCCTTTCCCGGAGATCATAAAGATACAGTCTGATGTTTTCTTCTAAAAGCTTTAAAATGTTGCCTTTCATAGTTGTGTCCTTAGCCCATGTGAAATTAATTTTTGCGTGGTGTGAAGTAGGAATCCAGTTTCATTTTTTTTCCATACAGGTAATCCACTCTTCCCAGCATCGTTTATTGAATATTCTGTTTTTCTTTTCAATAATCTATAAGTGTCATATGTCAACTTTCCATACATATGTTCACATGTTTCTGGGCTATCCTTTTATTGGTTTCTTTGTGTATCCTTGCTGCAATGTTACTTTTACTTAGTTATGTAAAGAGCCTCCATACCTAAAAGACAAGTCACTTATCCATGCTTCTTTTAGGACTCAAATAATGTTTAATGGTTTTTCTAAAGTAAACTTTTCATCAGAGTATATAGAAATATGTTATTTAAGTCTTAAATATCTGCTGTAGTCACCCAAGGTCACAAGTACTTCCGAAGCTACTTTATTGTGGATTATATTAGGCTGTCTTTAGTTTTTGCAAATCCTGTCCTAACTCACTGGAGTTAACTTTAACTTGAAAAGTAAATATTGGATTTTTACTTTTGGAATATAGTTAAGGCATTTGGAAAAACCTTCACACTGAAAATAGCTAAGAATAGCTGTATTAAAAAAAATTTTTTTAAGGTACTTAGGATTTTATATGCCAAAATCTAAGAGAAAGCTGGAAATCTAAGACTGTAGGAGCCCTTGAGCTTTATTTGCTTTGAAGGTAGTTTCTAAACTGGGGGAATTTGATTAGATTTGAATAAGAATTTGGTAGATTTGTAGGGTTTGAGGCATAGTTAGAAGTCAGTCCAGGGCTTATTCACGGTTAGCCAACAAGAGACTTCTGCCCATAATTCTGGGATCCCAAAGGTCTGTGATGTCATGGAAAGGATGAAACTTTCTTCAGGGATCTGCAAGGAAAGTTGTCTCAATGCCAAGTGAAACAGAAGGGGGAAAAAAACCTGTCCTTGGGCAGTCAAAACTACCAGATCACGGGGGAAGTACACGTCACTTTGGTGGTCTAAAAAAATTTCAATATGTAAATTTAAAAAATCTTTTTTTCTTTCTTTCTGTATGTGTATATATATATATGCCGTAAAATTCACCCTTAAGAGTGTATAATTCTGTGGGTTTTCTTATATCCACAAAGTTGTACAACTATCATTAGTATCTTAATTCCAGACCACTTTTATTACCTCCAGAAAAAAACCTTATACCACTAATAGTCATTCCCCATATTCTTCTTTTCCCCCAACTCTTGGCAACTTCTAATCTACTTTTGTCTCTGTGATTTGCTTACTCTGGGCATTTGATATGAATGAAATCATATAATATGCCTTTTGTGTCTTATTTCACTTAGCATAATTGTTTCAAGGATTATTCATGTTTGCTGTAAATCAGTACTTTATTCTTTTTAATGGCTGACTGATACTCCATTGTATGGATAATACCACACTTTGTTTTCCCATTCCTTGGTGATGGTTATAGCTACTTCTTGGCTCTTACAAATATTTGCGTAGAAGTTTTTGTATGGAAATGTGTTTTCCATTCTCATAGGAAATATATTTTCATTCTCCACTTACCTACAAGTATGAATTGCTGGGTCATATGGTAATTCTGTATTTGTTTTGAGGAACTGCCAAACTGTTTTCCAAATCAGCTACACCTACCAACAACGTATGAGGGTTCTAGTTTTTCCACATCCTCACCAATGCTTACTTTTCTCTGTCTTTTTGATTATAGCTATCTTAGTGTGTGTGAAGTGGTAGCTCATTGAGGTTTTGATTTGCATTTCCCTAATAACTGATGATGTTGAGCACCTTTATGTGTGTTTATTAGCTGTGTTTTTCTTTCTTTTTTTTTTTTTTTTTGAGAAATGTCTGTTCACATCCTTTGCTAATTTTAAAATCAAGTTATATGTCAAGGCATGAATTTAAAATGATATGATATACAACTGCAAATTCTCTGTAGGAGTATACTTTCGTCTTTGGCTTAAGAAATTTCTACCAGTTAAGTTTTGAGGTCAATGGATAATCTGTAAAAGATAACCAAGTGGAAATAAGACAACCTGAGCAAGAATCAGCAAAAACAGTGGACAATTAGAGGAAAACTTGCAAATGCTTATGTATTGTAATTACTAATTATTGATTATTAAACTAACCCTGATGGGCTCTATTTAAGTAAATAAAAGTCACAATTGAAAATACATGCAGGGAGCAGGAATCTGAAAGGTACCAAACTGGTTGAAAAACAAACTGAATGTAATTTCTATTAATGAAAAATGCAGTAATAAAAACTCAAAACTCATTTGTTAAGTTTAACCACAGATTAGGCAATTAGGCAAATCCCAAGAGAGAATGAATGACCTGGAATATAGATCAGAGTAAATCATTCAGAATACAGCTCAAAGATACAGAAATGGAAGATATGAAAGAGATTAAGATACATGAAAGTTAGAATAATCAGAACGAGAAGTGAAGAAAGTTTAGTGAATGGCGTTCCTGAAAGAAAAGAAATAGAGAATGGGCAAAAACTGTATTTAAAGAGATAACGAATGAGAATTTAGTACTGGAAAGTCTACCAGTACAGGTGGAAAGATACCAATCCACAGATTAGGTGTTAAAGTGTACCCAATTGTTTATGCATCTGTTGATGGATACTTGATAATTTCTATGTTTTGGCTATTCAAATAGAGCTTCTGTGAACACTAATGTATCAGTCTTTGTATAGATATAAAATTTCTTTTTTCTTGAATAAATACCTAGGAAAGAAATGTCTGGATCATGTGGTAGCTGTATGTTTAACTTAAACTGCCAAACCATTTTATAGTCCCACCAGTTGAAAATGAGAGTTCTATTTGTTCCACATGCTTGGAACGGTCAGTCTTTGCAATTTCATTAATTCTAACAAGTGTGTAGTATTATCTCATTGTAGTTTAACTTGCATTTCCTTAATGAATTATGGTGTTGAATGTGTTTTTAATGTACTTTTTTGGCTATTCGTATATTTTTTGTGGAGATGTGTCTGTCCAAATCCTTTTTAAAATGGATTACTTTTATTTTTATTATTGAGTTGTAGTGGTTTTAAAAAATGTTTTGTATTGGATGTATGAGCCATTTTAATATGATGTGCCTTGGCATAATTTTCTTCATGGTTTCTAAGCTTAGTGTTTGTTGAGTTTCTTAGACCTGAGCTTTGTATGTCTCATATGTGGAAAATTTTAGTATCATTTCTTAAAAATTTTTTTCTGCCTCCCCATTACTGTCATGAATTTCAATACATGTATATTCAGTTCAGTTCAATTCAGTCACTCAGTTGTGTCCTACTCTTTGCGACCCCATGAATGGCAGCACGCCAGGCCTCCCTGTCCATCACCAACTCCCGGAGTTCACTCAGACTCACGTCCATCGAGTCAGTGATGCCATCCAGCCATCTCATCCTCTGTTGTCCCCTTCTCCTCCTGCCCCCAATCCCTCCCAGCATCAGAGTCATTTCCAAAGAGTCAACTCTTCACATGAAGTGGCAAAAATATTGGAGTTTCAACTTTAGCATCATTCCTTCCAAAGAAACCCCAGGGCTGATCTCCTTCAGAATGGACTGGTTGGATCTCCTTGCAGTCCAAGGGACTCTCAAGAGTCTTCTCCAATACCACAGTTCAAAAGCATGTATATTAGGCTTCTTGAAATTGTTTCATGGGTCTGAGATAGGTTTTTCATTTTGTTTTTATTCTTTTTTTTCCTCTTTGTATTTCATTTGGGGTCTCATTGCTGTGCTTATTGTTTCTTTTGCAGTATCTAATCTGCTTTATTAATGCCATCAGTATTTTTTCCATCTCAAACATTATAGTTTTCCTCTTTAGAAGTTGGTTTGTGTCTTTTTTTTTATTCTTCCAAGTTTCTACTTAACTTTTTGCACATATAGAATCACTTATAACTGTTTTGAGGTCCTTAACTGTTCATATCTGTATTGGTTCCAATTGATGGATTTTTCTCTGCATTATTTTTTTCCCTTTCTTTGTATGTCTGGTAATTTTTTATTGGTTGCTACCAGAGATTGTAAATTTTACCTTTTGTGATATATATATTTAGATTTCTATAATTATTTTCTGCTTTGGGACATAGTTAAATTTCTTAGAAATAGTTTGATCCTTTTGAGACTTGTTGTTAAGATTTGTTAGGTCAGACTAGTCTTTAATGTAGGGCTATTTATTCCCCACCACTAAGGCAAGTCTCTCTGAGTCCTCTATTCAGTATTCTGTGTGAGGTTTTTCCAGTTTGGTTGGTGGGGACAGGCATTATTACTGACCTTAGTAAGGGTTGTTATGGTCTTTGTAACATTTTCTGGTGGTCTTCCTTCAGTCTTGTGTAGTTTCTCTATATGCATGCTCTGATCAGTACTATGCTGCTGCTGCTAAGTCGCTTCAGTCGTGTCCGACTCTGTGCGACCCCATAGACGGCAGCCCATCAGGCTCCACCATCCCTGGGATTCTCTAGGCAAGAACACTGGAGTGGGTTTCCATTTCCTTCTCTAATGTATGAAAGTGAAAAGTGAAAGTGAAGTCGCTCAGTCTTGTCCGACTCTTATCGACCCCATGAACTGCAGCCCACCAGGCTCCTCCGTCCATGGGATTTTCCAGGCAAGAGTACTGGAGTTGGGTGCCATTGCCTTCTCCGGATCAGTACCATACTGAATACTTAAGTAGGACCTTCCACTGATGTTTGTGCTTCTTTCTGTGTACCCATCTCTGCTCTCCAGTAGTCTTGCATAACAAACTAGCTCCATTATTCTTATTTATATAAGAATCCCTCTCTCATCTCCAGTTCATTTTGGATGGTTCAAGGCCATGTAAACTTTGAAAACTCTTCCCCCAGAAGCAGTAATCATTTTTAACCAGTCCCCTCACATTTCCCTCATAATTAATGTAAAGTATTTGCAAGTTGACAAGTCCAGAAATGTAGTTTGATGAGCATGTTGGGAGTTTTTATATAGTGTTAGTCACTCAGTCTTGTCCGACTCTTTGTCACCCCGTGGACTATAACCCGCCAGGCTTCTCTGTCCATAGTATTCTCCAGGCAAGAATACTGGAGTGGGTTGCCATTTCCTCCTCAAAGGGATCTTCCCAACCCAGTTTTTATATAACCTAGTTATTATACATTGTTTCATTGTCTATCAACTACATATTTGCTGAGTTCCTGTTGTATTCCCAGCATCATACAAGGTTCTGAGTGTTAAGTAGAAAAGTGAGGGCAATATTGTTTCTGGAAAGTTTTTATTCTAGCAGGGGAGATAGAACAGTTGTCATGAAATGTCATGAAAAATGTAAAACTTAAAAAAAGTTCACTAGATGTTTAAAGATGAGAAAAATTAGTATGATATGGCATGTCAGGGAATGCATCCTCTAAACTGAGACTGAGAAGGGCCTTTGAAAAAATGTATAAATTAAAAAATAATAATAAATTACAAGATATAATGGAAGAAAAGGTGCCATTTAGCCAAATAAATTTTGTGGGCATACACTTAATAGAAGTTCAAAATTTATGAGGAAAACTATAAAAAAACTCCCAAAGATACAAACATAAACTTAAACAGGTATTTTGAATCAGAAGACTCTACATCCTAAAGATGTCAGTTTTTTTCTAAAATAATATATAAATGTAACATGATCTCAATAAAAACTTTTAATTCCTAGGTCTGGACTAATTATAAAGTTTATTTGTAAGAACAGACAAGCAAGCATAGCTAGGAAAATTTTGAAATTGAAGACTAGTAAGATTGGAAGTCTAGCTTTACTGGATATTGAAACATAAGCCTTATAATTTTTTTTTTTTTTGGCTGCGCTGGGTCTTTGTTGTGGCATGCAGGCTTTCTCTTGGAGAAGGCAATGGCACCCTACTCCAGTACTCTTGCCTGGAAAATCCCATGGATGGAGGAGCCTGGTAGGCTGCAGTCCATGGGGTCGTGAAGAGTCAGATACGACTGAGTGACTTCACTTTCACTTTTCACTTTCATGCATTGGAGAAGGAAATGGCAACCCACTCCGGTGTTCTTGCCTGGAGAATCCCAGGGACAGGGGAGCCTGGTGGGCTGCTGTCTCTGGGGTCGCACAGAGTCAGACACAACTGAAGTGACTTAGCAGCAGCAGCAGCAGGCTTTCTCTAGTTGCAGCTGAGGGCTTTTCTTGTCGCAGAGCATGGGCTTTAGGGCACATGGACTCAGTAGTTGCGGCACATGGGCTTAGTTGCCTCACAACATGTGGGATCTTAGTTCCCTGACCAGGGATTGAACCTGTGTTCCTGCATTGAAAGGCAGATTCTTAACCACTGGACCACAAGGGGAGTCACATAATTTTTAAAATGTATTGGTTCAGGAATACAAATCAATTGAATACAAACTATAAAACCCAAGCCCAATGACATGTGGAAATTTAGTCTGTAATAAAAGCAGCATCCTAAAATCAGTGTAGAAAATATGGAATTTTTAATAAGTGGTGTTTGTGATACTAGAATAGTCAATTGAGAGAAGATAGGATTGGATCCTGTTCACACACTACTGGGATGTACAGTATTCACACACCCATATATATATGTATGTTTGTATATATGCCTGTTTATATATACACATACACATTCCCACTCCTGTTTTTTGCATAGCAGAAAACACCATCATCAAATTGAAAAGACAGTGACAAACTGGAAGAATGTTTACCACTTACATTATGGACGTTGCATTAGTCTTTCAAATATTTATCCTCTAAAACTGAGGAAGAAAAGGACTGGTAATTATATAGAAAAATGGACAAAAGAGAATGAACAGTGAGATGAATTAAGATTTGCCACAAGCTGATGCTGAAGCTAAAACTCCAATACTTTGGCCACCTGATGCGAAGAGCTGACTCATTTGAAAAGACGCCCCCCGCCATGAGCTACAGTCAAGCAGGCTGTCTGTGAACCCACGCAGGACACGGAGACGGGAGCGAGAGGAGAGGGGCCCTTAGCTGACATCAGTTACCCATTCCACACCAGTCACCTGCCCTGCTAATTGAAAACCCTGGGAAGACGAATCTATTCACAGAGAAGACGTTGGCAAAAGAAAATAGACCCCTCGGAAGGAAAACGGCTTGGTTACTGTTTCACCTAAGAAGTGAGATGAGATATGAAGCAATGTTTTATTTCACGTTACCTGAAACCTCTCAGATAAAGTCTTCCCTAGCCCCTGGAACTGAATAAGGAGACACAGACAAGCCTTTATTACTAGCAGCAGAGAATAAGAGCTACGTCTCACCACATTTCAGTGACCTTGCTGTGTGAGTTGTTTCTTCCAGTTCTTTGGAGTGATTTAACTGAACAGGTGCAAGTGGTCTGAAAGTTAGAGGAAGAGCAAGCCACCAGTGACATGGCAGTGAGGACTCTGTCCACATCGTATTTCCATGTTTGTACTATTCGTCAAAGACCACCCTCCAGAGTTTAAACCAGAGACACTGAAAGAGACGTAAGAAAAAGAAGATAGGATAAAATAGAAATACAGCCCAAGTATATCCCCAGGTACTAAACAAGAGAGTAAATAGTTAATAATACTGTGTTATATATTGGATTGGCCAAAACATTTGTTCAGTTTTTCTGTAAGATGGCTCTCATATTGCCTAGTCATCTTTAACTTCATTCAAAACAACTTTGTTAGATTGTTTTATGACAGCTGTCATATCGGCATGCATTAAAAAAAAAATCAAAATTGGTGAATTTTGTGTAGCCACTTCAGTTTTCAAGATGGAAGAGTAAAAGCAACATTTGGGGTATAGTATGCTCTATTATTTCAAGAAAAGTAAAAACGCAACTGAAACACCAAAAAAGAAACAATTTCTCCCGTGTATGGCGAAGGTGCTGTGACTGATTGAACAAATCGAAACTAGTTTGCAAAGTTTCCTGCTGGAGATTTCTCCCTGGACCATGCTCCCTGGTTGGGTAGACAAGTTGAAGTTGATAGCGATCAAATCAAGACATTAATTGAGAACAATCAACATTACACCATTTGGAAGATAGCCAACATACTCAAAATATCCAAATCAAGTATCGAAAATCATTTCCACCAAGTTGGTATGTTAATCGCTTTGATGTTTGGATTCCACATAAGTTAAGTGAATAAAACCTTGATTGTATTTCCACATGCAATTCTTTACTTAAACATGAGGGAAACCTTCCATTTTTAAAACAAATTGTGACGGTCGATGACTGTGCAAGAAAGTAGGATGGAAGAGATCATGGAGCAAATGAAACGAACCACCACTAACCAGAGGCCGGTCTTCATCCAAAGAAGGTGACGTTGTGTGTAGTGGGATTGGAAGGGAGTCCTCTATTACGAGCTCCTTCCAGAAAAACAAATGATTAATTCCCCAAAATACTGCTCCCAATTAGACGACTGAAAGCAGCATTCAACGAAAGCGTCCTGAAGGAGCCGACAGAAAACGCATCACCTCCTGTCAGGACGACACAAGGCTGCAGGTTTCTCTGACGACTGTGCAACTTGGCTGCGAAGCTCTGGTTCGTCCGCCTCGTTCACCAGACACTGCGCCTTCAGATGTCCTTTTCTTTCGGTCTGTACGACATTCTCTTAATGGAAACAATTTCAACGCCCTGGAAGACAGTAAGAGGCACCTGGAGCAGTTCTTTGCTCAAAAAGATAAAAAGTTTTGGGAAGGTGGAAGTATGAAGTTGCCTGAGCAATGGCAGGATGTAATGGAGCAAAACAGTGAATGCATGGTCCAATAAAATTCTCAATGGAAATGAAAAATGTGTCTTTTATTTTTATTTAAAAACCTGAAGGAACTTTTTGGCCAATCCAATATTTGACGCTGCTAACAGAGTAGACCTTAAATGTTCTCACACAAAAAAGAGTGATAATTACGTGATGGGACACAGGTGGTAGCCTGTACTGTTTAATATGATATAATCATTTTGCAACATATGAATGTATCAAATCAACATGCAGTGTACCTTAAACATACAGAGTGGTGTTTGTCAATTATATCTCAGTAAAGCTAGAAAAAATTTTATAAAGAGAGTAACAGGAAAACATGTAGGGTGTTACTTGAATGTTTTTGTAAGATAGTAGAATGACTTCAACAGGAGCATCGATTTCACTAAAGTTTTATATGAAAATATCTGCAGTCAAAAGTAATGTTCAACTTTGCATGAAAGCAAGTAAAAAAAAAAAAAAGAAAAATGGACGAAAGAGAATGAACAGTGAGATGAATTAAGATTTGCCACAAGCTGATGCTGAAGCTGAAACTCCAATACTTTGGCCACCTGATGCGAAGAGCTGACTCATTTGAAAAGACCCTGATGCTGGGAAAGATTGAGGGCAGGAGGAGAAGGGGAAGACAGAGGATGAGATGGTTGGATGGCATCACCGACTCAATGGACATGGGTTTGAGTAAACTCTGGGAGTTGGTGATGGACAGGGAGGCCTGGTGTGCTCTGGTTCATGGGGTCACAAAGAGTCGGACATGACTGAGCAACTGAACTGAACTGATCATTGTTTAGTCCAGGTGGTAGGGGGTTTGTTATACAATTTTGTCTCCTCTTGCATACATTTGAAATTTCCCATGAAAAATTTTGGTTTAAGTAGGTGTAAATGAGAATGCATTTGGAACAAGTCACTGAAGCCAAGGTGGGCAATTGGCTTTGTATACCATTTTATGTTTCTGGTAAATTTAGAACAGATTCCCTTTATTTCCAATAGATCTTATTTGTGGTTTAGTTAGCGTGTACATGTGTGTGGGGGTGTGTGTGTGTGAGAGAGAGAGAGAGGGAGAATATGTGTTAGTGTATGTTTAAGACAGATTTTTCTGTTAATGTACTTCTCTGCATTAAACTAACTCATAAAGTATGAAGTTGTTTGTTTATTGGCCCTCATTGGACCTTTGGATTACCAACAGAATTGATTTGGAAGAAGTGAAAATTTTCTCACACTTTTTATGAATGCCATATATTCTTGCAAATTTTATTTGGACATTGATTTAGATATATCAGCTGAAAGAGAAAATTGAGAGTGGAATTTTTTTCCAGATTTAACATTGAGATTGTTCAGTTAGTAATTTTTAAGCATGTTATTTTAATAACTTAGAAGGAACCAAAGTTATATAGAATTACATAAAGGAACAAAAAAATCTATCTTCCTCTAAACAATTTTTTTTGCTTTGGAGCCCTCATAATGCTTTAGAAAGACAGATAATATAATTTATTTAATGATACCTAATGACATTATGCATGATCATGTTAACTTGTATTCTATTCTTCCAACAGATTAATATTAAAATCGGAAGTTTGTATCTTTTGCTGGATATTGGAGATTTAATGTAATGGCAACAGAATTTATAAAGAGTTGCTGCAGAGGATGTTTCTATGGTGGAACAGAAAAACACAACTGTGAGTTTTGCTTCTTTTTGATTTCAGCATTTATTTAATGTCTTTATTTGTGGCATTTTGTGATATAAATGTAAATGAGACATATTTTTTAACTTCATGAGGGGGTCAGAAACATAAATGTGAGGCACACTAGCTAGGTATGAAAGTACCTTGGAGCATAGGGGAGAGAAAGATGAGTTCAACATAGGAGACACTCTAGGACATTACCACAAGAAGATGGCCTGTGGTACGGAAGTTTGAAGAGGATTTTAGCAAGCCAAGTGGGAAGAAGGAAGTAAGAGAAAGTGAGGATTAGACATGAGTGTTATGGTGGATGAAATAGTGTGAGCAAAAGTAGGAAAAGAAGTATTTGGGGAATAACATACTCTGGCAAATGTTTTAACTTAAATACAGACAGTTTCCAGTTTATGAACAATGCTTTAAAACATGCCTTCCATGGATGAATGAGTGACCAATAAAGAAGAAACCTGTAACTTTATCAAGGACTCCTGGAGATTTCCCTTGCTATTGCATGGGTTTTCTCAGCCCTTCAAGGTTATGACTGGAACTTTATTTTTCTTGGTTCTTTCTTATATTTCTTAGTCTAAAGCATAGCTTCCTACTATATTTGAATATGAAGGCTTCTTTTTCACAATAAAATATTTCATAAATTCCAACAGAGTAGTAGTTGTGCTTTCATTCTGTCTATAGACAGTATTAATTATACATAAAGATTAGCTCTAGATGTTTCTTATTTCCTCATCCTAAGTCACACAGCCTAGGAATCACAAATCTTTCAAGGTAATAAAAGAGGTCACAGAAGCTAGCACAGAGGAGTTGATATTATACTAGGGTCAAAGTAAATTTTATTTTGTGGTTTAGTAAAGATTTTTTTTTGTAGACATGGAGACCTTTAGCTTCTTTTCAAAGTAGCTTTTGGTATTTAAGGCTGAAATTAACCATTAGTATTAACAATAAGAATTGTTTTGTTGACAGTATTTTATTTACATGACTAGATTAATATTTATTTGAAAGCACTGTGAAATTAACTACAAAATTAACCTGTTTTCCATCTATGAACTCTTTTGTGGAAATGAGATTCTTTAGAAACTGCTTTTACCATTATGATAAGTTAATACACTTTGGTAGTATATTAACTTCTCAAATATTGGCTAGGCAGAATTAATGTAGATTCCAGAGTGCTTGATAAGACCCAAAAGTAGTTTATGTGTCAACAGTTTCTTTTAAAATGGTTAAATAAGTACCAAAGCATATTAGGTTTAGATTATTATATGCATAAATCTCCATGCATATTTGTAATTTTTTCTTTTCTTTTCTCTTCTTTTCTATGCAGTATCTGTGGAAAGAGACTTTAAAGCAGCAGTATCACATAGTCAAAATACTACTATCTCTATACCCCCATTGACTTCTGTTTCTGTAAAGCCTCAGGTTGGCTGTACTGAGGATTATTTACTTTCCAAGTTACCATTTGATGGCAAAGAAGTACCATTTGTGGTGCCCAGGTTTAAGTTATCTTATATTCAGCCCAGGACGCAAGGAACTCCTTCACAGTTGGAAGAACTAGAAGGTAAACAATCAAATGGAAGGATTTAAAAATCAACATGCAGCATTTAAATGTTGTTATTACTGTTATTTAATTTGCTCGTTTATATATATATATAAAGATATAAAATATCTTTGTGTACAAATTTGACATTTCATTTTTTAAAATGTCTTGCTTCTTCTGTAGAGGAATTCAGTGCCCAGTGTTTTTGAAAAGTCCCATTATGATATCTGACACCAGTCAACACATTTGTGTGTAGAATTGGCCTTTTTTAGGGCTTTGCAGGTGGCACTAGTGGTAAAGAACCCACCTGACAGTGCAGGAGATGGGGTTTGATCCTTGGATCAGGAAGATCCTCTGGAGGAGGGTATGACAACCCACTCTAGTATTCTTATTTAAAGGAGTAATATAATTGTAATATGTCAGTTTATCCTTCACAAATTTAGAAAGAAAAAATAGGGAAATTATTCTGGTTTTGGTCAATAATATAGGAAATATTATGTTCTAAATTTTAGTGTAAAGAGAAATAAGGAAGCAATGAAGTAGTGTTTCTCCCTTCCCTTCTTTTTCATTATTATACTTCTCATTCTAAACACGCTTCCCAATCTAAACAGCCACTTGAATGAGGTAGATTCATTGGTTGAATTTTGGCTGATATTCTAGAGGCCAATGGACTAAGGAAGATAAAAGGAAGCAACATGTAACTTGTATTTTAGAAATAGTTTGTTTTAGTTCATTGAAACAGTCACAATGGTTTATTTCCCTAAAAATTTTATTATGGAAATTTTCAAACATGCAGAATAATTGAAAGAACTTAATGGTGAATGCCTGTATATCTACCATATAGATTCTGTCATTAACACTTTTACTATATATACTTTATCACATATCTATCTATCCATTTCCTTAACCATTAGTAATACTTTTGAGGGTAGGGGGAGAATGCATTTCAGAGTAAATTGTAGACATCAGTACACTTCTCTTTAAGTATTTAAGTATATATATATCATTTACTAGAGTCCAGTTATTTATAGTTTCCTTCTTTTGACATAAACTTTAAACAAAATGAACTGCCCAAGTTGTAAGTGTATGTTTGTTGAGTTTTGACAAATGTATATACCAGTGTGATCCAACCTCCTGTCAAGATCTGTAGTATTTCTCTAAGTACTTTTTCTGCCCCATCCTTTCTTCTCCTTACGGAATACCAATTACACATATGTTGGACCATGTGATATTGTCTTATTTGTCTATGAAGCTTCTTTTTTCCCCCAATTTTTTTCCTCCTCCTCTCTATTTTTTTTTTTTAATGTAAAACATTTAATTTGTTGTTCTTTTGGGGCAATTTGATGCATCATCAGTGTATTACAACTGAACCACTAATCTTATAGTTTCATCAACATTAGCTGGTTTGCTTTCATGACACTGCTGAGCAATCAGCTATTTCTGCAGAGGTTCAAGTGAAAAGCCTTTTAAGAAGTGTGCAAGTTCCTTTTGTATATCTCCAGAAGGTTTATTCACTCTATTAGCTTTTTCATCATTCACAGTATTTATCTTGTTAAGATTAGTGGTAGCTGGTTTTGCTTTATTTTTAACCTTAAAGCTTTTTTGGCTGGCTATTTGGAATGTTCCTGGACTTCTGCCCTCTTAGTTTGTTCTTGACTATCGTCTCTGATAGCCTTGTGCAGCTGTTCAAGTTCCAGGTGATGCCATATGCACACATCTCCTCTGTATTCTTAAGGTTTGGTAATATTGACCTATTTTCAAGTTCACTGTCTCTCCTCCATTATTTCCATTCAGCCATTAAGCCCATCCAGTGAGTTTTTAATTTTAGATAAATTTTTCAGTTGTAATATTTACATTCGATTCTTCTTTTCATAGTTTCTATTTTTCTGTGGTTTCTGCCCCCATCCCCAGTAATCATGAACCTATTTTCTTTTATTTCTTTGAGTTTTAACATCTTTGTGTACTATTCTAACATCTGGGTCTTCCAGATTTGGATTCTGTGGATTGTCCTTCTTTGAGAATGAGTCCCATTTCTTTGTATGTGAAGTGATTTTGGATTGTATTCTGGATATTGGATGTCATGTTGTGGAGACTCTGGAATCTGTTATATTACTCTTGACAGTTTTTTTTCCCCCGCTTCCTTCCATTCCTCCTTTTGTCCTTTCCTTCCTCCTTCCTTAACTTTAGCAGTTAATTAACCCGGTTGTACTGTGTGGCAGATTCTGTGCCTTTGGTGGCAGCTGCTATCCGAGCTTAGTATTTTTTTTTTTTAATCCTTATTGGGAGCCTGTATCACACATGTGTGGTTCAGGGATCAGCCAGATATTTGAGCAGACTTTTAGTCACAGAATTTGGGGTTTTCTCCTTTCCAAGATTCCCACCTTATTTCTAGCAGCTGTGGCTGCTCTGTACTCTGCTCTATGTTCTTCAGGCCAGAAACACTGGATTTTCTACTGGAATTTTATCTGCCCCCCCTCTGCATACAGTGCCAATTTTGGCCTGCCCAAAGGCTAAAAGTCATTAAAAACAGGTGTCCATTCCCCGTTGTCCTAAAGTGCTGTTTAGAATCCTTACTACTCTTTTTTTCACTCTCTAGTGCCTTCAGGGTATTTTGTTTGTTTGTTTTAATTGGTTATTATAGTTACCTAGAGGAGAGTTGGACTTCGCAGGTGGTGGTAGTGGTCAAGAACCTGCCAGCCTAATGCATGTGACCTAAGAGATGCAGGTTTGATCCCTAGGTTGAGAAAATCCCCTGGAGGAGGGCATAGCAACCCACTCCAGTATTCTTGCCTGGAGAGAATCCCATGGACAGAGGAACCTGGAGGGCTACAGTCCATACAGTCACAAAGATTTGGATATGACTGAAGCGACTTAAGGTCTGATGCTGTAAAGAGCAATATTGCATAGGAACCTGGAATGTTAGGTCCATGAATCAAGGCAAATTGGAAGTAGTCAAACAGGAGATGGCAAGAGTGAACGTCTACATTCTAGGAATCAGCGAGCTAAAATGGACTGGAATGGGTGAATTTAACTCAGATGACCATTATATCTACTACTGTGGGCAGGAATCCCTTAGAAGAAATGGAGTAGCCATCATGGTCAACTAAAGAGTCCAAAATGCAGTACTTGGATGCAATCTCAAAAACGACAGAATGATCTCTGTTCGTTTCTAAGGCAAACCATTCAATATCACTATGCCCCAACCAGTAATGCTGAAGAAGCTGAAGTTGGATGGTTCTATGAAGTCCTACAAGACCTTTTAGAACTAACACCCAAAAAAGATGTCCTTTTCATTATAGGGGACTGGAATGCAAAAGTAGGAAGTCAAGAAACACCTGGGGTAACAGGCAAATTTGGCCTTGGAATACGGAATGAAGCAGGGCAAAGGCTAATAGAGTTTTGCCAAGAGAACGCACTGGTCATAGCAAACACCCTCTTCCAACAACACAAGAGAAGACTGTACACATGGACATCACCAGATGGTCAACACCGAAATCAGATTAATTATATTCTTTGCAGCCAAAGATGGAGAAGCTCTATACAGTCAGAAAAAACAAGACCAGGAGCTGACTGACTCAGATCATGAACTCCTTAGTGCCAGATTCAGATTTAAATTGAAGAAAGTAGGGAAAACCACTAGACCATTCAGGTATGACCTAAATCAAATCCCTTATGATTATACAGTGGAAGTGAGAAATAGATTTAAGGGCCTAGATCTGATAGATAGAGTGCCTGATGAACTATGGATGGAGGTTCATGATACTGTATAGGAGACAGGGATCAAGACCATCCCCATGGAAAAGAAATGCAAAAAAGCAAAATGGCTGTCTGGGAAGGCCTTACAAATAGCTTTGAAAAGAAGACAAGTGAAAAGCAAAGGAGAAAAGGAACGATATAAGCATCTGAATGCAGAGTTCCAAAGAATAGCAAGGAGAGATAAGAAAGCCTTCCTCAGTTATCAATGCAAAGAAATAGAGGAAAACAACAGAATGGGAAAGACTAGAGATCTCTTCAAGAAAATTAGAGATACCAAGGGAACATTTTATGCAAAGATGGGCTCGATAAAGGACAGAAATGGTATGGACCTAACAGAAGCAGAAGCTATTAAGAAGAGGTGGCAAGAATACAAAGAAGAACTGTACAAAAAAGATCTTGATGACCCAGGTAATCATGATGGTGTGATCATTCACCTAGAGCCAGACATCCTGGAATGTGAAGTCAAGTGGGCCTTAGAAAGCATCACTATGAACCAAGCTAGTGGAGGTGATGGAATTCCAGTTGAGCTATTTCAAATCCTGGAAGATGATGCTGTGAAAGTGCTGCACTCAATATGCCAGCAAATTTGGAAAACTCAGCAGTGGCCACAGGACTGGAAAAGGTCAGTTTTCATTCCAATCCCAAAGAAAGGCAATGCCAAAGAATGCTCAAACTACTGCACAATTGCACTCATCTCACACTCTAGTAAAATAATACTGAAAATTCTCCAAGCCAGGCTTCAGCAATACGTGAACCATGAACTTCCAGATGTTCAAGCTGGTTTTAGAAAAGGCAGAGGAACCAGAGATCAAATTGCCAACATCCACTGCATCATGGAAAAAGGAAGAGAGTTCCAGAAAAAGATCTATTTCTGCTTTATTGCCTATGCCAAAACCTTTGACTGTGTGGATCACAATAAACTGTGGAAAATTCTGAAAGAGATGGGAATACCAGACTACCTGACCTGCCTCTTGAGAAACCTATATGCAGGTCAGGAAGCAACAGTTAGAACTGAACATGGAACAACAGACTGGTTCCAAACAGGAAAAGAAATACATCAAGGCTGTATATTGTCACCCTGCTTATTTAACTTCTATGCAGAGTACATCATGAGAAATGCTGGGCTGGAAGAAGCACAAGCTGGAATCAAGATTGCCGGGAGAAATATCAATATCAATAACCTCAGATATACAGAGGACACCACCCTTATGGCAGAAAGTGAAGAGGAACTAAAAAGCCTCTTGATGAAAGTGAAAGAGGAGAGTGAAAAAGTTGACTTAAAGCTCAGCATTCAGAAAACTAAGATCATGGCATCCGGTCCCATCACTTAATGGGAAATAGATGGGGAAACAGTGGAAACAGTGTCAGACTTTATTTTTTTGGGCTCCAAAATCACTACAGATGGTGATTGCAGCCATGAAATTAAAAGACACTTACTCCTTGGAAGGAAAGTTATGACCAACCTAGATAGCATATTCAAAAGCAAAGACATTACTTTGCCAACAAAAGTTTGTCTAGTCAAGGCTATGGTTTTTTCAGTGGTCACGTATGGATGTGAAAATTGGACTGTGAAGAAAGCTGAGCGCCGAAGAAATGATGGTTTTGAACTGTGGTGTTGGAGAAGACTCTTGAGAGTCCCTTGGACTGCAAGGAGATCCATCCAGGCCATTCTAAAGGAGATCAGTCCTGGGTGTTCATTGGAAGGACTCATGCTAAAGCTGAAACTCCAATACTTTGGCCACCTCATGCAAAGCGTTGACTCATTGGAAAAGACTCTGATGCTGGGAAGGATTGGGGGCAGGAGGAGAAGGGGATGACAGAGGATGAGATGGTTGGATGGCATCACCAACTCGATGGACATGAGTTTGGGTGAACTGCAGGAGCTGGTGATGGACTAGGAGGCCTGGCGTGCTGAAATTCATGGGGTTGCAAAGAGTCGGACACGACTGAGCGGCTGAACTGAACTGAACTGAAGCGACTTAACACTACACATGCACAGGAGAGTTGGGTCTGGCAGAAGTGATAATTTTTTTTAAAGAAGCAAGGAAAGATGAACCCTGAGCCTGGCTTAGCACATATCAGCTTTGATACCCTGCTTTGCACATATCAGCATTGTCTCTCCAAAACAATCTAAAAGTTCTGATTTACAATATACCCTGATCAATTGATCTTTCTCTTGTACTTGTTAACAGCATTGGGAGTAAACCATATAAATGGCCTTGTAATCTGTTTTATTCATATCATATATCATGAAATTTTTAATGGCTCAATTGTAAAGGATAAATCATATGAAAGTACTATAAAATTTATTTAATAAATTCTCTATTCTTAGACATATAGGGTATTTTATGTATTATTTGCATTATCAGAAGCTAAGTAAGAAATACCTACCTGACAGTATGTGGTAGTTTTTTTTTTGTCTTTTTTTTTTTTCATTGTATTGCTAGAAAAAATTACTTTCAAGTTGGATGAGTGAGAAATTGGTTTACACTGAAATTATAGGCTCAATGAAGATGTGATAAATCCATCTGATTTTTAGCATATTGGAAAGAAAATTATTTAATGAGTCAATAAAGCATTTTTGGTGCCTAGTTATAGAAATCAAATATGTATCTCTTATATGTATGTATGATTGTGTGAGTGCTGGGCTGATACAGAGATTTTGAGAAGATAGGATGGACCACTATCAATAATGACTAAAATCATGTTTCAGATATTTGACATTTGTTACATTGCATTACGTACTTGCTGTTGGATCTGATTTTAACTGCAGCTTACTGCTTGGATAACAGAGATTGATTATTAATATTTTACTATATTTGCTTTATGACATGTCTATCCATTAAGAGAGTGCATTTGAATAAATCCTGAAATTTTTAATTGGGCTTTTGAGAGGTATAAGCAGTTGTGTTACTTTACATTTAGTTCTATAGCACTGTGGTTCTGTAAATTGAGTTATTAATCTTGAACTTTAAATATAATATCTTTTTAAGAGGAAAATTGGAATTCGTTATTGACTTACTTATAAAGGAAAAATGAAATTAAAATATTCATTTTTAGGGATAGCATATAAAGGTAGAGAGTCATCTTTATGCTACTCCTGTTGACAGTGCTGTTCTTGTTACCGTAAACAGACTTTTGTAGTAGTGTTTATGTGCCGAATGATTTAACTGTTGGCCTATAAGGTTTACAGGCTTATTATAAGGCTCTCTGAGATCACACCTCCCTCTTGGCACCCCTCTGCCTATGTACAGGGCTTGGATTGTGCATATAGTTATTTGAACCAGAGTACAAGGATAAGATCTCACTTTAAAACCAAATATGTTATTTTTCGTTTCTGAACTCAGTGTGAAGCCACCTGTTTTATTGTTCAGCTTAATTCAGAAAATATTTGTTTATACTGTGGTTTCCATTTTAGATAGGATAAAAATAATTAAAAGATGGTGATGATTTAAACATTTAAAAATTTTATGTCTATTAATTCTAATGTAAGTCTTAACTTTGAAAGGAATGTGATCTATTGTTTTACCCTTTTAAAAATTGTCAGATATAATATACATAGACAAAAGGAACAAAACAAATTATTTGTGATTTATTATAAAGTAAAATAGATATATGTAAAATATAAAAGTAAAATGGATGTATGGTCACCACTCAAGTAAAGAAAGAGAGTATTACCAGCAAAGCAAAAGCTTCCATCTTCCCCCTTTTCAGTCACTCCAGTTATTACAATCATACTTTCTTGTTGATTTTACTTTTTTACCATCTAAGCACATATCCCTAACTATTGTGGCTTAGTTTTTTCTGTTTCTGACCTTTATATAAGTGAAATTACATATTGTATATATATTCTTTTGTTATAGGTTAGTAAGTTTTTTTCTCCCTTTGCCTTGGGTACACCAGTTGTTAGCTAATAATTCCAAGAAAAGGATGTTGTAAAATTTTAGAAATATTTGCTTTCAGGATCTGTCAGAGCATCATTTGGAGACAGAAAGGCAGAACTTTCCAGTTCAGCCCAGCATGGACCCAGCTATGATGTATATAACCCATTCTACAAGTACCAGCACGTGTCGCCTGATTTGAGCCGGCGCTTTCCTCCTCGTTCTGAAGCAACAAGACTATATGGATCAGGTACAAAAAAAAATTTTGTTTTTCCTCTTTGTCTTTTCTCTTTAACAAATGTAGAAATCAAATTAAATCTAAGATTCTGGAAGAAATGATTAATCTTATGATGAAAAACAATTTAATGAATGAAATGAAAAACAATTTAAAAATAAAGAGAAAAGCTGGCTTCAGAATTGATCTGATTAAATCACATTGTAACTTCTCTAGAGTTTATATCTCATGTAAAAATTGAAAGATTAATGAGTTCTATATATTGGTATTTCTAAGTTCCATTTTGTTTGTCCTATTTTTAAAGAAATTTTTAGATTTTATACATATTTTATATACCATCTATCCATTCATATCTACAACAAGAATTTACTAACTGTATTTATTTTCTGTTCTACTCAGTGAAAATGAGAAATTTAGAAACTAATGATGAGATTAGAAATGTAAACAAAACAAAAAAAAAAATAGAAAATGCCTAAGTGATTACCAAACTTTTTTAGTTTACTATTTGAGACTGTATCAATTATGGACTATCTTGTACATATCCGATCCACAAAATTTTCACTGTTTTTTTTAAAAATATATATAGCTCTCTCAACCACTAAATTCAGGGTGAGGTACTGAAAATAAAGTAGAAGTACTTATTTAAGTATTTATTTCAGCACTGTGCTAGGCTATACAATTATTATTCAGAGTTTCATTCTTCAAGGATCTTATAGTTTAGAAAGGACACTAGAAATATAACAGTACATGGAATTCAATATTGATATTTTTAATATAATAAGTGCTCATTAAATAGTTGATTTGCTGTAGAACAGATGACTTACATCCTCTTAGATTATTCTTCTGGATGAAGAATCAGATGATGTAAGCAAAAAGAATGAATTTTTCATGGTTGATATTTGATGTGGTTGTGAAAATGTGTTGTTTGATTTGTGTTGGTTCCTGTTTCAAACAAAAGTGAAATAATTGAAAAACAACTTGTTAAACTTCATTGGAAGGCTTTGTCTCTTAAGTAGATTTGCATATATTATGCATGCCTGGTGGCTCAGCGTTAAGGAATCTGTCTGCATGCAAGAGATGTGGGTTCGGTTCCATCCCTGGGTTGGGAAGATCCCCTTGGAGAAGGAAGTAGCAATCCACTCCAGTATTCTTGCCTGGGAAATCCCATGGACAGAGGAGCCTGGCAGGCTACGATCCATGGCGTTGCAGGAGTCAGACATGACCTAGCAACTAAACCATCACATATTTATGCTATTTCTCCCATAGAATTTAGTTCATGGAAGGCAATGGCACCCACTCCAGTACTCTCGCCTGGAAAATCCCATGGATGGAGGAGCCTGGTGGGCTTTAGTCCATGGGGTCGCTAAGAGTCGGACACGACTGAGCGACTTCACTTTCACTTTTCACTTGCATGCATTGGAGAAGGAAATGGCAACCCACTCCAGTGTTCTTGCCTGGAGAATTCCAGGGACGGGGGAGCCTGGTGGGCTGCCGTCTATGGGGTCGCACAGAGTCGGACACAACTGAAGCGACTTAGCAGCAGCAGCAGCAAGTAGACTTCCAGTATTTCTTCTTCTTTACTATAAAAATAAGTAATTTTCTCATGTCCCTTTGTAGTTTGTGACTTAAGGACCAATAGACTTCCCAGTTCCCCTGGGCTAAGCAAGTCTATGTTTGATCTTACAAGTTCATCTCAGCGGTTCATTCAGGTAAATAATTTATGTGAATTTAATTATAAGCAATAATTTATTTTCATGCTAAAATTCAGATATGTTTCATTAGGAACAACATGTTATGTATCTTTTGTAGACATTTCTATTCTAATATCTAAAGAATAAACACTTGGCATTTCTCATGTGTATTATTTCAGGAAGCTTTCAGCTGAATACTAAAAGACAGTAGTTTTTCTCTCTTTTTTTTAAAAAATGAATTTTACTTCTCTTATGGTATGCACTGAGGCAGTCTTAAGGCAGTTGGAATTTAAAATGGTGTACTTAAAAATGCTTATTGATTTAATTTTCCTTGTTGAATATAACTACCTGGTTAGTAAATATTAGTACTTCTGTTGAGATATAGAACTTTATTAATATTAACACAGTATTCTATTTTTGAAGTAGAATTGAGAATTTTGAAAATACATACTTGTGGGTCTTTTTCCGTGTGAATGTATGTGCATATGTTAAAATGGAAATATATTCTTAATCTTACTATTCTTAATTGAGTTAATTTTTTGTAGAATTAGTTCTTTATAGCACCAGTTTTTTTTAATGTGCATCAGAATTGTTAGAAGAACTTGTTAAAATACAGATTGCCAGCCCTCACCACCAGAATTTTTTATTCAATAGCTCTGCACTGGGGCCTGAGTTTGCATTTCTACCAGGTTCCCAGGTGATGCTGATACTGCTGGCCCAGGGGACTGTGCATTGATAACTACTGCTTTATAGGTTTTTTGGTAATAGGGCACTTACAAATATTAATATATTCTGACTTAGTACTTCCAAGTATGAAATATAAACAGTAATCTCTTCCTCTTTATTACAAAACCAAACCAAAAACAGCAAAGCCTTTGCCATGTATTACCTAGTAAGAGATTTAAGATTTTCCTGATTAACACACATAAAGAAAACTTTTTCCCTCTCTCCTGTCTAGAAGTGGAAAATTCTGAGCAGTAAGTAACACTGTCAGAATGGTTAGCACTCAGTTTGATACTAGAGTGGGTGCTAAGGCATACGTTTCAGAATCCTTAACATCTGATATGTAACATCTGACTAAAAATGAATTTTATCTGTAGAGACATGATTCATTGTCCAGTGTGCCTAGTAGTTCTTCTTCGAGGAAAAATTCTCAGGGGAGTAACAGAAGCCTGGGTAAGGAATAAATCATTCTACTTTATATTCTTAAGGGAATTATTTCTACCCAATAGTAATGTGAATATATTTATGATAAGGTTTAAAGAAAAGTTTAGATGATTTTATCCATATTGGCAGTGTTATCTGCATATGAATACTCAGATCAGATGATGTACTTTTTAATGTTCAGGCATAAAGGCATTTTTAAAATTAAATATCTTTTGTTTGTTTTAAAGTATATTAGTGAGGGAATTTCTAGAAGCATACAGTATTAAAACCGTATCAGTGTTATTTGGGAAAGGTTTTCTTAGTTTTAACTTAAATTCTTTGGGTTATAATTTGGTTTAGTTTTTAAGCCAGTTATTTTTTTATGGTATGTCTTCTACCAGCACTTCAGTAAAGGCATTGAAGTATGATTTTTATCTTAATAAACTGATAACTTTAAAAAATAATTATAGCATTTTTCAGTTGTGCTCTTAAAATTGGATTGTATCAAAGTTCAATTGGGCTTCCCAGGTAGCGTGGTAGTAAAGAATCTGCTTGCCAGAGCAGGAGATGCAGGAGAGGCAGGTTTGATCCCTGGGTCGGGAAGATCCCCTGGAGGAGGAAATGGCAACCCACTCTAGTAATCTTGGCTGGAAATCTCATGGACAGAAGAGCCTGGAGGGCTACAGTCCAGGGGGTCCCAAAGAGTTGGACAGGACTGGGCGACTGAGCACAGTAAAAAACTCAGTTGGGTTGGAAGGATTGCATAGTAATTGAAACCTCTTTGTCCATTTACAATTCAGACACAATTACTCTATCAGGAGATGAAAGAGACTGGGGGAGATTAAATGTGAAAGTGTTTTATAATTCTTCAGTAGAGCAGATCTGGATCACAGTTTTACAGGTAAGTTAATATAGCTAATACCAACTTTTCTTACAAAATTGAATAATAGGGGTGTAAATTATAAGCGTCTACTGTTGCTATCTTCAGAAGAATGGGTCAATATCTTCTTTGGAATTTAGGGTTCTATAGTATTTTGCAGAAAATAGTATTTAATAAAGAATCTAAAGAAAATCTTTAGATATGATTAAAACATGTTTTCCTCAAGAGGGAAATTGATATGATGTGTAGAACATTAATTGTCAGATTATTTTAGTGGAGATGAAACAAAAGATCTCAGTAGATTAGAGTTTACTTTTATAGTTTTATTTGTCATTAACTCAAGAAAAGTATCAAATATTTGTATTGTCAGAGTCCTTTGTAAAACTCAAACTATAATTTTTTTTTAGTGCAGAGATTTAAGTTGGCCCTCTAGGTATGGAGATACTCCTACTATTTCTGTAAAAGGAATACTAACATTGCCCAAACCAGTGCATTTCAAATCTTCAGTCAAGGAAGGCTCTAATGTAAGTGTGTTTCAGTATCTTTTTATGTTTTCCTCATGTTTGTCACTTTAACCTATGTAAAGAATTAGAATACGAAAGTGTTTTATTTTGGGGAAACTACAAATTATGTATGCCTTGCTTTTTAAAAGAATTTTGAGCCTCAGAAATACTTGATATTTCATTGTCCAATATAAGATGCATTTAAAAAGAAAATCTTAATCACTAAAATATTTAGGAGTAATATCTGATGAGAATATTTACTTTTCTTATATGTAAGGAAAGTAAGTGTCTTAGTTTCATCCTCTCTCCCCCTATCCCAATTGACTTTGATAAATAATTACATGATTGTAGTTAATTTCTTTTAAATATTTTCCATGATCATAACTGGAAGACTTATGATCCTGAATTTGTTTTATAGATTCTAGATTTCAATTTAAATATATCTGTATTTCTGTCTTCTGATATGGATTGAAAGGTTACTGTTTTTCCATACAAATGAAACTTATCTTCTATAAGAACATATCATTTAAAAATAAAGTAATTCAGATGACTAATAAGTATGAAGAAATTTACACTCACTAGTATTCATAGATACACAAATTTAAATTACATATTGCTTTCTTTCTCTTTACTTTTTTTGCTTATTAAAATTAGGAAAGTTTTATGAGCACTGTAGCCTATAAAGTTATTTTGGCAATTATTTTGACAATATACATTAAAACCTTAAAATAAGATTATACAGTGAAATAAGTGAAATAAGTCAGAGAGATATATATCATATGATATCACTCATATGTGGAATCTAAAATATGTTACAAGTGTACTTACTTACAAAGCAGAAACAGACTCACAGACAGAAAACAAATTTATGATTACCAAAGGGAAAGCGGGTTGGGGAGGGATAAATTAGGAGTTTGGGGTTAGCAGGCTCAGTGGTAAAGAATCTGCCTGCCAGTGCAGGAGACACAAGAGAGGCAGGTTTGATCCCTGGGTCGGGAAGATGCCCAGGAGGAGGAAATGGCAACCCACTCCAGTATTCCTGCCTGGAAAATTCCATGGACAGAGGAGTCTGGCAGGCTACAGTCCATGAGGTTGCGAAAGAGTTGGACACAACTTAGCAACTAAACAACAACAAGAGATAAAACACTATATATATACAATAGATAAACAAGAAGGTCTTGTTGTATAGCATAGGGAACTATATTCAATATCCTATAATAAACCATAATGGAAAAGAATATGAAAAAGAATATATATATATAACTGAATCACTTTGCTGTACATCAGAAACTAACACAACATTGTAAATCAACTGTACCTCAATAAACAATTTTTTTAACAGAAAAAAACTTTCAAATGTTTATAGGTTTTAACAGTGTTTCTACTTGGATCACTTCATGGAAATAATCTAAGATGCAAACAAAATATATATAAAGTATTTCTGGCAGTTTTGTTCATAGGCTGAAAGCTGGAAACTATCTAAATGTTTGCCATAGGAGAATGATTGAGAAAACTCATGGTATACCATGTATATTAGTTTCTTATGATTGGTGTATTACAAACTAGGTAGCTTAGAACAACAAATATTTCTCTCTCACAGTTTTGGAGGAAGTCTGAAGTCAAAGTGCCAGCAATGTTGGTTGCTTCTCTGAAGGAGAATCTGATCCATCTCTAACATGCCTCTCTCCTAGCTTGTGGTGATGACCAGCAATCCCTGTCATTCCTGGGCTTCACTCTAATCATTGGCTTTCATTTTCACCTAGCTACGTGACTTTCATCTCCATGTGTCTCTGTATGTCACATGGCTATCTTCTTACAAGGATGCCTGTTATATTGGATTAGAGGTCCACCTATCCAGTGTAACCTTAACTTCACAAGTTGCATTTTCAATGACCCTATTTCCAAATAAGGCCACATTCTGAGTTACTGAAGGTTAGGACTTCAATATAACTTTTAGCAGGGGGACACAATTCAAACCATAACACCATGTGATAGAATATTAGGCAGCCATGAAAAAATAATGCTTAGGAAGAGTTTTTAAGGACATGGGAAAATGTTCTTAATAAGTGAAAAGGCAGTAACCAAAATTTATGTGTTATGTTAGGATCTTACTTTATGAAAATATGCATTGTAGAAAGTCTAGATGGAAATAAATCTTAACTCTAATTTTAATCCTGACACTCACAGATGAATATTTCCCAAATTAAACTTTTTGATTTTCAGATAAAACTAAGCCAACTTGGGAAAAGTTAGGGGGAAAGTTTTTCATATTAAAACTTGCATGGAATATTTTAAAATTTATTATTTATCAAGTTGTTTAGGAGTCCTCTATTATGACAATGTAAACCAGCTCACTTACTTCATCTATAAGCTCATTGCATATGAATTTAAAAATTAAACATTTTATGTATACTGTGTTATTGATGTGATCTATGGTTTGAGACTGAAAGAAAAAGACAGCTCAGGTGGTTGGGAGACTCTCAGAAACACAATTCTGTACACAGATATAAGTGATTGTAATAAAAGTGAACACTTGGGCACAGTATCTAAAACATGGATATTAGTTGCCCAGATATCTAAATGCAAAAAAAATTCCCCTTCAAAAAGATGCACTAAAGATGGAAAGAAGGACGTTTACAATAAAAAAACAGTCTAATGTCAAGAAGATGTTAGTTCACAGTAAGCCAAGGATTTAAAAAATAAAAAGAATATCTGATAATAGTCTTTGCATGGAAAACACTTGCTGCCTGAAGTGGAAGATTATCAGAGAAGGTAGAACTTGAAACTCATATTTTGCTTTGTCTTCTTTGTCAAGGAGATCAGTTTTCATTTTGGAAAGAGTAAAGATAAATTAACCCCCACATTAGATGGGAAAAGCATTAGACAGACTAGGTCCTTTAAAGAAGTAATTCAAGTCTCTAAATGTGAACAAGTTAGATTTTGCATACAGAGAGAGCTTGCATGAGAGTCTTGAAGTACTCTCGTTAACTGTTGAAGAACTGTGGTGAACAGTAGGAATGATGCTCCAGAACCAAAGATGGAGAACAACCTCATTTCTGAAAAGGGAAAAAGCTGTATTCTGGTGTTAATACTGAAATTCCTAAGTAATTAGAAGGATTTGTGAAACTAAGACAAATAGTATCTAGAATAAATTTTGGAAAAACAAGTCATGGCCATTCTCATTTTCATTTTAAAATATTTTTTTGTTATTATAAAAATATTAAATTTGCCTTTCCTAGATTATAAAATGTTATTTTTACTTATATTGTGTTGGCATATGACCCTTTTTAAAATATGCTGTTTACATGTTTTATATTTTTATTTATTTTTATTTTAGAATATTGAATTTATGGAAACTTTTGTATTTTCTATTAAACTCCAAAGTCTACAAACTGTGAGACTTGTATTTAAGATTCAAACCCAAACTCCCAGAAAGAAGACCATTGGAGAATGCTCATTGTCACTCAGAACTCTTAGCACACAGGAGATGGATTACTCTCTGGACATATCACCACCTTCAAAAATTTCTGTAAGTGATATAATATGTAATGTCAAAGTATTTCACGTTTTTAGAATTATTTACTGGATGAATTTTTTTTTTTTTGGAGTATAATTTGAGCATGAGAATATACTGGAGGATTAGGAAGGCTCTCAAGCAATAACAACATAAATGTAATGTAAAAAAAGTAATAATTATGTCATTATTTAACTTTTTTGAAATTGATAAAATGTTAACAGAGCTGCTTTTCTTTTTCCATTGAAAAGTAACAATAGGCTTACCTTCTCCTAATACCTGTTTTATTAATGTTTCATACTTCAAAATAATGGGCTTTCCCAGTGGCTCAGTGGTAAAGAATCCACGTGCAATGCAGGAGACACAGGTTTGTTTGATCCCTGGGTCAGGAAGCTCCTCTGGAGGAGGGCATGGCAACCCACCAGTATTCTTGTATGGAGAATCCTGTGGACAGAGGAGCCTGGCAGGCTGAGGTCCATGGGGTTGCATAGTTGGACACGACTGAAGTGACCAAGCACAGCAGGGCACTTCAACATAATAACCCTAAAAGTGAATACTTTTTAAAAATTATTATTATTATTATTTTTTTTTAAGTAGCTGATAACATAGGGAAAGCAAGAAAGAATTATTAACTCCAGACTCAATGGGAGATTGCCTTGAAATAAGTTAGGAAAGTTTTAGTCATGAGTAGTTACTGTATCTATCCATAAATTGAGTAGAATGGAGGATCTTCCAGCTGTATTTTTTTTTGTGAAGGACATGATTGTCTATAGTGTTGATTGATTTTTGAGGCCCAATAGTTGCTTCTTTCAGTTAACCAGCTGAACACTGTTTAAGTTGTCTAGAAATTCCTAATGATTTAATTATGTAGTTTCTGTGTTAGGATAACATATATATAAATCAGTCATAACCCTTTTTAAGGTCAAACTTTCATGTGATTTTAAGTTTACTTAGGAGTTATATTTTACATGTTTTCAAAAATATTTAAGGTGACTTGAAGTGGGTCTTAAGCTGGTTACACATTAGAATCATAATGCGAAGCTGTTAAACATGCCTACACTTAAACCGTTAAATCAGAATTTGGGGAGGAGTGAGCCAGAGGCATTTGTAATTTTCAAGTTACTCAGGTGATTTTCATGTGTAGCTTTGCTTAAGAACCACTGAATTGAAGTGAAATTAGGGATTAAACGTAAAGAACGAACTATTACTATAATCAAGAAGAGTTGAAAAATCTTGTTATTTCTGATCTTTTATTTTCTGTTTTCATACCAAATCTGTTTTCTTTATAGCATTTACTATAACTTAGGCTTCCCTGATAGCTCAGTAAAGAATCCACCTGCAATGCAGGACACCCTGGTTTGATTCCTGGGTTGGGAAGTTCCCCTGGAGAAGGGATAGGCTACCCACTCCAGTACTCTGGCCTGGAGAATTCCGTGGACTGTATAGTCCATGGGGTTGCAAAGAGTTGGACACAACTGAGCAACTTTCACTTCACTTTCAGAATTATTTAAGTCACTATATTAAAAAGAAAATAAGACCTGAGCTTCCATCTTTTTTCTTCATATTTTACTATACCCTTAGTAAGGGCCTGTCATATTCTTGGCATTGAACATTTGTATGTAGGTTGATAGGAAAGAATAAATGATGAATGAAAGCATGCTAAATTAGATTACTATTTTCTGTTAAATAGCAAATTTGTTTTGAAACTGTGACAGGAGTTTATCACTTAACTAGATTAGTAGACAATAATTTGCAACCATATTTTACAGAAGGCACATATTACTATTTAAATGGATAATCAATAGATTAAACCTTTAAAGGCTGGTAGAGTATATCAGAAGATAACTCAGCAAATGTATTTTCTGGGGAATTGAGACATTATAATCTGAATCTGCCTTGGAGAATCAGAATGAATGATTATAGCACAGTTTCTACAATTACATTTTGCATATCAGTGATCTTTTATAAACATTTTGTATGCCATGTGCTAGGGATGCAAAGATAGATGGCTTGAAGGAAGGGCTTTTGGGCTATCTTGGATCAGTGTATTTATATTACTGTTCATATTCTTGACTAAAAGCAAGAATAATATACTTTGTTTCCTGTGTTGAAGAGGAAAATTGATATTCTAATTGTGACATTGAAAGAGACACACTTACATATCCATCCTTCACAGTGACATCATGAACAGCAGAACTTCCATGTAGGGCTATTAATTTCTTCACCATGGAGCTTTTGACCTTAACAAATAGTTGACAACTCAAATTTCTGTGTTGAATAGTGTGCAAGAGACAAGGTTTCCCTGAAGAATTATTTAATATCTGATGTTTGAAGAAACTTCGCATACAACTAACTTGGTCCTAAGTGATTTAATGCTCACAACGAACTTAATGAGCTTGCTGCTCTTGTTACCCCTGTTGTGGAGACCAAAACCCTGAAGCATTTGCCTGAGTTTATATAGCCTTTTGTTGGGGAATAAGGATTTGAACGGAGGCATTCTGATTCCAGAGCCAGCTGTCTTAATTTTACCACATTGATGAGGAAAAAATCAATAAACAATCTGTGGTAGAAACGATTGTTATTTGAGCCAAACTGAGGACTATAGCCTGGAAGACAGCCTCTCAGATAACTGAGGAATTGCTCAGGAGAAGCATGGTTTTCAGCACTGTTTTAACATCTTATCAGAATGTAGAACGTCAAACAAGTCAGGGATACATTCCTTCAGGGTTTGGGAAAAAAAAAAAAAGAGCATGTGCACAGTAAGTCAGTATGGCCTTGGCTCCTGGGAGGGGAGTCTTATCATTGAAGGAGGACCAGCAATGGCTTCCCAGGAAAGGAGGCATTTAATCTTTATTTTTAACATGGCTATTCTTTACTTGTGATCAGTGCACACTTTGCTTTAATAATTAAAGCAGATATACAATGTATACTTGATAGGCCAAAAATGGGCTATTTTAATCAGTATAAAAGTCAAGTTAATTCATATATAAACTAGAATGACTTCTAGTCATTCTATATACCTCGATATGTGAAAATATCTTTCATCAACACTGTATTGTCCCCTAAGAAGATATTCTCAAAAATCACCAGATAAGGGATTTCTCTAATTATGCTGAACTTTTCACTTTCAATAGTCATTCCAGGAAGGACAAAAAAGATTTTCTTTTCTTTAAAAAAATGATACATTATTCAGGAATGGAGATCATTAAAAATGCTTTTAATATATAATTACTAATTGATTAGAATTTTAAGTTATTGGTTATTGTGATGTTAAAAACCACTTTGAATAGTTTTTCATGATCTGAATTAATATATTGGAGTATAAATTGAATTTGTGAAATAACCTTGGTAAGAAATGGTAAACCCACTGCTGAATGCTGCTCTGTTTTGTAAGAACTCTACCAGTGTGTAACTCTAAGAGAAGTTTTGCCATCTTTCAGTATTTTCATCTGTTATATATATATATTTTTTAATATTTTCTTTTTTTTTTATTTTTTTTAATTTAATTTTATTTTTAAACCTGAAACACTGTATTAGTTTTGCCAAACATCAAAACAAATCCGCCACAGGTATACATGTGCTCCCCATCCTGAACCCTTCTCCCTCCTCCCTCCCCACACCATCCCTCTGGGTCGTCCCAGTGCACCAGCCCCAAGCATCCAGTATCGTGCATTGAACCTGGATTGGCAACTCGTTTCATACATGATATTACACATGTTTCAATGCCATTCTCCCAAATCTTCCCACCCTCTCCCTCTCCCACAGAGTCCATAAGACTGTTCTATACATCAGTGTCTCTTTTGCTGTCTCCTACACAGGGTTATTGTTACCATCTTTCTAAATTCCATATATATGCGTTAGTATACTGTATTGGTGTTTTTCTTTCGGGCTTACTTCACTCTGTATAATAGGCTCCAGTTTCATCCACCTCATTAGAACTGATTCAAATGTGTTCTTTTTAATGGCTGAGTAGTACTCCATTGTGTATATGTACCACAGCTTTCTTATCCATTCATCTGCTGATGGACATCTAGGTTGCTTCCATGTCCTGGCTATTATAAACAGTGCTGCGATGAACATTGGGGTACACGTGTCTCTTTCCCTTCTGGTTTCCTCAGTGTGTATGCCCAGCAGTGGGATTGCTGGATCATAGTTCTATTTTCAGTTTTTTAAGGCCTCTCCACACTGTTCTCCATAGTGGCTGTACTAGTTTGCATTCCCACCAACAGTGTAAGAGGGTTCCTTTTTGTCCGCACCCTCTCCAGCATTTATTGCTTGTAGACTTTTGGATCGCAGCCATTCTGACTGGTGTGAAATGGTACCTCATAGTGCTTTTGATTTGTATTTCTCTGATAATGAGTGATGTTGAGCATCTTTTCATGTGTTTTTTAGCCATCTGTATGTCTTCTTTGGAGAAATGTCTATTTAGTTCTTTGGCCCATTTTTTGATTGGGTCATTTATTTTTCTGGAGTTGAGCTGTAGGAGTTGCTTGTATATTTTTGAGATTAGTTGTTTGTCAGTTGCTTCATTTGCTATCATTTTTTCCCATTCTGAAGGCTGCCTTTTCACCTTGCTAATAGTTTCCTTTGATGTGCAGAAGCTTTTAAGGTTAATTAGGTCCCATTTGTTTATTTTTGCTTTTATTTCCAATATTCTGGGAGGTGGGTCATAGAGGATCCTGCTGTGATGTACATCGGAGAGTGTTTTGCCTATGTTCTCCTCTAGGAGTTTTATAGTTTCTGGTCTTAGGTTTAGATCTTTAATCCATTTTGAGTTTCTTTTTGTGTATGGTGTTAGAAAGTGTTCTAGTTTCATTCTTTTACAAGTGGTTGACCAGTTTTTCCAGCACCACTTGTTAAAGAGATTGTCTTTTCTCCATTGTATGTTCTTGCCTCCTTTGTCAAAGATAAGGTGTCCATATGTGCGTGGATTTATCTCTGGGCTTTCTATTTTGTTCCATTGATCTATATTTCTGACTTTGTGCCAGTACCATACTGTCTTGATGACTGTGGCTTTGTAGTAGAGCCTGAAGTCAGGTAGGTTGATTCCTCCAGTTCCATTCTTCTTTCTCAAGATCGCTTTGGCTATTCGAGGTTTTTTGTGTTTCCATACAAATTGTGAAATTATTTGTTCTAGCTCTGTGAAGAATGCTGTTGGTAGCTTCATAGGGATTGCATTGAATCTATAAATTGCTTTGGGTAGTATACTCATTTTCACTATATTGATTCTTCCATTCCATGAACATGGTATATTTCTCCACCTATTAGTGTCCTCTTTGATTTCTTTCACCAGTGTTTTATAGTTTTCCATATATAGGTCTTTAGTTTCTTTAGGTAGATATATTCCTAAGTATTTTATTCTTTCCGTTGCAATGGTGAATGGAATTGTTTTCTTAATTTCTCTTTCTGTTTTCCCATTATTAGTGTATAGGAATGCAAGGGATTTCTGTGTGTTGATTTTATATCCTGCAACTTTACTATAGTCATTGATTAGTTCTAGTAATTTTCTGGTGGAGTCTTTAGGGTTTTCTATGTAGAGGATCATGTCATCTGCAAACAGTGAGAGTTTTACTTCTTGTTTTCCAATCTGGATTCCTTTTATTTCTTTTTCTGCTCTGATTGCTGTGGCCAAAACTATGTTGAATAGTAATGGTGAAAGTGGGCACCCTTGTCTTGTTCCTGACTTTAGAGGAAATGCTTTCAATTTTTCACCATTGAGGATAATGTTTGCTGTGGGTTTGTCATATGTAGCTTTTATTATGTTGAGGTATGTTCCTTCTATTCCTGCTTTCTGGAGAGTTTTGATCATAAATGGATGTTGAATTTTGTCAAAGGCTTTCTCTGCATCTATTGAGATAATCATATGGTTTTTATTTTTCAATTTGTTAATGTGGTGTATTACATTGATTGATTTGTGGATATTGAAGAATCCTTGCATCCCTAGGAAAAAGCCCACTTGGTCATGGTGTATGATCTTTTTAATGTGTTGTTGGATTCTGATTGCTAGAATTTTGTTAAGGATTTTTGCATCTATGTTCATCAGTGATATTGGCCTGTAGTTTTCTTTTTTTGTGGCATCTTTGCCAGGTTTTGGTATTAGGGTGATGGTGGCCTCATAGAATGAGTTTGGAAGTTTACCTTCCTCTGCAATTTTCTGGAAGCGTTTGAGCAGGATAGGTGTTAGCTCCTCTCTAAATTTTTGGTAGAATTCAGCTGTGAAGCCGTCTGGACCTGGGCTTTTGTTTGCTGGAAGATTTTTGATTACAGTTTCAATTTCCGTGCTTGTGATGGGTCTGTTAAGATTTTCTATTTCTTCCTGGTCCAGTTTTGGAAAGTTGTACTTTTCTAAGAATTTGTCCATTTCTTCCACGTTGTCCATCTTATTGGCATATAATTGTTGATAGTAGTCTCTTATGATCCTTTGTATTTCTGTGTTGTCTGTTGTGATCTCTCCATTTTCATTTCTGATTTTATTAATTTGATTTTTCTCCCTTTGTTTCTTGATGAGTCTGGCTAATGGTTTGTCAATTTTATTTATCCTTTCAAAGAACCAGGTTTTGGCTTTGTTGATTTTTGCTATGGTCTCTTTTGTTTCTTTTGCATTTATTTCTGCTCTAAGTTTTAAGATTTCTTTCCTTCTACTAACCCTGGGGTTCTTCATTTCTTCCTTTTCTAGTTGCTTTAGGTGTAGAGTTAGGTTATTTATTTGACTTTTTTCTTGTTTCTTGAGGTGTGCCTGTATTGCTATGAACTTTCCCCTTAGGACTGTTTTTACAGTGTCCCACAGGTTTTGGGTTGTTGTGTTTTCATTTTCATTCGTTTCTATGCAAATTTTTATTTCTTTTTTGATTTCTTCTGTGATTTGTTGGTTATTCAGCAGCGTGTTGTTCAGCCTCCATATGTTGGAATTTTTAATATTTTTTCTCTTGTAATTGAGATCTAATCTTACTGCATTGTGGTCAGAAAAGATGCTTGGAATGATTTCTATTTTTTTGAATTTACCAAGGCTAGCTTTATGGCCCAGGATGTGATCTATCCTGGAGAAGGTTCCATGTGCGCTTGAGAAAAAGGTGAAATTCATTGTTTTGGGATGAAATGTCCTATAGATATCAATTAGGTCTAACTGGTCTATTGTATCGTTTAAAGTTTGTGTTTCCTTGTTAATTTTCTGTTTAGTGGATCTATCCATAGGTGTGAGTGGGGTATTAAAGTCTCCCACTATTATTGTGTTATTGTTAATTTCTCCTTTCATACTTGTTAGCATTTGTCTTACATATTGTGGTGCTCCTGTGTTGGGTGCATATATATTTATAATTGTTATATCTTCTTCTTGGATTGATCCTTTGATCATTATGTAGTGACCTTCTTTGTCTCTTTTCACAGTCTTTGTTTTAAAGTCTATTTTATCTGATATGAGTATTGCTACTCCTGCTTTCTTTTGGTCCCTATTTGCATGGAAAATCTTTTTCCAGCCCTTCACTTTCAGTCTGTATGTGTCTCCTGTTTTGAGGTGGGTCTCTTGTAGACAACATATGTAGGGGTCTTGTTTTTGTATCCATTCAGCCAGTCTTTGTCTTTTGGTTGGGGCATTCAACCCATTTACGTTTAACGTAATTACTGATAAGTATGATCCCGTTGCCATTTACTTTATTGTTTTGGGTTTGAATTTATACACCGTTTTTGTGTTTCCTGTCTAGAGAATAGCCTTTAGTATTTGTTGGAGAGCTGGTTTGGTGGTGCAGAATTCTCTCAGCTTTTGCTTGTCTGAAAAGCTTTTGATTTCTCCTTCATACTTGAATGAGATCCTTGCTGGGTACAATAATCTGGGCTATAGGTCATTTTTTTCATCATTTTAAGTATGTCTTGCCATTCCCTCCTGGCTTGAAGAGTTTCTGTTGAAAGATCAGCTGTTATCCTTATGGAAATTCCCTTGTGTGTTATTTGTTGTTTTTCCCTTGCTGCTTTTAATATTTGTTCTTTGTGTTTGATCTTTGTTAATTTGATTACTATGTGTCTTGGGGTGTTTCGCCTTGGGTTTATCCTGTTTGGGACTCTCTGGGTTTCTTGGACTTGGGTGATTATTTCCTTCCCCATTTTAGGGAAGTTTTCAACTATTATCTCCTCAAGTATTTTCTCATGGTCTTTCTTTTTGTCTTCTTCTTCTGGGACCCCTATGATTCGAATGTTGTAGCGTTTAATATTGTCCTGGAGGTCTCTGAGATTGTCCTCATTTCTTTTAATTCGTTTTTCTTTTATCCTCTCTGATTCATTTATTTCTACCATTCTATCTTCTAATTCACTAATCCTATCTTCTGCCTCTGTTATTCTACTATTTGTTGCCTCCAGAGTGTTTTTAATTTCATTTATTGCATTATTCTTATATTAAGGGTACAAAACCATAATGAAAAAATGAATGAAAAAATGTTATCCTGGTTTCCTTTGTGTTTTGTAAACAATAAGTAACTTTTAAATGGATGGCAGCATTTGTTCTTTTAATCAGCAAAGGTATTTTATTTATGGCTACTGAATTAGTCCACCTAAAAAGATTAATCCATTCTTATTAAAAGCAAAAGCAATTTGCTTTTATTTATTAGAATTCAGCAATTATTGCCAAATAGACAACTTTTATCATCATTTTAGATTTTTCAAGAAGAAGTGACCTCAACAGTTGACTTTAAACTTTTAAGTGATTCACTTTGTATCTTTTGATTTCTTAAGGCATGAGCAATTTTGGCCATTTTGACCATTACAGAATATCATGTTTAGAAACTATCCAAGATTCAGTCAATAGCATGTACATAAAAAGGTTCTTTTTTTTTCTGATCCATGTGTCAGTTACTGGGGTAATTATCAAATATAAATTGCTTGATGAAGTATCAGTCAGCTGTTCTGTAACTTTGTTGAAATCAACACTAGCCAAGACTTTTGTGTTTATCTATGCTGACCCTAGTGACATCTGTTAACATTATGTTCTTTCTTTAATCTTATATTTACTCTTTTCAACATGTGAACAGTAATGTTTTTGTGTTGGCTGACTTTATGTTTGTTCTATTTTTTACTCCAAGAACCCTGGAATCCATGTAAATAAGTTCGCTTGTGTAAGGCAGATTACTCACTTTCTTCTGCTCTTAGTGTTCAGCAATACTGAAGAGCACATTTTAGCTTCTCCCCCTTTCTAAATTTCCTTCATTTTATTGTTTGTCTCAGACTTTATTTGACCTTTTCCTTTTTATTTACTGGCTCATCACTTTCACTCGCTTCCTTCTTGCTAATTTTCGTCATCAGCTTACTTCCATTTAGCATAGTAATTCAACTTTTAATCAACAAATCTGTTCATTGTAGTAATCCTTTGTCTTCTGATTTTGGTAGCACTACCTCTGATTTCTACAACTGGAAATACTAATGATGTGTTTCATATATAACATTTTTATCATATTTCATATATTCATATATCATATTATCATATTTCAGTCACTTGAAAAGATTATTCCATGACTACGTTTAAGTCTTTTGAAAATGTGCTCATGTGGTGTTTATTTCTCTGACATTTTTTCTACTTAAACTGCTTAGGAATTTAATTTTTTTTTAATTTGCATTTAAAATCTTTTAAATTTTAAAATTTAAAACCTTCAAAATCTCCCTATTTTTGAAGGTTCAGTATATATGTGAAATTTACATTATCAGAATTTATGAAAGTCAGTAAGTACTTTATATTGACAGACTTCATTACATTTAGCATTCTCTTTTAACACTTAGCTTTGTATGACAGTAAAGAGCATGTGTGCATGCAGAGTCATTTCAGTCGTATCTAACTCTTTGTGACCTTATGGACTATAGCCTGCCAGGCTCCTCTATCCAAGGGATTCTCCAGGCAAGAATACTGGAGTGGGTTGCCATCCCTTCCTCCAGGGGATCTTCCAACCCAGGGATTGAACTCGTGTGTCTAGGTTGGCAGGCAGGTTCTTTACCACTAGCGCCACCTGGGAATGTCTAGCCTTAGCTCCTTGTTTTTGAATTTTGAAATAGCCCCAAACTTTATTCTTAATTACCAAATAACACTTTTTTAATATGCAGGTTTGCCACGCAGAACTTGAACTAGGGACTTGTTTTCAAGCAGTGAATAGCAGAATTCAGTTACAAATTCTTGAGGCACAGTACCTTCCAAGTTCATCAACACCCCTAACTTTGAGTAAGTATGTCAAAGTGGTTTAAAGTGAAATCTTCAGAAAATATTTATAACAGATAGATTTTTCCTACATTTCTTACAGTGAAGATTATAATCTTAGTTATTTTTATTATTTAACTTATATACTTACCTTTCAACTTAAAATTACTTTATTGGATTTCAAATTTTAGCCGTTGTGTTAACCCACTCCTCTCTTGATTCTTATCCAATTGTGACCTTCTTGCATTTGATGCTATTCTTTATTTATCTCATTAGTTAATATAGGTTGAGTGTCCAGAGGACTGTCAGGTATGTTTCACCAGCCTAGATGGTGTATTCTCTCTCTAGGTCTATGCCCTTTTTTGGATACTCTGCTAACTCGAAACTTAATTTTAAAAAACTAACTCCCACCTTGAAAATCTTGAAAAAACACAAACCTTAAAACACTTTCTCACTTTGTGCCTTTGAGTATATTCAGAGTTTCTGATATTTTGGTTGTCTACCCTGGTTCACATGGCTACTCCTAGAGTGGGAGGTTTGAGGTCAGTCCTACCTAAAGGGCTAAGAGTGGGGGTAAAAGTGTTCCTTATTCCTACTAGAAGAAAAGAAAATATCTGGAGGTAGGCAGAAGCAATGATGTCCACTGTAACTACAAAGATTGAAAATTAATACAGTTGAGCCCAATTCAAGAAACTAGGAAAACAACAGCAAACACAAAGGAAGGTAGAAATAGAAATTAAAGCTAAAGTTGGAGTTGATAAATATGGAGAAAACAAAAACCTCACAAAATTAATAAAACCAAAAGATTGTTCTTTTGGAAAGAATATTAAAATAGACAAACCTATAGAAGGCTGGATCAAGCAAAAAATAAAAGAAAACATGAACAAGGAAGAGGATATAATTTTAAATTCATAAGAGATTCAAAAATAAGATAACACCATTTATAATGATACCAGTTCATTTGAATAGCTATATAAAATAAATGATTTTTCTAAGAAAAAAAATGTTGGAATTCACTGCAGAAGAGGGAAGAATCTGAATAGAACAATACTGTGACCATGTAAAAGCAGTTAAAGAACTGCCTCTAACAAAAGCAGAGGCCAAGATGATTTTACTGGCAGATTCTACTAAACTTTCAAGGAACATGTAATTCCTTTTCTATATGAGCTGTTCCACAGCACAAAAAAAAGATGGAAAAAGATGGTTTATGAGGTTAGCATATTCTTGACATCAAAACAGAAAGGATAGCATACACAAAAAATAGCTATAGACTACCATTATTTATGTAGGTAAATGGAAAAATCATAAAATAAAAAATAAGTAAAGTCCAACTTGGCATTAAAAGAATAAGTTAAATTACCAGGACCATATAAGGTTAAGTCTAGGAAACAAGGAAAAAACAGTGCAGTTTAATACATTAACATGTATCTTCCTTTAATCAAAACAGCTAATGGTAATCAGGATTATCAGTGATCTCCATTTTATAAATATTGGTCAGCCTCAGTTCTCACTTTGTGGCTCCCTCCTAAACTCTTCACTTTCTTGTTGTCTGGCAGCCCCATCTCTATACCATCACTTCTCGAATTAGTCAGACTGCACTTTCTGCTTGAGCTGTAAGCACTGTATGTCAGATTGGGGGGCAGGCTTAGGTGAATGCTGTATAAACCCGAATTTTACTTAGTGTGCTTCCCATCTTTTAAGAGGTGACACCCCTATAGTTTCTTTCTGTTTCTGGTCTGTGTTTAGTGTCTTGAACAATTGTTTTTAATATTTCCCCAGTTGATAATCATCATCTATGAGAAGTTAGTTTGTATAAGCTATCTACCATTACTGGAAGCTCTACATCTCAAATTTACTTAAAGCATAGATTTTCTGTAGTGGGCAGGTGTTTAACTTCTGGAGTCTCAGCAAATAATTTTACTTATATAAATTGTGAAATAATTCCTTTAGCTCTCCAAGGAGTTGGCACTTCTCTTTTGTATAATCCTTTTCAGTGTGTACTCCTTTACTGCTGATTGTTATTTATGCCTACAATTCCAGTCTTTAATGGCAGTAGAGGAAGATTAGATTCATTTAGGTGACAGTAGTTATTTGTAAATTACAATAGTAATTGTAAAGTTTACTAGAGAAGTTTTCTCTTAACAGCAGTAACTCATCAGATCTTTAAAAGTACTTATTGTTATTTTATGACAAATATATGGATTATATCTCTATATGACATTTAAAATTTTATTTATCAAAATTTCTTATTCTTTAGGTTTTTTTGTGAAAGTGGCAATGTTTAGCTCGGGAGAGTTGATTTATAAGAAGAAGACACGCTTACTGAAGGCCTCCAATGGAAGAGTAAAGTGGGGAGAGACTATGATTTTTCCACTTATACAGAGTGAAAAAGAAATTATTTTTCTCATTAAGCTTTATAGTCGAAGCTCTGTAGGAAGAAGACACTTTGTGGGACAGGTTAGTAGGCAGTTTTATCTCATATTCTTTCCTTGCACTTAAACAGTAACATTTAAACAGTTGGTTAACAAAAAAACAGGTTAAAACTGAGGCTGAATAGAGTGAAATCAAAAGTTAAATTCAATGCAAAACTCAAAAAAACATTTACTGTAAAAAAAGTTTGCAGGAAAAAAATTTACTGCAAAAATCAAATATTGTCAGACTTTTGGCTTTAATACAAAAATAGTTTTAATTTCTGAGCAACCAGGATTTTTAAAATGAGTTTTTTTCCCTGAGTTTTTCAATACTCTCCTTGTGAAAGAGGAAACTCTTAAGTATTTGAATCAGATTTCTTAACGCTTGCTTTATTGTGTCATGTTCATTTTAATGGTTGCATGCTATTAGCTCCATTGTGGTAAATCTGAATTCCTAGAAAACATTGATCTTAACAGTGGTTGTGATATTATTTAGTCAATATTGTTATCTGGATTAACCTATTTTAAAATTCTTGGCAATTTTTATAAGTCTGCATAACACTTACTTACTTGCCAATCCTATGGAACTTGTTTCCTTTTGTAGTTCTTTTTTTCTCTTATTGGGTACATTGTATTAGATGTATATTATTTTTTATCTTAATTACAATTGTTTGACTCACATTTAAATTCCAAAATCTGTATTATTAGTTTTAAAAGCTTCTGTTTGACAGCAAGATGTTATTAGCACTTTACATGAATCTTCAAATTATATGTGAATTTTCAAAGATTGATATTAACTGACTTCATATATTCTACCTAAAATGTTTGTGAAAAATATTACATTTTTGTTGTTCTCCATTTATTCTTATTTGGAAAAGAGTTTGAACTCAAGAATTAGTATAACTAGCATACTTTTCAAAGTCATGGGGCCTGTAAAGTTTTCCTGTATCATTAAGTCTCAACTACCATGTATGAAAGGAATAGGAGATTTACCTGACAAATAATTTTCAGAATAATGTTTTTTGGTGATTCCGCTGTCTCAGTTGAGATTGTAGTTAAGAATAACTCTGGAAAGGTTCCTGTTGGTTATCTGTTCCCTCTGGCTCCTCTGAGAGCCTCAGGGAGCCACCCTGGTCAGGTAGCCACATGTGGAAACAAGATCTCCCACTCGTCTATTAGCCAAAGCACTTTCCTGTTATGTTTAATATATTGGGATTCTTTATATAATTTTATCTGAAGGAAAGTTCTTCAGACCAAGAAATTAAAAGAGAAAAGTTTGAAAAACAAACCTTTTGAAGTGACCTGCTCCAATTTATTTATTTAGAAGAATTAGAAACTGAGTTCCAAATAAGTTAACTCCAAAGTAACATCATTTGTTAGTGCTATAGCTGAGTTGAGAATTCAAGTTTGTTTCCTTGTTCACCTTGCCTCCATGATACATAACATATAATGTGATAATTTATATTTGCATAATGCTTTACAGTTTTCCCAAGTTCACTCACATATGTTATCTAAAGTTACATAAGTGATAGGTTTATTGAAAGTTATGGATCAAGAGTAATTTCATTTATATTAGATTTATTAGATTTCAATTAAAATTACAGTTTTATTTAATATAAAGGTACTTAAAATACATATTCCTTACCAATCAATTGCAGCTTCCCAGGTGGCGATAGTGGTGAAGAAACTGCCTGCCAGTGCAGGAGATGTCAGAGATGCAGGTTCAATCTCTGGGTCAGGAAGATCCCCTGGAGAAGGGCCTGGCAACCCACTCCAGTGTTCTTGCCTGGAGAATCCCATGGACAGAAGAGCCTGGTGGGCTACAATCCATAGGGTCGCAAAGAGTTGGATATGACTGAAGCGACTTAGCACACACCAATCAATTTAAATTATAATTAGTCTCAATTAGTATTTACAAAAATGTTTTTAAGTGGTTGGGATCAGTCTTAAGTTGAGCTTGTAGGTTAATTGCCTAAGAAAGGATACTAAAAACTGTTTTGGAGGAAATGATTCTGTAATATCTCACATTGAATTTTTAAATTGAATTGAATGATATAAAATAGTCTACAGTGACTAAATTAAGTGTTTTAAAATTTAAGTTTCAAAGAGACAAACTTTTGGAAAAATGGAAATATGTTTAGTTGAAAATAGGTAACCCAAACTTCCAATTGTCTTTCGTTAGTGAGAGTAATCAGTTGTATGAACTCAGTTACCATTATTGTGTTAAGTTAAATAACTGTACTATTCCTTTACAGATTTGGATAAGTGAAGACAGTAATAACACTGAAGCAGTGAGCCAGTGGAAAGAGACAGTCACACATCCAGAAAAGGTTGTTATTAAGTGGCACAAATTAAATCCATCTTGAAGACGCTGCACATTAATTTGGTGACGAACTTGACATTCTTTTCGAGGACTTATGATTTTAATTTGCTACCAATTTAAAGAAATCAGTACATTTATTTATGGAGGCCATATTACAGTAATATAATGGATCTAATAGAAAATTAAACTTGGTAAAAAATGGGATGAATTATATCAGATACCCAAAGTAAAGGAAATGTTTAAAGACAGTAGGGCAACTAAATAAATTATAAAGTCAGTAGGAATATCAGTCATAGATAGTTACTGCTGTATAATGGTTATGAGTATTTTTAAAGCTTTACATAGATATTAAAAATCCAATATATCAAGTCTCTGTTAGTACAAGTGGACATATAGAAGACTGCCACTGTTTCAGTCCTAGTCATTATTGATTATATCTTAACTCTACTGTTTTAACTCCTTGCTACATATTTTCCCTCAGAAAGCAAAAATGAATTGAACCACTTCAACTCTTCTTATTTGGGGAAAGTTTGTGGCCTATGTTTATCATTATTTACCCATAAGTTGTCACATTGCCACTTTATAAGCTATTTATCTCTAAGAAATCTCAGACATAGAAAACTACATTTTGGCAAGAATAGAATAAATGAAAACACCAGAAGGTTGAAGTTTAATTGGAAATTCAGTGTACATACATTTTTCTGTAAGGTTATCATCCATATAGCCCATCCTAATTAGCAGAATTAATTGAACTTAAATAACAAATTCAATATTTTATGATAATACTTATTTTTTTAAGTTTTTTAAATATAAATTACTTGTTCTATAATCCACAATATTAGAATATTTTCCTATGTTTTAAAACTGACCATACATGATAACATTATGTAGCGAATACATATTTTCTCTTACAGTTTTTCTCCAGTACTCACTACAACTCAATATGTAGGAATAATTTCAGTTTAGTTGGTCAGACAAGCTGTGATCAAAAAAACACATTTGGAGAAATCAGTGACAGCATTCCTGATCTTGGAAAATATGACTTTATTTTTGCTAATGGGTAGTCTAAGTGATTCATCTTCTATTTTTTTCTCTCTTACCTTGTCCCACATGTGCCAACAGATAAATAGTGATATTTTAGGTCAGAAGTATACTTTGCTGTAACTTAAGCATGCCCTTTTTTTTTTTTTCCTAATTCTTGTTCTGTGTATCTCATTCAGTTCAGTTCAGTTCAGTTGCTCAGTTGTGTTCGACTCTTTGTGACCCCCTGGACTGCAACACGCCAGGCCTCCCTGTCCATCACCAACTCCCAAACTCATGTCCATTGAGTTTACCCAAACTCATGTCCATTATACAACTCTTTTTTTTTTTTTTTACCCCGGGTGGGACACGAACCACTCATGTCCATTAAATAGGTGATACCATCCAACCATCTCATCCTCTGTCGTCCCCTTCTCCTTCCACCTTCAATCTTTCCCAGCATCAGTTAAAATTTCCCAAATAAACCCTAATTCCCCTTTTCCTGAGTACCACATCCTCAAGCTACAAAACATGCATAGTTGACATGCCCTTTGCTTCTGCTTCTAGAGTTACAGTATACTGGAGGTGTTGACAGGTACTCTGACATTCTGCATTTTGAAATAATTTTTTTTTAGATTTGTGAAGAATGGCATATTGGTGAGTACTCGTGGACTTTCAAGAGAAATCACCTTGAGTGGAGGTGTTTTAAGTCTTTGAGACAGATGGCAGTCATTTAAAACAATTTTAAAAACTAGACTTTATTTTTTAGAGCAGTTTTAGATTCACAGCAAAATTGAGAGGAAGGTACAGAGAGTTCTCATATACTCTCTACCCCCACATTTACACAGCTTTCCTTGCTATCAACACCTTGCACTATAGTGGTATATTTGTTAAAATCACTGAACCTTCATTGACGTATCATCACCCAAAGTCCATAGTTTATATTAGGGTTCACTCTTTATGTTGTACATTCTATGAGTTTGACAAATACACAAATGACATGTATCCACCACTCTAATTTCACGCAGAGTAGTGTCACTGCCCTAAAAATTCTCTGCAAATACAACCATTTGAATAGTTAAGAAAGAAGTAAATATATCATTGTCTTTTAGATAAGTAACAGACTTTATTGTTTTAAAAAAATCTAGAATTTTATTTTAGCAATTTTTTTGTGTTCTAGTAATGCTTTCAATTCCTAAATGTATTACAAGTAGTCATGTATTTAATGAAACTTCTGATAATTTTATTTAATTATCAGTATTTTAAGTATGTGTGTAGTGTATAATTTGAAGGAAAGATATAACTTCTTGGTTTCTTGTGTGTCTTACAATCCTAGGTAAATAAAAAAATTAAAAGAAAATCTTTTTATTTTAAGGACTTCAGTTAGAAAAGTGTTTGACACAACTAAGATCCCAAATATTTTAATTAGTGTTTACTTAAGCCTTTTTCAAATAAAGTAGTACTGAATAGGAGATATTCTTACTGTTTCCTTGAAGCTTTACCTGGAAATAGAAAAAGAAATACACTGTTGTATTAATAGCTACTCATGAGAAAAAACATTAGAAACTTGTAATAAAAAATTAAATACTATGCAAAAAATCACTTCTCTTTGTACTTACTTGGCATTTTTTACCTTTACCCACTTATAAATGAGAGGGAACTAAAATGATGCTGGGCAACCGAGAAAAGCAGGGAGGGTTCACATTGATAGCTAACAGCTTGCACAGTGCTAATCTCTAACAGTGTATTTATTTATAAGTTTTCAGATTAATACAATTAAATAGCTGCAGTCCATATTGAAATATAACTTCATTTTTTGGCTTTTGTTTGGTTTTCTATGATTATTTTTTAGCTTAACTAGAGAACTTACCACTGAAGTATATCAGTTCAGAGGGAACCAGTGGGATTTTAAATGTAAGTTATGTAGTCATGGTCTGAAAGTAACCTAAACTGATCTTTTGTTTGAATACAGTAATGTGAATTTCTCTGATACTAATGTACAAAAACTATATTTCCCAACAAAAATTTCCACTGTTTGTTTAATCAAATAATGGTTTGTTTATGAAGGATTTCAGAAATTTACAATAAATATCAACTTTTTATATTATGGCAGTAATGGATATTTCAAAAATATATATTTACTTTTGGTATTTGGTAGGTTGTATTGAGGAAAGTTCCAGATAAAAGTCTGTATTTACATTAGTTGTGAGAATGTTTACAGTTGACCCTTGAACAACACAGGGATTAAGGGTATCCCAATGCAGTTGAAAATCTGCATATAACTTTACATTTGTCCCTCTGTGGTTCTGAATTCACAGGTTCAACTAACCTTGCATTATGTTGTACTGTGCATGTGTGTCGAGTCATTTCAGTTGTGTCCGACTCTTTGTGACCCTAAGGACTGTAGTCTGCCAGGCTTCTGTGTCCTTGGGATTCTCCAGGCAAGAATACTGAAGTGGGTTGCCATGCCCTTCTCCAGGGGATCTTCCTGACCCAGGGATCGAACCTGGTCTCTTTTATCTCCTGCATTAGCAGGTAGATTCTTTACCACTAGCACCACCTGAGAAGCCCAGTTATCTGGTTAGTAAATATCAAAACTGGGACTTAGGTTCAGGAAAACCCCAGCAGTGTCAAGTCCAGGGGGAGAGAATTCTTCATTTCAGATTTAGTCTAAAGAAACTGAACAATGTTTATCTTTTTAAAAATTTGGTGGAGTATCATTTTGGATATGGACAGTGGATATAGGGAGTTAAGAGATGCTGTCTTCATTTGGAACCTGGCCACATCTCTGCCTGCCTTAGCACTGTGTCCAGGAAAGGTACAAAATACTCTGATGAGAGGTTGTGCATCTCAGCAAGGTCCATGCTCGGATTACTCAAGCCCAGACTCAGTGGACCTGGTAAGCTCTGAGCCCACCCACTAGCCTGGGGCAGAGCTTATCTGCCTCATGTACTTACTGAAAAAAATCTGCATATAAGTGGACTTGTGCAGTTCAAACCTGTGTTGTTCAAGAGTCAGCTGTATTAGGGTTCCAGAGAAATGGAATCAGTAGGAGATAGATGAGAAAGGAGGGAGATACAAATTTTCTTTTAATTATGAGGAATTCACGTATGTTTATGGAAACTGAGAAATCCCACAATCTGCCCCAAGCTGGAGACCCAGGAAAACCAATGGTCTAATTCGGTCTGAGTCCAAAAGCTTGAGAACCAGAGGCACCAATAATATAAATCTCAGTCTGAAGTCAAGAGAAGATGAGATAGGAACAGCTCAGTGAGGCGAAAAAAAAAGGCAAATTCATCTTTCCTCTGCCTTTTGTTCTTTTCAGGCGCTCAACAGATTAGAAGATGCCCACCCACAGTGATACAAGTACTAATTTCATCCAGAAATACCCTCACAGACACACCCAGAAATGATATTTAATCTAGGCACCCTGGCCAGTCAAGCTGACACATAAAATTAACTATGGCAGGTACCTACTAGTGTTCTTTTAGTGCATTAGTTGTAATTCTTGTTCAAAAATAAATATCAAATGTTTGACATTTTATCTGAAACATCAAGAAAATAATTATGAAAAGGATATATATGAAGTACCTGTCCATTTTTAAATACAGATTTAAGATTTTAAAAGGTGTTAGAGTGTTGACCTGAAATAAATACACTATGCTGACTGAAAAGAAAACAAACAAACAAAAAAAACCCACACAGCCTGAAAGTTGAGAATTCTGTTTTATTCAGCTGTTTTCCAAGGACTTCAAGCCTAGAAGATAGCCTCTCAGATCACTCTGCCCTGAAAATGTAAGGGAGGAGCCAGGATATATAGGGGTTCTTACAACAAAGGTAGTGGGAACATCAAAAGATGAATTAAAGAAAACTGGATATCTTAAGGAATTTAGCACTTTTCTATATATGGGAAGATGCAAGAACAAGGGCTCATTGAAAATCATTTCTTTGATGTGCACCTTAGCTATCAAGAGCCAGTGTCCTTGGTTTCCCATCCTGAGTTCCCTCAGGGTGCACCGTTGTGGGTGGTTGCAGCCACTGAGGGCTTGCCAGCAGGGGCAGCCCCATTTGTCTCCATCCTGAGTTCCCTCAGGGTTCACTGTCAGGAGCAGCTTGATGGCAACATCCTTTGTTTACCCATATGACAGGCAGCATTTTTTATTCAAAACTGTCAAATATTTCTCTAGAAAAGATGGATTTATTTGGGAACAGCAGAAGATTGCAATTTGTGGCCAGCTACCATGGAGACTCAAGTCTAAGTCCCACCTGCCAGTGAAGGAAAACACTTTATGTTATAGAGAGGAAAAGGAAGTTGAGAGGGCTGCAGTAAACAGAGTCCATGGCTTTTCATTGGTTGAGTTCTTGCCAGGAAAGAAGAGGAGTCTCTGCTTACTGTTGGGCTTTGGTCACATTGCAGGGCATGGGAGCTCCCCCTTCTGGTCTCCCAAATCAATCTTATTGAGGTTTCTGTTTGTTTATTTACAAGAGTTAATATAGCCTGTAGTAGTTAATCCAATACTTTGGCCACCTCATGTGAAGAGTTGACTCATTGGGAAAGACCCTGATGCTGGGAGGGATTGGGGGCAGGAGGAGAAGGGGACGTCAGAGGATGAGATGGCTCGATGGCATCACCGACTCGATGGACATGAGTTTGAGTAAACTCCAGGAGTTAGTGATAGACAGGGAGGCCTGGCGTGCTGCAATTCATGGGGTTGCAAAGAGTCGGACACAACTGAGCAACTGAACTGAACTGAATGTAGCCTTGGGTTTTCCAGGTGATGCAGTGGTAAAGAATCTGCCTGCCAATGCAGGAGATACACGCAAGAGACATGGGTTTGATCCCTGAGTTGGGAAGATCCCTTGGAGAAGGAAATAGCAACCCACTCCAGTATTCTTGCCTGGGAAATCCCATGGACAGAGCAGCCTGGTGGGCTACAGTCCAGGGGATCACAGAGTCAGACACAACTGAGCACACACATATACACACACACACAAAATGTAGCCCTGTGAAATTTTGTTATTGTTTAGCTGCTAGATCAGATCAGATCAGATCAGTCACTCAGTCGTGTCCGACTCTTTGCGACCCCATGAATTGCAGCACGCCAGGCCTCCCTGTCCATCACCAACTCCCGGAGTTCACTGAGACTCATGTCCATCGAGTCAGTGATGCCATCCAGCCATCTCATCCTCTGTCGTCCCCTTCTCCTCCTGCCCCCAATCCCTCCCAGCATCAGAGTCTTTTCCAAGGAGTCAGCTCTTCGCGTGAGGTGGCCAAAGTACTGGAGTTTCAGCTTTAGCTGCTAAGTCCTGTATAAAATTAGATTATATTTTACGGGTGATAGATTGTCTGAAGATGAATGCTGCCTACATTATCAGTGATTTTCTAGTGTAAAAAATTTTAATTTAGGATTTATAGATTTCTTAACTTTCATGTATAAAAGTCTGATATCTAAAATAATGACATTTTATTAAAACTGGTAACTAACTTCAATTATATAACTATATTAAAACATAGGACTTTGATAATAGCAGTGAAAGAAAGTAAAAGTGAAGTCCCTCAGTCATGTCCAACTCTCTGCAACCCCATAGACTGTAGCCTACCAGGCTCCTCAGTCCATGAATTTTCCAGGCAAGAGTACTTTAGTGGGTTTCCATTTCCTTCTCCAGGGGATCTTCCCAAACCAGGGATTGAACCCAGGTCTCCCACATTGCAGGCAGACACTTTACCGTCTGAGCCATCAGGGAAGTGGTAATAGCAGTAGATGTCTGGAAAGAAAAGTCTGTATGTCCTCTCAAACAGTTAAAAAAGATATCTGATTCCATGCTGGGATAAATCTATGACTGAGATATATCTTTTAGAATATGATGATTTTCATTTTCTCATGCTGTGGAATTTTTTTTCTGGGTCACCATTCTTTAGTTTCTGAGGTAGGAGGATAAAATAAACTTGGCAATGGCACCCCACTCCAGTACTCATGCCTAGAAAATCCCATGGACGGAGGGGCCTGGTGGGCTGCAGTCCATGGGGTCGCTGGGAGTCGGACACGACTGAGCGACTTCACTTAATTTTTTCACTTTCATGCATTGGAGAAGGAAATGGCAACCCACTCCAGTGTTCTTGCCTGGAGAATCCCAGGGATCGGGGAGCCTGGTGGACTGCCATCTATGGGTTCACGCAGAGTCGGACACGACTGAAGCGACTTAGCAGCAGCAGTCCTTAATCATAGAACTAGATTGATTTTAACAGATAAATTTGGTTGACTGTGGTTTTAAGTTGTCTTTTAGTTTAATTTCTAGATTGTTAATCTTTCTTGATTATACAATGCATGGACTAAAATTAAAAACTAAATTTTAAAATGAGCCATTTTATATATTTCATAATTCAGTACAAAAAATGTCTATATGGCATTTCATGCGAAGAACTGTTCTAAGTCCTTTCAGGGATAAAAAAAATGAATAGTCCATCACTCTTTACTCTGGGGTTTAATATTTAATTAGGGAAATAAAACAGTATAACGCAGAATTGTAATAAGAAGCAGGATTTAAATATGGACAAAATGTTTAGAGGCTTAAATAAAGAATTGAGAAAGTAGCATTGACATATATACAATACCATGTGTAAAATAGATACCTAGTGGGAAGCTGCTATATAACACAGGGAGCCCCGCCTGGCGTTCTGTAATGACTGGGATGGAGTGGGGGTGGGAGGGGGGCTCAACAGGGAGGGAATATACATGTAGTTATGACTGATTGGTATTGTTGTACAGCAGAACAACACAACATTGTAAAGCAGTTTTCCTAAAAAAAGAAAAATATTTAAAGTTTAAAAAAAGAATTAATTAAATACAGCTGAAGAAATGAGGAAAGGCCTGGTAAATCTTTGATCTGAAACACACAAAACCAGGCAGATTGGCAGCAATGTGAATTCATGATCACTGACTCTGCCAGACTAGCAATCTTAGTTCATTTTTTTGATCAGCTGACTCACTTTGAAAAACAGTTTATAAATACAGTATACTAACGCATATATATGGAATTTAGAAAGATGGTAACAATAACCCTGTGTACGAGACAGCAAAAGAGACACTGATGTATAGAAGAGTCTTATGGACTCTGTGGAAGAGGGAGAGGGTGGGAAGATTTGGGAGAATGGCATTGAAACATGTGTAATATCATGTATGAAACGAGTTGCCAGTCCAGGTTCGATGCACGATACTGGATGCTTGGGGCTGGTGCACTGGGACGACCCAGAGGGATGGTATGGGGAGGGAGGAGGGAGGAGGGTTCAGGGTGGGGAACACATGTATACCTGTGGCGGATTCATTTTGATATTTGGCAAAACTAATACAATTATGTAAAGTTTAAAAATTTAAAAAAAAAAAAAAGAGGGAGAGCTTCAGCTGCAAAGAGAAAAAAAAAAGAAAAACAGTTTATACTTGCTTCCACCCTCTTCTAATCTTCAACTCACCTACTCCTTTCTTTACTCTTAGTAGTAGAAGATCTTGTTTCATACTTCACAAAAGTGTCAGGCATTCCTTCACTATCCCATTGTCACATCCACAAACTTATTTTTAGTCATATCTATTCTCCATTATATTAGGAAGTCAATTCTTTCTTATGAATTCTGAATCCAACCCTCTGCTTTTCAGGGATCTCATTTCTTTTACTATGCCTATTTTACTCTTCTATTCCTTGAGCCTCTCTAGTGGATAACTCCTATCATCATTCAGGCTCCTTGGTGCATGCTTGACAATGGAAGTCAAGTTACTGTTCTGATGAAGGAACCAATGGAGACATTATATAAGGCAAGGACAGTGCAACATACTCCTGGTGTAGATCTGTCTTCCCAGGTCCCTTTGTTCGCCTCAGGGCATACTACTGTGAATGAATCTACTTGGGACCCATAACGATTCCCAGAAGCTCAGTTTTCATTATCACAGGAGTTTTTATTTTTCTTCACTTTCCTTCTCTCACTTGGCTATTCATTTCCAACCATAACCTTCATTTCTGCTTGCTTAACAAGTGTTGTATCTGGTGGAAAACAATCCCAACAAATTCCTGAGCAATTGTTAAGAACTTAAGTGCAGTTAATGAGTACAAGCATTCGTTTCTCAACATAGAATGTTAGACCACCTACACTTCAGGCTTGTCTGAAGTGGCCTATTTCCTTCTTTTAAGAAATTATTTATATATTATACATTCAATATTATACATATAATTTTATTTATTTGTTTTTGGCTGTGCTGGGTCTTCACTGCTGCTTGGGCTTTTTCTAGCTGCGGTGAGCAGGAACTACTCTCTAGTTGCCGTGAGCGTGCTTCTCATTGTGGTGGCTTCTGTTGTTGCGGAGCACAGGCTCTAGGGCATGCGGGCTTCAGTAGTTGTGGCACGTGGGCTCAGTAGTTGCGGCTCCCGGGCTCAAGAGCACATGTTCAATATTTGTGTCATATGGGCGTAGTTGCTCTGGGGCATATGGACTCCTCCCGGACCAGGGATGGAACCCTTGTCTCTTGCACTGGCAGGCAGATTCTTTACCACTAAGCCACCAGGGAAGCCCTAAGAAGGCAGAGTGTTATTTTTTAACATGTAAATATGGTTGTCACTCCTTAGTTCCTATTGCTCTTGATGTGAAGCCCCAAATCCTACAAGGTCATGCATAGTCCAAGCTCTGCTTTGTATTCCAGCCTGATCTTAAATTATTTGCGTGGATCCGTTTCTGTTCCTGGAAGACAGTACATGCCTAGCTTCCTCAGTATCTTTACACATGTTGTCTCATCCCTGTGGCATAGTTTTACTCTTTACTCTTCCCTTTGCCAAATTCTATTGTTTTTCAGGTGCTAGCTTAATTGTCTATTCCTCAGAAAAGTCTTTTATTATATCTTAGGCAATGTTAGATCCTATTTTCTTATATAATTTTCCTTTATAGCTTTTATCATAGTTATGGTTAAAAATTGTGAAATTTTTGTTTAAGATCTCTTCTACATTGCAATTTCCATGAAAGCAGGGTCCTGTTTATTGTTTCTTTCCTGAGGCTAGTGCAGTACCTGGCACATAATGGATATATATAGTAAATATTGTTTATTCATTCATTTAGCTGATAGCATTTTGGGTTCCAGGGATATAGCAGTGAATAAACAGAAAAAGATGAATGAACACACTGAGTCATATTATATTGCTCATAAATGATAGCTGAAGGCCAGTATCTTCTTCCTGAAGGAAATAATGTTGGATCGTACATTATTAGTACATTTACCTTTAAAATTTGTTGATGTATTTCTTAATTATTGAAAAAAGAAACATACCTTCACACTGAGTTACAGCTTAGGAAAAATAGGTCTGGAAAAAGTTTTTCTGAAATTCTGAGCAGTATTTATAACATCGTTCTATTGCTAAGTCATGTCTGTTTCTTTGCAACCCCATGGACTGCAGCATGCCATAAATGATGCTAAATTTCATGGGTTGCTGAGTAGTCATCAGATTTTACTTTATTGTTGCATGTTAACAGCTTACTGTGTGTCATTATGAAGCACAAATATTGTACTAGTTTATTTAAAACCTTTTTTCTTTGCAGGGAAGTGGTTAAGTTTGGTTCCAGAATAAAATAGGAAGGATACTTAGATTGTGTCCAGCTTTGAAATTTTCCTGTTAGATGTAAATAACCTATTTATTTGCCAGCCTAAACAGGATTCATAAAACTTTAGTAGAAAAGAAGATGAGTAGAGGATTGTTTTGGTAACAGTTCTAATACTGGAAGGACAGAACGAGAAGTTTGGAGACATTTTCTGATAGAATTTAAGAAAGGAATTCAGAGAAGAGGCTGTAAGAGAAGTAACCCTAACCCTATATACATCTCAAAACAAAGGACTTATCCTCACAGATATTCATTCTGGGGACAAGAAAGGTGACTAAGATTTTCTTACTATGATGTAGTTGCACAGTGATCTCTTAGCAAAGTGCCTAATACTGTATTCTTCCTAATACTATACACTTTTTACATAAAACACCTTGTCATAATTTAGACTTCCTTCAGAAAAATGTATGTAAAATTCTTATACTATCCCTCCCTCTTCTCCTTTCCTTCATCTTTCCTTCTTCCTTTCTTCTCTTCTGCATCTGTATTGTTTACCAAAACTCATGCTCAGTTTTTGCTTTCTTCATAGAAAATATGAAAACTGGTTTGGTCAGTGATAATAAAATCATTGACTGTTGTGTCTAGATAAGACCTGAAGGGTCCTCTAGAGTAAATGCCCACTGTTGGGTAACTGCCTTGTGCCATTCATTTTTATATGCTGGGAATATACCTAATAAATAAAAACTGCTCTCATAAAATTTATAGTGAATATATCAGAACACACAGAATATTTCTGAGTAAAATTGATGAATTTCAATGAATGAATGAGCAAATACAAGATCAGAAAATCTGTTCCTGATCTTCCTTTCTTATGAGTCTTTCAAATACTGATTGTCCTTATTTAATTTCCTTCTGTTTTAGGTTACTTCAAATACTCATGTTCATAATATATTGATATTCTAAGAGTTTTTCTCAAAAGAGGTATATTTTGAAAGTATTATTTTCCTTGAACTACTTTGACTTTAGCCAAAAAGTACAACGGACATCTTTGTACTGTAAGAAATTATAGTGTCTAGGAAGGCCAAAGAGAAAGTATTTCAGTTTTCTGCATTTCCTTTCTCTTTCTGTATGTGTATGTGAATGTACTTACACTCTCCCTGATGTAGTCACATAGGTTGATTATTTTTTGTCTTTTAAGAATGGAAGATGAAGGAAAGGAAAAAAGCATCAGAAATATTTTCTTAAAATGTTAAAACTAGATTATTTATTAACTAAGCACAGTTTCTTTGGAACATTGAAAAAGTAGTTGAGTCTTTTCTAAAAACATTTTCTTTATCCTTATGCCTTTTTACTCTTTTGAAGCATATGGGCAAGGCAAAAGGAAGAGTGGGCTTAAGTTAGTGGGGTTTTTCAGGAAAATGGTGGTATCAAGTGTCAAGAAAGTCACAATAAGTGGTAGGATTTGTTTTAATGTGTGTGTGTGTGTGCGCGCGCGCGCACGCACGTGTGTATGTGCATGTGCATGTGTCCATGCATGCAACACACATGTCCTTTATCTTGCAGAATTAGAAAAATGACATCTGTTTTCTTGAAAGGGGAATAAATGATTCCAACAGAGATGGAAGAATGATGGAAACATTATGACAGATTTGATCACAATCAAGTTTATTTCTTTTCCCAATCCAGAAAAACACTAAGCTTAAGAAATAATAAAGGGGAAAAGTCTTCCTCTTTCCTAGTCCAGAAGAAAGTAAGTTGCAGAAACAACAAAACAGGAAAATGTTTGGAATAATGTCATTGTTTTTTTGGCTTAGAGTGTACAGTTCCCTGGGTCTAGCATTCTATCTCTGCAGTGGATGATAAATAATAAATGCTCTAGGGGTTTGTATTCCTGGTTCCTTTCTGAATGCTGAGAGAGTTAAAATTTTTTTCCTAATGCTATTACCTGGGCACATGAAACAAAATAATAGTTTTTCACTTTTTTTCTTCCCCAGAATACCTGAGGTGTGTGACACACTTCATGACTAACAGTGAGTCATAGCAGCAATAATTTGCATCCAGGTTGTGAATCTTGAGGTGTGTTTGGGGAACTCTGGATGATTTTGTTATACCTGTTATAGAATTATTGAAGTAGGTGGATCCTAGTGAAATTCATACACATACCTAAGCTATGTAGTTTGCGGATTTTTTTCATTTTTTATAATTGTGGTAAAATAGATATAAAACTTACCATCTTAACCATTTTTAAGTGTATACTTCAGGAGTATATTCATAATGTTCTGCAGCCATAACCACCATCCATCTCCATAACTCCATCTTGGAAAATCCAAGATGGATTAAAATCATAACTCCCCATTCCTTCCTCCCCCAGCCTCTGGAAACCACCATTGTACTTTATGTTCCTATGATTTTTGACTGCTTCGGGTCTCTCATGTAAGTGGAATCATAGAACTTTTGTCTTTTTGTGACTGACTTATTTCACTTATGGAGGACGAAATGGCAACCCACTCCAGTTTTCTTGCCTGGAAAATCCCATGGACAGAGGAGCCTGGCAGGCTATAGTCTATGGGATTGTAAAGAGTTGGACATGACTGAGAACGCACACACCATTTCTTCTAACCCTCAAGGTTCATCCATGTGGTAGAATATGTCAGAATTTCTTTCCTTATTAAGGCTGAATAATAGTTCATTGAATGTATATGTGATATTTTGTTTTTCATCCAAAAATGGACACTTGGGTGTCCATAGCTATAGCTATATTTTAGCTATTTTGGATAATGTTGCTACAAGCATAAGTGTGCAAATTCTCTTCGAAACTCAGCTTTCTTTTTTGTATATACTCAGAATTGGAATCACTGTATCATATGGTAATTCTGTTTTAAATTTTTTGAGTAACTACCATACTGTTTTCCAGTAGCTGCTATACCACTTTACATCCCATCTACAGGGTGAAACAGCAAGTGTTCCAATTTCTCCACATCCTCGCTTGTTATTTTCTGTTTTATTGTGGGTTTTTTTTTTTCTGTTTTGCATGTGTGTGTGTTTGTTTTTTGTTTGTTTGTTTTGATGATAGCCATCCTAATCAGTGTGAGATAGTCTCTCATTCTATTGTTCATTTGCATTTCCCTAATGATTAGTAGAACTTCCCTGGTAGCTCAGATGGTTAAGAAAGAGTCTGTCTGCAATGCAGGAAACTCAGGTTTGATTTGTAATGATTAGTAATGTTGAGCACCTTTTCATGTCCTTATTGGCTATTCGTATACTTTTGAAGATATGTCTATTCAAATCCTTTGTCCTTGTTTGAGTTGGGTTTTTTTGTTTTTGTTGAGTTTTAGGAGTTCTCCATATATTCCGGATATCAATACCAGGATTGGATATATGATTTGTAAATATATCCTCCCACTCTGTTGGCTGTCTTTTCACTCTGTTGATATTGTCTTTTGATGCACAAAATTAAGTAATTTTTACGAGGTCCATTTTGCCTATTTTTACTTTTGTTGCCTGTGCCTTTGTTGTCATACCCAAGAAACAATGCCAAATCCTAGGCTATGTAGTTTCATCTTAAAGCAAGTCACACATTAAAATGTAATTTATCCTTTTGAATTTCTCAAGTGTTTGTTCCTCATTAACATTGGGTTGACCAGAAAGTTCCTTTGATTTTAAGTAAAAATAAAAGACATTTTTCATTTTCACCAAGAGTTTTATTGAACAACGTATGTTTTGTTCCACTACCTTCTGCCATTTTCAGGCAATGTCATAATTCTGGCTTCCCCAAACTTTTTATCTTTTTGAGCAAAGAACTGTTCCAGGTGCCTTTTATATTCTTCCAGGGAATTGCAGTTTTTTCCATTAAGAGAATTTTGTAAAGTCTGAAATAAATGGAAATCCAGTGGTGCACTGTCTGGAGAATACAGCAGATTAATCAGAACTTCCAGCTAAGCTGTAACAGCTTTTGCCTGGTCATCAAAGCAATATGTGGGGCTTCCCAGGTGGTGCAATGGTAAAGAATCCACCTGCCAATGTAGGATACCCACATAATAGACATGGGTTCGATCGCTGGGCTGGGAAGATCCCCTGGAATAGGAAATGGCAACCCACTCCAGTATTCTTGCCTTGAAACTTCCATGGACAGAGGAGCCTGGCAGGCTACAGTCCATGGGGTTGCAAAGAGTCAGACACGACAGATCACGTACACACACAAAGAAACATGTAGTCATGCATCATCCTGATGGAAGATTATGCATTTTATGTTGACCAATTCTGGTGCTTTTCATCAAGTGCTGATTTCAGTTGGTCTAACTGGGAGCAGTACTTGTTAGAATTAATCATTTGGTTTTCAGGAAAGAGTTCATAATAGAGTATGCCCTTCCAGTCTCACCATATGCACATCACCTTCATTGGATGAAGACCAGCCTTTGATGTGGCTGAGGTGGTTCATTTTGCTTCCCCCATGGTCTCTTCCATTCCACATTATTTTATGGTATCCACTTTTCATCACCTGTCACAATTTTTTTTTTAATGGAACATTTTCTTTGCATTTAAGTAGAGAATATGATGCGGAAACAGTCAACAAGGTTTTTTTCACTTAACTTATGTGGAAATCAAACATCAAAGCAATGAACCTAACCAAGCTGGTGCAAATGATTTTCATTTGGATATTTTGAGTATGTTGGCTGTCTCACATGTGGTATAATGTTAATTGTTCTCAGTTAATGTCTTGATTTGATTGCTATCAGCTTCAACTGTCTACCTGACTGTGGAGCATCTCAGCAAGAAATCTCCAGCATAAAACTCTGCTTTTGACGTGTTTTGATCAGTCATAGCACCTTCTCCATACACTGCACAAATCTTTTTTTTGCGTTTCAGTTGTGTTTTTGCCTTTCTTGAAATGATAAAGCATAATATGCTGAAAATGTTGCTTTTTTCCTTCTATCTTCAATATTAAAATGGCTACACAAAAACCCAACAATTTTGATAAGTTTTTAAAAAATGCACACTGATATAACAGCTGTCATAATACAATCTAACAAAATTGTTTTGAATGAAGTTAAAGACAACTAGGAGCTACTCAAGCCATCTTATGGGAAACCAAACTTTTTGGCCAATGCTAAATTATTGTGTAAGTATTTTTCATAGCCTAGGGATGAAGCAAATAAAGTACACATATTTTATTTTAAAATGTTTTTTAAATATGTTTTAAAATATATTTTTAGAAAAATGTTTGTTGTTCAATGTGTCCGACTCTTTCCAACCCCATGCACTGCAGCACACCAGGATTCTCTGTCCTTTACTATCTCCCAGAGTTTGCTCAAACTCATGTCCATTGAGTCAGTGATGCCATCCAACTATCTCATCCTCTGTCATCCCTTCTCCTCCTGCCTTCAATCTTTCCCAGCATCAGGGTCTTTTCTAATGAGCTGGCTCTTCCCATCAGGTGGCCAGCATGAGGGCTTCAGCATGAGCCCTTCCAATGAATATTCAGGATTGATTCCCTTTAGGATTGACTGGTTTGATCTCCTTCCTGTGCAAGGGACTCTCCAGAGTCTTCTCTAGCTCCACAGTTCAAAGACATCAATTCTTTAGCACTCAGCCTTTTTTATTGTCCAGCTCTCATATCCGTACATGACTACTGGGAAAACCATAGGTTTGACAATATGCACCTTTGTAGGCAAAGTAATGGCTCTGCTTTTTAATATGCTTCTAGGTTTGTCATAGATTTTCTTCCAAGAAACAAGGGTCTTTTACAAATTTCATGGCTGCAGTCACCATCCGCATGATTTTGGAACCCAAGAAAATAGCGTCTATCACTGTTTCCACTGTTTCCCCATATATTTGCCACGAAGTGACGGGACTAGATGCCATGATCTTCATTTTTTGAATTTTGAGTTTTAAGCCAGCATTTTCACTCTCCTCTTTCACTTTCATCAAGAGGATCTTTAATTCCTCTTCACTTTCTGCCATAAGAATGGTGTCATCTGCATATCTGAGATTATTGATATTTCTCCTGGCAGTCTTGATTCCAACTTGTGCTTCATGCAGCCTGGCATTTCACGTGATATACTCTGCATATAAGTTAAATAAACAGGGTGACAATATACAGCCTTGACATACAACCTTTCCCAATTTGGAACCAGTCCGTTCCATGTCCAGGTCTGACTGTTGCTTCATGACCTGCATGCATACAGGTTTCTCAGGAACCTGGTTATTCCCATCTCTTTAAAAATTTTCCACAGTGTGTTGTGATGTACATAGTCAAAGGCTTTAGAATAGTCTTGGAAGATATTAATCTTTTGATCTTTGGGCCACGTTTGGAAAACATTTATTTAAATGTTTCAAAGTATTTCTTTGAAAAGTGGAAATAACCATTCAGGACCTGGTGTGATTGCTATTGCCTGCCATAAGATAGTAGGTAAACTTTGTGGCTGTTTGAGAAGGGAGATCCAAATTACTTGGAGGACCAAGACTGCTCAGGACAGCTTCATCTGAGTGAAGTTCCTGCATGTGGCATTTGGGCTCACAGTTTTGTGAGGCTTGAATTTTCATTTTCTTAGAACACTAATAAATTAGTGGAGTTGGCTTGGTTAACAAAACTTTCCAAAGTCTGATGTACAACTGTAGTACATTTATTAATTTATTAAGTGAGGATAGTCCTTCCAGTGACAGAAATATTTATGTCTGCTTTCACAGTCAGCCTCTGTTTTGTGTCAGGGCACCTAGAGAATTGAATTTTAGGAGCCAGATAATTGTTTGGAGAGCATGAAATCAAAGCAAAGGGAAGCAGATTGTAGACAGAGGTATATTGCAGGCTTTGGTATGGCCAGTTTAACATCCTGCCCCAAGCTGGAGACTGCTGAAGATCCTTACTGTCTGATATTCATACTGTCTTTTTCCTGTAGAGCCTAAGACTCACACGGTTTTTTCTGCCTCTTTGAATTTTCCTTTTTCTGTAATTCATTCTAATCACCTCCACCTATTTTATAGTCTTTGGTCACATAAGTTATTTAATTGATAAGGTTTCAGCTTGCTAAGTTATAATCACATTTCATGATGTCTCCCAGATTATCCAATGTGCAGTTTTAGAAATTCCCCACACTCTTTGATAATATGTAAATATGTGTTTGGTAATATATAAATGAAGTCTCTAGGTTTGCAGTTTTTATTCTATCAATGGCATTTGACATAGTTAATTGCCTCCTCCTTTTAAAAATACTTTTCTTCATTTTAAAGAAACTTGTGTTTTTTTACCTTAGCTGGAGTATCTTTAAGCACTAAATGAAATATGGAGGAAAATATGGCACTATCATTTAGAAGGCAAGGAAAGGGTTTATGTTGTACTTTGTTGGGAGGCTTCATAGCACAAGGAAGGTAAGAGGAATATATCAGTGCAGAATTCCTCTTCAGCTAGTCAAAGAATATCTCAGGTCATCATGTGAATCTCATGTGAATCTGCATCCCAATGATATGTCAGTTTGGGATTTAGATGACTAGAACCCAGAGTTTCCAAATAATGATATGTTTTCCAAAGATACAGGGGAAATGTTATAAAACAGCTGTCTCTGTCTTTATGTGTCTCACTCTCTCTAGCAAGATTTCTATTTTCATTGCAGGGTCGTTTGAAAGTGTGAAAAGTATATTTTGATACTTTCTGGCATCTTAGTTTACTTATCTGAAAGTGTCCTATCATTTTTCTCCCTTAGGAAGAAAATGATGAGAAACAGCTTTTTCATGCCAAGTATGGTGTAGAGCTAAAGAAATGTAGTCTTGCATTGGTATTATGTTTTAAAGATTTGCTGAGACTCCCTGTTTTCTACAAGTTTCAGAAGTAGCGTTTCTTGAAAACATTAGTTCATACCATTACCTAAGTTTTGTTGTTGTTTTTTTTTTTTTTGGCTTGTCACATGGCATGTTGGATCTTAGTTCCCTGACCAGGGATTGAACCTGTGCCTCCTGCCCTGGAATCACAGTCTTAACCACTGGACCGCCAGAGAAATGCCCATAATGTCACCTAAATTTTAAAGAGCAATTCCTTTACTTAGTGCTGACTTTACCCCTTTTGTGGGATGAAAGTTACCTGAAAGCGTTTTATCATCCACATTATTAACCAACGTTGCAGGGTGATCATCACCAGTTTAGCATATATAGCAGAGGATTTACTTAATCTGAGATTAACTTTTCTGCTTACTCTCTTTGGGATGTGGTCATAATTACAGAAACCATCAATAAAAATTCTTGGAAGGAGGAGAGTTGTGATAGTATACTTATAAAAAACATCTGAAAGCTTATTACATTTATGGAAAAGGCTTTATCTGCTACAATTCCAAATAATTTTGTCATAGAGGTGGAGTGATAATGAGAAAAAAAGTACATACAAAGATCTTGTTTCCAAAAATGGAGAAAAAAACTAGGAATAAAACATCACTTAACCATCACCAAGCCAATTGGTCATAAGTATAATCATTCCCATTTGAAGAAGTTCATATTCATACCTAAAGAAAATTATAAGCACATGAGAAATGTTTTATCTTATGTAGATAAATGACTTAAAAGGAATCCAGGTAAATGTAGCTTTCAAATTAGTTATATGCACAGGATATCAATTATATATGGGTTCCAGAGAAAACTATTTCTATTTTTTCTTTTTTATAATTAAATCTGTGTGCCAATCATTAAAATTTTTAACTCTTAATTTTTTCAACATGTATTTATATACTGCCTCACATGTGTGTCTATGAGAAAGTGGTAGGAAGAAGTGCTCTACTGACTTTTGTGTAACAGAATGACCATTAATGATGGGTTATCTTCCAGATTGATTCAAGTTAAATAACAAAGGTTAACATTAACTAACAGAGATTAATTACATGCCAGAAGTCTCTTGAAATAGTCTGTCCTGAGAAAAAGGGAAGTAATTTGATGATATGTAAATCCATGTTCCTTGGGAATAGTTATTTCTCCTTTTCTCAGGATACAGAATAAGAGAAAGACTCTGATAAAATCTCAATACCCAGTATCACTAGCATAGGTCTTGGGGTTTGTATGTGGGTGTCATATGCTTTCTTACCCTTTGGAGCTATGCTGATATTGTTTTCCTTTGCCTGAAACACTCTAGTCAGTGCCTTCCTCTTTCCCACCTCACCTATCTAATTTCTGTGTATTATAAGTGTCTCAGCTTAGACTCATTTTCTCAGGAAATCTTCTGTTTTAGGGTTCTCTAGAGAAAAAGAACCAATAAGATATGGATATATAAAATATATATTTGTAATAATTTATCATAAATTAATATAATTTATAATAAACATATAATTATACATTTAATAATGTGTATTCATACATACATACGCACACACATATAAATTGTAAGGAATTGGCTCTCACGATTTTGGAGGCTGGGAAACCCAAAATCTGCAGTGTGGGCAGACAGGCTCAAGCCCCAAGAGAGTGGACCATGCAGTTCTACTCCAAAGGCCAGCAGACAAGGGCCATATGAGGTCTAAAGTCACACTGCTGGAGAATTCCCTCTTGCCCAGAGAGCTTGGTCTTTTCATTCTATTCAGGCCTTCAATGTATTGGTGAAGCACACCCACATTAAGGAGGGCAATCTGCTTTACCCAAAGTTGACCAATTTAAATGTTAATCTTATCCACAAATACCTTCTAAGTTGACACATAAAGTTCACCATCATACCTTGCCTCTTTTAACCCTAACCGAAGTTTGGATTTAGAGCCCTGGATGCCTGAATTAATATTGTCAGTGCTGTGTAACTTTTTATGGAGAAAGCTCAGAAATAATTTATTTTATAAAATTAAGAAATTGTACTGTTTCTGGCTTGAAGTTATATTAAACATTCAAATGTGATCTGACCAGCACTTGCAAAAAGATTATTCTCTTTAGTCTAGCTGCTATACTTCTGTTCGTGTGACCCAGGATTTCATTTATTTTACCCTATTTAAAAAATATATAAAAAAAAAATATATATATATATAGAATCCCTTAGAAGAAATGGAGTAGCCCTCATAGTCAACAAAAGAGTCCAAAATGCAGTACTTGGACACAATCTCATAAATGACAGAATGGTCTTAGTTCATTTCCAGAGCAAACCATTCAGCATCACAGTAATCCAAGTCCATGCCCCAACCACTAATGCCAAAAAAGCTGAAGGTGAATGGGTCTATGAAGACGTACAAGACCTTCTAGAACTAACACCAAAAAAAGATGTCCTTTTCATCATAGGGGACTAGAATGCAAAAGTAGAGAGTCAAGAGATAATCTGTAGTAACAGGCAAGTTTGGCCTTGGAGTACAAAATGAAGCAGGACAAAGGCTAACAAAGTTTTGCCAAGAGAACGCACTAGTCATAGCAAACATCCTCTACCAACAACACAAGGCAACTCTACACATGGACATCACCAGATGGTTAATACTGAAATCAGATATTATATTCTTTGCAACCAAAGATGGAGAAGCTCTATACAGTCAGCAAAAACAAAACCTGGAGCTGACTGTGGCTCAGATCATGAACTCCTTATTGCAAAATTCAGGCTTAAAGAAAGTAGGGAAAACTACTAGCCCATTCAGTTATGATCTAAATCAAACCCTTTAATATTATGCACTGGCAGTGACAAGCAGATTCAAGGGATTAGCTCTGGTAAAGTCCCTGAAGAACTGTGGATGAAGGTTCATAACATTGTATAGGAGGCAGTGATCAAAACCATCCCCAAGAAAAAGAAATGCAAGAATGCAAAGTGGTTGTCTGAGGAGGCCTCACAAATAGCTGAGAAAAGAAGCAGAAGGCAAAGGAGAAGGGGAAATACATACTCAACTGAATGCAGAGTTTCAGAGAATAGCAAGAAGAGATAAGAAAACCTTAAGTGAACAATGCAAAGAAATAGAGGGAAACAATAGAATGGGAAAAGATTAGAGATATCTTCAAGAAAATTGAAGATACCAGGGGAACATTTCATGCAAAGATGGGCACACTAAAGAACAGTAATGGCAAGGACCTAACAGAAGCAGCAGATATTAACAAGAGGTGGCAAGAATACACAGAAGAACTGTACAAAAAAGGTCTTAATGACTCAGATAACCGTGATGGTGTTATCACTCACCTAGAGTCAGACAACCTGGAGTGTGAAGTCAAATAGGCCTTAGGAAACATTACTACAAACAAAGCTAGTGAAGGTAATGGAATTCCAGCTGAGCTCTTTAAAATCCTAAAAGATGATGCTGTTAAAGTGCTGTACTCAATATGTCAGCAAATTTGGAAAACTCAGCAGCAGCCACAGGACTGGAAAAGGTCAATTTTCATTCCAGTCCCAAAGAAGGGCAATGCCAAAGCATGGTCAAATTATCATACAATTGCACCCATTTCACATGCTACCAAGATTATGCTCAAAATTCTCCAAGCTAGACCTCAGTCCATGAACTGAGAACTTCCAGATGTATAAACTGGATTTAGAAAATGAAGAGGAACCAGAGATCAAACTGCCAACATCCATTGGATCATAGGCAAAGCAAGGGAATTCCAAAAATAATCTGCTTCATTGACTACACTAAAGCCTTTGACTGTGTGGGTCACAACAAACTATGGAAAATTCTTAAAGAGATGGGATTACCAGACCACCTTACCTGACTCCTAAGAAACCTGTATGCAGGACTAGAAGCAACAGAACCAGGACATGAAACAACAGACTGGTTCAAAATTGGGAAAGGAGTGCATCAAGGCTGTATATTGTCACCCTGCTTATTAACTTATATGCAGACTCCATCATGTGAAATGCTGGGCTGGATGACTCACAATCTGGAATCAGGATTGCTGGGAGAAATATCAATAACCTCAGATATGCAGGTAATATCACTCTAGTGGCACAATGCAAAGACGAACTAAAGAGCCTCTTGATGAAGATGAAAGAGGAAAGTGAAAAGGCTGTTTTAAAACTCAACATTTAAAAAACTAAGATCATGGCATTCAGTCCCATCACTTCATGGCAAGTGGAAGGGGAAAAAGTGGAAGCAGTGACAGATTTTATTTTCTTGGGCTCCAAAATCACTCTGAACAATGACTGTAGGCATGAAATTAAAAGACACACTTGATCCTTGGAAGAAAAGCTATGACAAACCTAGACAGCATATTAGAAAGCAGAAACATCACTTTGCCAACCAAGGTCTGTGTGGTCAAAGCTATGGTTTTCCCAGTAGTCATGTACAGATCTGAGAGCAGGACCATAAAGAAGGCTGAATGCCAAAGGATTGTTTTCCAACTGGCGTGCTAGAGAAGACTCTTGAACATCCCTTGGACTGCAAAGAGATCAAACCAGTCAATCCTAAAAGAAATCAATGATTTCTTGAATATTCATTGGAAGGACTGATGCTGAAGCTGAAGCTCCAGTACTTTGGCCACCTGATGTGAACAGCCAACACATTGGAAAAGACCCTGATGCTAGAAAAGACAGAGGGCAAGAGGAGAAGAGGGCAACAGAGGATTAGATGGTTGGATGGCATCACTGACTCAATGGACATGAGTTTGAGCAAACTCCGGGAAATAGTGAAGGACAAGGAATCCTGACATGCTGCAGTTCATGGGGTCACAAAGAATCGGACATGACTGAGCAACTGAACAACAACAACCTTATTTTATCACTCTTTGGATTCGTTATAAAACCACTAAATCTTAGGCCAATTTCCTTCCTCCTCTTCTGATCCTATTTTATAGTAATTGATAGCTTTTAACATAAAGTGTGTATTTTCAGATTATAATTTCTGGTTTAATATGTTAATAGCTATTTAGCCCATCTGATTGATCTTAGAATCATAAACCTGAGATGAAAAATAAACATTTTATAACTGAAGCCTGGAATCTAAAGTAAGTGTTGCAGAGATTTATTAGATCAGCTAATTTGTGTCAGAACTAGGTCAAGCATTCATGTTTCCTGATGTCTAGTCTAATGATCTTTGGCTCAACAGACAACAAGTACTTGTTACATCTCCAGGTAGTGTGTTAGATGCCGTAGTTTGGCTAAAATTATTTTAGAATATATAATAACTTTATAACATGTTACTGCCCATTTTAGTTATAGAAGAAGAAATATTGAGATATCAGATACTATCCAAAGAATAAGCCTGTGTCTTTGTATAATTCAAAATTTAATAGTTTTGTTACATCTTTGTACCTTATTACTGATAAAGCAGTTAAAGGTAGAGATATTGCTTGAGTGTCTACTACTAGGAGCTGTTTGTTCCTCTAATATTCATGTTTGAGTTATCATTGATTTAACCATTATCTAACCAATTGTAGACTTACCTAGTTGAATTACTTTCATTCCCTTCCCTGTCCCTTCTTTTTCAGTAATGAAATGAAGTTATTTTAATATGAGTGGAAAGGAAACATAACTTACTATAAACTTGTCCTTTGCCTTGACTTTTTGTTGTTTTTACATCAAATATTGACAAGTCAAACTGTGAAGAAATAAAGAAAATCTAGTTTTTACATTTATTATTATTTCTTAAATAACCCAAATGGCAGTAAAATAACTTTCATTTGAATCAGTACCCTCAGTTGCCCCTCCCCGCCTTCCAGAATAAGTGCATTTTGCTAAAACATATTGGAAGACTCAGAGTTGAATCTCAGCGGATGTTCATTCCATTTTCTTTGATGGTATACAGTGTCCCCGTGATAGAAATGTTATGGTGAAATGGTGAAAAGTGAAAGTGTTAGTCGCTCAGTCACGTCCGACTCTTTGTGCCCCATGGACCGTAGCCCACCGAGCTCCTCTGTCCATGGAATTCTCCAGACAAGAATACTGGAGTGCATTGCCATTTCCTTCTCCAGAAAGTTATGGTAATTTTGGTAAAAAGAAAATCAGTGTTATTTAGTTTTTAAAAATTTGCATTTAATAACTGTAAGCAGTGTGAATCACAGCTTAAAGTGTTTGCTTTGCTGCGGACTAATACCTGGACAGTTGTATTATTGAAAGTAAACACTGACCTTTGAGACCTTGGATCTGAAAAGTCAATGTGCCTGTGCCTTTCTGTTAAACATGTTTTGGTTCAGCCATTGACAGCAGATAATCAAATTCCTTGTGATACTGTTATGGTAGATGGAATTTAGACCCTTCTCCTAAGCCGGGGGTGGGGGGAGGGGCAGTGGGAGGGAAGGGGTTGATCAGTATGCCTCTCTTTGCCTGACTCCTGATAAACAAGACTTATATGAAGTGCAGGGTGCCAGCCATTCACCTTCAGAACCAAATGAAAACTTTGGGCTCCATCTCAACTCAGCCTTGCAATTGACAGCAGCTCTTTGTCTTCAAAAACCTGGGCTTCCCAGGTGGTGCAGTGGTAAAGAATCTGCCTGCCAATCCAGGAGACACATACAAGAGACCTGGGTTCAATGCCTGGGTTGGAAAGACCCCCTGAGTAGGAAATGGCAACCCACTCCAGTATTTTTGCCTGCAAAATTCCATGGATAGAGGAACCTGGTGGGCTACAGTCCAGGAGGTTGCAAAGAATCAGACACTGAGCATACACACACACACACACACAATCTTTCAAAATTTTAAGCACCTTAGAAGATTTTCTAATGTATATTTCAACATATTATTTCAAAGGTTAAAAAGAATTCATTATGTCATACCTGCTAATAACCTAGAGGGGTGGGAATGACAGGAGGTGTGAGGGAGATTCAAGAGGGAGGGGATATATGTACACTTATAGTTAATTCATGTTGATGTATGACAAAAATCAAATCAATACTGTAAAGCCATCATCAATCAATTAAAGAAAATAAATATTTTTAAAAATTGTAAGTTTGTTCCTTAAATCATTTTCAAGGAAATAAACCAGGAATGACTGTTTTCATTGTAGTCTACCTATTGTGGTGACTGGAACAGGGCACATATCTGATAATGAAACTGAGAAACCCCTTTCATTTCTGGAATTTCCTGTTGGGAGTGTAGAGTTTTATGAGTAATTTGTAACATTAGTTACTTACGCAGTATGTTGGATTTTACTGCCAGCTCTTTGTTTAAAAAGGGTGTGAGAGGTTTGAGCTAACAGGAATGTGAAGTCAAAGTTAAGTATGGTGTCATTGTACCACCTGTCACATGAATAGACCCGGATTCAAAAGCAAATATCTTGTTCTCTTAAATTTTTATCAACTCAGATAAGCCAGCTATAAAATAATTAGTTTTCTCTCTTACTTTCATATGATTTGGGGAAACTTTTTCTCTGTAGGAAAATGTTTAGAAGAGAAAGCTCAGCCAAGTTGTATCCACAGGGTAGTAGACATTTGAGGGAGGATTCTTTGGTCATTACAGGAGAGAGGGGTGCGTACTCACAGAATATTTAAAATCCCAATGCATGACTGAGTTGATTCTTCAGAATAATGTCCAGCTTGCTGATATTCAGGCCCCAGATCTCCTCTGTCTAGCTTCTTGGATTGGTGTTTAGTTCTGCCACAGAACATTTCAAGATCTGTTTTGAATAAGTCCATCCAAATCTTATACAGAAAAGCATCTACAGTCAATGTTGTTTTTAAGGATATATTTAGTTACTATGCTATAGTTTCCTTCAGTAATGTTTCCTCATATAAAGATCAGGAAAGTCTTAAGTTAATTTATAATCTACCTCTATAAGATCGGATTTCTCAGCCTGGGTACTGTTGACATTTTGAGCTTGACAATTCTTTGTTGGCAGGGTGTGTGTGAGGGGGATTGAAATTGGTGGACTTGCCTGTACATTGTAGACGGTTTAGCAATGTCCCTGGCCTCTATTCACTGGATGCCAGTAGCTTCCCTGCCACCACATGTGACAGCCAAAAACGTCTCCAGATAATGCCAAATGTCCCCCAAAGCAAAACTGCCCCTGGTTGAGTACCATTGCTCTAAGCCAAAACAGAATTGTTAGAGAAAAGACTTTAGCAATTATCCAGCTTTGTATTTCCTTCTTTTCCAAGCAGCTGTGATTTACTGAAGATCTCATGACTCCTTAGTCACAGAGATGACTCAGGTTTCCTAACTTCTCAGTTTCTTTTCCTACCATACCATGCTTTCCTAGTTTGGCTTTAATGTACGCTGATTCTCTACTTCTGGGCTTGTCCAACTATATATGGGTTCGGTTAGGACAGAGCCAACCATTTAGTAACTTACTTCATACTGTGTACATAAAATCTGTAGTGATCCTTAAGTATTCACTTATATATATTGTTTTGGGTTGTTTTCCCAAAGTAACCCTGAGGTGAAGATTTGTGTAAATGGTTTATCAGGAAATGTTCCCTGGGAGTCTATAGGACAGTGGGGACATGGACAGGGAAGAGAAGGAAGCCAAACAAGGATAAAATAGCAGGTAAACTACCAAGGAGGTAATTTTTAAGAAAATATTTTTTTGGACTGTAGTCGATTTACAATGTTGTATTAGTTTCAGATGTTCAGCAAAGTGATTCAGTTACTCATATATTCATTCTTTTTAAAGATTTTTCTCACATATAGGTTAGCACAGAATATTGGGTAGAGTTCCTTGTGCTATACAATAGGTCCTTGTTGGTTGTCTATCTATGTTTAGTAGTGTGCGTGTATTCATCCCAAGCTCCTGATTTGTTCCTCCCTGCCATGTTTCCCCTTTGGTAGCCATAAGTTTGTTTTTTATAAGCCCAAGGAAGTAGTTTGTTCAGTCTCACAGAGAGCTCTGGAGATAGCATAGGTCATATTTCAGAAGTATCCAAATCAGGTCCAAGAGAGCTGGAATATTTGTACTTCCTGGCCAATCAATCATTGTTTAAGGCATTTAACCTGGGCACTATTGACATTTGGGGGATAGTTCTTTGTTTTTTGTTGCAGTGATCTGTCCTGTGCAGCATAGGGTGTCCAGCAGCATCCCTAGCTTATACTTGCTAGGGACTAGTAGCATTCCAACCCCCTTCCCTACCCAGTGATGACACCAAAAACTGCCTCTAGACAGTTTGACCCCCTGGAGGTCAACATTGCCTCCAGCTGAGGACCACTGGTTTAAAGGTTGCCCCTGAGGAGATGCTGCTGCTGCTGCTAAGTCGCTTCAGTCATGCCTGACTCTGTGCGACCCAATGGACGGTAGCCTACCAGGCTCCTCCATCCATGGGATTTTCCAGGCAAGAGTACTGGAGTGGGGTGCCATTGCCTTCTCCCCTGAGGAGCTGTGAACTCCCAAAAACTTCAGTCTATCAGGCAAAGTGGTCTTTGGCAGCCTGAGAGCAGCACTCAGAGACATTGGTTCTGGAAAGTGAAAGCCCCCTAAGAGCCAGTGTGCAGGAAAGGTTAATGAATCCCAGTGGGTAGGGGTACAGTGCTGACATCACCCACTACATGTGTATGAACTTATTAAATGTCTACTCTTTGGCTATGTGAGCAGTAGGAAGCAATATAAAGGCTGAGTTTTTCTTGTGCTGGGTTGAGTCAACCAAGTATGACATGTTATAATCAGCACCCATACAGCAGTAATCAAATCACCCTACCATTGCCACCATACGCCAGACCTACTTCTCCAGCAGGGCTCCTCTTAATCTCTATATAGAATTAGTTTGATCAGAAACCTGATTTGAGAAAGTGTTTAATACCTTGGAACCATTCCTACAAAGCTAGAGTTTCTAATTTTTGTTTTGCAGTACCTTAGAAAATTACTGTGTTTTTCTAATCTTGGACTTTTTTTTTTTTTTTTTTTCGGTCTGCCGTTCTATCCATCCTTTCATTTACTCAACAAGTGTTTATTGAGTGCCTAGTATTTGTCCTAGCATTTTGATAGGTGCTAGGAGAATCCCAGGGATGGGGGAGCCTGGTGGGTTGCCGTCTATGGGGTCGCACAGAGTCAGACACGATTGAAGTGACTTAGCAGCAGCAGCAGGAGTATAAAAGGAGACAAAAGAGATTTGGTCCCTTCATTTGGGAGCTTTCAGTCTTGTAGGGGAGAAAGATAAGAAATAAGGTGTGGTTCAAGGAACAGAATTGTCTGAAAATGGCCAGAGTTCTTACCCTGGGTTTCCTGAACAATGAGAGACCTGGGCGCTCCTTTTTCCCCTCTGTAAGAAGAGCTGTGCCTAGTTCTTATGGACTGGTAGCTTTGTCTTCTTAGTAGAGGTGACTGCAACTTCACAGGGAAGCTGGAATTCTTAGACAACTCCAGGAAACAGCCTGCCAGCTACCAAAGTAAGGCTGCCTGACACCAGGTGGTTTGAGCATTTCTCTAAAGTTAAGGCTCCATAAACAGGGGCAATAGCAGGGGGCTCATTGTCTTTCTGGGCTTCCCATGTGGCTCAGTGGTAAAGCATCCTCCTGCCAAGCAGGAGACACAGGTTCTATCCTTGGGTTGGGAAGATCCCCTGGAAAAAAAAAAAAGGTAACCCACTCCAGTATTCTTGCCCAGGAAGCCCCATGGACAAAGGAGTCTGGGGGGCTATAGTCAATGTAGTCACAGAGAGTCAGACAGGACTTAGGACTTAGCAACCGAACAACAACAAAATTGTCTTTCTAACTAGAGTCGAATCCCAGGAGTACAATGGTTTCTGTAGGGGGAGAGTGGGATTCTCATATATTTTCTTCTCTCATTAGACTTGTCTTTTACCTCTAAATTTTCTCTTTCCCCAGTAAAGCCCATCGTCAACCCATGCTGTCTAATGTAGAATTTATTTTAGAACTGACAAATATTAAAGTGTTGTAAAACAGTAGATTTAAGAGAGATGCTGTATACATTGGATTGTTGAGTGATTGAGAGGGCTATTTTAGAAAGTGACATTTAAGCTGAGAGTTGGACACTGAGAAAGTAATCCTATGAGGACCTAGGGGAGGAGCCTCTAGGTGGAAGCAGAATAAGGAAAGTACCAGAGATGAAGAGCTCCATGTTTTTGAGGAATTGAAAGAAGGTTAATTTGGATATTTGGAGCGTGATGATTGAGGTAAGGGAGAGGGAGTGTATTGTGAAAGGAATTTGGAGAAACACAAAACACAGTAGGGCCAGATAATAATAAATGGCCTCTTTGGCTGTAGTTAGGAATCCACATTTTATGGGAAGCTACTGATTTAGGTTTTTAAAAGATAGCTGTTGTTCCCATATGAAGAATGGTTTAGAATAGGAGCAGTGAAATCAGGAAACCAAGATAGCAGTCTGTTTGAGAGATAGTGAGAGCTTTGGCATAGGGTGACAGCATTATAAGTGGAAAGGAGTGGAGGGAGTTGAGGTCAATTTTGGAGGCACATCTGCTGGTCAAGGCAGCCAGCCAAATGGAGGAGTGATAGAGAAAGGCAAGGATGACTCCCATGTTTTTGACTTTATGACTGGATGCGTGATGATTTAGGGCTTCTCTGGTGCTCAGATGATAAAGAATCTGCCTGCAATGAGGGAGACCAGGATTTGATTCCTTGGTCGGGAAGATCTCCTGGAGAAGGGAATGGCAACCTACTCTAGTATTCTTGCCCGGATAATTCCATGGGTGGAGGAGCCTGGCAGACTACACAGTCCATGGGGTCGCAAAGAGTTGGACACGACTGAGCTACTAACACACACACACATGTGTGTACATGCACACACACACAGAGACACAGATAATGATTTAGGGATGTTTGGAAGAAGGTTTGTTGGGGTGAGGGGACAGGATGAAGATTTCCATTTGATCATGTTAAGTTTGAAATGTGGGCCATCCAAATAGAGATTCAAGACAGCAGCTTGTTACTAGTTAGAAGTTCAGAGACAGGGTCTGGGCTGGAAATGTAAATTTTTGGAGTCATTGGCATACATGTATAAAGCTAAGAGCCTGAATAGACTTGCCAAGGAATGGGTCTTGACAGAGAGAATACCAGGGATTGAGCACTGAAGTTCTCCAACACAAAGAGTTTAGAGAGGTGAAGAGGAACTAGGAAAACATACTCAGATAATGAACAAAGACCAGTGTTTTTGGTTAATAAAAGTCAAAACTGGGGTTTGGGAAGGGAAAGGAATAGTGTGAATTTTTGTTTCTATTTAGGCTTGATACTGTAAGGAAATTTCAAACAAACACAAAGATCATGAACACATACTTGAGCATAGAGCTGAATGGCAGTGCTCAGTTATGTAGAGTCATCCAAATGATACAGAAAATGATTCCTTTAGTTTTTCAAGATTTTCGCAGAAAAGAAAACACAAAAACCTAAGAATTCTCAGAAGCCTTCATGATGCCAAGAAGATAGTTTCACATTTCTCCTATGTACTGTTATACACATCCTTATTGTAACTGCATTGATACTGAATCATGTGATGGGAAGAATCATTAGAGTTCACATGCTGCCCCCTCTGCCCTTTATACTAGCCCCCTTTATACTCAACAACTCTTCACAAGAAGGCCTTCTTCCAACTTTTAGTTTAGGTGTCATCTCAAAGAGGCATTCCTTCAATAGTACAATCCCCTTACCCCCATATTCTCTATCATAGCACCATGCTACTCATGATCTCTTACTAATCTTTTCAATCATTTACTCATTTTTGGCTTTATACCTCACTGGATTATAAATGCAAGGACATGTCAGTATTTCATTCCAACCTACACATATTTAATATTTTTAAATGAATGAGTAAATCAAGTAATTATTAAAATTTTTTGAAAATTAACAGAATTCTTTTTTCTGTCTCTCTTTATAAAAATGTCAGTGTCTTACCATATATGATTCCATGATTACTTTTCAGTGTTTGTTATGTGCCAGTGCTTGCCCCACATCCAACTTGTCTCAATTTCTGTTTATTTCTTTGGTGTTATACTGCACCTGCCTACTCTTCAGTGCATTGCCATACCTGCTTTTCACAACCTATAGTTCTGTGCTCCCCCCTCACCTTTTAAAGCAATCTTGGTCTGCCCACGGGACTTTCAGGAGTCTTTTCCAGCACCACAGTTCAAAGGCACCAATTCTTTGGCATTCTGCCTTCTTTACAGTCCAACTCTCACAATCATATGGGACCACTGGGAAGACCATAGCCTTGACTATATGGACCTTTGTTGGCAGAGTAATGTCTCTGCTTTTCAACACACTGTATAGGTTTGTCATAGCTTTCCTGCCAAGAAGCAATCGTCTTCTGATTTCATGGCTGCAGTCACCATCCACAGTGATTTTAGAGCCCAAGAGGAGGAAATCTGTCACTACTTTCACCTTTTCCCCTTCTATTTGCCATGAAGTAATGGGGCCAGATGCCATGATCTTAGTTTATTTAATATTTAGTTTTAAGTCAGCTCTGTCACTCTCCTCCTTCACCTCCTCAAGAGACTCTTTAGTTCCTCTTTGCTTTTTGCCATTAGAGTGATATCATCCGCACATCTGAGGTTGTTGATGTTTCTCCCGCCTATCTTGATTCCAGCTTGTGACTCATCCAGCCTGGCATTTGTCGTGATGTACTCAGCATATAGGTTGAACAAACAGGGTGACAGCTGACAGACCTGTTGTACTCCTTTCTCAATCTTGAACCAATCAGTTGTTCCATGTAGGGAGCCATAATACTTTGGCACAAACAAAGGGATTTTCCCTGGAACTTCTCCACTTTCTGGATATCTGCCTGGGGTTTTCCACTTTCAAAAGTTTTTCAGCTGTGATTTTTCCAATAAAATATTTTATTTGAATTATGTCTCTCACTCTGCTCACAACAGTCTTAGTTATTTTAAAAATCTTAGCTAAAACATTCTGCCTTAGTTATGGTTTTGTCCTATTGGTTTTATTTTTTATGACAATGGTCTGACCTGAATTTTAAATTTTCTGCCTGTAGTGGACATTATCAGATGTGTTGGGTTGCTCAGCACCCCATATTCCAGTGTTTAGGACATTATTACATAGAAGTCTTTTTGAGAAATGTAACCCCAAATGCTACACAGTTGGTATCTCAGCCTTCCTTGCAATTTTGTTGTTGTTTAGTTGCTAAATTGTGTCCAAGTCTTTTGCAACCCACCCTCCTCTGTCCATGGGATTTTCCAGGCAAGGATACTAAACTGTGTTGCCATTTCCTTCTCCAGGGGATCTTCCTGACTCAGGTATCAAACCTGCATCTCCTGCATTGGCAGGTGGATTCTTTACCACTGAGCCACCAAGAAAGACCTTGGTTTTACTGGGAGTGAGACTGAGATCCCCTTTGGGAACTCATTTTGTTTGTTTTGTTTTTAGTTGCTAACTCATGTCTGACTTTTTGGACCCCATGGACTGTAGCCCACCAGGCTTCTCTGTCCATGGGATTTCCCAGGCACGAATACTGGAGTCGGTTTCCATTTCCTTCTCTGGAAGATCTTCCTGATCCAGGGATCAAACCCGTTTCTTCGGCATTGGCAGGTGGATTCTTTACCACTGAGCCGCACATCCCAGGCATATGACCTAGGTTTGATCAGTCAGGGGCACCCACACTGACTTTGATCCAGAGTTTATGACAAAAAGAAGCAGGAGCAGTAGATAATTCCAGGAACATCCTGTCTGCAGAGGTGGTATCTGGCATTTGGTCATTGGCAGTCATGTAGCGAGCTGCAGGCTTTCAGTGTTTTGGTTGCAGCAGTAAAATGTGCTCATGGACTATACTATGGTATAATACTTTGGTTGTGGTCTTGGCTCCTGTGAGCCTTCCCAGCAATTGTGTGGGTCACACAATATCCTTTCAGATGACTCCTAAATTCAAAATCAAAATTAGTTGCATCTAAGAACACTACCTTTTATTTTTGTAATTTATTTATTTTAATTGGAGCCTAATTGCTTTACAAGCACCCCACTCCAGTACTCTTGCCTGGAAAATCCCATGGATGGAGGAGCCTGGTAGGCTGCAGTCCATGGGGTCGCCAAGAGTCGGACACCACTGAGCGACTTCACTTTCACTTTTCACTTTCATGCATTGGAGAAGGCAATGGCAACCCACTCCAGTGTTCTTGCCTGGAGAATCCCAGGGACGGGGGAGCCTGGTGGGCTGCCATCTATGGGGTCGCACCGAGTCGGACGCGACTGAAGCGACTTAGCAGCAGTAGCAGCAGCAGTGGTTTTTGCCATGCTGCTGCTAAGTTGCTTCAGTCGCGTCCGACTCTGTGTGACCCCATAGATGGCAGCCCACCAGGCTCCCCCGTCCCTGGGATTCTCCAGGCAAGAACACTGGAGTGGGTTGCCATTGCCTTCTCCAATGCATGAAAGTGAAAAGTGAAAGTGAAGTCGTTCAGTCGTGTCCGACTCTTGGCGACCCCATGGACTGCAGCCTACCAGGCTCCTCCATCCATGGGATTTTCCAGGCAAGAGTACTGGAGTGGGGTGCCATTGCCTTCTCCCCGTTTTTGCCATAGATTCACATGAATCAGCCATGGGTGTCATGTGTCCCCCATCCTGAACCCCCCTCCTACCTTCCCCCTCATCCCATCCCTCAGGGTCATCCCAGTGCATCAGCCCTGAGGGCCCTGTCTCATGCATCAAGCCTGGACTGGCGATCTATTTCACATATGGTAATATACATGTTCCAATGCTATTCTCTCAAATCATTCCACCCTAGCCTTCACCTACAGAGTTTAAAAGTCTGTTCTTTATATCTGTGTCTCTTTTGCTGTCTCTCATATAGGGTCATCGTTACCATCTTTCTAAGTTCCATATATATGCGTTGATATACTGTACTGGCGTTTTTCTTTCTGACTTACTTCACTCTGTATGATAGGCTCCAGTTTCATCCACCCCATTAGAACTGATTCAAATGCATTCTTTTTAATCAGATCAGATCAGATCAATCGTTCAGTCATGTCCAACTCTTCACGACCCCATGAATCGCAGCACGCCAGGCCTCCCTGTCCATCACCAACTCCCGGAGTTCACCCAGACTCACATCCATCAAGTCAGTGATGCCATCCAGCCATCTCATCCTCTGTCGTCCCCTTCTCCTCTTGCCCCCAATCCCTCCCAGCATCAGAGTCTTTTCCAATGAGTCAATTCTTCGCATGAGGTGGCCAAAGTACTGGAGTTTCAGCTTTAGCATCATTCCTTCCAAAGAAATCCCAGGGCTGATCTCCTTTAGAATGGACTGGTTGGATCTCCTTGCAGTCCAAGGAACTCTCAAGAGTCTTCTCCAACACCACACTTCAAAAGCATCAATTCTTCGGCACTCAGCCTTCTTCACAGTCCAACTCTCACATCCATACATGACCACAGGAAAAACCATAGCCTTGACTAGACGAACCTTTGTTGGCAAAGTAATGTCTCTGCTTTTGAATATGCTATCTAGGTTGGTCATAACTTTCCTTCCAAGGAGTAAGCGTCTTTTAATTTCATGCTGCGATCACCATCTGCAGTGATTTTGGAGCCCCCAAAAATAAAGTCTGACACTGTTTCCACTGTTTCCCCATCTATTTCCCATGAAGTGATGGGACCGGATGCCATGATCTTCGTTTTCTGAATGTTGAGCTTTAAGCCAACTTTTTCACTCTCCACTTTCACTTTCATCAAGAGGCTTTTGAGTTCCTCTTCACTTTCTGCCATAAGGGTGGTGTCATCTGCATATCTGAGGTTATTGATATTTCTCCCTGCAATCTTGATTCCAGCTTGTGTTTCTTCCAGTCCAGCGTTTCTCATGATGTACTCTGCATATAAGTTAAATAAACAGGGTGACAGCCTTGATGAACTCCTTTTCCTATTTGGAACCAGTCTATTGTTCCATGTCCAGTTCTAACTGTTGCTTCCTGACCTGCATACAGATTTCTCAAGAGGCAGATCAGGTGGTCTGGTATTCCTATCTCTTACAGAATTTTCCACAGTTTCTTGTGATCCACATAGTCAAAGGCTTTGGCATAGGCAATAAAGCAGAAATAGATGTTTTTCTGGAACTCTCTTGCTTTTTCCATGATCCAGCGGATGTTGGCAATTTGATCTCTGGTTCCTCTGCCTTTTCTAAAACCAGCTTGAACATCAGGAAGTTCACGGTTCATGTATTGCTGAAGCCTTGTTTGGAGAATTTTGAGCATTACTTTACTAGCGTGTGAGATGAGTGCAACTGTGTGGTATTGCACAATTGCTATTCTTTTTAATAGCTGAGTAATATTCCATTTTGTGTATGTACCACAGCTCTCTTATCCATTCATCTGCTGATGGACATCTAGGTTGCTTGCATGTCCTGGCTATTGTAAACAGTGCTGTGATGAACATTGGGGTACACGTGTGTCTTTCAATTCTGGTTTCCTTAGTGTGTGTGCCCAGCAGTGGGATTGCTGGGTACCTTTTTTCTTTTTATATTTCCCTTTATTTCATCATTCCTTCTTGTACTTCCAATCATTTTTCTGAGGTCATGTCATTTTCTTTTTTGAAGTACTACTGTAGAAGTTACCTTAGTGTGGAATTCTTGATAGTAAATGCTCTATTTTTAACCTCATTCCTGAGAGAGAGTTTTGATGGGCACACAGTTATAGGTTGACAGTTATTTTGCTGAACATTTTGAAGGTATTTTTCCATTGCCTCCTGGTCCCAATTATCACTAAAGAAAGGTCAATTGTGTTTCTAATTATTTTTTTGCAGGTGTTCTCTCCTTTTTTTCCCTCGCTGCTTTCAGTTCTTCTTTTTAGGAGTTATGATCAAACTGAAGAGCTCTAGAAATTACTAGAAATGTATTGCCCAGTAATTTCCCAATAGCCAACTTGTTTTGGTCTGAATATCAACCCCAGGCTGCAAGGAATCTTGTTTCATCTGTAAAACTGGTTCAGTTTTTCTTTTACTATAATTTGCTCTACCACTTCTTTACCCTGATACCTTTTTTGTTTTCTGGTTCTCAAAGTTTACAGTCATCTGCATTTGTGGTTACTGTCAGAAATCTTCTACCACCACCACCATCCCACATAGCTGCTGACTCTACAGCAAGCCCTTTCCCTCTCTGAGAGTCTAGATTAAAATCAGTATGCTAGAGTATAATGAACTGAGATGAATTGAGCCCATTTGAATGGAATCATTTTTAACAGATTAGCAACTGTAGAATCAAACAACCATCAGCTGCTGAAAACTAACAATTGTATCACACTTAATAAAGAAATACTATAAGCACCCCCATTAAAATCAGAAATGAGATAAGGATGAAGTCATCATAATTATCTTTGTTCTAAACGTATTGGCCATCGCAATTAGACAGAAGTAGAAACAGTACAGATTTTTTAAAAGATGGAGATTAAAACAACATTTGCAGATCCCAGAAATCAATTGAAAGACTAAGTGGTAGAATACTTCAGTGAGGTCACTGAGACAAAAGGCACAGAAACAGAACTTTATATATTCAATTAACAGCTAGTTAGAAGAAGTGATGAAGAAATTACCACTTTGGATAATTTAGAAAAAAATTAAAGGAATAGACTTAACATGAAACGTGAATTCATATGAAGAAAATGGTAAAGCACCGTGAAAAAAGAAGACCTAAAGAAATGTAAGGGTATTGCCACATTTAGATAGGAAAATTCAGTATCATCATCATGTTGATTCTCCTTAAGTTATGTGACTGATCCAAGCAACGTGTTTTTATTGTTGTTTTTTGTTTGGAACTGGACAAGTTTATTCTAAAAATAATGTGGAAAAATGAAGACGTAACAATTACCAGGAAAGTTCTGAAAAGAGAAGATTAATGAAAGGGCATTAACTATACTAAATATAAAAACGTATCTGCAGTAATGAAAACAATGAGATACAGGTACTTTTGTGAATCAACAATCCAAAGGAAACCCAGAAATGGACCCAAAATATACACAGCAGTTAAATGAAGGTCTTATTTCAAAACAGTGGAGAAAAAAAGCATTATTCAGTAGATAGTGTTGGGACAACTGAGTAGCCATCTAAAAAAACAATGGATCTCTACTTCACAGATTGTACCAAAATAATTTCCAGATGAATCAAAGAAGTCATGTTAAAAAATGAAACCATAAATTACCACAGAATAATAGAGAAAATCCTTTTATTTTAAAAATCATGTCACCATAAAAATGTCAAAAGACAAAGGACAGATGGAGGAAATTCTTTATAATTTACTTCATAGACAGCTAATTTCCTTAACATATAAGAATGCTTCAAATCAGTAAGAAAGATCAACATTCGAGATAAATAGGCAAAACCTCTAAAAAAAGAGTATATAGTATATGTATATATAGTATAGTAATGCAAATACTGTGACAATATGATATTTTCCATGACATAATAGCTTCAGTAGGTGAGGATGTGGAGACACTGGCCCTCACATGCTGTTGCTAAAGTGTGCCTTAATTTCCACATCAACAGTGATAGGAGATTTGGTAATAGTAAAATTTTAAAAGCACTTTTCTTTAAGCCAACAATTTCATTCCCAGAAATTTATCTTATATTTACAAGTGTGTGAAATGACATGTTGATGAGAATATTCTTTATAACAGAAAAAGATTAGAAACAACAGCATTGTCTGTCCTAGGTTTTATAAATTATGGTTACATAAATTGTAGTACATAATTGTATATAAATTATGGCTGGTTGTATAAATTATGGTACATCCACACGATGGGATAAGAGGCAACCACTAACAAGGAATGGGGCAGCTATAAGGAAAGAGCTTCAAGATGCATTGTTAGATTCAAAAGTATAGAACATAACAGCATGTAAAGTAAGCTGCTTTAAAAGGAAAAGCAAAAGTGTATATGAACACACACTCATATAATGTGTAAGATAAATAGTATTATTACCCCCATTTTTCAGAGATGGAAACTGAGGGCTAGCTGGATAAGTAACCTTTTCAAGATAGCACAGTTAACAAAGACTATAGGACTAAGAGTCCAGGAAATCTAACTGCAGAGTCCTTGCTCCAATCTATATTGTCTCCATTGGGGAGGAAAATTATATATACAGAATTACATGTGTGTGTGTGTTGTGTGTATTTCTTTTAATACATTATACGTTGCCTTCTTTTATTTGAAGATATACAAATATGTAGTAACAAAGTAGTGCCAAAGAAATAATGAAAAGCTATAGTTTCAGTTTCCATTTAGTTAGTCCTCTTCTCCAGAGACATCTTTCCTAATGGTTTCTGTGTTCTTTCAGTGATTGCCCACCTAACTTTATAAAATATGATGGTTCCTCTATTTTTGATTTGTAAACCTATGCTTTTTCAATAAGTTCAGTTTAAATGTCAGAAACCAATCAGTGACATTTATTATTATTGTATCAGAGTTCAGCCCAAGAAGCAAAACCAGAAGATTATCTATCTATGTATCTATCTATGTATATATAGAGAGAGACATATATCTGAATATGTGCACACACACACTAGTTTATTATGAGGAAGTGATTTATGCAATGTGGGGGCTGGCCGAGCAAGCCTGGAGTCTGTAGGGCAGGCGATCACAAAGAGAAGATCACAGGCAGCCTGGAACCCAGGAGCAACAGCTGAAATTTGAAGCCTCTGAATTGCTTTGTCAATCCAGGATATTCTCCTGTTTCGTTAGTCAACTGGTTAGGGTCTTTGCCCCTGCAAAATCCCTTTACAGCCGTACCTAGATTAGTGGTTGATTGGATAACTGGAAGAAGGTACATGGATTTTACAAAATGTCTGCTGCTTTCCATTTGTCCTCCAGCTCATGAGAAAATAGCCCTTGTAGCCCAACCTAACTAGAAACATGCTAGAAAGAGAATTCTGGGGAATGTAGCCAAGCTGACACACCACAAAAGCACCACAGTCCTTGTCAACTTGGCTGTCATACATATCTGCTTAAATCATACTTAATGTCCAAATAAAGACAGTGAAACAGTCACATTTCTGCCTTACATGCTACAGTTCTGCCCTGCACAATTGTAATAGGCTAACCTTTTCCCCAGAAGATGACAGAGTCCTTCAGTGATAGTACTCTTCTCCTTTGCTATCCTGTAATTTAAATAATGAGATGTAAATTTAATGATAATTAATCACATGCTAAATGATAAGGGGATGAAAGAGGGAAAGCCACAAAAATATTTGGATATATCCAAATAGTGTGCATGTATATATATATATATATATAAGAAAGTGAAAGTTGCTTAGTCATGTCTGACTCTTTGTGAACCCATGGACTATACAGTCCATGGAATTCTCCAGGCCAGAATACTGGAGTGGGTAGCTGTTCCCTTCTCCAGGGGATCTTCCCAACCCAGGGATTGAACCCAGGTCTCCCACACTGCAAGCAGATTCTTTATGGCTGAGCCACCAGGGAAACCCATATGTATGTATATACACATGTTTATAGTAGAATTAGGAGGAAATACCCATGACTATTATTGTTTTTATTTATTTAACTAGTCATATGGTTGTTGTTGATATTTGTAACTGTCTTCTTCTGTTCATTCCTTATTTCTTATTTCCTTTGCCCTTAGAAGCATCTTAGCTGACTATGGTTTTTTGCCTTGTGGGGTGACCTCCATCTTCATTCCTCAAGGATCTGGCCCCATTAGCTGTCCTGCCTGAATTGGGTTGTTGCAGTTTTCCATCGACTCTAATTACAGACATGATAGTGTTAAAAGATGCCCTGGAAGAGTCTCCTGTAAGCCATACATATCCCTGCTTACTCACCTTGTGTAGAACCAAGCTGCTTTCTGCTTGGTAGTCAAGATCAATCACCCTGACCTGTAGAATAACTTCCTTCTTAATCTGTTGATTCAGAGGCAGAATAGCCTGGAGTGGCTGGGTAACAGTCTCTATTTGCAGGTCAATGAAATCCTTGTTGTGACCTGTACTAACTCCCCACTGCTGTGTAAAAAAGCACCACAGTCTTACTGGCCTAAAACAACACATATTTATTACTTCACAGTTTCCAGTGGGTGAGGAGCCCAAACACAAGTTAACCGGTTTTCTGTTTAGAATCTCAGGGCTTCAGTCAAGGTGTTGGCTGGGCTGATGTTTCATCTGGAGACTCAACTGGGGAAGAATTCATGTCTTAGCTCAGACTGTTGGCAGAATGTCTCTCCTTATAGAGGTATAATTGAGGGCCCTTGCTTCTGACTACCTGGGACCACCCTTAGCTCCTAGGGAATGCCTGCAGTTCCCTGATGCATGGCCCAACTCCATAAGCAGCTCCCAACATGACCATTTACTCCTTTAAAGCCAGAAGGAGGATACCTTCAGCAAAATCAGTCTTCTTATGTGTAATGTAATGAACCGTCATCACAGGAGTGACCTACCATTACCTGTGTCATATGATATAACCCAATCAGAGGACTGACATCTCATCACCTTTGCCATATCCTGTGGGTTAGAAACAAGTCACAGATCCTACCTACACTCAGGGAGAGGGGATTATACAAAACATGAATCTTTGTGGGTTACCTTAGGTTATGTCAGCCACAAAGGTTGTGTAAATACTGTTCATTTCCAGGGGCCTGGGTCCAGTGGATCTAATGTCATAATCTCTAGACTATCAAAAACAATGGATGTTAACTAAACTTATTGTGGTGGTCATTCCCCCACACATTATACGCAAATATCAAATTATTGTCTTGTACACCCGAAACTAATGTTATATGTCAATTATATCTAAATTTTAATAAAGAATGTACCTAGTATTAAAAGCAAGTTTTTTTTACTACCTTCCATCAGTTGACAGAATGAAAACCACAATCACAGAAAACTAACCAAACTAATCACATGGATCACAGCCCTGTCTAACTCAATGAAACTAAGAGCCACGCCATGTAGGGCCACACAGGATGGACAGGTCATGGTGGAGAGTTCTGACAAAATGTGGTCCACGGGAGAAGGGAATGGCAAACACTTCAGTATTCTTGCCTTGAGAATACCATGAACAGTACGAAAAGGCAAAAAAATAATAATAATAATAATAATAACAATGAAAGATGAACTCCCCCCACCAGTAGGTGCCCAATATGCTACTGGAGAAGAGCAAAGAAATAGCTCCAGAAGGAATGAAGAGGCTGAGCCAAAGTGGAAACAATTCCCAGTTGTGGATGTATCTGGTGGTGAAAGTAAAGTCTGATGCTGTAAATAACAATATTGCATAGGAACCTGGAAAGTTAGGTCCATGAATCAAGATATATTGGAAGTAGTCAGTGAACTAAAATGGACTGGAATGGGTGAATTTAATTCAGATGACCATTATATCTACTACTGTGGGCAAGAATCCCTTAGAAGAAATGGAGTAGTCAAGAAAATAGTCCAAAATTCAGGACTTGGATGCAATCTCAAAAATGACAGAATGATCTCTATATATCCATGGCAAACCATTCAATATCAAAGTAATCCAAGTCTTTGCCCCAACCACTAGTGCTGAAGTAGCTGAAGTTGAACCATTCTATGAAGACCTACAAGACCTTCTAGAATTAAAATTTAAAAAAGATGTCCTTTTCATCATAGTGGACTGGAATGCAAAAGTGGGAAGTCAAGGGATAACCTGGGGTAACAGGCAAGTTTGGGCTGGAGTACAAAATGAAGCAGGGCAAAGACTAACAGAGTTTTGACAAAAGAACACATTAGTCATAGCAAACACCCTCTTCCAACAACACAAGGAATGACTCTACACATGGACATCACCAGATGGTCAATACCAAAATCAGACTGATTATATTCTTTGCAGCTGAAGATGGAGAAGCTCTATACAGTCAGCAAAAACAAGACTGGGAGCTGGCTGTGACTCAGATCATGAACTCCTTATTGCAAAATTCAGACTTAATTGAAGAAAGTGGGGAAAACCACTAGACCATTCAGGTATGACCTAAATCAAATCCCTTATGACTATACAGTGGAAGTGACAAATAGATTCAAGGGATTAGATCTGCCTGAAGAACTATGGATGGAGGATTGTAACATTGTGCAGGTGTTGGTGATCATCCCCATGAAAAATAATTGCAGAAAAGACAAAATGGTCATCTGAGGAGGCCTTACAAACAGCTCAGAAAAGAAGAGAAGCAGAAGGCAAAGGAGAAAAGGAAAGATATATCTTTTGGAAATGCAGAGTTCCAAAGAATAACAAAGAGAGATAAGAAAGTCTTCTGTGAAGAATGCAAAGAAATAGAGGAAAACAATAGAATGGGAAAGACTAGAGATCTCTTCAAGAAAATTAGAGATACCAAGGGAACAGATCATGCAAAATGGGTGCAGTCAAGGGCAGAAATGGTATGGACCTAATAGAAGCAGAAGATATTAAGAAGGGGTGGGACGAATACACAGAAGAACTATACAAAAAAGATCTTAATGACCTGATAACTACGATGGTGTGATCACTCACCTAGAGTCAGACATCTTCGAGTGCAAAGTCAAGTGGGCCTTAGATAGTGTCACTATAAGCAAAGCTAATGGAGATGATGAAATTCCAGCTGGATCATAGAAAAAGAGAATTCCAGAAAATCATCTGCTTCTGCTTCATTGACTACACTAAAGCCTTTGACTGTGTGGATCACAACAAACTGTGGAAAATTCTTAAAGAAATGGGAATACCAGATCACCTTACCTGTCTCCTGCAAAACTTGTATGCAGGTCAAGAAGCAACACCTAGAACCAGACATGGAACAATGGACTGGTTCCGAATTGGGAAAGGAGTATGTCAAGACTGTATATTGTCACCCTGCTGATTTGACTTAGATGCAGAGTACATCATGTGAAATGTTGGGCTGGATGAAGCACAAACTAGAATCAAGAGGGAGAAATATCAATAACCTCAGATATGCAGATGACACCACCCTTATGGCAGAAAATGAAGAGGAGCTGAAGAGCCTCTTGATGGAGGTGAAAGAGGGGAGTGAAAAAGCTGGCTTAAAACTCAACATTCAGAGATTGAACATCATGGTATCTAATCACATCACTTCATGGCAAATAGATGGGGAAACAATAGAAACAGTGACAGACTTCGTTTTCTCGGGCTCCAAAATCACTGCAGATGGTGACTGCAGCCATGAAATTAAAAGGCGCTTGTTCCTTGGAAGAAAAGCTATGACAAACCTAGACAACATATTGAAAAGCAGACACACTACATGCTGACAAAGTCCGTATACTCAAAGCTATGGTTTTTCCAGTAGTCATTGTAATGGATGTGTATGGATGTGACATGTATGGTCATGTATGGATGTGACAGTTGGACCCTAAAGATGGCTAAGTGTCAAAGAATTGATGTTTTTGAACTGTGGTGTTGGAGAAGACTCTTGAGAGTCCCTCAGACTGCAAGGAGATTAAGGCAGTCAATCCTAAAGGAAATCAGTGCTGAATATTCATTAGAAGGACTGATGATGAAGCTGAAGCTCCAATACTTTGGCCACCTGATGTGAAGAGCCGATTCATTAGAAAAGACCCTGATTCTGGGAAAGATTGAAGGCAGGAGAAGGGGACAACAGAGGACCAGATGGTTGGATGCATCACTGGCTCAATGGACATGAGTTTGGGAAAGCTCCGGTAGAGAGTGAAGGACAGGGAAGCCTGGCAAGCTGCAGTCCATGAAATCACAAAGAGTTGGACTTGACTGAGTGACTGAACAACAACAAGGACATCAATTCTTTAAATTTGTGGTACATTTAGGACTTCTGTTTATTGATTTTGAATAAACATATTTACTCTAACGCCTACAAACTAAACACTAAAAAGATCTCTAAAGTGGCATAAATCCATAGGGACAGAGAGAACTGGAGATGTGACAATGGGAACAAAATTTAGCAAGCAGGAAAGCAGATAGATAAATGATAACTGAATTAGCAGACCTAGGAAAGCTAAATCCTAAACTGGCATTGAGCAAGAGTGGAAGCAATGGAGTTTGTACTGTAGAACCCCCTAAGGGTTCCAGACTCTAGCAACAAATATGTCCTGAAGTGGAAATCAACGTGGGACTTAAAGTGGGATTGTTTGAATACCCATGGAGGAAGTTTTTAGATCCTCAATATTGTGCAGTCTGGCAGCTGCCCTTCCCCACTCAGAGATTGGCTGAAGGTTTATTCTTGGGAGAGGGTAAAGCAGAGAGTTGCTGGACTGATCAAAGTCAAGCATATGTGAAAAAGGAGGCACTATACTGAAAACATGTGGAGATGAATGCTTAAATACTAAATACTGATGCCCCAGAGCGCTAGCAGCCTGTCGTCTCTTTGGAGAGGAGATGGAGAGAGCAGGTGAAGTTTGAGATGCCAAAGAGAAAAGAGTTAAAAACATTGAGACTGTTCCCAAAGAAAATAAATTCTCCAGAATGTGCTACTCTTTCTTATCACTTTTCATAGCTGATAGACCATTCTCTTGGATGGTTTATCCAATGATGAACTTCAAATAAACTTCATAGTTGTGTCCTTAGTCGCTCAGTCATGTCTGACTCTTTGCAACCCCAGGGACTGTAGCCCACCAGGCTCCTCTGTCCATGGGGATTCTCTAGACAAGAATGCTGGAACGGGTTGCCATGCCCTCCTCCAGGGGATCTTCCAAACCCAGGGATTGAACCCAGGTCTCCCACATTGCAGGTGGATTCTTTACCATCTGAACCACCAGGAAAGCCCAAACTTCATAGTACCTGCTTTTAAATATGAGAAAACAACCAAGGATCATGAAGGATGCTGGGAAAGTCTCAAAACTGAAAGACTGAAACCCAAAAAATTAAAAGGAAAAAATGATTTTGAGGAATCTATGTAAAGAGGTTAAATAAAAACACCCTACAGTTAATATATTGTCTCAGACGAGACAGCATGAAATAAGAATAGACTCTATGGAAAGGAAAAGTCTTTGGAAGACAAAATTGAGAAAATTCTTAGAAAAGTAAGCAAAAAGACAAAGTGGAAACAGGAGTGGAAAGAAAGTTGTATGAACAGATCAAAAGATTGTTGGATAATAGAGGAATAGAAAGCGTTCACATGTGTTGGGAAAATGGAAGAGAGATAGATGTGAAAAGGCAATCAATAATGCCTAAAACTAACACAAAACTACAGGAGATTGAAAGTGATTGTCTCTGGATGGGTGGAAGATACAAGGAACTGCTGTGTTTTTGCAACCAGACTTGTAGAACTATTTGGCTGTTTAAACTATGTGAATGTATAACTTTGGTTTAAAAAATAAAACAGAAAAGTAAAGCACCCTGGCTTTAAGAAGTGTCGTCTATCATGATTTGAAACGGTGCTTTATCATAGAGCATTTTGTTTTCCTAGAGTTCCTTATCCCCTTTCATTTTGCTGTTGTTTTTGTTAACAAGAGAATAATGTGCTTTGACTATCTTCAAGTTTTCTTTTCTGAGTCCTAGTTGTATCAGATCCTACAGTATAAGTAGACTTATGACTTAATCAAGAAGTTTATTTGAAGGATAATGGGGTTCTCACGTACTCAAAGGCTGATAAACTAGGGTAAGAAAAGATAAAGATTAGACAACTCCATAGAGGATTATACAGAAAGCACTTACCAATGTAGTTTGGAACCTGCCTCAAGAATGGACTCCCACCATCAGCTGTCTTTTTGTTGTTCTGTTCATGACTCCTGGTTCAGAAAAGGAGAATCTGCTTGTCCTGGCTTGAAGCATGTGCATGTGCTTGCTAAGGGGTTTAATTTAATTATTCTAGATAGCTATTGAAAGACAAGGGTTTTTTTGGTTTTTACTTTTTTAAAAAATTGGAGTATAATCGCCTTCCAATGTCATGTTAATTTCAGGTATATGGCAAAGTAATTCAGTTTTATATATATATATATATTTTTTTTTTTCAGTTTCTTTTCCCTTACAGGTTATTACAAAATATTATGTATAATTCCCTAGGCTATACAGTAGGTCCTTGTTGATTGTCTATTTTATATTTAGTAGTATGTATATGTTAATCCCCACATTCTTAATTTATCCTTCCTCCATCTTTTCCCTTTGGTAACTGTGAATTTGTTTTCTACATCAAGGCAAGGACTCTTGATTAGCACTCCCACCAGACTACAGAGAGAGGGTAAGTTCCTCAAAGTAATGAACAATTATTATCAATAGATGTTTTAAATTTTTTTGGTTGAAATAATATTTGATATATAACATTGCATAAACTGAAGGTGTGCCACATGCTGGTTGGATACATTTACGTGTACTGATGTGATGGCCATTGTCCTGTAGTTAGCATCACTATCAAGTCATATTATTGTCATTTCTTTTCAGTGACTGAAATAATTAAGATCTAGTCTCTTAGTAAGTTTGATGATTATAGTACAATATTGTCTAAGGACTTCCCAGGTGGTCCAGTGGTTAAGACTCTGCACTTCCACTGCAGGAGGTATGCTTTCAGTTCCTGGTTGGAGAATTGAGATCCTGCATGCTGTGCATTGAGGCCAAAAGCCAAAAAACAAAATATTGTCTATATTTACTATTCTGTGCATTAGATCTCTAGGACTCATTTACTCTCATAGCAAGTTTGTACCTTAACATCTTTCCTATCCTTCCCCTCTTTCCATTCCCTGGTAATAACCATTTTACTGTTTTTATGAGTTTTTGGCTTTTTTAGATTCCACATATATGTGATATCATACAGTATTTGTCTTTTTCTGTCTCACTGATTTTACTTAGCATAATGTCCTCAAGGTCCATCCATGTTGTTGCAAATGGCAGGATATCTTTATTTCTCATAGCTGAATAATATTGCATTGTGTATGTGTGTGTGTGTGTGTATATATGTATATACCATGCCTCCTTTTTTAAAAATTTTTTATTTTATACCATGCCTCCTTTATCCATTCATTATTTCACAAGTGCTGCACAGCCTTGAAGGCATAGCTTCATTTTCTTCCATTATCCAGTATTGCTCATAGGACTTATGCTAATCTGATTCTTGTCTCTTTAGTGGGAGTTTCTCTGTCCGGAAATTTCATGAGCTATGTCCAGATATAAGCCTGTTTTCATTTTTTGTGTTGGCATTCTGTGATTTTTTTCAGTCTATATATTTATGTCTTTCGTTTGCTCTGAGAAGATGTTAGATTTCCTTTGCCCATTGCCTATATTTATTACTTTTCCTCCAATACTTTTACCATTTCCTTTATTTCATTTTGTGCTCCTGATAGTTTTCATTTCTCTTCTCTATGACCCTTACTGTATTCTGGTCAAAATTATTTTCCCTTGGGCCTCTTGAAATTTAATCTTTAATTTCTGAGATTATTTTGTCTTTTTCTTCCATTTTTTGCATTTGGTTAACTCTCATTTCACATCTTATTTTTTCTCCGTTTCTAGTTTGATTTATTTTGAACTTATTATTTAAGGTAATTTTTGTTTTCATGTACAAATCCTTGTTTTAACATTTTAATTCAGGTTAGAGTGTTATGTTACAGTTTTGTTTTTTTTTTTTCTGTTTATTTTCTGTATTGGGCAGGGAGAATAGTCTCTCTCTCTCTCTCTTTTTATTTTATTTTTCCTTTTTGGCTGTGAGGCATGAGGGCTCTTGGTTCCCTGATCAAGGATCAAACTTGCTCCTCCTGCATTAGAAGTCTTAATGAAATCTAAACCACTGGACCACCAGGGAAATCCCAGGGAGAATATTCTTATCTGCTGAAATATTTCCATTTATACTTCTATCTTCCAATAGCTTTGCATGGATGTTTCCTGCTATTTTGTGTTCATTTTGAAATGTCATATGTTTTTTGGACAAGACTGCGGGTAGAGGGCAAGATTTGAGTATCTATGTCTCTGTTTCTCTCTTTTTTTTTTTTTTTTTTGGACAATGTAATTCTTAATTTTATTTTTTTCAAATTTTTAGAAAAAAATTTAGAGCAGTTTTAGGTTTACAGAAAAATTCAGAGGAAAGTATAGAAGTTTCCCATATACTTCCTGTCCTGACACATGCATAGCGTCCCCTGTTATCAAAATCCTCCACCAAGGTCATACATGTGTTACAACTGATGAATCTCCTACATTGACGTATAATCATCCAAAGTCCATAGTTTACCTTAGGGTTCATTCTTGGTATTGTGCATTCTATAGGTATAGATAAATGAAAAATGACATGTATTAATGATTATTACAACATAGAGAGTATTTTCACTATCGCCAAAATCCTCTGTGCTCTGCCTGTTCACCACTTCCTCCCCACTACAAACTCCTGTCAACTACTGATATTTTTATTGTCTCTGTAGTTTTTCCTTTTCCAGAATGCCATATATTAATAGTTGGAATTGTAGAATAACTAGCCTTTTCAGATTAACTTTTTTTACCAAGCAATATGCATTTAAGTTTACTCCTTGTGAAAAGCTCATTTCTTTTTAGTGTTGAATAACATTCTATTGTCTAGAGGTACCTCGGTTTGTTTATTCATTCACCAACTGAAAGACATCTTGGTTGTTTCCAAGTTTTGGCAATTATGAATAAAATTGCTAGTATAAACATCTGTTTACAAGTGTTTATGTGAATTTAAGTTTTCAACGTTTTAGGCTAAATAACAAGGAGTGCAATTGCTGGATTATGTGGTAAAAGTATATTTAGTTTTATTTTTAAAAACTCACCACACTGTTTTCCCAGTAGCTGTAACATTTTGCATTCCAACCAGCAATGAATGAGAGCAGCTTTTGCTCCACATATTCTCCAGCACTGGTGTTGTCAGTGCTCCAAATTTTGGCCATTCTAATAGATGAGTAACAGTATCGTGTGTAATGGTATTGTTTTGAGTTGCATTTCCCTGATGACATATGATATGGAGCATGTTTTCATATACTTATCTGCCATCTGTCTATCTTCTTTCATGAGGTTTCTGTTAAGATCTTTGGCCCATTTTTTAACTGGATTTTTTTTTTTTGTAGAATTTTAAGAGTTCCTTGTATGTTTTAGATAACAGTCCTTTATCACTTATGCCTTTTGCAAATATTTTCTCCCATCTATGTTTTTTTATTCTCTTGACAGTGCCTTTCACACAGCAGGAAACTTTACTTTTAATGAAATTTAATTTCTCAATTCTTTCTTTTTAAAAAATTTTATTTTAAAAATGTTTTCATAGTGACATTTATTGGCTTTCTTTCTGATTTTACAAGCCATACATGTTCATTGTGGACAACTAGAAAATTATAAAAGAAATCAACATAAAGTAAACATCAACAATCATCCATAACTCACCCCCCTCAGAGATGACCATCATTAACATTTTAATGCCCTGTTTCAGTGTACACATATTTTTTAATTGAAGTATAATTGACTCACAGTATTGTTAGTTCCAGGTACACAACACAGTAATTCAATATTTCTATATGTTACAAATGATCCATCATGATATGTCCAGTTACCATCTGTCACCACACAAAGATATTACAGTGTAATTGACTTTATTTCCTGTACTGTGCCTTTTATCCCTGTGACTCAATTTTTTGTAACTGGAAGTTTGTACCTCTTAATCTCTCTTACCTAATTTACTTATTCCACCACTCTTCTCCCTCAAGCAGCCACCAATTAGTTCTCTTTATCTATGACTCTATTTTGCTTTGTTATGTTTGTTCATTTGTTTTGTTTTTGATATTTCACATATAAGTGATACACAGTCCTCATCTTTCTCTGACTTACGTCACTTATCATAAAGTCCTCTAGGTCCATTTGTGTTGTTGCACATAGAAAGATTTCACTCTTTTATGACCGAGTAATATTCCATTGTGTATGTATAACACATCTTCTTTATTCAGTCATCAGTTGATGGACACTTAGGTTGTTTCCATATCTTAGCTATTGTAAATTGGGCTTCAAGGAACATAGGAGTAAAATTATCTTTTTTAATTAGTTGTCAAAATTTTCTTCAAATAAATATCCAGAAATGAAATTATTGGATTGTTGTTGTTGCTGTTCTTGTTGTTCAGTCGCTAAGTCATGTCTGAATCTTTGCTGTTCCCATGGACTGGAGCACACTATGCTTCCATGTCCTGCCTATCTCCCAGAGTTGGCTCAGATTCATGTGCACTGAGTCAGTGATGTCATCTAACCATCTCATCCTCTGCCACCCCATTCTCCTTTTGCCTTCAATCTTTCCCAGCCCCAGAATTTTTACCAGAGTCGACTCTTTGGAACAGGTAGCCAAAGTATTGGAGCTTCAGCTCTAGCATCAGTCCGTCCAATGAATATTCAGAGTTGATTACCTTTAGGATGGATTGGTTTGATCTCCTTACAGTCCGAGGAACTCTCAAGAATCTTCTCCAGCACCACAATTCAAAGGCATCAGTTCTTTGGCTCTCAGCCTTCTTTATGTTCCAACTCTCAAATCTATACTTGACTACTGGAAAAACCATAGCTTTAACTATACAAACCTTTGTTGGCAAAGTGATGTCTGCTTTTTAATATGCTGTCTAGGTTTGTCATAGCTTTCCTTCCAAGAAGCAAGCATCTTTTAATTTCATGGCTGCAGTCACCATCTGCAGTGATTTTGGAGCCCAAGAAAAGAAAATCGGTCACTGCTTCCCCCTTTTCCCCTTCTATTTGCCATGAAGTGATGGGACCAAATGCCATGATTTTAGTTGTTTGAATTTTGAGTTTCAAACCAGCTTTTTCATTCTCCTCTTTCACCCTCATCAAGAAGCTCTTTAGTTCCTCTTCACTTTCTGCCATTAGAATGGTATCATCTGCTTATCTGAGGTTATTGATATTTCGACAATCTTGATTCTAGCCTGTGATTCATCGAGCTCAGCATTTTGCATAATGTACTCTGTATAGAAGTTAACTTCTGTATAGAAATTAAATAAGCGGGGTGACAATAATTAGCCTTGCCTTACTCGTTTCCCAATTTTGAACCAGTCAATTGTTCCATCTACGGTTCTAACTAATGCTTCTTGATCAGCAAACAGGTTTCTCAGAAAGCAGGTAAGGTGATCTGGTATTCCCATCTCTTTAAGAATTTTCTATAGTTTATTGTGATCCACATAGTCAAGGCTTTAGTATAATCAGTGAAGAAGAAGTAGATGTTTTTCTGGAATTCTTTTACTTTTTCTATGATCCAGTGGACATTGGCAATTTGATCTCTGGTTCTTCTACCTCTTCAAAACCCAGCTTATTCATCTGGAAGTTCTCAGTTCACATACTGATGAAGGCTAGCTTGAATGATTTTAAGCATGAACTTACTAGCAAGTGAAATGAGCACAGTTGTACGGAACATCCTTTGGCATTGACCGTCTTTGGGATTGGAATGAAAACTGACCTTTCCAAGACCTGTGGCCACTGCTGAGTTTTCCAAATTTGCTGACATATTGATTGCAACACTTTAACAGCATCATCTTTGAGGATTTTAAATAGCTCAGCTGGAATTCCATCACCTCCACTAGCTTTGTTTATAGTAATGTTCCTAAAGCCCATGACTTCACACTCCAGGATGCCTGGCTCTAGGTGAGTGACCACACCGTTGTGATTATCCAGGTCATTAATACCATTTTTTGTGCCAATTCTTGCTACCTCTTCTTAATCTCTTCTGCTTCTGTTAGGTCCTTACTGTTTCTGTCCTTTATCATGCCCACCCTTGCATGAAATATTCCCTTCATACCTCCAATTTTCCTGAAGAAATCTCTAGTCTTTCCCATTCTATTGTTTTCCACTATTTCTTTTCACTGTTCATTTAAGAAGGCTTTCTTATCTCTCCTTGCTATTCTCTGGAACTCTGCATTCAATTGGGCATATCTTTCTCTTTCTTCCTTGCCTTTTGCTTCTCTTCTCAGCTATTTATAAAGCCTCCTCAGAGAACCACTTCACCTTCTTGTATTTCTTTTTATTTGGGATGGTTTTGGTCACTGCTTCCTGTACAATGTTATGAACCTCCATCCATAGTTCTTCAGGCACTCTGTCCACCAGATTGAATCCCTTGAATATGTTTGTCACCTCTACTGTATAATCATAAGGGATTTGATTTAGGTCATACATGAATGGTCTAGTGGTTTCCCCTACTTTCTATTGCAAACCTGAACTTTGCAATAAGGAGCTCATGATCTGAGCCACAGTCAGCTCCTGATCTTGTTTTTGCTGACTGTATAGGGTTTCTCTATCTTTGGGTGCAAAGAATAAAATCAATCTGATTTCAGTATTGACCTTCTAGTGATGTCCATTTGTAGAGTCATCTCTTGTGTTGTTGGAAGAGGATGTTTGCTATGATCAGTGTGTTCTCTTGACAAATACTCCAAGGCCAAATTTGCCTGTTCCCCCGGGTTATCTCTTGACTTCCTATTTTTGCATTCCAATCCCCTATGATGAAAAGGACATCTTTTTTTTTGGTGTTAGTTCTAGAATGTGTTGTTGGTCTTCATAGAACCAGTCAGTGTCAGCTTCTTTGGCATTAGTGATTAGGGCATAGACTTGGATTACTGTGATGTTGAATGGTTTGCCTTGGAAATGAACTGATATCATTCTGTTGTTTTTGAGGCTGCACTCAAGTAATTAGTGCATTTTGGGCTGTTTACTTGACTATGAGGGCTACTCCTTTGAAGGGATTCTTGCTCACAGTAGTACATATAATGGTCATCTGAGTTAAATTCACCTATTCCCATCCATTTTAGTTCACTGATTCCTAAGATGTTGATGTTTACTCTTGCTTTCTCCTGCTTGACCACATCAATTTACCATCATTCATGGACCTAACATTCCAGATTCCTATGCAATATTTTTCTTTACAGCATCAGCCTTTACTTTCACCACCAAACATATCCAAAACTGAGTGTCATTTCTGCTTTGGCCCAGCCAATTCATTCTTTTTGGAGATCTTAGTAATTGCCCTCTGCTCTTCTCTAGTAGCATATTGGACACCTTCTGACCTGGGGAGGTCATCTTCTGTTGTCATATCTTTTTGCCTTTTCATACTGTTCATTGGGTTCTCAAGGCAAGAATACTGAAGTGGTTTGCCATTCCCTTCTCCAGTAGACCACATTTTCCCAGAATTCTTCACTATGATTCATCTGTCTTGTATGATCCTGCAAGGTATGGCTCATAGTTTCATTGGGTTATGCAAGTGCCTTTGACACGACAAGGCTGTGATCCATGAAGAGGTATTGGATTGTATGATAGTTCTATTTTTAGTTTTTTTGAGGAATGACCATACTGTTTTCCATAGTAGTTGCACTAATTTACATCCCCACCAACAGTGCAAGAGGGTTTTCTTTTCTTCATACCCTTGCCAACATTTGTTATTTGCTGTCTTTTTGACATTAGCTGCCTGGAAAATCCCATGGATGGAGGAGCCTGATAGGCTGCAGTCCATGGGGTCACTAAGAGTTGAACACGACTGAGCGACTTCACTTTCACTTTTCAGTTTCATACATTGGAGAAGGAAATGGCAACCCACTCCAGTGTTCTTGCCTAGAGAATTCCAGGGATGGGGGAGCCTGGTGGGAGGCCGTCTATGGTGTCTCACAGTTGGACATGACTGAAGCGACTTAGCAGCAGCAGCAGCATTCTGGTAGACATAAGGCGATTTCTTATTGTGTTTTGCTTTTTATTTCTCTTATGACTAGGGACATTGAGCATCTTTTAATATTTCATTGGCCATTGGTATGTCTTTTTAAAAAATGTCTAGTTGGGTCTTCTGCCCAGATTTTTTATTTTGCTTTTGATGTTAAGTTGTACAAGTTCCTTGTATACTTTGGACATTAACTCATCAGATATATTATTTGGAATTATCTTCTCCAATTCAGTAGGCAGACATTTCCTTTTGTTTATAGTTTCCTTTGCTGTCTAAAAACTGTTTATTTTGATGTAGTCCTATTTGTTTATTTTTGGTTTTGTTTCCCTTGCATGAGGAGACAGATCAAAAAATTATTGCCAAGACCAACATCGAGAGAGAGTACTGCCTATATTGTCTTCTAGGAGATTGATTGTTTCAGGTTTTACGTTTAAGTCTTTAATCCATTTGAGAGCTTTTTAAATGTGGTATGAGAGTATAGTCCAGTTTCGTTCTTTTGCATGTAGCTGTCTAATTTTCCCAATACCAATTATTGAGTTTATTTCTGGGCTCTCTATTCTGTTCCATGGATTCATCTGTCTGTTTTTGTGCCAATACTACACTGTTTTGATTAATGTAGTTTTGTAGTGTAGTTTAAAATCAGAGCACATGACACCTGTAGTTCTATTCTTCTTTCTCAAGATTGTTTTGGTGATTCATGGTCTTTTGTGATTTCATACAAATTTTAGAATTATTTGTTCTAATTCTGTGAAAAAAAATGCCATTAGTTCTATCTAGGTTGCTTAATTCAAAAGCATCCTCTTCTGTTGTTAAAAGGAAGTTCATTTTTTGAGTGAATAGATGGAAATTTTTTGGGGTGGGGTCAGTGTGTTTCCCGATTTTGTGGTTCTCTTTTGTTTCTGTAAGACCTTTAATTTCCATTGTTTACTTTCTTTTTTCTTTTACTATCAAACATCTGAGAAATTCCTCCTCATTCAAAGGTACCTACCTCTTCTTCTGAATGATGCCTTCCTAAAATTGCAAAGAAATTTTCAAACCAGTGATGTCATTTTGTTGCTGTTGTTCAGTCACTCAGTTGTGTCCAACTCTTTGCCGCCCCATGGGCTGCAGCACGCCAGGCTTCCCTGTGCTTCACCATCTCCTGAAGCTGGCTAAAACTCCTGCCCATTGAGATTACAACTGTTATAATCTGCTGCTGCTGCTGCTGCTGCTAAGTTGCTTCAGTTGTGGTCGACTCTGTGTGACCGCATAGACAGCAGCCCACCAGGCTCCCGTCCCTGGGATTCTCCAGGCAAGAACACTGGAGTGGGTTGCCATTTCCTTCTCCAATGCAGGAAAGTGAAAAGTGAAAGGGAAGTCGCTCAGCCGTGTCCGACTCTTAGTGACCCCATGGACTGCAGCCTACCAAGCTCCTCTGTCCATGGGATTTTCCAGGCAAGAGTACTGAAGTGGCTTCCCATTGCCTTCTCCTTTTATAATCTACCAGTTATCAAACCTGTTCTCAGTATTCCTTCTCTCAGGTAGAATTCTATTACAGAGAAATCCACCTATATCCAAACACTGCTTCACCCCTATGAAGATCTGTTCTTTCCCACACAATCTCTACCCTACTTTGCTCTGATGTAGACTCTGGATTTGGTCCTTCTGGGTTTCAATATTTATTTTTCTTTTATGTGAATTGAAGTTGTTAGTAATCTCTATGCAGTGGTTGCTCTAGGTTTGTTTTACTAATTCTCCTCTTTATGTATGTGATTTTTTTGGTGAATATGTGGAGAAATTAAGTTTTAAGTAGATACAATGTATCTTCCATAAAGTTGTTACATCTTTATTTTTTTAAAGACTAGCCTACCTTAGATTATGGTTTCTAAATACCATTTTCCAGTAAAAGGAATTGGAATTACATACAGAAATGACTGATTCTATGTTTGGAATGGAAATGTATAGAGTGAGCCTGAAGCATTTTGTCCTAGAAGAAAGGAGGAAAGCAAGCAAGCAAAGACTCTAATCAGATCAGATCAGATCAGTCGCTCAGTCGTGTCTGACTCTTTGTGACCCCATGAATCGCAGCCAAAAGGACTCTTTAACAAGATCATACCTGCTAAACATTGCACATTTTGAACATCAATAAGGATAATAACTGAAATGAACAGAAACACTCAAATATATTTAAATAGAAATCTGTGAGTTCATAATGATATTTAAAAATAAATTTTGTTGCTTCTATGAGGGTGATATGGAATCAATGCCAGAGAATCAAAACTAGTAAGTGAAGGAAAAGAATGAAGCATTTATTTTGCCTTTCCTGGGTATCCAAATAGTCAGTGAAGGAAATTTTGTCTTTATAGAAGTATTCCAATGAATGAATTAAAAAACTAATGATAAAATATCACCATCTTGCCACTTCCAGTGAATTTAACAGATCTAGGCAATAAATGGGGGTTTCCCTTATGGCTCAGCTGGTAAAGAATCCACCTGCAGTGCGGGAGACCTGGATTCGATCACTGGGTTGGGAAGATAACCCTGAGAAGGGAAAGACTACCCACTCCAGTATTCTGGCCTGTACAGAATACTGTACAAAACCAAAGGAACAATTCATGCAAAGATGAGCTTGATAAAGGACAGAAATGGTATGGACCTAACAGAAGCAGAAGATATTAAGAAGAGATGGCAAGAATACACAGAAGAACTGTACAAAAAAGATCTTCACGACCCAGATAATCATGATGGTGTGATCACTGACCTAGAGCCAGACATCCTGGAATGTGAAGTCAAGTGGGCCTTAGAAAGCATCACTACGAACAAAGCTAGTGGAGGTGATGGAATTCCAGTGGAGCTATTCCAAATCCTGAAAGATGATGCTGTGAAAATGCTGCACTCAATATGCCAGCAAATTTGGAAAACTCAGCAGTGGCCACAGGACTGGAAAAGGTCAGTTTTCATTCCAATCCCAAAGAAAGGCAATGCCAAAGAATGCTCAAACTACCGCACAATTGCACTCATCTCACACGCTAGTAAAGTAATGCTCAAAATTCTCCAAGCCAGGCTTCAGCAATATGTGAACCGTGAACTTCCTGATGTTCAAGCTGGTTTTAGAAAAGTCAGAGATCAAATTGCCAGCATCCGCTGGCTCATGGAAAAAGCAAGAGAGTTCCAGAAAAACATCTATTTCTGCTTTATTGACTATGCCAAAGCCTTTGACTGTGTGGATCACAATAATCTGTGGAAAATTCTGAAAGAGATGGGAATACCAGACCACCTGATCTGCCTCTTGAGAAATCTGTATGCAGATCAGGAAGCAACAGTTAGAACTGGACATGGAACAACAGACTGGTTCCAAATAGGAAAAGGAGTTCATCAAGGCTGCATATTGCCACCCTGTTTATTTAACTTATATGCAAAGTACATCATGAGAAATGCTGGACTGGAAGAAACACAAGCTGGAATCAAGATTGCAGGGAGAAATATCAATCACCTCAGATATGCAGATGACACCACCCTTATGGCAGAAAGTGAAGAGGAACTCAAAAGCCTCTTGATGAAAGTGAAAGAGGAGAGTGAAAAAGTTGGCTTAAAGCTCAACATTTAGAAAACGAAGATCATGGCATCTGGTCTCACCACTTCATGGGAAATAGATGGGGAAACAGTGGAAACAGTGTCAGACTTTATTTTTGGGGGCTCCAAAATCACTGCAGATGGTGATTACAGCCATGAAATTAAAAGACGCTTACTCCTTGGAAGGAAAGTTATGACCAACCTAGATAGCATATTCAAAAGCAGAGACATTACTTTGCCAACAAAGGTTCATCTAGTCAAGGCTATGGTTTTTCCTGTGGTCATGTATGGATGTGAGAGTTGGACTGTGAAGAAGGCTGAGCGCCGAAGAATTGATGCTTTTGAAGTGTGGTGTTGGAGAAGACTCTTGAGAGTCCCTTGGACTGCAAGGAGATCCAACCAGTCCATTCTGAAGGACATCAGCCCTGGGATTTCTTTGGAAGAAATGATGCTAAAGCTGAAACTCCAGTACTTTGGCCACCTCATGCGAAGAGTTGACTCATTGGAAAAGACTCTGATGCTGGGAGGAATTGGGGGCAGGAGGAGAAGGGGATGACAGAGGATGAGATGGCTGGATGGCATCACTGACTTGATGGATGTGAGTCTGGGTGAACTCCGGGAGTTGGTGATGGACAGGGAGGCCTGGCATGCTGCGATTCATGGGGTCACAAAGAGTCAGACATGACTGAGTGACTGATCTGATCTGATATTCTGTATAGTCCATGCAGTCACAAAGAGTCGAACATGACTGAACACTTTCACTAGGCAATACAAAGTTGTTGGCGTCTCATAGAAAGAGAGAACTGGACATTATGTCCTGCTTGTTAGAAACACTCAAACTCTGCATATGAAGTGTCTCTGCCAAAAAATTAACCTGAATCTGATCAAACCTTTAAATCTACATAGCAATTTACAGGACAAATGAGATAAATGTATGATGTAAAAAAAAATGATGATGATACAATTAGCAAATTTCAGAATGTGAGAAAAACATTAGTATGGCAAAACCAATACAATATTGTAAAAAAGAAAGAAAGAAAGAAAATATTAGAATAAACTACTTCTTCAGCTAATAAGTTGCAAGGAAAAAAAGAGAGAAAAAATAATTTGGGATAAGAAGGGGAGTTTCATATTAAGCATCTTTTTGGGCTTCCCTGGTGGCTCAGAGGTTAAAGCGTCTGCCTGCAATGCGGGAGACCTGGGTTTGATCCTTGGGTCGGGAAGATCCCCTGGAGAAGGAAATGGCAACCCACTCCAGTATTCTTGCCTGGAGAATCCCATGGACAGAGGAGCCTGGTGGGCTATAGTCCACGGGGTCGCAGAGATTCGGACACGACTGAGTGACTTCACTTCACTTCACTTCAACCACAATGCTATAAGATTAGAAATAAATTACAGGACAAAACCTATAAAAAATACACAAACAGGTGGAGACTGAACAGTATGTTAGTACACAAACTGGATCATCAAAGGATTGAAAGAGGAAATAAAAAAATGCCTAGATACAAATAACAATGAAAACACTATAATCCAAAGCCTATGGAAGGCAACGCCAAAAGAATATTCAAACTATCATACAATTGCGTTCATTTCACACGCTAGCAAGACTATGCTCAAAATCCTTCAAGCTAGGCTTCAGCAGTACATGAACCAAGAACTTCCAGATGTACAAGCTGGGTTTCAAAGAAGCAGAGGAACTTGAGATCAAATTGCCAACATTCGTTGGATCATAGACAAAGCAAGGGAACTCCAGAAAAACATCTACTTCTGCTTCACTGACTATGCTAAAGCCTTTGACTGCATGGATCACAACAAATTGTGGAGAATTCTTAAGAGTTGGAAATACCAGACCACCTTACCTGTCTCCTGAGAAACCTATATGCAAGTCAAGAAGTAACGGTTAGATTTAGAACTGGACATGGAATAGCTGACTGGTTCAAAATTGGGAAATGAGTAAGGCAAGGCTATATATTGTCACCCTTCTTATTTAACTTCTAACCAGAGTACATCACGCAAAATGCTGGGCTGGATGAATCACAGACTAGAATCAAGATTGCCAGGAGAATTATCAACAGCCTCAGCTATGCAGATGATACCACTCTAATGGCAGAAAGTGAAGGGGAAATAAAGAGGCTCTTGATGGGTGAATGAAAAAGCTGGCTTGAAACTCAAAATTCAAACAACTAAAATCATGGCATTTGGTCCCATCACTTCATGGCAAACAGAAGGGGAAAAAGTAAAAGCAGTGGCCGATTTTCTTTTCTTGGGCTCCAAAATCACTGCAGATGGCAACTGCAGCCATGTAAGTAAAAGATGCTTGCTCCTTGGAAGGAAAGCTATGACAAGCTTAGACAGCATATTAGAAAACAGAGACATTACTTTTCTGACAAAGGTTCACATAGTCAGTTCAGTTCAGTTCAGTCATTCAGTCATGTCTGACTCTTTGAGACCCCATGAACCACAGTACGCCAGGCCTCCCTGTCCATCACCAACTCCCAGAGTTTACCCAAACTCATGTCCATTGAGTCAGTGATGCCATCCAACTACCTCATCCTCTGCCGTCCCCTTCTCCTCCTGCCCTCAATCTTTCCCAGCATCAGGGTCTTTTCAAATGAGTCAGCTCTTCCTACCAGGTGGCCTAAGTATTGGAGCTTCAGCTTCATCATCAGTCCTTCCAATGAACACCCAGGACTGATCTCCTTTAGGATGGGCTGGTTGGATCTCCTTGCAGTCCAAGGGACTTTTGAGAGTCTTCTCCAACACCACAGTTCAAAAGCATCAATTCTTTGGCGCTCAGCTTTCTTTGTAGTCCAACTCTCATATCCATACATGACTACTTGAAAAACCATAGCCTTGAGTAGATGGACCTTTGTTGACAAAGTAATGTTTCTGCTTTTAATATGCTGTCTAGGTTGGTCATAACTTTCCTTCCAAGGAGTAAGCGTCTTTTAATTTCGTGGCTGCAATCACCATCTGCAATGATTTTGGAGCCCCCCAGAATAAAGTCTGTCACTGTTTCCACTGTTTCCCCATCTATTTCCCATGAAGTGATGGGATCGGATGCCATGATCTTAGTTTTCTGAATGTTGAGCTTTAAGCCAGCTTTTTCACTCTCCTCTTTCACTTTCATCAAGAGGCTCTTGAGTTCTTCACTTTCTGCCATAATAATCTGCATAGCTGAGGTTACAGATATTTCTCCTGGCAATCTTGCTCTCAGCTTGTGCTTCTTCCAGCCCAGCGTTTCTTATGATGTACTCTGCATATAAGTTAAATAAGCAGAGTGACAGTATACAGCCTTGACATACTCCTTTTCCTATTTGGAATCCATCTGTTGTTCCATGTCCAGTTCTAACTGTTGCTTCCTGACCTTCATACAGGTTTATTAAGAAGCAGCTCTCACATAGTCAAAGCTATGGTTTTTCCAGTAGTCATGTATGGATATGAGAGTTGGACCATGAAAAGAAGTTGAGTGCCAAAGAATTGAATGCTTTCAAATTGTGGTGCTGGAGAAGACTCTTGAGAGTCCTTTGGACTGCAAGGAGATCAAACCAGTCAATCCTAAAGGAAAACAACCCTGAATATTCATTGGAAGGATTGATGCTAAAGCTGAAGCTCCAATACTTTGGCCACCTGATTTGAAGAGCTGACTCATTGGAAAAGACCCCGATGCTGAGAAAGGTTAAAGGCAAAAGGAAAAGGGTGTGGCAGAGGATGAAATGTTTAGACTGTGTCACCAACTCAATGGACATGAGTTTGAACAAACTCTGGGAGATGGTGGATGACAGAGTAGTTTGGTATGCTACAGTCTGTGGGGTCCCAAAAGACATGACCTAGTGACTGAACAAGTTACTTTAGATATGCAATTGTGAATGTTTTTGAAAAAAAAAAAAAAGTTGGATTACATAAGAAAATGGTTATAGTAACAATGACTCAAAGCTATATACTGAAGCTATATACAGAAGGATTACCTAAAACAGAAATGTGTAGGGAACAGGTTGTAGGAATAGGTCAAAGTGTTTACAGTGGTTATATTTGACTGTTAGCTTATGGGTAATTAATTTCTCTATACTTGTTTCTATTTTTCAAGTTTTACATAATGAAAACTTTTATAGTCAGAGAAAAATTACAGAAAAAGTCCAAGACATCTTTTTCCAATCAGCCCTTTTCCTTGTCCTCTAATTTCCTAACAAAAATGCCCAGTGCCTGTCTTGTTTCCCAGAAGAATATTTTCATTCCACTTACAGATAAAAGCTCTGCTATTGGAACTTCCATTCATATCAAAGTGTAATTCAACATTAACTGATTGAAAGAAAATCCATACTCTTAATGGAGGAGGAGGGACTGAGTGTTTACTGGGAGAGATATTTTGTTGAGTTCTGCACTGTTTTTTCAGGTTGATGAGTAACTTTCTTCAAGTTAAAGTCATCAGAAAAGAGTAGGGTGGAAATGGTTATGACATGTTCTCTTTAGGAGCAGATAACCCAAATACCAGCTATCTTTCATGATGTGGGTGTAAACAGATTCTACATGGCCATGTGAAAGGAATTCTGAAGGAAAACATGAATGTAAAACAGGACTTCTTACCACCATTTAAAGACATACTTATTATAGCCTCTTGATAACCTTGATGACCAATCAGGGTACCAAGTCAAGAAAGTTCAGTATCAGCTCACTAGTCAAAGGCAGCCTAAATCAGTATCAACCCTACCAAGAACATTCGCATAAGAAAGAATCTGATACGTCTATCATTTATCTTCAGTTCAGTTCAGTTCAGTCACTCAGTCATGTCTGACTCTTTGTGACCCCATGAACTGCAGCACACCAGGCCTCTCTGTCCATCACCAACTGCCAGAGTCTACCCAAACCCATGTCCACTGAGTCAGTGATGCCATCCAACCATCTCATCCTCTGTCGTCCCCTTAAAAGAGTAAGCATCTTTTAATTTCATGGCTGCAGTCACCATCTGAAGTGATTTTGGAGCCCCCCAAAATAAAATCTGCCAGTGTTTCCACTGTTTCCCCATCTACTTGCCATGAAGTGATGGGATCAGACGCCATGCTCTTAGTTTTCTGAATGTTGAGCTTTAAGCCAACTTTTTAACTCTCCTCTTTCACTTTCATCAAGAGGCTCTTTAGTTCTTCACTTTCTGCCGTAAGGGTGGTATCATCTGCATATCTGAGGTTATTGATATTTCTCCCAGCAATCTTGATTCCAGCTTGTGCTTCTTCCACCCCAGTATTTCTCATGACATACTCTGCATATAAGTTAAATAAGCAGGGTGACAATATACAGCCTTGACGTAGTCCTTTTCCTATTTGGAACCAGTCTGTTATTCCATGTCCAGTTCTAACTGTTGCTTCCTGACCTGCATACAGGTTTTTCTAGAGGTAGGTCAGGTGGTCTGATATTCCCATCTCCTTCAGTATTTTCCACAGTTTATTTTGATCCACATAGTCAAAGGCTTTGGTATAGTCAATAAATCAGAAATAGATGTTTTTTTGAAACTCCCTTGCTTTTTTGATGATCCAGCAGATGTTGGCAATTTATCTTACTGATTCTCAAACACAAGTAATTCATTGCTATCTTTCTGCTTTGTATATTCACTCTTCTGTTTATCGTGTTGGGTTGGTTTATTTCTCTTCATTGGTTACTTGTCACAACAAAACTTTAAAGCAATGGACCAAAAGGTGTAGAACAACAGACAAGTTACAACTCATTCAGGTCAAGCATACAGATCTTTTATTAGTCCAACTAATAAAAGGAGTCCTCCTCATCCTTCCTGGCAAGCCCTCTTGGCTTCCCTGTTTTATACTTCCAGTCTTCTCCTTTTGGTTATGTCTGAGTCAAAGTAGGGCTTGTACCCACCACCAATCAATGAAAGGGAATACAAATGGGCATATGCTCAATGCCAACTGACAATTATATGTTGTATAACAGCAGGCTGTGTTGTTTATATCTTCCCATAATTCCATCTGTTATAATTAGATGTAGAATATTCATGAGCCCTTAATAGGCTCCTAACTGCCTAACCGCCTAAGGTTTCTTGGGGAAGCCCCCGTGGTCTTTTGTATCCACTGTGTGCCTAGGACACATGTGCAAGAGTTGAAAAGTCTCTGTAGTTATTTTGTAGCGTATCTGTGGGCTCTGCTGTGTGTGTCTGGGATGAAGTTTAGTGATCAGCTTGCATCCCTTTCAGCCAGGCCTCCCCTTGTTGCTCCTGTCTAACTTCCTACTTAGCAACCCTAATCAATCAACCCTAATCAACTCCCTATTAAGTCCCATTCTTCTTTCTGGACACAGTTATGAAGCTCTCTTTGGCAGACTGCCTTCCCTTAAACCTCATTGTACGTAGTTGGTATGACCTTTTATCATTTTTGTTTCTCCTCAGGCACTCAATCCCATGATGATTGAAGTATTTTGTAGATAGTCACTTGTAGGTTTCCGAACCTTCCTAGATGGATGCTGTATAAAAGATGATAGGTTTGAACAAACTCCATGTCTTGAAGATTTTTAAAGAAAATGACATTTGGTGCTCTTTGAAAGAGACAGTTAATTGGAAATTCTAACTGCCTGTCCTTTAGGTTTTTCTAAGCATGCTTCTGTACTTGGTAGCAGCTGATTGGCTGTTTCCACAGTTAAGTGAACTACTAAACCAGTAAGCTGTGAAAACTCGGCTCCCAATTTGGGTTCTTCTTTGTCAACTTATATGGAAGAAAGCTTGGGAAAATATAAAAAAGAAAAGTGCAACTGGTTGGGCATCCCAGTGAGAGGAAGTTACAATAAGAAATAAAGGCCCTATTATATAGCATGACTTTATAGTGTAATCACTCTTCCATGATAATATAAATACCAGATGGTGAGGGAGGTAGGTTCCTTCTCTGGGACAATTTCCAATATTTATTTGGTGCTGGAGAATAGAAATGCCCAGATATGTGTCCTATATCTGACCATTACATGAAACTTGTAAGCGTTAAATGGGAATAAGTGGAGGTAATTTGACTGTTAAGGATTAGTAGGAGAGTATGATATGATAAGGATAAAGAGGTTGCTTCAATGTATGAAAATATGGATTCAGAGCTAATATTTATCAAGTGCTTATTCTGTGTAAAGTAGCTGTTGGATGTGTTAGTATATTTTCAGTTCTTTTCACAACAACCCTCTGAAGTAGGCCCTATTTGACTGAATAGAAAATGAACCTGAACCTGAAGAAGGTATGTCACTTTCCAGCAGTCAAACATCTTAGTGGAGGAACTAAAGGTCCTCTGACTCTGCTATCTGATTAATCTTTTGTTTAAATCATTACCAGTTTCCTCACCCAACAGTTATTCTTTTTTTTTTTTTTTCCATGATCACACTTTCCTGATATTTAACTCTTGAGCCAGCCTTTAGAGACTCAGGAGAAACCTGAAAACTTCAGGAGAAACCTCTTTTACTTCAAAAAGTCAGCGGCACGTAGGGTCCCAAACAAAGCAGGAAGGTCCCAAAGAGTCCTGTTTAGTTTCAAGATCAAAGTGTTAGCAAAGTTGGTTCCCTTTGAGAGCCACAAGGAAGGAACCGTTCCAGGCCTCTCACCTTGGCTTGTAGATGGCTGCCTTCTCCCTGTGTCTTCACATCATCTTCCCTCTGTATGAGCGTGTGTCCAAAATTTTCCCTTCTTATAAAGACACCAGTCGTGTTGGATTAGTGCCTACCCTAATGATTTCATTTTAGCTTAATTACTTCTGTAAAGACACCCATCATAGAAGGCAATGGAACCCCACTCTAGTACTCTTGCCTGGAAAATCCCATGGATGAAGGAGCCTGGTAGGCTGCAGTCCATGGGATCGCGAAGAGTCGGACACGACTGAGCAACTTCACTTTCACTTTTCATTTTCATGCATTGGAGGAGGAACTGGCAACCCACTCCAGTGTTCTTGCCTGGAGAATCCCAGGGACAGGGGAGCCTTCTGGTCTGCCGTCTATAGGGTCGTATAGAGTCGGACACGACTGAAGTGACTTAGCAGCAAAGACACCCATCTCCAAATATGACCACATTCTAATATATGTGGGGTTTGGGACTTCAGCATATGAATTTGGTGGGTGGGAAACAGTTTGGCCCATAACAGATACTTGCTAACACACATAGTGGTGTGCATTACAGAAGAACACCAAGGCTGGGAGATTCTTCATGGAAACAAGCCTGTGCTTGTCCAGGGAAGATGTTGCCTCATCCTTCAAGGTTGTTTGCTGCAAACACAATGCTGAGAAAGGGGCCTTGCATTCTTGGTACCCAGTAAGGATGTGCAGGGATGCTTAGGAGTCACGTGGGTTGTCTCTTTCAAGAGCATTGCAGTCAGAATCTTAGATCAAGTACAACTATATCATCCCGAGTCTTTATCAAGTCAGGTTGTGTTTTACACAGCTGTAGAATTAATCATGCCTCTCTAACAGTGACATGGATTGCAGAAAAACCTGAGCCACAGCTCTTTAGTTTACAATAATTATAAATATCTTTCTCACCAACTAAGGAGTAAGTGTAGAGTTTAGTCCATTGTTCCCTGCTTTTATCACATAATAAGAAATGTTTTTAATTCAAAAGAGAGATGTTTTCTTTATTATGCTATTGTTTATAGCAAAAGGAACTAAAAAGTGTGTTCAGAGTAAATGAATGGAAACAATTCTTGTTTCTTCTAACAGATGGAATTGCCACATTTATATGTTCTGATTTTACTTTTGAACATGTTTGACTTTTCATCAGGAATAACATATAATAAAGGTAGGTTTCAGACTCTTACTCTCTAAAATAGAGAAAAGCTCCTCAGGAGTTCCCCTTTATATACTTTCCTCACTAACACTAACAGTTTTTTCTTTTAGCACTTCTTCTTTACCTTATCTTCCAGTTTTTCCTGGGTACTATCTATTGTAGAGGTTTCTAATAATATCATTGTGCACATTGGGACTTTTCTTTAGCTATAGTATTTCATTACTTGTAAGTCATACAATATTTAAATTTTAAGGAGCATTTTATATTTACAAAGCTTAAATTATTTGGATAGATCTTTTTGATTTTTCCTCCACGAATGGTTACATGTAAGGTGAATTGTAAACTGAATTATAGGCTAATAATCTGAGAATTTTCTGAAATTAATGCATGGATCAAATTGATGAATTGGATTTTCATGGTGTAAAACTTTATAAAAGGAATAAGACAAATCCACTTCTATTTGTGCATATTGTATAGCTTCTGTAGTTTCCAAAACTGGATCTACCAGAATATAGTAGATGCTCAAAAAATTGTTGACTGAGTGGATGGAGAGACTTCAGGCTCTCTTCTACACATGGATGTGTTGCAGAATTGGATGAGTTGTGGAGTGAACCAGTTCTATTTCCTATATCTACTAGAGAATATATTACACAAATATGGATATAAACTAAGATCACAGAGTCACTGGCAAACTTATGAGACTTCAGAGAAGAACGAGTATATACTTCCAGCTGGGCACAGGATGGAGTCACAGAAAACACTGCAGGAAAGATAGCAATATATATGGGTCCCCCAAATGTCTATGCAGGCATGTGGAAGAGTATCCCACAAAGACAGCACAAGGATAAGTGATCTAAGGATAAGTGATTTTTCAATCCCGTGTTTCAACTTTGTAAAGGTTTTTATTGAAAAAGTGTTAGCAAGCTTTCATCTTTCTGTACATCAGATTTTTTGCATTTTGCAAATTTCATTTGAGATATTTAAATTAAGTAAAAATTCCATGTTCAAATTTCTAGAGTATTACAGATATGATATTAATTATGGGTGATATATTTATGAGATTTCCTACAACAAAATCACATAATAATGTAAACATTTCCTACTACCTATATTCAAAATGCTCTCTCCACAGCATGCACTTTTTAAGGTATGTGACTTCATGTTCCTTGTTCAAATGAACCTTCAGTTTGAAAGGACATATTGAGTCCTGATTTACTTTTTTGAAACTGTCAGCATATTCCTGACAGCCATTTTTCATTTCAAAAAGATCAGAAAATTTAAAACACTTTTTCAAAAATGATATAAAAAATCCCTAACTCATCTTTAAATTAAACAGTCTTTTAAAAAGTATTTTGCCATTGTATACCACCAAAACCCATGCTCATTATAAAAGATGTCTGTAGTCACTCTTCATTTAGCCCTACCTGTGATGGGCTTCAGTACTTTGCTGCATCTGGCTTTAACTTCATTCTGCCAAAGAAAACCAGAGCTGGACAGTATTTAAAGCTGTAATACCACAGTTTATTCAGGGACTGCTGCAATTGAGGAAAAAGTATCTCAGTATAGAACTAGTCTCTATTCCAAACACAGCATAGACAAGTGGCTTAAAACTCACCATTAAAAAAATTAAGATCACGGAATCTGGTCCCATCACTTCATGGCAAATAGAAGGGGAAAATGTGGAAACAGTGACAGACTTTATTTTCCTGGGCTCCAAAATCACTGCTGATGGTGACTGCAGCCATGAAATTAAAAGATGCTTGCTCCTTGGAAGGAAAGCCATGACAAAGCTAGACAACATGTTAAAAAGCAGAAACATCTCTTTGCTGATAAGTTTCTGATTTTTCCAGTATCATGCATGGATAAGAAAGTTGGTCCATAAATAGGAGGCTGAGCGCCTAAGAGTTGATGCTTTTGAAATTAGTTTTCAAAACTAGCTTTAACATTTCAGGGCTGGAGAAAACCCTTGGGGAGTCCCTTGGACTGCAAGGAGATCAAACTAGTCAATCCTAAAGGAAATCAACCCTGAATATTCATTGGAAGAACTGATGCTGAAGCTGAAGCTCCAATACTTTGGCCACCTGACGCACAGAGCCGACTCATTGGAAAAGACCCTGATGTGGGAAAGATTGAGGGAAGGAGGAGAAGCGGGTGACAGAGGATGAGATGATTGGATGGCATCACTGACTCAATAGACATGAGTTTGAGCAATCTCAGGGAGATAGTGAAGGACAGGCAAGTGTGGCGTGCTGCAGTCCAAGGGGTCACAAAGAATTGAACATGACTTAGCATCTGAAAAACAACAGCAATTGTATCTTTAAAATGAAAAAATGGGAGATTAACTTTATCTAGAGTCATGGGAATTTAAAATATACAATTATAATTTTTATTCTTTAAAAAATATTTCCTGTTTAAAAATATGTTTTTTTAATGGAAATTCTTCCTTAATGACCTAAAATATCCATATATGTGTTTGTATTATTTAGGTGACACAGAGGCACGCTTTGCTTGTGATAGTGAAGGGATTCCCCCAAGGGATGAAATGATCAAATTGTATCTTTCCTCTGATGACTTGGTAAGGTCCATTACTAATAGCATGTGTCTTACAATCCCTTGTACTCCTTTTAAGTCCAAATGTGAAACCAGTAGCACTGTACTCTTTTCAAATATCTTCTACCATTTTCAGACCTCAGGAGGTGAAATTAGATATAAATAATTATCCTTTCTATTTCATTTCCCTTGGATCAAGTGAAATATTTCATTTAACCATTGAACACTCTGGGCAGTTTGCTTTCTTTTTTTTTTTAAGATGCCTCCTTCCTCTTTTTAAAAAAAGATTGGCTGTAACGATCTTCATTTTTTATGAATCTAATTTGTTCATTTGAAGTTTGACAGATGTAGCCTGTTAGAGAAAGAACATTACCTCACATGGACTTGGGAAAGAATCTTTTCCTTTCATAACAAGTACCACATTGCAGCTGTCATTTTGGGGAAGGGTTATTTGATTCCTTTGATTCAAATAATGACAAAGTTTAAAAAGCACAGCAAAATAAAATGTTGTTAAGATAGTCATGAAGCAAATGCTAACAAAAATGTTAGTGAAAATTGCACAGATTGTCTAAAAATCCATGATAAATACAACAAAACAAAGAAAAATGCTCCATAAGGACAAATACATTTATCCTAAAGTCTGCTTTGACTTAGTTCCCCATTCCTTCTTGATATGCCAAACATATATTTAATTTTTTATTTACAGCTCTTATGAAGTTCATGACCTTTGAGTCACACATGTCTTTCCTGTTTGTGATTAAATATTATGGGAAATGAAGAAGGAAATGGCAACTCACTCCAGTACTCTTGCCTGGGAAAGCCCATGGACAGAAGAGCCTGGTGGGCTACAGTTCATGGAGTTGAAAAGAGTCAGATATGACTGAGTCTCTGAGTACATATTTTAGAAAAGAAATGGGCTCTAGAGAAAGAGAGACTTACAGAACTGGGGTCAAATTTTGGTTCTACCATACATGGGCTGTGTGGCCTACGGCAGGTTACCTAACCTCTCTAATCTTCAGTTTTGTCATTTGTGAAGGCGAATTATAACCTAGTTTTTGGATAGTTGTAATGTGCTGATTCTAGAAGGGCCTTCCTTCATGGCTCAGCCAGTAACAAATCCGCCTCAATGCAGGAGACCTGAATCGAATCCGTGGGTTGCAAAGATCCTCTGGAGGAGGGCATGGCAACCCACTCCAGTATTCTTGCCTGGAGAATTCCATGGACAGAGGAGCCTGGTGGGCTACAGTCCATGGGGTCAAAAAGAGTCAGATATGACTGAGAGATTAGGCACATCACAGCACAGTTCTAGAAGAGGAATTAGTAGAAATAATAGTTAACAGTTATAAAGTATTAACATGTGTCAGGCATTTTTCTAAGCATTTTCATGTTCATTATAACATTTAATCTTCTTTAAGATAAGTACTATAGGGAAGTACTGAACCTCCCCTCTTAGGTTCTGTGGCTGGGCCCTGTAAAATAAACTGACAAAAGACAGATTGAGCAGGAGATAAATATGAACTTTGGGAATTCCCTGGCAGCCCAGTGGTTAGGACTCAGCACTTTTACTGCCATGGTCTGGGCTGAATCCCTGGTTGGGGAACTAAGATCCTGCAAGCTGCAAGGCACAGCCAAAAATAGAGAAAAGTTTATTTACATGCAATGCACATACGCATAGGAGAACTCAGTGATGAGTAACTCAAAGGGGTGCTTAGAATTTGGAGCTTATATACCATCTTAACAAACAGCAATAAATTGTGGAGAAGTGATAACACCTTTGTATTTGGGGTTATCTCCCGGTTAACCTGGAGAAGGCAATGGCATCCCACTCCAGTACTCTTGCCTGGAAAGTCCCATGGACGGAGGAGCCTTGTGGGCTGTAGTCCATGGGGTCGCGAAGAGTCGGACATGACTGAGCGACTTCCCTTTCACTTTTCACTTTCATGCATTGGAGAAGGAAATGGCAACCCACTCCAGTGTTCTCGCCTGGAGAATCCCAGGGGACCCGGTTAACCCCCTTAGTATACAAATCCCCTTAGGTCAAGGATTTTTGCCTGTTTTGTTCACTTCTGTTTCCCCAGCACCTATGACGCTGCCTGCTTCATGGTAAGGGCTCAGTAAATATCCTTGGAATGAATGTTTCCTCATTTTATAGATAGGGAAACTGAAATTCAGATAGGTAACTTGCCCAAAGTGACCTCTACTAAGAGAACCAAATGAGATGAAGCTCGTCTTATCTGTATTGATTTTCAAGAAAATCCACCATTTATGATCACTACCTTTTCATTTACCTTCTCACAACTGGGAAATATTCAATAAAAATGCAGTGAAATGATTTTGCTTCATACACTTGCTTTTTTTTTTATTTAGACACAAAATAATGATGTTAATAAAATAAAAATTTCTATATGTGATAGCATTAGGCTTTGATTCTATGTTTATTAAATATAATAACTTTATGACCATTTCTATGACAGAAAATATTATTATAGGATGTATTGAAATCTGTTATGACATTAGCATAATAGCTTACTGACTTTTGAAAAGTGTACTTTTCAAAATAGATTTTTTTTAAGTTAAAGACTAGAATTACTAGAGATAGTAATCTTTAGCAGCATCTACTTTTCATAGATTTCTCCTCACTTTTAAATTAATGTAAAACATGTTTCCCTGCATTAAATTGTCACTACTTGCTTTTGTTTTTCTCTTTCCCAAAGAAAATCCAGTGTTTTTTCCAATCTGAAGTTGAGTTTACTACAAAGGAGTTTCTCAGCATATTCACATCAGCAGGACTTGCTCCCAGCCTGGAAATCATAAATAGTACATACACGGGGGTCTTCCACTTTAATTTAACTTTGGTAATTACATTTTATTTTATTCTATGATATATTATTAACAAGAATACTGTTCCTTTTAGCATGTGTTTTTAAAAACAGCTAATCTGGCAATATGGTTTAAATTCAATAATACATTGCTATACTTTTTACTTTAAACAGTCATATTCTTTTAAGAAATTAAGAGAAGAAAAGAAAAAGATTCATATTTTTTATTCACATATTCATTATTTCCACTGCTATTCATTCTTTTCTGTAAGTATAAGTTGCCATTTGGTGTCATATTCCTTCAACAATGAAGAACTTTTAGCATTTCTTACAGAACAGGTGTACTAGTAATTAATTCTCTGGATGTTTTTTGCCTTTGAAAATGTCTTTATTTCATTTTTGGGTAGGGGGAGAGAGGGTAGCAACTTTATTAAGATATAATTTACATGCCATACAATTTGCCTAAAGTGTACAGTTAAATGGTCTTTAGTATATTCACAGAGTGCAACCGTCACTACTGTCTAATATTAGAACACTTTCACCACTTCCAAAAGACAACCCATACCCATTGACAGCCACTCCCCATTACACTTTCTGCTCCCCAGTATTAAGCTACCACTAATGTACTTTCTGTCTCTCTGGATTTGCTTATTTGAACATTTCATGTAACTGAAACTGTATAATATGCAGTATTTTGTGAATGGCTTCCTTCAGTGATCATAATATTTTCAAGGTTCATCATGTGATAGCATATATCAGTACATAATCCTTTTTAATGACATTATATTATGATCTCCTTCATGGATCACAGCCTTGTCATGGCAAAGAGGCTTGCATAACTCAATGAAGCTATTAGCCATGCTCTGCAGGGCCACCCAAGAAAGTTATAGTGAAGAGTTCTGACAAAATGTGGTCCAGTGGAGCAGAAAATGCCAAACCAATCCGTAGTCTTGCCACAAGAACTCCATGAACAGTACGAAAAGGCAAAAAGATATAACCAGAAGATAAGCCCCCTAGGTTGGAAGGTGTCCAATATGCTACTGGGGAAGAGTAGAGGGCAATTATGAATTGCTCCAGAAAGAATGAAATGGATGGGCCAAAGCAGAAATGACACTTGGGGAAAGTGGGGAAAGTAAAGTCTGATGCTGTAAAGAACAATATTGCATAGGAACCTGAAAGTTAGGTCCATTAATCAAGGTAAATTGGATGTGGTCAAGCAGTGAACATTGAGTTCACTGGCAAGATGAGATGGCAAGAGTGAACATCTTAGGAATCCGTGAACTAAAATGGATGGGAATGGGCAAATTTAATTCAGATGACCATTATATTTACTACTGTGTGCAAAAATCCCTTAGAAGAAATGGAGTAACCCTCATAGTCAACAAAAGAATCTGAAATGCAGTAGCTGGGTGCAGTCTCAAAAACGACAGAATGATCTCACTTCATTTCCAAGGCAAACCACTCAACATCACAGTAATTCAAGTCCAGGCCCAACCACTGATGTCAAAGAGGCTGAAGTTGACTGGTCATATAAAGACCCAAAACAATGTCTAGAACTAACACCAAAAAAAAAAAAAAAAAAAAAAGTCCTTTTCATCATAGGGGATTGGAAAGCAAAAGTAGGAAATCAAGAGATACCTGAAACAGCAGGCAAGATTGGCCTTGGAGTACAAAATGAAACAGGGCAAAGACTAAGAGAGTTTAGTCAAGAATATGCACTGGTCATAGCAAACACCCTTTTCCAATAACCCAAGTGATGACTGTACACATGGACATCACCAGATGGTCAGTACTGAAACCAGATTGATTATGTTCTTTGCACCTAAAGATGGAGAAGCTCTAGACAGTCAGCAAAAACAAGACCTGGAGCTAACTGTGGCTTAGATCATAAGCTCATTATTGCCAAATTCAGACTTAAATTGAAGAAAGTAGGGAAAACCACTAAGCTATTCAGGTATGACCTAAATCAAATCCCTAATGATTATATAGTGGAGGTGATGAATGGATTCAAGGGATTAGATCTGATAGAGAGCGTGAAGAACTATGGATGGAGGTTTGTAACATTCTAATGGAGGCAGTGACCAGAATCATCCCCAAAAAAGAAATCTAAGAAGGCAAACTGGTTGTCTGAGGAGGCTTTACAAATATACGAGAAAAGAAGAGAAGTGAAAGGCAATGGAGAAAGGGAAAGATACACCCAACTGGGGCATCCCTGGTGGTTCAGTTGGTAAAGAGACTTCCTGCAATGCAGGAGTCCCAGGTTTGATCCCTGGGTCAGGGAATATCCCCTGGAGAAAGAAATGGCAACCCACTCCACTATTCTTGCTTAGGAAATCCCATGGACAGAGGAGCCTGGCAGGTTGCAGTCTGTGGGGTTGCAAGCGTCAGGCATGACTTAGCAACTAAACCACCACCACGATGATACACAACTGAATGCAGCATTCCAGAGAATAGCAAGGAGAGGTAAGAAGGCCTTCTTAAATGGAAAATGCAAAGAAATAGAGGAAAACAGTAGAATGGGAAAGACTAGAGACTGCTTCAAGAAAATTGGAAGGACTTCTTTGGTGGTCTAGTGGTTAACAATCTGCCTGCCAATGCAGGGGACCCTGGTTTAATCCTTGGCCCAGAAAGATCCCACATGCTGCAGAGCAACTAAGCCCATAACTTTTTAGCCTGTGCTCTAGGCCCCTTGGAGAAGGCAATGGCAACCCACTACAGTATTCTTGCCTGGAGAATCCCAGGGACGGGGGAGCCTGGTGGGCTGCAGTCCATGGGGTCGCTACGAGTCGGATATGACTGAAGCGACTTAGCAGCAGCAGCTATACCCCTAGAGTCGCACCTGATGAAGCCCATGGACCCTAGAGCCCATGCTCCATAAGAAGAGAAGCCACCACAAAGAGAACCTGAGGCACCACATCTAGAGAGGGGGCCCTGCTTGTCAGAACTAGAGAAAGCCTGTGTGCAGCAACAAAGACAGAGCTCAACCAGAAGTTAAAAAATTAAGAAAGGAAAATTTTAAGAAATAAAATGAAAATTGGAGATATCAAGGGGACATTTCACGGAAGGATGGGCATGATAAAGGACAGAAATGGCAAGGACCTAACTGAAGCAGAAGAGATTAAGAAGGATGGCAAGAATACACAAAAGAACTATACAAAAAAAGGTCTTAATGACCCAGATAACCATGATGATGCAGTCACTCACTTAGAGCCAGACGTCTGGGAGTGTGAAGTCAAGTGAACCTTAGGAAGCAAACAAAAGTAGTGGAGATGATGGAGTTCCAGCTGAGCTATTTCAAATCCTAAAAGATGATGCTGTTAAAGTGCTACGCTCAGTATGTCAGTAAACTTGGAAAACTCAGCAGTGGCCACAGGACTGGAAAAGGTCAGTTTTCATTCCAGTCCCAAAGAAGAGCATGCCAAAGAATGTTCAAACTACCACACGGTTGCATTCATTTCACATCCTAGCAAGGTAATGCTCAAAATCCTTCAAGCTAGGCTTCAACAGTATATGAACCAAGAACTTCCAGATGAACAAGCTGGATTCTTTCCATTTATTTAGGTTTTCTTGAATTTCTTTCAACAAAGTTTTGCACTTCTTTTGTTAAATTTATTTCTAATATTTCATTCTTTTTGATGCTGTTGTAAAGAGAATTGCTTTCTTATTCTCATTTCCAGATTGTTTTTTGCAAGTATATAAAAAATACAATTAATTGTTGTATCTGGTATCCTGAAAGCATACTGAACTCACTTATAAATTCTAGCAGGTTTTTAGTGGTCACTCTAATTTTTGAAAGATTATTTTGTAAGATGTAGAATTTCTGAGTGATTTCATTTGCTTTAAGCATTTTGAATATGTCACCTGACATCATTTTTCCTGAATGAGAAGCAAACTGTTAATTTTGTTATTGTCTCCTGTATGTAATGTAGCATTTTCCTGTTAGTGCTTTTAAGATGTTCTCTGTATTTACTCTAATTGAGATTCTCTAGGCTATTTGGATTGTAAGTTTACAAAATTTTAAAAGTTTTCAGCCACTACTTCTCCAAAGAAATGTTCTGCCCCTTTCTCTCTTTTCCTGCCTGGGACTCTAACTGAGCATTTTTTTTTTGACAATAGTAAAAGATGTTTATCAGTTTTCACAATCAACAGCCAGACAAAAAATAAAAGATTATTACAATTGCAAGCCATAATGGGAACATGATTAACTTAACAATATAAAATAATTACATACAATCTGGGGGTTGTCAAGCAGAGTCATGTGGTAAGTGGAAGTGCATACATGCAACATGTTTTCATCCACCCAGCCAGTCTATGTCTTTTGGTTGGTACATTTTACCCATTCACATTTAAGGTAATTATCAATATGTATGATCCTATTACTGTTTCCTTAATTGCTTTGGGTTTATTTTCTGTAGATCTTTTCCTTCTCTTGTATTTCCTGCCTGGAGAAGCTTCTTTAGCATTTGTTGTAAAGCTGGTTTGGTGGTGCTGAATTCTCTTAACTTTTGCTTGTCTGGAAAACTTTTGATTTCTCGATCATATCTAAAGGAGAGTCTTGCTGGGAAGAGTATTTGTGGTTGTAGGTTCTTCCCTTTCATCACTTTAAATATATCATGTCATTCCCCTCTGGCTTGTAGAGTTTCTGTTGAGAAATCAGCTGATAACCTGATGGGAGTTCCCTTGTATATTATTTGTCATTTTTCCCTTGTTGCTTTTAATATTTTATTTCTGTATTTAATTTTTGTCAGCTTGATTACTATGTGTTTCAGTTTGTTCCTCCTTGGGTTTATCATTCCTGGGACTCTCTGTGCTTCCCAGGCTTGGTTGACTATTTCCTTTCCCATATTAGGGAAGTTTTCAGGTATTATCTCTTCAGATATTTTCTCAGGTCCTATCTCTCTCTTCTCCTTCTGGGAGCCTATAATGCAAATGTTGGTGCATTTAGTGTTATCAGAGGTCTCTTAGGCTGTTTTCATTCTTTTTTCTATATTCTGTTCCATGGCAGTGATTTCCACCATTTTGTCCTTCAGGTCATTTATCCATCCTTCTGCCTCAGTTATTCTGCTATGGATTCTTTCTAATGTGTTATTCATTTCTGTTTGTCTGTTTTTTAGTTCTTTTAGGTCTTTGGTAAACATTTCTTGCCTCTTCTTGAACTTTGCCTCCATTCTTTTCCCAAGATCCTGGATCATCTTCACTATCATTATTCTGAATTCATTTTCTGGAAGGTTGCCTATCTCTATTTCATTTAGTTGTTTTTCTGGGATTTTATCTTATCCCTTCATCTGTGACAAAACTTTCTGCTTTTTCATAGTGATTAACTTTCTGTGATATGGTTTTTGTTTCAACTACTGTGAAACTATGCTTCTTTTGCTTCTTCTGTTGGCCCTCTAATGGATGAGGCTAAGAGGCTTGTGTAAGCTTCTTGATGGGAGGGACTGGGAAAAACTGGGTCTTGCTCTGGTGGCCAGGGCCTTGCTCAGTAGTTTTAATCCAATTATCTGCTAATAGGTGGGGTTGCACTCCCTCCCTGGTAGTTGTTTGGCCTGAGGTGACCCAGCCCTGGGGTCTATAGGCTGTATGGTAGGGTTAATGGTGAACTCCAAGAGAGTTTATGCCAAGTGCCGCCGTCCCTATGGTGAGCCCCTGCTGACCTAGGCCCCTACAAGAGGCCCTCCAACACTAGCAAGTAGTTTTGGTTCAGTCTCCTATGGGGTCACTGCTCCTCTCCTCTGGGTGTTGCTGCACCAAAATTTTGTATGTGCCCTCAAAGACTGGAATCTCTGTTTCCCCCAGTCCTCTGGAAGGCCTATAATCAAACCCCACTGGCCCTCAAGGCCAGATTCCTGAGGATTCCCACTCCCTTTGTTGGATTGTCAGGCTTCCCAGCCTTCACAATAGCGGCGTTCAGAACCTTCCCAGTAGTGAGAGAACTTCTTTGGTATTATTGTTCTTCAGTCTGTGGATCACCCACCAGGCATGTATGGGATTTGATTTTATCATGATTGCACACCTCCTACCATCTTGCTGCAGCTTCTTTTTCTTTGGACATGGGGTATATTTTTTGGTGGGTTCCAGTGTCCTCCTGTTGATGGTTATTCAATAGCTAGTTGCAATTTTGGTGCTCTCACAGGAGGAGATGAGGACATGTTCTTCTACTCCGCCGTCTTGAACCAAAAGCTCAATTGGGCACATTTTGGAAAATGTTTTATCAACCCACAGATCTCTATAGCTCCATCTATTTTCCTTTAATCATTTTATCCCTATTTCATACTGAATAATCTCAGTTGTTATATATTTAAGTTCACTTATTCTTTCTTTTGCCATTTCTAACCACACCCTTCCTCCTGCTCCCCCATCCACAGCCTTTGACCCTGCCCAGCCTCTCCCCAACACAGGCCACCAGGAGAGCTCCTGAGACCCTCCCCCATGGCAAAATTCTTCTTGCATGCGACTCATTCCACTGAGAGTAGGGGGGTGTAGGCTAGACTGTGGACTGCCAAATAGAGGCCTGAGGTGGGGGGAGGTCAGTGTACCTCAGTTTCCTCCTCAACAACAACTGAGTTTTTATAGTATCTGAAAATTGACAGGACTTCCCTGGTGGCTCAGATGGTGAAGAATCTGCCTGCAATGCAGGAGACCAGGTTTGATCCCTGGGTTGGCAAGATCCCCTGGAGAAGGGAATGGCTACCCACTCAATACTCTTTCCTGGAAAATCCACTGAGGACCCTGGTGGTCTACAGTCTACAGGGTCGCAAAGTGTCAGATACGACTGAGCAACTAACACACACAGTTAATATTTTATCTGTTACAGTTTTCAACCTCATTATTTCCACTTGGTTTTTTGATTTTATTTTTCATTTCGGTACTAGATTTCCTATCCTTTCCCTCATTAACAAATTTTCCCTAAATCTCTTTGCATATTTGTAATAGCTTCTTTGAAGTCTTTGTCTGTATCTGAACTCATTCTGCATCAGTTTATGGCTTATCTTTTTTTGCCTGAATATTAGTTACATGCTTCTGTTTCTTTTCATATCCTGTTATTTTTGATAGAAAAGTGACATTGACAATAGTAAGCTGTAACAACTCTGAATTCTGCTATGTTCTTATAAGAATTTGCTGTTGTTTTTGTTGGTAGTGATCTAAAATAATTGCCCTGGTGTTGTGGTCCTTTAATGGACCAGAACCTGGTGGTCCGGAGTCAATGATAAGAAAGCAAAAGAAAGAAAGAGACTAGTATTCCCTGGGTTATGCAGAGAACCAATAAAGAACCAATTCATATTTAACCCCTAGGACAGGGCTTGTACCACTCACGGAGGCATAGGGCGTCCTCTTGAAGAGGTCTTGAAAGCCCAGGCAGGAAAGTGAGCTCGGCAGGTTTCTATGCTCCAGAGAATTAGCTAGAGAGAGAGAAAGAGAAAGAAAGACACGGGGACCCGAGTCTCTAGTGAAACAGGTGTATTTTATTAGCAGAAATTCAGGCTTATATATCTTTAGTAAAATGACTACTAGCCATTACAAAGGATGAAATCCCATCAATTGCAACAAAATGGATAGTCATACATACAAGGTTGCTGACGCTGAAAAGAGTCATTGAAGGGAGCCACTGAGAGGAATCCAGGCAGGTACCCTTTCTCATGATCTCAGTCCTAAGAACTGCATGCAGCTCTACTCGTTCCCAGAATAGGAACTGATAAGGAACAGAGAATCCTTGAGAAATAGCACACAAAGGAAGAAAAGTGAAACATACTGGATTCCTTAAAGTTGAACATCCCCTGACACCCTGGCACAAATTGCAAATGGTCTTACCTATGGTTTCAGCAGCTAATATGTCTACTTAGTTCTTTTAGTTTCCACTGCTGATTTTTTTTTTAACATGGTCTTCTGAGGCTCTCCCCTGCACTTGTGTTGCCCAAGAATTTGGAAAGAATTTATATTTAACTCTTGTTGTTGTTCAGTTGCTTAGTCATGTCCTACTCTGTGACCCCATGCACTGCAGCATGCCAAGCTTCACTGTCCTTCACCATCTCCCAGAGTTTGCTCAAACTCATGTCCATTGAGTCAGTGATGCCATCCAACCATTTCATACTCTGTCGCTCCCTTCTCCTCTTGCCCTCAGTCTTTCCCAGCATCTATGTATTTTCCAATGAGTCGGTTCTTCCCATCAGGTGGCCAAAATATTGGAGCTTCAGCTTCAGCACCAGTCCTTCCAATGAATATTCAGGGTTGATTTTCTTTTGGATTGACTGTTTTGATCTCCTTGCTATCCAAGGGACTCTCAAGAGTCTTCTGCAGCATCACAGTTTGAAAGCACCAATTCTTCTGTGCTTAGCCTTCTTTATGGTCAAACTCTCACATTCTTATTTAACTCTTAGATCAGTATTTTGCAGTTTCCTTGCTCCTGGTATTTTCCTCTTAAATTTCTAAATTTTCTGTCAGCAGCAGGCTCTGTCCTCTGACATATAAGCCAGTAATGCTTCAGCTTTATGCTACCTGAGTTTAGCTGTATCATGTTCCATTTTTTGACTATATTCTTACATATAACTTTATATAATGAATACTTTAGTTATTTTTTAGTTATTTTCAATCTTCTAATACTATCAAAAGTAATGATGAAAATATCCTTGAACACATTTCACACATATGTGAATATAATGTAAGCTAAATTCCCAGGAGTGAAATTTCTGGGTAAAGGATATTTGCATTGGATATTTTTGTTTAATTTTGGTTTTTAAATATGAGGTAGACTATGCCAAAATAAGTGTTGCTATCAACATTGTAAGATACTGTTTTCTCACATCTTCTTTATTCAAGTACAGTGATCGGGTTTACTGGTTGATTGATATTCCCAGAGAAAACATTACAAAAAATACAGGTAAGAGTGATCTAAATTAATTATTTTACTCATGGGTGTAGATTGCCAAATTTATCAAATAAAAACCATTTATCATGTTAAAAATTATGCTATCTCATGTTAATGTCTCCTGGAATATTTGGGACACACATTTTACTAAAAGTTATTTAGTGATTCATCTGAAACTCAAATTTAACTGAGCTTCCTGTGTTTTATCTGGCAATTTATTATACATGAATGGTTCTGATATACATAGTTTATATTATTCTTTATTTAAAGTAGACTCATTTTCTAGAACTTAAAATTTATAGTATTGAGAAATTCAGGTACCAATTAATTTTAATGAAATGGAAACATTAATTTAAAAATGTAATATATTATTTTACTGTTGTCTCTATTATTAAGTGCTATGTGGTAGCCTAGTTTATATGCTACTGTAAATACCTAAAGGAAAGGAGGAAAATGAAATTCCAGAAGGTGTGAATATTGAGCTAGTGGACTGGGCTAGTAGATCTTCAGGCATGAGATACAGACCCATAGTTTAAAAATGATAAAGGGTATATTATTCTAATTTGGTAGGTGCAAGAAACAGAAACCATCTTGACCTCACTAAAGGAAAAATACTAAATTTCTTTTTGTTGTGAAACCCAAAGACAAAAATGAAGCCAAACTATAGGAAGGAATTAGAAGTAAAAAATGGAGCGCCATCAAGAACCCAGGGAATATTTTCACCCTGTTTCTCTTTTCTATATTTTCTATATCTCTATATTTATTTTTCCATTTTTCAGATTAGTTTTCTAAAGCTAATTCACTGCTGTCAAATTTTTATTTATATTTCCTAGGGGCCAGCCCAATTCAAAATTCCCAGAAAAGTGTCTTCAACTGCCCTAGAATTGATTGGGCACCCTCTTGTGTGCCAGTCAAATGTAGCAGGTGATGAGGAATTGGGGAATCATACAGGTCAACCGTTCTATGGAAGAAGTTAAAGGATGAACCAAATTATGTGTCCTACAGAGTAAAAGGCAGGGGAGAAGTGACAGTAGGCAGAAAGAATGGAAAAGACTCTATTTGAGGAAACACTGAAAATAAAAGATTGAAAAAGAAGCCCCCATGTTATGACAGCTAACCTAGATTATATCACTATTTTTATCCTTCATTCATCTCAGTTTTTTCAAATTAATCTACTGGAATTTTTTGTGATTTTTGTTTCAAATAATTCATCCTGGAAATTCTACTCCATTAAAAAAGGAGCAAGGGAGTACAGTCTAATGATGGATCGTTCTGGTTGCTTGGCCTAATATTGGCATTAGTTTGACAATTGAAGAAGTGAAGATCACTTGTTATTTTCACTTCTCCTATTTACAAATTTTAATTTCAGAAATACATTGATTTCTAAGATCACCTAGGGAGGAACAAAGGTGATCTGAAAATTTAAGTATTTTAGAAAAGGAGACCAAATAATATCTGCCTATCTTGATGCAACTTCTGGATTGAGTAAATAGAGATATATTTGAGCTCATAATATAATGGGCTTCCCTTGTGGCCCAGCTGGTAAAGAATCCTCCTGCAATGCAGGAGACCTGAGCTCGATCCCTAGGTTGGGAAGATCCCCTGGAGAAGGGAAAGGCTACCACTCCAGTATTCTGGCCTGGAGAATTCGATGGACTGTACAGTCCATGGGGTCTCAAACAGTGGGACATGACTGAGTGACTTTTACTTCATAATGTAATAGAAGAGGATGATCTAATATTAGTAATAGACTAGAAATCAGGAAAGAAAATATTCAGGGGGAAGGAGACCATATTTGCTCATTCACTTTTTCCTCAATCATTTCTCATTTGCTGCCATGCCATGAATTTGAGCATTGAAAGTGAAGGTGATATAGATTCAATGCAATCCCTTTCAAGCTACCAACGGTATTCTTCACAGAGCTAGAACAAATAATTTCACAATTTGTATGGAAATACAAAAAACCTCGAATAGCCAAAGCAATCTTGAGAAAGAAGAATGGAACTGGAGGAATCAACCTGCCTGACTTCAGGCTCTACTACAAAGCCACAGTTATCAAGACAGTATGGTACTGGCACAAAGACAGAAATATAGATCAATGGAACAAAATAGAAAGCCCAGAGATGATAAATCCACGCACCTACGGACACCTTATCTTTGACAAAGGAGGCAAGAATATACAATGGATTAAAGACAATCTCTTTAACAAGTGGTGCTGGGAAAACTGGTCAACCACTTGTAAAAGAATGAAACTAGAACACTTTCTAACACCATACACAAAAATAAACTCAAAATGGATTAAAGATCTAAACGTAAGACCAGAAACTATAAAACTCCTAGAGGAGAACATAGGCAAAATACTCTCTGACATACATCACAGCAGGATCCTCTATGACCCACCTCCCAGAATATTGGAAATAAAAGCAAAAATAAACAAATGGGACCTAATTAAACTTAAAAGCTTCTTCACAACAAAGGAAACTATAAGCAATGTGAAAAGACAGCCTTCAGAATGGGAGAAAATAATAGCAAAGGAAGGAACTGACAAACAACTAATCTCAAAAATATACAAGCAACTCCTACAGCTCAATTCCAGAAAAATAAATGACCCAATCAAAAAATGGGCCAAAGAACTAAATAGACATTTCTCCAAAGAAGACATACAGATGGCTAACAAACACATGAAAAGATGCTCAACATCACTCACTATCAGAGAAATGCAAATCAAAACCACTATGAGGTACCATTTCACGCCAGTCAGAATGGCTGCGATCCAAAAGTCTACAAGCAATAAATGCTGGAGAGGGTGTGGAGAAAGGGATCCCTCTTACACTGTTGGTGGGAATGCAAACTAGTACAGCCACTATGGAGAACAGTGTGGAGATTCCTTAAAAAACTGGAAATAGAACTGCCTTATGATCCAGCAATCCCACTGCTGGGCATACACACTGAGGAAACCAGAAGGGAAAGAGACACGTGTACCCCACTGTTCATCGCAGCACTGTTTATAATAGCCAGGACATGGAAGCAACCTAGATGTCCATCAGCAGATGAATGGATAAGCAAGCTGTGGTACATATACACAATGGAGTATTACTCAGGCATTAAAAAGAATACATTTGAATCAGTTCTAATGAGGTGGATGAAACTGGAGCCTATTATACAGAGTGAAGTAAGCCCGAAAGAAAAACACCAATACAGTATACTAACGCATATATATGGAATTTAGAAAGATGGTAACAATAAGCCTGTATATGAGACAGCAAAAGAGACACTGATGTATAGAACAGTCATTTGGACTCTGTGGAAGAGGGAGAGGGTGGGATGATTTGGGAGAATGGCATTGAAACATGTATAATATCATATATGAAACGAGTTGCCAGTCCAGGTTTGATGCACGATACTGGATGCTTGGGGCTGGTGCACTGGGACGACCCAGAGGGATGGTACAGGGAAGGAGGAGGGAGGAGGGTTCAGGATGGGGAACACGTGTATACCTGTGGCAGATTCATGTTGATATATGGCAAAACCAATACAATATTGTAAAGTTAAAAAATAAAATAAAAAGAAAGAAAGAAAGAAAGTGAAGGTGAAAGTTGCTCAGTCATGCCCGACTCTGCAATCTTATGGACTGTATAGTCCATGGAATTCTTCAGGCCAGAACACTGGAGTGGGCAGCCTTTCCCTTCTCCAGCGGATCATCCCAACCCAGGGATCAAACCCAGGTCTTCCTCATTGCAGGCGGATTCTTTACCAGCTGAGCCACAAGGTGTACATGTAAAATCTTGGAAAGGGTAGTTTATGTAGCATCAGTAACAAAGATAGAAAAATAATCTTCTTGGTAGTAGTAGAACCAGCACGGAGCATTTACTAAATTCTTATATTTACAGCGTGACTCTAAACACCTTATCTATCTTAATTCATTTATTACTCAGTAGGTGTTATGTAGGCTTCCCAGGTGGCACTAGTGGTAAAGAACCTGCCTGCTACATGGGATTGATCCCTGGGTCAGGAAGATCCCCTGGAGGAGGAAAGGCAATCCACTTCAGTATTCTTGCCTAGAGAATCCCATGGACAGAGAGGAGCCTGGCAGGCTACAGTCCATTGGGTTGCAAAGAGTTGGACATGACTGAAGTGACTTAGAAGGCAGGCATGTGTTAGGTACTGTTATTAGCTCCATTTTTGAATGATTTAACAGGCCTATGGATCTATATGGTGATTTGGTGATAACTGGAAAATGGGGAAGACAGTAAAAAGTAAAAAGAGTCTCTCCATTTATACTTCACAATTTGTTCCTTTTTTTCACCTTGAAATAAGGTATACTTTGCATTCAGTAAAATACACCCTTTTAAGTGCCTAGCTCTATAAGTTGTCACAATTGGGTAATCACGAATCAAGATTTAGAACTGTTCCATCATCCAATAAGATTATCCCACCAGTAGTCAACTCTTGTCTCTTGGGCCCTGGGAACCACAGATCTGTTCTCTGTTCCTATTGTTTTGTTTATTCCAGGGCATATAAATGGAATAATCGAATATGTAGCCTTTTGAGCTGGGCTACTTTCACTTAGCATAATTCATTTGAGGTTTATCTGTTATAGTTTCTTTCATTTTCTTACTGGCTATTATTCCACTGTATAGATGTGCCTTAGTTTATTTTTTTTGCAGGGCATTTGGAGTTTGTTTTAGTTTTTGGCAATTATGAATAAAGCTACTATAGGCATTCTCATATAGATTCTTGTGTGAATACAAATTTTTGTTGCATTTGGCTATTACCAGATAGTAGGATTACTGTGTTATATGATAAGTGTGAGTTTAACTTTATAAGAAATTATCAAACTATTTGCAAAGTAGTTATATTATTTTTTACTTTCATCACCTGGTTATCCGGAGCCATGCCAGCACTTAGTATATGTACGTGTATTTGAACACATGTATACATATGTGTGCATGCATGCTCAGTCACTTCAGTTGTGTCTGACTCTTTGCAACACCATAGATTGTAGCCTACCAGGCTCCTCTGTCCATGGGATTTTCCTGGCAAGAATACTGAGTGGGTTGCCATGCTCTCCTCCAGGGGATCTTCCCCACCCAGGGATCTAACTCGAGTCTCCTGCGTCTCCTGCATTGCCGGCAGATTCTTTACCACTGAGTCACCAGGGAAACCCATAGATATGTGCATATTTATATAGTATGTATATATATTTACATACATTTTTAATATGTATCAATACATATGTACTTTGCTTTAGCCATTCTAATAGGTGTATCAGTTCAGTTCAGTTGCTCAGTCGTGTCCGACTCTTTGCAGACATAGGTGTATAGTGATATTCAATTATATTTTTAATTTGCATGTGCCAAATAACTAATGAATTGAACATATTTTGGGGGGCTTATTTGCCATTTGATGAGTTAACTATTCAATTTTTTTCAAGTTCTTTATATGTTCTGATATAACTCTTTTATCAGATATACAGTTTATAGATATTTTCTCTCAGGCTTATATTTTTAATCTCTTAAGAATGTTCTTTGTAGATCAGAGATTTAATTTTGATGAAGTCTAATTTATCAGGTTTTTTTTCCTATGGATTTTAGTTTTGGCATCATAGCTAAGAAATCTTTGCCTGCCCCACATAAAAGCTCTAGAAGTTTATGGTTCTAGGCTTTGTATTTAGGCCTATGAATGAATTTAAGTTAATTTTTGCACATTATATGGACTGAGGTAAATATGGGGGAAATATGGATATCCATTAATTCCCATATCTTTGTCATTAAAAGGTATTTTGTTTCCACTGAGTTGCTATTATTGAACTCTCTATCCTTTACCAATACCACACTTGATTACTTTAGCTTTATAAATAATAAGCTTATGAAAATGAAAGTGAAGTCACTCAGTCATGTCCGATTCTTTGTGACCCCATGGACTGTAGCCTACCATGCTCCTCTGTCCATGGGATTTTCCAGGCAAGATTACTGGAGTGGGTTGCCATTTCCTTCTCCAGAGGATCTTCCTGACCCAGGGATCAAACCCAAGTCTACCCATATTGTAGGCAGACACTTTACTGTCTGAGCTACCAGGGAACTAATAATAAGCTTATAGTGAGTAATATTATCCCCTCAATGTTTTTCAATCTTTTTCTTTTGTTCCTTTAGTTTTTTTATTGCTCCATTGTAAATTTTACCATCAACTTGTTTAGTTCTGCAAACAATTCTGCAAAAAAAATTTTTTTAATCAGAATTTCATTGAATCTATAGATTTGTTAGGGAGAACTGACATCTTAACACTATTCAATCTTCCAATCCATGGACTTAGTATATCTCTCCATTTATTTACATCTCCACTGATTTATTTCATCAGGGTTTTGTGGTTTTCAGTATAGAAATAGTGCCTATGCTTTTTAAAATTTTGTATCTAAGTATTTCATGGGTTTGGTATTACTTTAAATGGTTATTTTTAATATCTTAGTTTCCAATTGTTATTTGTTGGATTGTTGAAAAAGCAAGAGAGTTCCAGATAAACATTTATTTCTGCTTTATTGACTATGCCAAAGCCTTTGAACTATGTGGATCACAACAAAATGTGGAAAATTCTGAAAGAGATGGGAATACCAGACCACCTGACCTGCCTCTTGAGAAATCTGTATGCAGGTCAGGAAGCAACAGTTAGAACTGGACAAGGAACAACAGACTGGTTCCAAATAGGAAAAGGAGTACGTCAAGGCTGTACATTATCACCCTGCTTATTTAACTTATATGCAGAATACTTCATGAGAAACACTGGGCTGGCTGAAGCACAAGCTGGAATCAAGAATCCTGGGAGAAATATCAATAACCTCAGATATGCAGATGACATCACCCTTATGGCAGAAAGTGAAGAGGAGCTAAAAAGCCTCTTGATGAAAGTGAAAGAGGAGAGTGAAAAAGTTGGCTTAAAGCTCAACATTCAGAAAACTAAGATCATGGCATCCAGTCCCATCACTTCATGGGAAATAGATGGCGAAACAATGGAAACAGTGACTGACTTTATTCTGGGGGGTTCCAAAATCACTGCAGATGGTGACTGCAGCCATGAAATTAAAAGATGCTTGTTCCTTGAAAGAAAAGTTATAACCAACTGAGACAGCATATTAAAAAGCAGAGACATTACTTTGCCAACAAAGATCCATCTAGTCACAGCTATGGTTTTTCCAGTGGTCATGTATGGATGTGAGAGTTGGACTGTGAAGAAAGCTGAGCACCGAAGAATTAATGCTTTTGAACTTTGGTGTTGGAGAAGACCTTGAGAGTCCCTTGGATTGCAAGGAGATCAACCAGTCCATCCCAAAGGAAATCAGTCCTGAATATTCATTGGAAGGACTTATGCTAAAGCTGAAACTCCAATACTTTGGTCACCTGATTTGAAGAACTGACTCATTTGAAAAGACCCTGATACTGGGAAAGATTGAGGGTGGGAGGAGAAGGGGACAACAGAGGATGAAATGGTTGGGTGGCATCACCAACTCAATGGACATGAGTTTGAGTAAACCCTGGGAGTTGGTGATGGACAGGGAAGCCTGTCATGCTGCAGTCCATGGGGTTGCAAAGAGTTGGACAGGACTGAGCAACTGAACTGATTGATAATATATAAATATACAAATGATTTTTGTAATGTGACCTTATATTTTGCAACCTTGCTCAATTTACTTATTAATTCAAGTAGCCTTTTGTATGGGGCTTCCCAGGCAGTGCTAGTGGTAAAGAGCCCACCTGCCAATGCAGGAGACAAAAGACACTGGTTCGATCCCTGAATCGGGAAGATCCTCTGGAGGAGGGCACGGGAACCCACTCCAGTATTCTTGCCTGGAGAATCCCATGGACAGAGGATCCTGATGGTCCACAGTGTTGCAAAAATCAGACACAACTAATGTGACTTAACACACATGCACAGCCTTTTATACTCTTTGGGATTTTCTACATGGATAATCATCCATCTAGAAATAGAGATAAGTTCATTTCTTCCATTCTAATATGTATTCATTTTTTAATTTACATATTTATTTTCTTATGTACTTCTTTATTTTTGCCTTATTGTATTGATGGGAACTCCAGTACAATGCTAAGTAGGAATGATGAGAGAGCATATCACTGCCTTGTTTCCAACTTCGGGAGAGAATATTCAACCTTTCCTCATTAGTTAAGGTGTTGTTATATGTAAGTATTTTGTAGATGCCCTTTATTAGGCTAAGGAAGTTCCCTTCTATTTCTAATTTGCTGAGTTCATGAATTGGTGTTGAATTTTGTTAAATGCTCTTTCTGAATCTATTGAGATGATTATAAGGAGTTTTTTCTTTCATCTCTTGATATGGAGGATTCCATTGATTTATGTTGAATTCTGAACCAGCCTTGCAATACTAAGATAAACAACTCTTAGTTATGATGCATTATCCTTTTTGTGTATTGCTGGACTCATTTGGCTAGCGGGTTCTTAGAATTATCAATCTGGCGTTTTATTTTCTTGTAATGTTTTTATTTCGTTTTGGTATCTGGTAATGCTTCCCTGGTGGCTCAGAGGTTAAAGCGTCTGCCTGGAATGCAGGAGACCCAGGTTCAGTCCCTGGGTTGGGAAGATTCCCTGGAGAAGGAAATGGCAACCCACTCCAGTACTCTTGCCTGGAGAATCCCATGGAGGGAGGAGCCTGGTAGGCTACAGTCCCTGAGGTCGCAGAGTCGGACACAACTGAGCGACTTCACGACACGACGACACGAATGCTTTTTCACATGAATTGCTCAGCTGTTTAGGATGCTGGGGCTGATGAACATTGGTGCTTAAAGTGCTTAAAGTGCTCAGCTTTAAGTTGAAAACCAAGGGTGCGCAGAACTTTGGGAGGAGTCAAGGAAGCCCAGCACAGGTGATACCAGCCTTGAGTTCTTACTGAGCTTTAGGAACTTTAGAATCTTAATCGCCTTGGAAAACCTTACATGAGTCCCACAGGATCCTGTTGGCTCTTGAGCCCCAGATATGGAACCCAGAACACATGGGCTCAGACACCAAATCTCCAATCCTCTGTTCCCGATGACTTCAAGAATGTCTTTGACCAGCCCAAGCTCTTGGTGGGTAGGAAAATGTTCGCCAAGGTGCACGTGGTTTCCCAGCCACGTCACTTCTTTCTTTTCAAAGGAATTTTCACTTGGATTTCTGAGTTGAAATGTTGTCTACTAAGGAGATTCAGGAGGGCTTGTGAAAGGGACTGATAATATTGCATTCCTCTAGACAAAAGAACTTATCTAGATCATTTTTATCATATTGGAATCTGTCTTCTAGGAAGCTTTTACTAGAAACTTGTTTCCATTTCTTGATTTTCTTTTTAATAATAATCTTTTGGTCTGAATCACAGAGTTTAAAAAAAAAAACACATTTTTATCCAGAAACCTGTGCAGAAAGATGGGCTTCTAAGTTTTATGTTAGCCTCTCTGTTGGACAGTGTTTATGAGTAAGGAGTAATTTTATTGTTTCTGGGTCTGACAGCAGTTCTGGGACCAGCAAGGAGCTCTTTGTCCATATTACTCCCTGGTAGGATTTGGCTCTGCTTGCCAGGTGGGGTCATCTCCAGGACTTTAAGGGTGAAATATTACTGATTCCCACAGAAGACATTTGGCAGATGCTGACAGGGATGTTAGAAATTTTACCTTGCCTTGAAACATTCTGTTAAATAAAGGAGTTTTGCTGCTGCTGCTGCTAAGTCACTTCAGTCGTGTCCTACTCTGTGACCCCATAGACAGCAGCCCACCAGGCTCCCCCGTCCCTGGGATTCTCCAGGCAAGAACACTGGAGTGGGTTGCCATTTCCTTCTCCAATGCATGAAAGCGAAAAGTGCAAGTGAAGTCGCTCAGTCGTGTCCGACCCTCAGCGACCCCATGGATTGCAGCCACCAGGCTCCTCCGTCCATGGGATTTTCCAGGCAGGAGTACTGGAGTGGGGTGCAGTTTTGGGGGTCATTAATTGTACAATTGCTAGAATTAAAATGATTTATGTGGTGATATTGGGACTGAGTTCTTGGTTTTGGGGTCTGCTTTTCAAGTGGGTGAGTTCAAGTGGAAAAACAATGAGCTTCATTCTAGGAAATACAGCACAGAAGCTTCTTTGAAAGGGAGTTCTGGTTTAATTGCCAAAATGAAACACAGGAGGGCGCTGCCAGAATCTCACAGGTGTTTGATTTGCTTGTTGTGATTTTTGAAATCCTGACTGGTAAGTATCTGGTCAGAAAGTAAATTTGCAGGCTTTTAAGGGAGATATATAAATAAATATGAGTTGAGCAGAGTTCCCCCCTATATTATGTAAGAATTTTTATATGAAAGTGAAAGTCACTCAGTTGTGTCTGACTCTTGGTGACCCCATAGACTATAGCCTGCCAGGCTCCTCTGTCTACGGAATTCTCCAGGCAAGAATACTGGAGTTGGTTGCTGTTCCCTTCTCCAGGGGACCTTCCCAGCCCAGAGACCAAACCCAGATCTCTCCCATTGCTGGCAGATTCTTTACCATCTGAGCTACTAGGGAAGCCCATTAAATGTTTGGGATTCACCACCAGTGGAGATTTCTGGGTGTGGAGTTTTCTTTGTGTGAAGATTTTAACTACAAATTCAATTTCCTTAATAGATATGGAAGTACTCAAAGTTTCTATTTATTCTGAAGTGAGTTTTAGCAGTTTGTATCTTTTAAGAAACTTCATTTCATCTAAGTTGTTGAATTTATAACATAAAAGTTTTTGTGGTGTTCTTTCATTAACCATAAAGAGTCTGTAGTGATGTGCCATATTTCATCTCTAATATGAGTAATTTGCATCTGTATTTCCTTCTTGATTAGTCTGGTAGAAATTCATCAATTTTATTGATCCTTTCAAAGAAGCATCTTTAGATTTCATTGATTATGGCTATTGTTTTTCTATTCATTTCATTGATTTTACTCTTTATATCATGCTTCTACTTCCTTTACATTTTATTTGCTGCTTTTTTTCCATAATTTCTTAAGTTGGGAACCTTTAGATCAGGGGTTGACAAACTACAGTTTCCAGGCCAAATCCGGTCTGCTGCCTGCTTTGTAAATTAGCTTTATTGGAACACAGCCATGCTCATTTATTTATGTTTTCTATAGCTGCTTGTGTGCTACCATGGCAGAGTTGAAGTGTTGAGACAGAGACCACATGGCCCACGAAGACCTAAATATTTACTCTTTGACACTTTATAAGGCTGTTACTACTGCTTCAGATAACAGATTTGAGATCTTTCTTTTTTAATATAAATATTTTACCACTATATATTTCTCTTCAGCACTGCTTTATCTGCATCTCATAAATTTTTGTATGTTGTGTTTTCATTTTCTTTCAATTCAAATTATTTTTTAATTCCCCATGTCACTTTCTCTTTGACATGTGTTATTTAGAATTCTGTTGTACAATGTCCATATATCTGGGAATGTTCCAAATATCTTTCTGTTACTGATTCTTCTAGATTGACTCTATTATGTTCTGAGAATATATTTTGCATGATCATTTGGTGAATCTTCCCTGTGCACTTGGAAAAAAAAAGTACTATTAAAAAGTTCTTTTTTAATAGAGTGTTCTATTAAAGTCGATTGGATCAGTTGGTTGATAGTGTTATTCAGCTTTTCTATATCCTCACTGATTTTGTCAGTTACTTAAAGAGGAGTGTTGAAGGGACCAGCTATAGTTGTGTGGATTTATTTCTCCTTTCAATTTTATTAGCCTTTTTTTGCCCAACCAGAGATTGAACTCTACTGGTTCCCTCAGCAGCGAAACAGTCCTATCCACTGGACAACCAGGAAACTTCTGATATGCTAAGTATTTTAATTAACCATGGTCTGCTTTCAAAAAGTATTACACAATTTCACTTGAAGTATCACAATTTGCTTCTTACCAAGTTACAACAGCTCTCAAGAAAAATTATGCTCTAAAATATTTTTCTCTGGGTTCATTACTCTGTTGATAAGATCACGTCATAATTCTTCTGTCCTTATTTTATCATCAAAATGTTTATAGTAAAACATATATAAGTTCAATCAAAATGATAGGGAAATAAAAGGTAATTGTTGTTAGTAATGTTCATATGGGTCTTTCCTGGTGGCTCAGATGGTAAAGAATCTGCCTGTCAGGCAGGAGATCCAGGTTCGAATAGTCTTAAATTTCACCAACATGATGTACAAAAAAAACTAATTGCTTGCCTTTTGTTTTCAGATATTGCAGCTGTAGAAGAATGGTTAGTAAGAATCACTTTACAATATGGATTAAATATTTATACCACTGAAGGAACACTACTGGATACTGTTCGAGGTAAATGCCAGGAGGTAAAAGTAAAGCAAAAGTTGTATTATTCTTTCAACAAATTTTGTAAACTATGATATGCTGTACTCTGCTAAGTGCTAGAGATAGTTAAGAAATAATCATGACTCTTCAAGGGCTCACAATCTGATGAGGCAAAGATTTAAATATACATGGGTAATTTTTAATAAAGGTCTGCCAAGTGTGGTTGCCATCCCCTCCTCCAGGGGATCTTCCCAACCCAGGCATCAAACCCACATCTCCCGCATTGCAGGCAGATTCTTTACCATCTAAGCCAACAAAGAACCCCAAGAATACTGGAATGGGTAATTTATCTCCTCTCCAGGGGATCTTCCCAACCCAGGAATCACTGGGGTCTCATGCATTGCAGGCAGATTCTTTACCATCTGAGCTACCAGGGAAGCCAATCCCAAAGAAGGTCAATGCCAAAGAATGTTCAAACTACCACACAATTGTATTCATTTCACATGCTAGCAAAGTAATGCTCAAAATCCTTCAAGCTAGGCTTCAATAGTATGTGAACTGAGAAGTTCCAGATGTACAAGCTGGATTTAGAAAAGGCAGAGGAACCAGAGATCAAATTGCCAACATCTATTGGATCATAGAAAAAGCTAGAGAATTCCAGAAAAACATCTACTTCTGCTTCATTGACTCTGCTAAAGCCTTTGGCTGTGTAGATTGTGACAAAGTGTGGAAAATTCAAGAGATGGGAATACCAGACCACCTTTACCTGCCTCCTGAAAAATCAGTATGCAGGTCAAGAAGCAACAGTTAGAACCAGACATGGAACAGACTGGGTCCAAATTGGGAAAACAGTGTGTCGAGGCTGTATATTGTCACCCAGCTTATTTAACTTACATGCAGAGTGCATCATGAGAAATGCTAAGCTGGATGAATCACAGACTAGAATCAAGATTTCCAGGAGAAATATCGATAACCTCAGATACACAGATGACACCACCCTTAGGGCAGAAAGCAAAGAGGAATTAAAGAGCTTCTTGATGAAGGTGGAAGAGGAGAGTGAAAAAGCTGGCTTAAAACTCAATGTTCATGGAGAAAAGGGAACCCTCTTCCACTGTTGGTGGGAATGCAAACTAGTACAGCCACTATGGAGAACAGTGTGGAGATTCCTTAAAAAACTGGAAATAGACATGCCTTATGATCCAGCAATCCCACTGCTGGGCATACACACTGAGAAAACCAGAAGGGAAAGAGACACGTGTACCCCAATGTTCATCGCAGCACTGTTTATAATAGCCAGGACATGGAAGCAACCTAGATGTCCATCAGCAGATGAATGGATAAGAAAACTGTGGTACATATACACAATGGAGTATTATTCAGCCATTAAAAAGAATACATTTGAATCAGTTCTAATGAGGTGGATGAAACTGGAGCCTATTATACAGAGTGAAGTAAGCCAGAAAGAAAAACACCAATACAGTATACTAATGCATATATATGGAATTTAGAAAGATGGTAACAATAACCCTGTGTACGAGACAGCAAAAGAGACACTGATGTATAGAACAGTCTTATGGACTCTGTGGGAGAGGGAGAGGGTGGGAAGATTTGGGAGAATGGCATTGAAACATGTAAAATATCATGTATGAAAAGAGTTGCCAGTCCAGGTTCGATGCACGATACTGGATGCTTGGGGCTGGTGCACTGGGACGACCCAGAGGGATGGAATGGGGAGGGAGGAGGGAGGAGGGTTCAGGATGGGAAACACATGTATACCTGTGGCGGATTCATTTTGATATTTGGCAAATCTAATACAGTTATGTAAAGTTTAAAAATAAAATAAAATTAAAAAAAAAAAAAAACTCAATGTTCAAAAAATGAAGATCATGGCATCTGGTCCCATCGCTTCATGGCAAATAGATGGGGAAAGAGTGGAAACAGTGGCTGACTTTATTTTGGGGGGCTCCAAAATCACTGCAGATGGTTACTGCAGCCATGAAATTAAAAGACGCTTGCTCCTTGGAAGAAAAGCAATGACAAACCTAGACAGTGTCATTAAAAGGCAGAGACGTTACTTTTCCAACAAAGGTCCATCTAGTCAAAGCTATGGTTTTTCCAGTAGTCACTTATGGATGTGAGATCTGGACAATAAGAAAGGTTGAGCACTGAAGAATTGATGCCTTCAAACTGTGGTGCTAGAGAAGACTCTTGAGAGTCCCTTGGACAGGAAGGAGATCAAATCAGTCAATCCTAAAGGAAATCAACCCTGAGTATTCATTGGAAGGACTGATGCTGAAGCTGAAGCTCCAATACTTTGGCCACCTGATGTGAAGGGCTGACTCATTGGAAAAGACCCTAATGCTGGGGAAGATTGAAGGCAGGAGGAGAAGGGGACAACAGAGGATGAGATGGTTGGATGGCATCACCAACTCAATGGACATGAGTTTGAGCAAGCTCTGGGAGTAGGTGATGGACAGAGAAGCCATCACCTAATCACTACAGAAGTGCACTGCAGTCCATGGGGTCGCAAAAAGTTGGACCCAATTGAGCAACTGAACAACAACAAAAGAGTGGTATAGAAATATGGAATTATATTTTTTCTATAGCCATATTGGAGGTCATCATAAACAATGGCTTTATAAAGTCAGTTTTTGCATCTTTTGTAGAGATATTATAGAAGGTAGTATTTATTGCATCACACTCTATGAGAACCATCAAGCAAAAAGTTTTGTTCAGTGTTAGTAAGAACATTTGTATTTTTTCATTAAAAAATTGCTTGTTTTAAGTTTATGAACGCTGAGGAATATAACTGATTAGGGTTTTCTTTTTCACTTGTCTGATTGATTGCCCAATTTTTTGGATCACCTATAGTGCATTTTAGTAATGTATGGGTGTGAGAGTTGGACTATAAAGAAAGTTGAGCACTGAAGAATTGATGCTTTTAAATTGTGGTATTGGAGAAGACTCTTGAGTCCCTTGGACTGCAAGGAGATCCAACCAGTCAATCCTAAAGGAAATCAGTCCTGAATATTCATTGGAAGGAGTGAAGCTGAAGCTGGAACTCCAATACTTTGGCCATCTGATGCAAAGAACTGACTCATTGGAAAAGACCCTGATGCTAGGAAAGATTGAAGTCAGGAGGAGAAGGGGACATCAGAGGATGAGATGGTTGGATGGCATCACCAAGTCAATGGACATGAGTTTGAGTAGGCTCCAGGAGTTGGTGATGGACATGGAGGCCTGGCGTGCTGCTGTCCATGGGGTCGCAAAGAGTCAGACGTGACTGAGCAAATGAACTGAACTGATAGTGCTATTGCTGTTCAGTCACTAAGTCGTGTCTGACTCTTTGTGACTCTGTTGCATATAGGAAAAAACCTCAGTCCTGGATTTTGTATTTATCCTCATTTTCCTCACCTTCCCTTTTCATGTTTATTCGTTTGCTCCCACTTTGATACAATGCTATGTGGAATGCAGAGTGAGAGTGAAAGTGTTAGTTGCTCAATTGTGTCTGACTCTTTGTGACCCTGTGGACTGTAGCCCACCAGGCTCCTTTGTCCATGGAATTCTCCAGGCAAGAATACTGGAGTGGGTTGCTAGTGGATTGAACCCAGGTCTCCTGCATTGTAGGCAGATTCTTTACGCTCTGAGCCACCAGGGAAGCCCAGAGTAAAAATAAATAATTTCATCTTATGGAAAGAGTCACCTGGGTAGCTTTAAGAAAAGTAATGATGATTCAGGGCCAAAATAAAGCAGGAAAACCCTGAGCCCACCTCCTCCCATAGGCACACCAAAATTACAACTATTTACAGAGTAACTGTCTATGGAGTGAACAGAAGATTAGCAGAAAAGATTTCCCACAAGTAAACATTTAAAGAAGGAACCACAAGATGAGTAGGAGGGGGGATAGAGTCACTGTAGAGCCAAAACCAATACCTCCATGTAGGCAACCCACAAATGGGAGGATAATCACAATTGCAGAGGTCTTCCCTAAGGAGCAAGGGGTCCAAACCCCACATCGGGCTCCCTAGACTGATGTACAGGGAAGACAAGCTCCCAGAACATCTAGCTTTGAAGCCCAGTGCAGCTTGTGTGTGGGAGAGCCAGAGAACTGTAGGAAACAGAGACTCTGCTCTTAAAGAACACACACCAAATCTCACATGCTCCTAGTCCCAGTGCAGAGGCAGTAATTGGAAAAGAACCTCAGTCAGACCTACTTAAGATATCATCAAACTTAATAGATTATCAACTTTAAATAATCATGTATAAGCAAAGTGGTAATAAATACACACTGCTGCTGCTGCAAAGTCACTTCAGTCATGTCTGACTCTGTGCGACCCCATAGACGGCAGCCCACTAGGCTCCTCTGTCCCTGGGATTCTCCAGGCAAGAATACTGGAGTGGGTTACCATTTCCTTCTCCAATGCATGAAAATGAAAAGTGAAAGTGAAGTCGCTCAGTCATGCCCGACTCTTAGCGACCCCATGGACTGCAGCCTACCAGGCTCCTCCGTCCATGGGATTTTCCAGGCAAAAGTACTGGAGTGGGTTGCCATTGCCTTCTCCTAATAAATACATACCTATCAATAATTTTACTCTAAATGGACTAAATACTCCAACCAAAAGACAGTGGCTGAATGGATTAAAAAAAAAAAAAAAAAGAATTAACATTGCTAAAATGACCATACCACCCAAAGCAATTTACAGATTCAATGCAATCACTGTCAAAATACCAATGGCATTCTTCACAGAACTAGAACAAATCATTAAGAAATTTGTAGGGAAACACAGAAGACCCTAAATAGCCAAAACAATCTTGAGAAAGAAGAGCAAAGCTAAAGGTATAATGCTCCTTGATTTTAAATTGTACTACAAAGCTATAGTAACTAAAACTCTGGTACTGGCACAAAAATCAGACACACAGATCAGTGGAATGGAAGAGAGCCCAAAAATGAACCCACACTTACATGATTAATGAATCTATGACAAAGGAGGCAAGAAGTACAGTGCAGGGAAAGAAAACTTCTTCAGTAATTAGTTTTGGGAAAACTGGAAAGCTACAGGCAGAAGAATCAAACTGGACTACTTTCTCACACCATATTCAAAAGTAATTCAAAAATGGACTAAAGACTTAAATGTGAGACCTGAAACTATCAAACTCCTAGAGGAAAATGGAGGCAGTACACTCTTGGGTAACAGCTTACAGCAATATTTATTTTGATCTTTCTCTTCACACAAAGGAAACAAACAACAAATGGGACTTCATCAAACTAAAAGGCTTTTGCAGGGTTAAGGAAATTATCAACAAAACAGAAAGGCCACCTACTGAGTGGGAGAGGATATATGCAAACAATATATTAGATAAGAGGCTAACATCCAAAATATACAAAGAACCCATATAAAAACAACTTTATTTTTTAAATGGGCAGAAGAACTAAATAGACATTTTTCCATTGAAGACATGCAGATGGCTGACAGGCACTTGAAAAGATGCTCTGCATCACTAATCATCAGGGAAATGCAAATCAAAAGCACAGTGAGCGACTACCTCACCTGTCAGAATGACTGTCATCAAAAAGTCAACAAATAACAAGTGTTGGTGAGGATATAGAGAAAAGTACTCTTGTGCACTGTCAGTGGGAATGTAAATTGATGCAGCCACTGTGGAAAATTAAAAGTTCTTAAAGTTTCCAGTTACAGAAAGGAGATTCATCTGTTTGAGGAACTGAGAGGAAGTCAGTGTCGTGGGAGCACAGTAAATGACAGAGTGTTGTGTAATGAGTTTAGACAGATGGGCAGAGGTCACAGTAAAGTGTGGATTTTATTCTAATCATAATGAAAAGCCATTGAAGTGTTTTAAGCAGGAGAATTATACTGATTTATTCTTTTTAAAAATATCACTTTGGCTGCCATGTAGAGAACTGACTCGAGGGCAGATGACAAGAATGGAATGAAGGAAATTGGTGGGCAGTTGTTGCCACTTTCCACCCAGGAGATGGTCTGGAGTACTTGGGATGAGCAGTGGAGACAGTGAGAAGTCACAGTGTTCAGGATACAGTTTGAAAATAGAGTTGATATGACCTCCAGGTGGAATGGGGATGAAGGAAACAGATATTAAGGATGAATCCTAGATTTCTTACTTGAGCAGTCAAGTAGATGACAGTATCATTTACTGAGATGCTGAAGACATGGGGAGAAAACACTGGGAAGTAGCAATAAGTATTAAGGTTAGAGTTACAGCTGGGAATCTTTATTCATTACTAAATTCAAAAGAGAAGTTGAAAAGTATTATCTCTACTTCCTAATCTTTGATTCACAGCCTAGACCACTTCACTAAAATTGCTGTTAATCACAATCACCAGTCACCTTCATATCAGTCACTTTTCTGTCTCCTTTATAGCTTCTCATCAGTGAAGACTTTTAATCACTCCTTCATTCCTAAAACACTTAAAATACAGCACATCAGTAAAGAGGCATTTTCAAGTCAATGGAGTCATGTTCCAGATGCAAGTTCAAATCTCCCTGTCCTCTGAGCTATGTTCATTAATTGTCCATACACACATGCTACAACCTGAAAAGTCAGCCACCTTGCCCCAGATTTCTTTGAATTTCAGGATGAATTAATTTGGTTATAAATTGTGTCACTTTTCCTTCTTGGCTGTACCTGTGCTACACTATGTCAACCTAGATGGAAGCTTAGTTCTTTTTCTTACTTTGCCCAAACTGCAGTATATACTAAGTTTTTGGTTTTATAGCAGACTTTATTGAAAATTTGATGAGGAGATTCATGTTGCAGAAATGTAAACAGCTATGGAGTGACTGTATCTCTGTTCTTAAAAGTCTTTTGACTATTTTTGAAATTCAGACAGCAGTACTCTGTCAAACTGTCCTGGCTTACTTTCTATATTCTCTTTTCTCATTTTTTTCAGAAAAATAAATTCTCCCATTCCTCATGCTTTAAACTTTGACTGTGTCCAGCTCCAACCCTTTGTATATCTAAGAATAGATTGCTGGGTTGAGGGGTTGGAAATATCTTGCCTCTGACTGGTTTTTCCTGTTAGTCTCTCCCTGACTCCTTGGTATCTTCCAGAAATCCCTCTAAGTGTCTTGGCCACTGATGACAATTTTTCCCATTCTCTGTTGCTGTTCCAAATTTGTTCTCATTTATCTATATCTCCTGCTGTCTCTATGGGATTGGGAAAGTGAACAGAAAGGAAATATGGGGCCTCTCAAAGCAGAAGTTATTCTCTAAGTTATAAATGTGCAAACCCTGTGATCCAGCCATTTTTAGGGAGAGATACTGTGGCCAATTGTATTTCCCAAAGATGTTCAAAACAGGTATCTCCCACATCACATGCTCTTCTGATGTATGACCTTGCCAGGCCCCCTTCAAAGAAATTAACCTTCATCCCTCATACTTTGGAAAATAAGAATCAACCTATTTTTAGCTGATGAAAAATGAGGTGATACACCTATTTTTTTAAACAATGGAATAGTTCCTTTACATAATTTCTTTAAAACCCTTAAAAGAAAGAAATAATGAATTATTTAAGAAATGCACGTCAAAACTACAATAAGGTACCTTCTCATTGGTCACAACGGTGTAGAGCGAATCCAAATCACTCAGTCATGTCCAACTCTTTGTGACCACATGGACTGTAGCCTTCCAGGCTCTTCTGTCCGTGGAATTCTCCAGGCAAGAATACTGGAGTGGGTAGCCATTCCCTTCTCCAGGGGATCTTCCTGACCCAGGGATCGAACTCAGGTCTCCCAAATTGTAGGCAGATTCTTCACCATCTGAGCCACCAGGGAAGCCCCATTGGTCAGAATGGCCATCATTAAAAAGGCTACAGGGACTTCCCTGGTGGTTCAGTGGCTAAGACTCCATGCCGCCAATGCAGGGGGCCCAGGTTCAGTCCCTGCTCAGGAAACTAGATTCCTCATGCCACAACAAAAATCAAAGAATAAGACCTAGCACAACCAAATAAATAAATATATTTCTTTAAGTCTTCATATATTAAATGCTGGAGAGGGTGTGGAGAAAGGGAACCTTCTTATACTGTTGGTGGAACCTTCCTACACAGTTGGTGGAGAACAGTATAGAGGTTCCTCAGAAAACTAACAATAGAATTACCAATTATTAGCAATCCCACTCCTGAGCATGAATCCAGACAAAATTATAATTCAAAAAGATATATGCACTCCTATGTTCATAGCAGCACTATTTACAATAGCCAAGGCATGAAAACAACTTAAAAGTCCATCAACAGATAAATGGATAAAAAAGACACAGTACTAATATACAATGGAATATTCAGTTCAGGTCAGTTCAGTCACTCAGTCAAGTCCAACTCTTTGCGACCCCATGAACTACAGCATACCAGGCCTCCCTGTCCATCACCAACTCCCAGAGTTTACCCAAACTCATGTCCATTGAGTCGGTGATGCCATCCAACCATCCCATCCTCTGTTGTCCCCTTCTCCTCCTGCCCTCAAACTTTCTCAACATCAGGGTCTTTTCAAATGAGTCCGCTCTTCGCATCAGGTGGCCAAAGTATTGGAGCTTCAGCTTCAACATCAGTCCTTCCAATGAACACCCAGGACTGATCTCCTTTAGGATGGACTGGTTGGAGCTCCTTGCAGTCCAAGGAACTCTCAAGAGTCTTCTCCAATACCACAGTTCAAAAGCATCAATTCTTCGGTGCTCAGCTTTCTTTATAGTCCAACTCTCACATCCATACATGACTACAGGAAATACCATAGCCTTGACTAGACAGACCTTTGTTGACAAAGTAATGTCTCTGCTTTTTAATATGCTGTCTAGGTTGGTCATAACTTTCCTTCCAAGGAGTAAGTATCTTTTAATCTCATGGCTGCAGTCACCATCTGCAGTGATTTTGGAGCCCCCAAAAATAAAGTCGGCCACTGTTTTCACTGTTTCCCCATCTATTTCCCATGAAGTGATGGGACCAGATGCCATGATCTTAGTTTTCTGAATGTTGAGCTTTAAGCCAACTTTTTCACTCTCCTCTTTCACTTTCATCAAGAGGCTCTTTAGTTCTTCTTCACTTTCTGCTATAAGGGTGATGTCATCTGCATATCTGAGGTTATTGATATTTCACCCAGCAATCTTGATTCCAGCTTGTGCTTCCTCTAGCCCAGCGTTTCTCATAATGTACTCTGCATATAAGTTAAATAAACAGGGTAACAATATACAGCCTTGACGTACTCCTTTTCCTATTTGAAACCCATCTGTTGTTCCATGTCCAGTTCTAGCTGTTGCTTCCTGACCTGCATTCAGGTTTCTCAAGAGGCAGGTCGGGTGGTCTGGTATTCCCATCTCCTTTAGAATTTTCCACATTTTAAAGGCTTTGGCATAGTCAATAAAGCAGAAATAGATGTTTTTCTAAAACTCTCTTGCTTTTTCAATGATCCAGCGGATGTTGGTGATTTGATCTCGGGTTCCTCTGCCTTTTCTAAAACCAGCTTGAACATCTGGAAGTTCACGGTTCATGTATTGCTGAAGCCTGGCTTGGAGAATTTTGAGCATTACTTTACCAGAATGTGATATGAGTGCAATTGTGCAGTAGTTTGAGCATTCTTTGGCATTGCCTTTCTTTGGGATTGGAATGAAAAGCGACCTTTTCCAGTCCTGTGGCCACTGCTGAGTTTTCCAAATTTGCTGGCATATTGAGTGCAGCACTTTCACAGCATCATCTTTTAGGATTTGAAATAGCTCACCTGGAATTCCATCACCTCCACTAGCTTTGTTCGTAGTGATGCTTCCTAAGGCCCATTTGACTTCACATTCCAGGATATCTGGCTCTAGGTGAGTGTGAGTGATCATACCATCATGATTATCTGGGTTGTGAAGGTCTTTTTTGTACAGCTCTTCTGTGTATTCCTGTCACCTCTTCTTAATATCTTTTGCTTCTGTTAGGGCCATACCATTTCTGTCCTTTATTGAGCCCATCTTCGCATGAAATATTCCCTTGGTATCTCTAATTTTCTTGAAGAGATCTCTAGTCTTTCCCATTCTATTCTTTTCCTCTATTTCTTTGCACTGATTGCTGAGGAAGGCTTTCTTATCTCTCCTTGCTATTCTTTGGAACTCTGCATTCAAATGGGAATATCGTTCCTTTTATCCTTTGTTTTTCACTTCTCTTCTTTTCACAGCTATTTGTAAGGCCTCCTCAGATAGCCATTTTGCTTTTTTGCATTTCTTTTTCTTGGGGATGGTCTTGATTCCTGTCTCCTGTGCAATGTCACGAACCTCCATCCATAGTTCATCAGGCACTCTATCAGATCTAGTCCCTTAAATATATTTCTTACTTCCACTGTATAGTCATAAGGGATTTGATTTAGGTCATACCTGAATGGTCTGGTGGTTTTCCCCACTTTCTTCAATTTAAGTGTGAAGTTGGCAATAAGGAGTTCATGATCTGAGCCACAGTCAGCTCCCGGTCTTGTTTTTGCTGACTGTATAGAGCTTCTTCGTCTTTGGCTGCAAAGAATATAATCAATCTGATTTCAGTGTTGATCATCTGGTGATGTCCATGTGTAAAGTCTTCTCTTGTGTTGTTGGAAGAGAGTGCTATGACTAGTGCGTTCTCTTGGCAAAACTCTATTAGGCTTTGCCCTGCTTCATTCTGTACTCCAAGGCCAAATTTGCCTGTTACTCCAGGTGTTTCTTGACTTCCTACTTTTGCATTCCAGTCCCCTATAATGAAAAGGACATCTTTTAGAGGGTGTTAGTTCTTGAAGGTCTTGTAGGTCTTCATAGAACCATTCAACTTCAGCTTCTTCAGCATTACTGGTCGTAGCATAGACTTGGATTACCATGATATTGAATGGTTTGCCTTGGAAATGAACAGAGATCATTCTGTCATTTTTGAGATTGCATCCAAGTACAGCATTTCATACTCTTTTGTTGATTATGATGGCTACTCCGTTTCTTCTATGGGATTCCTGCCCACAGTAGTAGATATAACGGTCATCTGAGTTAAATTCACCCATTCCAGTCCATCTTAGTTCGTTGATTCCTAGAATGTCGATATTCACTCTTGCCATCTCCTGTTTGACCACTTCCAATTTGCCTTGATTAATGGACCTAACATTCCAGGTTCCTATGCAATATTGCTCTTTACAGCATTGGACCTTGCTTCTATCACCAGTCCCATCCACAACTGGATGTTGTTTTTGCTTTGGCTCCATCCCTTCATTCTTTCTGGATTTATTTCTCTACTGATTTCCAGTAGCATATTGGGCACCTACTGACCTGGGGAGTTCATCCTTCAGTGTCCTATCTTTTTGCCTTTTCATACTTTTCATGGGACTCTCAAGGCAAGAATACTGAAGTGGTTTGCCACTCCCTTCTCCAGTGGACCACATTCTGTCAGACCTCTCCACCATGACCCATCTGTCTTGGGTGGCCCCACACGGCATGGCTTAGTTTCATTGAGTTAGACAAGGCTGTGGTCTGTGTGATCAGATTGGCTAGTTGTCTGTGATTGTGGTTTCAGTCTGTGTGCCCTCTGATGCCCTCTGTCAGCGCCTACCATCTTACTTGGGTTTCTCTTACCTTGGATGTGGGTTATCTCTTCATGGCTGCTCCAGCAAAGTGCAGCCACTGCTCCTTACCTTGGACGTGGAGTATCTCCTCTCGGCCGCCACCCCTGACCTTGGATGTGGGGTAGCTCCTCTCAGCCACCACCCCTGACCTTGGACATGGGGTAGTTCCTCTCGGCTGCTCCTATGCTGGCGTAGCCACTGCTCCTGTGCACAATGGAACATTACTCAGCCATAAAAAATGAAATAATGCCCTTTGCAGGATCATGGATGCAGAAACATGCATGTAGAAATTATCATACCAAGTGAAGTAAGTCAGAAAGATAAATACCATATGATATCACTTATATGTGGAATCTAAAGTATGACACAAATGAACCTATCTATGAAACAGAAACAGAATCATGGACATAGAGAATAGACTGGTGGTTGCCAAGGGGTGGGGTAGAAGGAGAGATTGGGAGTTTGGGATTAACAAATGCAAACTTCTGATTCATATAGAAAGGGTATCCATATAGACTGGATAAACAACAAGGTCCTATTGTATAGTACAGAGAACTACACTCAGTACCTTGTGATAAACCATAATGGAAAAGAAAATGTATATGCACACATATATATGTTGGTATGTATGTATAGAAGAATTATTTTGTAGTACAACAGTAATTAACACAACATTATAAATCAGCTATACTTCAATTTATTTTTTTTTTAATTTTTAAAAAAGACAGAAAAAAAGAAAGCAGTAATGTTCTATTTTCCAGAGCGTTACTGTAATTTAAACACCAAAACTTGATTTCCACAGAACCTATCCTTCACTGGAAACTTGGGACTATGATGAAAAAAAGAATGATCCAGCGATTATATCCACATGTGGTAGATCTCAAAACGACAAAGTGTCCCTGTGCCAACGATGTGGCATTACTTGGCTTCGTTATGAACACAACATTTGATGGTAAGTTTGTGACTTTATTCAGAATTGGGAATGGCATTTTGTATTATATGACAGTTATGTTTAATTGGAAGTACAAGTTAAACATGCAGGCATAATGGAGTGAAAATATTTCCTAAAAGTACCTAAGAACTTTGTCATTTTCCCTTGTCTGCTTGCTAGTGCGATAAACTTTTTTCTCTGTGACATTTTGCCATGTTACTACTAACTTTCATGTCTCTCCAAATTTCCTTGATACTCTGGTGATTTATGTTTGGAAATACCCACTGCTTCTGTACAGCAGAGGATAAAAAGGTTTATCAGAAAGTGAAGTCACTCAGTCGTGTCTGATTCTTTGCGACCCCATGGACTATAGCCTACCAGGATCCTCCATCCATGGAATTTTCCAGGCAAGAGTACTGGAGTAGGTTGCCATTTCCTTCTCCAGGATATCTTCCCAACCCACGGATCGAACCCGAGTCTCCCTCATTGCAGGCAGATGCTGAAAGGTTGTTGCTGAACCACAAAAAGATGCCGGGATTCTTGGCCTCCAGAGGAGAAGAATTCAATCCAGGGCCAGAGACGAAGGAGGCTTGATTGCGCAGAGCTTTTGTGTAATAAAGTTTTATTAAAGTATAAAAGAGACAGAGAAAGCTTCTGACATAGGCATCAGAAGAGGGCAGTGTTAGCAGTGTTAGCAGCAGTTAGCAGTTGCTAGTGTTAGCAGTGGAGTTATATACTCTCCAATGAATCAAAAGAATGTCTGGGGGTTGTAAAGACCTCACCAGACCTACTCCCATAATTTACATTTTAAGATAACAGGATTAGCCAGAAGGTTTAATCCAGAGACTGTCCTCAGATAGGATATATTATTGTTATATAATCCTAAGGGAAAAAAAAGTTTGTCCTTTCTTCCTCCTTGAGAATTCTAGACCCCTCTCTCCTTGGGGACCCCTAGACTTCTTATCAACCTGCCTAGGAAATGACTCTCTCAATGCTTTACCATCTGAGCCACCAGGGAAGCCCCACTTGATACTCTGTCCTCCATTATATGTTCTTTCTTCCAAGAGATAATTCATTGCAGTTCTAACCCATCTTCTATTCCTGCCACACGTGAATAGGTAAAGTTGTTCTGAGGTATCACATTATTTTGTTAAGCGTTTTTCTATTATTATTATTATAATTAATAGCATCCTACACATTTCAATTACTAATTGTCTTATTCTAGGTTGTTTTTCTTAGGTCATTGATGACTTCAGTGACCCCAAATCTGATATTTCTAAAGGAAAAAAAAAAAGATAGGAAACAAATTTTATTACCCATAGATTATATGTGTATCTATATAAAAATCCAAAAGAATCAACAGACAATCAGAACAAGTATGGGAATGCTATGGAATTGACAAACATAACAGTACATAAAAACCACTCCACTAAAGACTGATTAAAGATTATAAATTTAAAAACCCTATTCAGAAAGTAATAAAACCTAATAGGGACCTAGAAATAAGCCAAAAAAGACTTGCAAGGCTTGTGTAGAAATTATAAAATTTTAATGAAGGCTATAAAAAGAGACTAAAAAAGATTTTATGTAAAAATGTTAGTTCTCTCAAAATTTATCAATCAATTCAATACAAATCCAAGAAACATTACAGCTGTATTTTTGTGTGTATGGAAATTGATAAGCCAATACCAAAATTCATGTGGGAGACTAAAGCAAAATGACTAACAAACATGATTTTAAAGAATAAAACAGCACAATAGGTTGCCCTACTATGATAAAGTAATAGATTCAAGTAATATATGCTGGTATAGGGATATATAGATAGCCTTGCCCCAAATTTCTTTGCATTCCAATGACTTGCAGTCTTTTAATTATCCTAGCTCCAGGCTGCTTGTGCAGAATTAGTTCAGTGAGAAACTGAACTAATTTTGTTCAGTGTCTCATTTTCCTCTCTCTCAACCAGATGGAAACTCAGCTCCTCTTCTAGCTTTCTTCCATGGATGCAAGGCCAGGGCCCCCTCCTCTTTTCTCTGTCCAAACCTGCCATACTTTTGTGAGACACAGGAGAGGAGCCAGTCTCTGCATCCTGCCACACCCCCAAGAATCATAGGAGAGAAGGCAAGTCTCAGTTCCTCAGGGTCTCACTCACTCAATCACTTCAACATCTCAAGAAAAGAAAGTTTTGGAAACCTTTTTTTAGATGAACCCACTTTTTCCCTCAGCTGGCCACTGGTGTGCTGAAGCAGAAAATAAGTTCCCATAGTATCAGGCTGCCATGGACCATTCCTTTGTGAGGCCTGCCCTCTCCACACCAATGAGGCTTCATCCCAAATGGAGTCAATGGTGAGAACAGGAATCCAGGAGCCTCATATGGTCCATATGTTCCAGTCTGGACTTATTACCCATCTTCCTCCTCTATGACACTCCTAATACATCCATCATGCCTCTCACCCCAATTTTATGTCACTATAGAAACCCAAGCCTCCAGGTCACTTTTGGCTACTTTATACCACATACTATTCTGAATTTCCTTTAATTTCACCCAAACAACATTCAGAAAACTAAGATTGTGGCATCTGGTCCCATCACTTCATGGCAAATAGATGGGGAAACAATGGAAACAGTGACAGACTTTATTCTGGGGGGCTCCAAAATCACTGCAGATGGTGACTGCAGCCATGAAATTAAAAAGACGTTATGATCAACCTAGACAGCATATTAAAAAGCAGAGACATTACTTTGCCAACAAAGGTCTGTCTAGTCAAAGGTATGGTTTTTTCAGTAGTCATGTATGGATGTGAGAGTTGGACTATAAAGACAGCTGAGTGCTGAAGAATTGATGCTTTTGAACTGTGGTATTGGAGAAGACTCTTGAGAGCCCCTTGGACTGTAAGGATATCCAACCAGTCCATCCTAAAGGAAATCAGTCCTGAATATTCATTGGAAGGACTGGTGCTAAAGCTGAAGCTTCAATACTTCAGCTACCTGATGCAAAGAACTGACTCATTAGAAAAGTCCCTGATGCTGGGAAAGATTGAAGGCAGGAGGATAAGGATGGTTGAGAGGATGAGATGGTTGGATGGCATCACCAACTCAATGGACATGAGTTTGAGCAAACTCCAGGAGCTGGCAATGGACAGGGAGACCTGGTGTGCTGCACTTCATGGGGTCGCAAAGAGTTGGAGACAACTGAGCAACTGAACTGAACTGAACTGAAACGTCTGTCCATCTCCATTCTCCCAAATCCATTCATTGGAATATGTGGTCTGTTATCAGTAAATTCCCCCATACTACTAATCTTTTCTCTGAATGGTCCCCTCAATTGCTGTAAAGAGTAATCTGGCCAATCCCAGTTATTATTCTTTTCCCTGCAGCTGTCTCGCGTGGCACATGTTTGGGTCTCAGGGGTCATTGTCCTCATTCCTTAAGGGCTACTTCTTAATAATTAACTCCTGTCCTCTCTTTGAAAATGTTCAATCCCTTTGAATTCAGACTTTGCTCCCTCTAACTATTCTTGGCTGCCAGTGTATGACAACCTTCCCATCACTCACTTTCATTGATGAGTTTAGCATCTGGACCCCTACCTTTCTCTCACTTTATTTTTGTTACTGTTTTTGGTGATTTCACCACCCATGTGGACCAATGCTTTCAAGGCCTGTTCTTCCCCAGTGATCTTTCCACCATCTTACTTCTGTGGTCATTTTCTTGACCTTGTTGTCTCTGATATTGTCATTGCCTCCAAAATCTCCACTACAATCATCTCATGCTCTGCGCACTACCTTCTGTACTTTCAGCCTGCCCTAGTATTCACAGTCTGACATTTCTTGGATTTCTTGGAGACATCAATATGTTTTCTCCATCACTTTTTTTCACTACTCAACATCCTTACTTTTTCACCATAATTTTAATTGTCTCTCTTTGTAAACACTTCTGTGACTTCTTTGTCCTTCTCTTTCTTCCTTGCCTGCATAATCCCAACTGTCATTAAAACCACCTCTACTCCATTGGCAGAGCAGAATATTACTAGATAAAAGTTGCACACCAGACTCTCTTTAAAATTCCACCAGCTGGTCTCACCGTAAATTCATGATTTCAAGTCTCAAGTGGGTACTCAGAATGACCCAGAAATCCCACCTCTCTTCCTTGGGATGTTTATTTTCCCATTCTGCAGAGTGACCTGGTCACACCTCTTCCCACTCCTCAAATGCTGTGCCTCACCTCATTTCCCTCTCTGCTCTCAGCTGTGCCTTTAAAACTTGATGTAGAAGATCAAGACTGATCACAAGGCATTCCGTCATCGCTTCTGCACTCACCTGCCACCTTACCTGCTTTAGTACTTGCGTACTTTGCCTTCTTGCCTGTTGCATCATGAGAAATGTCTCTGCTGTGCCTAACGCTGCCCATCACCCCTTGTGTCCTGCATCCCATTCTCTCCAATCACCTGGAGAACCTTGCTCCTGCGTCTGTCCTGCAGTTCTTACCTTTCTCTCATACATCATCACTCTGTCCCTCCTCAGTGGATTAGATGCATTAGTATACAAACATACCCTAATATTCTCCATCTTAGCCAAAATCTTCATTTATCTAACTTTACCACCATCCCTCAACCCTCTGTTCCCCTTCAAATAAAATGATTGGAAGAATTTATTGTAGATGGCATTACATTTTCCACCTTCCTATTTTATCTTCATTCCCCTGCAAATCAGATTGTTCCTACCATTGTTCTGAAACAATTCATTCTAAGGTCACCCATGATCTCCGTGTTGCCAATTCCAACATTATCCTCATTCTACTCTCCCTCCCAGCAGAATTTTACACAGTTAACTACTTTACTTCTCAACAGAACACTTTATTCTTTTGGCTTTCTTACACCACCTATAGTTACACTTATCTTACCTCATTGGTCAATCCTTAGTTTTCTAAACCAGCTTATTTGTTGTGACCCCTGACATGTCAATGAAATAAGGCTTTGTCTTCAACTGTACCAGATCCTCTCTGAGAAATGTAATCTAGTCCTTTGGTAATAATGCCACCTTCAGGCTGATGATCCCTGAATTTGTATTTCTGGTGCTGACCACTTCCTTGAGACCAAACTCCCACACTTAATTGTCTGTTTTACACTTCCTGTTGGTATCTGATGAGCATCTCTGATATTACAAAGCTAAGCCAAAACTCTTGATTCATCTCCCTTTAAAATCTGTTCCTCTCTAGTACTTTTCATCCTAATGTATGTCCAATTACTCAAATGTAAAATTTAACATAGACTCTTGACTGTTCTTACTCTGATGACATTCCAGGATGAGGCCACATCCAGTGTCTATCCTCAGCATGACCACTTCTCTCCTCTGGTAAAATCTTAGGCCACGATAACAATGGTTTTCCATGAGACTAATTCACAGCCTCTTAAGTGGTCTCCCTGTTTCTAACCCTAGTATAACCCACCATCCAAACAGTCACCACAATGATCTCAAGTGTAAAACAAATCACACTACTTTCTGGCTTCAAACATTCCAGTGGCTTCCCTTTGCCCATTAGAATAAAATCCAAAATCATTGCAATGGTCTACATCAGCTTTTGTAACCCTGAGATACAATTATGGCCAGTTTGTCACAGAGAATAGCGTGTAACTTAATTTCAGTCTAAAATATCAACCAGAATAAGCTTTTATTTTACCACTTACCTCTCTATTAAATATTTCTAGACTTTGCCAGAGTCTGGTCATGTGATTTTCTTAGCTTTTGTCTTAGAAAAGCAAAGCTTGTCTTTAGCTTTCCTCTTTCCGGAAAAAGTGGATGATGACAGCATTTTCTTCTATATCTTTCCCTACATAGAAAAGATCTAGGAGTTAAAACACACACTTCACAGTCTGAGTGATCCTGCATTCATCTTTTAGAAACAAAGCATATGCATTAGATTATCAGCTCTCTTCAGGCTCCTTCTACCACCCACATAGTTATATGCATGTTGACTAGACTTCATATTAATGTTCCACATTTAAACACAGAAGACGCTAAACATTCCTACTATGGCCAAGGATCAAGGAACAAAGTGGTTTTGGTATTTGCAACATGTTCAGTCTCTTTTTAATAAGTTCTCAAAGTTTGAATGAAGTAAAGTGTTAGTTGCTCAGTTGTGTCTGACTCTTTGTGACCCTGTGGCCTGCAGCCCACCATGCTCCTCTGTCCATGGAATTCTCCAGGCAAGAATACTAGTGAAAGTGAAAGTTGCTCAGCCGTGTCTGACTCTTTGCGACCCCATGGGCTGTACAGTCCATGGAATTCTCCAGGCCAGAATACTGGAGCGGGTAGCCTTTCCCTTTTCTCTAAGGGAAAGAATACTAGAGTAGGTAGCCATTCCCTTCTCCAGGAGATCTTCCTGACCCAGTGATTGAACCGGGGTTTCCTGCATTACAGGCAGATTCTTTACCATCTGAGCCACAAATAGATTCCCTTATTAACAATTTATTCTACTTTAAAAATCACAATAAAGCAAATCACTTTCAAAAAATAAAGTAAATCAAACAATTTCTTCCCTCTTGGGTTTTGCATTTTAATCTTTTTCTCTGGAATTTTTGTATTGTTCACTATAATTGTATTCTTGAAATAGGGACATATTTTTGCTTAGAAGGATATTATCAGGAAGGAAAATTTCTTCCTGTATCCTCATAAGTTATGACTAGGGTCCTCCAAACTAACCAAGACATTAGCAGGAGAAAAGGCATGTACTTTTCCCAGAAGAGAAATGAAACTCAGAGAACTAGTTAAACTTGGAGGCTAATATACCATCTTAACAAAGGAAAGGAGTCTAGACCTCAAGGGACAAGAAATAGTGAAGTGATGAGGAAATTTGTGGGTGGACTCATGGAAGATAAGACTTATTTTAGTGAAGTCTGTTTATTCAGACTCATTTTGGAATCATCTCCCTGTCTCTTGTGAGAAGATTGCTCTCTTCTCTTCTGGGTTTTATGGACTTCCCTCATAGCTCAGTTGGTAAAGAATCTGCCTGCAATGCAGGAGATCCCAGTTTCATCCCTGGGTTGGGAAGATCCACTGGAGAAGGGATAGGCTACCCACTCCAGTATTCTTGGGCTTCCCTTTTGGCTCAGCTGGTAAAGAATCTGCCTGCAATGCAGGAGATCCCAGTTTCATCCCTGGGTTGGGAAGATCCCCTGGAGAAGAATACTACCCACTCCAGTATTCTGGCTTGGAGAATTCCATGGACTGTATATTCCATGGGGTCAAGAGTAGAAAATGACTGAGTCACTTTCACTTTCACTTCCTGATACAGGTGAAGTGGTTAGAAAATGCCCTGCTTTTTAGCAGGAAAAGGGAGGCAGAGAACTCTTCCTGAATTTCTTGATTCTCAGCTGCCTCCAGCTCAAAACCCTGATGCCAAAGTGGCATATTTTAGGGATAACATATTCTGATTTCCTTCAATATAAAACAAAATCCTTAATAATTTGATGGCTGGCTAAACTGTGGTACGACTCAAGTTACTTTATCTTTCCAATGCTTGGGGAAGTGACACTCAAACTTCACTTTGGGGGGTTGGGGCAAGGGTGGAGCATAGGCTGGAAGGTGGGGCAGATGCAGGCTCTCCTTCCTAAAACCTTAGCACCTTAGGAGTCAGTTACTCGCTTTGCAGTTATCTTGCCTTAATTTCCCTTTTCTCTCATGGTAGGTGTTTACATAGGCCTCAGCTTTTCTGGATTTTGGGATTATGATGATACCCAATGGTATAACCTGACAGATATGATCTATTCCCAAGTTGGAGAAGGTAATTCCTCTAACAGTGACTTCATCTTTGACATTTTCCTTTGCATCAACATTTGATGAATATTTATGAAATGTCTTTGCTTTGCTGAAAACATCACTTTTCCCTTATCTTTTAACCCATTATATGATTTCTTCCTTTAGAGCACAAACAGCTCTCGGTGGTGGATATGGTTTTAACAAATCATTTTTTAGTTATCCTCACCTCTTTGGGTCTTTTTATAAGTGGAGATCTTCGTTATCCATCATCCTCTGTCTTAATGGTAGGTAAATTGCTCTGTAACTAGAAGTTAACCTTAAATATCTTATGTGATATAAAGTAGAAATATTGGATACTTGAGTTACGTGTGATATATCTTAAAATTGAAATGTAAAAGCATAATATCATGACTTTTTCCTTTGCCTTATAGTATTGAATATATCATTTGGAAATGGCTAGTTTTGTTGCTATACAAATTTATGGGAAGTTTCAAATACATACATGTAGAAAACACATGTGGTGTAATTTAAACTGCTATGTTTTATCATGCCTTCTGATTGCAAGCAAAATTTTAAATTCCTCCTTTTCTTTCTTTCTAGCTTTCACGGGTAGACTTTTGCGGTTTCGAAAGGGTAAGAGGCTTTCAATTTCCAAGGGTTTGTTAGAAGATATTCATTTCCTTGGTGACCTAAGAGATGAAGTGCAAGACAAGAATTCATAATATAGATGATACCTGACACTACAATATTATTTACAGTTTGAACTTAAAAATGTGTTTCCCCTAGCCATTAAGCAATGATCTCTTGTTCTGTTTCAAAGGAGGAAATGCCACTCTTTGTTTTATAGGCAGCCCTTACCCTTCTTTATATGTTCTGTCCAGGATTGCTGTGGCTGTTCAATGTGTTCTGCACAAGAGCACCCAGCTGAAAAGATGGGCAGTCCAGTGGTTCGGCAGTCCTGTGGTTAAGACTTCACCTTCCAATTCAGTGGACATGGGTTCAACCCATCGTTGGGGAGCTAAGATCCCACATGCCTCAGGGCCAAAAAAACAAAACATAGACCAGAAGCAGTATTGTGACAGATTTAATAAAGACTTTTTAAAAAATTGTCCACATCAAAAAAATCTTAAAAAAAAAACAAAAACATTAAGAAAAGATAGTGAGGGATGAAATCTGGCTTAACACTTGACTCCTCAGTCTGCCTGCTCCTGACCCTCATGTGAGTCTGTGTCTACCAAGAGAAAGGGGCATTCTTTCTAATATGATACAAGCGACCATATAAGCTCTGATTCTGGCTTTTCAGGGTGTGATTTTGTTCCATCAATTATCTCCCCTCTCTGTTATGAGGTCAGGTTTTGAGATTCAACTAAGTCATTGCCTCATTGCCATCAACATATGAGCACAACAAAATTATGAGTATTTGTAGCCTTTTGCCATGTCCCCTCCCATATAGGCCTGTGGGCACAGATGCACATGGGCACACACATGCACACTCACTCACACTGACTAAAGCAAAGAGGCGGTTACTCTCAGGAAGCAAAAGGAACTGACTTCTTGCTTCACTGATTCCAAGAAACGTCAAGCTGAGAACCGGGAAGGTCCGGCAGGTAAAACTGATTTCCATTACAAAGAGAAAGGAGGAGAACTGTCAAGGACAAAATTCCAAACTGAGAAAAGCTCTATCACTCAAGAGTGAGAGTGAAGAAAAGAAATTTTCACAGATGAGGCTTCAGGAGAGTTTATCGTCCAGAGATTCCCTTGAAGAAGTGGGGTGCCAGAAATAATGATGGAACTAGAAACGTGAACTCTAAGGGAGGCAGGAAACTTATCTGTGCTTTTCACCAGACCTGAGCCCACCCTTCTGTGTTTTTATAGCTGCATATATTCCATTGTGTGAACTTAACCAGAGTTTACTTAACCAGTCTCCTACGAGTGGATACTTGAGTTTTTCTAATCTTTTGCTTTTATATTACAAACAATGCTTCCATTAATAATTTGTGTCCAGCAAGTTTGTACATATCCAGCTATATCAGTACAATACATTCTTGGAATTTGGATGGACACATCAAGGAGTAAATGCTTGTACAATATTAAAAGACAATCACAAGTTGCCCTTCATAGACTTTTTACTATTTACAAGGATATTAAAATAAATCCTCTTGAGCTGAAATATTTCAGCAAAAACTCAGGAACTTCTGGTAATGATGAGAGATAGGAGAACTACAAGTGTTCCAAAGATAGTGAGGTCATGTGGCAGGGCAAAATGCAGGGGAAAGTGAACTTATTCTTAAAGGTATAGGGATTTACCTTTAGGAAAGGCCTCTTCTATAATGATTGAAGAAAGGACAGTAAGAATGGGATGTGTGTGGCTATCCAGCCAGGAATTTGAAGGAGTTAATACTTGGTGGTTTATTCATGCCCTTATTCATCCATTCAACAGAAGTTTGTTGAGCCAGGCTTGTTTAGACAAAGACATACAAGATAAAGTCCTGACTCTCCTGTAGCTTTCCATTCTCCTGAAGCAGCTAGACCATGAACAAGTACACAAACATATGCAGACTGTGAAGAGTAAAAAGGGCTTATTCAAATTAAAGCAGGAAAGAGAAACAGAGAGTGAAGAGAAGATAATATTGTATTTTAAGCCAGGTGATTTTAGCAAGCCTCTCCAAGGAGGTGAAATTGAAGCAGAAATTCAAATGATTTGAAGAAATTATTTTACCAAAATATGTCCAGACAGTGGTGCAAAGGCCCTCAATTGGGGACTTGACATGAGGCAAAATCTCTCTCCCAAAGTCTGCTTAGTGGAACTAGCAGGCATCTTGGGTCACTTCTTTAAGGATAAAATCCAAGCTCTTGAGAGACATACAGAGTCCTTCATGGTCAGAGCCTCTCATGCCTTCCTCAGCCTTGTGATGCCTGCTCCTCACCCCAAGCAGCCCTTTCCAGGCACAGCAAACACACCTTGAAATGAGCCATCATTTCTGACACTTTGAATCAGTTGGACAAGATGTTTCATCTCCTTAGGATGCAGTCCCTCCCCCTCCCTTTCATTTCACTTAGAGCAAGGATCCCCAACCTTTTTGGCACCAGGGACCAGTTTCATGGAAGACAATTTTTCCACAGACCGGAGTGAGGGAGGATGGTTTGGGGATGATTGTGCAGTTTATTTCTACTATTCTTCCATCAACTCCACCACACATCATCAAACATGAGATCCTGGAGGTTAGGGACCCATGACTCAGAGTTCCTTCCGCTTCTTCAGTAACCCCCCTGTGACTACCGAGGGTGCCTTTCCTGTACAGTCTCAATGCTGTCACCACTAATGGCTGTCATTTGTCACCCTATTTTGTCTGTTGAGCCCTCTGACTTGCCTCAGCAGATTTTAGCTTTCATGTCAAGAACTACCTTATTTACTGGTATATGCTAGTAAGTTGGGGAAGGAAACGGCAACCCACTCCAGTGTTCTTGCCTGGAGAATCCCAGGGACAGGGGAGCCTGGTGGGCTGCCGTCTATGGGGTCGCACAGAGTCGGACACAACTGAAGCGACTTAGCAGCAGCAGCTAATAAGTTACCACCCTGCCTTGCACATCAGATCAGATCAGATCAGATCAGTCGCTCAGTCGTGTCCGACTCTTTGCGACCCCATGAATCGCAGCACGCCAGGCCTCCCTGTCCATCACCAACTCCCGGAGTTCACTCAGACTCACGGCCATCGAGTCAGTGATGCCACCCAGCCATCTCATCCTCTGTCGTCCCCTTCTCCTCCTGCCCCCAATCCCTCCCAGCATCAGAGTCTTTTCCAATGAGTCAACTCTTCACATGAGGTGGCCAAAGTACTGGAGTTTCAGCTTTAGCATCATTCCTTCCAGGTCATCTCAAATAAATATTTGCAGAATCCATGAGTGAATAAATGAAGACAGACAGGAATCCAGTCTTGTAGGAAGTTAGTAGCCATATAGCATGGAACTTTGAACAGTCATATACCTCTCTGGCCTCAATTCCTGCATTTTAAAATGTTCATAACATTACCTACCTCTTAGAGTTGAAGTGATTAAATAACATTATATAAAAATTTGGCCTGGTTCATGAATCAAAGTAGAAACTTAACCAAACAAACAAAAACTATATTTTCTCTCCAAACAGTCAGAACCTTTTGAAAGCAAATGACAGAAACCAGCTAAATCTGATTTTAGCAAAGGAGATGCAGTTGTTGGCTCATGTGAGCAGGGAATTCAAGGAATGAAGAATCTGGCTTTCAGACATGACTGGATTTTGTGCCTAACAAATGTCCGTCGAACTCTGTCTTCTCAGCATTTGAATCTGTTTTCCTCTACATTAACTTCACTCTCAGTAAATTTGTTCCAATTGTCAGTAAGAACGGCCACCAAGTTTACGTGCAAGCAATTTAGCAATCCCCGCAGGAATAAAATATCTCTTTTCTGGTAGTTCCAAGTCTCAGGGCCGACTCATTACCCTGACTTGGATCGTGTGTTCATTCCTGACCCGTCTTTGTGACTCTAAATCAGGCCTGAGGCATGAGCTCATCCTTGGAATAAAGTTAGCCTGTTCAGATTAACTTATCCCCAGGGATATTCACTGAAGTATTATCAGTTTTATTCCAGGTAGGAAAAAAAAAAAAAAAAAGAAAGAAAGAAATGTAAAGAGCAAGAGAGAAAAAAAAAGGAATCTCTGGACCCAGTAGAGGTTCTTTATTAATTGCCCATATATAGTCATAATAATCACAATATTCTAAAGCACTAAAGATTTATATGAGAACTCAACAGGCTCATTTGATATAAAGCCTTAGATTGAAATTCAAATAAATTATTGTCTATTCCATTTTAAAAGGCTTCTTTATTTGTTTAGAAGTTTTATTAAGATATAATTCACATAGCATAATATTTACCCACTTATAGTGTACAATTCAATGGCATTTAGTATAATCACAGTGTACAACCATCACCACAGTCTATTCTAAAATATTTTAAAGGCTTTTATTGTACAGATTATGCAGATTTTATTATTGATCTTTAAAAATGTAAGAAGGTTTTCCTTTTGTCTCAACAATAATTTGAGAGTCAGAGTCTTCCTATGTTAACTGAAAAAATTACATAATCTAAAAGTTGAGAGTTATATTTTATTCTGTGGACAAAACTGAGGACATAAGCCCAGGACACAGCCTCTCAGATAGCTCTGAGAGACTGCTCCCAAGAGGGAAAGGGGAACCAGGATATATAAGGAGTTTTTGCAGCAAAGACCAGGTAGTTGGAACATCAAAAGTTTTCTTTAAAGAAAACCAGATATCTCAAGGAATTTAGTGCTTTTCTATGTATGGGAAGATGCAAGTCTGGGCTCCCTGAAATCAGTCCTCTGATGTGCACCTCAGCTCTTTGGCACCAGTACCCTGTGCTTTCTCATCCTGAGTCTCCTCAGGGTGCATCTTTGGGGGCTGGCTGCAGTGACTGAGAGCATGGCAACAGGCAGACAGCCCATCTGTCTCCATCCTGAGTTCCCTCGGGGCTCACAGTCATGGTTGTAGTGGCTTGATGGCTGCAAATCCTTTGTTTACTGCAGGCAGGCAACATTTTTTCATAGATACCTATAACAGAACCATCTCAAATTCTTGCATATAACCCATATCCAACATGAATAATCTTACCTTCTTGGAAGTTTCTCTCTTATGACCAATTTTTCAAAACTTGTATTTTTTTCTTATTGCTTTGTGCTGCTGTCAGGCTTCTGGGAAGATTCCTTAAACCTAGCTGCAGCTGAAGGAGAATAAAAGATAAGCATATGGCCTGTTTTAACTGTAATGAAAGATCAACAGCTCCTGGGAGCCTCAGATAGACAATTCATAGAGAGAAGGCAATGGCACCTCACTCCAGTACTCTTGCCTGGAAAATTCCATGGATGGAGGGGCCTGGTAGGCTGCAGTCCATGGGATCGTGAAGAGTTGGACATGACTGAGTGACTTCACTTTCACTTTCATGCATTGGAGAAGGAAATGGCAACCCACTCCAGTGTTCTTGCCTGGAGAATCCCAGGGACAGGGGAGCCTGGTGGGCTGCCATCTATGGGGTCGCACAGAGCCGGATACGACTGAAGCGACTTAGCAGCAGCAGCATCTTCATTAACACATGCTAATCAAGCAAAATTTTTTATTCCTCTTTTTGTGTGTTGTTCAAAAATCATATTCTTGTTTCCTGCCCTCTATGACCTTTTATTTGTTGGCATACAGTTTTTCTCTTTTTATTTGCCTCACATTCCTGAACTATCTAACTTTTAAATTTTCTGATGTTTTTCTATCTTACATCTTAAGTCTATGTATTGCCTAAATGATACTTTTGTTTATTTATGTAGGTTGACTACATCAAAGGAAAACTGTGGTATAATGAAAGATGTTTTGCTAACAGAGAACACTTTGAAGGTAAATTTTAATAAACTTTTCTCAACGTAGATAGCACATATAGATTAGATAAAATGAAATAAAAATAGAATTAAGCATAAAGATAGATTTGTTTTGTATAAGTTAAGAGCCTAAAACTGGGGGGGGGAATTAATTTAAATATAAGGCAATAGGCATGCCCTGTTATAAAATACAAGAAAATTGTATTTGAGTATACTTAATGATACATTTAAAAATATAGATGTTACTTATAATTTCTGTACCTTTATATTTTATAGTTGATTATGTTACTATCACCTTTGACAGAAACAGGACCCTAAGTGAGGTATGATATTCAATATTTTAAAAAGTAAGAAATTTTGCTGTGCATAATTTCATAGGTTCTTTTTAATCTAAAGAATGGCAATTCTACAGACTGAAAGGCTTAACAACCACTCTTTGCTCCCAATGGTGCCTCTACTTGGATTTAATTGGAGAAGTAAGTGGCCACCCACTCCAGTATTCTTGCCTAGAGAATCCCATGGACAGAGGAGCTTGGTAGGCTATAGTCCATGGGGTTGCTAAGAATCAGACACGACTGAGAGACTTCACTTTCACTTTTCTGCATTGGAGAAGGAAATGGCAACCCACTCCAGTATTCTTGCCTGGAGAATCCCAGGGACAGAGGAGCCTGGTGGGCTGCTGTCTATGGGGTCGCACAGAGTCAGACACGACTGAAGCAACTTAGCAGCAGCAGCAATTATATAACAATTCATGCCAGAAAGGGATGTTTGGCCATGTTTTCTGGACTCTCATCCCCCAGAAGATAACAACACAGTGGTCCATTGGTTTATTTGCCTATAGGAGCTAATGAGGACTTCTAGAGTTCAACAATGGCATTAATTTTTCCTTTCTCTTTTTGTAGGCAAACTCTTGTTTTTACAGTAAAGAACCATTTCTTGAATGGTTACCTTGCTTACCCCCTGTTCCAAAAGGAACCAAAACTATTCTTTCAACTGTGATAACATTTCTTGTTGACCAAGAGCAAAGTTCTGCAGTCTACCTCTTCCATAACCAGGTAGGCCTTAAAGCCCAGAGGGGATTGCTCCTGACACCACAATAATGAAAATGTACCTGACCAAAGCTTATTCCAAGTTCTTGTTTTCTTTGGCAGTATAAGTTGATAAAAATTGGCTGCAGTGAAATTATTTATGATAATTAATATAGTTTGATACCTTCCCTGATAGCTAGATTGGTAAAGAATCCACCTGCAATGCGGGAGACCCCAGTTTGATTCCTGGGTTGGGAAGATCCGCTGGAGAAGGGATAGGCTACCTACTCCAATATTCTTAGACTTCCCTTGTGGCTCAGCTGGTAAAGAATCCACTTGGAATGCAGGAGACCTGGGTTTGACCCCTGGGTTGGGAAAATCCCCTGGAGAGAATTCCATGGACATCCATGGGGTCGCAAAGTGTTGGACATGACTGAGTGACTTTCACTTTCACTTGATACCTTATAGATGTCTTGTTTCTGATTATCATTCAGTTTGATGAAAACACAAAATTCAATGCTGTTTGTATAATGATTCTGCTTTGCTTATTCTTCAGGATAGTATAAGCTGTATTTGCTCTGTATATATTTAAGTTTCCATAAAATGGTTAGTTTAAATGAACAAAAAGTGGAACAAGCTCTACCTGCATGATTTTAGGAGATAAAAATTTTTCCTCTACCCTCTAATTCAGTTCAGTTCAGTTCAGTCGCTCAGTTGTGTCCGACTCTGTGACCCCATGAATCGCAGCACGACAGGCCTCCCTGTCTATCACCAACGCCTGGAGTTCACTCAGACTCACATCCATCGAGTCAGTGATGCCATCCAGCCATCTCATCCTCTGTCATCCCCTTCTCCTCCTGCCCCCAATCCCTCCCAACATCAGAGTCTTTTCCAATGACTCAACTCTTTGCATGAGGTGTCCAAAGTACTGGAGTTTCAGCTTTAGCATCATTCCTTCCAGAGAAATCCCAGGGCTGATCTCCTTCAGAATGGACTGGTTGGATCTCCTTGCAGTCCAAGGGACTCTCAAGAGTCTTCTCCAACACCACACTTCAAAAGCATCAATTCTTCGGCACTCAGCTTTCTTCACAGTCCAACTCTCACATCCATATGTGACCACAGGAAAAACCAAAGCCTTGACTAGACGGACCTTTGTTGGCAAAGTAATGTCTCTGCTTTTGAACATGCTATCTAGATTGGTCATAACTTTTCATCCAAGGAGTAAGCGTCTTTTAATTTCATGGCTGCAATCACCATCTGCAGTGATTTTGGAGCCCAGAAAAATAAAGTCTGACACTGTTTCCACTGTTTCCCCATCTATTTCCCATGAAGTGATGGGACCAGATGCCATGATCTTAGTTTTCTGAATGTTGAGTTTTAAGCCAACTTTTTCACTCTCCTCTTTCACCTTCATCAAGAGGCTTTTTAGTTCCTCTTCACTTTCTGCCATAGGGTGGTGTCATCCTCATATCTGAGGTTATTGATATTTCTCCCAGCAATCTTGATTCCAGCTTGTGCTTCTTCCAGCCCAGCATTTCTCATGATGTACTCTGCATATAGGTTAAATAAGCAGGGTGACAATATACAGCCTTGACGTACTCCTTTTCCTATTTGGAACCAGTCTGTTGTTCCATGTCCAGTTCTAACTGTTGCTTCCTGACCTGCATACAGATTTCTCAAGAGGCAGGTCAGGTGGTCTGGTATTCCCATCTCTTGAAGAATTTTCCACAGTTTATTGTGATCCACACAGTCAAAGGCTTTGGCATAGTCAATAAAGCAGAAATAGATGTTTTTCTGGAACTCTCTTGCTTTTTCGATGATCCAGCAGATGTTGGCAAATTGGTCTCTGGTTCCTCTGCCTTTTCTAAAACCAGCTTGAACAACTGGAAGTTCACAGTTCACGTATTGCTGAAGCCTGGCTTGGAGAATTTTGAGCATTACTTTACTAGCGTGTGAGATGAGTGCAATTGTGTGGTAGTTTGAGCATTCTTTGAACTCTTTATTTGAACTCCTTATTGCCAAATTCAGACTGAAATTGAAGAAAGTAGGGAAAACCACTAGACCATTCAGGTATGACCGAAATAAAATCCCTTATGATTATACAGTGGAAGTGAGAAATAGATTTAAGGGACTAGATCTGATAGATAGAGTGCCTGATGAACTACGGACTGAGGTTCATGACATTGTACAGGAGACAGGGATCAAAACCATCCCCATGGAAAAGAAATGCAAAAAAGCAAAATGGCTGTCTGGGGAGGCCTTACAAATAGCTGTAAAAAGAAGAGAAGCAAAAAGCAAAGGAGAAAAGGAGAGATATAAGCATCTGAATGCAGAGTTCCAAAGAATAGCAAGAAGAGATAAGAAAGCCTTCCTCAGTGATCAATGCAAAGAAATAGAGGAAAACAACAGAATGGGAAAGACTAGAGATCTCTTCAAGAAAATTAGAGATACCAAGGGAACATTTCATGCAAGATGGGCTCGATAAAGGACAGAAATTGTATGGACCTAAGAGAAGCAGAAGATATTAAGAAGATGTGGCAAGAATACACAGAAGAACTGTACAAAAAAAGATCTTCACAATCCAGATAATCACGATGGTGTGATCACTGACCTAGAGCCAGACATCCTGGAATGTGAAGTCAAGTGGGACTTAGAGACCATCACTACGAACAAAGCTAGTGGAGGTGATGGAATTCCAGTTGAGCTATTTCAAATCCTGAAATATGATGCTGTGAAAGTGCTGCACTCAACATGCCAGCAAATTTGGAAAACTCAGCAGTGGCCACAGGACTGGAAAAGGTCAGTTTTCATTCTGATCCCAAAGAAAGGCAATGCCAAAGAATGCTCAAACCCTCTAATTCGGGCCCTGCAAATTAAACTGATAAAAGACAGATTAATAAGAGAAAAGAAAATAATTATTTATGCATGCAATGCACACACAATCACAGAAAATTAATCAAACTGATCACATGGACCACAGCCTTGTCTAACTCAATGAAACTATTAGCCATGCCGTGTAGGGCCACCCAAGATGAATGAGTCATGGTGCACAGTTCTGACAAAATGTGGTCCACTGGAGAAGGGAATGGCAAACCACTTCAGCATTCTTTCCTTGAGAACCCCATGAACTGTATGAAAAGGCAAAAGGGTATGACACTGAAAGATGAACTTCCCAGGTCAGTAGGTGCCCAATATGCTACTGGAAAAGAGTGGAGAAAAAACTCGAGAAAGAATGAAGAGACAAAGCCAAAGTGAAAACAATGCCCAGTTGTAGATGAAACTGGTGATGGAAGTAAAGTCCGATGCTGAAGAACTATACAAAAAAAATCTTCTGACTTAGATAACCACGATGGTGTGATCACTTACCTAGAGCCAGGCATCCTGGAATGCAAAGTCAAGTGGGCCTTAGGAAGCATCTATACAAACAAAGCTAGTGGAGGTGACGGAATTCCAGTTGAGCTATTTCAAACCCTAAAAGATGATGCTGTGAAAGTGCTGCACCCAATATGCCAGCAAATTTGGAAAACTCAGCAGTGGCCACAGGGCTGGAAAAGGTCGGTTTTCATTCCAATCCCAAAGAAAGGCAATGCCAAAGATTTTTCAAACTACCACACAAGTGCACTCATCTCACACACTAGCAAAGTAATGCTCAAAATTCTCCAAGCCAGGCTTCAGCAGTATGTGAACTGTGAACTTCCTGATGTTCAAGGTGGATTTAGAAAAGGCAGAGGAACCAGAGATCAAATCACCAACATCTGCTGGGTCATCAAAAAAGCAAGAGAGTTCCAGAAAAACATCTACTTCTACTTTATTGACTACACCAAAGCCTTTGACTGTGTGGATCACAACCATCTGTAGAAAATTCTTCAACAGATGGGACTACCAGATCACCTTATCTGCATCCTGAGAAATCTGTATGCAGGTCAAGAAGCAACATTAGAACCAAACGTGGAACAACAAACTGGTTCCAAATTGGGAAAGGAGTATGTCAAGGCTGTATATTGTCACCCTGCTTATTTAATTTATATGCAGAGTACATCATGTGAAATGCTGGGCTGGCTGAAGCACAAGCTGGAATCAAGATTTCTGGGAGAAATATCAATAACCTCAGATATGCAGATGATACCACCCTTATGGCAGAAAACAAAGAAGAACTAAAGAGTCTCTTGATGAAAGAGGACAGTGAAAAAATTGGCTTAAAACTCAGCTTTCAGTTCTAATGAGGTGGATGAAACTGGAGCCTTTTATACAGAGTGAAGCAAGCCAGAAAGAAAAACACCAGTACAGTATATTAACACATATATATGGAATTTAGAAAGATGGTAATGATAACCCTAGAAAGATGGTAATGATAATCCTATATGCGAGACAGCAAAAGAGACACAGATGTATAGAACAGTCTTTTGGACTCTGTGGGAGAGGGCAAGGGTGGGATGATTTGGGAGAATGGCATTGAAACATGTATATTATCATATGTGAAACGAATCACCAGTCCAGGTTTGATGCAGGTTTGAGACAGAGTGCTCAGGGCTGGTGCACTGGGATGACCCAGAGGGATGGGATGGGGAGGGAGGTGGCAGGGGGGTTCAGGATGGGGAACACATGTACACCCATGGCGGATTCATGTCAATGTATGGCAAAACCACTACAATATTGTGAAATAATTAACTTTCAATTAAAATAAATAAATGTATATTAAAAAAAACTCAGCTTTCATAAAATGAGGATCATGGCATCCAGTCCCATCACTTTATGGCAAATAGATGGGGAAACAATGGAAACAGTGACAGACTTTATTTTGGCGGGGGGCTCCAAAATCACTGCAGATGGTGACTGTAGCCATGAAATTAAAAGACACTTGCTCCTTGGAAGAAAAGCTATGACCAACTTAGACAGAATATTAAAAAGCAGAGACATTACTTTGCTGACAGAGGTTCATCTAATCAAAGCTATGGTTTTTCCAGTAGTCATGTATTGGATGTGAGAGTTGGACTATAAAGAAACCTGAGTGCCGAAGAATCAATGCTTTTGAACTGTGGTGTTGGAGAAGACTCTTGAGAGTCCCTTGGACTGCAAGGAGATCCAACCAGTCAATTCTAAAGGAAATCAAAACTGAATGTGCACTGGAAGGACTGATGCTGAAGCTGAAACTCCAGTACTTTGGCCGCCTGATGCGAAGAACTGACTCCTTGGAAAAAACCATGATGCTGGGAAAGATTGGAGGCAAGAGGAGAAAGGGACAACAGAGGATGAGATGGTTGGATGGCATCACCAACTTGATGGACATGAGTTTGAGCAAGCTCCAGGAGCTGGTGATGGACAGGGAAGCCTGGCGTGCTGCAGTCCATGAGGTTGCAAAGAGTCAGACACGACTGACTGTGAACTGAGTGCACACACGTGTGGGTGGAAGTCAGTGATGAATAACTCAAGAGGTAGTTAAATTTTGGAGGTTATATACCATCTTAATAGTTTAAGAAATTGAGTGAGAAGGATACTTAAAATAAAACAAGTGAAAAGGTAATGGGTTTACAGGAGAACAAACAGGAGTTAAGAAAGTCCATGATAATATTTGTTTGAATAAGCTTGAGTGATTTTTCTGTCTCTTGTGGGCCTTAAAGCTCCCCTGAAGAAGGGATCTGGGGTAGGTTTTGTTCGCATGCTGCCTTCTGGGAGTAGATATGCTCTGAAGAGAAATTAATGGCAGCCTTATATTCCAGATATTGCTGCTTTTAGTCAGATGAGGGAAGAAATTTTTTGCATCTTTTGAATCTAAAATATCAGCATGAAATAAACTTTATACCAAAATGTCATACCTTGGGGTACATATTCTGATCCCCATCATAATCATGATCTGACAGAACTGTAGTGTGGCCTAGGTGTTCATATTTGCACATATGGACACCTTATCTTTGACAAAGGAGGCAAGAATATACAATGGGTTAAAGACAATCTCTTTAACAAGTGGTGCTGGGAAATCTGGTCAACCACTTGTAAAAGAATGAAACTAGAACACTTTCTAACACCATACACAAAAATAAACTCAAAATGGATTAAAGATCTAAACGTAAGACCAGAAACTATAAAACTCCTAGAGGAGAACATAGGCAAAACACTCTCCGACGTACATCACAGCAGGATCCTCTATGACCCACCTCCCAGAATATTGGAAATAAAAGCAAAAATAAACAAATGGGACCTAATTAAACTTAAAAGCTTCTGCACATCAAAGGAAACTATTAGCAAGGTGAAAAGGCAGCCTTCAGAATGGGAGAAAATAATAGCAAATGAAGCAACTGACAAACAACTAATCTCAAAAATATACAAGCAACTCCTACAGCTCAACTCCAGAAAAATAAATGACCCAATCAAAAAATGGGCCAAAGAACTAAATAGACATTTCTCCAAAGAAGACATACAGATGGCTAACAAACACATGAAAAGATGCTCAACATCACTCATTATCAGAGAAATGCAAATCAAAACCACTATGAGGTACCATTTCACGCCAGTCAGAATGGCTGCGATCCAAAAGTCTACAAGCAATAAATGCTGGAGAGGGTGCGGAGAAAAAGGAACCCTCTTCCACTGTTGGTGGGAATGCAAACTAGTACAGCCACTATGGAGAACAGTGTGGAGCTTCCTTAAAAAACTGAAAATAGAACTGCCTTATGATCCAGCAATCCCACTGCTGGGCATACACACTGAGGAAACCAGAGGGAAAGAGACACGTGTACCCCACTGTTCATCGCAGCACTGTTTATAATAGCCAGGACATGGAAGCAACCTAGATGTCCATCAGCAGATGAATGGATAAGAAAGCTGTGGTACATATACACAATGGAGTACTACTCAGCCATTAAAAAGAACACATTTGAATCAGTTCTAATGAGGTGGATGAAACTGGAGCTTATTATACAGAGTGAAGTAAGCCAGAAAGAAAAACACCAATACAGTATACTAACGCATATATATGGAATTTAGAAAGATGGTAACAATAACCCTGTGTAGGAGACAGCAAAAGAGACACTGATGTATAGAACAGTCTTATGGACTCTGTTGGAGAGGGAGAGGGTGGGAAGATTTGGGAGAATGGCATTGAAACATGTATAATATCATATATGAAACGAGTTGCCAGTCCAGGTTCAATGCACGATACTGGATGCTTTGGGCTGGTGCACTGGGACGACCCAGAGGGATGGTGTGGGGAGGGAGGAGGGAGGAGGGTTCAGGATGGGGAGCACATGTATACCTGTGGCGGATTCGTTTTGATGTTTGGCAAAACTAATACAGTGTTTCAGGTTTAAAAAAAAAAAAAGTAATTTGACATTATAGTTCTGGTGAATGGGCATTGGAGTCTGTCAAGTTCAGTAATGAGTCTACAATAAATCCCTTGACATTTATTTTAGAACCTTGGACAAATTATTTAATCCTCTTTACTTCATGTTCAATATCTACAAGATGGACCTATACAGTAGGGGGAAGCAGAGTAAAGAGATACCAATAGCTGCTAATCCTTTCAATTCTATACTGTTAAAGGTTGTATCCCTATCTTAATCAAAATCCAGGTAACAAGAAACTCTAAAAATTGTAACATAGACGTAGTACTGTTGGTGCAAAGAAACCTTACAATTTGCTCCTCCTTTGTTTATCTATTTCTAGAAAAATACCATTGTCTCTGTGAGGATCCTAAAACACAACAAACCAGACTTAATACAAAAATTTCCACCTTTCTCTTTTCCTTCATCATTCTCTTCTCCTGTTGGAATGATATTCCACCCACGAAGCCATTTTCTGTATGCTTATGGTAATCAGGTATGTATAGATTAAACTTTACACTCTTAGTATAGATGTAAATTCTTCAGTTACTCTATGCTGAATGGATATACATTAAGAATGGAGTTGCTCTGATGGTCAGGGAGGTGGAAAGCCTAATAAAGAGAGAATGAGAAGAAAGGAATTAATGACAGTGCATACAAACAAATCTTTTGCAAAGTTTTGCTGAAAAGTGGAACAGGGAAATGTGACAGTATTTGAAAAAGGAAAGGTCAAAAGAAGAGTTTTTTGTTTTTTGTTTTTTAAGATAGAAGGAATTATGATGTGTGCTTCCAGGAATTATTTGGTAGAGAGGGAAAAATTAATGATGCAGGAAAGAGAACAAACTGCTGGAGAGACATTTCTGAAGAGGTGAGAGGAGATAATCTATATGAACTAGTGAAGAGATTGATCTCAGCACAAACAATAGTAAGTGGAGGGAGGAAGGGTTTTGGGGTTCAAAAGCAGTTAGGTGGGGACCTATGGTAATGGAGGATGTGGGAATTTATCTTCTATTTTCTCACACAAAAAAAATCAAAATTATTTATGAGTGATGATGGAGGAGAAATGTACAGGGGAGGGGATTTGAGGAAAGAGACAACAGAATTAAATAGTTGCCTAGGAGGATGGGCAACCTAATTTTACAACTTAAGGAACTAAAAAAAGAAGAGCCACATACTGAAAGCTAACAAAAGGAAGGATATAATAAAGAATAGAGGAAAGATAAATGTAATAGGGAATAGAATAAAGCAGTTAAATTAAGACCTGGTTTGTTGACAAAACTTAACTAGATAAACTAAGAAAAAGAAGATTCGTCTAAAAATTGAAAGAGGAGATGTTACAACTGATGCCACAGAAACAAGGAGGATATGAGAATATTATGAATAGTTTTGTATGCTAACAAACTGGATAACCTAGAACAAATGGGTAAATTTCCAGAAACACACAACCTACTAATTCTTAAATCATGAAAAAATAAATCTGAGCAGACCAATAACTAGTTAGGAAATTGAGTCGGTAATCAAACCTCCCAACAAAAAAAGTCCAAGGCCATATGGCTTCATTGGTGAATTGGTCAAATTTTAAAGAAGAATTAATACTAAACCTCTTCAAACTCTTGCCAAAGGGAAGGAAAAAATGAAGAGGAATGAATATTTTCAAGGTCATTTTTTAAGACTACCATTAACCTGATATCAAAGTCAGATAAGAATACTATAAGAAAACTATAAATCAAATCCCTAGACAACATTGATACAAAAATTCTCAACAAAATACTAGGAAACTGAATTCAGCAATGGAATTAAAAAGATTATACATACTACGACCAACTGGAATTTGTTCCTGTAACACAGAAATGGTTAAACATATGAAAATTGAACAGTGTAATATACCACATTAACAGAATGAAGAGGGAAAATAATCACAACATCATCTCGGTTGATACAAAAGAGCATTTGATAAAATTCAACATACTTTCATGATAAAAACATGTAGTATACTAGAAATAGAATAAAACCACCTAAACATGACAAAAACCTCATACAAGAAACGCACAATGAACATTATACTCAACAGTGAAAGACTTACAGCTTTTCCTCTAAGGTAAGGAAGGAATAAGGCAAGGAAGCACACTCTCCCCACTTCTATTCAATATAGTACTGGAAGTTCTGACCAGAGCTATTAGACAAGAAAAAGAAACTTTAAAGTATCTGCATATAAAAAGAAGAAACAAAATTATCTGTGTTCACAGGTGATATGATCTTATATGTAGAAAACTCTGAAGATACTGCAAAAAACAAACAAACAAACCTGTTAGAGGAATTCAGCACAAAAGTCATTTTAATATGGATAAGCATTTACCCATTTTAATATGGGTAAGCACTCTCCTCCATACAGCAAGTCATCCAACACTTCATCATTTTATGAACAAGGAGGACCCAGTTGAGAGATGATGAAATAACTTTGTTCTTTTATGCATCTTTCATAAAACTGAAGATTGCCACATGCACTGTTGCACAAACTCTAGGAAGGGAATAGAGGGTTGACCAAGTACGTAAGGAGTCTTTACACTTGTGTGTGTGTGTGAAGGGGGATGCATGCATGATGGATGTGGGAGTATGGTTATGCTGCATGACTTTCTTATGTAGGAAGATTAGGTAATTGCTGACTGTTACATGACAGCTCTTTAGTGAGGTATTGTCTTTCTATTCCCTTAGGTATGGCTTTCAATTGATGGCGGCAACACCTTTGATTTAATAGCTGACTTTCATGATGATATCATAAAGAATACTTACCATAGTTTTTATACTTCAGATATTACTCTTGTTTCCCAAAGTGGAAAGGTTTACTTGACAAAGGCAGGTAAGGAATTCACTTTTACTCATATAAGCACTACCTGTGAGCCAAGGGTTAGAAGATATATTTTTAAATCTGCCATATTAATGAACTGATCCTAAGGTCTCAGACATATTAGGGGTTTTAGATGGATTTTTTTAATGTTTTACAGTAATAAAAATAAACATAACAAAATTTAACATCTTAACCATTCTAAGTATACAGTTCAGTGGTATTGGATACGTGCCCAGTCACTTCACTTGTGTCCGATTCTTTGCAACCCTATGGACTTACCCGCCAGGCTCCTCTGTCCATGGGATTCTCCAGGCAAGAATACTGGAGTGGGTTGTGATGCCCTCCTCTAGGGAATCTTCCCGACCCAGGGATCGAACCTGCATCTCTTACATCTTTTGCATTGGCAGGTGGGTTCTTTACCACAAGCACCACCTGGGAAGCCCTCAGTGGTATTAAATACATGCAAATATTCTGCAACCATCACCAACATCTATCTCCTTAACTCTCTTCATCTTAAAACTTTATACCTTTTAAAAATGAATCCCCACACCCCTCTTCCCCACAGCTTCTCACAACTACCATTCTATTTTCTGTTTCTGTGATTTTGATTACTATGGTGCCTCACATAAGTGGAATCATACAGTATTTGTCCTTTTGTGACTAGATTATTTCACTTAGCATAATGGCCTTAAGGTTCATACAAGTAATAGCTTGTATCAGGGTTGTCTTCATGATTAAGGCTGAATAATAATTGTACCGTATAGATGACATTTAGCTTGTCCTTTTGTCCATCAGTGGACACTTGGGTTGCTTCCATGTTTATTTATTGTGAATAGTGTTGCTACAAACACAGGTATACAGATACATCTTTAAGACCTGCTTTTAATTCTTTTGGGTATATACTCAGAACTGGCATTTCTGAATCATATGATAATTTTACTTTTAATTTTTTGAGGATCTGCAATACTATTTTACACAGCAATGTACTATTTTACATTCTGATTTCCAGTGTAAAATGGTTCCAGTTTCTCCATAACATTGCCAACATTTGTTATTTTCTGGTCTTTTGATAGCAATCTTCCTTCTGGGTGTGAAGTGGTTGTTGTTATTGTTGATCAGTCACTAGTCAGGTCAACTATTTGTGACCACATGGACTGTAGCATGCCAGGCTTCCCAGTCCATCACCAACTCCCAGACCTTGCTAAAACTCATGTCCACTGAGTCAGTGATGCCATCCAACCATCTCATCCTCTGTTGTCCCCTTCTCCTGCCTTCAATCTTTCCCAGCCTCAAGGTCTTTTCCAATGAGTTGGTTCTTGGCATCAAGTGGCCAGAGTATGAGAGCTTCAGCTTTAGCATCAGTCCTTCCAATGAATATTCAGGACTGATTTCCTTTAAGATTGAGTGGTTTAACTTCCTTGCTGTCCAAGGGACTCTCAAGAGTCTTCTCCAACACCACAGTTCAAAAGCATCAGTTCTTTGGCACTCAACTTTCTTTATGGTCCAGCTCTCACATCTGTACATGACTACTGGAAAAACTATAGGTTTGACTAGATGGACCTTTATCGGCAAAGCAATGTCTCTGCTTTTTAATACGCTGTCTAAGTTGGTCATAGCTTTTCTTCCAAGGAGCAAGCGTCTTTTAATTTCATGGCTGCAGTACCATCTGCAGTGATTTTGGAGCCCCCCAAAATAAAGTCTGTCACTGTTTCCATTGTTTCCCCATTTATTTGCCATAAAGTGATGGGATGGGATACCATAATCTTTGTTTTCTGAGTGTTGAGTTTTAAGCCAGCTCTTCCACGCCCCTCTTTCACTTTCATCAAGAGGCTAAAGGAACTAAAGTTCCTTTTCAGTTTCTGCCATAAGGGTGGTGTCATCTGCATAACTGAAGTTATTAATATTTCTTCTCAGAATCTTGATTCCAGCTTGTGCTTCATCCAGCCCAGCGTTTCTCATGATGTACTCTGCATATAAGTTAAATAAGCAGGGTGACAATATATAGCTTTGTGGTACTCCTTTCCCAATTTTTTGAACCAGTCAGTTGTTCCGTGTCTGGTTCTAGCAATTGCTTCTTAACAGACATACAGGTCTCTCAGGAGACAGATAATGTATCTGGCATTCCCATCTTTTTCAGAATTTTCCACAATTTTTTCTGATCCACAGAGTCAAAGTCTTTAATGGAGTCAATGAAGCTGAAATAGATGTTTTTCTGGAACTCTCTTGCTTTTTCTATGGCCCAATAAATGCTGGCAATTTGATCTCTGGTTCCTCTGCCTTTTCTAAATCCAGCTGTACATCTGGGAGTTCTCAGTTCACATACTGCTGAAGCCTAGCTTGAAGGATTTGACCATAACTTTACCAGCATGTGAAAGGAGAGCAACTGTATGGTAGTTTGAACATTCTTTGGCATTGCCTTTCTTTGAGATTGGAATGAAAACTGACCTTTTCCAGTTCTGTGGCCACTGCTGAGTTTTCCAAATTTGCTGACATATTGAGTACAGCACTTTAACAGCATTATCATTTAGGATTTTAAATATTTCTGCTGGAATTCCATTATGCCCACTAGCTTTGCTGTAGTAATACTTTTTAAGACACACTTGACTTTGCACTCCAGGATGTCTGGCTCTAGGTGAGTGACCACACCATCACAATTATCCAGGTCTTTAAGACCATTTTTGTATAGTTCTTCTATGTATTCTTGCCATCTCTTCTTAATATCTTCTGCTTCTGCTAGGTCTATACCATTTCTGCCCTTTATTGTGCCCATCCTTGCACGAAATGATCCCTCAATGTCTCTCTCTAATTATCTTGAAGAGATTTCTAGTCATTCCCATTGTATTGCATTCCTCTATTATTTGCATTGCTCATTTAAGAAGGCCTTCTTATCTCTCCTTGCTATTCTCTGGAACTCTGCATTTATTTGTTTTTATCTTTCCTTTTCTCCTTTGCCTTTCTCTTCTCTTCTTTTCTTGGCTCTTTGTAAAGCCTCCTCAGACAACCACTTACCTTCTTGCATTTCTTTTTCTTTGGGATGACTTTGGTCACTGCCTCCTGTACAATGTTGTTGTTGTTGTTCAGTCGCTCAGTGGTGTCCAACTGTTTGTGATCCCATGGACTGCAGCATGCTAGGCTTCCCTGTCCTTCACCATCTCCTAGAATTTACTCAAACTCATATTCATTGAGTTGGTGATGCCATCCAACCATCTCATCTTCTTATCCCTTCTCCTCCTGCCTTCGATCTTTCCCAGCATCAGGGTCTTTTCCAATGAGTCAGTTCTTTGCATCAAGTGGCCAAAGTATTGAAGCTTGAGCCTCAACATCAGTCCTTCCAGTGAATATCAGTCTTGATTTCCTTTAGGATTGACTAGTTTATCTCCTTGCTGTCCAAGGGACACTCACGAGTCTTCTCCAACACCACAGTTCAAAAGCATCAATTTTTTGGTGCTCAGTTTTCTTTATAATCCAACTCTCACATCCATACATGACCACTGGAAAAACCATAGCTTTGACTAGGTGGACCTTTGTTGAGAAAGTAATGTCTCTGGTTTTCAATATGCTATCTAGGTTGGTCATAACTTTTCTTCCAAGCAGTATGCGTCTTTTAATTTCATGGCTGCAGTCACTATCTGCAGTGATTTTGGAGCCCAAGAAAATAAAGTCTGTCGCTGTTTCCACTATTTCCCCATCTATTTGTCATGAAGTGATGGGACTGGATGCCACGATCTTCGTTTTTTGAAAGTTGAGTTTTAAGCCAGCTTTTTCACTGTCCTCTTTCACCTTCATCAAGAGGCTCTTTAGTTCTTCTCCCATAAGGGTGATGTCATCTGCATATCTGAGGTTATTGATATTTCTCCCGGCAATCTTGACTCCAACTTGTGCTTCATCCAGCCCAGGATTTTGCATGATGTACTCTGCATATAAGTTGAATAGGCAGGGTGACAATATACAGCCTTGACATACTCCTTTCCCAATTTGGAACCAGTCTGTTGTTCCATGACCAGTTCTAACTTGCTTCTTGACCCACATATAGATTTCTCAGGAGGCAGGTAAGGTGGTCTGGTATTCTGATCTCTTGAAGAATTTTCCACTGTTGTGATCCACACAGTCAAAGGCTTTGGCGTAGTCAATAAAGTAGATGTTTTTCTGGAACTGTCTTGCTGTTTCAATGATCCAGTGGATATTGGTGATTTGATCTCTGGTTCCTCTGCCTGTTTTAAATCCACCTTGAACATCTGGAAGTTCACGGTTCACGTACTGTTGAAGCCTGGCTTGGAGAATTTTGAGCATTACTTTACTAGCGTGTGAAATGAGTGCAATTGTGCAGTAGTTTGAGCATTCTTTGGCATTGCCTTTCTTTGGGATTGGAATGAAAACTGACCTTTTCCAGTCCTGTGGCCACTGTTGAGTTTTCCAAATTTGCTGGCATATTGAGTGCAGCACTTTCACAGCATCATCTTTCAGGATTTGGAATAGCTCAACTGGAATTCCATCACCTCCACTAGCTTTGTTCATAGTGATGTTTTCTAAGGCCCACTTGACTTCACATTCCAGGGTTTCTGGCTCTAGGTGAGTGATCAAGCCATTGTGGTTATCTGGGTCATGTTGTTGCCACCTCTTCTTAATATCTTCTGCTTCTGTTAGGTCCATACCATTTCTGTCCTTTATTGTGCCCATCTTTGCATGAAATGTTCCCTTGGTATCTCTAAATTTCTTGAAGAGATCTCTAGTCTTTCTCATTCTATTGTTTTCCTCTATTTCGTTGCATTGATCATTGATCAATCACATTGATCAGTTGCATTATATACACTGGGAAATCAAACAAATTCGTGTGACTTACTTTATTGCAATATTAGCTTTATTAGAAACAAAGTTGCAGCATCTCCAAGATATTCCTGTTCATCTCCATGACTTATTCATTTTATAATGGAAATTTTGTAGTCTTTGATTCCCTTCACTCAGTTACTCCTTTTTTTTAATTTTTAAAAAATGCATTTATTTTTAATTGAAGGATAATTACTTTACAATATTGTGTTGGTTTCTGTCATATGTCAACGTGAATCAGCCATAGGTATACATCTGTCCCCTGACTCTTGAACCTCCCTACCACCTCCTGTCCCAGCCCACCTCTCTAGGGTTGTTACGGAACCACAGTTTGAGTTCCCTGAGTCGTACAGCAAATTCCAATTGACTATCTATTTTACAGATGGTAGTGTATTTGGTTCCATGTTACTCTCTCCATTCATCCCACTCTCTCCTTCCTCCCCTTCACTGCTGTGTTCACAAGTCTGTTCCCTATGTCTGTGGTCTCCATTGCTGCCCTGCAAGTAGGTTCATCAGTACCATCTTTCTAGATTCCATATATATACATTAATATTTGTTTTTCTCTTTGTGACTTACTTCACTCCATATAATAGGCTCTTGTTTCTTCCTTATTTTTAATGTAAATATTTATAGTAACAAATTACTCCCATAGTACCACTTTCACTTCATCACATAAGTTTTGGTATATTGTAGTTTCATTTTCATTTGCCTCTAAGTATTTTCCAGCTTCCCTTGTGATTTATTCTTTGGTAGTTGCTAGTTTTAATGTGCTTTATTTAGATCCCGCAATTTTGGAATTTTACAGTTTCTTTGTTAGTGATTTTTAACATCATCTCCTTGTGGTCAGAGGAGACACTTTATGCAATACTGACTTTTTTATAGGTTCAACATATAAATGAGGTCCTATAGTACTTTCTCTGACTTATTTCATTTAGCATAATGCCCTCAAGTTTCCTCCATTGTTGTATATGGAAGGGTTTCCTTCTTTTTAGTGGCCAAATAATATTCTTTTGTGTAGATGTACCACATTTTCTTTATTGATTCATCTGTTGGTGAACATTGAGGTTGTTTCCATATTTCAGTTATTCTGAACAATGCTTTAATGAAAATGGGAATGCAACTATCTATTCAAGATAGTGATTTCATTTCCTTTGGATATATACCCAAAAGTTGAATTGCTGGATCATATCATATTTTCCGTCTTAATTTTTATGGTGTCTTCACACTGTTTTTCACAGTGGCTGCACCAATTTACATCCCCACCAACAGTGTTCAAGTGTTCTCTTTTCTCTAAATCTTAACTATCACTTTTTATCTTTAGTCTTTTTGATAATAACTGAGATGTCTAGTCTTTAATGTCTGGTTCTAAAGACGGAAAAGGGGGATAAATTAAGGAGTAAATAAGGCTTGGAAAAGCCCAGGCCCTTTAAATTCCCTGGAAGTCATTTCAGCCAGGGGAGAGTGAGACTTGCAACACTGAGAGATGTGCAAAAAGAATGGCCACCCTCCTTTTTGTCTGCACTTGTGTGATAAGAAGCCACAATCAGCAAACAGAACACAGATCCGCAATATTTGGAGGACAAAGTTCTTTTTGCCCGCTCGGGTTCCTGCAAGCTGTGTGCAACTGCCCCAGAAACATATGCATAACTGTTTGCCATGAGACTGAAAATGGAGGATGTGTAGCTTCTACTGTGTTAAGAGCTGAAATTAACCACAATTTACTATCCAAGTCTTCCTCTGAAAGTTGCAAGCCTTCAATAGACTCCAGAGTTCCCAAAGAGTTATATCAGATAGAATCTTCCAGTGCAATTTTTGTCCATGTGGGCAGAGAGATTCCTAGTGCAACCTACTCTACCATCTTCCCAGAACCCTCTGGCAGGGATGGGGTGGTGGTGGTAGATTTTTAGGATCTACAAAAGTAGGATCCTATGAACAACCCTAAAGCAGGGGAACTCTGAAACATTATGCTTTATTCTCATTTATAATGTCACTCTGCTGCTGCTGCTAAGTCGCTTCAGCCGTGTCCGACCCTGTGCGACCCCACAGACGGCAGCCCACCAGGCTCTGCCATCCCTGGGATTCTCCAGGCAAGAACACTGGAGTGGGTTGCCATTTCCTTCTCCATTGCGTGAAAGTGAAAAGTGAAAGTGAAGTTACTCAGTCGCCTCCGACTCATAGCGACCCCATGGACTGCAGCCCTCCAGGCTCCTCCGTCCATGGGATTTTCTAGGCAAGAGCACTGGAGTGGCGTGCCATTGCCAATGTCACTCTACCCAAAGGCAAATAATACTAAAGCTGCCACACACTGAGCTACTGCGGTTGTATTCAGAGTGTTACAAGTATCATCTCATTTAATATTCACAACAACCAAGGTGAAGCGGGTAATGTTAGTTACTTTTACAGATTAAATTGACATCCACAGCTTCTAAGAGGTAGAGTTGGGTAAATGATATATGGCTCTGCATTTACTTGGTTTGGCAATCAGAAGCCTGCTAGAAACAGCACAAGTAGCTCCGATAGCCTGATGTGAAGAGCTGACTCTTTGGAAAAGATCCTGACGCTAGGAAAGATTGAGGGAAATAAGAGAAGGCAACAGAGGGTGAGATGGTTCGATGGCATCACTGACTCACTGGAAATGAGTTTGAGCAAATTCAGGGAAATAATGAAGGACAGGGAAGCCTAGATGTTCATGGGGTCACAAAGAGTCAGATGCAACTTAGCAACTGAACAGCAACAGATTGAAATTCAAAGGGATGAGCCTTTCAGTCCACCAAACAAGGAAGAGAGTCAGAGAATGGATCCAGGGGAATAGTCAAATAGAGAATAAACACATATTAGAAACAAAAGTCAAAAGAGACTAAGCAAGATTACTTTGGAAATAGTAAAAATAACCAACACTTAAGAAAACTAAACTAACTTGACAATATAAACTATTAAAAATTACAGATATAAACTATAGAAACATATCTACATATAGAATGAATAAGTAAGTAGAATCTCAGATGACAAATATTGATGCTAAAGATCGAGAACTTATAAGTGGTGGGGATTTTCTGTGATGAACAAAGGTGGTGGTTCCGTATTTGTCTTCCTCGCACATTGTAGCTCTGTAATATAAATGAATGAATCAATACTGAAAATAGTAAGAATAAAGGAAACCAAAATTGATAAGACATTAAATTTTTAGCTGAAAGCAAAACCAATAAAGAAAGCAAAAACACTTCTGGATTATTTGAAGTAGAAAATGTAAATCAATGTTAAAGGCACAAAAGAATCAAGCCAACCTTGGTTTTTTCTCTGCTGCAACAAATAATATCACATATTCTTTTAAAGAACCTTTGGAGAAAAAGGTTACCTAAGAATCTGGAGCCAGTTCAACCCAAGTGGCTCAGTAGTAAAACTCAGCCTGCCAAAGCAGGAAATGCAGGAGACGCAGGTTTGATCCCTGGGTCAGGAAGATCTCCTGGTGGAGGAAATGGCAACCCAGTCCAGTACTCTTGCCTGGAAAATCCCATGGACAGAGGAGCCTGGCGGACTACAGTCCATGGGGGCACAAAGAGTCCGACACAACTGACCGACTCTTCATGCACAACGAGTTGTTCATATGCAAAACCAACAGAAGAATGTTATAAACATATTTCATCAAATATGAGCTTTGTTGAGTATAAGATACACCTGGTTCTATTCACACAAAGAAAGGAATAACTCTTCCAGTTAAACTTTAACACAGTGTTTTAATAATGATCATGGGTGATGCATGGATTATGCTGACGTTATTTCCCCAGCTTGGTGTGTGATAAGGCAATAATTTCATGTGTATCTTCACAGTAAAACATGTAATTTTATCTACTTATAGGCTTCTTTCCTCTTAGGTCATATAAAATAGTTGGTGAACGTTCTACAAGAAAATGTGGTAGTGTGGTAATTCTTTAGTGCCATTTGCTTTTTTTGATGAATATAGACCGTGCTTTGTTTTCCTCTCTTGCTGAAACCACAGTAATTTTGCTTCAATACCAAAGTATAATGTAATATTTTAAAGCATTTTAAGCAGCATTATAACTCAACATGTACTATACCAATGATCCAGGGAAGTAATGACAATATAAAGAACGGAGACAATACTGATATAGCCCCCATAGCTAACTGACTACTATGGCATGAGAGCCACCTAGTGGACAATGATTATAAGACATCAATTATAAAAGGTTCATTTCCAAGATGTTAAAATATGAAAAAAAGTCTATCTTATGTTTATAGATGAAATACGGCATATTGAACCTTAGTAATTGTAATGGTTAATTTCATGTGTCAACTTGACTGAGCCAGTGAAAGTCACTCAGTCATGTCCCACTCTTTCTGACCCTATGGACTGTAGCCCACCAGGCACCTCTGTCCATGGAATTCTCCAGGCAAGAATACTGGAGTGGGTTGCCATGCCCTCCTCCAGGGGATCCTCCCAACCCAGGGATCGAACCCAGGTCTCCCACATTGCAGGCAGATTCTTTACCATCTGAGCCACCAGTTCAGTTCAGTTCACTCAGTCGTGTGCGATTCTTTGCAACCCCAGGAACCGCAGCACACCAGGCCTCCCTGTTCATCACCAACTCCTGGAGTCCACCCAAACCCGTGTCCATTGAGTCAGTGATACCGTCCAACCATTTCATCCCCTGTCGTCCCCTTCTCCTCCTGCCCTCAATCTTTCCCAGCATCAGGGTCTTTTCAAATGAGTCAGCTCTTCCTACCAGGTGGCCAAAGCATTGGAGTTTCAGCTTTAACATCAGTCCTTCCAATGAACGCCCAGGACTGATCTCCTTTAGGATGGACTGGTTGGATCTCCTTGCAGTCTAAGGGACTCTCAAGAGTCTTCTCTGACACCACAGTTCAAAAGCATCAATTCTTTGGCACTCAGCTTTCTTTATAGTCCAACTCTCACATCCATACATGACCACTGGAAAAACCATAGCCTTGACTAAACGGACCTTTGTTGACAAAGTAATGTCTCTGCTTTTAAATATGCTATCTAGGTTGGTCATAACTTTCCTTCCAAGAAGTAAGCGTCCTTTAATTTCATGGCTGCAGTCACCATCTGATTTTGGAGCCCAGAAAAATAAAGTTTGCCACTGTTTCCCCATCTATTTGCCATGAAGTAATGGGACCAGATGCCATGATCTTCGTTTTCTGAATGTTGAGCTTTAAGCCAACTTTTTCACTCTCCTCTTTCACTTTCATCAAGGGGCTCTTTAGTTCTTCTTCACTTTCTGCCATAAGGATGGTGTCATCCTCATATCTGAGGTTATTTATATTTCTCCTGGCAATCTTGATTCCAGCTTGTGTTTCTTCCAGTCCAGCGTTTCTCATGATGTACTCTGCATATAAGTTAAATAAGCAGGGTGACAATATACAGCCTTGACATACTCCTTTTCCTATTTGGAACCAGTCTGTTGTTCCATGTCCAGTTCTAACTGTTGCTTCCTGACCTGCATACAGATTTCTCAAGAGGCAGGTCAGGTGGTCTGGTATTCCCATCTCTTTCAGAATTTTCCACAGTTTATTGTGATCCACAGAGTCAAAGGCTTTAGCATAGTCAATAAAGCAGAAATAGATGTTTTTCTGGAACTCTCTTGCTTTTTTGATGATCCAGCAGATGTTGGCAATTTAATCTCTGGTTCCTCTGCCTTGTCTAAAACCAGCTTGAACATCTGGAAGTTCATGGTTCATGTATTGCTGAAGCCTGGCATGGAGAATTTTAAGCATCACTTTACTAGCATGTGAGATGAGTGCAATTGTGCAGTAGTTTGAACATTCTTTGGCATTGTGTTTCTTTGGGATTGGAATGAAGACTGACCTTTTCCAGTCCTGTGGCCACTGTTGAGTTTTCCAAATTTGCTGGCATATTGAGTGTAGCACTTTCACAGCATCATCTTTCAGGATTTGAAATAGCTCAACTGGAATTCCATCACCTCCACTAGCTTTGTTCATAGTGATGTTTCCTAAGTCCCACTTGACTTCACATTCCAGGGTGTCTGGCTGTAGGTGAGTGATCACACCATCATGATTCCAAGGGGTGCCCATAGTAAACATATTTCTGCACGTGTCTGTGTGGCTGTTTCTGGACCAGATTAACATTTGAATCTATAGACTGCCCTGCCCAGTATGGGTGGGTATCATCCAGTTTGTTGAAGACCTAAATAGAACAAAAAGGTGGAGGAGAGAGGAATTCACCCCTTCTGCTTCTTGTTGCACCTGCTCAAGTTGGGACGACTGTTTTCTGCTCTCCCACCCAACAACCCAGTTCTCAGGCCTTTGGGCTCCAACTAGGAGTCACACCACCAACTCTCCTGGTGCTTGCACTTCTTCTCTACCTTGCAGACAGCAGATCATAGAACTTCTCAGCCTCCATAATTGCATGAGGTAATTCCTCATAAATTTCTTAATAACTAAATGTATATATTGGCTCGTCCAGGGTGATTCTGGTGAAAGAGGCTGGGTTTTATACACATACCTCTTTGAGGCTAAAGTCAGTAGGATTTCCTGATGGATTAGATACAGGGTGTGACAGAAAGAGAAGTGTTAAGAATGGCACCATGGTTTCTGGACTGAGCAGCAGGAATAATGCAGTTCCCTTATTGGAGATGAGGAGGACTTCCCTAGTAGCTCAGATGGTAAAGAATCTTCCCACAATGCAAGAGACCATTGTTTTATCTCTGGGTTGAGAAGATCTGCAGAGAAGGGAATGGCTACCCACTCCAGTATTCTTGCTGGAGAATTCCATGAACAGAGGAGCCTGGTGAGCTACAGTCCATGGGGTCACAAACAGACACGACTGGGTGAGTAACAAGGCTGAACATGGAGGAAGTTTGTGTGAGGGTTAGGAGTGCAGTATGGGATCATTTCCGTGGGAGATACATGGCTGACATGCATATGGAGATGTCATTAGACAGTTATAGATAAGTCTAGAGTTCAGGAAAGAGTGAGATGGGAGGTTTCAATTTGGGAATCATCCACATAAAGATGTATTTAAAACCTGAAACTGGACCAGATATCTTCAGAGAGTGAGAGAATAGATCTAAGAACTGAGTCCTGGGTCACTCCAGTATTTAGGGGTTGGGACAGGAGAATGGGCCAGGAGACCCTGGCCAAACTGGGAGGATGAGAGGGCTTGGTGGCTGGGGCTTGGAAATCAGCTTTTCTCATACTGAGACTTGGGCGTTCATCGTCCATCTAGGAGAGGGCGCACTCTCTTTCAGTGGATCAATGTCTGGTCTAGTGAATGTTGCTTCACCACGAGATTACTGCCAGGACACAGGAGAAACATGAAATAACCAAGTCTGGTTCAACATATTAATCCTAGTATAGCTAATGACCAAGTGGTCTCTACTGATAATTCCCCTTGCCTCCCCGAGGGTTATTTTCTCACTGCCTTCCACCTACTGCTGCTGCTAAGTCGCTTCAGTCGTGTCCGACTCTGCGACCCCATAGACAGCACACCACCAGGCTCTTCTGTCCCTGGGATTCTCCAGGCAAGAATACTGGAGTGGGTTGCCATTTCCTTCTCCAATGCATGAGAGTGAAAAGTGAAAGTGAAGTCGCTCAGTCGTGTCCGACTCTTCGCGATCCCATGGACTGTAGCCTACCAGGCTCCTTCGTCCATGGGATTTTCCAGGCAAGTGTACTGGATGGGTTGCCATTTCCTTCTCCACTTCCACCTACTGGGGAGTCTGAGTTCAGTGTTATGAAGAGAATCCACCGCCAGGGGGAGCTAGCCCCCTTTCCTCCAGACATCTGCTCACTGTCCACCTGCTTCAGCGAACAGGTTCAGTAATGAAACGGAGCTTGAAAAAAAACTTTCCATGGACTTAACAAAAACTAACATGAATTTGCTACTTATAGAGTCTCAGAGCACTTCTCTCATCTCTTAGTTTAAATAGAGTTTTTATAAGGTAGAGTTTTAAAAGTTCTCTAGTTGTATCATCCAATACGTTGGCTACCTGATGTGAAGAATGGACTCACTGGATAAGACCCTGATGCTGGGAAAGATTGAAGGCGAGAGGAGAAGGGGATGACCGAGGATGAGATTGTTTGATGGCATCACTGACTCAATGGACGTGAATTTGAGCAGGCTCCAGGAGTTGGTGATGGACAGGGAAGCCTGGCGTTCTGCAGTCCATGGGGTCTCAAAGAGTCGGACACAACTGAGCGACTGAACTTAACTGAAGTGTATCATATCAATATCAAGCGATATCCATTTCTTTCCTAACAGGGTTAGGAAAATATAGTAAAATTGGATCTATTTCTGATAAAGTTTTCACTTTATACTATGACCACATGGGATTCATACATAAACTGACTCCAGACCACTTTGAAGCTGGTGGATCACTTGCTGCCTTTGGAAATTCTAAAGGTATTTTTGGACAGGTCAGTGATCTAATGTGTTGAAACAGTGTGCCTTGTTTTAATAGATGTCATATTCTATATACAGAGAAATAGGGAAAGCGTTTTCCTTGGGACAAACACTCTTAATACTCTTTGCTATTTTTAACTAAAGGAAAAACTTTCATATATCAGGGAACATCTCCAAAATCTTTCAAGTCCCATACAGAGCTTTATAGATTTACACACTCACCTGGAATATTTTCATATAAATGTTTTCACGGCAAACCACCAGATGTTCTAAACTAGATCCAACCCAGGTTTATGGTGAGTTTGACTCTCTCAAGGTTGACCTTAAAGAAACATGAGTTCTGTTTTTTCCCACTGTTGACTTTTCTTTCTTACTACCCCTCCTCACTTGTTTCTTTCTTTTCTAATGCTAACATAGAAAGGAATAATCATCTGCATCACAGATGATACTTCATGCAGATTTTTCTAATAATTTTAATGTATAATGGGCCACTTATAAAGATAAGTAAGTAAGTGAAGTCGCTCAGTCATGTCCAACTCTTTGCGACCCCATGGACTGTAGCCCACCAGGCTTCTCTGTCCATGGAATTCTCCAGGCAAGAATACTGGAGTGGGTTGCCATTTCCTTCTCCAACTTATAAAGATATTTGAACCTACAAACTCATCACAGAACACATAATCATGATAATGAATTCTCATCAATATATCAGCAAATAAACGATTTTTTAACTGGGATCTAATAAAATCTGCACTTTAGCTTAAAGGATATAGAATAAAGAGTGACTCTAGTTTTAATAAATCACTCAAAATTACCAGGCCAAGACTGTGGTTCAGAACACGGTGCTTTAACTTCCCTGTCTTCTGAGATACTGGCAGAGAAAAAAGTGGAACTTCCTAGTGACAGTAAGATGCCGTCATGTGACTCCCTGTGTAATTTATTCACCAGTCTGTTGTGTGGCACTGCATAGAAACAAATCAAATCCTGTGATCAGCAGGGTAGCCCTAACCAAAAAAGCAGTTACCTCAATTTTCACTAACTTCACAATTTGTAGAAAATGTTCTCTTATGTGAAAGTTTAAATTATTAAAATCAAAAGCCAAAATGGGTTTTTATACTCAGGGTGAGTGCATTCAAGGAATTTTCATTCAAGGAATTTGCACTCAATATTATCACCTCCCTCTCCCAAAGCAAACTATATCTGTGTCCTCTCTGAATACACATGATCCATAAACCTTGTTTGGCTCTGAGTAGGTGCCAAATACTGTTGTGAACGCTTAATCTTTATAATAATTACTTATCCTCATTTTACCCACAAGGAAAGCGAGGCACAGGGAGGGTAAATAATTCACCCCAAATTATACACACCACTGGTTAGTTCCTGGAATCAGGCATCAAATCAGTTTGGGGCAACAGGTTCAGGACCTGTGTTTTTAGTCACTATGCTGTCTTTGCCCGGACTTGCACATTCTTTCATGGGATGTTCTTGCCACTCCCAGTCTCGAATGTCACACAGAACTCTTAAGGCCTTGTCAGTTTGCAAGAGTCCTTAAGCCATCTGTTCAATACATGTTCAGTCCCATGTGTATTCTCCTGGCATCTGTTTCCCATTCTCTCCCTTTCTCAGTGAGTTCCCAAATTTCAGAGACCAGAGGCAAAGGCATGGCAGAACATGGGTGTGAACGGCACTGCTTGATGGTGACTGCTCCGTCAGACTGCAGCGTCCGCCCCTCTGTCCTCATGTCACAGCAACCAGGACAACTCCAGCATCCCCTTGGGACTGGTCCCCACCTGTCTTCTCACTCCTACAATTTCCCAAAGCTGGACAAGGTCAGCATCAGAGAAGGGTATGTTGGAAAGATGACTTGCATATCAGAAATCTGGTCCAAAGTTGTCTGTGTTGAGAGAGAGAGGAAAAGCCTTGTGAACCACCAGCCTCAGGACTCAGCAGCAGCCGTACAGAGTTACCAGCATGACATGGTGGGAGTAGCTCTCAAGTGTCAGGAGGTGCTTCTCAGCCCCTTGCTTACAGAATACTCCAAATAAGAACCAAGTTCTAGAACCTGCACTTCTAAACTCCTCCCCCACATATGAGACAAGACACTCCTGTCTGCCATTGCAGCCTTCTATACAGGAATGTTAAACTGAACTTAACTCTTCAGAATTTCCTCTCCTCCTCAATAGAAAAGTGTGTTTTCCCTCCCATCTGCGTGGATATTCAGCGATATTCCTTCTATTGATAAGGAAAGCAGTATTGTTTTGATGTGAAATGGAAGCAAATCCATTATTTGTATTTTGTTGTAATGGAATTATGCTGTTGTTCAGTCGCTAAATCGTGTCCAAGTGTTTGAAGCCACATGGACTGTAGCACGCCAGGCTTCCCTGTCCCTTCACTATCTCCTGGAGTTTGCTCCAACTCATGTGCACTGAGTTGGTGATGCCATCCACCCATCTCATCTTCTGTAGCCCCCTTCTCCTGCCCTCAATCTTTCCCAGCATTGGAGTCTTTTCCAAAGAATCAGCTCTTCGCATCTGGTGGCCAAAATATTGGAGCTTCATCTTCAGCATCAGTCCTTCCAATGAATATTCAGGGTTAATTTCCTTTAGGATTGACAGTTTGTTCTCCTTGCAGTCTAAATAAATTCAATATTTTCTTTTTTCATGTTCCAGGCTTTTGATATGGGCTTTGATACTGCCCTTGCTCCACAGTATCTCACCTTAAATGAAATGATATTTTATGCATATGTGCCCAAGAATGAACCAAAGGATAGAGTACACACTAAGCAATTCTGTGACATTCACTTTGGAAAATTGATACACTCCAGGTAGGTACTGATTAGCTTTACATTTTACTTAGATTGCACACTGGTATCTAAATTCTAAATTTTGAGCCTACTTTTTTGGAGTAATTTTCTTAGTCAAGGAGAGTAAGTCTTTTTGAACACCTTGCGAGGTCAAATACATTTGTAGACTTCAAGGTGCTTTGCACAGTGCCCCAGTTTTAGGAACATGGGGCCAGGTTATCAGCACCATCAAGCCAAGCTAAAGAAATGTGTGCTTGTTGTCCTGTGCCGGGAGCCGGCATATTGCATATTGAGTGCATATTGCATATTGCATTTTGAGTGCAGCACTTTCCACAGCATCATCTTTCAGGATCTGGAATAGCTCAACTGGAATTCTATCACTGCCGGGAGCCAGCGTGAGGAACTCCACCCATGACAAAGGTCATGAGGAAGGAGGCTCGGCATACGCAAAGGTGGGATCGAGCCTCAGGAGTCCGCCTGGAAATTCTCGAGCATCTACCCCCAAAACCAGAGTCTGCCTACTTTCTGCTTTGTGCTTTCACCTACACCTCTGACTTTACGGGGGCTGTCCCCCACTACCTCCCTCTGAAAAAAGTTAGCTTACAGCTCCAGTTAATAATTCCTGGGTGTGACAGCGTTTAACCTACAAACTCCTTTGGAAATCCTCTAGCCTGCCTGAATAGGTTTTTCCGGCCACATGTGATTGTTCAGAGCCTCCCAACTGTGAGAGGCAGGAGATGTTCTAACTGTCTAAACACAGATTCCTTTGAGTAGTTAAAAGATTGATTAGAAATTGTATTGGTGAAGGGTTTTTCACTTATTGGGCCAATGTTTGCTGCTAAGTCTCCATACTCCTTACCTACTGTGTCCTTGGCAGTGTATTGATTGATATAATGGGTGTATAGAAATGTAAGTGGTAGCCTCAATGTTTGTAACCTTGGACCCTTGAGTTAATTCTTTTCTTGATTGAGCCCACCTCACCTTTGCCCTATAGGAATGCAGCTTTATCCAATGCTTTTTTGGAGGCTGGTGCCTGACTTTGGAATAATCACCTTTAGAGAAAAATAAGTTTCTTAAAATGTTAACAGGCCTCCTGGCCAGAAGATGATGTCAATCACCTGAACTTTTGCATATGATAAGTTTGAAAGCCTGGCTTCGATTAGAACCAGGAACTGCTGTCCTTGCATGACTCCACCCCTTCCCCCATTATCCTCTATGCACAACTTAAGGTATAAAAACTACTTTGGAAAATAAAGTGCGGGCCTTGTTCACCGAAACTTGGTCTCCCCCTGTCGCTCTCTCTCTCTCAAATTCTGGCTGAGTCTCCATCTGGAGCGCAGAACCCGCCATGCTTGCTAATTATGCCTGGGCTTCTAAGATCCGACCGGGGAGGCCTCATTGTCTCCTCTCCTTCGGGAGAACGGAAGGACGCCTGCGGCCTACGTAAGTGGTGCAAACTTCTTGTCTTGAAGTTTTATTGGTCTCCCATGTAAACCAAGCTACTCAGCCTCTTTTCTCCACTGAATTTTCCTACTGAGCTATCCTCATTCTATTATTCTTTATATCTTTGATAAATATTTATAAATAAATAGGTTGCCTATGCCGTCTCTCCTTTGAATACCCTGGATCAGCCGGGGCTGGTCCCCGGCAGTCCTGAGTATCAAAAATGTCTGGGCTACACTGGGTACTGCTTATCCTCAGAGCTCACTCCCATGGCAGTTGTCATATGCCCTATGACAAGCAAATCTAATAGAGGAGACCATCCTGCATGAAATACTGCCTGACAGGGTATGCAGAGTTCTCAGGAATGCTTTCTCCCAAGATATTAGCAAGAGCCAATGACCCTGAAAGCTGCCTTTAAGGCTTAAAATCTTTGAAAAACAATATGAATTCTACAACTGCCCCCTCCTACACACACACATCTAACAACCAGAAACGGAACAGTCTCAGATTACCAGAAACTCACCTGTTCCCAAACTGGTGAGCCCTGTTCCACCAGGTTGAAATCTCTCTATTGTACATCCACTGGGCTATCAACTAGATAATTTCCCATAGCCAACAGCTGCTGGAGAAGGAAATGGCACCCCACTCCAGTACTCTTGCCTGGAAAATCCCATGGATGGAGGAGCCTGGTGGGCTGCAGTCCATGGGGTTGCTAAGAGTCAGACACGACTGAGCGACTTCACTTTCACTTTTCACTTTCATGCATTGGAGAAGGAAATGGCAACCCACTCCAGTGTTCTTGCCTGGAGAATCCCAGGGACGGGGGAACCTGGTGGGCTTCCGTCTATGGGGTCGCACAGTGTTGGACACAACTGAAGCAACTTAGCAGCAGCAGCAGCAGCCAACAGCTCCATACTCCACCCAACACCTCCCTCAGAGGTAGATATGCAGACAGGAAGCAAACATAATATAGCAGATGTTGGCATTAGGTTTTATTCCACAATGATTGTAGAACCTTCTGTCTCAAAGAAAAGTATCCCTGATCATCGAGAACTATTTGTTTTTGATGGCTTTCGTATGTATGATATTACAGATCCATTAACGCCTGTTTATATAGGTATGTCTTTGTAGAAAACGTAGAGAATCACTCTTTAAAATTAACATATGATTAGTATCATCTCTATTAATATCAATTTTTATCCTAATTATTTTGAAAACATATGATAATTCTCTAAAAGATCAGAATGTTTAAAAAGCAGCATAGCATGTTCTGTGTTCAGTCTCTACTAGCACAGAAACTAGAGAATGGGTATTTCTGAGGAAGGACATGGTAGCAAAGAGCCAGATCTGGGAACTGGAGGCAGGTGGGACTTCAACCAGAAAGGTCAAGGATTTGGGAGCCGGAGTCATGAGGTCAGCCATAGGCCAAAGGAAGATGTCTATATGGTCAGGGGTGAAGCAGGATGAGCCCTATATTTTCCTCTTCCACAAATAGTTTTTTTAATACTTACTACATACAAGGCACTTAGGGAGGTGCTGTGATAGAGTGAAAAGAAGAGAAAGCGAAAAGCAAAGGAGAAAAGGAAAGATATAAACATCTGAATGCAGAGTTCCAAAGAATAGCAAGAAGAGATAAGAAAGCCTTCTTCAGCGATCAATGCAAAGAAATAGAGGAAAACAACAGAATGGGAAAGACTAGGGATCTCGTCAAGAAAATCAGAGATACCAAAGGAACATTTCATGCAAAGATGAGCTCGATAAAGGACAGAAATGGTATGAACCTAACAGAAGCAGAAGATATTAAGAAGAGATGACCAAAGGAACATTTCATGCAAAGATGAGCTTGATAAAGGACAGAAATGGTATGGACCTAACAGAAGCAGAAGATATTAAGAAGAGATGGCAAGAATACACAGAAGAACTGTACAAAAAAGATCTTCATGACCCAGATAATCACGATGGTGTGATCACTGACCTAGAGCCAGACGTCCTGGAATGTGAAGTCCAGTGGGCCTTAGAAAACATCACTATGAACAAAGCTAGTGGAGGTGATGGAATTCCAGTTGAGCTATTCCAAATCCTGAAATATGATGCTGTGAAAGTGCTGCACTGAATATGCCAGCAAATTTGGAAAACTCAGCAGTGGCCACAGGACTGGAAAAGGTCAGTTTTCATTCCAATCCCAAAGAAAGGCAATGCCAAAGAATGCTCAAACTACAGCACAATTACACTCATCTCACACGCTAGTAAAGTAATGCTCAAAATTCTCCAAGCCAGGCTTCAGCAATATGTGAACCATGAACTTCCTGATATTCAAGCTGCTTTTAGAAAAGGCAGAGGAACCAGAGATCAAGTTGCCAACATCTGCTGGATCATGGAAAAAGCAAGAGAGCTCCAGAAAAACATCTATTTCTGCTTTATTGACTATGCCAAAGCCTTTGACTGTGTGGATCACAATAAACTGTGGAAAATTCTGAAAGAGATGGGAATACCAGACCACCTGATCTGCCTCTTGAGAAATTTGTATGCAGGTCAGGAAGCAACAGTTAGAACTGGACATGGAACAACAGACTGGTTCCAAATAGGAAAAGGAGTTCCTCAAAGCTGTATATTGTCACCCTGTTTATTTAACTTATATGCAGAGTACATCATGAGAAATGCTGGACTGGAAGAAACACAAGCTGGAATCAAGATTGCTGGGAGAAATATCAATAACCTCAGATATGCAGATGACACCACCCTTATGGCAGAAAGTGAAGAGGAACTAAAAAGCCTCTTGATGAAAGTGAAAGAGGAGAGTGAAAAAGTTGGCTTAAAGCTCAACATTCAGAAAACGAAGATCATGGCATCCGGTCCCACCACTTCGTGGGAAATAGATGGGAAAACAGTGGAAACAGTGTCAGACTTTATTTTTCTGGGCTCCAAAATCACTGCAGATGGTGACTGCAGCCGTGAAATTAAAAGACACTTACTCCTTGGAAGGAAAGTTATGACCAACCTAGATAGCATATTCAAAAGCAGAGACATTACTTTGTCAACAAAGGTCCATCTAGTCAAGGCTATGGTTTTTCCTGTGGTCATGTATGGATGTGAGAGTTGGACTGTGAAGAAGGCTGAGTGCCAAAGAGTTGATGCTTTTGAACTGTGGTGTTGGAGAAGATTCTTGAGAGTCCCTTGGACTGCAAAGAGATCCAACCAGTCCATTCTGAAGGAGATCAGCCCTGGGATTTCTTTGGAAGGAATGATGCTAAAGCTGAAACTCCAGTACTTTGGCCACCTCATGCAAAGAGTTGATTCATTGGAAAAGACTCTGATGCTGGGAGGGATTGGGGGCAGGAGGAGAAGGGGATGACAGAGGATGAGATGGCTGGATGGCATCACTGACTCGATGGACATGAGTCTGGGTGAACTCCGGGAGTTGGTGATGGACAGGGAGGCCTGGCGTGCTGCGATTCATGGGGCCGCAAAGAGTCGGACACAACTGAGCAACTGATCTGATCTGATGATAGAGTGAGGAAGACATTCAAGCCCATGCCCTCCTGGAACTTGTATTCCAGCACAGGATGTAGACAGTTATGAAATTACAGTTAACGTGAGTCTGCAACAAAGGAGCATGGAGCATTGAGAGAGTTCTCAGGGGCTGAGTCCTTGTTTGGAGGATTTGGGGAGGTTTCACAGAGGCTGTGATGCTTAAGATGTGATCAGAGGAATGAGGGTGAAGGAAGCGGGTGGGGGAAGGGCTCCAGCCAAGACCACAGTGTGGAAAAGGCCCCCAGGCCCAAAGAAGTATGATGTGTGCTTGAGAAACTCGAGAAAAACCAGAGTGACCTAAGTGTTATGAACCAAGGAGAAAAGTTATTCGAGACCAGGTGGGCCCCTTTTAGTCTCAGTAGGGAATGTGGATGTTATTCTAAGGGAGCAGAAAGCTTGAAGGATTCTAATTAAATGAATGACCAGATTGATTATGTGTAGTTTGTTTACTCAATCAGCTAGATATCAACTTTACTTTTCATCCTGTCTTTTCAAACCACCTCTGTGGACCTATTTGCTTTCTGTCTCTAGATGAAGTATCTGCAAGGCCTATAGCTTTTCCATTAGAGAGTATATAATTGTTTCCTTAGCTTAAAAATATCTAAGTCAGTCAATTACCACATGACTCCATTCCTGTCCAGTGTTTTAAGAAACGTCAAACCCTTATTGGATTTAAGTCTGTTTTCCAACTCCCATTTAAGCCTGACCCAGTCTGAGGAGCCTAGAGTATAGGGGGTGAAGAGTTTCTCTTTCTTATTATTTTTAGACTCATGTCCTCCCTCCCTCTTAGCTGATGGTTTCCAGCCCCTTCTGGAGTTTGACTGAGAGTGAGGTGAGATAAAGGGGCAAGAGGTCTGCTGATGGGGGTGACTCTCTGACCTGAATACCACTGCCCCCCTCTCTTCTAGGTGTGTGACAGTCTTCCCCTCTGTTGGGGGCCCTGAACTCTTCCACTATTACTTCTGGGCAACTTTCCTTTTATTTCCTGCCTCTCCTCCCCAAAACCATACCTCCCTAGAAATAACCTTTATCTTAAATTTTGTGTGAACATTTTAAGAAATGTTTTTTTAAAGGTTTAACATACATGTGTATCAAAGTATATTGTTACATTTTGCCAAATGTATTACTTAGCAATGTATACCCTTTCCTGTGATTTGCCTTTTTCATACAAAAAATTATTTGGTATTGATGTATGTGTCTATATTCACTCATATGAATATATCACAATCTATTTGGCTGTTCTCCTATTATGACTTGTAGTTTTTTAACTTTTAAGTTTTTAGTCTAGAATAGATGTGGAGTGTAGTATGAAGTAGAATAGAAATCAGATTTCTTTATTTTTCTATGTATAGACTACCAACTGTGCAAACACGGCCCTGCTGATCTGCCGTGTCACTACTGTTACATATCCTAGCTCCCCGTGTGCATCAGCCTGTCTCCGTCTCTCTTCTGTTTCATTACGGTATTTGACCTTCCCTAGGTCACGCTGACAAATTTTCTCTAACTAGGTAACTTGTGTGAATAGCACCCTGTCTTAGATCTTCTTGGCCTTTGTTCTTGCATTTAAATGTTAGCTTCAGCTAGTCAAGTTCCATTAAGGGGAAAAAAAAGCACAACAACCTGTTAATAAAAATCACTTCTTCCAACCAAATTCTGCTTTATAGCTGCAGTTAGATCCTGGGTGGAGATTCCCAACTCTTCTTGCAGTAGGATCCTCTATTTGCGCTCCTAGAATTTTAGGCCCAGGACAACTTCCTGACTCTCCATAAGGATAGAGGGTTATTATTTCAGTCTTCCCTTACTCATAATGTGTCTTTGCCTGTGCCCCAGTGAAGGGTGGCTTTGCTTCCTCCCTCTCAGTAGTTTAAAGCTTCTGCTGTGTGGGGGAGATGAGGGTGGGAGGAGAGAGGGGAGGTGGGAGTGAAGGGGAGGGAGCAGGGGCTTCAGGGCCAGCACCCTCCAGGCCCTCCTCCCTGGCCAGGATCACCTCTTTTGAGGCCTATGTTTAACTGTTTAATGCCCAGCCAAGGCTTTTGCTTCTTATGAAAGAAGGTTCAGGGAAGTGAATGAGACTTCCTCCCTGTTTCCTCCCACCCTCTCCAACCTCCCACTAATGACCTTGCCCCATACTCCCACACCACCAGCAGGGACTCTCTCTGGTTCACTCTCTGCCGGTCTTTCTCCTGAGGCCCATGGGAAGGAGCTTTCAGGTGAGTGCAGCTCCACTTTGAAAGGTGCCTCAGCATTTCCAGACTCACATACCAGCACATCTTGGCCTTTGGCAGTTTTTTGTTTCTGTTTTTTCTATTTTTAGACATTTCTTATTTATTTCTTTTGTGGCCAGTACCACGTTTCCCGCTTCTATGCTATTCCACAAGTGAGACTGTTGCTGTGTTGAGACTCTCCTTGGAATGGCTTATTCCCTTGGATTTCTGGTTAGTTCTTGGATGGCTTAAGCAAAGTGACAACTTTGTGATTTATCCATTTTGTTTCATTGCTTGTTGGGCTGCTTCTTTCTACATCAAAAGCCAAAGCAGAATGCCTTATAATTGACTTTTGTGTAGCAATCTCAAGTGTTTTAAATTTGCTAAACTCATTTGCTGATTCTAGTACATTTTCTATATATTCTTTTGGATTTTCTGAGTAGGGGTAAATATTTTTCTAAGCAGATAATCACATTACCTGCAGATAATTTATTTTAACGCCTTTTAGCATATTATACATTTCTTTCTGTTACAGTATCTAGGAGCTTATTAAATATACACAAAGTTAATGGGTGTCATTCTGTTCAGGCTGCTCTAATCAAACATAAAAAAAACTGGGTGGCTATGTGTGTGTGCTAAGTCACTTCAGTCGTGTCCAACTCTTAGCGACCCCATGGGCTGTAGCCCACCAGGCTCCTCTGCCCATGGGGATTCTCCAGACAGATGGCTTATAAACAAATGTATTTCTCACAGTTATGAAGACCAGAAGTCTAAGATTAAGGTACCAACATGGTAAGTTTCTGGTGCAGGCTGTCTCCTGGGTACAGATTGCCAACTTCTCGCCGTATACTGTCATGATTGAAAGGGGCAGGGTACTAAACCGATTTACAAATGCTTCACCTGAATGACCTGAAATCACTTCCCAAAAGCTTCATCTCCAAATGCCATCACTTTGGGCATTATGTTTTCAACACAGGAATTTTGGAGGGATACAAACATTCAGACCATTAGCAGTGGGCTTCCTTGTTGTGATTTAAAAAAAACTATTTTAAACATTTCACCATCACGTACTATCCTTTCCATACATTTTAAAAACTCTTTTTCACTTACAGTTTTTTTTTTTTTCAGTTTAAGAGGTGTTTCCTTTTTGTTTTTAACTTAAATGTTTCTCCTGTGTCTATTGAACTTATCTATATAATTTTTTCCTTTGAACTTTTACTTAATGCTATGAATTATATGATGGACTTAATGTTGAATCAGACTGAAAGTCATGGAATAAACCTATCTTGGTCATTGTGTATTATCTATGTTTATACATTTCATACATTCTTGCCTGCAGTGTTAGTATTCACTTGTTAGATTAATTGTGTTAATTGTGATTTTCCAATTTTCTTTATCCTTAACTGATTTTTTCCTTTTGTGATCTATCAATTATTGAGTTATGTTAAAATTTTCTGATATTATATTGAATTTGTCAATTCTTCATTGTAGTTCTGTCAATTTTGCCTTATATATGTGTGAGGCTGTTGTTGGATGTGTATAAGTTTAAAAATGTTACATCTTCTCGGACTTGCTTATGGTGTTGATTTCATGGGTATATACTTATCCTTAAACTTATCAAGTTGTTTATATTAAATATGTAAGGCCTTTTATGTGTCAATCATAACTCAATAAAGTAGTTTAAAATAAGACAGCTACTTGCAGTGTTACAAAAAAGAATTGTTACATCTTATTGATGAGTTGAAAATTTTATTGGTATTTAATGACTACGTTTATATTTATAATGCTTTTTTGTATTACAGCTTAGCAGGTATAGCAAAATATGCATAACATAAAATTTACCATTTTAGCCATTTTTGAGAGTGCAGTTCTGTGGCATTAAGTATATTCACATGGTTGTGCAACCGTTACCACTGTCCATCTCCAGAACTCTTTCTTTCTTTTTTTTAGAACTGTTTTTTTTTTTTTTTTAATTAGAGAGCTTAGTCCGATTACACTTGGACTGCTTGTGTGGATAGTGCAGAGTGAGATGGTGTGTTGGAAGGTCAGTGAGAAGGTAGGGAAGTACCAGATCATATAGGGAACTGTAGGCTGCATAGGGGTTTATATTTTATTCTTGGTGCCAGAGGAAGCCATTGGAAAGTTTTATATAGGATAGTGAAATAATTTATATTTTTTAAAAGATCACTTGCTTTGAAAAGTATAGGACAGGGTGAGAGTCAAAGTCTCCAGGCTCCTTGGAAAGCTACTGAAATAATACAGGTGAGAAAAGAAGATGGTCAAAGCAGTGCACTTGAGAAAAGACAGGATTCAATGGTGGATTGCCTGTTGTGGGAATGAGCAAGAGAGCCATCAAGAATTTGCTAGGGTTTTAGTTAGTAGCTAGGTAGAGGATGCTGTCATTTTCTGAGATTTGGAGTGCAGGGTTAGGCAGGGTGAGTGAGACTTGCACATTGGAAATATTAAGTGTGAAATACCTATTAGGTACCTAGGTAAAGATGTGAAGTTGACAGTTGCCTGGATATACAAATGCACACCGCAAAAATAGCAGGAGCTCTGCATTTGGTAGTTGTTCCAATATAAATGGATGTATATAGAGAAGAAAAGGCCTGGGGCACTCCTGGAAGAGAGATTAGGCAGAAGAGGAGGCCCCAGCCAAGAAAACGAAGAAGGAATAGTCAATAAAATAGAAGAAAAAAAAAAAAGAGGGGGGTAAAGTGGGGACATGTAAGCCAAGGGAGGCAGATGTTTTGGAAAGTATGGAGTAAACCACTGTGACCCATGTGACTGAGAATAAGAACCAAGAAGTGAAGTGACCTTTGGATATGGCAACCTTCCAAGCTGTAGTAACCTTGATTAAAGCAGCTTCATTGGCTTGGGATGAGAGCAGTGGGCTGGAGAAACAGCACGGGTACTGGAATTGGAGTTTATCAGGTATAGGTAGTTACGTTTGATGGCGACTGCCTTTCTGTAGTGTTTTCCCCACTCAACAGATATTCCTCTCCACCTCAGGAACTTCCTGACTCCTAATTTTAACCCCATCCTTCATTGCCCAAACCCTCTTCTCTCCTTTAAAAGCTGAATTCTTACGTCTCCTGTAAGAGTGGAGCTTGATTGCCCCCCAAGAGCCATCCTGGACACTTGAATACAAGAGACTCATTTACTTCTCCAGTGGTGGGAGAAGTGGGATGGCAGGGTAAATAATTAAGGTGTCTGCCTTGCTATTGGTCAGTGACTCAAGATGCAAAGAGGTTAATAGTTTTTTTTTTAATTACGGTAATAAGCTTTATTTTTTAAGAGCAGTGTTAGGATCAAGCAACATGGATCAGAAAGTACAGACAGTTCCCATGTGCCTCATCTCCACACATATCTCCCTCACTTTGTGTCTGACACTACAGTGGTTTATTTGTTCCAATCCATGAACCTATACTGACACATCATCAATCACCCGAAGTCCATAGTTTATGTTAGGATTCACTCTTGGTGTTGTACTTTCTATGGATTTTGACAATTCTATAATGACACATATACATCCTATATTATCATACAGAATATGATGCCCTGAAAGTCCTCTCTGCTCTTCCTGTTCATCCCTGACATCTACACTGTCTCTATTTTGCTGTTATTATTCAGTTGCTAAGTTGTGTCCTACTCTTTGTGACCCCATGGACTGCAGCAAGCCCGGCTCCCCTGTCCTTCACAATCTCCTGGAGTTTGTTCAGATTCATACCCATTGAGTTGACGATGCCATTCAACCATCTCATCCTCTGTTGCCCCTCTTCTCCTTTTGTCTTCAATCTTTCCCAGCATCAGGGTCTTTCCCAATGAGTCAGTTCTTCTCATCAGGTGGCCAAAGTATTAGAGCTTCAGCTTTAGCAAGCGTCCTTCCAATGAACATTCAGGGTTGATTTCCTTTAGGATTGACTGGTTTGATCTCCTTGCTGTCCAAGGGACTCTCAAGAGTCTCCTTCAGCACCACAATTTGAAACCGTCAGTTCTTCGGTGTTCAGGCTTCTTTGATGGCTCAATGGGTTAAGAATCCACCTGCAATGTAGGAGACACAGGAGACATGAGTTGATTCCTGGGTCAGGAAGATACCCTGGAGAAGGAAATGGCAACCCACTCCAGTATTCTCGCCTGGGAAATCCCATGGTTAGAGAAGCCTGGCAAGCTACGGTCCATGGGGTTGCAAAGAGTTGGACATGACTGAGCACATAAGCACAACAGTCTGGCCATTTAACCACTGTGCTGTGCTCTTTCAGATTGCTTACAGCTTAATAATTACAGCCTTATTTATGGTCCAACTCTCACATCCATACATGACCACTGGAAAAATCATAGCTTTGATTATATGGACCTTTGTTGGCAAAGTGATATCCCTGCTTTTTTAAAATGCTGTCTAGATTTGCCATAGCTTTCCTTTTAAGAGAAAGTGTCTTTTAATTTCATGGCTGCAGTCACTATCCATGGTGATTTTGGAGCCCAAGAACATAAAATCTGTCACTGTTTCTACTTTTTCCCCTTCTGTTTGCATGAAGTGATGGGACCAGATGCCATGATACTAATTTTCTGTATGTTGAGTTAGTTTCAAGCCAGCTTTTTCACTCTTTTCTTTCACATTCATCAAAAGGCTCTTTTGTTCCTCTTCACTTTCTGCCACGAGAGTGGTATCATCTGAATATCTAAAGTTATTGATATTTCGCCTAGCAATCTTGACTCCAGCTTGTGATTCATCCAGCCCAGCATTTTGCACAATGTACTCTGCATAGAAGTTAAATAAGCAGGGTGACAATATACAGCCCTGTCATACTCCTTTCCCAATTTTGAACCAGTCTGTTGTTCCATGTCTGGTTCTAACTGTTGCTTCTTGACCTGCATACAGGTTTCTCAGGAGACGGATAAGGTATTCCCATCTGTTTAAGAATTTTCCACAGTTTGTTGTGATCCACACAGTCAAAGGCTTTAGCATAGTCAATGAAGCAGAAGTAGATGCTGTCTCTATAGTTTTACCTTTTCCAGAATGTCATGTAGTTGGAATCACGCAGTGTGTTGCTTTTCATATTGGCTTCTTTCACTTAGTAGTATCCATTTAAGCTTCCTTCATGTCTTTTCATGACTTGATAATTCATTTCTCTTTACCACTGAATACCATTCCATTGTCTGGATATACCTCAGTGTTTTAATCCATTCACATACTAATTAAGCAATCTTGGTTGCTTCCAAGTTTTTGGCTACTTTGAATAATGGTGCCATGAACATTCTTGTTCAGGTTTCGTGTTTAACTCATTTGAATAAATACCAGGGAATTTGTTTGCTGGATCATATGATAAATGGCTTTCAAAGTGGCTGTACCATTTTACATTTCCACCAGCAATAAACAAGAGTTCTTGTTGCTCTTTATCCTCACCAATATTTGGCATTGTAGGTAAATTTGGCACCTTGGATTATTGCCATTGTAATAAGTGTGTAGTGGTATCTCATGGTTGTTTTAATTTGCATTTCCTGATGATATATGATGCGTATACTCGTCCTTTCATACGTTTATTTGCATCTGCATGTCTTCTTCAGTGAGGTGTCTGTTTAGACCCTTTGCCCACTTTTCACTGGGCTATTTGTTTTCTTACCGTTGAATTTTAAGAGTTCTTTGTATTGTAGGGGTTGGCATCTATCAATCCAAAATATGATATTTTGGCTTAAGGATTACTTTTGGTCAAAGGCAATTAAGAAAAAGCAGACATATAGAAAGGCAGGATGATTCTTAACCATCAGAGACAACTGGAGACTTCTACCAGTCTAGAGACATTGAGAGAATTCTTCACAAGAAGCACTATTAAAACCAACCCTTCTCTTACAATAGTTTCTCCCATGTATTTACTTTTTCAGTTGGCCACCCCTAAACGTCTTATCCCCTTTTTCTGTCTCTTGTCAGTGAAGTTGCTCAGTCGTGTCCAACCCTTTGCGATCCCATGGACTGTAGGCTCCTCCATCCATCGAATTTTCCAGGCAACAGTACTGGAGTGGGTGGCCATTTCCTTCTCCAGGGATCTTCCCAACCCAGGGATCGAACCCAGGTTTCCCTCATTGCAGGCAGACGCTTTACCGTCTGAGCTATCCCCTTTTTCTGTCTCTTGTCACTTCCCCACAAATATATTATTCTTTATTAAGATGCTACATAAGCCCCAGGTTCTAAACATTCCTTTGAATTACTCATCACTGAGGCTTCTCCCTGGGTAAGGATGATACACATTAATAAATTGTTAATTTTTTTATTGTTAATATGGCCTTTGTCAGTTTAATTTCTAGGGTCCCAGGCACAGAACCTAGAAGGGTAGAGGAAAAAGCAATTCTATTCTTCCCCAATAGTTTATTTTGGATAACAGTCCTTTGTCAGATATGTTTTTCATAACTATTTTCTCCCAGCCCACATCTTGTATTCTAATTCTTTTGACAGTGTCTCTCACAGAGCATAAGTTTTTGATTTAACAAAGTATGGCTTGTTGATTTTTTTCATTCATTGTGAAAGGATACTCTAAGGATTGTGTCCTTAAAGTTGTATCCAAAGAGTCATCACCATACCCAAGTTCTTCTAGATTTTCTCCCATGTTATCTTCTAGAAGTTTTACATTTTATGTTTAAGTCTGTAATTCATTTTGAGTTAAATTTTTGTGAAGGGTATAAGGTCTGTGTGTAGATTTATTTTTTCTTGATATAGATATCTTAGCTTAGGGCTTCCCAGGTGGCTCAGTGGTAAAGAATCTGGCTGCCAATACAGAAGACACAGGAGACACAGGTTTGATCCCTGGGTAGGGAAGATCCCCTGGAGTAGGAAATGGCAACCAACTCGAGTATTCTTGCCTGGTGGGCTACAGTCCATGGGGTTGCAAAGAGTCAGCACGACTGAGTGACTTAGCACACACACACATCTTAGCTTAACATTTGAATGTTGTTTTTCTTGCTTATAAAGCACATGCTCATTGCAGAAATTTCCTAAAAGGCAAATATAAAGAAGACAATGAAAATCATGACTGTTAACACTTTGATCAAGTACGGATTAGTCCTTTTGAACATTCATTTCAACATTTTTCACTATACTTCTTTATTTTAGACATTATAATGTGACCGCTTTCCTTAGGTAATGAAAAACTGTTTGTAAGAATCATTTTAATGGATGCTTTTTTTCTAGGTAGATCAGGTGTTATCATTTAGTTAATTTTCCTATTGTTGGCATTTTTATTTCTAACTTTTATCATAATGCTGTGATGAACATCTTTGTGTGGAAAACTTTTCTTCCCCTCTGTGTTTCAAGTTATGTCCTTAGGATAGAGACCTATCAGTAGATTTATGGGATCAGAGGGAAAAAAAAAAATTAGAACTCAATGCATAGTTTCAAACTGCTTTCTAGTAGTGTACCATTTTACCATTTCATTAATGTCTGTCTCTCAGTTCTTATCACTATTAAATCCTATCTTTTAAAAACTTCCTTAATTTGATAGGTGAAAAATCACATCCCATTGCTGTAACAGACATTTCATCAATTACTAATGAAATTGAATAAATGTTACTCAAATATTCATTTGTTAACCATTTGTGGTATTTTTTATTTATAAATTATATGTTTATGAACTTACTAATTTAAACCACTGTTTTATCCAAATTGCTTGATATTTGTTGGTTTGTTTTTAGGAAAACTGGAACAGCTTACATAAGAAAGGTATTTCAACATAATACTCCTGAAGGATTTTTGTCCTCAGTTATTGCAGAACTGATAGACCCTTTTGGAATAGAGGAAGTAAATGAGAGCTCTTGTTTGTCCAGTTCCCTTTCCATTAGTGAAGCTGGAAATCACTCCTATAAACTTAGTCTTCAGTTACAAAGTAAGTGTAATGATATTTCTGATGGCTGGGAAAGATGAAGAATTATCTTTTGGGATGAGTGTTCATGCTCTTTTATAGAACAATAGATTGCAAAATTTAAACCAATTGATAATCTACAGAAGTCTACATATACTTAAATTCCTAGAGGAATTCTTTATTTTTAATATAATAAAACCTGATTTCTCCACTGGGATGAATAACAGGCATCTTACATTTAATACGTTCTCTCACTTGATTATTGCAATAGTCTCTCTCTCTCTCTCTTTTTTTTTTTTTTTGGTCAGGTTTATTAAGGTATAACTTACATGCAGTAAAATTCACTCTTTTCAGTGTATGTCTATGGATTTTGAGAAATCCATTCATTCAATGATGGAGCCACCATTGTGATCAGTCCCATAAAACTCTCTCCTAATTCTTTGCTCTCCCAACCCTGGCCCCTGGCAACCAATGATCTGTTTTCTGTTCCCCAAATTCTCTCCTTTCCAGAATGTTACATAAATGGAATCATACAATAGACAGAATTTTGACTCTACCTTAAGTATTTGTGTACAGGTTTTTGTGTATACATATGTTTTCACTTCTCTGAAATAAATGCCCAGGAGTGCAATTGCTGGGCTGAATAGTAATTGCATATTTATTGAGTTGGCCAAAAAGTCTGTTCGGGTTTTTCATAACATCTTACAGGAGAACCTGAACAAACTTTTTGGCCAACTCAATAGTTTTTAGGGAAACTGATTTCTCTGCTTTCCTTCTTGCCCTTTCTCTGTCACATGCCCAGTCTATTCTCAACAGAGAAGCTTAAGTGATCTTACTAAAACATAAGTTCAATCATACCCCTTGTTGATTTTCTGTCTGTGTGACCTATCCACTGATGAAAGTAGGGTGTTAAAATCCTCTACTATTTGCATATTGCTATCTATTTCTCCTCAAAGTCTATGAATATTTGCTTTATTATTTAGGTGCTCATTTGTTAAGTGCATAAATATTTACAAATGTTATATCTTTTTGTTTGACTCTTATTATATAATAACCTTCTTTAGCCTTTGTCTTAAGGTCTACTTTCTCTGATATAAGTATTGGTATCCCAGACTTCTTTTGATTTCCACTTGCATAGAATATCTTTTTTCATTCCTTCACTTTCAGTCTGCATGTTTCCTTACATCTAAAATGAGTCCCTTGTAGGCACCACATAGCATATCTTGTTTTTGTTTCTAAATCAACTCAACCACTTTATATCTTTTGATTGAAGAATTTAGGTCATTTACATTTAAGTAGTTATGGATAGGTGCGCAGAGTCAGACACGACTGAAGCAACTTAGCAGGAGCAGCAGCATGCATTGATCACCACCTTGTTAATTTTTTTTGGTGTTTTATACCAAAAAAATACCAAAATACCAAATTATGTTGTACACCTGAAACTAATATTATGTATCAATTATATCTCAAAAAGTCAAAAGGTGGAGAGGAGAGTGAGTGACCAGCATCATGCATGTGTACTCAGTCACTCAGTCATGTCCAACTCTCTGCGATCCCATCTGCGATCTGACTGTAGCCTGCCAAGCTCCCCTGCCTATGGGATTTCCCAGGCAAGAATACTGGAGCAGTTTGCCATTCCCTCCTGAAGGGATCTTCCCAATCCAGAGATCAACCAGCATCTCCTGCATTGGCAGGTGAATTCTTTACTACCGAGCCACCTGGGAAGCCCAGTGGTCAGCATATATGATAGTTAATGCTGCTAGATTAGATGAGATCACTGGGAAAGCAGGTGTAGATAAAGAAAGGAAAAAGTTTAAGATCCAGTCTCCGGTATTCCAACATTTAGTGGTCAGAGAGATGGGGAAGACTGGATGGTCTACTAGGAGAAGAGAGTATGTCTCAGAAACCAAGTGAAGAAGTTACTTCAAGAAGGAAAAAGTGATGCTGTGCTACATGCTGCCAAGAGGTGGGTTTAGAAAAGAGGTCAGAAGAGAAAACTGCCCGATGGATCTGTGTCAAAGTCACTGGTAAAGTTGACAAAAGCTGTTGTTGGGTGGAATCATGTAGACAAAAATGACATGTAGTCATTGGGTTAGGGTCAAAAAATTACAAGAGGCAGGGAATTGAAGACAGTGAATAAGGCAATCCTTTTGGGGAATCTCACAGTGAAGGGGAAAAGAGAAATGAGATGGTAGTTGAAGGAAATGTAGAAAAGGGTTTTTTGTTGGTTTGTTGAAATGGGGAAAATTAGAACATGTGTGCATAATAAAGGAATTATGAGGTTCTCTTCAGACTACTTCTTTTTTTTTTTTTCCAGAACAAGGTGAGTATCATTGTTGATGTGTTTCAAAAACATTTTAAAATAATGACTCCCCTCTCCTTCAAACAGCCATCTTTTGACTTCTCTCATATCCACTCTGATGGATTTTCTCCAATCTCTAGGTTATTAAGGCTCTTACTAGTTCTATAGAAAAGAAATCAACTTTCTCATAATTACTTAACCCAATGTGGGTTGTTTTTTGCTGAGAATTTTATAGAACTAGTTTTACAGTAGAAGTTGTGATACACTTTCAACAAAATAATTTGAATTATGACCAGAAATCTGACAAATATGTTCTCTAGTTAAGACCATAGTTTAAAAACTCAAATAATATATTCCTCAGTTATGTCCACCAGTATTGCTTGGAGAACATTGGCCATTCTATTTTATGCCAAATCATTCTTGTTTTAGCTCCAGGTGTTATCTCCTCATTTCAAGATTCGGATATAGAAAAGACTGTGGTGATTCCTGGTTATAGCAGCTTCCTGATCACAACGATATTAGACAATGAGAATGCTTTAGCTGTTGCTACCATGCCTGAGATAGTCCCCCATAACAGGACCTTTCAAAAAGACTCCTGGTTCTTATACAACTTTGGAAAAAGGAATGGACAAACATGGAACATATATGCAAAACCATGTAATTACTGGTTTCAACAACATGATGATTCACTATCCCTCAGTGTCCTGAAATACATTGATCTGGGGAAATCTCACACTTTAAAAATGAAGGTCATACCTAATACAAAACGTAAGTTTATTTTTATTGGGAAATAACAGGAGGAGATATTATTGCTTTTCTTGCATGTAAAATACACTCTTTGATATTTCCTTTATCTTTGGTTTCATTAGTAGGTGGCATTCTATCACTAACAGTATAACCTTCTAATTATTGAGCACTTATGCAAAACTCTCTATTAAATGTTTTTATATATTTAAATTTTATGGTTTATGACTATCCTAATGGGCTAGATTATAATCCTTATTTTATAAATGAGAAAAATGAGGTTATATTACCAGCCCAAATTTACAGAGGATTTTAGTTTAAATTTTAGCTGCCCTCTGAAAAGAAAACCTTTTAATTACCTTGTTATTGTTATAACCATTTCAAATATTTATTTTAAGCCAAAAAAAAAACCTTTTAAATAGAATTCTATACTTTGCTCCGTTTTCCAAGTATTTATTTACAGTATTTATGTATTTAAAAATATAAAGCTTACTAAAGATGATGATAAAATAGCATGCTATAAAAAAGTAAGACAAAAAACTTTAGTACATAACTTAGCTAGAAAGTGAGGAAAAAAAGATGAAAGACAGGAGAGAGAAAAAGGAAAATCTTGTCACTAGAAATGAAGACGTTAGCAAAGTATTGCTCAAAATTCTCCAGGCTAGGCTTCAACAGTATGTGAACCAAGAACTTTCAGATATTCAAGCTGGATTTGGAAAAGGTAGAGGAATCAGATATCCACTGGATCATAGAAAAAGCAAGAGAATTGCAGAAAAACATCTACTTCAACACTACACTAAAGCCTTTGATGTGTGGATCACAACAAATTGTAGAAAAATTCTTAAAGAGATAAGAATACCAGACCATCTTCCTTGCATCCTGAGAAACCTGTATGCAGGTAAAAAAGCAACAGTTAGAACTGAATATGGAACAATGGACTGGTTACAAGTTAGAAAAGGAGTACGTCAAGGCTGTATATTGCCACCCTGCTTATTTAACTTATATGCAGAATACATCATGCAGAATGCCAGGCTGGATAAAGCACAAGCTGAAATCAAGATTGCCAGGAGAAATATCAATCACCTCAGACATGCAGATGACACCACCCTTATGGCAGAAAGTGAAGAGGAACTAAAGAGCTTCTTGATGAAAGTGAAAGAGGACAGTGAAAAAGCTGGCTTAAAACTCAGCTTTCAAAAAAACGAAGATTGTGGCATCCAGTCCCATCATTTCATGGCAAATAGATGGAAAAACAATGGAAACAGTGACAGACTTTATTTTCTTGGGCTCCAAAATCGTTTCAGATGGCAACTGCAGTCATGAAATTAAAAGATGCTTGCTCCTTGGATGAAAAGCTATGACAAACCTAGATAGCTTATTAAGAAGCAGAGACATTTTTTTGCCAACAAAGGTCCATCTGGTCAAAGATAAGGTTTTTCCAATAGTCATGTATGGATGTGATCATATTGGACCATAAAGAAGGCTGAGTGCCAAAGAATTGATGCTTTTGAACTGTGATGTTGGAGAAGACTCTTGAGAGTCCCTTGGACTGCAAGGAGATCAAACCAGTCAATCCTAAAGGAAATCAATCCTGGATATTCTTTCAGAAGGGATGACAGAGGACAATATGGTTGGATGGCATCACCAACTCATTGGACATGAATTTGAGCAAACTCCGAGAGTTGGTGAAAGACAGGGAAGCCTGGTGTGCTGCAGTCCATGGGGTCACAAAGAGTCAGACACCACTGAGCAACTGAGCAACAACAACAAGAAATGAAGAGGGAATTCAAAATCGAAAGAGTTAGCTAATATGTAGCTCCTACAAGGTTATGAGGCTCAGATGTAGACAGTGGAATGTGTTTTAATGCCCAGCCATTGGTTTGAAGATGTAGACCTTTAGACATTTCTACCTTGTGGTATGAAGTTGGAACTGAGAACATTAAGTAAGGCTGGAACCATCAGATAGTGGAGAGGTGAAGAGGCAATAAGAACAATGCTACCCAACAACCCAAAGAAGGAGATAGGGGGACTATGATCTCCATGGGACTCATAAAGAATTTCTTATAAAAAACCCAAATTTCTAGACTGTGTAACACCCAGAGACTACACACCAGATACAAGATCCCAAACTGAGAAATCATTACAATCCCTGGGCCCCAGCTTAAGGAAGCACAAAACCACCTGTATGAATACTTTCATAAACCAGGTAACATGGACTTGCACACACAAAAAAGTCAATCTTTCTGACTTACTTCACTCTGTGCATATGTTTGGAATCTAGAAAGATGGTACTAATAAACCTATTTGAAGGGCAGCAATGAAGATGCAGACATAGAGAACAGACTTGTGCACACAGTGGGAGACGGAGGGGGTGGGACAAATTGAAAGAATAGCATGGAAACATATACATTACCATATGTAAAATAGATAGCAAGTGGGAATTTGCTGTGTGACACAGGAGCTCAACCCAGTGTTCTGTGAACCTAGAAGGGTGGGATGGGCTGGGAGATGGGAGGTGGGTTCATAAGAGAGGGGATATATGTATACCCATGGCTAATTCATGCTGATGAATGGCAGAGGCCAACACGATATTGTAAAGCAATTATCCTCAAATTAAAAAAATATGTATCTACATTGACCATGTATTCAGAAAAATAATTTTAAAACCATGTAAGGAAATGACCCAACATAAGAAAAAGTCAACAAGCATAGGAAACCAAATTTCAATCTTGAGTTAATAAAAAAATCAGAAAGACATTATAAAAATAATAGTATAATACATATATATATAATATATAAAAGAAATAGAGGAAAACAATAGAACATGAAATACTAGAGATCACTTCAAGAAAATTAGAGATATCAAGGGAACATTTCATGCAAAGATGGGCTCAATAAAGGACAGAAATGGTATGGACCTAACAGAAAGAGAAGACATTAAGAAGAGGTGGCAAGAATACACAGAACTGTACAAAAAAGATCTTCACGACCCAGATAATCATGAAGGTGTTATCATTCCCACTCATCTACAGCTGGACATCCTGGAATATGAAGTCAAGTGGGCCTTAGGAAGCATCACTACGAACAAACCTAGTGGAGGTGATGGAATTCCAGTTGAGCTATTTTCAAATCCTGAAAGATGATGCTGTGAAAGTGCTACACTCAATATGCCAGCAAATTTGGAGAACTCAGCAGTGGCCACAGGACTGGAAAAGGTCAGTTTTCATTCCAATCCCAAAGAAAGGCAATGCCAAAGAATGCTCAAACTACTGCACAATTGCACTCATCTCACATGCTAGTAAAGTAATGCTCAAAATTCTCCAAGCCAGGCTTCAGCAATACGTGAACTGTGAACTTCCAGATGTTCAAGCTGGTTTTAGAAAAGGCAGAGGAACCAGAGATCAAATTGCCAACATCCACTGGATCATGGAAAAAGCAAGAGAGTTCCAGAAAAACATCTATTTCTGCTTTATGGACTATGCCAAAGCCTTTGACTGTGTGGATCACAATAAACTGTGGAAAATTCTGAAAGAGATGGGAATACCAGACCACTTGACCTGCCTCTTGAGAAACCTATATGCAGGTCAGGAAGCAACAGTTAGAACTGAACATGAAACAATAGACTGGTTCCAAATAGGAAAAGGAGTTCGTCAAGGCTGTATATTGCCACCCTGCTTATTTAACTTCTAGGCAGAGTACATCATGAGAAACACTGGGCTGCAAGAAGCACAAGCTGGAATCAAGATTGCCAGAAGAAATATCAATAACCTCAGATATGCAGATGACACCATCCTTATGGCAGAAAGTGAGAAGGAACTAAAAAGCCTCTCTTGATGAAAGTGAAAGAGGAGAGTGAAAAGTTGGCTTAAAGCTCAACATTCAGAAAACGAAGATCATGGCATCTGGTCCCATCACTTCATGGCAAATAGATGGGGAAACAGTGGAAACAGTGTCAGACTTTATTTTTTGGGCTCCAAAATCACTGCAGATGGTGATTGCAGCCATGAAATTAAAAGACGCTTACTCCTGGAAAGGAAAGTTATGACCAACCTAGATAGCATATTCAAAAGCAGAGACAATACTTTGCCAACAAAGGTCCATCTAGTCAAGGCTATGGTTTTTCCTGTGGTCATGTATGGATGTGAGAGTTGGACTGTGAAGAAAGCTGAGCGCTGAAGAATTGATGCTTTTGAACTGTGGTGTTGGAGAAGACTCTTGAGAGTCACTTGGACTGCAAGGAGATCCAACCAGTCCATTCTAAAGGAGATCAGTCCTGGGTGTTCATTGGAAGGACTGATGCTGAGGCTGAAACTCCAATACTTTGGCCACCTCATGCAAAGAGTTGACTCATTGGAAAAGACCCTGATGCTGGGAGGGATTGGGGGCAGGAGGAGAAGGGGATAACAGGATGAGATGGCTGGATGGCATCACCGACTTGAGGCACATGAGTTTGGGTGGACTCCGGGAGTTGGTGATGGACAGGGAGGCCTGGCGTGCTGTGATTCATGGGGTCACAAAGAGTCGGACATGACTGAGCCACTGAACTGAAAGCATATATATGGAATTTAGAAAGATGGTAACAATAATCCTATATGCGAGACAGCAAAAGAGACACAGATGTATAAATAGTCTTTTAGACTCTGTGGGAGAAGGCGAGGGTGGGATGATCTGAGAGAATAGCATTGAAACATGTATATTATCATATGTGAAACAGATCGCCAGTCCAGGTTTGATGCATGAGACATGGTGCTCAGGGCTGGTGCACTGGGATGACCCTGAGGGATGGGATGGGGAGGGAGGTGGGAGGGGGGTTCAGGATGGGGAATACATGTACACCCATGGCTGATTCATGTCAGTGTATGGCAAAAACCACTACAATATTGTAAAGTAATTAGTCCCCAATTAAATAAATTTTAAAAAATAAAAAAATAATTTTTTTTCAGAGAAGTATTAAAGTTCCCTAGCTATATTTGTGGCCATTATGCAGCCTTCATAATAGATTCTGTAGATGTTCTAGAATTCTGATTGACCAATCATTATGAAACTGCTTAAAATTTTCTTGATTTCATGTTAACTCTTGGTTTTGTTTCCATAGTTCTTAGAACGCTTGAAATACCACTACTGCAAGTAATTGTTGGAAACCCAAATTTGTTGGAAGTTAAAGTTGAAGGCTATTTTGATGAAACTGATAGTTATATAATGGAAGTTTCTACAGCTAGCAAAACTCTACACCAAGTAAATTTTCCTTCAATTATTTTTTAAAATCTATTGATTATAGAAAATTTAGGGTATAAACCAAGAAAAAGACAGAAAAATTATGCATAATCCTACCTATCAAGGATGATGAAACACTTTTAATATCTTGGGCATTACAGAAAGGCTGTATGTGATAGACATTAAAAAATTAAGCTCTGGAAAAGACTGGGTTTTCACTGCTGCTACTGTTTTTGTGGGCTTCCCAGATGGCACTAGTGGTAAACAACCCACCTGCCAGAAGACTCAAGAGACCTGGGTTTGATTCCTGGGTTGGAAGATCCCCTGGAGGAGGGCAACTCCAGTATTCCCGCCTGGAAAATCCCATGGACAGAGGAGCCTGGCGGGTTACAGTCCATAGGGTCCCAAAGAATTGGACACGACTGAATCGACTTAGCACACATGCAGGCAGTGTTTTTCTGAGCTTGAGAAACATACTTTGAACAAATTTCCTCATCTATAAAATGGAAGTGATAATAATACTTCATAGGATTGTTTTGAGAATTAAATGTGATAATTCATGTAGGCCATTTCAGTAACTGTCTGGCACATAGGAAATGGTCAACAAGGAAATAAACACTGAGTATTTATTTCAATAAACAATGAATACTCATTCATTGGAAGGATGGGTGATGAAACTCTAATACTTTTGCCACCTGATGCGAAGAACCGACTCATTGGAAAAGCCCCTGATGCTGAGAAGGATTGAAGGCAAGAGGTGAAGGGAGAGACAGAGGATGAGATGGTTGGATGGCATCACTGACTCAATGGACATGAGTTTGAGCAAACTCCAGGAGGTAGTGAAAGACAGGGAAGCCTGATGTGCTGCAGTTCATGGGATCACAGAGTCAGACACAACTTAGTGACTGAACAACAATGAATTTTCCATTTTTTCCTTTTTTCCCTGAAACTAGGAGAGCATTATATATACACTTAAAAAATTTCCTCCTTCTAAGAGGTTGATACGGCTTCCCTGGTGGCTTAGAGGTTAAAGCATTTGCCTGCAATGTGAGAGACTTGGGTTCGATCCCTGGGTTGGGAAGATCCCCTGGAGAAGGAAATGGCAACCCACTCCAGTATTCTTGCCTGGAGAATACCATGGATGGAGGAGCCTGGTGGGCTACAGTCCACGGGGTCGTGGTCCGAGGCCCTCGAGGAGGAGAAAGGGACAAATTTTTTTTTTTCTACATTCCTTCATCTTAGTCACATAAGATGTTTCTTCCTTAAGCTCTGAATTGTTATTGCAACAATCCATTTCTTCTAAGACTAAATTTGTTTAATCTCAGAGCTAATGATTACACAACAAAGCAACTCATTTGCTCAAGGGTATGTTTTTCCTTAAACTCTATACTAATGATTCAGTTCAGTTCAGTCGCTCACTCGTGTCTGACTCTTTGTGACCCCATGAATTGCAGCACGCCAGGCCTCCCTGTCCATCACCAACTCCCGGAGTTCACCGAGACTCACGTCCATCGAGTCAGTGATGCCATCCAGCCATCTTATCCTCTGTCGTCCCCTTCTCCTCCTGCCCCCAATCCCTCCCAGCATCAGAGTCTTTTCCAATGAGTCAACTCTTCGCATGAGGTGGCCAAAGTACTGGAGTTTCAGCTTCAGTATTATTCCTTCCAAAGAAATCCCAGGGCTGATCTCCTTTAGAATGGACTGGTTGGATCTCCTTGCAGTCCAAGGGACTCTCAAGAGTCTTCTCCAACACCACAGTTCAAAACCATCAATTCTTTGGCGCTCAGCCTTCTTCACAATCGAACTCTCACATCCATACATGACCACAGGAAAAACCATAGCCTTGACTAGACGGACCTTTGTTGGCAAAGTATTGTCTCTGCGACAGCAAAAGAGACACTGATGTATAGAACAGTCTTATGGACTCTGTGAGAGAGGGAGAGGGTGGGAAGATTTGGGAGAATGGCATTGAAACATGTAAAATATCATGTATGAAACGAGTTGCCAGTCCAGGTTCGATGCACGATACTGGATGATTGGGGCTGGTGCACTGGGACGACCCAGAGGGATGGAATGGGGAGGGAGGAGGGAGGAGGGTTCAGGATGGGGAACACATGTATACCTGTGGCGGATTCATTTTGATATTTGGCAAAACTAATACAATTATGTAAAGTTTAAAAATAAAATAAAATTTAAAAAAAAGTAGGTTTTTAGCAATAAAACTTCCCTTCATCAATGAAAAAAAAAAAAAAAAGTATTGTCTCTGCTTTTGAATATGCTATCTAGGTTGGTCATAACTTTCCTTCCAAAGAGTAAGCGTCTTTTAATTTCATGGCTGCAATCACCATCTGCAGTGATTTTGGAGCCCAGGAAAATAAAGTCTGACACTGTTTCCACTGTTTCCTCATCTATTTCCCATGAAGTGATGGGACCGGATGCCATGATCTTCATTTTCTGAATTTTGAGCTTTAAGCCAACTTTTTCACTCTCCACTTTCACTTTCATCAAGAGGCTTTTTAGTTCCTCCTCACTTTCTGCCATAAGGATGGTGTCATCTGCATATCTGAGGTTATTGATATTTCTCCCGGCAATCTTGATTCCAGCTTGTGCTTCTCCCAGCCCAGCATTTCTCATGATGTACTCTGCATATAAGTTAAATAAGCAGGGTGACAATATACAGCGTTGACGTACTCCTTTTCCTATTTGAAACCAGTCTATTGTTCCATGTCCAGTTCTAACTGTTGCTTCCTGACCTGCATACAGATTTCTCAAGAGGCAGGTCAAGTGGTCTGGTATTCCCATCTCTTTCAGAATTTTCCACAGTTTATTGTGATCCACACAGTCAAAGGCTTTGGCATAGGCAATAAAGCAGAAATAGATGTTTTTCTGGAACTCTCTTGCTTTTTCCATGATCCAGTGGATGTTGGCAATTTGATCTCTGGTTCCTCTGCCTTTTCTAAAACCAGCTTGAACATCTGGAAGTTCACAGTTCACGTATTGCTGAAGCCTGGCTTGGAGAATTTTGAGCATTACTTTACTAGCATGTGAGATGAGTGCAATTGTGCAGTAGTTTGAGCATTCTTTGGCATTGCCTTTCTTTGGGATTGGAATGAAAACTGACCTTTTCCAGTCCTGTGGCCACTGCTGAGTTCTCCAAATTTGCTGGCATATTGAGTGTAGCACTTTCACAGCATCATCTTTTAGGATTTAAAATACTACTAATAAAAAAATACTAATGATTATATAACAACAATATATCGTGCTCAAGACCATGTTTCTCCTTAAGAACCTTCTGACTAATCCTGTTATCTTAAAATATATGTTGTGGGAGTGGGTCTGGTAAAACCTTTCTATTGTTAGGAACCAATTGAAAAAGTATATAAAGTGAAGTCACTCAGTTGTGTCTGACTCTTTGCAACCCCATGAACTGTAGCCCACCACACTCCTCTGTCCATGGGATTTTCCAGGCAAGAGTGCTGGAGTGGGTTGCCATTTCCTTCTCCAGAGGATCTTCCCAGGGATCAAACCTGGGTCTCCTGAATGGTAGGCAGACGCTTTACCGTCTGAGCCACCAGGGAAGTCATCAGGGAAAGAATATATAAGGCCTTGATAAAACTATCAAGACTATCAAGAGTGGGGCACTCTTCCCCCTTCTGATGTCTATTTCAGAAGCTTTCTGTGTCTCTTTTTCACTGTAATAAAACCTCTGCCACATGAAGCTCTGACTGCCTGGAGCCTCTTCTCTGGTCCTGAAGCTAAATTCTCTTCTTCAGAAATCACAAATCTGACACCACTCACTGTAAGCTACTACTTCCACTTAATTTTATGGTATAATCCTTTTGTGTCAATAAATATTTTTGTATATTCTAAAATTTGTCTATCATGAACATTTTCAGATACAGACAAAAGATGAATTTCCATATACCTACTTCTCAAATTAAACAGGGTTTTGACACTTGTTTTGTTATTCTAATTTTTTTTGGTTTATATTCTGACCAATGATATTCAGAATTCATTTATATTGTTATAATACAATATATTATATTCTGTTACATGAATAGCAACTTCATGTCACTTCACTCCTATATGCTTCCACGTTGTTGTTCAGTTGCTAAGTCATGTCCAGTTCTTTGCAACTCCATGGACTACAGCATGCCAGGCTCCTCTGTCCTCCACTGTCTCCAGGAGTTTTCTCAAATTCATACATATATGCCATCCTACACATCTTCAAAAATATGTGTATAATCCCTCACATAACAAGAATGCCGTTTTCACCCTTGAAATTTTTTAAGCTAAATTTGTTTTGATATTCTATAAAGCCCAATCCATAAGCAAATTCCCCCAATTTTCTCCAAAAAATTGTTCATGGTTGGTTTGAATTGGGATCCAAACCAGAGTCACATAGTCTGTGGTTATGTATTCATCTTTCATCAAAAGTAGGTATTGCTCCATTATCTTCCCCTGCCATTGAAATGCTGCTGTTGAGTCAGTTATGTTGCAGAGTTTCCAGTATTCTGGATGTTTCTGTTTGCTTACTTATTCCTTCAGAGAAGGCCCTGGCACCCCACTCCAGTACTCTTGCCTGGAAACTCCCATGGATGGAGGAGCCTGGTGGGCTGCAGTCCATGGGGTCGCCAGGAGTCGGACACGACTGAGCAACTTCACTTTCACTTTTCACTTTCATGCATTGGAGAAGGAAATGGAAATCCACTCCAGTGTTCTTGCCTGGAGAATCCCAGGGATGGCGGAGCCTAATGGGCTGCCGTCTATGGCGTCGACTTATTTCTTATTGAACTTGGGCGTCCCCCCTCCTCACATCCCAAATTTCCTTTATTTTTTTTCCCCAAATTTCCTTTAATAGTAGAACCCTGCTTAGATTCTGATTTGATGTGATTTGGCAGAAGTTCATTAAAAATTGTCATTTTTAATGGAATATAGAGTATGGGGATAGGGACAAAACTACCAGAGTTACTGTATCTCTACAACTATTAGTAGCTCTACATTTTTTAATTTCCAGAAATACTTGAGAATTTCAAACAGAATTTATCAAATTTTGTTGAATGTTTAATGTTGTGCAAGGTGAAAATATGTTTTCTGTACACAAATTTCTACTAAAAGCATATCTTTGTGAAATACAGTGATTGCTAAGTGAATATCTTCTTTTCAGAATGTATACCAATGGAAGTAATTTTATTCGTATTATCAAAGCAAATGTCCACAGGCTCATCAATGAATGAGAGAGGCCTTGCTATTCTAAGTTGGTTTTATATCCAACTACATCCAATTATAGTGTTTAATAATAAACACTTGATCCTTGTTCTTTTTTTTTTTGTTTTGTTTTGTTTTGTTTTTTTGTTTTTTTTTTAATTTTATTTTATTTTTAAACTTAACATAACTGTATTAGATTTGCCAAATATCAAAATGAATCCGCCACAGGTATACATGTGATCCTTGTTCATTTTCAAATGTCACCCACAGACAATTAGATTGGGATGTATTTCTTCCTGGAAAAGAATATGTCTTCTGTTAAGATTTATTCTAAAACAGATCATTATGGTCAAATTTATGACTCTATTTTTGTCTTCTATTATATTATCATTCTTTTTTATTTCTTTTCATTTTCTATATTCTTTAGTTGATTACTGTCCTAGTTTGCCAGGGCAGCCATAACAAAATACAATGGACTGAGTGGCTTAAGCAACAGACATTTATTTTCTCACCGTTCTGCAGGCGAAAAGCAAGAGCAAGGCATTGGCAGGGTTGGTTTCTTCTAAGGTCTTTGTCCTTGGTTTTGCAGATGGCTGACTTCTCCCTGTGTCTTCACGTGGTCTTCCCGTTGTGCGTGTCTGTGTTCAAATTTCCTATTGTTATGTGATGCCCATCATATTGGATTAGAGCCCACACTAATTGTCTCATCTTAATTTAATTACCTCTTTTAAGGCCTTTGAACAAAGAATGTTCAAATTAATGCACAATTGCTCTCATTTCACACACTTGAAAAGTAATGCTCAAAATTCTCCAAGCTAGGCCTCAAGAGTATGTGAACTGAAAACTCCCAGATGTTCAAGCTGGATTTAGAAAAGGCAGAGGAACCAGAGATCAAATTGCCAACATCTACTGCATCATAGAAAAAGCAAGAGAATTCCAGAAAAACATCAACTTCTGCTTCATTGACTACACTAAAGCCTTTGACTGTATGGATCACAACAAACTAGAAAATTCTTAAAGAGATGGGAATACTAGACCACCTTGCCTGCCTCCTGTGAAATGTATGCAGGTCAAGAAGAAACAGTTAGAACTGGACATGGAACAATGGACTGGTTCCAAGTTGGAAAAGGAGTAAGTCAAGGCTGTATATTGTCACCCTGCTTATTTAACTTAAATACAGAGTACATCATGCAAAATGCCAGGCCGGATAAACACAAGCTGGAATCAAGTTTGCTTGGAGAAATACCAATAACCTCAGATATGCATATGACACCACCCTTATGGCAGAAAGCGAAGAAGAACTAAAGAGCCTCTTGATGAAGAGACATTAATTTGTCAACAAAGGTCCGTCTAGTCAAGGCTATGGTTTTTCCAGAGGTCATGTATGGATGTGAGAGTTGGACTATAAAGAAAGCTGAGTGCTAAAGAACTGATGCTTTTGAACTGTGGGGTTGGAGAAGACTCTTGAGAGTCCCTTGGACTGCAAGGAGATCCAACCAGCCCATCCTAAAGGAGATCAGTCCTGGGTGTTCATTGGAAGGACTAATGTTGAAGCTGAAACTCCAAAACTTTGGCCACCTGATGTGAAGAGCTGACTCATTTGAAAAGACCCTGATGCTGAGAAAGATTAAGGGCAGGAGGAGAAGGGGACAACAGAGATGAGATGATTGGATGGCATCACCAACTCAATGGACATGGGTTTGGGTGGACTCTGGGAGTTGGTGATGGACAGGGAGGCCTGGTGTGCTGCAGTTCATGGGGTCACAGAGAGTCAGAGATGACTGAGCGACTGAACTGAACTGAACTGATGAAGGTGAAAGAGGAAAAAGCTGGCTTAAAACTAAACTTTCAAAAAAACGAAGGTCATGACATCCAATCCCATCATTTCATGGCAAATAGATGGGGAAACAACGGAAACAGTGACAGATTTTATTTTCTTGGGCTCCAAAATCACTTCAGATGGCAACTGCAGCCATGAAATTAAAAGATCCTTGCTCCTTGGAAGAAAAGCTGTGACCAACCTAGACAGCATATTAAGAAGCAGAGACATTACTTTCCCAACAAAGGTCCATCTAGTCAAAGCTAAGGTTTTTCCAGTAGTCATGTATGGATGTAAGCATTGGACCATAAAGAAGGCTGAGCACCAAAGAATTGATGCTTTTGAACTGTGGTGTTGGAGAAGACTCTTGAGAGTCCCTTGGACTGCAAGGAGATCCAACCAGTCAATCCTAAAGAAATAAATTCTGAATATTCATTGGAAGGGCTGATGCTGAAGCTGAATCTCCAATACTTTGGCCACCTGATACGAAGAGCTAACTCATTAGAAAAGACCCTGATACTGGGAAAGATTGAAGGCAGGAGGAGAAGGGGATGACAAAGGATGAGATGGTTGGATGGCATCACTGACTCAATGGACATGAGTTTTAGCAAGTTCTGGGAGTTCGTGATGGACACGGAAGCCTGGTGTGCTGCAGTCCATGGGGTCTCCAAATAGTCGGACACAACTGAGTGTATGAACAATGACAACAAAAAGGCTTTATAGCCAAATATAGTCCCATTCTGAGATACTGGAGGTAGGGACTTCAACATATGGTATAGGCACAGTTCAGTAGATAACAGTTACTTTAATTAACCTTCATTTATTTGGATATTTCCAGGGTTCAACTTCACTGGAGTTTATTGTCTGGGGAGCATCGACTGAGTGCTATGTTACAACATTCGTGCCAATGTTGAAAAGCAGCTGTAGTTATCTCAAGTCTATGCATCACATTCCTAGTGAAACTATCCCCTTGGAAGATTGGATGAGTGGAGTTTACGTGAACAGTCAGGGTTTTAATATGATCAAAGTTTTGCCGGTAAGAAACCTAAGCAGTTCCAGTGATATGTTACTTTTGTGTGATTGGCTGGCCATTTGGTCTTAGCATTTCTTTCCTGAATTACTCAAAACACTTCAGTTATTTTTCAACCTTTGTGTCATTTTGAGGATATGATGACTAAAATGTGAAAATGTTCTGAACTAATGGTTTTAGTGTAATAGTCTTATTATTTTCTGCTATATTATGGTGGCATAATCTTGGGCTTTCACAGTATATAGTTATTTGCCCTTAAGATGACTCATAGTTGTCTTGAGCTGATATATCTTACTGGTCCCATTTCAATGTAGTAACAATTTTAATTTTTGCCTCATCAGAACACGTGACTCTTTTTAAAATATAAATTACTGCTCTTTGTTAACTGATTACTTATAATTTTCTTTGTAACAAAAAACCCCAAATTATTACCCAAACCTTCAATTATTTAGTAAATAATTAAATTATTTATTAAATATGTCACTAAGACTCTTAATAAGATTTTAAAACTTTGTTGCATGACTTCATGACAGTTACCTTAGTCTCTAAAACTTTTTTCACTTATTTACAAGATCCAAGTTGCATTAGGATGGTATGGGAGTTCTGGGGGAAGAGAAATTTACTTAAATACGGGGAGCTAAAAGTGAAATATCTGTTTTAAATGGTTTTCTGGAAAATCAAGATTTTTAAATTAAAGACTTGGTAAATAATAATGAAATTTACAGTATCTTTGTTTGGTCATTTTCAGATAAACTACAGGCCTCCATCTAATATGGGAATTGCTATTCCACTTACAGATCATTTTTATCATGCAGATCCTAGCAAACCCATACCGAGAAATCTATTTTACAAGTCGAAGGTAAATATTTTTTCTGCAGATAAACTAGTATTTATCTTAATTCAAGAAATCATTCAGTAAAATTACAGATGAACAGACTTAGCTGCAGAGATTAAATGAGAAGGTGCACTAAGCATACTATGCCCTATCCATCCAGCAGTGCTTCTTCCCCTCCCCTCCTCCTCCCTTACTACCACCACTACTATTACTACTGCTCCCCTCTTCTTCCTGCTACCACTTTAGCCCTTTCTTCTCTTACTGCTACTCCTGGATTTGGTTTTGGAACCAAAGAGTCTAAATGGACTCTCCCAAACTCCCACTTGAATTTCAAAGAGCATAAGGAAGATGAGAGCATTGTTTTTTGTTTGTTTGTTTAATGAAAGAGCCTCAAAGCATCTCATAGTTTGAGCCCTGTAAAAGGAATGATGTCCAAAAGGAGAGAAGAGTGTTTGCTCCATAGACTCATTTCCTGCCTAGAAAATAACCAAACCCCAGCAGCACTCTGCCTCTCTGGAGTTTGAGTGAACAAAGTAGAGAGAACAGAGAGAAGCCACTAGGTTCAAAAGGAAAGTGCATCGGGGGGTGGCTGCCCAAGGGAACCTCATAGATACCTGTGAAATCTCCCTCCAGAAAAACACACCTGTGTATATATATGGACACGTAGACATTGATATCCATTCTTGAACGTACGTGCACATACAAAGACAGAAAATGGTTGTTCCTTTTGTTCAAAACTCTTCGTCTCCCCATCTCATTCAGAATAAAAGCTTTATTCTTACAATGGTTTATAAGGTCCTCCATGGTTTAGCCTTGGATTTGCATCTGACCTGATTCCCCCCAGGGCAGTCTGTTCTGGCCATGTTGGCCTCCTTGCTATTCTTCAAATATACTAGATGTATTTTCACCTCAGGGTCTTTAAGCTTCAAAAATTTCCTCTGTCTGGAATGCACTTCTGCCAGATATCACATGGCACATCTCATCACCATCTTCAGGTTTTTGCTTAAATGTTGCTATCATTGTGAGGCCTTCCTTGACCACTCTATTTAAAACTGTACCATCCACCTCCACTGATACCAATCTTGCCCCTCTTCCCTGCCTTATTTTTCTTCATTGCACTTTTTACAATTTTACATATTTTACCCATTTATTTATTAGATTTCATTAAAAGGTAAGCTACATAAGACAGGGTTATTATTGAGGATTGTTAATCAGTTTTATTCTCTCTGCTATCTTTAGTGTCCCTCGAAGGTGGCTCAGTGGTAAAGAGCCTGCCTGCAAATGCAGGAGATGTAAGAGACATGGGTTCAATCCCTGCATTGGGAAGATTCCCTGGAGGAGGGCATGGCAACCCACTCCAGTATTGTTGCCTGGAGAATCCCCATGGACAGAGGAGCCTGGCAGGCTACAGTCCATAGGGTCTCAGAGTAGGACATGACTGAAGCGACTTGGCACACATGCATCTTTAGTACCCAGAAAATACCAGACATAGGAAGTGCTTAAAAATTGTTCAACAAGCTAATAATACACATTTATACACATCCTATTACACACATTCACACAAACATACACACACATACATGCACAACATGAGGCTGACTTGTTGAACCTTAAATTTCAGGGTAAAAAACTGTTCCAGGCAATGAACAACTCAAATACTGAATTCTTCAATTCTAGTCTCTTCCAAAGATGAACTCTGTTATGTCACTAGAATCAAGCCTTCTCTATTGAAATATGAGTTTAATATATTTACATGGAAATCCTTAGTTTGGGTTTTCTTTTTTCTTCTGGATTTTCTTGGGAGTTGAATAGGAAATTATCTAATTTACATATAAGTAAATAACAGATTTTGGTGGGCACCTTTTCTATATTCAACAAATGTTAATTTCACACTCCAGTATTTCCAGTTATCAGACACTGTACAGATATTTTCTAGAGAGACAACAGTGAACTAAATAAACATGACATCTTTGAGGATCTTTAATGGGGGAGAATAAGCTTTGAAAACTATACAGTCCATGGGGCCACAAAGAATGGCACATGACTGAGCGGCAAACACTTTCACTAACACTTTCACTTTCAAGTTTTGAAAGCTATACAAATTAAATAGCATCACCTAGTGGAGCAGACTAAAAATGTATGTAATTCTGCCTCTGATCACCTCAAAATATACCACCTGGGGAAAGTGCATCTGGACTGATGCTGTAACTCCGTGTTACACTGACATCACCCCCTTACTAGGCAATCATGTGTGACATCATTCCAGACACACAGTTTGCAGTTAGACTCCCAAGGATAAGCAGACAAATGCTTTCAAACTGTGGTGTTGGAGACTTCTGAGAGTCCATTGGACAGCAAGGATATCAAACCAGTCCATCCTAAAGGAAATCAACCCTGTATATTCATTGGAAGGACTGATGCTGAAGCTAAAACTCCAATACTTTGGCCACCTGATGGGAAGAACTGACCCATTGAAAAAGACCCTGATGCTGGGAAAGATGGAGGGCAGGAGGAGAAGGGAAAACAGAGGATGAGGTGGTTGTATGCCATCATCGACTCAATGGACATGACTCTGAACAAACTCCAGGAGACGGTGAAGGACAGGGAAGCCTGGCATGCTGCAGTCCATGGGGTCACAAAGAGTTGGACATGACTGAGTGACCGAACAATGATGATCAACAACAAATATTTGAAAAAAACTTGCACAATAAGAAGAAGCATAATCTCAACAACTTAAAAAACTGTGCCTCAGAAAACAGTATCATAAATACAAGCAAACTTTAAGTATTCAGAACAATTCAAGGAACTATTGTAATGATGGAAAAAATGGAGACAGATATCACACACATACACACACAAAAAATGTCAAAAATTGAAAATTTAATTGTAAAACCAAGAGTTCAAAAGATTCAAAGAGCTTAATGAACCCAACTAAGCAGCAAATTAGTTCTGAAATGAAATAGTGGTAATGATTGAACAACATTGTGAACGTACTAAAGCCCACTGCATTGTACACTTGAAAATGATAAATTTTATCTCAATAAAACAGAAAAAAAGAAGCAATGAGGACAAGAATGGTAATCTTATAAAAAGAAGGAAGAATAGCTGTTTTTAGAAATAGAGTTGATTATCAAAATCAAAAGCCAGTTCTTTGCCAAAATGAATAAACTAACCTCTAGCAAGAGTGATCAAATGAAAAAATGAATAACACATGGATGGCTACAGTGGGGATTTTAACAGCATTAGTGACTGCGATGAGAAGAGACAAGTACAAAATAATATGTTTGAAGACTATCCATAGTCTGCAGCATGGCATAACAAGTCTGCTCCCTTAGGTCTCAGCTTCCATGCCAGTGATGGGAGCAGCCAAGGACAGGGAGGTGAACATCCTAATTACTGAATTCAGAATGACACAGGCTGGACTTCCCTGGTGGTACAGTGGATAGGAATCTGCCTGCCAATGCAGGGGACACAGGATCGACCCCTGGTCTGGGAGGATCCCACATGCCACGGAGCAGCTAAGCCTGTGTGCCACAACTACTGAGCCCACGCTCTCGAGCCCAGGGGCCACAACTACCGAAGCCTCTGCACCGTGCAGCCCGTGCTCCATAACGAGAAACCACCACAATGAGAAGCCCGGGCACCTCCACAAAGAGTAGCCCCCTCTCACCACAACTAGAGGAAACCTGTGCACAGCAAGGAAGACTCAGCGCACCAAATATAAAATAATTTTTTTTTAATGATACGAGCTTTCTGGTCCCCTGCCTGTTGACTCTAGGGTAACCCTGAGGTAAGCAGCTGAGTGATACTTGGATTCCTTACTAAGCAAGGAGACAAAATTCAGAAATACTGTGCTTTTACCTTATTATTAATGGATTTTTCCCCTTTGACCTTCTCAAAGTTGTATCCATTCAGGGAACAAATATTTATTTCATATTTACTCAGTCTGCAGAAATTCTGCCACCAAAACCAGCACATCGACCTAATTTAATTCTATTTGCAGAGATCTGGTAAATTCAAACAGTGTGCAAATGCAACTACTCGGAAGGAGTGCAATTGTACAAACGATCAGAAGTTTTCATATGCTGTTGCTTTCTCAGATTGTCGAGAAAAGGTAAGATAATCTTTAATTTCCTGAAGACAGAGTGCTTTCATATTAATAAGATTTTGAAATGGGCATTTTGGTTAAACATGAAACCTAAGACGTAGAAATAATGTCTTATCGTGACATAGAATTAAAGATGACATCAAGCTAAAAAGATTGTAATTTAAATGTCCCAGACATAGTAATTCTCTCACAAAGAGTCACACACCATTGAGCGATTGAAATGAACTGAACTGAGACATAGTAATTAACCTAATCTGTAAAAGAGAATAAAACCTGCATTGCCCTATTCATCTCACAGGTTCTTATAAAGGTACACACATGCATATATCTATATGATAGCAATTTATTACCTGTCAAAAACTACACTAGATTGTGGTAAATATTGATTTATTCAAAAAAGTATTGAGTATATAATATGTATCAGGCTCTGGAATATCAAACTTGAAGCTCAAGGTAGTAGTGACAAACTAGAAGACACTGTAACATGCTGGTTAAGAGAGTGGGTTCTATGTCAAATAGTTTCTCCTGTTAGTCTCCAAGCATTCAGACATGTATCAAGTTGACATTGGTGTCTGCATTAGCTGACTCAACCTATGCACTTGGTATAACTTTTAAGTAGATCTGTTTCAAAGTCCTTGTCAGACTACATATGATGTTATTTTAAGTGATTTGTTTTGTTTTTATATAAAAATAAAATCATGCACCATAATATTGGGCATAGAGTCAGCATTCAATAAATTACAAAGGTTGCTATTATATACCACCACAACTCCACGCTTGCTGAATTCCACTATTTCTTGAGCATTTACTTCTACCATATACTGCTCTAAGTCTTCTCCGTGACTTGTCTTGTTTCACTAGAGGCACAGAGAAGCCTGGTAATTTGCTAAAGATCACATCACTAATATGTGATGGAGCTAGATTTCAATTCTGGAGCCTGAGTTTAATGAGAATACGGAAAGATCATGACTGGCAGGGAGAGGTCTTTGGGAAGACCTAGTTCATACAGCTTTCCTTATAGTCCAACTCTCACATCCATGCATGACTACTGGAAAAACCATAGCCTTGACTAGATGGACCTTTGTTGGCAAAGTAATGTGTCTGCTTTTTAGTATGCTGTCTAGGTTGGTCATAACTTTTCTTCCAAGGAGTAAGCGTCTTTTAATTTCATGGCTGCCATCATCATCTACAGTGATTTTGGAGCCCAAAAAAATAAAGTCAGCCAGTGTTTCCACTATTTCTCCATGTATTTGCCATGAAGTGATGGGACCAGATGCCATGATCTTTGTTTTCTGAATGCTGAGCTTTAAGCCAACTTTTTCACTCTCCTCATACAGTACCTTACAGTTCATACAGTACCTTAAGGGATATGGGTTAGTCAAAAAATCATCATAGCAAATTCCTATGGGGAAAAAAAAAAGGTCAATAGAAAGAGACAAGTTTTGCTACCACAGTGTTTGCATATTACTTTTGGAATTCACACTGATTCTACTGTAAGACAGATTTTTTTTCATGACCTGAGAAGGCAGAAATTCTCTCAGAAGCACACTTAATTTAGAATAGCCAAATTCTATTCATCCTTTTCCAGGAAATGAAATTAGTATTGAATTTTCCAAATTTATACTCATTCTTGGCATTTGCATTTTAGGTTCCTCGTTTTAAGTTTCCAGTTATACAATATCCAGTTTCTTTGCAAGTTTACAGTGAAGATGGAAATTTCCCAGTGGAAACTCCATACCTGGTTACTGTGACTGAAGTGAATAACAGGGAAAACTGGAACCTAAGTAGGATTTGCTTTCTTCTACAATTGTTACAGCCATAAGTACTGTGGTTATTGGGCTTCCCAGGTTGCACAGTGGTAAAGAATCCACCTGACAATGCAGGACATGCAAGAGATGTGGGTTCAAGCCCCAGGTCAGGAAAATCCCTGGAATAGGAAATGGCAACCCACTCCAGTATTCTTGCCTGGAAAATTCCATGGACAGAGGAGCCTGGCGGGGTACAGTCCATGGGGCTGCAAAGAATCAGATACAACTGAGCACAGCACACACACTGTTGTTATTACCTAGAGAAGTGGGTTACAAAACCTTTTTACCCAAAAGATAATCAAGAGGTCTTTGGAAAAGAAGTTGAATCGGTTATTGTATCACTGTCCATGCTACTTCTATCATCTCACACTTATTTTTAATACAGTGCAATGATTCAGTTGTACATATATTTATATATTCTTTTTCAAATTCTTTACCCTTTATAAATTATTACAAAATATTGAGATTTCCCTGTGCTATACAATAGGTCCTTGATGGTGATCTATTTTGTAAATAGTGCTTATATATGTTAATCCCCACCTCCTAGTCTATCCCTTCTTCCCCTTTCCCCTTGTTAACCGTAAGTTTGTTTTCTGTGTCTGTGTCTCACACTTATTTCATCATCACTTCAGTGACCTGGATTCAGAGCTATTATCTAGATTATCAGCAAAAATCATTGATTGAGTTTGTGCTATACGTTGGTCTGGCGTCTCCTTTCATTGCTTGTATGGAGGAAGATATAAAAGGTGTTGCCAGATTAGCCATAGGATCTGTCTTCTAATTATGTAAGAAAAGTTTATTAAATAGCTTATGATAAAATAACTGAAATAATGCAGAAGTATTTCTAAATAAGTAAAATGAAATCTACCAAAATTCAATTTTACCTCAAATAGATAATTTTTTGTTGCACATTTGTGTTTGTTCATGAATGTGTACTTTTAGGGAGATTTATGGGTAGATATACTGATAGATCAATAAATGGAATTAAATGAAATTTCTAAATGTGACCAAATATCCAGACATTTCATATTCTGTGAGTCGTACTCTGACCCACATATGAATTTTTGAAATGAAAAATTAAGCAAAGAGAATTAGTAAACATTTTGCTTTAACTAACATCCTCATTTTTCTGTGGTTTGCTGAAACCTGTTCTCTTTGAGTGCCAATTGTTAAATATTCAAGTATTTTGCATACTGGTTGTTACACACTAGTTGCTTAAAGTTAGTCATGAAGAGGATATTCATACCCTGTATGGAAAAAAGGGAACCCTCCTATGCCGTTGGTAGGAATGTAAATTGGGACAATTACTATGGAGAACAGTGTGGAGGTTTCTTAAAACTAAAGAGAGAACTGTCACATGACCCAGCAATCCCACTCCTGGGTGTCTATCCCAACAGAACTATAATTGAAAAAGATACATGCACCCCTCTGTTCATAGCAGCACTATTTGCAATAGCCAAGACATGGAAGCAACCTAAGTGCCCGCAGACAGATGAATGGATAAAGAAGATGTGAGATACATACATACATATATATATATATATATAGACATACAGAGAGAGACATATATATAGATGGACTATTGCTCAGCCATAAAATGAATGAAATAATGCCATTTGCAGCAACATAGATGGACCTAGTGATTATCACACTAAGCAAAGTAAGGAAGAAAAAGATAAATATCATATGATATCACTTATATGTGGAATCTGAAATATGATACAAATGAACTTATTTTCAAAACAGAAGAAAACTCATTGACATAGTAAACAAATTTATGGTTACCAAAGGGGAAAAGGGGTGGGAGAAGGAGAAATTAAGAGTTTGGGATTAGCAGATACAAACTACTATATATAAACTAAATAAATAAACAAGTCTTATTGTATAGCACAAGAAACTATATTCAATATCCTGTTATACCCTATAATAGAAAAGAATATGAAAAAGAATATATATATATATATATATATATATATATATGCTGAATCACTTTGCTATATACTAGGAACTAACATAATATTTTTTCTAACATAATATTTTAAATCAACTACACTTCAACTTAAATTTTTTTTAATTTAGAAAACAATATTCACATCCTGAAAATTGGCAGATGCTGCAATCAGAGGTTTTTTCCCCCCTTTAGATCCCATGTACCATTACACCACTGCAATCTCTAACTCCTACACTACATATCTAGTTTTAGAAAGAATTATAGGAAAACAGGAGTAACTGATCATTTCCTTTGGAAAAGATTTTAGTGATCTTATTGAGGAACTTCTCTGCTACCTTACTGGAAATCATTTACCAACTGCTAAGGTAGTCCTGAAATTATTTCATTGCCAAATATCCAAAATCTAGGCAGATCAGGACTAGTCAAGAGCATAAGGCAGGAAAGAAAGGTCAGTCTGGATTAAGGTGGTCAGAGATCTTGTCCTTCTTGATGATGCCCCTGAGAAGATACACTGTCATATGCTAGGGCTAATTTCCCATAAATATATTCTCCACCAAGTCAAGAAGAACTAAAACTATGAAAGAATGTAGCCATGTTATAGACTGGAATCTTTCATTGTACCTTAATGTACTTAAGAAACTTTATGCAGAATGAGAAAATAGCATACATGTGCTTAAAATACACTTGGTGTGATTTTAGGACACACTGTGCCAGAAAACGTTAAAAAAATGAAGGCCTACTTAGAATCGACTCTTTCTGCTCCAGTGTATAATCCTTTAGGCCTCAACTTAAGTATAAAAGTAAGTTGACAACATTTGTGTTTTCCCTATTTTGAGTTTAGATAAGACCTTTATGTCTTTGTTTTTAAAGTTTAGTTATCTATGAATGGTGGAAATAGCATCTGAGAAGTGTGTGGAGGCTTTCCTCCATTTCCCTTGATGCTGTTATTTCTATAGATACCTTAATGTTGAATTTAACATTAACTTAGCATTTTTTGAGCTGAAACACAAGACTAATGGATTATCAAGGTGGAACAGATAAGGTGTTTCCCAAAGTTAGTGGAAACGGATTCACTGTTCTTCACCTTGACATACACAGATACATGTCTTCTGGGTCCAGCTGCCTCTAAGAGCACAGCAGGTTGACATAAGCTAGGTAACTGTGGTGAAAGCCAATAAAAGTTAGGGGACATATTAAAACCATATATGTGCACTAGCCCAAAGTGCTCCTCAAGGCCTTGTTAGACTTTATGTGTCTGTGAACCTGCTGTATAGCACAGGGAGTTCAGCTAGGTGCTCTGTGATGACCTTGATGGGTGGGATGGGTAGGGGGGCAGAAAGGGAAATACAAGAGGGAGGGGATATATATAGCTGATTTACTGTACAGCAGAAACTAACACAACATTGAAAAGAAATTATACTCCAATTTTAGAAAAATCTACCCCAAAACCCCAGCACATGTATACCTTAAATGTATATAATTTTTATTTTCCAATAATACCTCAGTAGAGCTGTAGGGAAAATAAATAAAATAGAATGAATATCTTTTCTTCAAAAAAAGAAGAAAGAAAAAGAAAAAAGTATCAGCTATTGAGTCACTCTGTTTCAAACTCTTGTCCTTCTCCTTCCATTTTTATTTTGTTATATGAAGTGTATGCTCAAGAAGCTTAGAAAAGAGATAGGAATTTTTCTATGCACCATCAGTAGGGAAAGTAACCCCAGTGTGTATTTTTACTTAAAGGAACATACATGTCGATGTTGCTAATGCCTGGTGTATTTTTTCCACAGGGATCTGAGCTCTTTCACTTCAGAGTGTCTGTTGTTCCGGGGGTCTCTTTCTGTAACTTAGTTGAAGAATTTCAGGTACAGTGAAGTCACGGGTATCCAGTGGGGTGACGGCTGAGGAAGTAACATGACAGGCATCCGTCCAGGACACACTGAAGAGGAAAAAATGACAGAATGTATATGATGGACAAGGCTCAGAGATGGGGGGTCCTGGAGACTGGAGGTGACATCATCAGCAAGGGTGAAGTCAGGGTCCTCAAAAGGTCTCAGGACCAGTTGATGCTGGGAAAGTTGTAATAATTGCCTGTGTTTGTTTTTGTTCCCTCTTCACCTTCCATATTTAGCTAGGTTTTCTGATCCCCTTGACTATCTCCCCACAGAGACCACGGTCTGTAACATTTTAGTTTCCAGCATTATCTTCCCTTTGGTTATTTGCATTGTTACAGTAGAGTCTTATATGCTCCCAAAGCCGTCAAGATCCAAAAGAATTGGAAACCAAAGTCAGTCTCCTCAAATCACCCTCTGATGTTCAATGACTCATTTTTGCTTACTCGCATAATGGTATCTGCTGCCTATGGAGGTGTAGAGGAATGAGAATTTAATTAAATTAGTTAATGGCTCATTCACTGTCAAATACCAATACAACATTATCAGAAACAAAAGCTCTCAACTCTCTCCTTTTCCTTTTTCTGTCCTGGCCCTGCCTCAGTAATGAGTCTGCACCAGATGGGTGGTCAAAGCAGCAGTGTAGACACTTAAGATCCTGAGAGAAAATCCATCCCACTAGAAAGAGGATCTAGAAAAAGAAGTACCTGTCATATGAGGAGCCTAAGAGAAAATCCTCATTATTTTTCTCTTTTTTCTCACCTCTTTGTCCCATGGTCAGCCCCAGTTTCATGGAAGGGCACAATAATACAGGAGGATAAAACTCTAATGAATTAGATTCTTGAATCCACAGAAGCAAGAAGAAAGTTGTACAACATCCTTAATGTACTGAGGACAGTCATAGTGTAGGGAGGAAGGACTGTCTACCCAGAATTCTATATCTAGTGAAAATATCCTTCAGGAATGAGAGGGAAATAAAGGTATTTTCAGGTGAAGGAAGAATAAAGTAATCTACTGTAGGCAGAACTTCTCTAAAAAAATGCATAAGGAAGTTCTTCAGGCTAAGAAGACAAGTCAGCAGAGACACAAAGTTTCAGGAATGAAGGAAGAATTATAAAAATGAAAGAAAGAAAAATAGGAAGTGATTGCACAGTTAATAAAGGAAGAGAATCATTAAGAAACAACAGAAAAAGATAAAGTTTCTTAAATCATGCTTTTGAAAGTATCCTGAAACAATGGAATGCAAAACAAAATCTTGGCTTTTTTTCTCACCATAAAGGACATTATTGAAATCGCTGACAAAATTTGAGTAAGATCTGTAGATTAGAAAGTAGCATAGTCTCACAGTTAATATCTTGGTTTTGATAATTGCACTCTAATATGAGTGAATCCTTTCAATTTGTGTTAAAGAAGCACAAACTGAAGTATTTTGATGATAAAAAGATATCGTGTCTAGAACATACTTTTCTGTGATTCTGGTGTTGAACCTTTTTTTAAAACATGTCCTGGAATATTTAGATAATCATAGAAGATTGGCAGGGAAACATTTAAAGAAAAACTGTTTTCAAGAGCTTTAGAGACAGAAATTTAGCTGGAGAATACATATTTCAGGGGCGATGGGGTTTCCACTCTCAGAAATGTATAAAAGTGAAAGTGAAAGTTGCTCAGTGGTGTCCAATTCTTTGCAACCCCATGGACTATACAGTCCATGGAATTCTCTAGGCCAGAATACTGGAATGGGTAGCCTTTCCCTTCTCCAGGGGATCTTCCCAACCCAGGGGTTGAACCCAGGTCTCCCGCATTGCAGGCGGATTCTTTACCAGCTGAGCCACAAGGGAAGCCCTAGAAATGTACTATATAACTTAATTGAAGAAATGAAATTTTCATATTGTCCAGTTGGTAAAGTCACTAAAATTTTATTTTAGGTAGAAATGGGTAAGGAAGGCATTCTGGGTGGAAAGAATGACAGCAGCAAAGACACAGATACAGAGAGGTATTAAGCAATCATTTCAATAGTAGATCCATTTGGCTGGAATGGAAAGTTATATGTATGAAAGTGGGTAGGTTAGGGTCCCATTGTGGGAGACCTCGAATGTTGGAATGAGAACTTTGGAAAATTCCTATCAGCAATGAGAAGCTATTAAACATTTTTGAAAAGGAGTGTTTAGGAATGAACACATGATCTGCAACTGTGCAATCCCAGTGCTTTTGCTCAAAGTGCTAAGATATGAACTTGCTCTTTCTTAATGACATTGAACAAGGTAGCTTGCAGCCTCGGGAGCTACTATCAAGCCGTAGGACTGTTAGGACTTTGGAGGGAGTTATCCGACACTGAGGAAGCAGAACAGAGAGACAGAAGAAAAAAAAAGATTATGATTACAATGGATTATTTCCTCTGGTCTTCCTAACTTTAGTATTTTCTTTAGAGAAAAGCAGACTCATTTTTGCAATTACGTGCAGCACACAATTGTCTTCCTCACAGACCACAAACAGATTAGATCTTTAGATCTTACAAAGCTAATTATCCAACCTCCTCTAATGGGCCACCTTTTAAGAAAGACTTTTGCTATCTTGGAGCACCACTGCAAAAACCACAAGTAGTATATCACATTCAATAGGTAATATTTTTCTATGAAATGAAGTCGCTCAGTCGTGTCCGACTCTTCACGACCCCATGGACTGTAGCCCACCAGGCTCCTCCATCCATGCGTTTTTTCCAAGCAAGAGTACTGGAGTGGGTTGCCATTTCCTTCAATCCCCAATAATTCCTGAAGCACTGGGTACATAGTCTGAGCCTCCAAGTACAACAGGATATGATTAAACCAGCTGATCCATTACCACGAGGATAATTATCTTCTCACATTAGAAGCAGTTGCTCACTGCTTTCCACACCACTTGCCAGAGCCACCTTTTAAATTCTGTTGCTTTCAATACCTCCTTTTTGGTACTACTTCTAAATAGTCAAGGCTTCCTCATAGCTCAGTTGGTAAATAATCCACCTGCAATGCAGGAGACCCCAGTTCAATTCTTGGATTGGGAAGATCCACTGAAGGGATAGGCTACCCACTCCAATATTCTGGCCTGGAGAATTTCACGGACTGTAGAGTCAAAAGAGTCAAAAGAGTCAGACATGACTGAGCGACTTTCACCTTCATCTAGATGGTCAAGATTCTTTTTTTCGAAAATAAAGCAGTCTCTGTTTTAAAAAAAAAAAAAAAAAAAGGTTGTTTTATAGACCAATGTTTTACAAAGATCAATCTGGCAATGTTATTATGTCAACATGAATTGACAGCATGGAATGGAGGCTATTTATACAAAGTAAGGTAATAAAACTCCAAATAGCAATATCAAAAGTAGAACAGAAAGAACCTGAAAAAATTGTTTTAAAAATTAATAGCTATAGGATTGCTTCTTAAAAACATATATACCCTTAGGTCATTGAAGGATGGTGATACCTTGAACTTATGAGCTATACACTAAAGCAGCTTTTTAATCCTTTATCTTGTCCTGGCATTTTCCCACATTCCCACATCCTATTTCCATTCATCTCTACTTTTCTACCTCAAAAGATAATCTTGCTTCTTACTTCACAGGGAAAACATAAGCTTGAACCATTTTACCCTCCATATGCCCCCATTTCTACCTGTAGCATACATGGCATCCATCCTTACCTCTAGTCTCAGAGGGAAAGATCCTTGCTTCTGTCAGTGTCCTGTCTCCCCTCTAGGAACTTGTTTTTATTAATTATCCTCTCAGGCAGAGGAAACATTTTAAATATACAGAAATTTCCCACTGTTGTCACTCATACTGAGAATTTTCTGAAGAGATGGTAGTCTGGAAGAGCACATGCTTATTTCCTCTACCTTGAATGTACCTTCTCCTCCTCCTCTTATTCTCCAAGATTCAGATCAGGAAGCACATTCCCTGGTTACTCTAAGCAGTCAGGCACTTCTCACCATGTTCCATGTTCCCTGATAGCTCAGTTGGTAAAGAATCAGCTTGCAATGCAGGAGACCCCAGTTGGATTCCTGGGTCAGGAAGATCCACTGGAGAAGGGATGGGCTACCCATTCCAATATTCTTGGGCTTCCCTTGTGGCTCAACTGGTAAAGAACCTGCCTGCAATGCACGAGACCCAGTTTGATCCCTGGGTTGGGAAGATCCCCTGGAGAAGGGAAAGGCTACCCACTCCAGTATTCTGCCTGGAGAATTCCATGGACTGTATCGTCCATGGGGTCGCGAAGAGTCTGACATGACTGAGCCACTTTCACTTTCACCATGTTCCAATGTCACTTTGCCTATTCCTCTGTGACTGAACACAGAATGTTTTCCTACTGTGTAAGTGTTCTGTCTGACCACCTCTGCCATTAAAGACAAATGACAGGGCTTTCCTGGTGGCTCAGTAGTAAAGAATCTGCCTGCCAATGCAAGAGACACGGGTTTGATTCCTGGTCTGGGAAGATGCCACGTGCCACGGAGCAAGCAAGCCCAAGCGTAGGAAAAAAGATTAAGAAGAAGAAAAAAAAAAAAGACAAAAGATAAAGATACAGGATATAAATTGAATTCTTATTCCCTATGTAACATGTGCACATTGTTACCTGTCAGATTGCCAAGAGACTGTTTCTAAGGTTTGTGGAGGCTGAATATCTATATTGGTCTGGACAGAATATTGCTATATGAATAGTAGTGTTTCCACCATTGTGTGAATCATGTCAAGTTCAATGTTTTGAATTGCTAAGCTCAGAAAACTTAAATATAAGACTTTGCTTTCTCTGTTGCAGATTTATGTTGACGAAGTCCCTCTGCCATTTCCAGGACACACACTTATTGCTGTTGCTGCAGCTGTACTGCTAGGGGGATTAATTTTTATAGCATTTATGTTCCAAATACGTAATATCCACCCATGGGATACATTCAAAAAACTGATTAGAAGAAACAATGTGAACCCCACAAATATCACTGCCAATTAGCTAGTTCATAGATGAAAATCTGAATATTGAACAAATGATAATCATCATTTCCTCTGTATTTCCTAGTTTCATTAGACAATTCCTAGAAAAAATGTATTTAAATGTTAATGTAAAAATTAGATAAAATACTATAAAACTAGCATTTTAACTCAAATTACACTTTGTCAACATGTTTACCATTCCATTCTCTTATTTTGGATACATAGAAAATTTCTTAACACTTAGAAAATTTTCCTTGAGATTTTTAAGAAAATGAAAAATGATAACCCTCTCTTGGGGAACGGGTTTTCTGTATTTATTCTATAGCTTTTGTTGACTGGAGCCCATTCTGAGCCTTGTCCTTTTCCGATTAGAATGAGGAGAATGCAGTCCTGCCAGGGAAAGACAGGTGATGCGGGAAAGATAGGTGATAAAGGAGGCCCATGTCCATGTGTGCTTCCAGAACCTCGTGGGAATTACAGGTGAAGCCATTTGGGTTTTCTTGAGGCAACTTCAAAATCAGATTGTAACGCCTAAAGAGGAGGAAATGTGACCCCAACATGGGGCTGAGTCTGGGGGTGGTACTGGTTTACAGAACTACATGTAACATGTAGAATTCCAAAAGATGCACCTCTGTGTGCTCTGAGAGCACCCGTTCCCAGGTCGTCAGAAGATGGCCAGTACATTTGGAGATCAGAGAGTTACACCCTCCTGGAAAAGCCCAGGAGGAGCCACAGTCTGCTCTTGACAACATGGGGCAAGGCTAGGCATCCAGCCTAGGAGAGTCCAGTTCTGGGAACCTCAAACCATGGCCGTACCTGTGTATCCTGAAAGTTCTTCTGAGAGGACAGTGGGCAGGGTAGACCCAGCACTCAGACTCAGGAGCCAGACATCACAAATTTGCCACTTCCTAGATGTATGACCTGAGAAAATCATTTAATTTCTTTGTGCCTGAGTGTTTTCACCTGTAAAATGGGGATAATATTAATACCTACCTAATAGGGCTGTTGTGAAGGCCAAATGAATTAATACATACAAAGTAATTAGAACAGTGCCTGGCGTTGTGAATACTCTTAAGTGTTAGCTGTTGCTGTTCTGTTGCAGGTAATAGAAATCCATCTTGTCTAATTACAATGAAAGGGGAGTTTATTGGAAGGATACTACAGGAAGCCAGAAAATCAGAGCAAAATCTGGACAAGGAGTGCTTGTCTGTGGGGAGGAAGGAGACCCATTCTGGGGACCCAGGAGACAGGAGTTTGTCAGCTCCTCAGAGCATCACTTGGGCTAGGGCTCCAGAGATTAAACATGGCACAGAGATTAAAAGTGTAAACTACAGAGTTTGACAACCTGTGTTTCTTCTTTTAATAAATTTTTTTAAGTACTTTAACATTTACTGAAAAGTTATTACGGTGGTACAGAGAGTTCTCATATAACCCACACTCACTTGCCCCTGATGTTAACGTATTTTTTTTTCCAGTTAAATAGATAAAAATGCCTTTATTTCTAAGATGTGGCTTAACTACACCCATGGTGTGCTAAGCTTGTTTGGGAATCATCTTGCAGCTCCAAGTAAAACCAGGCCAGTGGAGGAACAGTCGGGGCTATTGGTTCCCGGCACCAAGGTGTCACTACTTCAGCAATTCAATCCACACAGTTATTCTCCAGAAGTTTTTTTGTGACGTATGGAAAGTTGTTTTGGATTCCTCTGTACGACAGAGAGGTCCGACCTTGGGGAAGATCGGTAGCCCACATCCTCTGCTTTGATAGGCTTAATGATATGGCCTGGCTTGGCGACAACCTTGGGCATGGTCAGCTTTTGGAAGGCCCTTGGGGTGTTCCATGTAGATCCTATGGGGGTCTGGATGGTCCTTTCAAATTGGTGGTGGTGTGTGAATGGATGTGGAAGCACCTGCGCCTGATGAGCTGCTGCATGGATGTTCCGCTTCTCACTGATGATCACGTTTGGCAAATTCTTGTCTTTCCTTGGAGGACCCTCAGGGGCTTTAATGAGAAACCGGTGTCTCTTCTTGGCACTGGGCTTCAGGCCCATACCACCCCACTTGCCCCAGCCAGGCAGAGTCAAGTCCAGGTCCTTTGGCTTACTCGCCTCCACAGCTTCCCTCTTCTCTTTCAAGAAGTCTCTGATGACATCATCCCCAGCAAAAGCTTCCTTTGTCATCTGCCTTTGATGTCTCTCTTCTTCATCTTCCAACTCCTGTACAGTCATGGGAACTGCCAAGGACTTCACGGAAGGCGATTTTGTGGCTAGGAGGTTCTGGAGATCAATCATTTGCTCCTTCCTTTTCTTCTCCTTGGGGGCGCCAATAAGATTACTTAGATTCTTCTCCAACTGAAGCCCTTCCACTGCAGTTCTGGGTAGCTCCTTGTTTTCAGCACACCCTTCTCTGCCCAGCTCCTCCAGCTCGTCCAGAGTCTGAGCTCTCTTTGGCCTCTGCGGAAACATGGGCTCCTCTTCCTCCCTGGCAGGTTCCTCTCTCTGAGCTGTCCTTGCTGAACTCAGTTCTTGCTTCCCTGACTGATGGTTCTCTGTGATGAGTTTATGAGACAGTGCCCTCAATTCAGACAGAACCTCCTGGTTGCTAGGATCCTTTGTTACACATCTGTGCACTGGCTCCGCCATGTGGTTGAGCTCAGACTTCTGTCTAAGTGATCGCCTTTCCTCAAATTCTTTCAAGAGAGTTTCTTCCTCCACCACTGCTCTTTCTTCCTCACTTTCAGAAGTCTCCTGGGCTTCAGGCTCAGCAGGATTTTCCAGGTCTTTCTGGACCTCAGCCTCTTTGGCATCAATGAAGTGATTCTGGAACATCCATGGGTTCAGTCCATTTGCCTTTATCTGCACCCCATTCACCATGTCAGGAACAAGAGGTTCTTCCTCTTCCTCCTGGCCTTCCTCCTCTTCCTCACTCTCAGAGGCCGCCCGGACCTTCTGCATCAGCTCTTTGTTCCTGGCCAGCTGTTCCTGCATAGCCTGGCGAGCCTCCAGGTTGTATTTGGCCATAATTGCCTTTGATTTTGCCCATTTCCCACTGTTCTGGTGCTTAAGGCTCATTCGCTCCATCATTCTGGCCTTGTCAAGTTTTTCTAGTTCTTCCAGTGCCGCAGCAGTATTGACCTTCTGCAGCTTCTCAAAATCTTTTAAGGCTTGCTTGGCCTTTCCTTTCTTCAGAATTCTGTGATACTTTTTGCTTTTGATTCTCTTCTCTCTTCGAGCCCTGGCCTCATAGTAGGACTGCAGGGCCCGGGCCCTTTGAAGCTCTGCTCGGCACATCTTTACCTCTTCCAGGCTCATAGCTTTGAGAGAGGCCTTTTCCACGGGAGTCAGTAAAGGCTCTGTCACAGGCTGCTTATTCTTATGGAGAAGATCAAAAATCTCCTGCTCCAGGGGAGTTCCTGCTTTCCAGCCACTGACCACATGTTCAATGGGAGCAAAGACTGATTGGGGCTTGCTCAGGGGAAAAACCAGCTGCTCTGCTTGCCGGTTCTTCAGAACAACAGGATCCCATTTGGAGAGGATTTGGGAGCTTTTATTGAATGCCACTTCTCTGTGGATCTGCTCAATCTCTTCTCTGTGAAGTGGTAACTCCACAGTCTTCTTCGATTTCACTCGATTCAGCTGCTTTTTCACAGCAGCCAATGAGGATGAAGTTTTAACAGGCTCAAGCAGATCTGAAAGGACCAGCTTCTCTCCTGATCCTTCAGAACTTACACTGAACTCTGACACCTTCAGACTAGCCTCAGACCTCTCAGCCAATTTCTGCCTATCCTTTCTATTAAGTGAACTGATTGATTCCAGAAGCTTCTGATGCTTTCTTTCCCCATCGTTGTCCCCTTCATCTTCACTGGTGCTCAAGGGGTAGTCTTTTGGCAAATCCTCTAGTTCTTTCTGTTGGTTCAAAGCCAGAAGGTTGCTCTCCGCAGCCTGGTTCGTGCTCATCTCAGCAGCCTGTCTCTCACATGGACCAGGAATGGAAGTTGAAAGGTGATATTAACATCTTATAGCCTGGTTTTTATCTAGCTCCATCACCTACAAGCTGTGTGACCTCAGGAAAGTTATTTAACCTACGATTCCATCCTGTGGTCCACACTTTGGCTGTTTGAGTTGTAGGATGCCATGTATGCATCTGTATTCCTGTGTGTTCAAAGATACCCCTGCTTAGCTAATTCATTCTTCATGTGACCACAAATTTATTCACCTCTTCCCTGAAAACAGTCCATCCAAAGTCAGCTAATGATGGGATTCCAGAGATAATGTCATAGAGCCACTGTTCTTGGAGTCCAGGATCTCTAGGTGCTATCAATTTCTCTTAATTTCTTGTCAAAAAAGGAAGAAAGTGGTGATAATTAGTACACTTTAGCAAAAGACAAAAAAAAAAAGTGACTTTTATGACCCTGTAACTAAGCCCCTAAAGCTGGCTTAGTTTATCTTAGGTTTATCTCTCCACCACACATTCCACGTGCTGCCTTGCCTCTGAACTGCACCTCATTTGATTAGGATCCTTTGCCCAAAACAATGAAATGCCTTCATTCCTGAAGGATCTGAGGCTTTGGCAATCAGATACCTATCACTCTGTAAGTTAGTTTCCATTGATTTTTTTTTTTTTCAGTTTATATGGATTTTTATCTTGGGGTATCCTTGGTAGTAAAAGTGTGTGGCCCGAAAGCCACCCAATTAATATTGGTCCTCACTGTGTTATAGGCTTCCCTTGTGGCTCAGCTGGTAAAGAATCTGCCTGCAATGTGGGAGATCTGGGTGCAATCCCTGGGTTGGGAAGATCCCCTGGAGAAGGGAAAGGCTACCACTCCAGTATTCTGGCCTGGAGAATTCCATGGACTGTATAGTCCATGGTGTTGCAAAGAGTCAGACACAACTGAGAGACTTTCACTTTTCCCTGTGTTAGAGCATCTCTATTTTTTCTCAATAAGATTGATGATCCCCTCTTGTGCCTGTTTTCCTAATGCACAAAAATGGCTACATGGCAGTCTTGGTGGAATCACTGGGGTCACTGTTGTGTTCACTGGTATTTTTACACTGGTTAGATAGGTCGCTTGATTAACATAGCTCAAAAGGCAAAACTGTTGGCAGTGGCTTATTAAGTGAAATCTAAAAATAATCACATTCATTCTCCACCCCTTACTTCCCATTTTATTGTGTTCTAGCTATCTCAAGCCTCCCTGTATACTGGGGATCTCCAACATGGAACATACATTTCATCCAACGGGAGAAATCACAGTGTCCCCAGGACCACTGTGCATGAACTTTCGGTAGACTTCCTTATGTCATACGACCATCCACGTTTCTGGATGGCAGAGTAGCAATCATGCAATGGGGGCTTCCCTGGTGGTCCAGAAGTTAAGGGGGTGCAGCTTCAGTTCCTGGTTGGGAAAGTAAGATCCCACATGCCTCATGGCCAAAAAAAATTTCAAAAAAGACTTAAAAAAATAATGCTATGAATCCCCAAAACATCTACCCGTTACCTCACTTCTTTTTGTGATGTGAATGAGGATAGGACCAGAGGAAAATCATGAGGAATTAAAATGTCTAAGGTTCCAGTGTGCTGAAAAGATTGTTGTTGTCTCCTTATGGGTAATTAAAATTTTAAGTATTTGATTATAATACAACACTTAAATGTATGTGGAAATTAAATTAACTTCTTTCCAGATTTCCTGATTGGAAAAATTCCAAATTCATCAGAGCCTTACTATTCTCATTTTTTATTACCTCATTCCCTGTGTTGGTACATAAAGTGACAGAAATGGAGGAACACATGGTAGTGGATAAGACATGCCAAGAGAATGGGTACACATGCCTACTGTATAACAAAGATAATTCATCTTTTTATGGAGCAAAAGGCAGCATGCTTACTGCCTGTGATAAAAGTCTCAGGTTCTGTAAGTTCAGGGTTCCTATCAGGTAATGCAACTCATCATGTGTGCACATGTCATCTAGCCTGCTTTGTGTCACCCTAGGCAAATAGATGGGGAAACAGTGGAAACAGTGTCAGACTTAATTTTTTGGGTTCCAAAGTCACTGCAGATGGTGACTGCAGCCATGAAATTAAAAGACGCTTACTCCTTGGAAGGAAAGTTATGACCAACCTAGATAGCATATTATAAAGCAGAGACATTACTTTGCCAACAAAGGTCCGTCTAGTCAAGGCTATGGTTTTTCCAGTGGTCATATATGGATATGAGAGTTGGACTGTGAAGAAAGCTGAGCGCCGAAGAATTGATGCTTTTGAACTGTGGTGTTGGAGAAGACTCTTGAGAGTCCCTTGGACTGCAAGGAGATCCAACCAGTCCATCCTAAAGGAGATCAGTCCTGGGTGTTCACTGGAAGAACTGATGCTAAAGCTGAAAGTCCAATACTTTGGCCACCTCATGTGAAGAGTTGACTCATTGGAAAAGACCCTGATGCTGGGAGGGATTGCGGGCAGGAGAAGAAGGGGACGACAGAGGATGAGATGGCTGGATGGCATCACCGACTCAATGGACATGAGTTTGAGTAAACTCAGGGAGTTGGTGATGGACAGGGAGGCCTGGCGTGCTGTGATTCATGGGGTCGCAAAGAGTCGGACACGACTGAGCAAATGAACTGAACTGAGGGCTCAGGTGCAAAGTGTGGTACAAAGATACTGATACTCTGGCTACTGCTGTTGTTGAAATTAATGAGTTGTTTGTTTTGTCCCGGTGTCTTCTGTCCTCCACCAGCATCACCAGAACTACGTCGTTACTTAGCAAGTAGCTAAGTATCTCAGATCCTTCACAGTTCTTGACACAAACAAGGCTTAAATTTGTTCACAGGTCTACTGGGTCATGAGAGAAGAGTAACCAATTTGTACTGCAGCTGGAACTGGGCTAGATCCCACTCAAAGCTGTCCATTTTTTTGAACCAAAATTATTAGAGCAGAAATTCTAAATGGTATGTGGCATGTTCAGCCTCCCATTTCCAGGCATCGTTTGTCTTGGCGGTAGGGAATGTGCGGTTCTCTAGCCTGTTCTTTACTTTGGAATGGGACATCACTATGGGATCCAGAATACTGAATTCATCCAAACTTTGCTAAAGCGTATTCTTATTAACTTTGATTTTCTATTTCATCACTGAATCTTACCAAGATATCTTAGGAAATTGTTTCTTTATGCTCTTCGGGTCCTACTACATCATGAGATGGTCGCCTTGCTCCCCACTAGACTGGGCCACAGAGTCACAGTGGCAGAAGAGTTACAGTGTGCCACTAAATGGCCAGGGGAAGGCCCATACTTGACATGGAAGCAACATGCCAGGTGCCAGGGCCCTCTAGGTGCCATGGCTATGGTGCCCGCTTGGCTGTCATTATAATGAGCACAGGGGATGTGGTCATCTTCGGCACCTCTCATTTCCATCAATATGAGGGATCCATATCTAAGTGCAGCACTACCTGCCTTCATCCAGTCCTACCAAGATGGCAGTTAAGAGCTTGGACTCCAGAGTAGGATCATCTACTATCTTTGCCACTTTCTAGCTGTGTCATCTTGAGAAAGTGACTTCTCTGTGTCTCAGTTTTATTGTCAATATAAAAATGACATTACTTGCCTCATTCAATTCCTTGGGAATTGAAGGAGCTAATATATGTAAAGTGCTTAGAACAGAGCCTGGCATCTAGAAGGTGCTGTTAGAGGTGTTAGCTATTATACAGGGAGTGTCAGGGAGCACATTTTAAAAGACTCAGATGCTTCCCTCATCAATCTGCTCTTAATGATGAAAAAAGGGAGACAGACTTCTGGGTCTTATTAGTCTTTGAATTCTTCTCTCTCCACTGTATTAGGTGCTTTCTGGCCTTTCAGCATCACCTAACATAGTGCAGGTACTGGGCCCAATTTACATTAGTCAATCCAATCCCTTAGAACCCCAGCCAGCAGCCTTAGCTAGCATAACAAATACAGTATCACTATGATAATGAATTAAAAATAATCACAAATTATGTTCTTCAATTTTTTTTCAAGCATTTCAAAATTCCTGGTCCATAAACATTTCCTCTGAGTTTTAACAATAAAATGAGCATATTCTATAATTTGCAATTCTATGGTATAACTCTTTTCTATTCTGATAGTGTTTAACACTCTCCTGTTTGAGTCAGAATCCACCATTTGACAATGAGTAGGGGAAAGGAGGGATTTTTAGATTTAGTCTACAAGGGAAGCACAGCAGGAACTGGCATAGGTTTCACTGAAGGAAGAATTTAGATCTAAATAAGAATTTAGGTGATCTTTGCATCCACAGGATCGCAAAGAGTCAGACGCAACTGAGCGACAGAACAACAACAAAACCACCACCATTTTATTTTCTCAAGATGGTAGCCTGGGCTGAACTCAGCTGGGTGTTTCTGCTGGTCTTACCAATGACCCCTCTCGTATATCCTCAGCTGGAGGACTGGCTGGAGACTCGGCTTGTCTGGGCACCTGATGTCTGAGCTTCTTTCTCACTCCATGTAGTAGTCTCTGGACCTATTTCTTTTCTACCTGGCCCCTCTATGTGGCTCCTTACCAGGTTAGTTGGACCTCTTACACGGCAGCTCAGGTCTCCTAAAAATGCAAGAGGAAACCGCCATGCTTGGGCCTAGTACTAGCGTAACACCATCTACATTCTATTGGCTAGAGCCAATCACCAGCCTCGCCCAGATTTAAGGGAGGACTATGCACAATCATAAATACTGAGAGATGAGGTTCACTGAAGGCCACCAAATGCAGCAGACTTATCAGAAAGCACCGTCCTCCAAAGGAACAAGTTTAGGCTTCTTTGTGGGCCAGGGCTAGGATGCCCAAGATGGCTTCCTAACTCACACATCTGGCTCCTCAGCTGGGTTGACTTCAGCAGCTGGGTTCTGGCCAAGAGGCATCTGTCTCTCCATGTGGCATCTCCATGAAGCTATTAATAGCTCTGGCTTACTCACAGACTTGTAGCGTCATAGTAATTGGACTTCTTACATGGCAGGTGGCTTCCCCCAGAACACTAAAGTGAGCACTGCCAGACTTTAACACTTGAGACTTCAAAGTCTCAGAGTATCACTTCTGCTTCATTCTACTGGTCAAGGTGGTCCCAATGCCAGCCCAGGTTCAAAGGCAGGAGAAACAGACGCCACCTCTTTTGAATGGCAAGGTGACATGGCAGAAGAGCCTATATGGCTAGGAGGGATTATTTTAGTCATTTGTGGAAGTATAAAGGGCTCCCCAGGTGGCACTAGTGGGAAAGAACCCACCTGCCAATGCAGAAAATGCTGGAGACAAGGATTCAATCCCTGGGTCGGGAAGATCTCCTCCCTGGATGAGGGCGTGGCAATCCACTCCAGTATTCTTGCCTGGAGAATCTCACGCACAGAGGAGACTAGCAGGCTACAGTCCCTAGGGTCACAAAGAGTCGACACAACTGAAGTACACACTTGGAAATATAATCTACCACTTTGATATTCATTAACAATATTCACCTGGGTTGTGAATTCAACTGGAAGTGTACTTCAGAAATCCTCAAAATCTGTTCTGAACTGGGTTTTCATCATCTCAGCTTTGGGCCACAGCCATAAGAGCTTCATTCAGAAGGGTAACAAGACAGTTCCGAGGAAGGCTTTTTTGCTAGGTCAGTTAACACTGGGATTTGAGTCTCTCAGCACCATCAGAAGCAACCATTCTAAATTACAATATTCCTCTTTCAGTGTTCAACTAATATCACCCCCTCTTCCTGCCCACCCCCATCTCATGTCACAGCCAGGAAGTCCATGATTAACCTAAGCAGCTCAGGCTACAGTGTCAGGAGTTCCTGAGCAACCTCACACTTTGCCATTGTGTAACTAAACTCCCTGCACATACACACAACTAGAACTTCCATTGTGGGGCTCCCAGTTCAGGTTAAAAGTCCTGAGCAGGAACCTGATTGGCTGAAAGATCAGATGGTTATTCCTAGATCAACCAGCTATGGCCAGGGACAAAGTCAAGCAATGCAGACCTCACCCTTCTGTTCACTGGCACCATTTCCAGAAAAGGAAAAACCATTATTTGGCTTGGCAATCCCTCTAACTGCTGAAGAACAAAAACCTGATGCAGCCTATGGAGAGCAGAGATGAGGACTGAGCACGGTATCAATGACTGAGTGTCAATGGCTGAGGGCTCTGGGCAAACCGCAGTGCAATTCAGATGGAAGGGAAGGGGAAAGAGCTGGGACTGGTGGGTGACTGGACACAACTGGAAAGGTCAGCAAACAGTCCTTCTACCTCCAAACAAGGATGTGTGCTCCAAGCCCATCGACCCCCTCCGTGCCTTTCTTGGTAGACGCCAGCCAGTGTCATTAGAATCTCTGCCTGCTTTGGAATTGGGAGCCCTCCCTGCTGTCCCCAGCTTGCCCCACAGAGCCTCCCAGTCAGCCTCCACCTCTCTGCCAGCCTTCTCCTTCTCTGCCAGTCTCCTTTCTCATCCATGATCGTTTGACCCATCATTCAAGGTCCAGTTGAAATGTCTCCTCTACTGAGAAATTCTCTCCCAGCTTTCGTTGATAAGGAGTTTTTCTTTCCTTTGAGTAGTGCAACATCCTGCACAGTTCTATATTATCACACCTCTTAGCCTGGTTCTGCTCTTTACACACTTGTCTCTCCTCTTCACTAGGTGTGGTGCTGATTTTCTATTACATTTCCTTTTAATGCCTGTCCAGGGTAGTGACTAACACATGGTTGATGTTCAGTAAGTGAATGAGGAATGAAAAATATTTTATATCAAATTTGGGGATGAACAGGAGAACATAAATATGATATGAGAGCACCCTCTATGAAAGATGTTCAGATGAAGTCGCACAATATGTAACATCCCACAGGCACAACAGGCACATCCCACAATTTATTGAGTAGGCACTCAATAAATATTTGTTGAAATGAATAAGCAGATGAAGAAAAGGACTCAGAAGAAGAGGTTTTGAGGATCATTATGGTATGTATATAATTATGTGTTTCTTTTTCATCTGTCTTTGATTTCTTAAGAGTAGTAATGGGGGAATTTAGAAAACAAAAGTATGAGAAAGAAAAATTAAAATCATACCACCTAAAATTTTGATATCTTTTCTTAGTCTTCTGTGTTTTGTGTGTGTATATCTGTGTGTGTGTGTGTCTGTGTATGTGCATGTATAAGCATACCAAAGATAAAGTAATTCTCTTGGAAAAATGGTTTTGGGTCAGACTGTGGTTCATCCTTGGAGAAGGCAATGGCCAGCCACTCCAGTACTCTTGCCTGGAAAATCCCATGGACGGAGGAGCCTGGAAGGCTGCAGTCCATGGGGTCGCTGAGGGTCGGACACGACTGAACGACTTCACTTTCACTTTTCACTTTCATGCATTGGAGAAGGAGATGGCAACCCACTCCAGTGTTCTTGCCTGGAGAATCCCAGGGACGGGGGAGCCTGGTGGGCTGCGGTCTATGGGGTCACACAGAGTCGGACACGACTGAAGCGACCTAGCCGCAGCAGCAGCAGTAGTTCATCCTAACTCTCCTTTGGTCCCCAACCTAGATCAGTTTACAGGAGAATCTGTCATGTTAGATCCTGTCTCTGAATAAATTGGTTATATCTTGTGAACATTTCTCAGGATCAAATTAAAAAAAGAGATCATTTTCTGATTTGCCATCATGCCATTCATAAATCTCAGAGATTCTGGTTGTGATAAAATTGATAATCATTCTGGTCAATTTTTTTTCTGTTTTAATCGTATTTTTAAGAACATGTAGTTTTCCTTTGGGACTTAGAAGAAAAAATTAACCCTCTGATAACAAATTGATCTGTTTAAAATGAATTATTGCAAATTAACAGCAATCTTAGGAAAAAATCAGTTTTGTTAATAGAGATAGAATTATCACAGTCTCATTCCTGGGAATGTATTTTTTTGAAACAGGAGCTTAAAATAATTCTTTATCAAGAATTTTTTATATTTCGTTTCCATCTTATCTTTTCTTTCAGCAAATTGTTTCTTATATGTAGTCATTAGTAAGTATGTGTTGAATGAATGAAAAAAAGATACTTCAAATCTGTTTATCTCTAGCAGAATTAATCAAGGAAAGAGAATTAGATGTTAAAAATTGAAAACCGAAATGAAAAATACCAAGTTAAAGATTCTAAGTAATAGTAAGCATTTTCAATGTGTGTGTGTGTGTATGTGTGGGGCGGCTGGGTGGGAGGGACCATTTGAACTTAAAAATTCCTGTAAGGGAAAATGTTTGATCCATAGACCACTGTAAGAAGATGTAACTCATTTTGTGGTAGTAATTTAGGAAGAATGTCAGAAAAAACAAAGGTTGGTAATATAGAAATGATTGTCAGTGGAGAAGTTCTGTTCAGCGAGTTGGTCTTGGCTCACACAATCCCCCTACAACTGGGGGAATCTAGGCCTCATAACTTGCCTGAAGTTCCAGGACCCAAGTAAGGAACTGTGGGAATTCATAGGTTTTCCTATGAATCTAAGAGCTAGTTTCAGGGTCCTGCTGTAGCTTCCAAGATGGAACCTGATATGCCCGAGAGAATCAATGAAGAAAGGGGAGGGAACAGGAGCCCCAGAGCCTCCGGTGGAAGGAGAGAGGAAGGGGAAGGGAGAGGAGACTCAGGCTGCATGCCATCCTAAAAAAGTCTCAGCCAGGGGTGAGCCTAGGAACAGGACTGCCTTGAGAAGAGTTTCATGTCAAGCAGAAATGGCCAGTTCTAAGTCCCTTCTGGCACAGGCCTCCCTTGGTTGAGACAAGCCGAGGGAGGGCATTTCCCCCAGGGAACACTGCAGGGAAACGAGGTGGGGAAGCTGGAGGCTGTTTGCCGACCCCAACCTCAGTTGCAGGTTCTCTGGAGCAGAGACCTGAGCCGATACCTCTGTGGCTACCATTCCCCACGGACACCTGGAAATCTGATTTCATGCTGGACTACTTGTATGCTGCTGCTGCTGCTAAGTCCCTTCAGTCGTGTCCGACTCTGTGCGACCCCATAGATGGCAGCCCACTAGGCTCCTCTGTCCCTGGGATTCTCCAGGCAAGAATACTGGAGTGGGTTGCCATTGCCTTCTCCAATGCATGAAAGTGAAAAGTAAAAGTGAAGTCACTCAGTCGTGTCTGACTCTTTGCGACCCCATGGACTGAAGCCTACCAGGCTCCTCTGCCCATGGGATTTTCCAGGCAAGAGTACTGGAGTGGGGTACCATTGCCTTCTCCAAGATTACTTGTATGCTGCTGCTGCTGCTGCTAAGTCACTTCAGTTGTGTCCGACTCTGCAACCCCAGAGATGGCAGCCCACCAGGCTCCCCTGTCCCTGGGATTCTCCAGGCAAGAACACTGGAGTGGGTTGCCATTTCCTTCTCCAATGCATGAAAGCGAAAAGTGAAAGTGAAGTTGCTCAGTCGTGTCTGACTCTTTGCGACCCCATGGACTGCAGCCTACCAGGCTCCTCTGCCCATGGGATTTTCCAGGCAAGAGTACTGGAGTGGGGTGCCATTGCCTTCTCCAAGATTACTTGTATAGGACCCAACATATCCCTGGTGGACGCTCCCTAGAAGCACAGCTGTTGCCCGTGACTCATTAGAGAGACTGAAAGCAGATTAGAGATGAGAGAAACCTCCCACACCCCATTTTTTGATGCAGGCTGTGTGAGGACGTTGTGTTGTCCGTTATTCCTTCCTTTATGTCCATGGGATTCTCCAGGCAAGAATACTGGAGTGGGTTGCCATTTCCTCCTCCAGGGGATCTTCCTGACCCAAGAATCAAACCTGTATCTCCTGCATTGCAGTCAAATTCTTTACCATCTGAGCCACCAGGGAAGCCCTTTGGTGCCAGTTAAATACTTATCCCTTTGGTGCCAGTTAAATAAGACTTCAAACATGTTTTCTGGAAGGAGGATGCAGAGGAAGAGGAGTCTAATGTTGGATAAATAAGACATAATTAGGTCCTTGGATACATGAATCTGAGAAGTTAGTAGTAGGTAGGTTAAGTTCTTAAAGCATGATGAAAGTAATATGTGAGATATCAACTTAACTAGTGAGAAGAGGACAATTTGAAAAGGCAAGAGCAGGGACTTCCCTGGTGGTGCAATGGCTAAGACTCTGCATTCCCAATACAGGAGGCCCAGGTTCAATCCCTGGTCAGGGAATTAGATCCCACATGTTGCAACTAAGACCTGGCACAGACAAATAAATAAATTAAATAAATAAATATTTAAAAAAGAAAAGACAAACTAGAAAAATAGCTGTTAGGATGCTACTGTAGCAATCCACCACTGAAGTAGTGAGGCCCCAACTTGAGGTGGTGAGAGTAGAATCCCAAGGAAAGGATGAATCAAAAACTATGACCTTCATATGAAAATTGATTAAATGCAGGAGAAAAAAAAAATTGGGGAGAAGAAAGAAGCCTGAGGTAACATCAAGATTTTGAGTCTGGGAGAATAAGAAAATGGGAGAAATGAAAGATGAGCTGGTTCCCTGGTGAATTACAGATCTGCTGTGCTCAGTGAAAAATCTATATTTTGTGTATGAATTAACAGTTTTTAAACATTTAATTGGGCTCAGTGGTAAAGAATCTGCATGCCAATGCAGGAGATGTGGGTTTGATCCCTGGGTTGGGAAGATCCACTGGAGAAGGAAATGGCAACCCACTCCAGCATTCTTGACCAGGAAATTCCATGGACAGAGAAGCCTGGCGGGCTACAGTCCACTGGGTCACAAAAGAGTCAGATACCACTAGCAAATAAACAACAACAAAGATTTAATAGATTTAAATAATATCTTGGGCAAGATGGATTGCAATATGAAAGTATATCATGATTCTTCTGTTTGACTTGTATAATTTTTCCATTGGTTTGTTGTTATTAAAAAATGTATAACCAAAAACATGTGTTTTATATTATTTAGGAGAAAATAAGTTACACTGTTCCTGTTACTCTGATGTTAAAAAACTGTAAAAGAATAACATAGTCAAGTATTTTCTTACCTCCAGTAACGTGGTGAGTTACAGATATGGGATATATAATGCACTGTGTGCTAAGTCACTTCAGTCATATCCAACTCTTTCTGACCCTATGGACTGTAGCCCACCAGGTCCTCTGTCCATGGGATTCTCCAGGGAAGAATACTGGAGTGGGTTGCCATTTCCTTCTCCAGGGGATCTTCCCAACCCAGGGACTGAACCTGAGTCTCCTAAGGCTCCTGCACTGCAGGCAGATGCTTGACTGCTGAGCCACCAGAGAAGCCCAATATTTTTAGTATTTATAATCAATAGAATGTGCTCCTTTCACTTATTGTCTATTATTTTCAGGATAGTGTCTAAAATAAACAAAAACTCACCTTTCTCACAACCATGCTTTATACATTTTGTAGAGATTTAATTTTTCTTTTTAAACGATTCCTCTTCTCTATTCTCTACCAGAGTCTATATTATCTTCTTTATGATTTGGAGGCTTTTTCCCTAAATAAAGACATTTCACAATAGTTTATGAACACCTTTTGAAAACATAACATCAGTTCAGTTCAGTTCAGTTGCTCATTAGTGTCCGACTCTTTGCCACCCCATGAATCACAGCACCCCAGGCCTCCCTGTCCATCACCAGCTCCCAGAGTTCAACAAAATTAATGTGCATCGAGTCAGTGATGCCATCCAGCCATCTCATCCTCTGTTATCCCCTTCTCCTCCTGCCCCCAATCCCTCCCAGCATCAGGGTCTTTTCCAATGAGTCAACTCTTCGCATGAGGTGGCCAAACTATTGGAGTTTCAGCCTCAGCGTCAGTCCTTCCAATGAACACCCAGGACTGATTACCTTTAGGATGGACTGGTTGGCTCTCCTTGCAGTCCAAGGACTCGCAAGAGTCTTCTCCAGCACCACAGTTTAAAAGCATCAATTCTTCGGTGCTCAGCTTTCTTCACAGTCCAACTCTCACATCCATACATGACCACTGGAAAAACCATAGCCTTGACTAGGCGGACCTTTGTTGGCAAAGTGGGAGGGATTGCGGGCAGGAGGAGAAGGGGATGACAGAGGATGGGATGGCTGGATGGCATCACTGACTCGATGGACATGAGTCTGAGTGAACTCCGGGAGTTGGTGATGACAGGGAGGCCTGACGTGCTGCGATTCATGGGATCGCAAAGAGTCGGACACGACTGAGCGACTGAACTGAACTGAACTGAATATTTACTCTGCGTTTGAATATGCTATCTAGGTTGGTCATAACTTTCCTTCCAAGGAGTAAGCGTCTTTTAATTTCATGGCTGCAATCACCATCTGCAGTGATTTTGGAGCCACAAAAAATAAAGTCTGCCACTGTTTCCACTGTTTCCCCATCTATTTCCCATGAAGTCATGGGACCAGATGCCATGATCTTCATTTTCTGAATGTTGAGCTTTAAGCCAACTTTTTCACTCTCCACTTTCACTTTCATCAAGAGGCTTTTGAGTTCCTCCTCAGTTTCTGCCATAAGAGTGGTGTCATCTGCATATCTGAGGTTATTGATATTTCTCCCGGCAATCTTGATTCCCGCTTGTTCTTCTCCCAGCCCAGCGTTTCTCATGATGTACTCTGAATATAAGTTAAATAAACAGGGTGACAATATACGGCCTTGACATACTCTTTTTCCTATGTGGAACCAGTCTGTTGTTCCATGTCCAGTTCTAACTGTTGCTTCCTGACCTGCATACAGATTTCTCAAGAGACAGGTCAGATGGTCTGATATTTCCATCTCTTTCAGAATTTTCCAGGTTATTGTGATCCACACAGTCAAAGGCTTTGGCATAGTCAATAAAGCAGAAATAGATGTTTTTCTGGAACTCTCTTGCTTTTTCCATGAGCCAGCAGATGTTGGCAATTTGATCTCTGGTTCCTCTGCCTTTTCTAAAACCAGCTTGAACATCTGGAAGTTCACGGTTCACGTACTGATGAAACCTGGCTTGGAGAATTTTGAGCATTACTTTACTAGCATGTGAGATGAGTGCAATTGTGCGGTAGTTTGAGCATTCTTTGACATTGCCTTTCTTTGGGATTGGAATGAAAACTGACCTTTTCCAGTCCTGTGGCCACTGCTGAGTTTTCCAAATTTGCTGGCATATTGAGTGTAGCACTTTCACAGCATCATCTTTCAAGATTTGAAATAGCTCAACTGGAATTCCATCACCTCTACTAGCTTTGTTCGTAGTGATGCTTTCTAAGGCCCACTTGACTTCACATTCCAGGATGTCTGGCTCTAGGTGACTGATCACACCATCGTGATTATCTGGGTCGTGAAGATCTTTTTTGTACAGTTCTTCTGTGTATTCTTGCCACCTCTTTTTAATATCATCTGCTTGTTAGGTCCATACCATTTCTGTCCTTTATTGAGCCCATCTTTGGATGCATGAAATGTTCCCTTGGTACCTCTTAATTTTCTTGAAGAGATCTCTAGTCTTTCCCATTCTGTTGTTTTCCTCTATTTCTTTGCATTGATGGCTGAAGAAGGCTTTCTTATCTCTCCTTGCTAGTCTTTGGAACTCTGCATTCAGATGCTTTTATCTTTCCCTTTCTCCTTTGCTTTTCACTTCTCTTCTTTTCACAGCTATTTGTAAGGCCTCCCCAGACAGCCATTTTGCTTTTTTGCATTTCTTTACCATGGGGATGGTCTTGATCCCTGTCTCCTGTACAATGTCACGAACCTCCATCCATAGTTCATCAGGCACTCTGTCTATCAGATCTAGTCCCTTAAATCTATTTCTCACTTCCACTGTATATTCATAAGGGATTTGATTTAGATCATACCTGAATGGTCTAGTGGTTTTCCCTACTTTCTTCAATTTAAGTCTGAAGTTGGTAATAAGGAGTTCATGATCTGAGCCACAGTCAGCTCCCAGTCTTGTTTTTGCTGACTGTATAGAGCTTCTCCATCTTTGGCTGCAAAGAATATAATCAATCTGATTTCGGTGTTGACCATCTGGTGATGTTCATGTGTACAGTCTTCTCTTGTGTTGTTGGAAGAGGGTGTTTGCTATGACCAGGGCGTTCTCTTGGCAAAACTCTATTAGCCTTTGCCCTGCTTCATTCTGTACTCCAAGGCCAAATTTGCCTGTTACTCCAGGTGTTTCTTGACTTCCTACTTTTGCATTCCAGTCCCCTATAATGAAAAGGACATCTTTTTTGGGTGTTAGTTCTAAAAGGTCTTGTAGGTCTTCATAGAACCATTCAACTTCAGCTTCTTTAGCGTTACTGGTTGGGGCCTAGGCTTGGATCACCATGATATTGAATGGTTTGCCTTGGAAATGAACAGAGATCATTCTGTCATTTTTGAGATTGCATCCAAGTACTGCATTTCGGACTCTTTTGTTGACCATGATGGCTACTCCATTTCTTCTAAGGGATTCCTGCCCGCAGTAGTAGATATAACGGTCATCTGAGTTAAATTCACCCATTCCAGTCCATCTTAGTTCGCTGATTCCTAGAATGTCGACATTCACTCTTGCCATCTCCTGTTTGACCACTTCCAATTTGCCTTGATTAATGGACCTGACATTCCAGGTTCCTATATGCAATATTGCTCTTTACAGCACTGGACCTTGCTTCTCTCACCAGTCACATCCAACAACTGGGTATTGTTTTTGCTTTGGCTCCATCCCTTCATTCTTTCTGGAGTTATTTCTCCACTGATCTCCAGTAGCATATTGGGCACCTACTGACCTGGGGAGTTCTTCTTTCAGTATCCTATCATCTTGCCTTTTCATACTGTTCATGGGGTTCTCAAGGCAAGAATACTGAAGTGGTTTGCCATTCCCTTCGCCAGTGGACCACATTCTGTCAGACCTCTCCACCATGACCTGTCCGTCTTGGGTGGCCCCACATGGCATGGCTTAGTTTCATTGCATTAGACAAGGCTGTGGTCCGTGTGATCAGATTGGCTAATTTTCTGTGATTATGGTTTCAGTGTATCTGCCCTCTGATGCCCTCTCGCACCACCTACCGTCTCACTTGGGTTTCTCTTACCTTGGACATGGGCTATCTCCTCACGGCCAGCCCTCCTGACCTTGAATGTGGAGTAGCTCCTCTCGGTCCTCCTGCGCCCGTGCAACAGCCGCTCCTTGGACGTGGGTTTGCTCCTTTCGGCCACCGCCCCTGACCTTGGACGTGGGGTCCGATAACAGATCAGCCTGTGTTAAATTTTTATAATGTAAATGTAGATTTGCCATTATTAGGAGCAGAAATCTTATTATACAGGTAACTGAGTCTGTCTCCAGCATCTGGGTACCATTTACTGAGTCCACTTTGGGGGAGACATAATTCAAATAAATTATAACTTTTTTTCCTTTAAAAATATTTTTATAAACCTATAAAAAATAGCCCCTAGAGAAGGAAATAGCAACCCACTCCAGTATTGTTGCATGGAAAATCCCATGGACAGAGGAGCCTGGTGGGCTACAGGTCATGGGGTTGCAGACTCAGACATGACTAAGTGACTGAAAACACATAAAAATAGCTGATCATGTCATCAGTGAACTTGGTCAAAATGTATCTGACCTATACTGAAAAAACTAAATGTGCCTCTCATTGGTAGAAGCCTTATTTAAATGTTGAATGAAGTGAAATCAGTCTGGCAAAAGGTCAACAGGGGCTGAGTTGTAAGCAGGAATATGGGGCAGACCAGCAAGGAAAGGTTTGTGAAAGAAAACTTCCTCAGGGAACTCTGTAAATGGCAGCACCTCTTAGACTGAGTCATTGTATGCTAAAGAGTTTGGAGATTTACTCAGTTGGCCCCTGATTGGGAAGGGGCAGGACGTTGTTCAACAGCCCCAAGATCTGCATCTGTGGTCCTCCTAGAGAACTTGTTCGCTTACTTACCCAGAATCTTTCACTGTTGGTATTTGAAGAGGAAGCCACGTGCTCTGGCAAACTTGGATTGATTCCTGAGTTGGAGGATAAAACATAATAATCATAAAATATACAATTTAATGAATGCCTACTGTATTCTTGGACTGCAAGGAGATCAATCCAGTCAATCCTAAAGGAAATCAATCCTGAGAATTCATTGGAAGGACTGATGCTGAAGCTCCAACACTTTGGCCACCTGATATGAAGAGCCAAATCATTAGAAAAGACCCTGAAGCTGGGAAAGATTGAAGGCAGGAGGAGAAGGGGACAACAAAGGATGAGATGGTGGGATGACATCACTGACTCGATGGACATGAGTTTGAGCAAGTTCTGGGAGATGGTGAAGGACAGGGAAGCCTGGCATGCTGCAGTCCATGGGGTCACAAAGAGTCAGACACAACTGAGCAACAACAGCAGCAACAAGAACTACATTCTAGGTACTTTACATACACACTGTTGCTTAAAACAACCCTTTAAGGTAAGTAGACTTTTCATATTACCAATGGGAAAACTGAGGTTCAGAATAGTTGAGTATCTTGCTTACACAGTAAATGGCAGAGTGGAAATTTGAACTCGTGTCACACCTTCTCAGAAGCATGTGCTTTTTCCATCATTCACATCAACCTCTCTGGTTTGTGAGTGGAATTTGGAAGCAGCAGTTTTCTATTCCTATTTCTGCAATGGAAGAATTTAGAGATGGGTGTTCCATGATGCCCTCAGGGTGGTCTTAGGTTTATCTAAAGTATGGATTCTCAACATTCAGAGTCACAAGACCCCCTAGTCTGGTGAGAGGATATAGGACAGGATCCCCCTCTTACCAGGCGACGGAGTCAGGCATGGCTCTCAGAGGGCTTCTGGTAGCTGTCCATACAGCCCTGCAGGCGTGGTTCTCCTCCACCCCCAGTAGAGGGCTCAGTTCAAGGGCATGAGACTCACATCACGGGGAGGGGAGCTGCCCTACTTTAGAAGCCCCACTTCCTAGAGGAGTAAAGTCGCTTGTGACAACTTTATAGGCGTATCTTCCAGGTGACTAGAGTCAGCACACTCAGGGAAGCACAAGGGAGACCAAGTATTTACAGTTCTCACAGCTTCCCAGTCAGGAATCATTTTACCACAAGCAGTACCGCCTGGTAACACAGTCAACACACCTTATTGATCAGGTTACCAAAGATACAGAGTTAGAAAGTTAACAAGAGTTCAAACACTCATGCAGAAGTTTTTTGTTAACCTAATGAAAAGAATTTTGTTAACCCTTTATGCACTGGTTCTAATCTAGTTCTCTGCCAAGAGCTAGGTATATGTTTTGAGCAGTCACTTTCTGGGTCTCTAGGCCATCGTCTATAAAATGAGGGCATTTTACTACAACTTCCACTCTTCCATTCTGAACCATATTGTGGTAGAGTGAAAGGAGTCCTATATTAAAATTAGAAAATCTAGGTTCTAATTCCTTTAACTAGCTCTCCTACTTATTAGCTATCTAACCTGGAAATAATATTACCTGCTCACAATGTTAGGATAAGGATAAAAGATTAGAATACACATGATAAGGCTTTGAAAACTACATCATATTATAAAGTATAAATGAAGAAGACTAACATTTACTGTATACCACTTACGTTACAGACATGTAAACTATTTTCAAAAGAATATCTGTTAGCTTTAATCTTTACTATAATAAAGTTAACTATTTTTCCTGGGATCCTCACCCTGAATGTTGCAGAGCCCAAATTCACACAAGATTGCCTTGTTCTAAAAGTCCATGTCTTTTTCACTGTTATCAGTTTTAGTAATATAATCTGTAATTCTGAAACTATAAAGATTATTTTTGTTAACTTGAATTAGACATATCAATATCAAAAACTGTCTCTTGCTTATATGTGCTTTAAAATCTCTCCCTTATTTAAGGTTAAATATAAGATACCTTCCCTGGTGGCTCAGATGGTAAAGAATCTGCCTGAAATGCAGTAGACCCAGGTTCAATCCCTGGGTTGGCAAGATCCCCTGGAGAAGGGAATGGCAACCCACTCCGGTATTTTTTTTTAATTTATTATTTTTATTTGGCTTCACCAGGTCTTAGTCGGAGAACATGGGATCGACTTCAACCAGGGTCCGAACCCAGGCCCTTTGTATTGGGAGCATGGAGTCTTAGCCACTGGACTACCAGGAAAGTCCTGACTCCAGTATTCTTGCCTAGAGAATTCCATGGACAGAGCAGCCTAGTGGGCTACAGTCCATGGGGTTGCAAAGAGTGGGACATGTCCGAGCAACTAACATTTTTACTTTTTTCACTTTCATGATGTACTCTTCTCTAATTATTTGACTTTGCTACCCTTCAGAAAAGTTTATTGTTATTTCTTAAGACAAGATACATTTCCAAAGGAAAAACAGAAGCTTATAGCACTGTTTTACATCAAGAGGACTTCCTCTCAGTTTGAGATCATGTATAGTACTTATTTTGATGTCTTCTATTTTTACTTGACTTTGGCAATTATTTTTCAAAAGCCTAATTCTCTGATAATTTGTCTTTACCTAAATTCTCTGATAATTTGTCTTTATCTATGTATTTTCTTGGCTATTATATAAGGAGACCTTTAATGGGAAATTTAATTTGTTCAACTTTTGAAGCGTTGGTTGTGCAACATGCAGTTGGGCGTTGTCATGGAGAATCGGGCCCATTCTGTTGACCAGTGCCAGCTGCAGACATAGCTGCAGAAATAGCAGTTTTCTGTGCATCTCATCGATTCACTGAGCGTACTTCTTAGATGTAATGGTTTTGCCGGGATTCAGAAAGTTGAAGTGGTTCAGACCAGCAGCAGACCACCAAACAGTGACCATGATGCAAGTTTGGCCTTGGGAAGTGCTCTGGAGCTTCTTCTCAGTCCAGTCACTGAGGGTCTTTGCCAGTGGTCATATAAAATCCACATTTCATTGCACATCACAAGCTGATCAAGAAATGGTTTGCCATTGTTGCGTAGAAGACGACACTTCAAAATGACAATTTTTTTGACTTGCAGTCAGCTCATAAGGCACCCAATTATAGAACTTTTTCACCTTTTCAATTTGCTTCAAATGCCAAACCACCATAGAATGGTCAACATTGAGTTCTTCGGCAACTTCTCATGTAGTTGTAAGAGGATCAGCTTCGATGATGGCGCTCAGTTGGTTGCTGTCAACTTCCGACGGCCGGCTCATCTTCAAGGCTTTCCTCTGCTTTACAAAACTTCTTGAACCACAACTGCACTGTATGTTCATTAGTAGTTCCTGGGCCAGATGTGTCGTTGATGTTGCAAGTTCTCTCCACTGCTTTATGACCCATCTTGAACTCAAATAAGAAAATCACTCAAATTTGCTTTTTGTCTAACATCATTTCCATAATCTAATATAAACATAAAAAATGGCACGTAAAAAAAAATGTCATTAGCAAAAAAATCATGAAGTGAGAAATGTGTATTAAAATGATATATATGCTATGCTATGCTATGCTAAGTCATTTCAGTCGTGTCCGACTCTGTGCGACCCCATAGACGGCAGCCCACCAGGCTCCCCCGTCCCTGGGATTCTCCAGGCAAGAACACTGGAGTGGGTTGCCGTTTCCTTCTCCAATGCATGAAAGTGAAAAGAGAAAGTGAAGTCGCTCAGTTGTGTCCGACTCCTAGCGACCCCATGGACTGCAGCCCACCAGGCTCCTCCATCCATGGGATTTTCCAGGCAAGTGTACTGGAGTGGGGTGCCATTGCCTTCTCCGAAATGATATATAACATAACCACATTTATTTAAGAATGTATTCCAATATCAAAGGCAAATTTCAACAATGCAAAAGACACAATTACTTTTGCACCAACCTAAGAGTTAATTGGAGAAGGAAATGGCAACCCACTCCAGTATTCTTGCCTAGAGAATCCTGTGGACAGAGGAGCCTGGTGGGCTGCTGTCCATAGCGTCGCATAGAGTTGGACACAACTGAAGCGACTTAGCATGCATGCATGCATTGGAGAAGGAAATGGCAACCCATTTCAGTATCCTTGCCTGGAGAATCCCAGGGACAGAGGTGCCTGGTGGGCTGCCGTCTATGGGGTTGCACAGAGTTGGGCACGACTGAAGCGACTTAGCAGCAGCAGCAGCAGCAAGAGGTAATTATGCTGACTGTAGACTCTTGGTATGTTGAAGTAAAGGTTTATTTTTCTGAAGATTTCTTTTCTGGCAGAGGAAAAGTTATAATCAGTCTTTCTGCCTTGTAGACTTGTAATTTGACCTTACTTGAACTCTTCTTGCATTCCTTGATCACTAATACTGATGAGTCTGGCTAGTTAATATTTTATTCTAGATTTTCACAGCTATAAATGTAAGTGAAATTAACCTCTTATTTTCTTTTCTGGTACTGTCTGTATCTGGTTTTGACATAAAGCAGTTCAGTCATAAAATGAGTTTGACAGCTTTTCCTTTATTATGGTGTGTTCATTTAAGGTATGAATTATCTATTCCATTAAGAATGTATAAAGTGAAAGTTGTTCAGTCGTGTCTGACTCTTTGCAACTCCATGGACTATAGCCTGCCAGGTTCCTCTGTCCATGGAATTCTCCAGGCCAGAATACTGGAGTGGTTAGCCATTGCCTTCTCCAGGAGATCTTCCCAACCCAAGGACTGGACCCAGGTCTCTGGCATTGTAGGTGGATTCTTCATCATCTGAGCCACCAGGGAAGCTTAGACTGTATAAGCTCACTAATAACATATCAATGGTAGGTCTCACTAAGCATCACTCTTTTTTCTGCTTTATATAACTTCCTGGATGGATTGATTGATTTTTAATTTTACTAAGTATACTATTTTTTTAATTCCCATTTTCTACCATAGTGCCTTCTAGCAATGTTTCTTCTCTTGATCCCACAGCTTACTGCTTTCTTCTTGAGCTATCAATTTGATCATTTATTCTCATATATTTCATTTCTTTCTTTGGAATTGGAATGAAAATTGACTTTTTCTAGTCCTATGGCCACTGCTGGGTTTTCCAAATTTGCTGGCATATTGAGTGTAGCACTTTCACAGCATCATCTTTCAGGATTTGAAATAGCTCAACTGGAATTCCATCACCTCCACTAGCTTTGTTTGTAGTGATGTTTTCCAAGGCCCACTTGACTTCACATTCCAGGATGTCTGGCTCTAGGTGAGTGATCACACCATCATGATTATCTGGGTCGTGAAGATCTTTTTTGTACAGTTCTTCTGTGTATTCTTGTCACCTCTTCTTAATATCTTCTGCTTCTGTTAGGTCCGTACCATTTCTGCCCTTTATTGAGCCCATCTTTGGATGCATGAAATGTTCCCTTGGTATCTCTAATTTTCTTGAAGAGATCTCTAGTCTTTCCCATTCTGTTGTTTTCCTCTATGTCTTTGCGTTGATCACTGAGGAAGGCTTTCTTATCTCTCCTTGCTATTCTTTGGGACTCTGCATTCAAATGGGAATATTTTTCCTTTTCTCCTTTGCTTTTCACTTCTCTTCTTTTCACAGCGATTTGTAAGGCCTCCTCAGAAAGCCATTTTGCTTTTCTGCATTTCTTTTCCATGGGGATGGTCTTGATCCCTGTCTCCTGTACAATGTCACGAAACTCCGTCCATAGTTCATCAGGCACTCTGTCTATCAGATCTAGTCCCTTAAATCTATTTCTCACTTCCACTGTACAATCATAAGGGATTTGATTTAGGTCATACCTGAATGGTCTAGTGGTTTTCCCTACTTTCTTCAATTTAAGTCTGAAGTTGGTAATAAGGAGTTCATGATCTGAGCCACAGTCAGCTCCCGGTCTTGTTTTTGCTGACTGTATAGAGCTTCTCCATCTTTGGCTGCAAAGAATATAATCAATCTGATTTTGGTGTTGACCATCTGGTGATGTCCATGTGTAGAGTCTTCTCTTGTGTTGTTGGAAGAGGGTGTTTGCTATGACCAGTGCGTTCTCTTGGCAGAACTCTATTAGCCTTTGCCCTGCTTCATTCTGTACTCCAAGGCCAAATTTGCCTGTTACTCCAGGTGTTTCTTGACTTCCTACTTTTGCATTCCAGTCCCCTATAATGAAAAGGACATCTTTTTTGGGTGTTAGTTCTAAAAGGTCTTATAGGTCTTCATAGAACCGTTCAACTTCAGCTTATTCAGCATTACTGGTTGGGGCATAGGCTTGGATCACCGTGATATCGAATGGTTTGCCTTGGAAACAAACAGAGATCATTCTGTTGTTTTTGAGATTGCATCCAAGTACTGCATTTCAGACTCTTTTGTTGACCATGATGGCTACTCCATTTCTTCTAAGGGATTTCTGCACACAGCAGTAGATATAATGGTCAGTGATGGTAGAGACATTTTATTCCTTGATTGATTTTATATTAGAACAGATATGTTTAGTTGTGGTTTGTTTGTGGTCTCTAAATTTTTTTTATATTTTATATTTTATATATTTTAATTATATAAATTATGTAATTATAAAATTATAAATATAATTATAATTATATAATTTATATAATAAAATATATGATTATATTTTAATTATATATTTAATTATTTTATATTTATTTTTATAAATTTATTTTTATTCCATACTAAAAATACTTCTATTTTTTTCTAATACAGTAAGATACCTTTCTGGTATTAGTGCTCTTTTTTTTTTTTTTCATTTTGGAGTTTAGAAATAGCATATATATTATGAAGTAACAAAACTTTTAGATTCTGATTACTTTAATTTTGTAAAATAATTGTTTTTTTCTATACAATTAAATATGACTATTAATATGTATATTCCCAATAAACAATGTATATATACACTATTGTATATATATGCATTTTATATTTTACATTTTTATTTACATGATGTAGACAAAATGTTGATGAGTATATTTTCATGATGCTTGTTATGAACGCTGATATTTATTCTATTTTGCTTCATTTTCTAAAGTTCTGCTTGCAACTCTCTAAGTTGAATTTATCACTCAATAATGATCTGCAAATCATTATCTAAAATCAATTGTCCTTGCTGTAATCCCTAATCAGTTATAGATTTTCAAACATCTCCTGGTCTGTCATGTCTCTGTTAATTTTGCCAAACGGGTACATTGCTTATCATAAATTTAAGTTTGATGCACTCACATTTCTTCATTACGTGAGTCTTGGTTAGGAAATTTCTTTCCACTTCTAATTCACATAGATATTCTCCTACATTTTCTTCAATTAGATTTATAAATTTACTTTTTGAATTTAGGACTTCAGTCTGAGACCCATCTTTTTATTTGAATAAGGTAAGGATTCAACTTTATTTTTCTCCATGAAAATCAAAGTGTTAGTTGCTCAGTCATGTTCAACTCTGTGACCCCAGGGACTGTAGCCCAACAGGTTCCTCTGTCCATGGAATATTCCAGGCAATTTGGCCAGTAACATCAATTAAAAAAATTTTTTTGCCATTCCTTGGTGGTACCTTATTTATCCTACATGGAATTCCCTTATAACATAGATTGATTTCTGTTTCTTGGTCCGTTTGATTTTGCACTAGTACTCTACTGTCTGGTCACTTTTAAATCACACTAAAGTGATCAGACAATCACTGATCTAGTGAGTACTAGTGAGTCCCTTGGACTGCAAGGAGATCAAAGCAGTCAGTCCTAAAGGAAATCAACCCTGAATATTCATTGGAAAGACTGATGTTGAAGCTGAAGCTCCAATACTTTGGCTACCTGATGCAAAGAACTGACTCACTGGAAAAGATCCTGGTACTGGGAAAGATTGAAGGCAGAAGGAGAAGGGGATAACAGAGGATAAGATGTTTGAATGACATCACTGACTCAATGGATACGAGCTCTGGAAGATGATGAAGGATAGGGAAGCCTGAAGTTTTTGGGGTCGCAAAGAGTGGGACAAGACTGAGTGACTGAACAACAAATATCAAAGGTAAGTCAGTCAAGTAAGGAGATAGGTTGTCTTCAGGCAATAGCGACAACAGCTAAGATCCAGTGATCAGAATGTCTCCGCAGGGTGATTCTGCCTTAGACTTTCATAGGGAGGAGTAAACAAGTTGCAGAGGGGGTGATTTATAGTTGTGTGTGTGTGTGTTGTTTTGTTTTTTTCCAGCAAGAAGTCACATCAATTATGTGAACAGGAAATGTCTTTTTCTGTGGTTAGCTAGTTTCCAGGGACAAACAACTGTAATCTTAGCAAATCAGTCAAGAGACAGAGAAGGAGTGTTGGAGGGTCAGTATCTGGCCTCATCTGCAGGTTCAGACAAAGAGGGAAAGGTCTGTATTTGGCCTTAATTAGTGCCTCCTCTTGTTGAATACAAACATCATCAGTCTTAGAACAATCTCATTAATTCCTGTGGGTTTTGGTCAAGGCTCAGTGAAATTGTCCACGGAGTCAGCAGTTTCTTGTTGGCTCCCCACTTGGAGCATGGGCTTAATCATCATCTGTTGAGCTCTGATGGTGGTCTAAAGCTGAGAAAGGATTCTGGAGAAAAGGTGCTTAATTAGAAGAATACTTACAAAAGAAAGCAGAAAATTGTTAATCAGAGGCTGTAAAATGGAGTAAAACCAAGACCCAAGGCCAGTGAGAACCAATCTAGTGGATTCCAGGAAATTGATGTGGCGATCCTTAGAGGATGGGGTCAGGATTGTGACTCCATTGTGGAGGCAATGCAGTGAATTTCTTGGTTAGCATCTCACATGTTCTTGCTTATAATGTAGAGGTCAGAGAAGTTGGTGGATGGGGCAAATGTGAAAAAAAGTGCACAACTGTAGATAAATGAGGAATAGAGAAGGAGGGCAGAAATGGAAAGGAATAGGAAAGACATGACTCAGGAAGTTCTGAAACTAAAGAAAAATCGAAAAATTAAAAAATGATGAAGATACAAAGGAGGAACATGAAGGGCACTGCAGACAGGAATCCTAGGCAATTGTGCTCCAAGATCGTGGGTGGAAGTAGACCCCATTGTGGTGCCATCTAATTCATGAGAAAGCAGTTTGTCTCATGTCATCATCTGCTTCCGGGAGCTCTCAAGGAGCCTCAGTTTAAGGTCTGCTGCTCGGGTGACTTTTCCCAACTTCAAAATAAGACTTTTGTTTTTTAAATATTGAAACATGAAAAGATGTATTCCTTATAGTTCTGCTGCAGTACAAGTGGTTAGAAAGACAGTATAAGTTTCCTTGGCTTCCCAGGTGGCTCAGCGGTAAAGAATGTGTTCGCCAATGCAGGAGATGAGGGTTCGATCCCTGGGTCAGGAAGATCCTATGGAGAAGGAAATGGCAACCCACTCCAGTATTCTGGCCTGGAGAATCCCATGGGGCAGAGGAGCCTGAAGGGCTACAGTCCATATTGTCACAAAGAGTCAGACACGATTGAAACGACTTAGCACAGCACAGCACAAGAGACTCAGGTTTGATCCTTGGGTTGGGAAACTCCCCTGGAGTAGGAAATAGCAACCCACTCCAGTATTCTTGCCTGGAAAATTCCAAGGACAGAGAAGCCTGGTGGGCTACAGTCCATGGGGCTGCAAAGAGTCAAACGACTTAGTGACTAAACAACAATAAATAAGGTTCCTTCCATTTGGCTTCAAGATTGGTCTTTTGATGGACTTTTTTTCCCAGAAGACCAGGTCTTCAACATGAAGATCATGTAAGGGCTGAGGTAGGATATCTCGGGGAAAGTATTGAATGCATTTGAACTATCAATAATAAGTATGAGTGTATCGGATAAGACCTTGACAATATTTAAGAAAACCAAATTGGATCAGATTTGAACCTCCTACGGTCTAAGAGTAAGGGATCTTCATGGGCCTGCCAGTGATTATTTCTCAAAGGGAGAATCATTGTTGAGGGGAAAGTGAGGATTATAGGATCCTCAGGGCTAACAACAAGACTTAGGAGTCGAATCAGGTTGAGTTCATCAGCATTTGAGTAACTTGTACTTCTGGCCCATTCTATTTTTTGAGGATTAAGGATGGTAAGGACAGTGTCGTTTTTGTGGGGGTGGAAGTACCTAGCAATGGGGTGATTTCCTCTATCACTAGAGAGGAACAGAGGGATTCTCCAAGTGCGAAAAATTCTAGGGACTTACACTATGTTAAACAAAGTGTCTTTAAACAGAAACATACAAAAAACAAGGTCATGTATTGGTCAGTTGTGGCCAGAAGCTCACAGGAAACCGTCCCTGTACTTCCCCTACAAGTAATGGTTCAATATTCACTAACAGAGAGTCTGTGACAACTTTATAGAACTTAACTACCACATGTAACAAGAATCGCTGTGTTTAGTACATACTATTAAAAAGATGAGGTGAGGGAGAAATTATCTTATTTTCCATGCTGAAATACTAGAGCATTATTAACAGCTACATTTATCTATTCACAGTCATTTTATTAAATCCTCTAATTCTGATAGTTTGCTAATTTATTTAGATTTAATACTCACACAATGATGTCACATTTTGGCCTTGTCATTTCCAACAGCTACTTCTTGTGTGTGTGTGTTTTTCCATCAACACTTTCTAAAAATAGGAATAAACGGTAAAAATGAGTCTCCTTGTAAGACATCTGAACTGAAAAAGAGTAACTGTGGAGCCCAGGTCACAAACTCTTAATGCCTATGGGCCAGGCATGTTTCTTAACCTGGTCAAGCGTTCTGGCAGCGCCCCCTTGTGGAAGCTGCACTACAGCACCGCGCTTTTCCAAGTTGGCAACTACTGTCATTCAAAGGTTTGAATACAATGTGTGAGACAGATATAGGAATAGGGCTACTAGTTTATGGTCTCTGCTCTAGGATTTTGAGCATAACTTTGACTTTTTTAAAACATAGTTTTTCACTATCTTACCAGGTTAATGTAAATAGTTCTTGGTTCCACAGCAGTTGCCAATGTGTTGTTTGTAACATTTATTCAGGTGTTAGTAGGAAATCTGAATGTGCTTAAAATGGAAATAAAAAATTATTGAGCTAATACTTACACATTGGAAATAATAGCTTCTAGTAAATGCCATCAGGCAACACGCCTCCTTGGTTCACCATTCAATATTTTAGAGTAATTATTATTAATCACTTTAGAAAGAAAAAATAGCTCTGGTAATGTTTATTAATTTGGTTTAAGTCTTAGTTTTAGTAAAATTTTCTAATGGCTTTAGCAAAAGAAAAATCAGATATATTGAGAGATAAATCAACTCATGAAAGAGTTAAGGAACTTCAAAAGGGATATAAATCACATAACCTAGGAAATGTTTTTCTTTTCAAGTCTGTTGAATCTTTGGTACTTAACTTTTTTTGCAGCTACACTAAAAACACACATACACAAACTCTCAAAAACTGTTCTGCTGACTCATCTACAACATAGCCATCTGTCTCCTAGGCAGCAAGGCATTTACTGATGTCCTAAGAATAGTCAGAAACTTAATGCGCTTACAGGAGCCAGGAATCAATAAGGAAGCAAGAAAAGAGAAACCTGTAGCCAACTGGAGCCTGCAGGTCCTCTTCAAAGCTAATTTCTGCTGTGTATCACCAACACTTTGTTGTCCTGTGGGAGTGTAAACAATGCGGTTACATTTCCCAGTCCCTCAAGGCAATCACAAATCAAGATTTTTATGTAAAACTTCCCAACTTTTAAACTATACAGCCAAAGGTAATAGGTCAATCACCTGGATTTGATCCTCAGATTAGCAGTCTGCAACCTCAAATCAGAAGACAAAAAGTTCCTCCTGCTAAGGGACCTAAGGGGCTTCCCTGATAACTCCGTTGGTAAAGAATCTGCCAGCAATGCAGGAGACCCCGGTTCGATTCCTGGATCAGGAAGATCCGCTGGAGAAGGTAAAGGCTACTCACTCCAGTATTCTGGCCTGGAGAATTCCATGGACTGAAGTCCATGGGGTTGCCAAGAGTCGGACTGGACTGAGCGACTTTCAGTTTCACGGGACCTAAGAGGCTAAGTATGCAGAAATCAAAAGCATGTTGATTACTAGAAAGTTAACTGATACTAGCAGTCCAACACGATTAAATCTGTTCATTTGTCTTTTAAAATGTCTTTTGAAAATGCAGCTCTCAGCCAAGCATTCACACATGCAGTTTATCAAACGAGCCAACATTTATTTAGTGCTTGTTATATTATTTAGTGTTTTTAAAAAACTCAAGAAGTGAAGGCCATTATGAAGTTTCAGATGACACCACACTTAGCGCAGAAAGCGAAGAAGGACTAAAGAGCCTCTTCATGAAAGTGAAAGAGGAAAGTGAAAAAGTTGGCTTAAAACTCAACATTCAGAAAACTAAGATCATGGTATCTGGTCCCATCACTTCATGGGAAATAGATGGGAAAACAATGGAAACAGTGACAGACTTTATTTTCTTGGGCTCCAAAATCACTGCAGATGGTGCCTGCAGCCATGAAATTAAAAGACGCTTGCTTCTTGGAAGAAAAGTTATGACCAACCTAGACAGCATATTAAAAAGCAGAGACATTACTTTCCCAACAAAGGTTCATCCAGTCAAAGCTATGCTTTTTCCAGTAGTCATGTATGGATGTGAGCATTCAACCATAAAGAAGGCTGAGCGCCAAAGAATTGATGCCTTTGAACTGTGGTGTTGGAAAAGACTCTTGTGAGTCCCTTGGACAGCAACAAGATACAACCAGTCGGTCCTAAATGAAATCAGTCCTGAATATTCATTGGAAGGACTTTTTGGCCACCTGATGCAAAGAACTGACTCATTCGAAAAGACCCTGATGCTGGGAAAGACTGAAGGCGGGAAGAGAAGGGTATGACAGAGGATGAGATGGTTGCATGGCATCACCGACTCAATGGACATGAGTTTGAGTATGCTCCGGGAATTGGTGATGGACAGGGAAGCCTGGCGTGCTGCAGTCCATGAGGTCACAAAGAGTCTGACACGACTGAGCAACTGAACTGACCTGACTCCCTAATTCCAGTAGAGGGCATTGAACCTCCCAGGTCAGGAGAGCGAGAAGTGATTGCTCCCCCTTGTGGCTCAAAAGAGAAATGCAACAGAAAACAGTAGAGGGAAACAGTTTGTGCCGAAGTATCGGACATGACACTTTGTCATGTGGGACTTGACTGAGTTAGTAAGCGCGGGCGCGCGCGCGCGCGCGCACACACACACACAAACACACTCTCAAGGACTGAAGTCTTTTTGAAGTGACTGGAAAATTGGAATTTCAGTAGGTATCCATCTTGACTAACTGCATACATAAAGAGTTCTGAGGATGGATGCTTGCAATCTATCGTGCAGGGGGGTCCTCAATGTATTCTGAGTGTACGTCCAGTTCTTCCTTGAGCTATCATTGCTGCATTTCAGAGTTAATAGGCCCAATATCCGTGCAGCTTTAGTTATTTCTGTATGGAAGACATAGTGCACATGTAATCCCTCTTTTTTAGGTGACTGGATGTGAGAGGAAGATGTGACTGTCACGATTTAACTAAGAGAAACTGAGGGAAGGTGGAAGAATGAAAGAAGGTATAAAGAATGACCTGGACCCTCCAATTTGACCTAGAGCAGCCCTGATCACATCATACAAACAATCTCATGAATCTTTTAGCCATGTTTCAGTAGCTGTCAATCGCTATTAAAAAGACAGAAGATCAAGTAAAGAATATCCAAGTATTGTTTCATGCTTATAATCCTATGATTTTTTCCTCCAATTTTATAGAATATGTGCAAGGTTTTTAGCTTTTCATATAGCATGAGTAAAATCTACATATTAAACACTTGTTAGATAGCAAAACTGTCATACTGGATCCTTCTGTTAACATGTAAATCTGTTGCTAAACTATCTGGTTGGATAATACAAAAGTTCAACTTTTAAAATAAAGATTTGACATTTGTACATCATGTTTACAAGCAGCAACAAACTATGGCTTTTTAAAAAATTAACAGAATATACTTAGCACTATGTAATATAATATGCTGTTAATAATATGACTCCTATAGAATTACTGGGGAGAAGGCAATGGCACCCCACTCCAGTACTGTTGCCCGGAAAATCCCAAGGATGGAGGAGCCTGGTGGGCTGCAGTCCATGGGGTCGCTAAGAGTCAGACACGACTGAGTGACTTCACTTTCACTTTCCACTTTCATGCATTGGAGAAGGAAATGGCAACCCACTCCAGTGTTCTTGCCTGGAGAATCCCATGGACAGAGAAGGCTGGTAGGCTGCAGTCCATGGGGTCGCACAGAGTCGGACACGACTGAAGCGACTTGGCATGGGCATGGCATAGAATTATTGTATTCATTGTATTTGGGGGTGGGTGGGACTGCTTTGCAAAAGTGATTAAGTTAAGGATTTTAGGATGGAGAGATTATCCTAGATTATGTGACTGAGCCCTAAATGCCATTCCAAGTGTCCTCATAAGAGAAAGGCAGAGGGAGATGTGATAGAGACACAGAAGAGAAGACTCAGAAGAGAGGGAAGGCACGTGACCATGAGGGAGACAGAAGCCAGGTGGCCATGAGCCAGGGACGCCTGCGGCCACTAGAAGCTAGCAAAGTGAGGGACAGAGTCTCTCCCTTAGAGCCTCTGGAGGGAGCACCGTCTTGTTGGCATGCTGGTTCCACACTTCTGGCCTCCAGGGTAAGAGGTGGCTTTCGGTTGTTCTAAGCCACACGATTTATGGTAATTTGTTAAGGAGCTCTAGAAAACTAATATAGTACCTTAGTTATTCTACTTTCTGGTGTTTTTATAGAACTTCAACTGTTTTTAGGTCTCTGAGTCTTCCATTGATGCTTTTATATATTTTTTCTATAGTAGAAACTCAAACAAACACCCAAGAGAGGACTATCATATTTTGGAATCACAGAAGTTTTTGTCTGTAATAAGAAATGACAATGCTTCCTGATGTTGGGAAAAGAGGTTTCCGTTTTTGTTTTCTTTTGGCTGCACTAAGCTTTCATTGTTGTGTGTGGGTTTTCTCTTGTTGCGGCAAGCGGGGGCTACTCTATTGTGGAGCATGGACTCTAGACCATGCAGGGATTGAACCCACAGCCCCTGCATTGGCAGGCAGATTCTTAACCACTGGACCACCAGGGAAGCCTGACAAATGAGGTTTTAATTGTGGATTTTTTCTTCAGATCACATTGTTTAACTATGTAGAACTTTGTAGCTATTAAGAACTTTCTATAACTGATAAAAGGAGATACCATATATCATCCTGTCGTTGGAGGCTAATTTACATGCTGAAAAATGACAAAAAAGTAGTGGGTAACACATTTTAAAAAAATCTTAATAGCATTAAAAATTATAATACAGTAAGAAACTGTAAGCCCCAAAAGGAAACAAAAAACAGTTATCCAGAAGAGAAGGACAGAACCAAAGCCTAGGACTGTAGCTGCTGCTGCTGCTGCTGCTAAGTCGCTTCAGTCGTGTCTGACTCTGGGCGACCCCATAGGCGGCAGCACACCAGGCTCCCCCGTCCCTTGGATTCTCCAGGCAAGAACACTGGAGTGGGTCGCCATTTCCTTCTCCAATGCATGAAAGTGAAAAGTGAAAGTGAAGTTGCTCAGTCATGTCCGACTCTTAGTGACCCCATGGACTGCAGCCTACCAGGCTCCTCCACCCATGGGATTTTTCCAGGCAAGAGTACTGGAGTGGGGTGCCATTGCCTTCTCCAGGGACTCTAATAGAACAGGGATTTAACTTAGATGCAGAGTACATCATGAGAAACGCTGGGCTGGAAGAAGCACAAGCTGGAATCAAGATTGCCCGGAGAAATATCAATAACCTCAGATAAGCAGATGACACCACCCTTATGGCAGAAAGTGAAGAGGAACTAAAGAGCCTCTTGATGAAAGTGAAAGAGGAGAGTGAAAAAGTTGGCTTAAAGCTCAACATTCAGAAAACTAAGATCATGGCATCTGGTCCCATCACTTCATGGCAAATAGATTGGGAAACAGTGGAAACAGTGGCAGACTTTATTTTTTTGGGCTCCAAAATCACTGCAGATAGTGACTGCAGCCATGAAATTAAAGGATGCTTACTCCTTGGAAGGAAAGTTATGACCAACCTAGACAGCATATTGAAAAGCAGAGACATTACTTTGCCAACAAAGGTCCATGTAGTCAAGGCTATGGTTTTTCCAGTGGTCATGTATGGATGTGAGAGTTGGACTGTGAAGAAAGCTGAGTGCCAAAGAATTGATGCTTTTGAACTGTGGTGTTGGAGAAGATGCTTGAGAGTCCCTTGGTCTGCAAGGAGATCCAACCAGTCCATCCTAAAGAAGATCAGTCCTGGGTGTTCATTGGAAGGAATGATGCTAAAGCTGAAACTCCAATACTTTGGCCACCTCATGTGAAGAGCTGACTCATTGGAAAAGACCCTGATGCTGGGAGGGATTAGGGGCAGGAGAAGGGGACAACAGAGGAATGAGACGGCTGGATGGCATCACTGACTCGATGGACATTAGTTTGGGTGAACTCCGGGAGTTGGTGATGGACAGGGAGGCCTGGCGTGCTGTGATTCATGGGGTCGCAAAGAGTTGGACCCGACTGAGTGACTGAACTGAACTGAACCCTGGAAGCAGCTCGTAAAGAATCTGCCTGCAATGCAGGAGACCCTGGTTCAATTCCTGGTTTGGGAAGATCCCCTGGAGAAGGGCACAGCAATCCACTCCAGTATTCTTGCCTGGAGAATCCCCATGGACAGAGGAGCCTGGTGGGCTACGGTTCATGGTGGGGGGCGGGGGAGGGTGTGTCACAAAGAGTCGGACTCGACTGAACAACTAAACACAAAGCACAAATAGGACAGGATGACCAAGAAGTGGAACAGCCCTCATGGAAATACGGCCAGTTTTCAAATCACCTGGGTTGACAAAGTTTAAACTTGCTTTAAAGTGACTCAGAATTAGCAGTAACCCCAAAACCTGGCAGAGGCAAATGTAAGTCTTCTCTGAAGTGAGATCAGTTCAGTTGCTCAGTCATGTCCGACTCTTTGCGACCTCATGGACTGTAGCATGCCAGGCTTCCCTGTCCATCACCAACTCCCAGAGCGTGCTCAAATTTATGTCCATGAGTCGGTGATGCCATCCAACCATCTCATCCTCTGCTGTCCCCTTCTTCTGCTGCCTTCAATCCTTCCCAGCATCAGGGTCTTTTCCAAAGAGTCAGTTCTTCACATCAGGTGGCCAAAGTATTGGAGCTTCAGCTTCAGCACCAGTCCTTCCAATGAACACCCAGGACTGATCTCCTTTAGGATGGACTGGTTGGATCTCCTTGCAGTCCAAGGGACTCTCAAGAGTCTTCTCCAACACCACAGTTCAAAAACATCAATTCTTTGGCGCTCAGCTTTCTTTGTGGTCCAACTCTCACATCCATACACAACTACTGAAAAAACCATAGCTTTGTCTAGATGGACCTTGGTTGGGAAAGTAAAGTCTCTGCTTTTTAATATGCAGTCTAGGTTGGTCACAGCTTTCCTTCTAAGGAGCATAGCTTGTCTTCCAAGGTGTTTTACTTCAGAAAAAGTAAAGCACCTCCATTCTTGGCCTCAGGCCATTTCTACAAATAGGTTTTCAAGTACAATGTTCAAATCGCAGCTGAAGAATAACAGGATCCCTCCCTCAAAAGAAAAAAAAAAGGACTCTATCAGCAAAAGTAAGCAGAAATTACAAACCAAAACAGACCCACAAAGTCTTCAGGCATTGGATTTATCAGATACATGCCATGAACCAGCTGTGCAAACTAAGTTTAAGTGAATGAGGAACAAGAGTGACAATATTGCTAGGGGAAAAAAAGGGTTAGATAATTGGATTATAGGTTGTTACAACAAAGAAATCCATTAAGAAAACAAACAATGTCAGACTAGAAAGAGAAAATGATGGAAAATACAGAAGTAATGGTAGACTTAGATGAAGACGAAGCAATACAAAAATCTAAAATACAGTCGATGGAGTACCCCAAGGGGAGGATAAGAGGGCAGAGGGCAATATTCAAAGAAATGATGGATAATGTCAAGCACATGATGAAAATCAGCAGTTCTGACTCCAGAAGCTCAACACATTCCAAGCAATACAAGTAAAAAGTGAAATAAATAGTGAAACTGAAGAAAACCAAAATATAATTAAAAAGCAGCCAGGGAAAATAAAATGTATCATCCTCAAAAAGGCAAACATTAGTAGCAATTAGAAATAGGCTGATTTCTTGAGAACAACAAAAGGAAGAAGACAGTTGAAAATATCTTTAATATATTTAAAAGAAAATAACCACCAACCTAGAATTCTATAGCAACCAAAAATATCTATAAGAGATAAGGAAAAAAATAATTTTCAGACAAAAACTAAGAGAGTTTCGCCAAGTGCACAGTCTCACCACAGGACACTATAAAAAGGTATCTTTCAGGCAAAAAGACAATGATCCCAGATGGAAGGTCTGAGCTGACAGAAAAATTAAAGGGTAAAAAGTTAACAGATTTTTGTTCAGTCGCTCAGTCGTGGCTGACTCTTTGAGACCCCATGGACTGCAGCACACCAGGCTTCCCTGTCCTTCATCATCTCCCGGAGCTTGCTCAAACTCATGTCCATTGAGCAGTGATGCCATCCAATCATCTCATCCTCTGTCACCCTCTTCTCCTCCTGCTCTCAATCTTCCCCAGCATCAGGGTCTTTCTAATGAGTCCGCTCTTTGAATCAGGTGGCCAAAGTACTGAAGTTCACTTCAGCATTAGTCCTTCCAATGAATATTCAGGAACTGATTTCCTTTAGGACTAACTGGTTTGATCTCCTTACACTCCAAAGGGACTCTCAAGAGTCTTCTCCAACACCACAGTTAGAAAGCATCCATTCTTCAGTGCTCAGCTTCATTATGGTCCAACTCTCATATCCATACATGGTTACTGGAAAAACCATTGTTGTTCAGTCGCATCCAACTCCTTGTGACTCCATAGACTACATAAGCTAGGCTTCCCTATCCTTCACCATCTCCCAGAGCTTGCTCAAAGTCATGTCCAGTGAGTCAGAAAAACCATAGCATTGACTGTGTGGACCTTCGTTGGCAAAATGATGTCTCTACTTTTTAATACACTGTCTAGGTTTGTCATAGCTTTTCTTCCAAGGAGCAAGCATCTTTTAATTTCGCGGCTGCAGGCACCATCCACAGTCATTTTGGAGCTTAAGAAAATCTGTCACCACTTCCACTTTTTTTGCTGTGAAGTGATGGGACCAGATGCAATGATCTTACTTTTTTGAATGTTGAGTTTTAAGCCAGGTTTTATGGTTAAAGTGTGGGGTTGCTGATAAGGGTAGGGTGTGTGCAGGGTCTCCTTTAATCTGGCCTCAGGTGGTCTCTGAGTGAAGAATCCAACATCTTCCTTTTGTTGGATGTGTTAGTTACAGACGACAGAATGATCTCTTCGTTTCCAAGGCAAACCATTCAGTATTTCAGTAATCTAAGTCTATGACCCGACCAGTAATGCTGAAGAAGCTGAATGGTTCTATGAAGATCTACAAGACCTTCTAGAATTAATACCCAAAAAAAGGTGTCCTTTTCATTATAGGGGACTGGAATGCAAAAGTAGGAAATCAAGCAACACCTGGAGTAACAGGCAAATTTGGTCTGGGAGTACAGAATGAAGCAGGACAAAGGCTAATAGAGTTCTGCCAAGAGAACGCAGTGGTCATAGCAAACACCCTCTTCCAACAACACAAGAGAAGACTCTACACATGGACATCACCAGATGGTCAACACCGAAATCAGATTGATTATATTCTTTGCAGCCAAAGATGGAGAAGCTCTATACAGTCAGCAAAAACAAGACCGGGAGCTGATGAACCCTTATTGCCAACTTCAGACTGAAATTGAAGAAAGTAGGGAAAACCACTAGACCATTCAGGTATGGTCAAATCCTTAATGATATACAGTAAAATCAAATCCCTAACGATATACAGTAGAAATGAGAAATAGATTTAAGGGACTAGATCTGATAGAGTGACTGATGAACTATGGACAGAGGTTCGTGACATTGTACAGGAGACAAGGAGCAAGACCATCCCCAAGAAAAAGAAATGCAAAAAAGCAAAATGGCTGTCTGAGGAGGCCTTACAAATAGCTGTGAAAAGAAGAGAAGTGAAAAGCAAAGGAGAAAAGGAAAAATATTCCCTTTTGAATGCAGAGTTCCAAAGAATAGCAAGGAGATAAGAAAGCCTTCCTCAGCAATCAATGCAAAGAAATAGAGGAAAACAACAGAATGGGAAAGACTAGAGATCTCTTCAAGAAAATTAGAGATACCAAGGGAATATTTCATGCAAAGATGGGCTCAATAAAAGACAGAAATGGTATGGACTTAACAGAAGCAGAAGATATTAAGAAGAGGTGGCAAGAATACACAGAAGAACTGTACAAAAAAGGTCTTCACGACCCAGATGATCATGGTGTGATCACTGACCTAGAGCCAGACATCCTGGAATGTGAAGTCAAGTGGGCCTTAGAAAGCATCACTACGAACAAAGCTAGTGGAGGTAATGGAATTCCAGTTGAGCTAATGCAAATTCTAAAAGATGATGCTGTCAGAGTGCTGCACTCAATATGTCAGCAAATTTGGAGAACTCAGCAGTGGCCACAGGACTGGAAAAGGTCAGTTTTCATTCCAATCCCTAAGAAAGGCAATGCTCAAACTACTGCACAATTGCACTCATCTCACAAGCTAGCAAAGTAATGCTCAAAATTCTCCAAGACAGGCTTCAGCAATATGTGAACCGTGAACTTACAGATGTTCAAACTGGTTTTAGAAAAAGCAGAGGAACCAGAGATCAAATTGCCAACATCCGCTGGATCATGGAAAAAGCAAGAGAGTTCCAGAAAAACATCTATTTCTGCTTTATTGACTATGCCAAAGCCTTTGTGTGGATTGCAATAAACTGAGGAAAATTTGAAAGAGCTGGGAATACCAGACCACCTGACCTGCCTCTTGAGAAATCTGTATGCTGGTCAAGAAGCAACAGTTAGAACTGGACATGGAACAACAGACTGGTTCCAAATAGGAAAAGGAGTACATCAAGGCTGTATATTGTCACCCTGCTTATTTAACTTCTATGCAGAGTACATCATGAGAAACACTGGGCTGGAAGAAGCATAAGCTGGAATCAAGACTGCCGGGAGAAATATCAATATCCTCAGATATGCAGATGACACCACCCTTATGGCAGAAAGTGAAGAACTAAAAAGCCTCTTGATGAAAGTGAAGGAGGAGAGTGAAAAAGTTGGCTTAAAACTCAACATTCAGAAAACTAAGATCATGGCATCTGGTCCCGTCACTTCATGGCAAATAGATGGAGAAACAATGGCGGACTTTACTTTTTTGGGCTCCAAAATCACTGCAGATGGTGATTGCAGCCATGAAATTAAAAGACGCTTACTCCTCAGAAGAAAAGTTATGACCAACCTAGACAGCACATTAAATGCAGAGACATTACTTTGTCAACAAAGGTCCATCTATCAAGGCTGTTTTTCCAGTAGTCATGTATGGATGTGAGAGTTGGACTATAAAGCTGAGCGCCAAAGAATTGATGCCTTTGAACTGTGGTGTTGGAGAAGACTCTTTAGAGTCCCTTGGACTCCAAGATCAAACCAGTCCATCCTAAAGAAAATCAGTGCTGAATGTTCATTGGAATGGTTGATGTTGAAGCTGAAACTCCATACTTTGCCCACCTGATGCGAAGAGTTGACTCATTTTAAAGGACCCTGATGCTTGGAAAGATTGAGGGCAGGAGAAGGGGACAACAGAGATTGAGACGGTTGGATGGCATCATCCACTCAATGGACTTGAGTCTGGGTAAACTCTGGGAGTTGGTGATGGACAGGAAGGCCTGGCGTGCTGCAGTCCATGGGGTCGCAAAGAGTCGGACAGGACTGAGCGATTGAACTGAACTGAACTTAGTTACAGAAAGAGCTTAAAGAAATTTTTGTTCAATATGCCAGCAAATTTGGAAAACTCAGCAGTGGCCACAGGACTGGAAAAGGTCAGTTTTCATTCCAATCCCAAAGAAAGGCAATGCCAAAGAATGCTCAAACTACCGCACCATTGCACTCATCTCACACGCTAGTAAAGTAATGCTCAAAATTCTCCAAGCCAGGCTTCAGCAATATGTGAACCGTGAACTTCCTGATGTTCAAGCTGCTTTTAGAAAAGGCAGAGGAACCAGAGATCAAATTGCCAACATCCACTGGATCATGGAAAAAGCAAGAGAGTTCCAGAAAAACATCTATTTCTGCTTTATTGACTATGCCAAAGCCTTTGACTGTGTGGATCACAATAAACTGTGGAAAATTCTGAAAGAGATGGGAATCCCAGACCACCTGATCTGCCTCTTGAGAAATCTGTATGCAGGTCAGGAAGCAACAGTTAGAACTGGACATGGAACAACAGACTGGTTCCACATAGGAAAAGGAGTACGCCAAGGCTGTATATTGTCACCCTGTTTATTTAACTTCTAGGCAGAGTACATCATGAGAAACGCTGGACTGGAAGAAACACAAGCTGGAATCAAGATTGCTGGGAGAAATATCAATAACCTCAGATATGCAGATGACACCACCCTTATGGCAGAAAGTGAGGAGGAACTCAAAAGCCTCTTGATGAAAGTGAAAGTGGAGAGTGAAAAAGTTGGCTTAAAGCTCAACTTTCAGAAAATGAAGATCATGGCATCCAGTCCCACCACTTCATGGGACATAGATGGGGAAACAGTGGAAACAGTGTCAGACTTTATTTTTCTGGGCTCCAAAATCACTACAGATGGTGACTGCAGCCATGAAATTAAAAGACACTCCTTGGAAGGAAAGTTATGACCAACCTAGATAGCATATTCAAAAGCAGAGACATTACTTTGCCAACAAAGGTCCGTCTAGTCAAGGCTATGGTTTTTCCTGTGGTCACGTATGGATGTGAGAGTTGGACCGTGAAGAAGGCTGAGTGCCAAAGAACTGATGCTTTTGAACTGTGGTGTTGGAGAAGACTCTTGAGAGTCCCTTGGACTGCAAGGCGATCCAACCAGTCCATTCTGAAGGAGATCAGCCCTGGGATTTCTTTGGAAGGAATGATGCTAAAGCTGAAACTCCAGTACTTTGGCCACCTCATGTGAAGAGTTGACTCATTGGAAAAGACTCTGATGCTGGGAGGGATTGGGGGCAGGAGGAGAAGGGGATGACAGAGGATGAGATGGCTGGATGGCATCACTGACTCGATGGATGTGAGTCTGAGTGAACTCAGGGAGTTGGTGAAGGACAGGGAGGCCTGGCGTGCTGTGATTCATGGGGTCACAGAGTCGGACACGACTGAGCGACTGATCTGATCTGAGGCGACCCTGCCCCAGGGCTGCACTAATACTTTCTTGGCTTTTTTTTTTTTTTCCCTGTCTCTGTATCCCCTCCCTTCTCTGATGAGCAACTGTTTCAATGTGCCCTTTATGACTCAGGGAAGGTGATGGAGGTTGGAATCTATTCCCTGAAAACAAGGCACAGAAAACACAGAGTCTTCTGTGCCCAGAAGCCCCATAGGGTCCTGCTTGGTTTCAGAACTAAGCCCTGTAAATTTGGCTAATGGGACTGAGGAACTAAATTTTAAATCTTACTTAATTTTAATTAATTTGAACTGTGATGTTGGAGAAGACTCTTGAGTATCCCTTGGACTGCAAGGAGATCCAACCAGTTAATTCTAAAGGAAATCAGTCCTGAATACTCTTTGGAAGGACTGATGCTGAAGTTGAAACTCCAATACTTTGGCCACCTGATGCAATTAACTGATTCATTGGAAAAGACCCTGATGCTGGGAAAGATTGAGGGCGGGAGGAGAAGGGGACAACAGAGGATGAGATGGTTGGATGGCATCACTGACTCAATAGACATGTTTTGAGCAAGCTCTAGGAGTTGATGATGGACAGGGAGGCCTGGCATGCTGCAGTCCATGGGAGTCACAGAGTCCAACATGACTGAACTGAATTTTAATTAATTTTTAAATTCAAAAAATGATACTTGATTTATTTTTGGAAAAAAGTATATTTGATGTAACTTTAGTTTGTGAATCTACTTTTTCAGCTGTAAATTTAGTGAAACCTAAACCCACAGGGAGGAGGCCTCAAAGAGCTGGACACAACTAAGCAACTGAACTGAAACCCACATCATATATTTCCAATGAAAATTCAGCATCCAAATAGAAATTAACACTCAAGGTAAAGTACATATCACATTTTGAACTTAGCATGAAAATAATCATTCAAAATATCTCATTAATTTTATACTGAATATTTTGCATTCAACAGTCAACTGAAAAAGACACCGTATAAAAGTTGTGAGTTAAGTTCTATTCAGAGACCTTACTGATGGCTATAGCCCTTGCGATAGGCTCTTAGCGCTAAGGTACTGCTCCAAAGTAATACGGGAGGAGCCAGGAATATATACAAACTTTTTGCTAGGAAAAACATTCCTAGTAAAGCATAAAAAGATTACTGTAAATCACAAATAACAGACATCTTGAGTTAATGATTTTAGCGGTTTTCTACTTTGGGGAATATGTTAGAATCTGGTGGTCATAGAAATTTTCCCATAGATATGTATATCTTATTTATCTTGGGGCCAGTGAATCCAAAGCACAGAATACTTGCCGTTTTTCCCCCCACCCTGAATTCCCCTGAGGGTGCACTGTCTTGGGGCCACTGCAGTGGCTAATGCTTGGAATCTTGCAGAACTGGCATGGCAGGCATTTTTTTCGTAACACATTAAAAACACATGCTTCAGCAGTTGCTTCATACTTTTAAAGAAGTGGCTACCGTAAAGCTACATATGAAACTCACACTTTTCCCCCGGTGGCCAGCAATGACCTAGACGGCCCGGCAAATAGTAAAAAGCCCTGTAAAATGGTGGCTATTGTTTGTATGATAGGAATGACAACGTCATTCTTCCATGAAGATTAACAGTGCTTAACATTGAACGTTGAAAATTACTCAATATGATTATACAGTATCCCATTTGTCTCTGTAAAACCCTTAAGTTCTTTTCGCAACATGAACAGCTAGAAAACAACAATTCTGACAAAGGACAGAGGAACAGAGGTAGCAGTTATTGTAAGTGGAGGGTCCAGACCTGTGATTTCAAGCTTGGAAACTGCCCCAGGGCCCCAGATTCGCACCGCAGTGCTTGCCCCACAGCAATGCCCAGGACCGGCGGCTGACCTCCCGGCCTAAGAACTTTTCTATTTCTTCCCAAAGGAAAAGGGACCGAGGCCAGAAGCCTCCGCCGCCACCGACCTCTGCGCGCCGGGTGCCCAGTCCAGCCCCAAAGGCGGCTCGAACAGGATGGGACAAGGCGGCTCGGACGCCTCGCGGAGGCGGGCGGGCGCGGGAGGACCCCAGGCCTAAGCCGCCTGATGCCCACCGGGATCGGCTTCTGGACTGCGAGCCACCTGTGAAGACAACTGCGGGCTCCAGAACCCCAGACCCAGGGCACCCCGCGGGCAAAAAGCCTCGCAACCCGCAGCAGCCAGAGGCGGGCTCCACGCCCTTTCGAATCCGAAGCGGGGCTGATGACGAACACAGGGCGCGACGGACGCACACCCGCCCTGCGCTCGCACGACGGTGCGTGCGAGGAGCGCGAGGGAGACCCGGCTCGTCACCGGCGCGACCAGCGTTCCGCCTCCTCTGCTCCCTGCGCTCCCGCCACCTCGGCAACCCGGAGCCCGCCTCCCACCTCCATCCGAGGCCTCCGCCGCCGCGAGACTCACAACTTCGTTCCTGCCTCTTTAAATGGTGGGGCCAACGGGCCGCCCCTGCAGCCGCTGCCTGGGTGGCCCCGCGCGCCACTATTGAGGGGCGAACCAAGATGGCGGCGGCTTTGGCTCGGTGAGGAAGACGGAAGAGGCGGTGGCGGCGGCGGAGGGATAGGGACTCTCAGTATCCAGAAGCGCTCGTGCGCTTGGGAGCTCTCGGAGTCTTCCGCGCAGTGGTAGCAGTTGCAGCGGGACCTGGCGCCCGTCAGCTTCGGACATTTGAAGCAGACGAGAGGAGCACAACCTCCGGCTGCGGTGGCAGGGCCAGGTATAAGGAAGGAAAACATGGCGGCGGCGGCTTGAGGAGGCGGCGGCGGCGCGGGAAGCGGCTTTGCTGAGATCATGGCGGAGGCGGGAGCAGGGCAGTGACCGGCGCCCCGAGTTCCTAGCGCGGCGAGGCGGGAAGCTGCGAAGCGCTGCGCGCCCCGATTGGGGCGGCAGGGCTCCCCGGGCCTGGACAATAGCGCCGAGGAGCCAGAGGCGAGGAAAGGCGGGGACCAGAACTCGGCCCCGCGGCGGGCCATGCGTGCGGCAGCGCGGCTCCGGGGCGGCCAGCAGCTGCAGTGAGGCCGAGGGGCCCTCGGCTCGCGGGCGTGCTCCCGCCTTCCCCGGACCCCCTTCCCGGGCGACTCCGGCGGGGCCCGGACCCCAGGCGGCAAGATGACCGACACCCGGCGTCGGGTGAAGGTTTACACCCTCAACGAGGACCGGCAGTGGGACGACCGGGGCACCGGACATGTGTCGTCCGGCTACGTGGAGCGCCTGAAGGGCATGTCTCTGCTTGTCAGGGCCGAGAGTGACGGTGAGTGAATCCCTTGTCTCCCCGGCGTCCCTGGGCCACCTCCCCGGTTCTTTGGAACCCCTGGGCCGCTCCCCGGGAGGACGAAAAGGGGGCGGCTGGGCTGCAGCTGCCGCCTTCTCGGGGCAGGGCGGGCCCCGGCACCCCTGTCCTCCGGGAACTGCCCGGAGAGTGTTTAGGTGTCTGAGCGCCCGGGCGCACTTGCGGGCGGGAGCGGACCGGGCGCGTTTGAGCGGAGCCGCCTGGGAGTGTGGCGAGATCGGGGACGTGGGCGCGGGAGCCCGGAGCGGGCCGTTTCTGTGCACCAGAGTGACCTTGAGAAAGGTACTGATTAAACCGATCTCCTGCCTTAGTTCATCCATCTGTAGAGCAGGCATGAAACTTTTCTCGGAGCTAAGAAAGTTCTTAACAGTTTCGCTTTTTGGAACAGGAATGAATATTTTGTTGTACTCCCCTTGCCCCCCGCCCAAACACATTACTGCTGCATCTTTCCGACCCTGTTGCAGGTTGGCAGCGCTGGTTCATGGATCTGGCAACTCTGCACTAGGCAGAGAAAATATTTCTTTGCTTAAGAAGATAGATGGGTGTTTCCCCAGTGCTAGTTGTCTTTTTCATTAGAAATGAAGGTTTTGTGTGTAGTTTCACTGTGTAAACGTTTCTCAAGTGTGGAGTCATTTTATCGGAGCTTTTTAATTGCTAAAATTTGTATTCATAGTTGGGTTTAGTTAACAGGTGGGGAGAAGTTGGCAAGTATCTCTAGAGCCTTTCGATTCTGCCCCAGTGGTGTGTAAGCTTCACAGATTTTGAAACAGCCCTCAAGGTTCAAAGACCAAGTTGTTTGAAGATAAGCTTTTCACATTTTTAAAGACTCAACACTTCAGGGATTGCCACTTCCCCCGGTGGCATACCGTGAGTTTCCCTTAAAGAAAAAGTTCACATGGGGTAAAACTTTTTTCAAAATTGTTCCTCTCAATTTGAAAACCTGTTTTGTAACAATATCCCATAGTTTTATGGTAGCTAACTATCTCAGTTTATGATTGTAGTTGTTCTGTAAATGAATTACTACAAACTCATTTTAAGGAATTTTAATTGGACTTCCTAGCCAGAACTCCAGTTCCATGGAACAGATAAGACTCACCATTCTGTAATTGACGACTGCAGGGACATTGCTTTTCAATTTGAATTGAAAGAAAAATGGTAACTTGGAGTATGTTACCCACAGGTTACTTTATAAGGCTCCCCCAAAATAAAAGCGGAGAAAAACTATTTTTTCTTGGAGACGTTTAAAGGGTTTTGAATTCATTGGGTATATTTTTCTGAGGCCTATGTTACTTGCCTCTTAAAATACAAGTTTGAATGTGAAGTATTAGTTTACTTTGGTATATGATTATCATATAATAACCAGCTACTCTATGTTCTATGTTTTTGTTTGTTTGGAAAACTTTTTATGTGATGAGTTGGAAAGTATAAGCTTTATGGGTTTGGTTAACTTAAGATGAAAGCATGTGTAGATTCGAGATGAATTCTTTGAAATCTCATAATAATTTAAAATAAGAGGTAACTTCACATCCTGTGTTTAATTGTACTCATACAAAGTCCTTTGTTTAAAGTACTTTAAAGCATTAAGTCCCATTGTCATATTATCATAGGGAATCATATTCTTTTAACACAATAAGAATCTTTTTTTTCCCCCCATTTTTATCTGTTAGGGCAAGAGCTAAAAAAATTGACTGTGCCCTTGTTCAATATATAAGTTATTAGGAAACTAAATCCAAGAGTAGGCTTAGAAAATTCCAAGATATTTGTGAATACTTTATAAATAATTTTTACTTTTGATTATTCTTTTTTCTAACAGGAAAACTCCAAATAGGAATAATAGTCAAAATTTACTGTCTGCTGTGTGCCACTGTATCTTCTGGTGTTTTCTGATGTAGGTACTATTTTTAGCCATATATACAGATTGGGAAACTGAGGCCTAGAGAACCTAAAGAACCAAAGATCACATAGCTAGGTTAATTAAAAAGCAAGGAAGATGAGTGTTCAAACTGAGGTCGGGGAGTGGTATCAGATTGAATGAGATTTCTAGACTATGACTTGAAACTCGTATTATCAATTATTTAATTAACATCATTAACTGTTTACAGTGTGTTTGAAACACCCATATTATTGTCTACTTGCATTTGCTGCTTTATACTTAGACCCAAGTTTTATTTCAAAGGAAATGAAGACAAATGTTTAGCCTGACGATATTTAAAGTTGTAGTTTGTGTCCAAGCCACATGTGGGAATTTTCGCATTGGCTGCTAGCTTGGGTTATCCATTGTTGTGTGTTTCCCTCATTTGCCATACGGGATAATTCAGAATTTTCTTTTTATGGAAAGTTATTTCTGGTTTTCCATATGAGTCATTTATCTTGTTAGAGGAGGTTATAGACTTACCTGAAGATCAAGAAGGCAGTTTTTCCATGTCTGGATTGCATTCTGGAAGCTGAGTTGGCTTGACAATTCTGTAGCTCACTTTGCCTTGGAGGAGAGATGTCCCACTAGCTACTGAGCCCATTTTCTGATTTGCAGTTCAGTAGGTTCCTACTAGCAAAATAGGTTGTTGAAATGTATCTTTTTTTAAAAACAAAGATTACCTAATTTCTCAGGCTTTATCATAGCCATGTACTTGTAAGTTTCCATCTTCAGTAAAGATTATTTAGTGTATTTTCTTCCAGTTCATGCTGTACCTATTAGCTTGTTGCTTACTCTCTCATTTTATGTTCAAATCATTCTTTTTTTCCATTATGATTTTTACCACCTCCTACCAATTTTAGAATTGATAAAGAAATTGGAATTTCTTCACGTACTGAAGGATGTATTTGAACATAAAATCACATCAGTACTCTTTATTCTGGATTACTTGCCAATCATCAAGAATAGTGTTCTTATGTTTTTTACTTTAAGTTTTATGTTTTTTTACATCCAATAGTTTTAATGATTATTTACGATAGTTTAATTAATATTTATTAATAAAATCAATAAATTTTTATTAATATTTAATAGTTTTAATTAATTTACATTAATAGTTGTAATTCTGACTTGTTTATTCAGAGTTTAAAAGATTTAATTTTCACTGTTACTTGAGGCCTGAAGAAATGGGACATAAGGAAATGTTTTGTTCAGGGTAGCACTGCTAGCTAATGGTGAAAACTGGAATCTTCTGCTTCTACCTCTTGATAAAACTTGGTTATAGTAGACCTGCCTCTTCTATTTATATACACTATAAATAGGAGAAGAGGTCAACACTTTGGGTAGGAAAGTCTGTTTTGTTTTGGCTGCTGTGGTGAGAAATGAACAGAGAATCAGCATTTTCTATGTTATTCTTATAAATCAATAAGGTAGTATATGATCTTGCAACAATAAGCATTTCAAAATTTAGCTACCACGAAGAAACCAGAAAACATGATTTAAATGCACTGTCTTTTTCTCTTGTGTACTCCTGCATTATGGAAAATTAATAGGCTTAGGATAGTCAAGCCTTTAGTTATCATCTGTTGCATGTGATAACTTTTGAGTTCAGGGCATCGGCTACGTTGTGTATAACTGGGGTGGAGAGTTTTGAAGGCTGACAGACGTGTGAGACCTCTTAATGTAACACTACAGAGTGTTTTTCCTGAGCTTTCATTTTCGTTTTTAAGTGCCTTTGTAGTCCACAAAATTGAGTGGGAGGGACCTGGAACACAAATCTACTATAGGTTTAAAGCATTACACTAATCTCCTATCCAGGTGAGATTTTTGGTCTTATATTAATTCCTTTTGATACCTTTTGAACAAGTGAATTTTCCAGCTAAATTAAACAGTATAACAGAAGATTTAAAAGTCTCAACAATTATTATGAAATGCTCACTAAATATTGTATACTAGAAGGTTTTTTTTAAATAGTACAATGAGCCTGTGATGCTTAGTCTTTTGTTTATAATGTGTTTCTAGATCATTGTTATCAATACTAATTTTTCTACTATTCAGAAATAAAGTCATGCCAGGGAAATGATATTCTGATCATGCTATTAAAAAAGAGAGTATTGAGTGCTGGTTATGTGTTAGGTTCTGGGTCAGGCACTATATATTCAGTTAATACTCAAAAGCAACCCTGTGGTTGCTTTTGCTTTATTATTTTTTCTAACTTTTAAGTCTTGGTGCATTGATTCTTTGATTGGATAGTTTTGGGGTCTTTTTTTCCTGTACCCAGCCAAAAACCTATATATATATTTTTTAATATAAAATCTTTCTGTTTTAAAAGGTTTGCATGAATTATTCCCCAGTGGTTAAAGAATCCTGTCTGTAATGCAGGATACATAGGAGATGCAGGTTCAATCCCTGGGTAGGGCTGGTCCCCTGGAGTAGGAAATAGCAACCTACTCCAGTATTCCTGTGGGGAAAATTCCATGGACAGAGTAGCCTGGTGACTGAGCACGCACATATTGTATGAATATGTTTATTAGAACTGGGAATTAAACAAGCAGTCCTGAGCTGGATCCATACTACAGGCACTAGTTTTACGTTCTCTCGTTTCATTTCTTTTGCATGTACTAACTGCTCTCCCCTATCCCTGAAGGTGTTTGTTTCGTTTTGATAGGGTTGTGTTGGGAGTTTGCAACAGGATACTAGGGAAGTTATCACATTTTATTTTATGAGACCCAAGATATGAAGTAGAGAGGGAACATTTTTAATGACTTAAATATTTATACTCATAGTTGTACTGTTTTATGGTCACTTTTTCTTGCTGTCAGTCCATGACAGCTTTACCTGTGATTGTCTTGGTTATGTTATGAGTGGGCATTTCCCCTTCTTTACCATTGTCTTCCTATTTCCTGAGTGTATAGATCTTCTTTTTATCAGTACATTTGGGGCATCTGTTTGTGTCAGGATATACAAATTGACTAACACTTTCACTTTTTCAAACATCTAAAATCAGCATAGTATTCACAGAGTATAGCATTATTGACACAGTAGCATTTCTCAAATTTTTTCCCTTAGGATACCTTTAATGTACTAAAACTGAGGACCTCTAAAAGCTTTATTTATGTTTAAACAAAAAATATCAGTATTTACCACGTTAAAGCTTAGACTTCAAAAATCTTTTCTTTTACATTTTTACATATCTCTTTAATGTCCAGTTAAATTTTTTTTTAAAGGATTCTTTGGTACTTCTGCATTCAACCTGTTACAGTATCAGTGTAAACACACTGAGAGAAAAAGAATGAAAAGGGCAACTAATCTCTTAGTAATATTATAAAAATAGTTTTGATTTTCTAGGCCTTTTGAGATCCCCACACTCTGAGTATAGCTGGCACAAACATTGTTTCTAGTTTTCTTTAACCTTTACAAACACTGCTAATGACATCTTTATTCATATGCTTGGCACTTGTATGAGGATGTAGGATAATTTCCTAGAAGGATTGTTGGACTAAAGAGTAATATGTGTTTAAAAGCTTCATAAAGATAAATGACCCTCCAAAGGGGTTGTGCTGATACTCAGTTTTGGTAATAGTAAATGAGAGTTAAGGACCCTCTTATTTTTTGAAGTATGCTATGCTAAGTCACTTCAGTCTTGTCCGACTCCATAGACGGCAGCCCATCAGGCTCCCCCGTCCCTGGGATTCTCCAGGCAAGAACACTGGAGTGGGCTTCCATTTCCTTCTCCAATGCGTGAAAGTGAAGTCGCTCAGTCGTGTCCGACTCTTGGATTGCGACCCCATGGATTGCAGCCTACCAGGCTCCTCCGTCCATGGGATTTTCCAAGCAAGAATACTGGAGTGGGGTGCCATTGCCTTCTCCTTTTGAAGTATATATATGCATAAATATCGACTTGCGGGTGCATCGGAACTTTGGGATGGACTGGCAAGCGTTTGCTGTGCAGGAGTATTCTTTAGTTCACCTGAGAGTAGTTGATTTTGCTGTGATAGATTCTACAATGACAAGTTTAATTGATGCATTCCCCTTAGCTTCATCCATCTCTCTTGTTTTTGCATTTCCATATTTCCTTCTGAGTCATTCAAGTGGGAAGGCCTTTTTCAAGTCTTGATATTGGGGTTTGCTCTCTAGGCTTGTCTTTCTCTCTGTAAGAGTATCTTTCTCAAATATGTGAGGTTTTCAGATGTGTGGGGAGATGGTATCATAGGGGGGTGGTGAGAATGAAATTCCCCTTGGAGGATAAAGGAAGATTGGAGAGGATGAATATGTTTCTCAAATTCGGATGGGGGGCTGTTTTGCGTATGTGATTCAGTTATTAAGATACATATGCTGGATCTATCCATTATCAAAAGCACGTGTCTCAACTGGTTCTTCTTTGGTTGATTGGATAAGTGCTTATAACTTGATCCAATAGGAACTGAGAGATGGGAGTGGGGAACCTAATAGATGGGCTAGGAATAAAACTAGAAATATGTCTTCATGGGATCTTTTTAAATTGAAGGATAATCACTTTACAATATTGTGTTGGTTTCTGCCATACGTCAGCATGATGTCTTTCCATTATTGTCTTACTTAGCCTCCCAATTAAAAGATTGCTTTCCATGGTCCAGCCTCTACAACGTACTGACATCTTAGGGAGCGTGGTACTTGAGGACCAGAGCTGGACTACCTAAAGTTGTATCTTAGACTAAACCATGGGATATGGCTGAAATGGGTTTTAGGAGAGATACTTCCCCTGAATCTTGAATGCTCCAGGAGAAAGAAAAACTTAGTAACACCTGAAGCTTCTGGTATGTGCTTATCCTTGTTTTAGCCAGCACTTTGGGAGGGAACACTTCAAACTTCAGATAATTTGTAATTGGTTTTTTCTTTCTAGTCCTTTCCTTTCTAGTTTTTCCTTTCTGTAACATTACTGAGAGTTTTGAAACAAATGAAAAGGGGCTGGGGATGGAAACTGGTTCTTAAAAAATAACGGTTTTACCAATGCTGGGTGCTTTGTTTTAGCAGCTGCCAAGTCAGGCATGTGCTTCTTGAAATCACAACTTGAAGCGCAGCCCGTGTGCCGCATGCTGTTTACCCCTTCTCTTAAAGACAAACTCCGTAACCAGCACTCTGGAAGCCTGACTCATGTCTCTCTCCAGTCACTGTCTCCCGCCTCCCCACCTAACTTCTAACACCATAGATTAATATTTGGTACTTCTTTAACTTTATGTAAATGGACTTATGGGATATACATTTGTCTGAGGCTTGTTTGTAAGATTCATATACATTATTGCATTTACATATTTTGGTTCATTAACAATGCTATATGGTATTCCATAATATGAATATTTACTCTTTAGGGGTTTTTTTGGTAACAGAATTCACATGCCAGCTAATTGACTCATTTAAAGTGTATAATTCAGTATGTTCTGGTATAGTCACAGGGTTATGCACCTATCACCACAGTAAGAGAATGTTTTGTCCTCTAAAAGAAATCATGTACCCATTAGCACCCATTTGTTCCCCCTTCCTCCCAGTCCTAAGCAGCCACTAATCTGCATATCCACTAAATTTGCATATTCTGGACAATTCATATAAACACAGTCCTAAAATATGTGGTCCTTTGTGACTGGCTTCTTTAACTTATGTTTTCAAGGTTCATCCGTTATAGCATGGATCAGAACTTGATACCTTTGTATAGCTGAATAGTAGTTCACTTTATCCATTCATCAGTATTTGGACCTTTGGATTGTTTCAATTTTTTTGCTATTATGAATAATGCTCCTATGAATGTATATACACGTACTTGTGTGGGCATGTTTTCATTTCTCTTGTATATACCTAGGAGTGGAATTGCTGGTAACTCTTAACATTTTGAGGAACTGCCAAACTTAAGTAGATGCCTTTTTATATACCCACAAGAGAATGTTTGAGGTTCCAATTTCTCCACACGGTTGCCAGCTCTTGTCATTATCTGTCTTTGATTATAGGCTTCCTAAGTGATGTGAAATGGTTATCTTTTCTTGGTTTTGATTTAATTTATCTAATGAATAATGATGTTGAGCATCTTTTCTTGTTACTGCCATCTTCTTTGGAGAAGTACCTATTCAGAACCATTGCGCATTTTTAAATTGGGTGTTTGCAAATTAAGTCACCACAACTTGGCAAATGCTGATATTTTACTGTATATATTCAGTACCATTTAGCACCATTATGAGTTCATGGCAGTGAAGGGTCAGTAAATTACTAACAAAGGACAGTATCACAATTAGTAGATGAATTTAAAGCAAAGCTAGTTCAATTTGGAAATGTTAGCGCACCTGTTTCTCAAGTGTCTGGCCACTATTTAGAATGGATAAAACAATTGTTAAATGTAATAGGAGATGAAAGCCTTGGGTGAGAGACAGCTGCAGAGAAAATGCTTCTTAAGTATTTTGGGCCAGAACTTGTCTTTAAACTGGACTTGGTTGATTCCACCTTAAACACAATTTATACCTCTCCAGGCAGAGAGGTATAAATCTAGTCTTAAAATTTGTTCTTTGTGAAGACATACAGATGGCCAACAGGCACAAGAGAAGATGCTCACATTGCTAATTAGAGAGATGCAAACAAACACTGGTGAGATATACCACCTTACACCAATCAGAATGGCCATCAAAAAATCTACAAACAATTAATGCTGGGGAGGGTGTGGAGAAAAGGGAATCCTCCTACAAGGTTGGTGGAAATGTAAATTGGTGCAGCCACTACTGAAGGCAATATGGAGGTTCTTCCCAAAAAAAGGTAAAAATGGAGTTGCCATATGATCCTGCAATCCCACTCCTGGGCATGTAACTGGAGAAAACTATAATTGGAAAGGATATGCACCCTAGTGTTCATTGTAGCACTATCTACAATAGCCAAGACATGGAAACAACTTGTTCGTAGAAGGGAAATGAAGGTAAGTCCAACAGAAAGACAAACACCATATGATATCACTCATATATGGAATCTGAAATATGACACAAATGAACTTTTCTATGAAGCAGATTAATAGAACAGACTTGTGGTTGCCAGTGGAGAAGAGGGATGGGCTAGGAGTGGGGGGTTAGCAGATGCTAACTATTTCATATAAAATAAGTGAACAGCAAGGTCCTACAGTATAGCACAGGGAACTATATTCACCCTATGATTAAATCATGATGGAAAGGAACATGATAAAGTGTGTGTGTATGTATATATTTATATAATTGAACACTTGGTCTAATACCCTGAGTCTGATGATACTGTGATACTGCCAGGGGAAAAACAGATATGTGCAAATTCGCTTGTTCTGAGAAGTAAATTGATAGTTTGAAGATGGAGAAGTTTGGTAATTCCTGTATTAAACAAAAATATAAGATTTTCTGAAGGTGAATCACAATTTGGGGATGTACTTGTGTAATGAATCACCCCTGATGTTTTCAAACTTTTATCAGTAAATTCTTATTTTAGCCAGATTTTATTAATGCTAATTTGCATGTTTTACTTGCATTTCTCTCAATACTGGTGAATATCAGAGATTTAATCCCAGATCATCTGGCTTCACATTGTGCTATTTCACTTCTTTTGCTGCTCGGGAGTTTGTTAGATCTCTGTTACCATCCAGTACTCATTCTTCAGTTGATTGTGTCTTGTCTTGTTAAAAGTAAGCACGTATGACGTCAGCATTTCTTGGGTTATAGGCTATTATATTTAAATTCGTATTGTTTTAAAGTAATAGTTCCTGTACTGAAGTTGTATGCGCATCAGACCTTCAAAAAGGAAATGTGTGTATGTAAGGGAATAATACAGTGTTGCTGCTTTGCAGTTACATAATGGAATGTGTGTTTTTTCTCCCCTCTTTCCTAGGTTCTCTACTTTTAGAATCCAAAATAAATCCAAATACTGCATACCAGAAACAACAGGTAAAATTTTGAAGATGTTGTGCCCTTTTTTTTTTTTTTTTTTTTTTTTTTTTTTGATATTGTGCTTTATCTTGAATATTATTCTCTCGGTTTGGTGATTAAATGAAAATTTACCATCTGATTCCTTACAGTGAAAAATTGGAGCAGATTACATGTTTTGCCTATCTAATTCCAAAATACAGTTCCAGATATTTGACCAGCTGAGCCTTATTTCTCACAAGTTACATCTAAAATAACCCAGTTTTCTCTTCTAAAGAGAATTTAAAAAGTGACCGCTGGTGGAATAATCAGCTCCTTTCTTTGCTGTTGTGAATGCTAGTAGTGCAGGAGGAACATTCGTATCTCTATATAGCAACTTAGTATAAATATGAATCTGATTTCTTACATAGCCTGAGCAGGACCTTATAATGATGTAACAGTTTTTAAAGAACTTTCAGTTTGAGTAAACTTTCTTGTACCCTTCTGATGCAAGAGATAACTGAAAGTAAATCTCTCAATGCCTACAAGCACTATCACCAAAATTGGTATTTATTCAGAATATACACAGATAGATAATACTGAGTTCTCTACAAAGCCACTGAAATTATTATCAGTCTTGTCATTGCTCTGAAGGTGCAGATATAAAATAACTTTAAAAATATTACCAACACATTTATATAAATGAATTATAAAGTGCTTTTTCATTGACCATTAAAATACTATTAGAGGGAAGTTAGTTTTACTTTGCACATTAGATGATGCTTAAAGGTTGTGACTTGCTTGAGGTCACACAGATAATACATAGGAAATTTGATATTTACTCCTAAATTTATTTAATGATGTTTTATTTGTCCAACAAACATTGGTACAATATGAAATATTTTCTTGATGGTTTAATGGTCTGTTAACACTATTGTATTTGTTGTTCTTAAGAAAATTTTAAGGTTCTATTGGAATGGCTGGAGGCTACAGTATTTGATTTTGATGTTCAGTACTTAAATTCACATTTTGAGGTTTCAGTCAGCTAAAGAGTAAAAAGCATATCCTTAGAAAAAGAAAAGACTGAATCTGTTTTGAGGATGAATGAACAAATCCATATGTTTTAACCTATAGGTTGTTGGATGATAAGCAAGATGATTTGGTGAAAATTAGGCTCTTTAAGGAAAACAGAGGAGCAGTTCCTAAAAATTTTCAAAATTAAAAATTTGTCAAATGGGTCATTAAGGGCATATTTCTAGCTGTGCCCTGATCACGCCTCCAGATGATTCTGAATATACACTGTAGCAGAACAGTTTCTTCTAGTTGTATTAAACTCATTACTAATGTGGTAGTGGTTTTAGACTTCTTCCAGTGAATCTTATGTTATTACCAGTTTTCAAAACAGTATGTATTGTCTCATTTATTTAAAGACAAACTGAGGCTCAGGGAGGCCACCCAGCTGACTAATTTACGCTGTAATGTAAATTATTTTGAGTTTGAATAGCTGCTCAGTCACTGTGGAGCACATTGCTTGCCTGGGATCTCTAGAAGTTCTTGAAGGTAATAAAAGGGCTCTTTGAGTTCTTTTTTAAAAATTCTGAGTAAGACTTGTAGATTTATCCTGTTAGTAATGCTGCACAACCCCGTCAGAGGATCATTTATTTACTTCTGGCTGGCATCACTTTAGTTTAGTAAGAAATTATTGGCCTTATGATTGATAGTTAAGTGATTGAATAGAATTTATATGAAGTTTAGCAGACAGATTTTTGAACATGGGATCTGTTTGTGTACAATCAAGTGTCCTTGCTGAGGTAGTAAAAAGTATAAGAAATAATAGATCCTTTAAGATACCTTAAAATATAGTTAGGTTTCCTCTTCAATATGGGAATCTTAATCATTCCAATCACATGCTCAACTCACCTTGGCTTGGCTTTTTTCAGTTACTTATTAATCAGTTTGAATTATTTTTCTTTATATAGTCAGTAAGTTTGAAAGGGCTTCCCTGTTGGCTCAGATGGTAAAGAATCCACCTGCAATGCAGGAGACCCAGGTTCAATCCCTGGGTCAGGAAGATTCCCTGGAGAAGTGAATGGCAACCCACAGCAGCATTTATGCCTGGAGAATTCCATGGACACAGGAGCCTGGTGGGCTACAGTCTGGGGGATTGCAAAGAGTCAGACACAACTAAGCGACTAACGCAAGCTTGAAAGGATATCTTAAATCCCATAAATATTATACCATGCATACTGTAGAATACATACTGTACTACAGCAAATGTAAAGTGGTCTTGGCATTGTGATTGTAGTGTCTTGCTGAGATGATATCTTTAGTAAAAACTGTTTATTACACTTACTGTCATAAAAAAGTCAGTATGAAAAATAAAGGGGGTGCTAGGAGCATCTTGCTTCCTGAATGTTGGTAAAAGTTAAAAAAAACCTCAGATCAAATAAATGCTCACATATTACAAATTTAACTAATAATTTCAAGGATGTTACGGGCCTCAAGTGCCCCAGTAAAGAACACTGGATACTGACAATGAGGAGGAGGAACTGTGTTTATTTTATTAATCCCATCCTCCTAACATACCCTTGTTATTAAAGTACTCAAAACTTTCTCTTCGGGCGTTTTGACTAGAGCATAAAATGTGACAATGTGCAAGCAAACTGACGTAGTTTTAGTTTGTATCTTTTGATACATTTGGATGGTGTGCTCAGTTGTAGTGGCTTTCATATATGGGTTCAGCTTTGTCTTAAGGAGAACATTGTTTTAATTTTATAGATTGGATAAAGTGAAGTGTAAAAGAACATTGGAAATTACTAATATCAATGTTGCAAAAAGTAGAAATGAGTACTGTTCTCATTTCCCTATTTTGTTCGTTTGCTTTTTACTTTAAAGTAGTTTGTGGTAATATAGGTTAATCATTCAGACTTCTTTATTTCTCTTAAGGACACTTTGATTGTGTGGTCTGAAGCAGAAAATTATGACTTGGCCCTCAGCTTTCAAGAAAAAGCTGGATGTGATGAAATTTGGGAGAAGATATGTCAGGTAATTTAAAAGTAGAAAATCAACATGCTTTCATTTTAAGCATTTTGGTTTTTGCTGTGGTTTAAGCTGATACCTCATACTTTAAAATGCATAGAGACACATGTCATATAGATTAGTGCTGTCTGTGAAAAACTTGATTTATAGAAAAGCACAGTTTATTGACACCAGTGTACCCAGTCCAGACCTTTGCTGAACTCCAGAGTTTTATATTCACCTGCCTTTCAGAGCTGTCCTCCATGAATGCTACTAGCATCTCAAATTCAGTAGTCTAAAACTGAGCTTAATCTCACTGAGATTTGTTCATTTTCCTATCTCTCTCATCTTAGTAAATGCCATTCAGTTGCTGAAGTCAGAAACAAGTTTATCCTTCCTTCATCCTCTCTGTCCATTCAGTCCTTAAACTCTTAAGTCTTCAATGCATTCATTTATCTTCATTTTCACTTCTGTTGGTTTACTAAGCTACCATCATTTCTTGCTTGGTTTATTGCATTCATCCCAGATCTACCCAGCTAGAGTATCTTTTTTAAAATGAAAGTCTGATCATCTTACTCTTTGTTCATTAACTTCTTGTGACTCTCGACTATCTCTTCAGTTTCATCATTTTTGTTCTTGGTTGATTCCAGAATTCCTTAGTGGTTCTTGTACCTCAGTCTAGTGGTAACATCTCCACAATCTTTTGTGAATGGTCATTGATAATGCACTCTAGTGGCTCAAGCCGTTTTTTCTTATTGAAGATTCATATAGACCATTATATCCTAAGGACACTTTTTCTATCCTCACGTTTATTTTATCTGGAGAAGAAATAATTTTCAGCAGATTCTTTAATTCATTGGTTCTCAAGGTGTGATTCTTAAACCAGCAGAATGAGCATAACCTGGGATCTGATAGAAATGCAAATTATGAGACCTCCATCCCAGATCTGCTGAATTAGAAACTCTATGAGTAGGTACCAGTTTTAATAAGCCTTCTGGATCAGATTTTCTCTGTTTAAAGGGCAAGGTAGTAAATATTTTAGGCTTTGTGGACTACACTGTTTACTGTTTAGCTACTCAGTTCTGCTGTTGTACTGAGAAAGTAGTCATAGACAAACAAATGGACGTCGTTCTCTTCCCAGTAAAATTTTATTAACGGGGTGGGCCAGGTTTGGCAGTTGTCTGTCAGTGCCTGCTTCAGCTGACTCTGGTGAACCATGACATTTGAGAGCCGCTGCCTTAATAGACTATAGAAGCCTGTGTTCTCGAGACACAGATTTTCCTTAACTTGCAAAGTTTATTTCTGCTATATCATTCTACTCAGTTGTGTTGCATAAATTAACCTGTTTAGTTGTTGCTTTCCTTCTCTTAACAGGTGAAAAACTAACATATATGTATTTATGCCTTCTTCATGTTTTCTTTGCTTTCTGCCCCATACAGTTGTTTCTACAGCATATTCCTCTAGATTTTGTCATTTGGAGTTCTCCAGTAGAGAGAGATGAAATTAATGAATTCAGGGTGGTGCTGAAAGTATCTGTTATTCACACAAATCTTGTTTCCTCTTCACTTTTCTGAGATGAACAGCCCCACCCTGCACACAGTCTTTTATTAGGCTAGTATTTAACTCAGACCTGGACTCAGTCTGTTACTGTCAGGCTTGGGTCTTCTTTAAAATTCTCAGACCTTTATTATGCTTTTCCTTAGTCTGTAACACCATAAATTCTTCATTGTCTCTTGGGACACTAGTAGTACTTGTATACTTTTCTCTGTAGTAACATTCCTGGGAATCTGGCTTACTTTGTTGTTCTTTTCTGATATAGTTACATAGTTCATGTTCAAAATGTCATTTCCCAATGACTTATGACCCTGACTGCACATCTTTTATGGTCTTCACATTCTCATTTTCTTTATATCCAGATTGACTTCTAAGATTTATCCTTTCTCCAGGAAAGCTCTTTCTTCTAGCTTAGCCTTGTTTCCTTTTAAAATTTTCATTCTCAAATTGCTTCTGTTCTGAAAGCAAGACTGAAACATACTTGTCAAATATTTAAGAGTTTCACTTTGTTTCCCTAAGCAGATCAGATTCCTAAACACGGGCCTTTTGGATTACCTGTTCAGTCTTCATATTTGCGAGTTCACTCAAGAAGATACCATTTTCAATACAATTACAGTCTCTCATCCCTTTTCATTTGATTTTGTAATCAAATGCCTACCACATTTCTATAGGTAAAGCCATAGCTTGAATATTAGGAGTCTAAAGCTGTGGTGAGATCTTATGTAATTTCAAAAATCCAGAGCCAACTTGAGACCATGCCAGGTACAAGCTGTGAATGTGCCTGGCCTCCTTTTAGTGGTTCTGCCCACTGGATTAAGGTCAAGATGGTGTCACCTTGCAGCATATTTCAAGACTTAGTTCAGGTCTTCTTCCCTTCTGATATTCATCAACATCTCTTAACCATTCTAAGCAGTTTAAGTTTGTTGGTCATTTCATATGAGGCCTATTTTTTCCATCCCTTTGCCTTTCAGTTTGGCCTTTTGAGCTGGTTTAATGCCAGTGTCAGATTATAGGGCCAAGAGAGCAAAACTCATTTCATTCTGAAATATGTCTTTGACCTTTTGTAAAAAGTTTCTTTTACCTTAAATTATATTTAATTGTGAAGACTTATAAGTTAATTTTTTATAAGTAGAGTCCCCTACACTGACATAAGGTTGGGATTTATGACAAACTTGAGAGCTTCTAGGGGATCATGAAAGGTAAAGGTCTGTATGTGTAGAAAGAAAAACTTCATGGTTTGGTTACTTAACTATAAGCAAGTATTCTTAGGGCATAGCTCTACTACATATAGGTTGCAGTTACTTTTTGTGTGGTTTTATTTTTATGTGGGTGCACTTGTTTCCAGCTCAGTTTTTCTTAATCATATTTTTCTTAATCATATTTTTGGGCTACCAACCAGCATTTATAGCAAATCAGTGACCCTCTTTGGTCCAAAGCCAGTTTGTACATGCTCTTTTCCCTTGGTTTCTAAATTAACTGATATTAAATATTTTTCTTATTGCTTACAGTGATACATATTTTCTATGGTCACAGCATTTGTTAGAATTTTACTTAAACTTTGAAGAGTTTAATGGATGTACCATAGCATAATGCTAGGAATGTTTCGGGGGGTTGCCCTGGTCTGTTGATGAATGGGTGTTTTACCATCAGGCTTCTTTATTATGGGTCTGCAGGGCACTCTTAAGTCACAGTCACCGATACTTTAGCGGATGTTAGAATGTTTCCATTGCTGATAAACCTTGTATTCATGAGGAAGCTCATTACATTTCTGAACTTTGAACTTCCTTCTTTAAAATTAAAAGTGTGTATTATTTATAGAAATGTGCTTAGAAAAGCAGGCATTTGTGTCAAGTTTGAAGAAAGTTCTAATCTTGAAAATCATCATGATAGTTTTGTATATACCATTAAAAAAATGGTATAGTTTTTGCCATTTAGATTTGCTTTGATTACACTTCTTCAGCTATTACAAATATTGTTTAATAGGTTCAAGGAAAGGACCCATCAGTGGACATCACTCAGGACCTTGTAGATGAGTCTGAAGAGGAGCGTTTCGATGATATGTCATCACCAGGTTTAGAATTGCCATCTTGTGAATTAAGTCGTCTTGAGGAAATTGCAGAACTTGTGGCGTCATCCTTACCTTCTCCCCTGCGTCGTGAAAAACTTGCACTAGCACTGGAAAATGAGGGCTATATTAAAAAGCTCTTAGAGCTTTTTCACGTGTGTGAGGATTTGGAAAATATTGAAGGACTGCACCACTTGTATGAAATTATCAAAGGCATCTTCCTCTTGAATCGAACTGCTCTTTTTGAAGTTATGTTCTCTGAGGAATGTATCATGGACGTCATTGGATGCTTAGAATATGATCCTGCTTTATCACAACCACGAAAACATAGGGAATTTCTAACAAAAACAGCCAAGTTTAAAGAAGTGATTCCCATATCAGATCCTGAGTTGAAACAAAAAATTCATCAGACATACAGAGTTCAGTATATACAAGATATGGTTCTCCCTACCCCTTCAGTCTTCGAAGAAAATATGTTATCAACACTTCACTCCTTTATTTTTTTCAATAAGGTAGAAATTGTTGGTATGTTACAGGTGAGTTAGATTATTCTTTTTTTTTCCCTCTGCTTAAAAAAAATGCCTGTTGCCTTCAGCAAAAATTTTCTGTTCAAACTTTAGGCACATAAGTTGAATTTTATTTTTTGTCTAAAGGTATTTACTCTGGTGATATTGCAAGAGATTATAATAGATAATACTGCGGAACACATAAGGTTGTGTTTGGATTAGGGATGATAAAGGTGATTTTTTTTTTAATCTAGCTCAAAGAAATAATAGAGAAAGGATCTTAATGAAACAACTGAATGTAGAATTTTAGGGATATTAAACTATCAATTAGGCATAAAACCGAATAGATTGGAACAGGAAAGAAAAAACAGAAGCCAAAAAATATGTCATTAAATATAGAATACAAATTCTATAAAATTTGGAGAACTCTGGGGTAATTATTTACTAAAGGTCTAGCTTTAGGGTCAAGAGAATATAGCAGAGGTTGGCAAGTTACAGCTGCGTGTCTCCCTTCCTAAAGGCATGCTTTTGTAATGGATGAGAGTGTGGGGAGGTTAGACTTGCATTTGAGTTTCAGCTCTGCCTGTTACTTAATAACTGTGTGACTTGGGCAACTTTCTTAACCTCTTAAAATCTTCAGCTTCCTAATCTTAAGGTTGGTGATATTAGTATATACCCTATAAGGTCATCTGAAGATTAAATAAGATGCATGCATGTAAAAGCATTGAACGTGATACAAGACTGTTGAGTATTATTTTAAATATCTGTTAATCGCCTATTAAACGTAAACTCCAAATTTTCTTTTTATAGTATGCCCAGTCTCTCAAGTGTGGTGTGTTAGAGTGCTTGCATCAGAATTACCTAGGATGCATCCTGGATTCTGCACAAAACACACAATCCAGATCTCTGAGCTGGCTGGTAATCTGCATTTGTAGCAGCCCCAGAGTCAGACAATTTCTCAGTAAATTACCGCATGGTGCGTGAATTAGTCTAGTCCAACTGAAATATGTCTTCATAGTGCCAAGATTTGTGAGTTGCACACCTCTTGTGTGCTTTGTTCCTACCCAGAATATTGTAACAGTAACATATATGTGATGTGATTTAAAAGCTATAAGACCTTACCCCAGATCTGTAAATAAAATAATTATTTGGAACCTGGATTTGTTATATTAAAAAATGAAGCAAATAAATGTCAGCAAGAGCTGCTTGGTAGCATATGTTATGAATAAAACTGTAAATATAATTTTTGTCTTTTCCTTTTTAGAAACCTATATTTTCAGTGATCCTGGTTTTGTCACTATATATATATATATATATATATATATATATATATATAAAATACATACGTACACACACACACACACACACACACGAATTCAAATAGAAAGGTCAATTTTACCAAAACTGCTTTTCTGAAGCTAGTGATAAGTCCAGTTCATGTTGACTAATTTGACCTATTTTTCATTCATTTAAGACAAATAATACAGGCAATACAATTTGGTAACTACAATAGTATTCTTCTACATAGTGTATTGTGATTGATAATGGAAGAAGGAGGGTTCTGGTACTAATGTTCATTTGTTCTTGGCTAAGGAACTAGTTTTTGCCAGCCACCTAACAGATCCTTTGTTCTGGTGTAGTTTTGATTCCTGGTTTCCCTGGATAGTCCCAAGTGCTACTGGTCCTTTTATTTAGCTCCACATGGTTCTCGTTTGTTTTGTTTCACAGGGATCCGTCACTTGTTTTTCTTGGTCTTCAGACTGGTAAAATGCCAGTTTTACTCATTAAGTATGAATAGTTTCAAGTTAAGTTTTGTCTCCTTACAGTATGCTCTGTAAAATGCTGACTGGCGGTGCTGTAGTCCTTCTGTTCTCTTGTTGCTGAGCATTTATATCCAAAGTGCTGCTGTGAAGAAAGAAGAGTTTTACAAATTTTTTGACAGGGAGTAATTAAAGCAGGTTCTTATCCACCTTGTACATGGTCATAAGCCTTACCATTGACTGGTTATATTCTGTGTAATACTGTGGAGCATTCTTAATTCTCTATACTTCGCAGCAGTGCAGAGATTGTTTTCTAATCATTAGATTTTTAATTGGGATATATTATATCCGAGGTGGATCTTGATATTGGATGCCATTTGAGGTATGGCTTATGTATTGTAAAAGTAAAGGTGGGAATAACTAATTTAGTATCACAAAATGTTTCTTGAGCGCTTACAGTAGTGAATATGGGGTTTATAAACGAATGGAAAATAACTCATAGGCATAACTGTAGGGCATGTATTATTGAATTTACTTCTACTTGATATGGTAGTATGGAATTAAAACAAAATTTTAACTAAAAATAGTGGCAGAAAAAATTGAACAGGCAGTCAGGAAGGCTCTGCCCACCTCCCTGCTAACTGTGATTGGGCTTTGGGTAAATTTCTTAATCGTGTCTCTGTTATAAAATAGAGAGGTAAGAATAAGACAACATATGTTATTTCCAAGTTCTGTACTTTTAAATTTTACATGCTCAGATTAGGATCCTGTAGAGTATCATTTGACTCATTTTCAGAATAATTTGATTGTTAAATTATTGTGTATGTGGAAATCTTTAAATAATGTTTCTTTAAAAGTTCTGAATTTAGCTTTTTAAGTAATTGAATCATTTCTGTTTTTAAAATGTGAAGGAAGTTTTAACTTCATTTGAGAGGTTATAGAACCTTAACTTCGAAGGTTAAGGTTATGAAACCCTATGAAAACGATGAGTGTAGAAACCATGTTTGTTTTTGTAAATAAAGTTCTATCTAAACACAGCCATACTCATTCACTGACATTGCCTATGGCCGCTTCCTACGATAACAGCACAACTGAGTAGCTGTGGTAGAGAATGCAAAGCCTAAAATATTTATAATGTGGCCCTTAGGAAATAGAGCCTTGCCGAAATACAAAGGATATCCTTATATGCCCAATTTATCCTTTATAGTTTTTTTACTTTTCTTTTAAAAAACAGCATTGCCAATACCATCTCCCCTTTTCTATTCTATAATAGTATCTTAAAAGTATAGTCTTAACTATTAGCATAATTAAATTTATCCTTTGATTTCACAGGAAGATGAAAAATTTCTGACAGATTTATTTGCACAACTAACAGATGAAGCAACCGATGAGGAAAAAAGACAAGAGTTGGTAAGAAATCTGATATTATGAAGGGCGTGAAGCTAAAACAACATACCTTTTATAATTACTTAACCCTTTTTCTTAATTTCAGGTTAACTTTTTAAAAGAATTTTGTGCATTCTCCCAAACGCTACAACCTCAAAACAGAGATGCTTTTTTCAAGACTTTGTCAAACATGGGTATATTACCAGCTTTAGAAGTCATCCTTGTAAGTTTATTTCTCCTTATACTTAATTGCCATTATATTTTTAAGCCACAAAATACTGTATTTTTTTATGTAACATGCAACTATTTGATTATAGCCAATATTTAATATAAGTTGTGTGTTACATAAAGTTAAAAAGCTATAAAGTCCTAGTATTAGATAGCCTGTAACACAGTACTGAAAGGACACAGGAATTTTCCATATTTTAAATAATTTGTTAACTTTGCAGCCTATTCATTGAAATGTTAAAGTAGAAAAATAAACAGGAATAGAAAGTATAACTATCCACAAAACAAGAACTTTACATATGGCAGAATTTCCTTGACCTCCCTTTTTTTATTATTATTATTTGTTAGATTTTTGGATTTATATAGGTGCAAGTTCCATGTTTTTATTATTATAGGAGAAATAAGTGTTTTTTTTATCTGCAGGGCATGGATGATACACAGGTGCGAAGTGCTGCTACTGATATATTCTCATACTTGGTTGAATATAATCCATCCATGGTACGAGAGTTTGTCATGCAGGAGGCACAACAGAATGATGATGTAAGTAAGAAGTTAACAGAGCAAAAAATAACCAACAAGGTAAATATTATTTGCGCTAACAGTAAGTATACATGGGGAGCTATAACTATATTTATTATTCATTCTTAAAGATTTAAATAATTAATGTTTGAGAAAAGTATAGCCATAATATCATGACTTATTCTTCTCCTAAATTGACTCCTGTCTCAGTCTGTAAATTGTTGTACAGCAGTTATTTGATAATGCTCAACTTAAATTTCTTTAAAAGTTTTTGAGATGAAGTTTCTTAATTCTGAAATTAACCTGCTGTGTTGTGCTGTTTAAATCATTTAGTCAATAAATCTCTTTGTGGAATTATGAATAATTTCCCTAGGAAAACATTGTCTTTGTTAGGGAGAGAGTCTCAAAATCAACAGGAATGATGAATGCACACACACCCCACCTCCGTCCCCTGTAACACCCGTCAGTTTCAGAGTCAGTGAGAGTGTATCCTGGTGATGTGAAAGGTGCTTCCAGAGTCTGTGGTACATGGCGTGTCTGGAAGCACCGAGTGTGTGTGCTCTGTTTTCAGATAATTAAACCAATGATCCTGAGTTTTTATTTCCTCCTTCCCCTGTAAAATCTTGAAAGTACTTTGCTACTTAAAAATAATATACTGCCCTGAATTCCTTCTTAAAGGGATGAGGTAAAAAAGACACCGCTTAGAAAAAATATATATGCAGAATTGCACCCTATCATATTTTTACAAAATAGAAAATACTTCTTATTTTTTAAAAAGATCTTAATGTGTTGTGATGTCAAAATGAAGTGGAATGCCTAGAAACTTGTATATTTAATAATTTTAAAAGAAAATTATAATGTCAGGGTAGGTGCAAGAAGTGCCAGATTGAACTGTTGAATATTATGTTATATTTTGCTTTTATAAAATAGTCCTATCTTAAAAATCTAAATAAACATACAGGTGATTTTTTTTTTTAAGGACTATTGTTGTTAGCCCTGTAAGCCACTAGTTGAACACACATCGATGTACTTTATTCATGTGCTGTAATCTTCTTGATTCCCAGTCTTGATCATCATTTTCATATACTGTCTGCATTTTCTCCTTGTCTGTCCTACTACTGCATATATAGGCATCAGTGGAGATTTTCTCACTGAATCCCTCAGTTTTTATTTACTCCTTGAGCCACGAAAGCCAATCATAGTAGAGGATCAGGAAAACAGTCAATTTTCTACGTTATTTGGAATATCTATATTTGTTCTCCTGTGTGCTCTCTACATAACATTCTTATTTCCTCCAATTTGAGACATTTAGGTATCAGCTATTTTTTCCTTAAATTTGTTTTAAATGGAAACTTTACATCATTTCCATAAATGGAGAACAGATACAGTTACTATTTGCCATAAATAGAAGCAATCTATAGCAGTGAAAGAACAATATTATAAATTCTAGCTAAACATTCTTTTAATCAAGAGGATTTAAAGATAATAGAAAAAGGAACTTTCTTTTCGTTTTGATACTGTTTGTGTGATGTGTCTGTACCATACTTAGGGAAACTGCTCACTATCCTATTCAGTCAGTCGAGTATTTGGTTTGCAGTTAACAAAATACAGGTGCATTACAGTAGCATGTGTCATAGTATGTGCTCTTGCCATTCTCTCCTATAATAAGTGATCCTTATTATGTGCATTTTTCTCAACAGGATATTTTGCTCATCAACCTCATCATAGAACATATGATTTGTGATACAGACCCTGAACTTGGAGGAGCAGTCCAGCTTATGGGCCTGCTTCGAACATTAGTTGATCCGGAAAACATGTTGGCTACTGCCAATGTAAGCCACGGGCATTTTTCTCTTTTTCATGCTAGTATAATTTTTATTGCTGGGAGGAACCAGTGCAGTTAAAGTTCATGAAAGTGTTCTTGATTCCTTAGAAAACGGAAAAGACTGAATTTCTGGGTTTCTTCTACAAGCACTGTATGCATGTCCTTACTGCTCCCTTACTGGCAAATACAACTGAAGACAAACCTAGCAAAGGTAAGATAATATAGGTTGGTAGTTGAGTTCTTTGTTCTTGAATTCTGAAACCCCAAAAGTTGGTGTTAATGTGTATTAGTTGCTCAGTCGTTTCCAACTCTTTGCGACCCCATGGACTGTATGTAGCCTGCCAGGTTCCTCTGTTCATGGAATTCTCCAGGCAAGAATACTGGAGTGGGGTAGCCATTCCCCTCCCCAGGGGATCTTCCCAACCCAGGGAACAAACCCGGGTCTGCTGCATTGCAGGCAGATCTGAGCCAACAGGAGGTCTAATAATATATTTTCAAAAGAGGTAATGTCAAGATAAGTTTCTTTTTTTTAAGTGTTATAATCAGAGATAGTGGAACTCTGAAAGAAGATGCCAGAGATAATTTGTTGCTCTCAGAGTTTTAAAACAATTTTTTTGTTAAAGCAATATTTTGTGTTTAGTGTGTATTTACATATGTGAAACAAATGGAAGTAATTATTTGAGGATTGATTTTAAGTTATTTGTACTTCACATGTGTAGCTAGAGCAAAGCTTGTCCTCAGTATTAAACTTTTTTTTTTTTGGCATTGAGGATTATTCCAAGTTAGGATTATTTACTTCTGCATTTTATTCCTTTAGCTTGTGTGTGTGTTGTGTGAGATTTAGAAAATAACAGTAGTTTTAGGGTCTACATTGAGAAATTCCTTATTGAAGCTTTGACAATAAGTAATTTTGTCATATAAGTTAAATACGCTATATTGATAATTTATAATACCACTTAGAAAATAAATGTTAATTTACCCTTTTTTATGACTCTGAAAGTAAGTCTTAGGAACACAATATATAGTAGGTAAATCTTGAGGCTTTCTTCCAAACCTACATGTTTAGTTCATCAAACATTTAGTGAGAGCCCTCTGTGGGAAAGGCACTGTGCTAATCTTTAGGGGTTAAATGAAGGAAATTAAAAAAAACTGTGTAAAATACTTTTGGAGGCTTGCTGCCTGGTGAGGAAGATAAACCGGTGATTAGATTATAATGCAGTGTGGACTCAGTAATATGGAGTAAAAGGAGGCACAAATCAAGCACACGAATCAAAGGAGCAGAGAGAGCAGTTCATTAAAGCTGGATGATGTCTGGTAGGACCTCCTGTGATATCTGCATCCGCTGAGGGACATGGTAAGACATGGTAGAGCATTCTCATGCTTCGGAATAAAGCAGATCTAATAGATTTGTATCTTAGTTGCCTTACTAATAACATTTCACACCTGGGTCTTATGACACTAATTCTTCAGAGTTGTTTAAATTAGATGTGAAAATGGATGTGAAAATGGAAAGCACAGTTCTTAGCACATGGTAGGCATTCAGTAAATGTTAGTTTCCTTTTCCTTAATTTGAACATATTTGGGTTAATAGAAAGGATTTTATTTGATTGGAATTTGGGGGGAAGATGAATGTAAGCCATTAAGTATAATTGTGTTTTGTTCAGATGATTTTCAGACTGCCCAGTTATTGGCATTGGTATTGGAATTGTTAACATTTTGTGTGGAGCACCATACCTACCACATAAAGAACTACATTATTAACAAGGACATCCTCCGGAGAGTGCTGGTTCTTATGGCCTCGAAGCATGCTTTCTTGGCATTGTGTAAGTGTTGCTTCTGCTGGATTACTTATTGTCTCTGTATTATTGTGGTATCTTTCAGTCTTGTTGCCTGAGAAGAAAAGATCACTGATTTCAGGAAACCTAGGTTCTAATACTAAACTACACTGATAATGTACTCTTGCCACATTTTGAGCGGTGATTTTCCTGATTCTTCTTTCTCAGTATACAATAAAGATATATTAAAGTATTACATTATTAAAATGACACCTTAAATCATTTTATTACCTTATTTATTTTTTACTTAGTATATATTGCATGACAGTCACAAATTAGACACTCTTGTGAGACTAGAATCTCACACTGCCATGAAGAATATATTCATAATTTGGAAAACATAGCCAATAGTACTAAGTTTCCAAAATGCGTTTTTTTCTAAGTTACAGACTGCCTAGCACAAATGTCTACAGATGGTCCATTCATTAATTCCACAAATGTTTTCCCCCTTGCTTTACTGAGACATATTTGACATCCAGCTGTAATATATTACATTGTGTTACCTCAGATATTTTAGAGCAAGGGTAACAAACCACAGCTGTGGCCAAATCCAGTCCGTGGTCTGTTTTTGCACAACTTGTAAGCTGAAAAATAGTTTTATGTTTTTAAAGCATTGTTGAAATAAAAAAAGCTACAGAGACCATTTGTGCCCACAAAGCCTAGAATATGTGTTCTGTAGACCTTTATGAGAAAGGTTTGTTAACTCTTAGAGCAACAAGTCTTTTAACAAGGCTGTTTTAGTTATACGTTTTTCAAAAATTGACTTTCACTGTATTCATAAAACCCTAGTTTACTGAAATGAAACATGTTTCTGAATTATAAATAGATTAATCTAGCATGTTCTTGATCATGTAGCAGTCAGCCTTCTTTGGTAAGTTGACACACCAATTTTAGGGTACACTAGAGGTTCAGTAAGAGATGTTTGTTGGTAACTCTTCTGGCCTTTTGGTTTTTATGGGTAAGTTTGGTTTTGTTGGTATATAAAGGCATTGTAATCATCTACTAGTTAGAGGCCTGAACATAAACATGTTTTTGCTATCTTTTTTTACTTTCATTTTAAATTATTTTGCTTGGGAATTCCCTGGTGATCCAATGGTTAGGACTCCACACTTTCATTGCCAAGGGCATGGGTTCACTACCTGGTTGGGGAGTTAAGATCCCAAAAGCCATGTGGTATGGCCAAAAAAAAAAAAGGTTTTGCCTAATTAATTTTTAAAACATCCTTAAGTTTAAAAACATAAGGATATTCCTGATGTTAACTTACTGTGTCAACATTTTATCTTTAAAACAGTATTAAAAATAGAAAGTTGAATGAATTTTTCTTAGAAGGAAACTTACCAGGGTGACAGTTGTTAAAGCTGAATTAGCTAGTGTGCATTCTGCAGTGTGTGCTGAGAGCACATGTGGTGCATATAAAGAAGGGCTTTTAAACTCGTACTCATTTCCCTTATAAACCTACCACAGGAAAAGTGGGAGTCCCAAAGCAAGCTGAGAGGGAGTTAATAACAAACACCTCTGAATTGTTCCTTCACGTCTGGAACGTCTTATTTGAGTGCGGGAAAGGGAGTTTGAGCAGATGGGACAGAATGGAAAAACTGAATAAATAAATACATTAATTTTGTTTCAGTAAATTTAACACCTATTACCACGTTTTATTGATTCTAAGATATGTATTGATACTCATATCAACTTGAGTCTTAAAATTAATGACATGTTATGATTGGTAGTTTTTTTGTTTTGTTTTCTTAGTAGTAGAAAAGGTTTTTTGTAATTAGTGGCATCTTAGATTTGATGGAGTATGGTACATACCTGGTATTAGGATAAAGATGATTAAGACCTAGACTCAGCTGTCAAGTGGCTCAGAGTTCATTAGGAGGAGATAAAACCAAAACAACAACAGCATTATATCAAGGTGTTTTTGGATGTATAGTGAAAATGACTTATTCTACCTGAATGAGGCAGACGAGGGAAATCTTGTAAAAATGAGTAAAATAAGTTGTGTCTTGATCATGAGAGAGGGTGACATTCTTGGTTGAGTACATAATTCAAATGAACAAATGTTAACTGTGATGTGTTAGTGGTTTGGTATAGGTGGAATATGTGAGTCTAGTGGAAGAGTGGCAGAAAAGGAAAGGCCTTTTCTTTAGTCCTTCATCTTGTTATTTTGCTTAGAGTACTGCAAAGAAAATGTCTCACAGTTTGATGAGAACTATGAAGAGAACTGTGACTAATTAATGAGTCTGTATTACAGGAAACTAAGCATGCTCGCAAAAATCTTAAGTTTTGTTTTATTAATATTTTCCAAACTAAGTTAGGCTATCATTGATTAAACCTTACTCTTTCTCAAGTAATTCTCAGTGTGGCTCTTTCCAGGATTGAGAATGAGTAGCTTCTGAAAGAAGATGCCAGTCATTAAGAAAGCATTCTTTAGAACTGTCTATATAGTAGGAATTTTTATCAAGAATTTCTAAAAGAATTAGCATAAATTTGAGATTTAAGGTGTTTTCAGTCTTAGAAAAGAGTACATTGAAATATTAAGTATGGTTTGTTTTTTAAGGGAAGTTTTATAAGTAAATTTAGATGCCCGTTTGTAAAGACAAAAGATTACTTAAATTTTGAGGACTTTGCATTTTTTGTATCTGCTGGTTCTTAATTTTTTTCTTATATTTAAAGACAACATAAGTCTGTGGGTGAGAACAGCAATTCTTACCTAGTCCTTATACATTAGATATGTTTGTGTTGAGTATATACACATATGCACACCAGTTTTATCAGTCTTGGCCTTTTCCAGATTCTTGGATTTTACACTGTAGCTTTTTAGCTCATACCTTTATGATGTTTGATTGTTTTTATTTAAAGTATGAAAATCTATATGAAGAATGAAGTAAAACTTTTGTGGTAGATGATTCATTAGTATAACTAATGGTGTCATTAGTTACATGTGAGGCAAAAAGTTTCACACTTGTATCTATAAGATCTCATGTTGTATAAGGTAAGATTTATTATTTCAGAGATGATTATTAACACTAAGCGTTAAGAGATCCCTGGCATGCTAATGAAGGTTAGAGATGTGAGTGGAAGCCAAGTGCCATTTTTACATTGAAAATCCTACAGTTGTGCTAATTTGACTTATCCCAAAAGCTTTCTCTACTCTCCTTTGAGCAGCTTGACTTCATAGAACTCACTAGTAAATTTTTTAAAGTAAGTTTTTATTCAAGAACAAGAATAGTGTTTGGATATTTTTCATACAAGTTTCTTTTGGGGGAGAGGTATGGGTGGAAATAACAACTCTTAATATAAATATATAAGGGCAAATGAGGAGCAAAACAAAAAAGCCCATTAGAATCACATTCTATCCACCTTAGCAGTTTCTGAACAAAACTGCTGTTGAGGAGATGGCAGTGGCACCATATGCATACTCTGTCTTAGTGAATTCTAGAAAGGGAGTTCTTTTCACTTACCCAGGAAATGCATGCAGACCACGGGGTTTAGCCAGTGTGTGTTATGGTAGGACACAAGTCTCCAAAAAGCCTGCAAAGTTGGAGTAATAATTTTTAAGATAATAGCACTTGCCTTATTTACTAAAAGCTTAAAATTTGGCCTATTAGCATGAGTTCTGATTTTTATTCTGACAAATGGAACTGCCTAAGTTCCTCTGTCAAGCAACATTTAAAAAAAAAAAAAGGCTCTCAAAACTCATTGTTAGGCTTTGACTTATTATCACAAAGAAAGATGACGCTTATTGTTTAAAATGTTTTATTTCACCATGCTTTTGTATTTGAAACTATATAGTAGTTTAAAAATACTTTTAAACTATTTTGAACTCCCTGCCCAGTGTGTCTCTTTAGTAAGAGACACTCTTAAATAAGCTGGATTGTTAAGGCAGTTTATACTCAACTGTACCTAATTGGGCATTCACTTGTGGACCTCTTTTCTGCCAACTAAAGAAAAATTGAGCTGCTTTACTCCTCTGCCTTCCTACCCAGAAACCGTGTCAGCATGGTTGCCTGGCTACCTGCTCATGAAGGACTTGATTAATAACAAATTGGCAATTTAACGAGCCACTGCCATGATCTCCAAAGAAACCAAAATACAAACACAATATTTAATCTTGCCAACCGAAGACGATGTGACTGCATGAAGTGAGTATGCTTTTTTGAACTGTTTACAATAACTGGGGCATTAACTTACTGATAATTACGTTTAGGTGAAGAGGGCTTTGTTGAAGTCTAGCTGTCTGAGTATATTTGGATCTTGATGAATGGTGACTTAAGTAACTCCCCATACTTCAAGATGTAAATATACCTTTTAATCTGTAAGTTAAAGCCTAATTAATTGTAAAAAGGAAAACTAGGGAAAAAAAGCATACTCGCTGCAGCAAGCATAGAGGACCACATTTTAAAAGCATCCTCTAAATTGATTCCTAATCTATGGAAAGGCAAATTTGGGGTCCTACAGATTTCTGTGGGTTTATGGCATTTCTGCAAACACATCAAAATACAAACCAATGTAAACCCATTAACCCTGATTTAAAATAATAAGAGTGTCCAAAAATAAGATCAAATTATAGAGTGGATTGCCCTAATATTTCTTCTATTGTTCTGAAGGTATATACAAAAGGTTACATTTGGAATTTTATCATTTGCAGTAGTATGATAGGTTAATTCATTTATTAGCCCAATCTTATTTCTTACTTCAGATATAAAATATATCTTGGTAATTAGTAACTTAATTCCAGAATTTTTCTGGCTAAGACTTGCGTTCTATGATGACATACACTGCTTTTAGAATACATTTTTCTGATAACCCTTTTGTAATCTTTTAGGTTCTTACTTCTGGAAGCAGTAACTTACTACTGCATGAAGAACTATGTTTATTAAATAGTTTTGGTTTATTTTTTGTAATTCTAAAATACAAAAATATGGTATGTGATTTGAACAACAATACCTCTGTGTTTCAGGTGCTCTTCGTTTTAAGAGAAAGATCATTGGATTAAAAGATGAGTTTTACAACCGCTACATAATGAAAAGTTTTTTATTTGAACCAGTAGTCAAAGCATTTCTCAACAATGGATCCCGCTACAATCTGATGAACTCTGCTATAATAGAAATGTTTGAATTTATTAGAGTGGTAGGTTCTATGCTTTTTAGTTAGAATTTTTATTTTGTTTGAGAAAATCTAATAAGCATTATTGGTATTTTGGCTTTTTTGAGATTATATTTGGAGAGAATTTCTGAAAGGAAACCAGTGTTACCAAAAGCTTATGAGAGATTCAATTCCAACTAAGAAAAAAATAAAATAATCTCTCTCAGCAGCTATGAATCCTTTATAGAATAGTTTGAAAACAGATATAATAATGTCGTGTTGGTCATTTTAAGAAAGTGAAATTATAGTTGACATAGTGTTTGGATGTGTTTTTATTTTGTTTTTGACTTTGAGGTTTTCTGGATTTTTCTTGACGTTTCTCCATGTTTCTTAGCGAAAACTTGATTCTTTGATGATGTAGTATGTTTGCAGTTCTCAAACACTGGTGTGTGTCTTAATTATCTGTGGCATGTTTTTTTAACACATTATGGTAAAATATACATAACAGAATTGGCCCTTTTAACCATTTTTAAAGGGTGCAGTTCAGTGGCGGTAAGTGCATTCACATTGTTCTGCAATCACCGCCATCCATCTCTAGCACTGTTTTGTAGTGTGATTTTACAGTATACTTGCTCAGCCCAGACTTAACTGAATGAGAATCATCTAGGGTGGAACCTGGGCATTTACTTTGGAAAGAGCCATGGATAATTCTGAGGTGCACCAAAAGTTGGGGGATATGGAAGTAGCCACATTTTCATTTGTCCCTAAGATTGGATAATAATTTTATGAAATTACTATTCTGGGAGAGTTTATGAGTTCACTGCAGTTAAGCCTCATATTTTGCTAAATTAATATTTTCCCTATCGTTTTGTATTATAATTCTTTTTACAGGAAGATATAAAATCATTAACTGCTCATGTAGTTGAAAATTACTGGAAAGCACTGGAAGATGTAGATTATGTACAAACATTTAAAGGATTGAAACTGAGATTTGAACAACAAAGAGAAAGGCAAGATAATCCCAAACTTGACAGGTAGATTACTACATATTTGAACCTATTCAGGTTTATGGTGGCCGCTCTTTTTTGTTTGTGTATTATTTAGCTTGGCAAGGGAGGGGGAAATAAACAGAAGTTGTATTTTTCTCTAATTATCAATGTAAATGTTTTCCTGGCAATGTTAGGTGGATATGACCTGTAGACCTATCTCAGGCATATATATCCAGTTAGACAATGCAAAAGAAAAAAGCAAAACACTGATATGACAGTAAGGCTATTTTTTGTGTCCAAAGTAAAATCAGATTATTAGTTTTTCTTTAATGTTACAAATTATTTTAATGAAGTTGTGTACCTTTTTCCAAAATACCTGAATTCACATACTTGTGGTATATTTTTAAATCCATAAATTAAGACTTGTTAATTCCTAGTTTAATAACTGATCTGTGACAGTACAATTTTGATAATAGGGATTTTGATTCCACTAATTAACACTAGATATGGAAGAGTGTAGTGTTTTGTTCTGTGCTGGGTAAAATCTGTTTTGTTTTCTTCTTTTTCCCACAGCCTCTATGTCTGTGAATCTGTAATATTCCATTAATCTATTAAGACTGTAATTTGGGACAATATTTGAAGACTAAAAAAGTCTTTATAAGTCTGTTCATTTTACTCTTCTCTTTGCTCACAGTATGCGTTCCATTTTGAGGAATCATCGATATCGAAGAGATGCTAGAACACTAGAAGATGAAGAGGAGATGTGGTTCAACACAGATGAAGACGACATGGAAGATGGAGAAGCTGTAGTGTCTCCATCTGACAAAACTAAGAATGATGATGACATTATGGATCCAATAAGTAAATTCATGGAGAGGAAGAAATGTATGTTGAAAAGATGGGCAGAGAAAAATGAAGGCTTTCTCACTCTAGGTTTATCCTTTTTTTCTTGACAGTCATTAGTATCTACTTTGTGTCACACAGATTTTAAAAGACTCTTGCTTTTATAGACTGTGGATTAAATAGCTCTGTTGTGAAGGTATAGACTAAATTTCCTTCATCTGACTTGCGTAAGATATTTCAGGAAGGGTAGAACAATGAAGGTTTCCTTCCTTTTCTGGATAAGGACGCCTAATATTTTGCTAAGCTTTGTTCACAAACCGAATTTCAGTGTTGCTGTCTTGCAAAGGAGTAAGCTAGTTAATTATTGTGTTTTAGTGCCACCTCATTTGGAGGTATTTTAAAAGATGAGTATGGGTGACAACTATTGACAATATTCTCATTTTTAGTAAAAGAAAGTGAGGAAAAGGAGGTGCTTCTGAAAACGAATCTTTCTGGTCGGCAGAGCCCAAGTTTCAAGCTTTCCCTCTCTAGTGGAACAAAGACGACCCTCTCCAGCCAGTCACCTGCAACAAATCTGCCTGGTTCTCCAGGATCACCTGGATCCCCAGGGTCTCCAGGCTCTCCTGGATCCATCCCTAAAAGTACATCTCAGACGGCAGCTATTACTACCAAGGTATGTTCCAGCTTTCTCAACACTAATTGTCATGACTAAGACTCCTTTCAGTTACTGTCTTTTGGAACTGATTTTAACATTTGTGAACTAGAGAATAATTCTCCCACCAGCAGCTGAAAGATTTCTGAAAGTTTTTACAACCCATATAGAAGTTTGAATATATTCTTATTTTGGCTGTTTGCATTTTAGAACCTTAGGCTCATACTTGTATATGTCAAAACATTTACAGAAAGTTTACTATTTTATCAATTTTCCCAATTAATACCCAGGTAAAGACTTCGTGGGGAGAAGATAATTTAAATATCTGGACATGCCTTTTTTTTTTTTTTTCTTAAATCAAGGTTTATAAAAAGCAATTAACTGTCTACTATCACAAACATTTCATTTAGGAAGGATCAAAATTTTACCACCAAAATACGAGACAAACATAATCTCTGAATAAAAACCAATTTTTTTGGCCACCTTATGTTTCCCTGGACTAAGCTAACACAGTGGCATTTGGGATTCATTGATGTACAACAGGTCTGATGTGAGCCACGGTGGTTTCTGGTGAAGGAGCAGGGCCTGGATGAAATGAGGAAGGAACAGGGCAGAATCACTTTCCTAGCCTCTGAGAACCTGTCTACCCTCATTTCTACCTGTCTACCCTTATTTCTAGTGGTCTGTTTATTTTCTGTGGTTTTAATTTTGATACTGTTGAGACTGTGTTAAAAAATTATAATGCATTAAGTCTTAAAACTTAAATTTTGAATTTTAAATTCAGTACTTAGTATTGATCTCCTGAGTGGTTTGCAAGGATCATGTGAAAGTGTTAAGTTTATCAGTTGTGTCTGACTTTTTGTAACCCATGGACTATATAGCCTGCCAGGTTCCTCTGTCCATGGGATTCTCCAGGCAAGAATACTGGAGTGGGTTGCCATTCCCCTCTCCAGGGGATCTTTCCAACCTAGGGATCGCGCCTGGGTCTCCTGTATTGCAGGCAGATTTCTTTCCCATCTGAGCCACCAGGGAAATCCCATCAACTGCTTAAAAATTTATCATGGAAAACTTGGGAAATATGTAATAAATTTCAGCTCCATACAGTCTCACTTCCCAGAAATAACCAGTTTGTATATTGGGGTGGGGGGATGTCCTTTACTCAGACTTAAAACACAAGTATTAAAAAACGTAGTCTTTTCTTGAAATAATTCTTATTTCTGAACAGGGAGGCCTCGTGGGTCTGGTAGATTACCCTGACGATGATGAAGAGGACGATGAGGATGACGACAAGGAAGACACTCTGCCGTTGTCAAAGAAAGCAAAGTTTGAGTCATAATAGTGGCAACTGCCTGTGATCAGTACCTGTCGAGAAAACTGGTTCTCTACCCCTCCCCACTACAACATCTACAACAAAGCAGTGGTTTCTTGTGAATGACTGACACACCGATCAGCTCGCACACTTGACTTCTGCTCATCAAGTGCCAATTCAGTGGAGCAGGAGGAGGGGATGTTACACATTTAGGGGAAAGACTTACGCCTTTGAGCTCTCCAGCTTGGACCACACATTGCCCTTTTCTCAGGGAAGGAAATGGAAACAAAAAGCCAACAGGGCAGGGGGTTTTGTAAGTGGAACTCTGGTTTGACTGGTCAGTTGCTACAATCAGAGTATGCTTTCTCGGACCATGTTTGAGACTCAGAAGAATAGGCTTTTCTGCCATAATTCTTCACTAGTTAAGAATGCCAGCAGTTTCTTTGTATAAAGAGACCTGCCTTTAAAATCATACATTCTGAACATTTTAGTCAAGTTACAACAGGTTTGGAAAACTTCTTTGGGGGAGGGGCGAATATAAAGTTTCCTCTTTTTTATCTGTTCCCTTTGCCCTTCAAACTGCAGATTTTTTTAAAGTGGGGATTTGTCCCTACTTGATTAAAGATTGAGTGGAATTCTAGATGTGGTCATTTGTGTCATAATTTTTTTGTTTCATTTTGATTTTTTTTTCTTCTGAGTGTATGCTTAGTTGTTGAGTATATATATTTGGGACCATTAAAATTTTTTTTGATGTAATATAACCTAACGTTGTGCTGGTACCTGTTTTACCATGTGTAATTTTTGTTCTACATTTCTTAATTTGTTTAGAGTTTTATGAAAGATGGTATAGTTTTTATTGACAAAAGCAAAGTAATCTTACAACTATGTGCATACAAAAAGCAATACTATTTTGTGACTAAATATTTTATATTAAAATTTACATCAGCAATTGTCTTGAGAATTCAGGGAAACAGAATGGAATTTAAAATTTCAACAGTTTTGTTAAACCTAGAAACGTGAAATTAGTATTCCAAAGAGATTCTGAAATTTCATATCTGGGGAAAAATGATGGTACATTAAATCAAAATTGAGGATGAATGATTTAAGAATAACATACTGACTTTTGAATAATAAAAGTGAAGAGTAAGAGAAATTGTATTAGTTGTATTTTTCTTTTTTTTAACTGCTCCCTTTGGAATACCAGTTGGAGTTGTAATTGATGGTTCCTAAATAAATACCTGGCCAGAGGACCATCAGATACCACCTTATTAACAGTATTTTTTTAAATAGGTTCTTTTTATTGTCTTAGGTGTGCTAAAATTTTAAGGAAACATAAATATCTCAGTTCCACATACCTTCACTTTTTTCAAGTGAAGATTTTAGAACTTACGGAAGAATGTATTTGCAAATGTGAATAAAAATTCCTATCTAGGAAAAGGATACTATTTTAAGTATCACACACTTTAACTGGATAGTCCAGCGAGCACTGTGTGCTCCGACCTGCGTTCCTTTGCTAGCGCTCAGTACATCGCGGTACCAAAAACAGGTTACACGGAACAGGTGAGCAGAAAACCGGAAATCATCAACTTGCTACAGTCATGAGAGTCTTATTGTTGACTAATTTTTTTTTTTTTTTTTAATGAAACTTTGGGTGCATTATAAGAGTTAAGTGTATTTCACTACAGTATAGAGATACTTCTGGGTCACAAGTTCTGGCAATTAATAATTTAAATCAATTTATGTTGTAAATAAAGAGAACAAAAACTTAATAGGATCTAACTTAATTATATTATGTCTTCCTTTATTACCTAGAAAGTCCATGTGAAATGTCTGTTCCTTAAACGTACAGTTTAAACTGATCTTTCTGATTGACTCATGCAACACTTGTCTTGGTATTCTGGGAGTTCTTGGGTGGTGGAAAGAACCACCCCTTATTTTCATGAATTGTGGTCCAGTATATTAAAAAAATGAAAAATGGGTATTAACTATCGAGCTTCAACATTTAAGAGATGCCCTTTCAATGATGCACAGGTTGGTTACTAAAGCAGAAACTTCATACAAGTTGCTACAATAGGAGAAAAAAGTTTCATGGAGGAAGACTATTAGCAATAAATTACTAGAAAAACATTTGACACAGTTCCACTTGACCCAAAAATCATGCTTTTGAGTATAAATACTATCTTGATAACCAATGTCCGTATAATATAAGTATTCACATATTTTAATGATACCTATTGGTTCTTTTCCTCATTTTATGAAAGGGAAAGCACATTTCACCTCTCAGTGATTACCTAGCAATTTCTGGGAAAAAAATAACCTATAATTGTTAAGAGAAAACACCTTGACGTCCATCTTGTCAAGAAATGTTACTCGGCATTTTTTTGATAGAATGAAGCCTGATGGGTTTTCTCTGCCTGATCGTACTCAGATTCTGCGTGTCATTTTTTTTGGAAGGCCAATGTGCAACTCAGTTGTGGAAATGAAGGGGAGGCATGGAGCAGTGAGGAATGTGTCTCTTTTTTAATTCTTAATTTAAGCATTGGCCTTTGCAAAGCTTAGAATAGCAAGGAGTTTACACTGGAAGATTTCTTTTAAGTGGAGATCTTAAAGTTACCAACCTCTAGTATTTACCATATCAAAAATTCCTCTGGGGGAAAATTTAGGACCTTCAAAATCCTTATATATGAAGTTGTATTAACTGCCATAATATTTCGAGCAAGAGGATTATAAAAACATGTTTATGGGATGGAGTATTGTCTACCATTATAGGAAACATTGACACATGAAATGTGGCAGTCATCAGTATACTGGGGTACTCAATGCTAGATTAGTTTGATTTTTCCCTTTGGCCTTAATGATTTATCTTGGCCCTTTTGAAAGGAAACTAGAGACTCTCTTCAAATAGACAAATGTGCTAACTGCTGGAGTCAGATGTCTTGGTCCTTAAAATAACTTGTTGGAGACATAACTTTCCTTGACCTTTTTGCTCTCATAAGTTAAGATCTCCAAGGGCATAGTGATTCCTTCAACATGATGCTAAATGGGCTTAATTTCTTTATGTTCCCACCGTGGTGTAGGTCACATCCTATCACAAATTCAGTGGACCCTATCCAGTTTATATTACTTGACACCTAGGCAGCATTGGCTACTATGCATTATTTTCCTGATACCTTATTCTCTTGGCTGCTCTAACATCATGTGCTGTAACATTACTGACCTTTCTACCGTCCGATAGCTCCCTACTTGACCACTGCTGCGATTCATCAGGGTACTCATCTTCCCAGTGTCCATCAAGCCACGTTACTTTTATGTCCCTATCCATTTGTTCTGTGCCCTAAAAGACTGCCTGTCATATGTGTCTTTTTTTTTTTTTTTTTTTTCCTTTTGAACTTTTTTTTTGTATTGGGGTATAGCTGATTAACAATGTTGTGATACTTTCAGGTCAACAGTGAAGGAGCTCAGCTGTACATGTATCCATTCTTCCTTAAACCGCCTTCCAACCAGGCTGCCAGGTAACATTTAGCAGAGTCTATGTGCTGTACACTGGGTCCTTGGTGATTACTAATGATGTATTTTAAATACGGCAGTGAGTACATGTCATGTGCCTCTGAATGCTCTTGCCTTGCCTACTGATGAACTCATTTATCCTTTTGAACTGTTCCCCTGACACTTAGGGACTCTGACCTTGAAGGAAGAGTTGTTAGTGTCTAACATGATACATGGCCTACAGATGAATCTCCAAATGTTTACTGAATAAATGAAGGAAAGACTGAGTAATGTACATACAATATACAGACTAGGAAAGTCTTAGCAGACACCCCTACACAGTCAGTTTGACTCATTCTTGACCATAAAATTCTCTTTGTGGATATAAAGGGAGAGGACTCGAGACCTTTGTCTTGTCCTTTGCCGGTAAGCCTTAGATTAGTGACAAAGGGAGATCTTGAATCATTTTAACAACTATTAAAATTGTACTTCAGTTCTGTTCATCCTGAACTCCGCACCTCTAATTCTCTTACTGATGTGTTGGTCATAGTTCTTTACATGTACATACAGACCCCTGCCTTTTATAGCTACTGCTGCTGCTGCTTGTAAGTCGCTTCAGTCATGTCTGACTCTGCGACCCCCTAGATGGCAGCCCACCAGGCTCCCCAGTCCCTGGGATTCTCCAGGCACGAACACTGGAGTGGGTTGCCATTTCCTTCTCCAGTGCATGAAAGTGAAAAGTGAAAGTGAAGTCGCTCAGTCATGTCTGACTCTTCGCGACCCCGTGGACCGCAGCCCGATTTTCCAGGCAAGAGTACTGGAGTGGGGTGCCATCGCCTTCTCCCCTTTTATAGCTGCTGCTGCTGCTAAGTCACTTCAGTCGTGTACAACTCTGTGCGACCCCAGAGACGGCAGCCCACCGGGCTCCTCTGTCCCTGGGATTCTCCAAGCAAGAATACTGGAGTGGGTTGCCATTTCCTTGTCCAATGCATGAAAGTGAAAAGTGAAAGTGAAGTCGCTCAGTCGTGCCCGACTCTTAGCAACCCCATGGACTGCAGCCTACCAGGCTTCTCCATCCATGGGATTTTCCAGGCAAGAGTACTGGATTGGGGTGCCATTGCCTTCTCCTAGACTTAGCCAAAGGCTGTAGATTTCACGTCTAGTGGTCTGCATGTTTGTTTATCTAACACGCTTAAACATTTGTATCTTGGTCTATTTCTTGGGGTGTGAGTTCCCAGAAGGAAGACCAGATTTATATGATCAGATATGTAGGTAGATTGGTCGGGTAAATAGATTTTCTGTGTCGACTCAATGAGCACTTCACAAGCATGATAAAATGGATGCATTTCATTTCTGAAAGAATAACATTTCTGATAAAGAGCTTGAAGAATATGATCATTCAAATTGTAGTACAGCATTCTATAAAGTACTCTTCTGGAAGAAGAAGAGGAAATAATGAAATTTTATTAACCTCCAGGATGGTTCTTTTTTGGCTCATATTGTGGGAAGTAGGTGCCCCATAAAAACCAAAATCCCAGAAAAAAAAAGTGGCTTTTAGAATACTCAGGCAGCTTTCAAAAAGGGTCTGAATGTGATTTGAATTAGTGAAAACCTTTCATCCTAAGCCCTCCCAATACAAGTTCTTTATGGACCTACATTGGAAGGCTAGAAAGCAGTGGGGGAGGCTGGGGACAAAACAAACCAGGTTGAATTAGACTCAAGAAACTAACAATATGTGCTCCACACATGTTGATTAATCAAGTCAATTAGAATGTTCAAACTACCACACAATTGCACTCATCTCACATGCTAGCAAAGTAATGCTCAAAATTGTCCAAGGCTTCAACAGTACATCAACAGAGAACTTCAGATGTACAAGCTGGATTTAGAAAAGAGAGGAACCAGAGATCAAATTGCCGCTGGACATAACATCCACTGGATCATAGAAAAAGCAAGAGAGTTCCAGAAAAACATCTGCCTCGTTGACTATGCCAAAGCCTTTGACTGTGTGGATCACAACAAACTGTGGAAAATTCTGAAAGAGATGGGAATACCAGACCACCTGACCTGCCTCCTGAGAAATCTGAATGCAGGTCAAGAAGCAACAGTTAGAACCAGACAAGAAACAACAGACTGGGAAAGGAGGACGTCAGGGCTGTATACTGTCACCCTGTTTCTTTAACTTACATGCAGAGTACATCATACAAAATGCCAGGCTGGATGCAGCACAAGCTGCAATCAAGATTGCCAGGAGAAATGTCAATAACCTCAGATATGCAGATGACACCCCACTTAGGGCAGAAAGTGAAGAAGAACTAAAGAACCTCCTGATAAAAGTGAAAAAGTTGGCTTAAAACTGAACATTCAAAAAATGAACATCATGGCATCCAGTCCCATCACTTCATGGCAAATAGATGGGGAAACAGTGACGGACTTTATTTTTCTGGGCTCCAAAATCACTGCAGATGGCAACTGCAGCCATAAAATTAAAAGACGCTTGCTCCTTGGAAGAAATGCTATGACCAACCTGGACAGTATACTAAAAAGCAGAGACATTACTTTGCCAACAAAGGTCCATCTAGTCAAAGCTATGGTTTTTCCAGTAGTCATGTATGGATGGGAGAGCTGAGCGCCCAGCTCAGCTGTAAAGCTGAGCGCCAAAGAATTGATTCTTTTGAACTGTGGTGTTGGAGAAGACTCGTGAGAGTCCCTTGGACTGCAAGGAGATCCAACCAGTCCATCCTAAAGGAAATCAGTTCTGAATACTCATTGGAAGGACTGATACTGAAGCTGAAGCTCCAATACTTTGGCCACCTGATGTGAAGAACTGACTCACTAGAAAAGACCATGATGCAGGGAACGTTTGAAAGGCAGGAGAAGGGGATGACAGAGGATGAGATAGTTGGATGACATCACCGACTCGATGGACATGAGTTTGAGCAAGCTCTGGGAATTGGTGATGGACATGCTGCAGTCCGTCACGCCAGTCCTGGCATGCTGCAGTGCATGCGGTCGAAAGGAGTCAGACACAACTGAGCGACTGAACTGACTGAATCAAATTGATACCAAGAACACATTTCCTTGGAGAAAGTGGTGAACAACTGCAGAAACAGGTATAATGGCAACAGCATAGTCAGAATGGCCTGCGTGACTTCCTCCTCCCCTACTGAGTACCTTAGACAAGTTCCTCAAGGCTTGGTTTCCCCGTCTCTGATGAGAGTAACATTACAAGTCAAGTGTGAGCAATGGAGTATTACTCAGCCATTAAAAAGAATACATTTGAATCAGTTCTAATGAGGTGGATGAAACTGGAACCTATTATACAGAGTGAAGTAAGCCAGAAAGAAAAACACCAATACAGTATCCTAACGCATATATATGGAATTTATAAAGATGGTAACAATAACCCTGTGGACGAGACAGCAAAAGAGACACTGATGTATAGAACAGTCTTATGGACTCTGTGGGAGAGGGAGAGGGTGGGAAGATTTGGGAGAATGGCATTGAAACATGTAAAATATCATGTATGAAACGAGTTGCCAGTCCAGGTTCGATGCACGATACTGGATGCTTGAGGCTGGTGCACTGGGACGACCCAGAGGGATGGTGTGGGGAGGGAGGAGGGAGGAGGGTTCGGGATGGGGAACACATGTATACCTGTGGCGGATTCATTTTGATATTTGGCAAAACTAACACAATTATGTAAAATTTAAAAATAAAATAAAATTAGAACAATTCTAAAAAAAAAAAAAAAAGATAACACATTTTCCACCAAAATTAATGTAGCTCTCTAGGACTTTCCATTGGCATTTGGGATCAAGCCCTTTGCTAGCAAGAAAGTGTAACACTTTTCTTGCTTTGTTTTCTAGGTGATGACCCTGAAGTGAGGTAATGGTAGTTGAAAGAATAACTCAACAATTTCAAGGATTCTTGAACAAATTTCTTAAATTCTTCTAAATTGCATACCAATAAGGCTAACCGCCAATGTGATCAAGCTTTCTATTTTGATATAACTTAAGCATGAAATTAAAACTTTGTTTGATCAATTAAAAAAAAAAAGTCAAGTGTGAGGACTGTAGAATGAATGTGTGTGTGTGTGTGTGTGTGTAGATAAAGCAAGTATCCCAATATTCAATAGATGGAAGCTATGTAATATATTAATACAGTCCAAAATGGAGAGAAATGGCTATGATGATTTTTGTCTTTAAAACTTAAAACTATCCATTTTCATGAGTCAATTCAGTCTGTGCAGTGGCAGGGGCTGTCAATACCCAAAATATTGGGTAAAAATATACATTCAACACTGGCAACATGATGAACTTGCAAATCTCCCCCATGAAAACTAAAAACTGAATATTTAAAAATTTTAAAGTATTTAAAAACTGACAATTTAAAAATTATCAAAACCAACTATTTCAGCACTCTGGAAATTAGCCAAAGGCATATAACAAATTGAGAAGAGTTCATTCAGGAATCTTTACATTAAAAAGTGGGAGTCTGACATTTGGGCCTCAGGTCACTCCCATGCCCACCTTCCACTACTCCCTCAGCTGAACCACCTAGGTAGTTCTACCAATGCAGAACAGCTGTGAAACCAAGCAGTTCCACTACTGGAAGTGGCAAACTTGATTACAGTGGAGGAAAAAAAACACACACGCTTGATTGTTCAAGAAAAACAGAGGATTCACATTACAAAAATCAGAATGCAAGATATTTTTGTCAGGACACTGTTATAGGAATGAAAAGGATTATAAAGGAATAATTACCAACATCCATTGGATCATCAAAAAAGCAAGAGAGTTCTAGAAAAACATCTGCTTTATTGACTATGCCAAAGCCTTTGACTGTGTGGATCACAACACACTGTGGAGAATTCTGAAAGAGATGGGAATACCAGACCACCTGACCTGCCTCCTGAGAAATCTGTATGCAGGTCAAGAAGCAACAGTTAAAACTGGACATGGAAAAACAGCCTGGTTCCAAATCAGGAAAGGAGTATATTGAGGCTTTATATTGTCACCCTGCTTATTTAACTTCTATGCAGAGTACATCATGAGAAATCCTGGGGTGGATAAAGAACAAGCTGGAATCAAGATTGCTGGGAGAAATATCAATAACCTCAGCTATGCAGATGATACCACACTTAGGGCAGAAAGCAAAGAAGAACTAAAGAGCCTCTTGATGAAAGTGAAAGAGGAGAGTGAAACAGTTGGCTCAAAGCTCAACATTCAGAAAACTAAGATCATGGTATCCAGTCCCGTCTCTTCATGGCAAATAGATGGGGAAACAGTGGAAACAGTGTCAGACTTTATTTTCTTGGGCTCCAAAATCACTGCAGATGGTGACTGCAGCCATGAAATTAAAAGATGCTTGCTCCTTGGAAGAAATGCTATGACCAACCTAGACAGCATACTAAAAAGCAGAGACATTACTTTGCCAACAAAGGTCCATCTAGTCAGAGCTATAGTTTTTCCAGTGGTCATGTATGGATGTAAGAGTTGGACTATAAAGAAAGCTGAGCACTGAAGAATTGATGCTTTTGAACTGTGGTGTTGGAGAAGACTCTTGAGAGTCCCTTGGACTGCAAAGAGATCCAACCAGTCCATCCTAAAGGAAATCAGTCCTGAATGTTCATTGGAAGGACTGATGTTGAAGATGAAACTCCAATACTTGGGTCACCTGATGCAAAGAACTGCCTCATTTGAAAAGACTCTGATGCTGGGAAAGATTGAAGTCAGGAGGAGAAGGGGACGACAGAGGATGAGATAGTTGGATGGCATCACTGACTCGATGGACATGAGTTTGAGCAAGCTCCAGTAGTTGGTGATGGACAGGGAGGCCTGGCGTGCTGCAGTCCATGGGGTCTCAAAGAGTCGGACATGACTGAGCGACTGAACTGACTGAATAATGGACAAAATCATAGCAAGACATAAACGCAGGAAGATCAGACAAAAATTTGAACAGACAAATTATTAGCAAGTAGGTTGAATTGGTAATCAAAAACTTCCCAGCAAATGTCCAGATGGGTTTTTGTGGACCCAGATGGGTTCACTAGTGAATTCTACCAAACATTTAAAAAAATTAATACCATTCTTTCTTAAACTTGTTCGAAGTTTAGAGGAAGAGGAAACATTTCTAATTCCTTTTATGAGGCTAGCATTATCCTGATATCAAAATCAGAGATGGATACCACACACACAAAAAAAGAAAATTATAGATCATAACCTTGATAAACATAGATGCAAAAACCCTCAACAAAATATTAGCAAACCAAATCCAACAATGCATTAAAAGGATCACTGCTGCTGCTGCTAAGTCACTTCAGTCGTGTCCGACTCTGTGTGACCCCATAGACGGCAGCTCACCAGGCTCCCCCGTCCCTGGGATTCTCCAGGCAAGAACACTGGAGTGGGTTGCCATTTCCTTCTCCAATGCATGAAAGTGAAAAGTTAAAGTGAAATCGCTCAGTCGTGTCCGACTCTTAGTGACCGCATGGACTGCAGCCTACCAGGGTCCTTCATCCATGGGATTTTCCAGGCAAGAGTACTGGAGTGGGGTGCCATTGCCTTCTCCATAAAAGGATCACATCCATGGTCAAATGGGATTTATTCCTAAGGTGCAAAGATGGTTCAACATCTGTAAATAAATGTGTTAAGTCACATTAATGAAATGAATGATAAAAATCATGCGAGTATCTCAATAGATGAAAAAGGATTTAACAAAATTCAACATCCATTTATAACGTGTGCTGCTGTGTGCTAAGTCACTTCAGTCGTGTCTGACTCTTTGTGATCCTATGGACTGTAGCCCAGCAGGTCCCTCTGTCCATGAGATTCTCCATGCAGGAATACTGGAGTGGGTTGCAGTGCCCTTCTCCAGGGGATCTTTCCGACCCAGCAATTGAACCCACGTCTCTTACGTATCCTACATTGGCAGGTGGGTTCTTTACCATTAGTGCCACCTGGGAAGCCCATTTATGATCAGTTCAGTTTAGTCACTCAGTTGTGTCCAACTCTGCGACCCCATGGACTGCAGCATGCCAGGCCTCCCTGTCCATCACCAAGTCCTGGAGTTTACTCAAACTCGTCCATTGAGTCAGTGATGCCAGGCAACCACGTCATCCTCTGTCTTCCCCTTCTCCTCCCGCCATTTATGATAACTCTCAACAAAATAAATATAGAGGGAATGTACCTCATCATTATAAAGGCCATATATGACAAGCCCACAGTTAACCTCATATGCAATGGTAAAAGCTGAAAGCTTTTCTTCTAAGATCTGGAACAAGACAAGGATGCCCACTCTAATCATTTTAATTCAATATAGTATTGCAAGTCCTAGCCAGAACAATAAAGCAAGAGAAGAAGTAAGAGCCATCCAAATCAGAAAGTAAACTGGCACCACTGGCAGATGAAATTAAAGACCCAAATGAATGGAAAGGTAGCCCATGTTCATGGATTGGAATAAATAATATTGTTAAAATATCCATACTACCCAAAGTAATCTACAGATTCATTGTAATCCCTTCTAAAACTCCAATAGCACGACTGAGTGACTTAACTGACGTATACCTGAGACTCATATAATGTCCTGTGTCATCATACCAATAATAAAAAAGCACTAGACTGTTTGATCAGATCTATATATTAATACATGAAGAGACTGGATTAGTGATCAAAAGACTACACATAAAGAAAAGTCATATGGCCCAAATGGTTTCAAAACTGAATTCTCCAATTTTTCACAAATTCTTCTCAAAAACAGAAGAGGAGGGATCACATCCCAACTCATTCTATGAGGCCAGTATTTCCTGATACCAAATCCAGACAAAGATATCACCAGAAAACTATAAAACAGTATCTTGCGCATATGGTCATAAAAATTCTCAACAGAATACTAAGAAATGAATCTAGCAATAAATACAAAGAACTAGACACCATGACTAAAGGGGTTTTACCCCAGGAATGCATGGATGTTTAACATTTGAAAAATCAGTGTAATACACCACATCGAAAGGACGAAATACAAAACCTACATGATCATCTTCACAGATGCAGAAAAAAAGCATTTGGGAAAAATCAACCCACTTTCATGATAAAAACCCTCAACACTCTGGGGAGAGGAAACTTCCTTAACCTGATAAAGGACATCTACAGAAAAATATAGCTTAATATTTCACTTAATGATGAAAGAATATTTAGCATCTAAGATCAAAAAGAAGACCCGGATATCTGTTTTTGTTACTTCAACATGTACTTGAGGTTCTAGCCAGGGCAATTAGGCAAGAAAATAAAAGGCATCCAGACTGGTAAGGAGAAAGCAAAACTGTAGATGACACAATATTACATATAGAAAATACTAAGGAATCCACTATAAGACTATTAGAACTAATAAATGGCTTGAGCAAAGTTTCAGGATACAAAACCAATAAACAAAATCAACTGTTATTTCTATCCATTTGCAATGAACAGTACAAAGGGAACAATTCCATTTACCACAGTATGTGAAATTAGGAGCAAATTTAACGAAAGAAAAGCAGAGTGTATAACCTGAAAGCTATAAAAACACCGTAGAATGAAAGAGATCTAAATAAATGGGAAACCTCTCACATTTAGAATTAAAAGGCAATATTGTGAATTCTGCAATACTCTTCAAACTCATCTACAGAGTCAATGCAATCCCCATCTGAATCCCCAGTCTGACTTCCTTACAGAAACTGAAAAGCTGCTTGTGAAATGTACATGGAGTTACAGGGGACCCTAACTGGCTAACCACAACCCAACGTGCACGCTCAGTTGTGTCTGACTCTGTGACCCTTTGAACTGGAACCCGCCAGGCTCCTCTCTGTCCATTGGATTTTCCAGGCAAGAATACTGGAGTGGGTTCCCATTTCCTCTACCAGGGCATCTTTCTGAACCAGGGATTGAATCTGTGTCTCCTGCATCGCAGGCTGATTCTTTACCCTTTGAGCCATCAGGGAAGCTCCAAATGGCTAAAGCAATCTTCAAAAAGAAAAAATAAAGTAGGAGGACACACACTTTGAGATTTCAAAATTTACTAGAAAGCAACAATGATCAAGAGAGCGTGGTACTAATATATGGAAATACAGATCAATGAAAGAGATTCAAGAGTTCAGGAGTAAAACCACGTTTCTATGGGCAACTGACTTTCAACAAGGATACTGTTATTAGCTGAGCCATGGTCCCCAGACCTGGAAGATAAAGTCTTCAGCCCGAGTATCTCAGATTGCGGCTGTCTGGCTCTTTCAAAAGATAACTAAATTAAAATGAGGTTTTAGGGTGAGTCCTAACCCAACATATCGTTTTCGCCTTTTCGTACTGTTCATGGGGTTCTCAAGGCAAGAATGCTGAAGTGGTTTGCCATTCCCTTCTCCAGGGGACCATCTTTGGTCAGAACTCTCCACCAAGACCCATCTGTCTTGGGTGGCCCTACACAGCATGGCTCAAAGTTCCATTGAGTTAGACAAGGCTGTGACCCATGTGATCAGTTTGGTTAGTTTTCTGCGATTATGGTTTTCATTCTGTCTGCCCTCTGATGGATGAGGATAAGAGGCTTGTAGAAGCTTCCTGGTGGGAGGAATTGGCTGTGGGTAAAACTGGGTCTTGCTCTGGTGGACAAGGCCATGCTCAGTAAATCTTTAATCCAATTTTCTGCTGATGAGTGGGGCTGTGTTCCCTCCTTATACTTTGGCCTGAGGCCAAACTATGGTAGGGGTAATGATCCAGCTCCTAAAGGACTCATGCCAGCATGTCATGGCTCCCAGGACTGTTGCAGTCAGTGCCCCTGACCCCACGGCAGGCCGCTGCTGACCCACGCCTTCGCCGGAGACTCCTGGACACTCACAGGCAAGTCTGGCTCAGTCTCTTGTGGGGTCACTGCTCCTTTCTCCTGGGTCCTGATGCGCACAAGTTTTTGTTGTGCCCTGCAAGAGTCTGTTTCCTTTGGGGTTCTCAGTCCCTTTTCCAGATTCCCAGGTTAGGTAATCTGTTGTGGGCCCCAGAACTTTTGCAACAGTGCAAGAACTTCTTTGATATAATTATTCTGCAGTCTGTGGATCATCTGCTCAGCGGCTCTATGGTGGGCTAATGGTGACCTCCTCCAAGAGGACTTTGGCCACACGCCACGCCTCCCAGGTCTGCTGCAGCCAGAGCCCCTGTCCCCGCCGCACGTCACTGCCAACCTGTGCCTCCGCAGGAGACACTCAAAGGCAGGGTCACTGCTCCTTTCCCTCGGTCCTGGGTGCACACAAGGTTTTGTTTGCACCCTCCAAGCGTCTCCAGCGGGTCTGAGATTTGATTTCAAATGCAATTGCACCCCTCCTACCATCTTGTTGGGGCTTCGCCTTAGCCTGTGGACACAGGGTATCTTTTTTTGGTGGGATCCAAAAGACTCTGATGCTGGGAGGGATTGGGGGCAGGAGGAGAAGGGGACAACAGAGGATGAGATGGCTGGATGGCATCACCCACTCAATGGACAAGAGTTTGGGTGAACTCTGGGAGTTGGTGATGGACAGGGAGGCCTGGCGTGCTGCAATTCATGGGGTTGCAAAGAGTGGGACATGACTGAGTGACTGAACTGAATATTCTCCTGTTAATGGTTGATCAGTAGCTAGTTGTTATTTTGATGTTCTTGCAGGAGAAGATATTAAGAAGAGGTGGCAAGAATACAGAGAAGAACTATACAAACAAGATCTTCATGACCCAAAAAACTACGATGGTGTGATCACTCACCTAGAGCCAGACATCTTAGAGAGAGAAGTCAAGTGGGCCTTAGGAAGCTTCACTATGAACAAAGCTAGTGGAAGTGATGGAATTCCAGCCGAGCTATTTCAAATCCTAAAAGATGATGCTGTAAAAGTTCTGTACTCAATATCCCAGCAAATTTGGAAAACTCAGCAGTGGCCACAGGACTGGAAAAGGTCAGTTTTCATTCCAATCCCAAAGAAGGGCAATGCCAAAGAAAATTCAAACTCCCAAATAATTGCACTCATTTCACATGCCAGCAAAGTAATGCTCAAAATTCTCTAAGCTAGGCTTCAACAGTACATGAACTAAGAACTTCCAGATGTACAAGCTGGAGTTCGAAAAGGCAGAGGAACCAGAGATCAAATCACCAACATCCGTTGGATCATATAAAAAGCAAGATAACTCCAGAAAAAATCTACTTCTGCTTTATTGACTATGCTAAAGCCTTTGACTGTGTGGATCACAATAAACTGTGGAAAATTCTGAAAGAGATGGGAATACCAGACCACCTGACCTGCCTGAGAAATCTGTATGCAGGTCAAAAAGCAACAGTTGGAACCAGATATGGAACAATGGACTGGTTCCAAATTGGGAAAGGAGTACATCAAGGCTGTATATTGTCACCCTGCTTACTTCTATACAGAATACATCATGTGAAACGCAAGGCTGGATGAAGCACAGCTGGGAGAAATACCAATAACCTCAGATATGCAGATGACACCACTCTTACGGCAGAAAGCAAAGAGGAACTAAGGAACCCTTTGATGAAGGTGAAAGAGGAGAGTGAAAAAGCTAGCTTCAAACTCAGCATTCAGAAAAACAAAGATCATGGCATCCGGTCCCATCACTTCATGGCAAATAGATGGGGAAACAGTGGAAACAGTGACGGACTATTTTCTTGGGTTCCAAAATCACAGCAGATGGTGACTATAACATGAAATTAAAAGACGCTTACTCCTTGGAAGAAAAGCTATGACAAACCTAGACAGTGTATTAAAAGGCAGAGATATTAGTTTGCCGACAAAGGTCTCTCTAGTCAAAGTTACAGTTTTTCCAGTAGTCGTGTATGGATAAGAGAGTTGGACCATAAAGAAGGCTGAGCACTGAAGGATTGATGCTTTCAAATTGTGGTGCTGGAGAAGACTTTTAAGAGCCCCCTGGACAGCAAGGAGAGCAAACTAGTCCATCCTGAAGGAAATCAATCCTGAATATTCATTGGAAGGACTGATGCTGAAGCTGTAGCTCCAGTACTTTGGCCACCTCATGAGAAGAGCTGACTCACTGGAAAAGACCCTGATGCTGGGAAAGACTGAAGGCAGGAGGAGAAGGGGATGACAGGGGATGAAATGGTTGGATGGCATCACTGACTCAATGGACATGAGTTTGATCAAGCTTAGGGAGATAGTGAAGGACAGAGAAACCCAGCGTGCCTCAGTCCACAAGGTTGCAAAGAACTGGACAGAACGAAGTGACTGAGCAACTAACCCAACATACTTGGCTTTTTCTAAGAAGAGGGTGCTAGGACACAGATATACACAGAGGGAAGACAACTACCTTTAAGCCAAGAAGAGGGGCCTCATTGGAAACCAAGCCACTGACACTATGATCTTGCACTTAACCCCCCAGGACTGTGAGAAAATAAATTTCTGGTGTTTAAGCCACTTAATTTGTGGTACTTCATCATGGCAGACCTAGCAAACTAATAAAGGTTTTGGTAGCAAGAGTCATTCTAGAGAACAGAATCTTAAGGATAAATTTTCTAATTTAATCCTTCTAGATCTAATCCTTCTAAGATTTCTGGAATTGGTTCTCTTATCTGATGAAAGGCATTAATGACTCAATTTTCAGAAGTAAAGAATGCACAAATAGTCCATGGTACGAGGTGGCATGGAGACATTAAAAATATCATCAATGGATACTCCTAATCACATACTTGTAAGAGGCACGGTTCTGGGCAATCATGTATACCATACCTTGGAACATTTTCTGTCAAACGAAGAAATATCATGAAGATTGGCTGCTTGTTCCTAATTTCGCTGAACAAAGTAGGGAAAGACAAAGATAAGCTCAGGAATTCAAATTTCCAGTTCAAATTCCACATAAGTGACTCAAATGCTTTTATGTCTGCCTGAAGGAGATCATTTTCTCCTATATCTGTAAAGCCAACATTGCATAAAATAAAACCCAGACCCTTGTGCTGTGAGAGACTGAATTACAATGCAGATTAAATTCTGAACCTCACAGAGTGTATACCATTAAAGCTTGAGCATTGATTGGTGTTGAAGGTTAGATTAGGTAACATAAAGTGGAAGTTGCTTCAGTCGTGGCTGACACTTTGCAACCCTATGGACTGTAGCCAGCCAGACTCCTCTGTCCATGGAATTCTCCAAGAATACTGGAGTGGGTTGCCATGCCCTCCTCCAGGGGATCTTCCCAACCCAAGGACTGAACCTAAGACTCCTGCATTACGAGCAGATTCTTTACCATCTGAGCCACCAGGGAAGGAGACTAGATGGTCTCCCCTCAAAATTCACATGGTAAAGCCTCACCCGCAGTGTGACTGCATTCAGAACTTGGGAGGTAATTATACTTAAATGAAGTCATAGGGGAGGTCCCTGATCTGATTGGGCTGATGTCTTTATAAGAAGAAACGGTAGAGCTCTCTCTGCATGTGTGAAGAGGAAAGGCCACGTGAGGCCACAGTGACACGTGGCCACCCGTGAGCCAGGAAGACGTCAGCACGCACCAGAAATCAAACTTGCCTTGGTGTCTTGATTTTGAGCTTCTAGACTCCACAACTGTGGGAAAATACATTTCTGCAATTTAAGCCGCCCAGTCTGTGCTATTTTGTTATGGCAGCCTGAGCAGACGAACACAACTGGGAAGGAATGTGATTCTGAAAGCTGTGATCAAAGATATTCTCACACATTGAGGTATGAGGAAGTCATTCTGGCTCACTCATGAGTTAACTTTAATTTTATGCTGACAAAAACAGCCTGTTTGTGGCCTAGCGAACACACCCTGGACATCTGCTTCAATTATTAAAGAAAAGGGGGCACTGAGCAGAAGTAAAGAATGTCTATGTTAAAAATAAAGATTAAATGCCTCCATTCTTGAGAAACCCATGCTGCTCCTCCTTCCAGGACAAGACTCCCTTTCCTAGGTGCCAAGGCCACACTGACTCACTGGGTGTGTGCATTTGCTTCTTTGGCTGTGCTGGGTCTTAGTTGCGGCATGTGGGACCTAGTTCCCTGACCAGGGATTGAACCTGGGCCCCCCGCATTGACAGCACAGAGTCTTAGTCACCGGACCACCAGGGAAGTCCCCTGATGTGTTTTTCTTTGAAACCCTGAAGGAATGCATCCTTGCCATGTTTGATGTTCTTTGTTCTGACAAGACATAAAACTGCTGAAACGGTGCTTCTCTGGAGCATTCCTCAGTTATCTGAGAGGCCGTCTTCCAGGCTGTAGTCCTCGTGTACGTGCGTGTATGCTAAATCGCTTTAGTCATGTGTGACACTTTGTGACCTTATGGACTGTAGCCCACCAGGCTCCTCTGTCCGTGGGATTCTCTAGGCAAGAATACTGGAGTGGGTTGCTATGCCCTCCTCCATGGGATCTTCCTGACTCAGGGGTTGAAACTAAGTCTCTTTTGTCTCCTGCACTGGCAAGCAGGTTCTTTACCACCAGCGCCACTTGGGAAGCCCATAGTCTTCAGTTTGGCTCAAATAAAACTCTTTCCTTCTGTTCCTATTCTAGACTGCTTTTTATTTTCACTGAGAGCTGGAGTGGGGATATATGCAGAGATCCTAATGAGGCTGGGAGCAGAGAACCCCTTGGTTCTGATGAGTCTTCTCTGCCAGATTATCTAAGATTAACCCTAAGAGAAATCTGTAACAGCCTCCCTTGGGTGACCGCCTTGCAAGACGCTGCAGCCTCACCTCAGTGCTCTGCCCACCTTCCCTTTGCTTCTAGGTCTATAACTGGACTCAAGGCCCATCAGGCCCCTAAGGGGGAGGTAAAAGTGTGGCCCATGACGAGGTGCACTCTTCCAAAAGGACCACATACATTTTCCAAATACAGAATCTGGGACTGTGTATGGGAATGGATATTAGAGTATGGGATAATGGGTGGAACAAGTTGAATCAAGCCGAATTTATCTATAGGTTGAATCAAACAGAATTTATCTATTTGTGCCTGCTAGGCAGAGGTTCTGAATTGAATGTTGTACTGCAGGGGGATTTAAAAGGGTTCTTAACAGTTTGGCTGGCTGAAACCCCAACCAAAAAGCAGCTACAGTAAGGGAAGCTGAAATGCCAGACCTGCCTTGAGATACTATAGAGGAAAGGATCTGAAAGATTAGGGAGACTGGAATGCTAGGGACATTTGCCATTTAAAATCTGCTCACTTGGGACTTCCCTGGTGGTCCAGTGGTTAAGAATCTGCCTTCCATAGGACACGGAAGCAACCTAGATGTCCACTGACAGATGAATGGGTAAAGAAGCCACGGTACATATATACAATGGAATATTACCCAGCTATTAAAAGGAACACATTTGAGTCAGTGCTAATGAGGTGGGTGAACCTAGAGCTTATTATTCAGAGTGAGGTAAAGTCAGGAAGAGAAATATAAATATTGTCTATTAATGCATATACATGGAATCTAGCAAGATGGTACTGATGAGACTATCTGCAAGGCAGCAGTGGAGACACGGGCATAGAGAGCAGACTTGGGCATGTGGGTGAGGGGCAGGGAAGGAGAGAGTGTGACGAAAGGACAGAGTAGCATGGAAACATACACAACCACATGTAAAACAGACAGCCGGGGGGAATCTGCTGTATGACTCAGGGAACTCAGACCGGGGCTCTGTGACAACCTAGACGGGTGGGATGGGCTGGGAGGGGGTTTCAACAGGGACAGGACATATATGGCTGATCCATGTTGCTGTACAGCAGAAAGCAACACAATACTGGAAAGCAATTATCCTTCAACTAAAAATGAATAAATTAAAAAAAAGAATCTGCCTTCCAATGCAGGGGACACAGGTTCAAACCCTGGTTGGGGAACCAAGATCCCACATGTCACAGAGATACTGAGTCCATGCATCACAACTAAAACCTAACTCAGCCAAATAAATAAATATTAGAATTTTAAAAAAATATCTGCTCACTCACCCTGGGTGGATATGATACACCTTTCACTACACCCAAGGACTTTACTCTTTTCTGTAGGTCAGAAGTTTTGGTGGGAGCTGCTGCCACTAAATTGGGCAATCTAAGTGAAATAGGAGTCACTGGATCCCAGAGTGGTGGGGGCCAAGGGAGATCCCCACAGTGGACAGAACCTGGAGCAGTGAACCAAGCCGTCCATTCTGTGTGGGAGGAGAAATGGCCAGGTATGCGATTATATACCAGTTTATGAGCTGCAACCAATGGTGTGGCTGGATGGTCAGGCACTTGGAAGGAACATGACTGGAGCACTGGTAACAGGAAGCCTGCAGAGAGGTACCTGAGCAAACCTCTATGAATGAGCGAAAGCCACAGGGATATTTGTCTCCCCCGGGAACATTCACCAATGATTGGCTTCAGCAGAGGGAGATGTAATCAAGGGAATAGGAGGACCCATTCTGCGGATAGGGCTTCCCTGATAGCTCAGCCAATAAAGAATCCTTCTGCAGTGCAGGAGACCCCAGTTCGATTCCTGGGTTGGGAAGATCCTCCGGAGAAGGGATAGGCTACCCACTCCAGTATTCTTGGGCTTCCCTGGTGGCTCAGCTGATAAAGAATCTGTCTGCAATGCGGGAGACCCTGGGTTGGGAAGATCCCCTGGAGAAAGGAAAGGCTACCCATTCAAGTATTCTGGCCTGGAGAATTCCATGGACTGTATAGTCCATGGGGTCGCAAAGAGCCAGACATGACTGAGTGACTTTCACATTCTGTGGATACCTGTCAGCTTCCTTCCCCCGTCAACCCTGTCATCACCAAGTGAGCAAAGTGGTCACGGTGGCAGGGCAGGGGGTTATGTACAGGCTCAGCAACATGGACATCTACTCACCAGGTCAACCTGGCTACAGCCACTTCTAAGTGTCCAATTTGTCAGAGTGTCTAATCTGTGTCCAACTAGAGACCAACAGTGAGTCCCTGATGAACAGGGCACCATTCCCTGGAATGATCAGCCAGCTACCTACCTCGTAGTCAGTTAATTACTCTGGACAGCTTCCACCATGGAAGAGGCAATGTTTTGTTCTTGTTGGAATGGACGTTTACTCTGGATACAGACTTGTGTTCCCTGCACACAATGTTTCTACCGAAACTGCCATCTGTGGACTTACAGAATGCCTCATCCATGGTCATGGTACTCCACACACACTGCTTCTGATCAAGGAGCTCACTTCTCAGCAAGTGAAGTAAACGCATAGGCTTGTTGCTGTTTTCAGTCGCTCAGTCGTGTCCGACTATTTGCCACTCCATTCACTGAAGCACACCAGGCTTCTCTGTCCTCCACTATCTCCAGGGGTTTGCTCAAGTTCATGTCCCTTGAGTTGGTGATTGCTATCCAACTATCTCATCCCCTGCCGCCCTTTTCTCCTTTTGCCTTTAATCTCCTGGCATCAGGGTGTTTTCCAGTGAGTCTTTTGGTCTTCTCCAAATGCATGGGTTTGTAATCACAGAGTTCAGTGCTCTGACCAGGTTCCCCACCATCCTGAAGCAGTTGGCTAGATAGATGCTGGAATAGCCTTTGGAAGACTCAGTTACAGCATCAGCTAGGTAGCAGTACCATGTAGGGGTCGGGCAAAGGTCTCTAGACAGCTACACATGTTCTGAGTCTGAATGCTTGCTGTTTCTCCAACAGCCAGGATTCAAGGCTCCAGCAATCAAGGGCTGGAGACGGGAGTGGCACCACTATTACTCCTAGTGACTCACCCGCAAAATTTTGTTTCTTGTCCCTAAAACCTTATGCTCGGCTAGGTCTTAGTTTCAAAGGAAGGAGGAGTCCATTAAACTGTTAAGCCTGCCACTCGGCCACTTTGGGCTCTTCATGCCTCTGGATCAACAGGTAAAGAAAGAAGTTTTGTGCTGACTGGGGTGATTGAACCTGACTATCTGGGAGAAACTGGATTATCTGTCCACAATGGAAGTTAGGAAGAGGGTATCTGGAATAGAGGAGAACCCTTAGGGCACCTCTTAGTCGTATTACTTGCCCTGTGATGAAAGCTGATGGAAAAGTACTAGCACGCAATTCAAGCAAGACTTCTCAAGGCCTGGATCCTTCAGGAATGAAGGTGTGAGTCGCTTCACCCAACTAACGAAGGCCAAGAGCCACGGCCATACGAGGCACTTGCTGACAGCAAAAGGTATATGCAGTGGGTACTGGAAGAAGCTAGTCATAAACACCAGCTGTGACCATGTGATCAGTTACAAAAATAAGGACAGTAACAGCCATGAGTATTTACTCCTTCCTTATTTTGTTAGGTGTGTGTCCATGTGTATGTGTATGTTTGTGTGTATATACATTTGTGTGTATACACACACACATATATATAATATACACATATATATATATAGATATATGTGTGTTGGTGTGTGTGTGTCTGTGTGTGTGTGTGTGTGTACTGGCTAACTGATGCAAAGAGCCGACTCATTGGAAAAGACTCTGATGCTAGGAAAGATTGAAGGCAGAAGGAGAAAGGGACAACAGAGACTGAGATGGTTGGATGGCATCACTGACTCAATGGACATGAGCTTGAGCAAACTCTGGGAGACAGTGGAAGACAGGGAAGCCTGGCGTGCTGCACGCGGTCCATGTGGTGGCAAAGAGGTGGACATGACTGAGCGACTGAACAACAATATGTTTGTGTGTGTCTGTGTGTGTGTGTATATGTCACAACTATCTGTGTTTTCCCTTTTGTTATTCCCTTATCACATAAGATATTCTGACTTTTAAGTGTTGTTAACTGCATCATAGTTTTTTTTTGTTTTTTGTTTTTTTGTTTTTGCATCATAGTATTTAAGTTACAGGATTTCAAGGAGAAGAGTGAATATCACCCAAGAATTTTGCATCCTCTTCTGTGGAAACAGTACATTTTTGACTGTATGCAGAGTGACTGTTAGCATGTTAGGTATTGGCTTTATTCAGAGATCAAGTATGGTTTAAGGAGATGTGTCTGGGCACCAAGGTGATAAGGGTTGCATTTGTGATGGTTAATTGTATGCATCAACTGAGCTAGGCCAAGGTACTCAGATTTCATGAAATGTCTGAATGTTGCTGTAAAGATATTTTTTAGATGAGATTAATATTTAAATCAGTTGACTCTGAGTAAAGCAGATTACCTTCTACAATGTGGGAGGGATTCATCCAATGAGTTGAAGCCCTGAAGAGAACAGACTGAGGTCCTCCAAGGAAGAGGGAGTTCTGCCTCCAGTCTGTCTTGGGACCCGAGCGGCCACATCAACGCTCTTTTGAGTCTCAAGTCTGCGGGCCTGCCCTGAAGATTTGGGCTTGCCAGCCCCCAAACTGCATGTGCCGATTCCTTAAATCTCTCTCTCCCTTTCTCTCTCCCCACCTTGTCTGTCTATATACTACAGATAGACATAAGTAGACACACACACATCTTATTGGTTTGGATCTCTGAAGAACCTTGATTAATACAGACATCAAGATCACTCAATGGGAAAAGGAGAGTCTTTTCAACAAATGGTGCTGAAATGACACATAGCCACGTGCTAAAGAATGAAACTGTGCCTCACCTCACACACAAATTTACTCATACTGGATTGAAGCCTTCAGTGTAAGAGCTAAAACCATGGAATTCTCACAAGAAAACAAAGGAAGGATCATATCCATTACTGAGTGGGGTCATTCCAGGGACACAATCACTGTTCACTGTCTGCAAATCAATTAACAAATCATTAACAAAATGAAGGATCAAAATCATATGCGCAGAAAAAGCATTTGACAAAATTCAACATCTGTTTATGAAAACACTCTCAACAAAGTGGGTAGAGAGGAAATATCTCTCAACATAATAAAGGCCATCTATGACAAGGCCGGGCTTCCCAGTGGCGCTAGTGGGAAAGAATCTGCCTGCCAACGCGGGAGACAGAAGAGATCCTTGGGTGAGCAAGATCCCCTGGAGGAGGAAATGGCAACCCACTCCAGTATTCTCGCCGGGAAATCCCATGGACAGAGAAGCCTGGCAGGCTACAGCCCACGGGGTTGCAAAGAATCAGACTCGACCGAGCCCAATGACAAGGCCACAACTAACATCATACTCAGTGGTGAAAAGCTGAAAGCTTTCCCCCTAAGATGAGCAAGGAGATAAAGACGCCTTTGCTCACCACTTTTTTCCAACATGGTATTAGAAGTCCTAGCCAGGACAATTAGGCGAGAAAAAGAAATAAAAGGTATCCAAATCAGAAAGGAAGAAGTAAAACCATTACTGTTGGCAGATGACATACATAGAAAATCCAAAAGATCCCACCAAAAAAGTATTAAAATAATAAATAAATTCAGTAAAGTTGCAGGACACAGAAATAAATAAAAATTATTGCGTTTTGACACTTCAATAACTATCAGAAAGGTAAATTAAGGAAATAATCCCATTTAAAACTGCAAACAAAAAAAATACTTAGGAATAAATTTAACCAAGGAAGTGAAAGACCTATACGCTGAAAACTATTAAGACATTGATGAGGGAAATCAAAGATACAAATATAATGGAAAGAGAGTCCATATTCATGGATTGGAAGATTTAATATTGTTTAAATGTCCAAACTACCCAAAGCAATTAACAGACTGAATGGAACCCCTGTCAAAATTCCAAAGGCACTTTCCACAGAAATAGGAAAGTTTCTAAAATTTATATGAAACTAGGAAGACCATGAATAGTTAAAGCAATCTTGAGAAAGAACAACAGAGCTGGAGGCATGATGCTTCCAGATTTAAAACTATATGACAATGCTGTAGTAATCAAAATAGAATGGTATTGAATAAAAACATCACATGTCAATGCAAAAGAACAGAGAGTCCAGAAATAAACCCACCCACATATGGTCAATTATTTTATGACAAAGGAGCCAAAAATATGCAATGAGGAAAGGACAGCCTCTTCAATAAATGGTGTTGGGAAAACTGTACAGCTACATGCAAAAGAATAAAACTAAACTCCTATCTTACACCATCCACACAGATTAACTCAGAATAGATTTAGTTGAATGTAACACCTGAAAACAAAAAGATTCTCAGAAGAAAATGTTGCCATGTATGGTTCTTGACATCAATCTTGGCCATGATTTTCTAGATCTGATACCAAAAGCAAAGGCAACAAAAAGTAAAATTCAGGCTAAAAAGGTTTGGCACAGTAAAAAAAATCAACAAGATGAAAGGCAACCTATAGAATGGGAGAAAATACTTGCTAATGATATATCTGATAATGGGGTTAAAACCATATATATATATATATAAACTCACACAACTCACAGGATTTTAAAAATGGGCAAAGGACTTGAACAGACATTTTTCCAAAGAAGATATATGAATAGCCAACAGGTACATGAAAAGATGGTCAACATCACTATCATCATTAGGGAAAAGGAAATAAAAAACCCAAGTGATCACATCACACCTGTTAGAATGGTGAAACTTAGAAAGATGAGGGTGGGAAGATTTGGGAGAATGGCATTGAAACATGTAAAATATCATGTATGAAACGAGTCGCCAGTCCAGGTTCGATGCAGGATACTGGATGCTTGGGGCTGGTGCACTGGGACGACCCAGAGGGATGGGGTGGGGAGGGAGGAGGGAGGAGGGTTCGGGATGGGGAACGCATGTATGCCTGTGGCGGATTCATTTTGATATTTGGCAAAACTAATACAGTTATGTAAAGTTTAAAATAAAATAAAATTAAAAAAAAAAAAAAGAAAGATGAGAGATAACAAACGGTGGCAAAGATGTGAAGAAAAGGACCCCTTGTGCACAGTTCGTGGGACTGTAACCTGGTAGAGCCACTGTGCAAAACAGTACAGAGGTTCCAACATAATATAGATGAAGAAAATGATGCAGCAATCCCACTTCCAGCTATGCATCCAAAAGAATCAAGAGCAGGGTCTTACAGAGATACCTATACACCCATATTCACAGCGGCATTATTCACAATAGCGAAAACACGGAAGCAACCCAAGTGTCCAGCCACTGACGAATGGATAAGCAAAATTCAACACGCACCAACAGGAGTATTATTCAGCTTTAAAAAAGGAAAGCTATTCTGTAATATGCTATAATATGGATGAATCTTAAGGACATGATGCTGAGTGAAATAAGCGGGTCACAAAAAGACAAATACTGTGTGATTCCACTTAGAGTAGTCAAAATAAGAAAGACAGAAAATAGAATTAGGTTTGCCAGGGGCTAGAGCAGGGGAAAATGGAAAGTTATAGGTAGTGTCAGATTTACAAGATGAAAAGAGTTACGGGGATGGATGGTGGCACAACAGTGAATGTACTTAATACTATTGAACTGTACACTTAAAAATGTTAAGATGGTAAATTTTATGTTATGTGTATTTTAACACAAACATTTAATTACGAAATTAACACACACTCCTTATAACAAGTTAATCACAAAGACATTAACAAATAGCCACTCTCCCCCAGCTCCTTAAAGTTGTACGAATTATTTAGAACTCCTATCAAATTACAGAGATGCCATTAGATTACACAGCTGAGCCAGGATTTTCTGAGAAAGGGAGAAAATTTCTTTATCAGAATGAACAACATAATTAAAGTACTGCTTCTGTCTAGGAAGCAATGCACAAAGCAATTACTTTTCATGCAGAAAAAGAAAAAAATTGTAAATAAATAGTTAAGTCTCCGGAGAAGACAACGGCAAACGACTCCAGTACTCTTGCCTGGAAAATCCCATGCACGGAGGAGCCTGGTAGGCTGCAGTACCTGGGGTCGCTAAGAGTCAGACACTACTTCACTTTCATGCATTGGAGACAAAAATGGCAACCCACTCCAGTGTTCTTGCCTGGAGAATCCCAGGGATGGGGGAGCCTGGTGGGCTGCCGTCTGTTGGGTCACACAGAGTCGGACACGACTGAAGCGACTTAGCAGCAGCAGCAGTTAAGTCTCAGATAAGAGTGAAATCCAAGGGTAGGTCTGGATGGACAGGGGACGGAGGGTTACTGTTTAGTGGTTAATAGACGGTCTGTGTGTTTGCTTCCTGAAATTTATGGCCAACTCGATGGAGACATGGGGGAAACAATTCTTATTAAAATAATGGCAGACGGGGGCAGGGGTCGGGGCAGTGGCAACAGATGAGGCGGAGACAGTGAGGGAGACTCCTTTATGGACCTTTTTACACCCCATCAGCCGAACTTCAAAATTACCCTGTAAAGTCATACAGGAAACTCATTCTGATTTTATGGAGTGAGAGGATTTCTAGGAAGGGCCTTGTCCAGCTCATCCAACCCTGTGAAGCCTTCCACTCCTGCAACCTGGGCACCATCCAGTTGACCTGACACCCTGCCTCACCAGGGAGCAAGGATGCTCAGTCAGCTCGTTCCCAGCGGAATAAAATGGGCTTGAGCCAATGAACTGCGGATATGTCAATGACAATGAACCAACACAGCAGCTAACTGACCCCCAAACAGAAATTCCTGACATATTTATGGCCCAGGAGGTGTCAATGTCCGCAGGGACAAATGTCAGAAAAGCATTTGTCCAATGTATTTCCTAGTGTGAAAGACTATGCTTAGCTAATAATTTTAAAGATCGCCTCCTTGTCTTTCCAGAATAGTTGGGATCAACATGAAAAAAAAAAAAAAATCCCAGCCGCACAGAACAGGGGCCTTTTAAACGGAGGTGGACATAAATACATATTTTATCTATTTTCCAACTGATTTCATGATATAGGCAATTAGGAATTATGAATTTCTGGCACACAAGAAAACCACATAAACTCGAAATTTTAGTTCTTCTTCAGTCTCCCATTTTCCCTTCCATCATCCTGAATTCGGCACTTCTTTTTAGGGATCCCCTAGTCGACTTGGCTGGCTTCCCCGGGTGGCTCAGTGGTATAATATCTGCCTGCCAAAGCAGGAGACCCGGGTTCCATCCCTGGGTCAGAAAGATCCCCTGAAGGAGGAAACATGCAACCAACTCCAGTATTCTTGGGAATTTCCATGGACAGAGGAGCCTGGCAGGGCCACAATCTCACCCCGTCACCCGCTCGGGTATCACAGAACTCGGCTGCAATTCCACACTTCACCGGCAGATGCCGCAGCCCCAACGCTTGACAGAGTCAACTTTCACATGCAAACCAACCAGCAGCCATTTAGCGCCTACTGTATACTCGCCACCAATTATGCTAGGGGCTTTCAGGTCAATACTGCACCGGTGGGCTCACCTGGGAAACTCTTGAGGATTCGACTAGTTTAACTGTGTAAAATGTTTTGAACAATGACTGAATCGTAGTGTGAAATTATTACCGGCCCAAAGTGAGGTGGCAGAGACCGCCCGATCCACCGCAGCTGTCTCAGCAGGGAGGTGTGGGTCTGGGCCCAGGGCTGGCTTTTCATCCAGTTGGGGCACTTGTCCTCTTTCCTGTCGCCTACCACCAAGCTGCCGCTACGTCCTCCAAGTAGGAATCCGGAATGTGGCTTCACTCTTGGCAAAGCGGCGGTGGTGTTGGGGTTGGAGGGAGGGGATGTCCCAGTTGGGGCGGGTCCAGGTCGGGGCGGCCACAACACGCGTTTTTCTGCGGGAACTTCTAAAAGGCTAGCAGCCTGGGAGGTGGCACGGTGGGGCGCAAGAGGTCGCGCTCCTACGGCTTAAACTCAACACCAACTTTCCTCCTCTGACTTCCGGGCCTGCGCTCCACCTGCCCACGAGGCCGACCCCAGCTCCTGAGGCTGGCGGGCTTGGGCCTGTCGCCACGGAGCCGAGCGGGGCCTCGGCGGCACCTGGGAGGCTCCGCGCGGCCGATGGGCTGCACCTGCTTGGGGGCCGCCAGCCTGGCGGTGGTGGGCTCCGCTGGGCCTCCAGCGTGCGGTGTGCCCGAATCGACATGGGTGGGCAGCGCACCCCGCTCCCCCTCGGTCTCCCACGCGCGCACCCGGGGAGGCAGAGGCTGGGACCCACTTTCTTTTGCGCTCGGGCCCGCACGGAGCGCCGGGGCCGGGTGGCCGACGCACGCGCTCAGCTAGGAGCCACGTGTTGGGGCCCCAAGCCCGCCTAGGCAGCGCTCTCTGCATCTGCACGCGGCGGCAGCCCCACGTGCGGGCGGCCGGGACACCTCCTCCCCCTGCACACGTGCGAGCCGCTGCCCCCTCCCGGCGCCCCCGCGCCGCCGCGCCCGCGCCGGGACTCCCTGCACCAGCACCGCGAGGCGGCGCGCCGATCGCCCAGGGCCGCCAAGGGGCGGGGCTGCCGCCCGCATTGTTCCTCCCCGAGCGGCGGGCCCTCCCCTTCCCCCAGCCCCGGGCGGGGCGCGGGGCCGCCGAAGCCGCGGAACGTGGGCTCGCGCCCCGCCTTTGTCTCCCGGGCGCGAGCCGCCGCAGCCCCGCGCCGGTTGCTCGCTGCCAGAGCCGCTTTGTGCCTCGGCGCGGGGGACGGGGACGCGGGGCGCGGAGCCGGCGGGCGCAGCCTCAGCATGGACGTGACGGTCTCGGAGCTCATGGAGCTCTTCCTGCAGAGCCCGTTGGTGACCTGGGTAAGTGTGCCTGGCTCCCCGCCCCATTGTTGGGGCACCGGCTCCTCTCCCGCCCGCTGGCGATCGCAGTTAAACCCGACCCAGCTGGGGCCCCGGGTAGCCTTTGGACCCAGAGGATTCATCAAGTGCCCTCCGCCCCCCACCCCCAGCCAGGGTCGGGGTCAGTGTCCCGGGGTCTGGGGTTATTTCCAACTCTGGAGACGGCGCGCCGGCTGCAGGACCCCGCCTCGCTCTCGGCCGGGCGGGGGTGCTGAGTGGGTACACCTGTTCCCGCCTGGGCGTTGGGCCGGCGGCCCTGGAGCGACAGGGTCCTAGTGGTCACCCTGGGCGCATGGCTTGACCGCTTGGAAAAAGGACCCACTCCCCTAAGATATCCTCGTGTAGTTTCTGAACCCCTGAGACCAACGGGTGGAGGGCAGTGGAGATTAGGGGGTTTCGAGTAAGAACGTGTACAGGCTAGGGTGGGCGCTGTGATTTCCAATAGATCTGAGACGTGAGAAATTTATTGAAAAGTCCCCTTTAGTTTATTTTCTTTCCGCTCTGAGACGCCGCAGAAAAGTGGCGAGGAAGTTTTCTTTCTGCTGTCTCGCTTCCGTTGCCTGGCACGGGGAGGGGGATCGAGGCCCGGGAGAAGGGTGCTGTGGAAGTATGGGTGGCCGTGGGTGACTCCCTTCTGCCCCCAGGGGCTCTGCCCACCTGGAGAGCTTTAGACTGAGCGCGTAGGGGTGACTTTTACTGCCTTACTCTCTGCGTTCCCCTCCCCGCAGGTGAAAACTTTTGGCCCATTCGGAAGCGGCAACCAGGACAACCTGACCATGTACATGGATTTAGCGGATGGCATCTTTCTGAACCAAATCATGTTGCAAATGTGAGTTACCTTCCGGGAGAAAGGAAGGAATGATGCCTCGGAAAGTCGAATTTAAGTTTGTAGAATGTGAAGTTGCAATGTTCTCTGCATATGGGCCCACTGGTATTTCGGTATTAATGGTGTCTTTTCCTGGTTTGTTGGGTGTGAAGAACTCCAGGACAGTAGTTTGGTCAGATGTTTGGTGAAAGGAATTTGAAATTGAGTGACTGTCATCCACATGTTGCAATTGACTTGGAACTCAGGGACTTACATGTTATATGACAATGACACAGAAAAAAAAAGAAAAACAACCTTATTTTGGGGGGCAAGGAGCTGTAACGGAGAGTGTTTGGTTACAGGAAGTGTCGGGTGGGACCAGAGCATCCGTGAGTGACTATAAAGTTTTGTTCGAGGTCAGGACGCCTGTGTTTCTGCCTCCCTTTAATCTTGTGTTTCCAGTTGCCCCAGAGCAAGTGCAATTGGTTAAGTTCCTTCTTATAAACTGGATTGAAAAGTCACTGTGTTGGGAGAGGCCTGGGGAGCCAGAATGCTTTGGTGCTCTTTGTCTTGAGCCGTGGGTTTAAACGGAGTTTTGGTGGAGGTTACACCTGCTAGCATGTTTGACCACATCCTTTCCTGTTGCTGCATTCTGCAGCGCCTGTCTGATTGACAGCCTGCCACATGTAGGTGTTGGCTTCTGCCACTGCGTTCTGTTTTTAACTCAGAAAGTGCAGGGAACATATTGGAACTAAGTGTCTGTATGATTCACAGGCACTTGGAGCAAATGTTCTCCGTGGATCAGGCCCTTGTGCTCACCTACTCACCTGCAGCTAAGCAAGTTGTCATCTTGAGCCAGGAACTCATTAGCTGATGAGAATCAGCTGCATTTGTGGCACTTGTGGGAGGAGGAGCAGTCAGCTTTGGTATATTCCGAAAGAGGTTTAAATAGATCTACCTACAAAGATCTATTTTAAACAATTTCCTGAGGTCATTGCTTCTGTGGCGTAATAAGTTACTTGATGTCATGCTGTGGCAGAGACATCTCAGTTTTAATGTTTTTTAAGACACTACCAATGTTACCTGTCTTGAGTTTGATTAGATTCTAAAATGACGAATCTCTTGTCAGCTTGGCAGCACTTCTTGGTTCACAAGAAGGAGTTTTCCTGGGGTTGTCTCATGGCACATTCAAGTTCTGGCAACTATTTCCCCTCTTCATCCTGTTAGACCCCCCAAAATTGCTGGATTCCAGTTGGTGCAACAACCAGTGAAATTTCAACCTGTCCTGTTTAATTAAAAAAACCAGCAGTATCCCCGGCTTTTTCATTCAGAGTTTTACACCCAGGCAAGGGGAGAACAAAAGCCCTGGGACTGTTTCTCTTTCTTCCCTGACCTTTGGAATTCCTGAAGCGTTTACCACTTGCTTGTAAATCAGGAAAGCCTGTTGGCCCATTCCTTTGAGAAATGCCAGCTCATCACTTGTTCACACTTGGCCCCGAAGCTGAATGCGGTGTGAAGGGCTTCTCCCTTCCCCTTGACCATTTTCAGTGTTACTTTCTCCTCTGTGATGTGCCAAGGTAATGGTCCTGCAAGTGAGAACTGATATGTTTGCAGCTTCTCAGGCCTCAAGCAATGGTTCTGGGTCCTCTGGCTAGATTTAGGCACCAAGAAAGAGAGCAGTGGGGAAGCTGGGTGGCTTTCTAGAAGGACATAAGGAGGGAGAGGTGCCACTTGCCTGCGGTTTACTGAGTGGGTGATTGAAATAACCCTGCTCCAGGTGACAGATCAGTATTGTTTGCTCTTGGAAGTAGGTAGGGGTTGATCGGAAAGGGGGCACAAGGGAACTTTTTTTCTTTAATATTTATTTATTTATTTGGCTAGCTGGTCCAGGTCTTGGTTGTGGCATGTGAGATCTAGTTCCCTGACCCAGGGGTCGAACCCGAGCCCCCTGCATCGGGAGCATGGAGTCTTAGCCACTGGGCCACCAGGGAGGTCCACAGGGGAACTTCTAAGGGCGGTAGAAATGGTCCATGTATTGACTGGAGTATATTTCAGTTTTCAAACCTCATCAAGCTGTGACTTAAGATACATGCATTTCACCCTGTGTAAAAAGGACCTCAATTTAAAAAGCAAGTTTTAGCCCTAGTGTCAAAAGCCTGTGTAACCTGCTTGTGTAACCTTCAAAGCCTGTGTAACCTTCAAACCCTAGGTCTCATGCAAGCCCTGTGCTGCTGGGCACATCACTACCATGTCAGTTTCCTCATTTGTAAAATGGGCAGGAAAGTACCTCCCTTAAGAGATGGTTGTGAGGATGGAACGAGTGCTGTATTAGCAGTTAACACAGTGCCTGCCGCTTAGGAAGTGTTGGTGTCAGTTACGTAGTTACGTGTCTCCCTTCTTAATCCAGAAAGGATTTGCATCACTGCTTAGAAGTGTTTTTTTTTTCCCAGTCTACTTTCCCCCTATGTTCTTAGTCTCTTAATAATTCTTAAGTCTTAGCCCTCTACTAATGAGATGGAGGGCAAAACTGGACTCTGGGACTCACATCCTTGCCCCACATCTAACACTGTACTTAAGCCAAGTCTGTTTTCACTTCTGCCAAGTGTCAGGCTAACTAGTGGGTAAGCGATAAGGCTGTTGTGCCTTATCTCCCATGCTGATAGCCCCTACTGTGTGCAGTTCGCCTATTTTGATAAATTCTCTCCAGGTTGGTAGGAGCTGAGAAAATTGCAGAGAGCAATGTGCTCATGTGTTGCCAGAGCTCAGACAAGAGGTGTGTTACCTAACACTTGAGAGCCATATGGAGGCTGGCTGGGGGTCATGTGACTGTACCTGGGCATTGTCTCCAGGAACGGAAGAAGGCTGGAGTGGTAGTCTCTCGCCAGGCCTCTCGGTGACATGAGTGCCTGAAAGCAGGAAAGCCCTGTGGGCTCAGCTTTCAGGGGAGGCCCAGGTCCAGGAGAATTCCTGAATGAAGTGAGGCACTGAGTGGTATGGATAGAGCGGCTTGGGAAAACTTGCTGAATAGCTCCTCTGTGGATGCACTTTCCCTGGGTACCTACTGGTCCCCAGGAGGAAAACAAGATGTCTAATTCACTGTGGACATGCTTTTCACAGTCTCATAGGAAAATTAAGAGCTCTGACTCCAGGGACTTCCCTGGTGGTCCAGTGGTTGAGACTTTGCCTTCCAGTGCCGGGAGTGCAGGTTCGATTCTTGGTCAGGGAGCTGAGATCCCACATGTCTTACAGCCAAAAAGCCAAAACATAAAACAGATGCAGTACTGTAACACATTCAATAAAGACTTTAAAGTGAAAGTCGCTCAGTCCTGTCTGACTCTCTACGACCCCATTCTCCAGGCCAGAATACTGGAGTGGGTACCCTTCGCTTCTCCAGGGGATCTTCCCAACCCAGGGATTGAACCCAGGTGTCCCACATTGGAGGCAGATTCTTTATCAGCTGAGTCACAAGGGAAACCCAAGAATACTGGAGTGAGTAGACTATCCTTTATTCAGGGGATCTTCCCAATCCAGGAATCGAACTGGGGTCTCCTGCATTGCAGGCAGGTTCTTTACCCACTGAACTATCAGGGAAGCCCGAAAGAAAATAAAAAAAAAAGAGAGCTCTGACTCTAGCATCAGGCAGACAAATTCAAATCTTCCCTCTGTTATACTGGTTCTGTTACGTTGGGCAAATTACTTAAACTCTCTAAGCCTGAATATCCTGATCTGTAATAAGCGGGATGGTATTTTATAGATTTGGGGAAGATTAATATGATTATGCATGTATAGGAAATGCCCAACAAATGTCAATCACGTCAGTCATCATTATTGTTAGTGAGGCCTGAAGCTGGCTTTATGTGTGCGGACACCTGTGTGAGCTGGTGTGCATCTGTCCACATGAGAGTGGACACCTGAGTTGATGCAGTGACTGTTGAGTGCAGTTGGAAACTGGGACTGAAAGCTTGTACCTGGGCAAGGCCTACATTAAATCCAATACTATTTGCTTTGTTCAGACTCCTTTCTAACCCCTTGTGCTAGCTGCAGAATTACGAATAATATATTCATTATTCAGAAGTTGGAAATATCTGCAGGCCAATGGAAGAGTTTAAGCTTCTAAAAAGCATTTGGAGTATTGTATATTAATGCATATATATGGAATCTAGAAAAATGGTTCTGATGACCCTATATGTGGGGCAGCAATAGAGACAGAGACATAGATAATGGACTTGTGGACACAGCGGGAGCCGGGTTGGGCAGGGTGGAGACAGTGCGATGAATTGAGAGAGCAGCATTGAAACATACACATTACCTTATGTAAGGGAAGGAAAGGTTGGGACGAATTAGAGTGTAGCATTGACACATATACATTACCATATGTAAAATAGATAGCCACTGGGAATTTGCTGTATGACACAGGGAGCTCAGCCTGGTGCTCTGGGACAACCTAGAGGGGTGGGATGGGATGGGAGGTGGGTGGGAGGTTCATGAGGGAGGGGACATATGCGTACCTACGGCTGATTCATGTTGCTGTATGACAGAAACCAACACATCATTGTAAAGCAATTATCCTCCAATTAAAATTAAGTAAATCTTTTAAAAAGTGCTTTTCTCAGGAGAAAAGAAAAATAAAAAGCATTTGAAGGATAAGTTTTTTCCTTAGAGTGCCAGAAGAGGAGTTATGTTCCCATTTTGCAGATGTTAAAGCTGAGGATAAAGGGGCAGATACTTGTTAGTTGAATGAGTTTGTGTTGGTGCTAAAGTCTTGGGGCAAAAAGAGTTTTTACTCATGAACTTAAGTGATATTCTTTCATGGCTGCAGCATGTGACACTTTGTGGGGCCTTGAGTCTGTAAAAGTTAAATGAAAAAATTCATGTTCGTTGTAGGAAGGTAGAAACATATAGATGCATGTGTATGCTCAGTCACGTCTGACTCTTTGCAACCTCATGGGCTGTAGCCCACCAGCCTCCTCTGTCCATGGGACTACTGGAGTGGATTGCCATTTCCTCCTTCAGGAGGAACATATAGATGAGCAAAACAAACATTGCCTATAACTTTACCATGTCAAGATAGTAGTATTAATATTCTGGTGTCTCCCAGATGTCATCTGTGGTATATACATATATCTTCCTAGTGTATTTTTATACAACGTTGGGTTCAACCTTTTTTTTTATATCTATGATAGATTATCAGTATCTCTATCATCTGTATCAAACATAATTTCTTCTTTATTTTTAAAATATTTTGGCCACACCACATAGCATGTGGGATCTTGGTTCCCCGACCAGGGATTGAACCTGTACACCCTGCATTGGAAGCATGGAGTCCTAACCACTGGACTGCCGGGGAAGTCCCCAAATATGGTTTCTTGATTCGGGGTTGTTTTTTTTTTTCTGGATTCAATTTTAAATCTAGGAGTCATTGGAATATGATGGAAAGTTCGGGGCTGACCTTTTCTCAAAGGAGGGAGGCAAGGTTGCTATAAGTCTAAATTATAGTTCTCTTTGAAATTTTAGGGAGAGTGATTTCTTTTTTTTTTCCCCAAGAAGAAAGCCCTCAGGGCCCTGCACTTTGGCCTTGTTTGTCTCCGAGTTTGGACAAGCTCTTAGACACTTTCTTGCACCCGTGTCTCTCTCCTGTCCTCTGTGCCCCACACATCCTGGTGTGGGACTGGCAGCCTTTTGTGTTCTAGGACTGTCATGTAAAGAAGATCCTTGTTGCTTTTGATGGCTTTCAGGGAGACAGTCTTGCAGTAGTTCTATGATCTTCCTGGGATCAAGAACCACGTTGGCTAGTACGGCCCTGGCCTTCCTAGAACGGTAGGCTTTTAGGGCCGGAAGAGTCCTGTGGTCACCTGGCAGATGAGCCCAATGGAGCCTAGAGAACTTTGGCCCATCCTGGGCCCATTTCCAGACCAGAATCAGTGGCTTCTGACCCATTTCCTGCTCCAGGACGGGAGGGGGTTATGCAATGCTGGGCCAAGTAGGGATAGGCCTTCCTTAACCAGAGTTGACTGCTGTTCGATTTATTCCTTAATCTCTCTTTACCTTGAGAGCCATAGTTGAAGGAGTGCTAAGATAATGATCATGATAATTAGTCTAATTATTCATGTACTAAACGTGAGCGTTTTTGGAATGTTGCTTCCATTAGCTGTTGCTTCCTAGAACTGGAGGCTAAGAGCAGGGATGGTCAGAGGCTCCCCTGTCACCTGATGGCTTCCCAGGCCCAGACCCTGGGTGTGTGCTTTGCCTTTGCTCGTGCAGTGAACATCCATGTGTTTGCTAAGGTCCTCTGGCTCCTGGTACTCTTCAGGTGGTCCCGTCTGACTTAATGGAAACTGGGACCTGCATCTTCTCTAAGTTCTATGTTTTTAAAGAATATGTATTTATTAATGGTGCTGGGTCTTAGTTGTGATGCGTAGGCTTCTCACTGCAGTAGCTTCTCTTGTTTTGGCTCCTGGGCCCTAGGGCACAGGCTCAGTAGCTGTGGCGCATGGGTTTAATTGCCCTGCGGCATGTGGGATCTTCCCTAGGGATCGAACCCGTGTCTCCTGCACTGACAGGCGGATTCTTTACCGCTGAGCCACCTGGGAAGCCCTAAGTTCTCCTGTTGTAAGCAGCACATTCATCACTTTATGAAATTGCCTCTCATCTCTTCAGGTCTCTATAGTAAAGGGAGGAGAATTGCACCCTTAAGATAAATTATTTTGTCATGCTAGGTACACTTCTGTAGCTAAAATGCCTTTATGGTTTAAATTCCGAATGCCTCCTCTATGGCTAAATTAATTTCCATGCAACTGTTAACCTTTATTTTCTCAGTAATGAATGACTCCAGAAGAGACATGTAAATGGCTTAGCAGGCCTCTGTACTATATGAGGACAGTAAGAAGCTTTGTCCCAGGAAAAAAGTTGGGACAGTTGAAAAGAGGTCTTCTGGTTGCCCCAACGTGCTCATATGACTGTTTTAGGGGAGGCAGGATGATTGAATAAAATCCATGGCTGATTATGGCAGCGTGATTCATAAAGGGGTTTGGACACACGCAATACAGTGTCGGGACTCATAGAGTTTATATCAAATATTTACTTAATGGTTGAATTTTAAACAGCTTGTGTTATTAAGAAATTATGCCTGCAGTGATATTTGAAATAATTTCAGTTTGTAGATTTTTTTTTCTATTGGTTAATCTTGTATAAATTTTTGGCTTTGAAAGAGCCAAATGGCATTGCGATTGATTTGCTTTACTCCCCCAAATTCCCCTTCCTGTGCTCACACTATCATCATGGAGGGGCATAGATACGAAGGAAGGAGGAAGAGACCTGTTTCTCTTCCGTCACACCAGCCCCCAGGAGGCTCAGCGCCCTCATCACGGGGCTCGGATGACAGACGAAACCATGAACACAGCCCTCATTTGAATGAGACATCCTTCATGGTGTCTTGGGACAGTCGAATGGGCGGGAGGACTTTGTTAGGAAAGAAAGCCGTGTGTGGTACGTGGAGGGACGGGGGAGCGAAAATCCATTCTTGTCTAGTTTGTTCTCCAAATAGGAAACATCGTTAACACTGAGAATTTTTGAGCAATGTCCTGTATGTAGATGAGTGGTATTATAAATCACTTGATTCAGATTTTTAGTTTCATCACAACCAGACCTGCCTTTTGCCTGAGTTTGGAAAAGAAATGACACTTTGGGGATTTCCCACATCAATTATCTGTGTCTCTTAGCATTTCTTGTAGGGTGTGGCGTACACGACATAGTGTCACAGACTCACGGTGGCGGTTTTCTGAGCCAGAAGTGTCTGCCTGGAATGTAAATCACAGGCATGAACACTCGGCAACACACACAGGAGACTCATGTGAAGTGGAACATTGATGATTTTACTGATTTTTATGAAGTCAGAAAATGTACCATTTTCCCCCCTTTCTTGACATTTCACATAGTTTGCTTTGTTTGGCTTTTAGCTTTTAATCCTTTTTTATCTTTTATTTAATAAGTTAGCTCTCTCAATTTTTTAACAATATTTATATATTTCTGGTTGCACTGGGTCTGTTGCTGCATGTGGCCTTTCTCTGGTTGCAGTGAGCAGGATGTGCCCTCCATTGGGGTGCACAGGCTTCTCATGTGTTGACTTCTCTTGCTGCAGAGCACAGGGCTCTAGGTGCGTGGGCTTCAGGAGTTGGGACACAGGTGCTTTAGTTGCTTGCGGCATGTGGAATCTTCCCGGAACAGGGATCGAACCTGTGTCCCCTGCATTGACAGGCAGACTCCTATCCACTGTACCACCAGGGAAGTCCTGTTCTCTTTAATCTTGAAATATATTTTGGGGTAGGTTATTGGTGGCTCAGTGGTAATAAAAAAAAAAAAGAAATCCACCTGCCAATGCTGGGAGACATGAGTTCAATCCCTGGGTTGGGAAGATCCCCTAGAGAAGGAAATGGCAACCTGCTCCAGTATTCTTGCCTGGGAAATCCCATGATCAGAGGAGCCTGTCAGGCTCTACAGTCCATGGGGGTCTCAAAAGAGTCGGACATGACTTAGAGACTGAGCAACAAAAGCTGACTTTTATACGGTGTTACTCCGGGGCCAGCATTGACACTCGGTTGTTTGTGGCTGCTGCCAGAAGTGCGGAAACAATAATATTCATTAAGGGCAGGTGGTGGGCTTGGTGCTTGGGGAGGGGGAGCAGAAAGTGGTGCGTCTCCCCTGAGGGTTCCACGGCTTGGCAGTAGCAGACTTAGGGTTTGACCTGAGCCACACTCGCCACAGCTGCATAGTGACCTAGGCTTGGAGAGGACTCAGCACTCGGGGGTAGGATGGGGTGTGGCAGGGGCTGGGAGGTGCAATTTCCATTCTCATCATTTTTTACCCCCACTAGAGATCCCAGGCCAACAAATCAACGCATCAACAAGCACGTCAACAACGATGTGAACCTTCGCATTCAGAACTTGACCATCCTGGTGAGAAACATCAAGACCTACTACCAGGTAAGGTGGTCCTCCCCCTTCTCATCCCCCGGAGTCCTGCTGTGCGTCCGGCAATACCTTCATTCGAACGGTTTCCCCACAGGAAGCCGAGAGGAAGTGGTGGCCGGGCAGCTAGCTGCCTGTTGACACTTGGTGTGTTTGCTCATGCATCTTTTCTCTGACATTGTGAGAAGGGTCAGAGGTGGGATTGCTTTACTCTGCCCAGGGAACATCCTTTGAGCTGTGTGCACCACAGCGTGCCTGGTGCCGGGTGGGCCTGGGAGATGAGCCTTGGTCCACAGCCACAGCCCCAGCTCACAGTCTGGGGGGCCTGGCTGATGAGGGCTCTGGGAGGGGCACCCTGCACGGTTATCACCCACAGCTCGGCGAGTCTGTACAGGAGCGATTCAAGGGGTTGAGGAAGAGAAGGGACCACAGAAGGGTTGTGTTTGGGCCAAATATGAAATCAACCAGCCCCGAGTTGGCAGACAGGAGCACCACGGTTCAGGGTTGGGGTGTCTGCCTAACATTCTGAGATATGGAAATGCTCCCCATATCTCAGCTCACTGGTAGGTTGGTCAGGCAGGAGGGCCCGAAGGGGGAAGGGCTGTGAAACCCCCATCCCAGCCTTGGGCTAGTTGGGCAAGAATCTTTATATGGAGACATTGACGGGAAGTAGATTTAAAGTGTGCACTTTAGAGCCCGGGCTTGTCAAACTTAGGCATGAAACTTTTTAGCCCCATATGAATTTTCTCAAGGCCCCAGGGGAAGCCCTGGCAACTCTGAGTGACTTGGGGGCTTGAATGCCCTCTGCTCAGCCCCCTCCTCGCCCTCCAGGGCATCTCTGGGGGGCTTCCCAGGACCCCAGGGGGCACAGTTTGAGAATCACTGTTCAAGAGCCCTTCTCTTCCGGAATCGTGCTGGGGTTTTACGGAGCCCTCTGCCTCTGAGACCTCTCCTAGCCCTCGGCTTCCTGGGCTGTAACTTCGTCTCGGTTCTGGGGCTTGGGAGCATCTTCAGAGCCATGAGGTCCCTGTCGCCATGAGGAAGCCCTCTGGCCAGGTGTGGCTTCCCTCTCTGCCCTCGTGCAGCCGTGCGGGTTCTGAGGTCACTGAGGTCGCTGGACAGGCGGCCGGATGGAGTTTGTGCCGCGGCGTCGGGCTGTGTGCTGTCCGCTTCCTGCAGAGGGCTGTAGGTGCTGCTGTTTGAGGAAAGATGGGTGAAGGAGGGAGTGGACATGTCATGGGTTTTCTGAGTTGATAGTTTCCATTTTCTTCCCTCTGGGGTTGGGGTGCTGGATGCCTTTGCTTTATGGCCAATTCAGCCAGCCCCCGGTGTTCATTCCAGGGCCCGTTGGAAGCCCAGCACCGTGGGCACTCTGAGCAGCCTTTGGGCGGCTGAGCACCAGGTCCATGCTTTTAGTAACAGATGCTAGCTGTGCTGAGGAAGGGCTGGGGGGAGCCCTGCGCGAGTTGGATCTGGGGGCTGGCGGGGGTTTGTTTCCTTGCTAGGAGAGCCACGCCCAGGGCCAGACATGCTGTCAGCCAGTGGGTCTCAGCTAGTGCTTCCCACATGACAGCCACATTCTACGGAACCTGCTGCTGCCCGTGAACTTGGGCCTGGGCGTGGGGCAGGCTGTCTGTTGGCCATACTGGCTGTCGGGTAGATGTAAGAGATGTGGATTTGATCCCTAGGTCGGGAAGATCCCCTGGAGAAGGGCATGGCAACCTACTCCAGTATTCTTGCCTGGAGAATCCCATGGACAGAGGAGCCTGGCTGGCTACAGTCCATAGGGTCGTACAGAGTCGGACACGACTGGAGAGACTTAGCACTCATGCAGTGCTCTCCATGATGTGTGCAAGTGCCAGAGGAAGTGGATGGTCGTAACAGTTGGAAACGAGATCCCCAGCTCTGGACAGGTGTGTCTCCCGCCCCAGCTCTGGACAGGTGTGTCTCCCACCCCAGCTGTGGCTGGGAGGTGGTAACCCTCCCTGACGGCCGTGGTGAAGGTTTGGGATGGAGGTGAGACTTCTGGGTCTGTGTGTAGCTTGCGGCACTCAGGTGCTTACTGCGGGCTGCTTGGCCTGGTAGGTACTGCTCTCTGGGCTTGCCGGCCCAGGAGCACACGTGCCGTGGTCCGCCAGCTCTGACAGTCCAGTCTGGGTTGGCCAAAGGGCTTGAGACCCACTCCAGTACGTGGAGGCAGTTCGCTGCTCTTGGGGTCACTGAGTCAAGTTCTAGAAGATGGGCAGCAGTCTCTGGAAGGAGACGATCGCTAGTCCGTTCTCAGGGCCCCGAAGGACTTACAGGTAGAAAAGAAGACCCCTGCATCCTTATTCTGTTTCTGAGCTCCTAGCTCTTGGAGGGCAGGGCTGGTGTGCGTGGACAGCCTCAACCCCAGCCCGGAGCAGTGTTTGCTGAAAGCACTTGCTGAAGGCCGTGAGCCGTCCCTGCCCCTCGGTCAGCCCCGTGCACTTGGAGGAAGCTGGCAGGACCCTGCCCTTTTGCACTGATACAGCCTAGGTGTGCGCAGTGTTCTGTTGTTTTTTTTCTTCCAAGTTATTGTAAAATAAAGCTTAGTTCTGGTTATGTAAGTAATATGTGTTCTTTATAAACAACCCTTTAGGAAACAAACAAGTCGCAAGAAGAAAAGAACCGCTCAGAACCCCAGCGCCCAGAGACAATCACTATTAACATTTTTAGTGCTTCCTTCCAGTTTTTGCATGAATAGTTTCTGTGTTTTATTCCGTGGTAGTCATGCCTTATATACAATTGCATATCCTGCCTTTTTTCCCCTCCCACCTGACATTGTAGCATAAACATAACCGGTTATTATTGTCAAGTGACATTCAAGAAAGTTTTCCAAAAGAAGTACTGCCCAGCGTCCCCTTTTGAGAGAGGCCCTGCAGATTGTGAGGGCTTGAGGTGACATGAGACCATTGAGGTTCTGGCCAGGGTGGCTGGGGAGGGTGGGAGGTCCCCCTTCCGGGACGGGGACTTCCTCTTGCCATGGCTTTTCAGTAGACGCGTCGAGGTCACCGCATCCAGCCCCGGGTCTTGTTTGCCCAGCGGTGGTTTGCTCCCACCCCCAGGCGTCCCCTTCTTTTCTGAGGCACATGGGGCAGGGAGAGTCAGGAGGGACGGGGCCTCTCGTCAATAGCACAGGCTTCTTTCACAAGGAAGCTCAAGTTTTGTTCCCGAAAACCTGCGGAGACAAAAAAAGGTCTTTGACCTTTTTTGACCTTTGACCTTCTTCTGGCGCAGAGGACAGACAGTGGGTAAGAACCAGCGTGGCCCGGTTCAGTCTGACCACTGGTGTCTTGGGCCTCCCTCTGACCTGCTGCTCTGACTCTTCTGGGGTTGGCACCTGGAATCTGCGTTTTCAGAAGTTCCCCAGCTGTTTTAAGTCTTAACATCCTTCCAACAGGAAGGGCACTCAGTGGGCCAGAGAGGTGGTCCTCCCAGTGTGGTCCCCCCAGTGTGGTCCCCAGACCAGCAGCATCCGTGTCACCTGGGAACTTGTTAGAGGTGCAGGTCCGGCCCCTTCCCTGGACCTTCTGTGGAGGTCTGGCAGTCTGCAGCTTAACAAGCCCTCCAGGCGATTCTGATGCATGCTCATGGGAACCTAGTGGTTTAGAGCATTTCTAGGGATGTCAGGGAGAGGCCCCGTGAGCCAGGCCTCCAGGGGCAGAGAGAGCTCAGTGAGAACTCGAGTGACTCCTGTCCATCATATAAAATGGAGGCACGTCTCGTCTGCCCCAGGACAGGTGGAGGAGAGGCTGCAGTGATGAGAAGGTGACCAGGGGGAACGGGTGCCATTGAGGGGGTTGCTAGGAAGCCAGAGTTGGACAAGCCCTTGGGGAGAGCACCTGGTTCGGTCTCTGAATTTTAAAGAAGGAGAGGCGGATCAGGATGAGCATCCACAAATGGTTAAACCTGCAGAGAGACCTGGAAGGAAGGCGGGCCTGGATCAGAAGCGTGCGCTGCCTCGAGCCCCTGGTCGAGGGGCTGACCCCTGGGCTGGTCAGCATTGAGCCCAGCGTCATGTGTTGTTTATTGTTTAGTCACCAAGTCGTGTCCGACTCTTTGCCACCCCATGGACCGTTGCCCGCCAGGCTTCTCCGTCCATGGGATTTTCCAGGCAAGAATACTGGAGTGCGTTGCCATTTCCTTCTCCAGAGCATCACATGAGGCTTGTTTGATACACTCAACAGCCAAACTCTTTTCCATCTGAGTCCTTTTAAGGTAAAATTTGGATTTATAGAATGGTTCATTTGTCACATCCAGAGCCCTGAGTGTGGATGTCGAGTATACGTTCATTTGATCGCAGAACCCGTAGGAAAACATGGCCAGTAGTAGATGCAGAAATCGCTGGTGCGGCAGGTGGCTCATGCGTGTTTATCCTCTGGGGGTTGTGCGTGGTGTCCAGGGCCCAGGAGGGCCGTGGACACCTGTGAGCCAGCTCCTTCTTACAACACCTGGGGCCTAATTGTCACGTGAAATTTCTGAGGTTTCTTTGGCTTTCTGCGAGTGGGAAGTACTTCACACAGCGCCCGGACGAGTTCAGCGTGTGTTGGTGGAGATGTACGTCTTCACTATTGTGTCGCGTGTGGATGTCGATCCTGAAACGGGCACCCTCAGGTGAACACGGGGACCCACCCGCAGGGCTGACTCTGAAATGGGGAATTGGCCGAGCTGCTCCGGGCGCCTCCCCTCGCTGGCTGAGCCCTGGGACCTGCGGCTGCTTTCCTGCTGTGGGCCTCCTGAGCGTTCATCTGTCCGGAAGAGGGTGGGCCCTTGTGGTTCTGAAATTCCATAGTTGCATGGTGGCCCAAGACCACTAAGATTTTAGAGTTTCAGATCACCTCGAGGAAGCTCTGTATTGTGAGTTCTTGGAACTTGGCCCTTCTGACTTCTGGTCTGTCACGTGGTTGGAAGGCCAGAACAGACCCACAATATTGGTCTTTGTTGCAGAAGCAACAGTCCCGGGTTGTAATGTCTTCTGTAATCTCTTTTTTCCTTCATTGCTTTGAAAAGATTAAAAATGAAACAGTACAAATGCTTTTAAGGAACACCTGTGTATCTGCTCAAAATAAATATGAACATATGTGAATATTTTTCCTATTTGCTTCACACCTTTCTTCTAAGAGGTTTTTGCTGACTGAAGTCCCTGGTGTTTCTCTTACTTCGTCCAGTTATCCTTACCTGCCTCTGTGGAGGTAACTCCTGTGGTTAATTTCTCTGTGTGTGTACATATGGTTTTGTGTCACATATTCAGATTAAACCTCCATATTACTGCCTGTACCTTTTGCCCACTCCACCTTACGTTGGTTGGATCTGTTGGTTTTTTGTGGTATTTGTATTAGATAAGCATGGGCTGACTGCTAGAATTATCTTTAGAAATGTGCACAGTTTGAAAAAATGAAAGACTTTTGTCAAAAGTAAAAATAGAAGGAAATGTATATTTGACACTGTTGGTGGGAACAAAGTGAACTCTAATTCATGTGGTCTGGAGGCTTTTTAGATAAAGTGAAGTCTCTTTAGGTAGATGTGATGTGCTTTGGTGGATAGAGACAGTGTTCAAGGGAACTTAACTCTGCTCAGGCCCTGTCTACAGGTACCAGGGGAATCTGCTTTATGAATAATAGTGCATTGAATTTGTAAGGGAGAAATTGATTTCTCCACTCTATGTTATTATTGGAGTATTTGTTGTTGTTCAGTCACTCAGTTGTGTCTGGCTCTTTGTGACCCCATGGACGGCAGCACACCAGGCTTCCCTGTCCTTCACCATCTCCTGAGCTTGCTCAGACTCATGTCCCTGGAGTCGGTAATGCCATCGAGACATCTCATCCTTTGCCACCCCTTTTCATCTTGCTCTCAGTCTTTCCCAGCATCAGGGTCTTTTCCAATGAGTTATCTCTTCGCATCAGGTGGCCAAAGTATTGGAGCTTCAGCTTCAGCTTCAGCATCAGTCCTTCCAATGAGTATTCAGGACTCATCTCCTGTAGGATGGACTGATTGGATCTCCTTGCAGTCCAAGGGATTCTCAAGAGTCTTCTCCAACACCATGGTTCAAAAGCATCAATTCCTTGATGCTCAGCCTTCTTTATGGTCCAACTCTCACATCCATACATGACTACTGGAAAAACCTTAGCTTTGACTATATGGACCTTTGTTGGGAAAGTAATGTCTCTGCTCTTTAGTAAGCTATCTAGGTTGGTCATAGCTTTTTTTTCCAAGGAGCAAGCATCTTTTAATTTCATGGCTGCTATCACCATCTTCCGTGATTCTGGAGCCCAAGAAAAAGTCTGTCACTGTTTCTGTTGTTTCCCCGTCTATTTGCCATGAAGTGGTGGGACCAGATACCATGATCTTCCTTTTTTGAATGTTGAGTTTTAAGCCAGCTTTTTCACTCTCAATGCTTTAGAATGTTGTGTTAGTTTCTCCTGTACAAAAGTGAAACAGCTATAAGTATACGTATATCCCCTTCCTCTTGAGCCTCCCTCCCACCCACTTCCCTCTCGCCACTCATCACAGAGGTCATCACAGAGCACCAAGCCGAACCCTCTGCTATACAGCACTTTCCCACTGGCTATCTATCTTACACATGGTCTGACTCTGTGACCCCATGAACAGGCTCTGCTATCCATGGGATTTCCCAGGCAAGAATACTGGAGTGGGTTGCCGTTTCCTTCTTCAGGGGATTGTCCCGACCCAGGACAAAACCCAGGGATCGAGCCTGGGTCTTCTGCGTTGCAGGCCGATTCTTTCCTGCCGAGCCCAAGGGGAGCCCCAGTGTGTATATGTCTGTGCATCCCGCCCTCCCTTTCCTGCACTTACCCACAGGTCTGTTCCCTACATCTGCATCTCTACTCCTGCCCTGCAAATAGGCTCATCAATACCATTGAGAAGGCGATGGCACACCACTCCAGTACTCTTGCCTGGAAAATCCCATGGATGGAGGAGCCTGGTAGGCTGCAGTCCATGGGGTCGCTAAGAGTCGGACACGGCTGAGCGACTTCACTTTCACTTTTCACTTTCATGCTTTGGAGAAGGAAGTGGCAACCCACTCCATTGTTCTTGCCTGGAGAATCCCAGGGACGGGGGAGCCTGGTGGGCTGCCGTCTATGGGGTCGCACAGAGTCGGACACAACTGAAGTGACTTAGCAGCAGCATACCATTTTCTAGATTCCATATATATGCGTTAATATACGGTATTTGTTTTTCTCTTCCTGACTCATTTTACTCTGTATGACAGACTCTCCACTCTTAAAAGAGAAAGGCTGTGAGATGGGGTTTTTTTTCCTTTTGCATTTTTTCTTATTGGAAGGTGGGTATTCTTGATGTAGCTTATCTCTATGTCTTGAGGAAATTAAAGGTAATATTTTTGATTATATTTTCTGATTGCAGACTGGGAAATGCAAAGAAAATTAAATCTGCCCACTATCTTGCCACCTAGGCATACCATTGTTAAAATTTTGGTATTTATGCTTTCTAACTTTGTGTCTGTGCCTTTGTTTCAAGATGTGGATCGTATGAAACCTTTCTTTTCATTTACTGTGCAGTGAGCATTTCCTCATATCCTTTCCCATGTTCTTTCATAAATGCATTTTGGTGTCTACATGGCACTTCGTCATGTGGCTATACCACTCTCATTGATACTGAGTTATTTCTGTCTTAGAATTATAAATAATACCACCATGAACAACCTTGGTCCATACATCTTTCAACAACTGTTTTTATGTCCTTAGGATAAATTCCTAGCATGGAATTCCCGGGTCAGAGGGCATGAATACTTTGAGGACTTTTGCTACTTATTACCAAAATTACCTTCTTTATGGGCCTTTTGTTTTTCTTTGCTGAATTGCCCCTTTGTGTCCTGCACCCATGAAAAATGCTGTGTTCTGTGTTGCTGCTGAATGCTGAAGATTTCTGTGTCTCTGCCGTGCGAATGGAGGTCTGAGATTATTTATACCGGACATCTGGGCAAACGTCCTTGTTGGCGTGTCACTGGATGCCGGTTTGGAGTCTCCAGCAGGGCTGTGACATGGTGACCAAATGCAGTGGCGAGGCTGGGCGGTCCAGCCCCAGGCCTGGGAGGCCTTCGTCAGAGGGGTCCCAGCACCCCGGCCCCCTTTCAGAGCCGGGAGCCTTTGTCCGCCGTGGACTCGACCCAGGAGATGACCGACTTCCCTGTGAATGCTTGCTCTCCGTCTAAAGTTTAAGGGAGACACTTCTAGACCGTGTTGGGAAGTGAGGCTGGGGAGGGCGGTGGTCTGCGTGGGCCCCTCCTTTCCTCTTTCCTTCCTCTCCCTTCCTGTCTCCTGTTCACTCTGGTATCGGGTAATGAAACATGGGACATGGAAACGCTGTAGCCCAGAGAGCTGGGTGTGTCCCACTGGGAGTCCCCCGGTTCTTGTGTCTGTTCCTCCTCCTCCTTCTTCATGCCTGAGATGCTCGTGTCTAGCGGGGTGGGAGACAAGCCAGGCAAACCAGCCGCTGGAACACCTATGTGCACAGGACACAGATGTCACAGGGCACGGGCAGGAGTGCCGCAGCCAGGGGAGGGCCAGTGCCCAAGGAGAGCTTTGCAAAGGGGGTGGTGCTTGGCCTGAGTCCTGAAGGATGGGCACAGAGCTAGTCTGGCAGAAAATGGGGTGCATGGGGGGGTGTCCTGGGGGAGCAACAGCACCTGCAAAACCAGAGAGGCTCAGAGCAGCCTGAGGGCTGAGCAAGTCACCTCTGAGTGGCTGAAGGTTGGGGCTTCGCTGGGGAGTGGTGATGGGTGAGGTTCCAAAGGTAGGGAGGTTCCCGAGGGCGGATGCCAGGCTCATGAATTTGAACTTCATCCCAGAGGGACTTGGAGTGTTTATAACCTTTTGAAAGAGGAAAGTTTAAAAAAATAGAACTCTTTTGACACCCATATTGAGAGTGGATTGGCTTCAGGAGGGAGTTGGGGAGTCAGGACAGGTCATGGAAGCCTGGACCAAAGCTGGGGCAGAGGGGAGAGGGGACAAGCCCGAGAGGCTTAGGGGGCTGTGGGCAGCAGTTGCTAGGTCCCCTGCCCGGAGGGAACAGCGGGAAGAGGATAAAATGCTTTCTCAGGCCCGGGAGAGTGGAGCCCTGCAGCAGGGTGCTAGCCCCCTGGGCTTCACGGCAGTGGCTCTGAGTCAGCCTGTCTGGGGCTGGAAGTGGGGCGGGGAGGCTGCAGGAGGACAGCCCCTTCAGGTCCACCTGAATTCCCTTTCTCCACACCAAGCAGAAGGCGTGTGCTCCTGACCGGTGACCCTCCCTGACCTGCTGCCAGGGACGGAGCCGACAGGGCTGTGGACACCTGGTCACGGGCCACGCAGCCCCACACCTTCCCAGAGGCAGGGTTTTGTTTTTGCAGCACATGAAACCAACTGCCGGTTGGACTTGGTTTTCTTTTTTTCCCCTTCTGTTTTTAGAAGAAATGCTATAGAGCCGTATTGAATAGCAAGCAGGAACTCTGGGACTCAGCCCTCTGCCCCTGTCAGAAGGCTGAGAGAAGATAGCTGGATGGCTATAAGCTTGGCACTGCGCTAGGAGCTTTCAGCCCTGTCACTGTGAGGACGAAACTGCTGTCCCCATTTTACAGATTAGGCAAGTGAGGCTGGTGGAGCTCAAGCTCTCATAGTCATTGGCTGCTTTCTGCAGTCCTGGAGGGAGGTGGCTTGCTGTGGGCAGACTAGCCGTTGTGTACGGGTGGGCCAGGCTGGGAGTGCTCCTTCCCCAGGGTCTCCTGCTTGGGCTCCCCCATGTTAAGCTGACTTCACACCCGCTGGGAGCCCCAGAGGGAGGGGCTGGATTGCTTCAGGCACCTTCTGAAACCAGCACTTCCGGGGTTGGGCTGTGGGTGGGACCTAGGGAGCAGCTGGCCTCAGACTTCACCCTGCAGCCCCGCCCCTCCTCCCCCAGAGCAGCAGGAAGCAGAGAATCTGGGCTAATTGCAGAGGGTGAGGAGGGGTGAAAGGTGGGTCTGATGCAATTAGCAGAGCTGGAATTTGGCCAGGCCGTGGAGGCTTCAGGCCACGAGGTAGGACTGTATATGTGTATGTGTGTGTGTGTGTATATGTGCACACATGGATGAAGACAGTCTTTCTCTCCTTTTTTTTTTTTTTGCTTTTTATTTTGTAATAGAGTATAGGCGATTAACAATGCTGTGATAGTTTCAGTTCAGTTCAGTTCAGTCACTCGGTCGTGTCCAACTCTGCGACCCCATGAATTGCAGCACGCCAGGCCTCCCTGTCCATCACCAACTCCCAGAGTCCACCCAAACTCAAGTACGTCGAGTCGGTGATGCCATCCAGACATCTCATCCTCTGTCGTCCCCTTCTCCTCCTGACCCCAATCCCTCCCAGCATCAGGGTCTTTTTTAATAAGTCAACTCTTTGCATGAGGTGGCCAAAGTATTGGAGTTTCAGCCTCAGCATCAGTCCTTCCAATGAACACCCAGGACTGATCTCCTTTAGGATGGACTGGTTAGACCTCCTTGCAGTCCAAGGGACTCGCAAGAGTCTTCTCCAACACCACAGTTCAAAAGCATCAATTCTTCGGCACTCAGCTTTCTTCACAGTCCAACTCTCACATCCATACATGACCACTGGAAAAACCATAGCCTTGACTAGATGGACCTTTGTTGGCAAAGTAATATCTCTGCTTTTTAATATGCTATCTAGGTTGGTCATAACTCCCAAGGAGTAAGCGTCTTTTAATTTCATGGCTGCAATCACCATCTGCATGCAGTGATTTTGGAGCCCAGAAAAATAAAGTCTGACACTGTTCCCACTGTTTCCCCATCTATTTGCCATGAAGTGATGGGACCAGATGCCATGATCTTAGTTTTCTGAATGGTGAGCTTTAAGCCAACTTTTTCACTCTCCTCTTTCACTTTCATCAAGAGGCTTTTGAGTTCCTCTTCACTTTCTGCCATAAGGGTGGTGTCATCTGCATATCTGAGGTTATTGATATTTCTCCCGGCAATCTTGATTCCAGCTTGTGCTTCTTCCAGCCCAGCATTTCTCATGATGTACTCTGCATAGAAGTTAAATAAGCAGGGTGACAGGACACTCCTTTTCCTATTTGGAACCAGTCTGTTGTTCCATGTCCAGTTCTAACTGTTGCTTCCTGACCTGCATGTAGGTTTCTCAAGAGGCAGGTCAGGTGGTCTGGTATTCCCATCTCTTTCAGAATTTTCCACAGTTTCTTGTGATCCACACAGTCAAAGGCTTTGGCATAGTCAATAAAGCAGAAATAGATGTTTTTCTGGAACTCTCTTGCTTTCTCCATGATCCAGCGGATGTTGGCAATTTGATCTCTGGTTCCTCTGCCTTTTCTAAAACCAGCTTGAACATCTGGAAGTTCACGGTTTATGTATTGCTGAAGCCTAGTTTCCGGTGGACGGCAAAGTGACCCATCCATATTTTACACATGTATCCATTCTCTTGCAAACTCCCCTTCCACCCAGGCTGCCATATAACATTGAGCAGAGTGCTATATGCAGTGGGTCCTTGTTGGTTATCCATTTTAGATATGGCAGTGTATATACATATCCGTCCCAAACTCCCTAACTATCCCTGCCCCCCATTCAGCCCCCTTGGCAACCTTAAGTTTGCTCTCTAAGTCTGTGAGTCCTGTTCTGTTTTTGCAAGTAAGTTCATTTGTATCATTTCTTTGCATAGGGATGTCCTGGGATATTTCTCCTTGTATATTTCTCTTTGTTTAATTGCTAAGTCCTGTCCAACTCTTGTGTCCAACTCTTGGAACCGCATGTACTGGAGCCTGCGAGCTCCCTGTCCATGGGATTTCCCAAGCAAAAATACTGGAGTGGGTTGCTCTTGCCTGCTCCCAGGGATCCTCCTGACCCAGGGATTGAACCTGCATCTCCTGCATTGCAGGTGGATTCTTTACCACTGAGTGAACAGGGAAATCCCATTTCTCCTTCTGGGCTCTGTGGGCTCCTCCTTCTGACCTTGAGTCCAGATTTTGAATTGCTGGGGTTTCCCTTCTATCTCTGAGCTGCTGGGTTCTCCTTTGCCTTGGAGTTTCCCCTTTGCGTCCATGATGGTTCCCGAGGGCTGCCGCCTGGCTTTGATCTGTTGTGCATGGAGCCGAGCCCAGATGCCCAGTTCACAGTGGCCCTAAGACCTCCTCAGGTTTACAGATCCGGACTTTCTCAGTGTTTCTGATATGTTTTCTTACCGTGTGTTTACTTCTTTATCGCTTGCTTGACGTTTCTCTTAATGCATGGCCATTCCTTAAAGCATTCAGTTTTCGAGCCCTTCACGGAAGGTCCATGTGCAGAGAGCGAGTCTGTGTCAGGGTGGAAAGCTGGGCGGTCACCTGGTCGTCAGGCCTGAGATCCGAGCCTGTGCCTCTGGCAGAAAAGGAGTGAAAACCTCCTGGTGCAGCCCTCAGAGGCCAAGAGGGAGCCACGCTGCTTTCCGAAGGAGGTGCCCAGCCTCATTTTTTGTTCGTTGCAGAATCAGGACCAGCATGGTTCAGGGTGTGAGAATCACGGGTTGAGCATGAATGAGTTTAGAAACACATCTTATCACAGGCTACTCCACACCCCAGAAAGGTAGGAAGTGCTAAGAGGTACCAAGTCCTTTGGCAACAGAAAAGAGGGAAATGAATTTCTCAAACTTTTAAAAAGAAAAGGAGTCTCTCCATTGCCTTAGGTTTTGGGGTTAAATGCCAAGATCAGCGTGTTTGATGTTATAACTAGTTTGTGAGAAGGACTCATGGGAGAACTTGCCTGGGCAGGCTCTGAGCTCCATAAAGCTGGCTGTGTGGCCTGCGTCCAGGGCTAATAACAGTTTTTCTTATTCAGCCTGTTCTTTGTGGAAAGGCAGTTTCTCTGCTCCTTTGCCATGGCATTCAGGGCCATGGTCCTTTCCAGTATAACTTTAGTCCTATTTTTCTAGGAAGGAGGACGATGAAGTATGAGGATGAGGAAGCGCTTGTCTGAAGTTGATGGGCTCAGCCAGAATTATTGAGGAGGCTGCACCTTGTACCCCCAATTCTGAGTCTGTTGGTAATGTCTTGAGAGGAGGTGGAGGTTTCAGAAGGGTAAAGAGGCTGCCGGCTGAATGCTGCAAGGGTTCCTTTGGTTTGGGATTGAGTTTCATCAGGTTGGGCTTCCCTGATGGCTCAGATGGTGAAGAATCTGCCTGCAGTGTGGGAGACCCAGGTTCGATCTCTGGATCAAAAGATCCCCTGGCAGATGAAACGGCAACCCACTCCAGTATTCTTATCTGGGAAGTCCCATGGACAGAGAAGCCTGGCGGGCTACCGTCCATGGGGTCAGAAAGAGTCAGACACGCCTGGGCGACTAACACTTTCACTTTCACTTTCTCAGCAAGTTAAGGGGAGAGGTGCTCTGAGTATGGGACTCTCCATGAGAAGAGAGGGTACAGTGCAACTTCAGGGAGACATTTGCCATTACCCTCCTCGCTGCCCATCCCCTGGGGCTGGCACTGGCGTTGGCTCCAGCTTCGCAGGGAGAAGTCAGGTTTGCTTTCCCAGCTCGGGGTAGGAGCTTTGCCACTGCCCTGTGGAAGAGGATGAGCTGGGTGGTTTCTCCAATTCCCAAGAACAGAGGTGCCCGACCTCCAGGATCTAATGTCTGGTGATCTGAGGTGGGACCGGTGTATTAATAATAGAAATAAAGTAACGCACTTGAATCATCCCGAAACCACCCTCCCCCGACCTCTGCCCCATCCGTGGACAAGTTGTCTTCCACAAAACCGGTCCCTTGGGTACCACTGCCCTAGAAGGTCAGGAAGGTGAAGCCGGAGGAAGAACAAGATGGGAAGTGAGAGGGCAGCAGGAAGGAGAAGTCATCTCATTCTTCCAAGGATCTAGAAACTTGTGTGTCATCATTCTAGCAGTGTGACTTTGGTGTATCATTTGATTTCACCTATAAAATATGGGTAACACCACATTACAGGTTGGCATGGGACTCAGAATCGCACCTAGGTTTTGAGTCAGCAGGGCACAGTAATAACACCAGCTCGTCCTGAGGGCTGACTTTGCAGGGTTGACTGTTCCTGGGTGTCCACGCTCTGCAGGTAGGGAAGCCATGTTACTTGTGTAGGCAGAGGATGGGAGACACACACATCCAAGTACAAATAGGAAGAGAGGAAGAAAAGCAGCTTCAGGCCCCTTTGTCTGCAGAGGCAGAAGATAAAGAGTCATGGGCTCCTTTGAGCTCACCTCTTAGAGCTGTGGCCTTGGGCAATTTGATCTCCAAGAGTCTTTTTTTACCTGAAAAGTGGGCATGTGAATAGTGCTGGCCTGAGTATTGCATCAGAGGTGTTGGACTTTTCCTGCTGGCACTGATAAGATGCCCACCAGATGGTCTAGTAGACATGGGGGTCTTTACACAGACCCACCTCTCTGGGCCATGCTGACTTCATCTATTACTGAGCGGATTATAGAGGGGACCTTCCAGCAGTTAGATTCTGAATTGCTTGGATTAATCCAGTACATGTGGACGTACATGCTTAACTCTTGCCCTGCCCATTTTTCTCCTGTATGATTTTTAGAAATTATTTTGGTTGCATTGGGTCTTGGTTGCATGCAGGCTTTCTCTAGTTGTGGAGAGCCGGGGCTACTCTCTAGTTTTAGTGTGTGGGCTTCTCAGTGTGGTGGCTTCTCTTGTTGCAGAGGACAGGCTCTAGGTGTTTGGGCTTCAGTATTTGTGGCTCCAGCCTCAGTAGTGGAGAAGGCAATGGCACCCCATTCCAGTACTCTTGCCTGGAAAATCCCATGGATGCAGGAGCCTGGTAGGCTGAAGTCTATGGGTTCGCAGAGTCGGACACGACTGAAGTGACTTAGCAGTAGCAGCCTCAGGAGTTGTGGTTCACGGGCTTAGTTGCTCCATAGCATTTGGTATCTTCCCAGACCAGGGATCGAACCCATGTCTTTTGCATCGGCAGGTGGATTCTTAACCACTGTACCACCAGGGAAGTCCTCCTGTATGATTTTTTAATTTAAAGCATACCGTGTGCTTCCAGTGAACTGAGTGTCTTAGGCACACTATCTCATGGCAGCCTCTTGATTTTTCTCTCCCCCCAGCAATGAAACTCCTTAAAAGCAGGTTCTGCATTTCTTTCTCTGTTCACCTCTCACCCCAACAGCATGGAGACATGCCTGCCAGAGTCAGTGTGTGTTAGTTGCAAGACACAGAGCAACAGAAGCCATGACTCAGAGTAGTTCAGAGAGGATAAGTCATTGCCCTCGGGGCATGTATTACTGGCCTGGGCCCAGGATCCTATCTCTAGGCTAAAATAACCCTGTAAAGACCCTCGGCTTGTTCCCCATTTCTAGACAGTTGAGTAATTGGAGGACAGGGCCCTCCTGTACTCAAGTCTGTGTTCCTTGAGTGCCTGACGTACGTATCAGACACTCAGGACCTGATTGCTTTAGGGGGTCAGTGGGGGCAAACCAGGGTGGAGATGCAGGGCAAAGCGGAGGCCTGGAGCCTTTGAATCTTGCCCTTACAGAGGTCTTCCCCGTCTTCCCCCGCCAAATCCCCCCCATCCCCCCGAAATCTCCCCCACCTCCCCCCCCACCCCCCGCCTCTTTCACGCCAACCTGCAGGCTTTTCATGTGGTGTTTGCTTTGTTGCTGGAAAAGCCATATGTCAGGTACCCAGGAGGCTCAGTCCCTGGGGGGTGGAAGTTAAATTGATTGTTTTCAACTTTGTCTAGCCAGCTTGGCTCCCTTGAGCTTGCCAGTGTTTTGCCTTAATGACTTCAAAACTTTAAAAATAAATGCCTCCTTTTTCAAAGCACAGTAACCAAGCAGGCTGTCCTGTTCTTGGGACCAGTCAGGATAGTTTTTTCCCCTTACATTGTGAATTTGTGGCTGCATGAGATAGCAGAGACTCTAAAGCAGTTCTCGCATTTTTGTGCAAAGTTGATCTTCTCAACCAGCAGTCCCCAGCCTTTTTGGCACTAGGGACCGATTTCGTGGGAGACGATTTTTCCACGGACCAGGGGTAGGGGAACGGCTTCGGGAAGATTCAAGCACATCACTTTAATCGTGTGCTTTATTTCTAATATAATGCCCCCACTGACCTGATAGGATACCGGTCCCCGGCTCAGAGGTGGGGGACCCTGTTCTCAACAACCTCCTCCCGCCATTGTTGGGGTGAGAGTTTGTGACGTTTGAGCTGTATAGAACAGAGCTTCCAAAATTGGACTTTTCCAACAGAAATGGACTGAGTCGCAGCCGAGGTCATCCTAAGCTCAAGATGCCGAAAGAAGAACTGGTGATTGCTGATAACTCTGAGCTCGTCTGGACCCACCTGAGACTGAAGCTTGTCATGACTTTTAGAGCAAAGTGGAGGAGGACCGAGGGGTGGGTCGCCCTGGAGGATGGCTGTGCGCGGGTCTGTCCTGCTTCTCTCCTCCTCACCCACCTTTACCCTGGTTTCTTCCCGGGGAGAAGTACTCGTCTTGGGCTGCCTTCACCTTGTCAGCCCCTCAGCTGCAGCGTCCTGCCCACCGCTCAGGCGCCTGGCCTGCCCGCCTCTCCAGGGGCTCCTCTTTCTCCTGCAACCCTCTCGCCGCCCCTCCCAGTACCACGCACACCACCATGACCTGGGGCAAGTGGCCTGACCCCTCTGAGTTGTCTCCTCCTTTCTCCAGTGGGGAGAACGGGTGATAACAGATGATGCCCTGGGTAGCGACGATCCAGAGAGAGAGCATGCATGTGAAATGCCCAGCGTGGGGGCACTGCAGAGCTGGCGCTGGTGCGGTGGGCACTGCTGCCTGCTGGGCTGCAGTGCTGTCTGTGCTCTCCCTTCCTCTGCACTCATCCATCAGGCTGCGGTGCTTTCTCCCGCCCCGAGCACCTTCCCTTCACTCCCTCTGTGAAGCCTGTGGGATGTTCTGAACCTGAGTTTAATCATTGTCATCATCACCATCATCACACCTTTCAGCTCTCTTCTGCTTTCTCTGGGTCCTGCACCAGGTTTGCAGGCTCCCTCAGGGCCGGGACTCTGGTGCTCTTTGTCTTCCCAGGGTCAGGGAGCACAGGGGATGCCAGCTGAGGGGCTGCCCCGGTGCTGTGTGTTGTGCTTTGACACTCACTCGTGTCCGACTCTTTGCAACCCCATGGACTGTAGCCTGCCAGACTCCTCTGTCCATGGGGATTCTTCAGGCAAGAATACTGGAGTGGGTTGCCATGCCTGCCTCCAGGGGATCTTCCCAACCCAGGTCTCTTGCATTGCAGGTGGATTCTTTACCATCTGAATCACCAGGGAAGCCCACGAATACTGGAGTGGGCAGCCTATCCCTTCTTCAGGGGTTCTTCCTGACCCAGGAATCGAACCAGGGTCTCCTCTCCTGTATTGCAGGTGGATTCTTTACCAGCTGAGCTACCACGGTCTGAAAGAGGCAGGTGTACTGGCCCAGCTGTGCCTGCCTGGCCCGGGGCTCCTCCCGGGGCAGGTTTATGTGATGGGCTGGACTCTCAAATGTTCCTACTTTAATGCACTGCCTGTATGGAAACCCTGGGTCTTTATCAACGCTGGAATTCAAAAGGTGGGATAAATTGATTTCTTAAGGCAAAGACACTTTGATTAGCCTAGCCTTTTGTGGTTGTTGTCATTCAGTCACTAAATCGTGTCCAACTTTTCGAGACACCATGGACTGCAGCATCCCAGGCTTCCCTGTCCTTCACCATCTCCCAGAGCTTGCTCAAACTCATATCCATCGAGTTGGTGATGCCATCCAACCATCTCATCCTCTGTCGTCCCCTTCTCCTATCTTTACTCTTTCCTAGCATCAGGATGGAGGAGCCTGGTAGGCTGCAGTCCATGGGGTCGCAAAGAGTCAGACACGACTGAGTGACTTCACTTTCACTTTTCACTTTCATGTGTTGGAGAAGGAAATGGCAACGCACTCCAGTGTTCTTGCCTGGAGAATCCTAGGGACAGGGGAGCCTGGTGGGCTGCTGTCTATGGGGTTGCACAGGGTCGGACACGACTAAAGCGACTTAGCAGCAGCAGCAGCAGGATATTTTCCAATGGGTCAGCTCTTCACATCAGGTGGCCAAAGTATTGGAGCTTCAGCATCAGTCCTTCCAGTGTTTATTCAGGGTTGATTTCTCTTAGGATTGACAGGTTTATCTCATTGCTGTCCAAGGGACCCTCAAGAGTCTTCTCTAGCACCACAGTTCGAAAGCATCAGTTCTTCAGTGCTCAGCCTTCTCTGTGGTCCAACTCTCATATCTCTACATGACTTCTGGAAAAACCATACTTTGACTAGACAGACCTTTGTCAGCAAAGTAACGTCTGCTTTTTAATACAGGCAGATCCTAGGCAACCCTAGGAGTGTCATAGCGTTTCTTCTCAGGAGCGAGTGTCTTTAATTTCATGGCTGCAGTCACTGTCTGCAGTGATTTTGGAGCCCAAGGAAATGAAGTCTGTCACTGTTTCCACTATTAGCCTTTTAATCGCACCCTTTAAAAATAGAAAGTAACTGGACGTGAGACCAGTGAAGCCTTCCTCTGTTCTTTCTTCCCTTTGGAGGTATTCTCCTCTGGTTCTGACTGAGGTATCCTCCCCTGCTCTAGGAGGTTGAAGTCAGGACCTCGGAGTCATATGTCCATGACCATCCCCAAACTCAAAGTTACTGGGTTGGGTTTTTGGGTGACTTGGGGGATATGTTTGAAAAAGGGTGATCCAGTGCCTACATACACAGATCATTTAAATTCCCAGGTGTTTTTGAACTCCTCCTGGGTACAGTCTCGGGAAGGGAGGGCTTGAACCCCTAGGAGATGGCCAGGTTGGTGGGAATAGGGTCTGCAGGACAGCGGCTGTGGTCGCCTCAGTGGCCGCCACCCGAGAGGTCCCAGAAGGCTTGGGTGCAGACACATGGAGTTGGGAGGTGAATTCACCACGTGTTATTAAAATCCAAGTGCATGTTCAGATCTGGTTGGAAACAGTTTAGGAAGCATGAGGAGGGATAACTAGACTTTATTCCAGAGTAGACCAAAAATAGATAAGTAAAGAAGAATATGGTATGCTTACAAAAACTTAACTTTTGGTCTTTAAGGAAGCTGCCTGATTTGGAAATCATCTTTGACTTTTAAAAATAAAGGAACTACAGCCATGTTCGTAGCATTACTCAAGAAGCCAAAGGTGGAAGCATGCAAGTGTCTGTCTGTGGATGAATGTGGTACTTGCATACAATGGAATATTATTCAGCCTTAAAAAGGAAGGGGGTCCTGACACATGCTCCAACACAGATGGACTGTGGGACATTATGCTGAGTGAAATAAGTCAGCCACAAAAAGACAAAGACTATAAGGTTCTACTTCTGTGAGGTTCGTAGGTCAAATTCAGAGAGACAGAAGGTAGAATGGTGATTGCCAGGGGCTGGGGGAGAGAGTGGAAAGTTATTGGTTAATGGGATGGAGTTTAGTTTTGTGAGATGAAGAGAATTCTAGCGATCAGTACAGTAATGTGAATGCACTGAACACTGCTGAATTGCACGCTTAAAATTGGTTAGGATTGTAAATGCTAGTGTGTATTTTATCTGGTTTTCTGTTATGTGTGCTCTATCATAATTTTACCCAAAAAAGGGACTGAACCCTCACACGTGGCTGAGTGCCAAATGCTGGTCGCAAGTATTTTCTTAAGGAATGAAAAGGGCATCCAGTAAGAATGTCCGTGATGTTAATCAGTGAGGGCGTGGAACCCCAGCCCCAGCTTTAAAAGTGGCGAGTCTGTCCCACTTAGTGGCTGAATGACCGTACATGGCTAGTTGGACAGAATAACTCAGCATTTCCGCCCTCCCCGCTTTTCTGTTTTTGCTCTTTTTGCTTGCTTGTTTTAAAGAAAAATCCTTTTCACTCTGGGAGTCAGCATAGAGGTTTTTCCACAATGAAGCGCTTAAGTCCCAACAACCAGGACACTCCTGTTGATGAAGGGTAGTCCTAGGGCATGAGCACCTCTTAGCTGTTTCATGCTTTAAATCAAACTGGGATTAAACTGTCAGAAACAGAAGCATCCTTTTCTCTCTCTCTTTTTTTTTTTTGATGCTCAGTAAACTTTATTTTTTTAATTCCACTATAGTTGACTTATAATGTGTTAATTTCTGCTGTATAGCAGTGATTCAGTTATACACACACACACACACACACACACACACACACTCTTTTTTTTAATATTTCTTTTTTGGATGAAGCAGAGAAGGATAGCTTTATCACTTTGCCAGGCAAAAGGGGACACAGCAGGCTCCTGCCTCGAAAATGACGTATCCCCTATTTTTTTCCATTATGGTTTGTCATAGGATAATCATAATATAATTCTCTGTGCTATACAGAAGGACCTTGTCATTTATCCATTCTATATATAATACTTCACAACTGCTAATCCCAGCCTGTTTCATCCTTCCCCCCATGCCTTCCCCTTGGCAACCACAAGTCTTCTCTATACCCTTGGCTTTGTTTCTGTTTCATAGATATGCTCATTTGTGTGATATTTTAAATTCCACATAAAAGTGATATCATGTGATGCTTGTCGTCTTCTTTCTGATTTACTTAGTGAGGTCTCTGGTTGCATTCATGTTGCCACAGATGGCATTTCATTCTTTTTATGGCTGAGTAGTAGTCCACTGTACACCCGTGCCACATCTTTACCATTCCTTTGTTAATGGGCACGTGGGCTGTTTCCATAGCTTGGCTCTTGTGAAGAGAGTTGCTATGAACGCAGGGATGGCCTGTATCTTTTTGGATTAGAGTTTTGTCTGCATACACGGATGCATCCCTTTCTTCATGAGGTCCTTGGGTATAGGTCAGTGATGTCAGCTTTGGACGTGAAATCATATCTGTCTAGAAGAGCATGTGATGACTTGCCTCTGGTGAAGCTGAGGAGGACGAAGAGGAAGGCGGTGGCAGAGGTCAGGATGCGCAGTGCCCCCGTTCCCATTTTAGTGTCTGTACTCCAAGGGAGGGCTGATGGAGGGGCTTCTTTCTCCTTACCCGCCCCTACCTGGCCTGTAAAGGCCTCACTCTACATGACTGTTAGCTGCTGAGGCTGTAAAATGCAGTGGAATGGAGGATGGAGGGAGGCTCAAGAGGAAGGGAATATCGTTGTTCAGTCACTCAGTCGTGTCCTACTCTCTGCAACCCCATGGGCTGCAGCACGCCAGGCTTCCCTGTCCTTTGCCATGTCTTAGAGTTTCCTCAAACTCATGTCCATTGAGTCAGTGATGCCTTCCAACCATCTCATCCTCTCTTGTCCCCTTCTATATAATGGTGACTGATTCTTGTCGATGTACGGCAGAGACCACTACAACGCTGTAAAGCAATTATCCTCCAGTTTACAAAAAAATGAACTAAGCTGAGGACTGGAGCGTTTCCTGCACATTCGGTTTTCCTAGAATTTGATGCTGTCCTGGCATCCAGACTGATATCCTGCCTCGGGCTGGTGAGCAGTTGCTGGGGGAGAGGTCGTATTCTCTCTGGAAATGAGCTTCCCCCACCCCGTGAAGGAGTCCTTGGCCCACAGTTGCAGAATCAGGAACCTGGATGTTTTCTTTTCCGCCTCGTGTTTTTATCCCATAAATGATAGTCATCAGGATCAAACTTGACCTCTGAAGAGAGAAAGCAGATGTTCCGCATCCCCCTCTATCCTGCCACCTCAGCACATTAAAGTGGTTCATAGTTCAGTGTCCTTCGGAGCCTGCGGCCGTACCCTGGGAAGGGAATCTGTGGCTTTCGTGGGGACAGCTGATGGCTATTAATACCCTGAGGAAGTCCTCTGCCGACCCCGAAGGGGAGGGGTTCACATCTTCCTCCCCGCCGCAAGCGTGCTTCTAGGCCAGGGCCCATTGTGAGAACACATCTCTGCCTTCGTTTGGTTGAAACGTCACGTGTCGGAGTGTTTTGCTCCACGGTGTTTTGCTTCTGTGTGCCACAAGTGGCTGACGACTTTGCCGTGTGTATCCTCTGTTGACAGACCAATCTGAGGGCTTCCTGTGAGCATCCGAGCCAAGCCTGAGCCCAGGCGCCGTCTCGGGCTGTTCTTCAAGACTGCTGTGGCCCTCGGTCAGGGTCTAGAGACCCTGCGGCAGAGGCAGCAGACACCCTGGCCTGGGGTGTTTCCAAAGCAGGTGCTGCCTGGTACCCGCCTGAACCTCGGAGGGCAGGAGGCCCCGGGGGTTAGAGGAGGCATCCAGAGAGGCGGAAAGCTGGGCTAAGGCGACCCAGGGCTGCAGGGAGGGGATTTGGTGGGGGGAATGGGGAGATGGGCTGTGGCCACATGGCGAGTTAATAGCAGAGCTGGAAGCTGGTTCTCTTGCGACGTGACAGAAATCTGGTCATAGCTGGGGCTCATTTACCACCCCATCCTCTCCCTCTTGCTGGCCAGGGGCACAGTCGGGACATCCCTGGGGCTTGGTAAATGTTCCTCTCCGTTGTTAAGGCTCAGGTGACTCTAATGGAGGATTCAGCTGATGGCATGTGGCTGGTGGAACGTTAAAGAAAGAAGTGGCCGTGGGGTGGTTCTAGCCTCTCAGCCCCCGAGCCAGACCCCCGGGAGCTCATTCCATGCAGCACGTGGCCCCCTACCCAGAGAGTGCAAGACTCTGATGTAACGGGTTGAAGGGCGGGAATATTGGCGTCATTTAAAAGCTCTCTTTAGTTGTTGTTGTTAAGTTGCTCAGTCGTGTCCGACTCTTTTGTGACCCCATAGACTGTAGCCCTCCAGGCTCCTCTGTTTCTGTGGGATTCTCCAGGTGAGGATACTGGAGTGGGTTGCCATTTCCTCCTCCAGGGGATCTTCCTGACCCAGGGATCGAACCCATGTCCCCTGCAGTGGCGGGTGGTTTCTTTCCTGCTGAGCCGCCAGGGAAGCCCGAAAGCTCTCTTAGGTGCTTCTGATGAGATGATGCTGATGTGCAGCTGGGCTGGGAACCCCTCGTCCTCTTCCTCTTGCTCCTCATTAACAAATGGAAAGAGAGAAACTCAGGCCACCGGGGTTTCCTTTGTTCCTATCAGTGATTCCGAGTCACAGGCAGCTGAATCTAGGACCTGGGGGCTGGGCTCCTGGCCCTCCGTGGTCACTTCATCTGCTCCTGGCCTTGCCTCCAGGGCAGGCATCCAGACATCGGCCAGGGATCTTCATGTGGCTGTGAAAACCTTATGGAAAGTCGCTGGAGGGACTCTAGCTTGTGTGCCCGGTGTAAGCAGGTAGACCGGAGAACCCCTGAATCTGCTTCCTGGTGCCTTTACCAGCCTGACAGGTGGGTCAGGAGAGCTCAGGGCTTTCTGTTTGCATCAGGCTTTGAACTCTGGGGAGAGCGCACAGGGTGTGCTGCCCTGGAGGCTGGGCCTGAGCGGGTCGCTGGGAGAAAACCTGTGGAGCCCACAGGCCAGGCCTCCCAGAGCTGGAACCTGGCTCCTTCTTCTGCCTGGTGGTCCCAGCAGGGCGGCAGTCAGGAGAGTGTGGGGCTCCACAGCTGCTCCCAGGGGCTCACCTTCTCAAGTTGGGCCTTTGAATCTGACTGGTCCATCCTCAAGCCGCCAGCAGTGAGGATGGAAAAGTGAAAGTTGCTTAGTTGTGTCTGACTCTGCGACCCATGGACTGTATAGTCCATGGAATTCTCCAGGCCAGAATACTGGAGTGGGTAGCCTTTCCCTACTCCCTTCTCCAGGGGATCTTCCCAACCCAGGGATTGAACCCAGGTCTCCCGCATTGCGGGCGGAGGTCTCCTGCATTGCTGAGCCACCAGGGAACCCCAAGAATACTGCAGTGGGTAGCCTATCCCTTCTCCATTGGATCTTCCCGACCCAGGAATCAAACTGGGGTCTCCCCATTGCAGGCAGATTCTCTACCAACTGAGCTATCAGGGAGGCTGGAAAACACGCTGTTGTTGAAGACTGGTGCCTCCTGGTGCCTTAGTAGGTTTTTAGGCCCCTGGGTGGTCTAGGGGGCTAGACTGGTTCATAGCCCAGACAGCAGAGCCCTGGATCCCTCAGGTCATCCCGCCTCTGGGCCTGAGGAGGAAGGCTGCTGGCCTCAAGAACCAGCGAGGACTCCCTCCCATTTGAACCGTCATGTCCCACACCATGATGCGGGTGTCACGGAACGCCTACAGCATGCCACCTGAGCTGCATGGGCAGAAAACACGCTGGTTAGCCTCCCAGGTGGGGGGTGGGGGGTGGGAATCCAGCTGTGACCATGACGAGGATGTATGTGTGCCCACGTGTGCAGATAGACACAGACCCTGTGGGTCCTGACATGAGTCTGCTGCTGCATTTACTTTTGTAATTGTAGGTTCGTCATAGGAGAGAGAACGCTCAGACATCAAAGGACCTATAAAAAGTATGAGGCAGATTGTTCAGGTGTTATTACCCCCATTTGTCAGATGAGGCAGTGAGGCCCTGGGATTTTAACTGCCTTGCTCAGGGTCACACGCAGCTAGTGGGTGTCAGGCCTGAAATTGGCACCCAGGCCTTTTTGCTCCTGGTGCAGTGTTTTCTTCTGCACCGTATAGTCTCTGAAATAACACATGTGGGTAGTTTTCTAGGTGGTGAGGAAGTGATGGAGATGTGCCTTAAGCAGTGAACTGTGTACCCCATCCAGGACAAACACGGATGGATTTTAAAGCCCCAGAATATCCAGACCCCTGTTTGGCACACCCTGGAGTACCCTGAAAGGGCACAGCTCCCTGCCTTCAAGGCCACCCACCGTCTGGTGACGTGAAGTCTGTCTCCAGGCACAGGTTTTGTTCCTGCCTGTTGGCTCACTTGCTTGTTGAGTCTGCAGAAGGTTCCTGCCTTCGTGATGCACGCCTGGGTACCACTTTCAGAACTGGAGGTGGTGGGGGCTGTGGGCCCCTGGGGTGGGGGTGACAGAGAGTGCAGCCCTGGGGTCTTTTCCCCTGTTCAAGTTCCTTGTTTCCATGGAACAGCAGAACTCTGAATATGGGAGAGATGGAAAGGCGTGTTGGCCCCTGACTGTGGTTGGATGACGTTTGTTGGTAGACTTCTTTTTTTCCCAACATTGTTAGAAATCTCTGGAGTCCTATGGATCAAATCCCTGGCCAACACCCTGCACTTTTCGCCTAGGCTTCTGAGCTTTGGGGTCCTACTGACCTGCAAACCTAAACAGCAGAGCAAAATCAGCCTGGGGTGCTGCGGTCCTGGTGGTCCTTTCCTGGGTTAGAAAGGGAGGATGTGTGGGCACTTGTCTCACCAGGTGGCTCATTAGAAGAGGCTTTTGTGGGTCTAGGTGATCACATTGCAGTGCTTTATGGGGAGATGTTACTTTGAAAGAAAAATTTTGTCTTTTTAGAGTCCCTACTCTAAAAGAGTGTAGGGACTATACGGTCCATTGCTGGTGGATAGTGACCTAAGAGCCACCCGCATGCTGTGGATTTGAGGGACAGGATTCAGAGCATCAGATGCAGCCACGGGTCCTCCTCTGGTGACCAGGGGTGCACCAGTGGACCTGGCTCTACCAGGGGCTGTCTGTGACCAGGAAAGCAAGGATCTCAGGTCCCAGAGTCCAGCATGTGGCTCTTACCACCACACTGACCAGCCTAGGTCACCAGCTGGCTCGTGGAGCAGCCAGAGGTGCAGGAGAGACAGGCTGATGGGGTCTGAGGTGTGCAGTAGACCAGAGGCGCGGGAGAGATGGGCTGATGGGGTCTGAGGTGTGCAGTGGACCAGAGGTGCAGGAGAGACGGGCTGATGGGGTCTAAGGTGTGCAGTGGACCAGAGGTGCGGGAGAGATGGGCTGATGGGGTCTGAGGTGTGCAGTGGACCAGAGGTGCGGGAGAGATGGGCTGATGGGGTCTGAGGTGTGCAGTGGACCAGAGGTGCAGGAGAGACGGGCTGATGGGGTCTAAGGTGTGCAGTGGACCAGAGGTGCGGGAGAGACGGGCTGATGGGGTCTGAGGTGTGCAGTGGAGGGAAGCCACCCTCTTCCCTGTTCACAGCATAGTAGTGAAAGTCAGGGTCTTTCCTCCAGAAGATACTTGGATGGCCTCATAGTGTGGACTTTGATGCTTTGATTCTCTCACTTCAGTCTTCCTGGATGTACCAGTGCATGTGGTCCCCAGTGTGGGATGCCTTCCCAGGATGCACAGGGCACCGTGGTTCCCAGGTGTGGTGCCCTTGGGGTGCCTTCCCAGGATACACAGGGCACCGTGGTCCCCAGATGTGGGATGCCTTCCCAGGATGCACAGGGCACCGTGGTCTCCAGATGTGGGATGCCTTCCCAGGATGCACAGGGCACCGTGGTCCCCAGGTGTGGCTCTCCAGAAGGCCTTTCCTTCACACAGGATGCAGAATTGGCCTTCATAGTTTGGAGAGAGGGATCCGCCTTTCTGCTGGTTTCAGAGCATCACCTGTTACTGGAAAAGTTTACACACAGAGAAATGCGTTTGCCTCGCCATGGGGAAAACGGGCCTTGTGCAGTTTGAGGCGATCGCATTTCGGGGGCGCGTCCTCTCCACTGGTGACTCCGGCTCCCTGTCCCAGCATGCAGCCAACAATAAAATGCTTTACAACCTGCGGGAGTGCTTGTGTCTTTTCCCAGCGCTGCATTTCCCCAAGAACAGCACTGTTCCCAGGGGTGTCCAGTTTCCTCCCGCCATTCACCAGGCCCCACACCGTCCTTAAGCAGCGAGAACTGGTTTTACCAAGTAAACTGATACCTCGGCGGGTATCCGGGGTGAATAAGGATGGGGCAGCTTAATAAGTTACTGGCGGACCTTTGAGGAGGCCCAGTGGCCCTGGCTCCTCACTCCTCCTGTTCCTTAACGCTTGAATGGGCAAGCAGGAGGGACGGCCTTCCCTTACCTCTGAGCGGGGAGGAGGGCTCGCGCCATCGAGCAAAGCCAGTCTTGCCTGGGGCTCACTGTGGCTCCTGAAGTTCCTGGCTGGACACCCCACACCCTCCCCGGCCCCACCACTGGAGCAGGGCGGGCCTGGGCCTTAAGCAGACTCCTTGGGAGATGGGCCTGTCTGTCCACTTGACTGCTCTGGGCACAGGGGGGAGTGTTTCACTCCCACCTCCAGCTCTGCAGCTGATGGCGAGGAGAAGGGGCTCCTGCCGGCAGCTGTGGGCTCATTAGTTTTTGCTTGGTTTGTCAGCAAGGCCCTCCTGGGGTTCGGGAGCCTGGCAGGTGCTGAGAAGGGGCTGCAGTGGAGCGCTGGAGCCAGAGCCGCTGGGGCCCTTCAGCAGGAGTCTCAGCCTCACCTCAGAGGCTGTGGTCAGTACCTGATGGGGCTGCAAGAGGGGAGGACAGCCCTAGCCTTGCAGGAGGCAGGGCAGGGGTTTTGGGGGATAGGGCCTCCTCTCCTGGAGCGCTTAAGGGGGACCACAGGCCTGTATACCACAGGGTGTTAGAGAGGCCCAGTCTGGGGGATGCCATGTGTCCTGAGTGGGGTTCAGTTCAGTTCAGTCTCTCAGTCGTGTCCGACTCTTTGTGACCCCATGAACCACATCACGCCAGGCCTCCCTGTCCATCACCAACTCCCAGAGTCCACCCAAACCTATGTCCATTGAGTCGGTGATGCCATCCAACCATCTCATCCTCCGTCGTCCCCTTCTCCTCCTGCCCTCAATCCTTCCCAGCATCAGGGTCTTTTTAAATGAGTCAGCTCTTCATATCAGGTGGCCAAAGTATAGGAGTTTCAGCTTCAGCATCAGTCCTTCCAAAGAACACCCAGGACTGATCTCCTTTAGGATGGACTGGTTGAATCTCCTTGCAGTCCAAGGGACTCTCAAGAGTCTTCTACAACACCACAGTTCAAAAGCATCAATTCTTTGGCGCTCAGCTTTCTTTATAGTCCAGCTCTCACATTCATGCATGACTACTGGAAAAACCATAGCCTTGACTAGACAGACCTTTGTTGGCAAAGTAATGTCTCTGTTTTTGAATATGCTATCTAGGTTGGTCATAACTTTCCTTCCAAGGAGTAAGCGTAGGTCCGACTGAGTGGGGTAGGTCAGGATGAAAAGCCGGTGGTGGCAGGGCCAGGTTTGGAGGGTAGGGCTGAGTCTGAGCCTCACATCCAGGAAGGCTGTGGTCTCCCCTTGAGTTTCCTGTAGGCGATCAGACGGTGTGTGGGACCCAAGGACCACCCACTTGAGCTTGCACCCACTTCTCAGGCTGAAGTCAGATTTGGTTTTATTCCCCAACCTTGGGAACTGTGTCTTTCCCCCTCTTCTCTCTCTCACCTGCTGGATGGCTTCCTCGGGACCCAGCATGGATCAGTTTGGCCCAGGGCCCTGAGGAGAGATGGTGGGATGGGCAGATGTCCTCCTGGCCCTGGAGGAGCTCAGGGTTAAGACACTGCAGGATGTAGCAGAGGCTGAGCTGGAGATGACAGCGCTTTGTAAGGACCTTCGTCCCCCAAAAGCAATTCAGACTCCAGAGAGGGATGAACTGTTCCTTTTTGCATCATCTTCTAGGTGCTGTGTTTTGGGGCCCCCATACTTACAGTGTTCTTCTTGTTGTTCCATCACTAAGTTGTGTCCGACTCTCTGTGACCTCATGGACTGCAGCACGCCAGGCTTCCCTGTTCTTCACTATCTCCCAGAGTTTGCTCAAATTCATGTCCAGTGAGTCAGTGATGCCATTCAACCATTGCATCCTCTCTTGCCCCTTTCTTCTCTTGCCCTCAGTCTTTTCCAGCATCTGGGTCTTTTCCAGTGAGTTGGCTCTTCACATCAGGTGGCCCAAGTAGCGGAGCTTTTAGTTTCAGCATCAGTCCTTCCAGTGAATATTCAGGGTTGATTTTCTTTGGGATTGACTGGCTTGATCTCCTTGCTGTCCAAGGGACTCTCAAGAGTCTTTTCCAGCACCACAGTTTGAAAGCATCAATTCTTTGGTGCTCAGCCTTCTTTATGGTCCAGCTCTCACAACCATACATGACTACTGGAAAAGCCATAGCTTTGACTAGACGGACCTTTGTTGGCAAAATGATGTCTCTGCTTTTTTAATAGAAACCACCTAGTCCAGGGAATGGGAGGTGGGTTTACTCTTGGGTGCAGGTGGATTCGTTGTGGCTGCTCAGAGTGCTGTGTTGAGAAAGGCTCGGAGGCCTTGCCCTGGACCTGGGGGCAGGGGTGCTTCAATTGGGTAGTGCTGTCTACCGTGGAGACGGGGAGTGGAGGGGAGTGGTGTTCCGTGCGCATTGTGTGTTATCTCTGCATATACACATGAAGAAACCGAGGCCCAGAGAAGCTGTGGCCTGTCTCTGTGTTTGGAGGGTCCGGGACTGGAACCTGAGGCTGCTGCTCCCCACCCAGTGTGCTTTCCACAGCGCTGACGCTGAAAAGCCCAGCTTTGTGAGAGGCCAGACAAACAGGCATGAAGCAGCGAGGAGCAAGTATCAGACTGGGCTGTTCAGAAAAGACACCATATGGACTTCCCTGGTGGTCCAGTGGTTGGGAATCCGCCTGCCAGTGCAGGGGACACAGATTTGATCCCCAGTGGGATCAGGGAAGATCCCACAAGCCAGGGGACAACTCAACCTGAGAGCCACTGAGCCCACCCGCTGTAACTACCGAAGCCTGTGCGCCCTGGAGCCTGTGCTCTGCAACAAGAGAAGGCACTGTGATGTGAAGCCCACTCACTGCAGCTAGAGAGTAGTCCCCGCTCACCACAACTGGATAAAGCTTGTGCACAGCAGTGAAGACCCAGCACAGCCAAAAATAAGTCAATAACTTTAAATTAAAATACACCGTACGCCATAGAAAAGATCAGCATGGAGGCAGAGAGATGGGCTTTGACAGGAGAGAGGAGAGGGCGGGGTCTTGCACAAAAGGTCCAATTTGAGTGAAAGACAGTTCTGAGACCCCTCTGTGAGGACCCTTCCCCAAGGCTGTGGGCAAAAAGCGCAAAAGCCGCCACCTTCGGCTCTCGATGTGTCAGGTTTTAAAGCCCTTTCCCTCAGGAGCAGGAAGAATGGGGTGACCGCCTGGGCATTGAGAATGCAGAGGAGACGAAATCCTAAGCCCCAAGGATTCTTTCCACATTTGCCGTTTGCTGGCTTGTCGCACCTGCTGTGTGCCCAGCACCTGTGCATTGGTGGTGTTTAGACTTGGGGTGTGCTCCCCACTCAGCCCCTTGGCCAGCATGTGATGGGTCTTGTGGGTCACAGCCCCCATCACAGGGCAGGCTCCCCACGGAGTGGCCCCTGCACCTTGAACTTCCGCCAGCCGCTGCTTCTCTGGGAGCATTGTGCGATGCAGGTGTGGCACTTTCTGTGATGGGAGCAGCTGCTGTCAGCGGGTTGAACCAAGGGTGGATCCAGGCGCACACTGCTTCACGTCTTAGTTTTTAGCTCATTTCTCTTGCTGGATGAGGAATCCTTTTGGCTCTTACAGGAGTTGCTTGATTTTTTTTCCCCACCAGCCACTCCTCCTTGCCTGTCATCATTCTGCCAATTTCACGGTCTCAGCCAGTGGTTGGAGTCACAGAGACCCGCTCGGGGTGAGCAAATCACAGACCTTGCCTGGAGCCTCTGCAGGTTCACCAATGGGAATGCTGTGTCCACACCCTGCCCACCCCTTCTCCAGCTTCCCCCCCCCACTACCCTTCTCTCCCACTTCTGGGCTGGCCTCCAAAAGCGTAGAGCTGCATTTTAAGAAGCACATAGGGAAAAAAAATTTAAAGCACGTAATTGTGAGTTATGTAAGAAAAACCCTAGTATTCTTCAGAGATGCCTTCTGATGGAGGGGTGAGATGACAAGGTGCTAGAGTTTGCTTTAAATTCTTTCTTGGTTTTATGACAAAGGGAAAAAAAAAGATGGACAAGCAAATCTTGCTCACTGTCGAACTGGCGTGTGGGGTCGTGGGGGTCATTGTGCTCCTGTCTCTCCTGTTATTTACATCTGAAGTTTTTCACATTAACAGTGTTTAAAGGGTACAGGATTGTACTGAGAACTTTATGTGTGTAATTTTTGGTGCTCTTCGTAAATCTGCTTTAACCTGCTTAGAGATGCATGTCCGACTGACACGCGGCAGTTTTCCTCCGGGCCCTTGCTGCTTCCTCCTGCTCTTTGAAACTAATGCACTCCTTTGTGTAATGTTTTCTGAAAAGTTGCAGTACATTCAGCCACCCCAACATGGCCAGAACTCTGTCAATAACATTTTACAAAGGTTTGGGGTGTTCTTGTTTAAATAGTTATGTGAGTTTTGTTTTTATTGGATGAACATTTATCTAGCATATACGTATGAAGACGGAACACATACAAGGAAATGAATGTTGTGGGGGAGGGGCCCTGGCACTCTCAAGATCAGCCAGGAGCTGGGAGTTGTGGGTCCTTTTAGGACTCACCCTGCAGCATGGAGGTGCTTGGTCATGGTGGGTCCAGGCCACAATATCTCACTTTATTATTTTAATTCAGTTCAGTTGCTCAGTCGTGTCTGACTCTTTGCGACCCCATGAATTGCAGCACGCCAGGCCTCCCTGTCTATCACCAACTCCCGGAGTTCACTCAAACTCATGTCCATCGAGTCGGTGATGCCATCCAGCCATCTCATCCTCTGTCGTCCCCTTCTCCTCCTGCCCCCAATCCCTCCCAGCATTAGAGTCTTTTCCAGTGAGTCAACTCTTCGCATGAGGTGGCCAAAATACTGGAGTTTCAGCTTTAGCATCAGTCCTTCCAAAGAACACCCAGGACTGATCTCCTTTAGAATGGACTGGTTGGATCTCCTTGCAGTCCAAGGGACTCTCAAGAGTCTTCTCCAACACCACACTTCAAAAGCATCAATTCTTCGGTGCTTAGCTTTCTTCACAGTCCAACTCTCACATCCATACATGACCACTGGAAAAACCATAGCCTTGACTAGATGGACCTTTGTTGGCAAAGTAATGTCTCTGCTTTTGAATATGCTATCTAGGTTGGTCATAATTTTTCTTCCAAGGAGTAAGCGTCTTTTGATTTCATGGCTGCAATCACCATCTGCAGTGATTTTGGAGCCCCCCAAAATAAAGTTTGCCACTGTTTCCCCATCTATTTCCTATGAAGTGATGGGACCAGATGCCATGATCTTAGTTTTCTGAATGTTGAGCTTTAAGCCAGCTTTTTCACTCTCCTCTTTCACTTTCATCAAGAGGCTTTTGAGTTCCTCTTCACTTTCTGCCATAAGGGTGGTGTCATCTGCATATCTGAGATTATTGATAGTTCTCCCGACAATCTTGATTCCAGCTTGTGTTTCTTCCAGTCCAGCGTTTCTCATGATGTACTCTGCATAGAAGTTAAGTAAGCAGGGTGACAATATACAGCCTTGACGTACTCCTTTTCCTATTTGGAACCAGTCTGTTGTTCCATGTCCAGTTCTAACTGCTGCTTCCTGACCTGCATACAGGTTTCTCAATTATATATATATATATTTTTTTAGTTTCTGCCATGTTTAATTAATTGTTAAAACTGTTAGAATCTGATGGAATTGACAGGGAGCTCAAATCAAAGCTGCTGCTGCTAAGTCGCTTCAGTTGTGTCCGACTCAACAACCCTATGGACTGCAGCCTACCAGGCTCTTCCGTCCATAGGATTTTCCAGGCAAGAGTACTGGAGTGGGGTGCCATTGCCTTCTCCATCAATTATATTTTTAAAAATATCTGTGTATGTATTTATTTGGCTGTGCTGGGTCTGTGGCACACAGGATCTTTGATCTTGATTGTGCCATGTGGGACCTTTAGTTGCAGCATGCGAACTCTCGTCTGTGGCATGTGGGATCTAGTTCCCTGAGCAGGGATGAAACCCAGGTCCCTTGCATTGGGAGTGCAGAGTCCTAGCCACTGGACCACCAGGGAAGTCCCCTCACTCTATCTTGATAGACTGTAACAGCTATATTCAACCACACGCAAGCCCCTTTGCCTTAAGTTTTCTCATCCTGTTCTCAGGCTAAACCCGTTCTCCAGTAATTAAACTTCTCAGGGGCAGGGAAAGCTGATTTTTTTTTTTTCTTGTTGGTTTCAGGTGGGCCCAGTGGAAACGGGGAAGGCATAAGGCAGTCTAATAGGAGGCACAGGCGCTGGCGTAGGTGCAGACCTGGCTGTGGAAGGCCCCATTGCGGGCACTTGGTGTCAAGGAGGGGATGGTGCTGGAAGGGAATGGAAGGAGGTGAGCTCACCAAGTCCACTCTTGGGGCCGCCGTTGGCATCCTGGTCAAATGGGCTCGCTTCGAGGAGGTGATGGAGTCAGGGGCTGTGAAGAACAGAGTGAGAAAGTGCTGGCCATGTGAGACCAGGTCAGACCTCACAGTGGCTTGTCCCGTGGGCCCCAGGAGACCAAGGCTGGATCCTGTACACAGACGGGCCTGGAGTGTCTGTGCTTCAGCCCTTGACCCCAAGCTTGACCCTACTGGGGTGTCATCCTTGATGTAATCCTCTGACTGCAACGTCATTCTTGTCCTTCCAGCCCCCTCCCTCCATCAAGAGTCGGCCTGTGGAGTAGGCAGCCCCAGTCGGAGAAGCGCCAAGTTTGAGAGTCACATTGGCCGGGGGCCAAGATCTGGCTTCTGCACAGAATAGTTTGTGGTGTTGGGTCATCGTTTGCGCCCTGTGTAGGGGGCACTGACCCAGGGAGAGGGGAGGAAGCGAAGCTCTTGGTAGCTGGTGTACCACAAGCATTCACTGTTCCATTTCTCATCCACCACGGTGGGAATGCAAATTGATGCAGGCATTTTGGGAAACAGTCTGGAATTAAAGGCTAAAGTCCCACACCCGCATACCCGACAGCCCAGCTGATTTCACGCTGAAGTGTATACCCGAGAGAAACTCCTGTGCGTGGACTCCGGGAGATGTGTACAAGAATGGTCGCAGCATTTCTGTGCACAACAGCAAAAGGCTGGAAGCAGCCCAGATGCCCATCAGTAGGGGAATGGATGAATACGCTGAGACGTGACCACACAATGGAATATTACACAGCTGTCCAAACAAATTAACTGCAGCAGCACTCAACGATGTGGATGGATTTTAGCAGTGTCATAAATATTGGCTAAAAAGAGGCTGTGCTTCCAAAGATTACATACAGCACTAGTCCTTTTCTTTGTGAAGTCAGAAGGAGCTAAAATAAATGTGCTTTTTAGGAAGGTTTTACAGCTGCAGTAGAGCTGAAAAAAAAAACAAAACAAAAATGGGGGAAGAGGCAAGAGAGTGTGCATTTCTGGTTGAGGTTGGGGGTATCTTGGATGGAAGCGGGCGGGGCGTGGAACGGGGCACCATCTAGATAGATGCAGGTTTTGGTCAAGGGCCCAGCCTTTGTTTGGGGTGGGCGATTTGCAGGTGGTTATTACATTGTGAAAAGTAAGTGAAAGTGAGTCATGGGTGACGACAGATGAATGTCAGGAGCCAAGGACTGTGGTAAATAATTAACCCAGTTCTGTGCATGTTAGGTCCAACATGCCCCCATGCCCACCCTAAGCTCATTTCAGCAGAAGCTGTGATGCTCTGATGGTTCAGTGTTTACTGAGCCTCCGTTCCCGCGGCTGACATCCCCACCACCCTCCCCAGCCCCCCGGCCTTCTCTGTCGGCCGTCCGTCCATCCAGCTCCAGCCTCGTTCTTCCACGGTGCCCGCTGGCTGGAGTGGCCTCCGCCAGCTTGTGGCTTTGCTCGTCCTTAACCACTTGCTTCCTATCCGTGTCACACAATCAGTGCCTTGTAATAAATGGCCTCACCCAGTAATCGGTTCCACATGTGTGTATCTTTCTAAGGTGATGGTAGTTTCCCCCAGGCCAGGGGTCACATTTTATCTCCTCTTATGTGGCAGATTATTCCCCTGCTCCCGTTGACACGCCCTGTCTTCCTTAATCAAAGAGCCCCCAACCTCCCCTCCAGCTGGGCCTGGCCTCGCCGCCCAGGGAGACATCAGTGGCAGTGTCGAGCGCCACTTCTGACAAGTCTTCCTAAGAGGAGGTGGCAGCGTGCCTTTCTTCCCCCTTCCTCCTTCCTGCTGCCCAGAGAGCAGCGTCTAGGTCCCTGACACCTTTGGGTGGGGGCTCACATGGTCTGCTTTTCTTCTGCTGTCTTAACCCCCGGGGAGGTCCTATCTATGCCCAGGTCTTCGTTGCTCACAGAGACTGTAATTCTTAGGGGTATAGCATGTGAACTACCGGCCCTCATGGTTCTGAGCAGAGTGCATAATGATTGCCCCGCAAGTCCTGTGGATTAAAAAGGTCAGCCGCACCAAAATGGGCACTTGGACTCCAAGGAGCTGGTGTTGGGTCCCGTGTGCCATTCACCTGCAGATGACCTGGGCAAGTCACTTAACTCCTCTGAACTCCACGAGGTCAGGGAGTTGGGAACCCTGCCTGTGACAGCAGAGTTAAAGCAGCGTGGATGGTCAGCTACCCAGTCGATGGTCAGCCATCCCAGGCTGTGTGCCCCAGACACTGAAGGCTCGCTTGGTAATTTTCCCAGCCATCTCTACCACAGGGTCGTAAGCTCTCCTTGAGGCCTGCCCCCTGCAGCAGCCTCACTTTCCAGGAATGGCTTGAGGTCCCCACAACACATCTGTGCCTATTGTAGGTGTCCCCAGCCTGATGTTGCTGTCCCTCTGCCACGGAGGGGACACTGTGACCCCTCTTTCAGGAGGAAGCTTGGGGTGGACAGTCTGAGATGAGCTGAGCTGGATTTTCAGCTGGTGGTGCTTTATTGTAGCTTCTATTCCTCTTTATTTTTATTTTTCTCCTTTAGCACACTGCCCTCAGTGGACCCAGGGTGAGAGCCACTCTGTGCAGGGGGCTGGGGAGGTGGCTCTGCTGGTGAGAGGTGAGTGGTGAGCGGAGGGTGAAGGGGGCCACGTATGTGGGAGCTCCAGCCAGATCTAGGCCTGCCCGGAGTGGTTCTGTACCACGTCTGGCATTCGGCTTTGATTTCCTGGGTCTGAGTGGCCAGGGGACCAGCTGCGTGCCTGTTGGCAGAAGAGGCCTTGCCTATCTCAGCAGGCCTGGGGTGCCTGTGGGCCATCAGCCATGGCTTATCCTGTGGCCACAGTCGAACCCCAGCTCCTGGCCCCAGCTAGGGCGCCCCACATACCCCGTTTTCTGCATCTTTCCTCTCTGCTCCAGCGTATTTATGATGACCGACTGCTGGCTTTCCAATAGTCATTCTCTTGCATTCATTCAGGAAGCATGTATTTAGAGCCTGTCCCATGCCTGACCAGAGTCCCGTTCTTGAGCTCGGTAATGAGGATAAATGCCTGTCTCCGCTGCAAATCTGAATTCCGGGGGGCAGAGATCCTGTCTGCTTTCATGCACCATCACACCCCTGACTCCTCACATGCTGCCTGGAATAGACCCAGGCTTGTTTACTTATTATTTACTTATTCAGGGTGAGATGGTTGGATGGCATCACTGACTCAATGGGCATGAGTTTGAATAAGCTCCGGGAGGTGGTGATGGACAGGGAAGCCTGGCGTGCTGCAGTACATGGGATCGCAAAGAGTCAGACATGACTGAGCATCTGAACTGAACTATTCACTTTTGGCTGTGTTGGGTCTTCATTGCTATATGGGCTTTTCTTTAGTTGCCACAAGTGGGGGCTACTCTAGGTGCAGTGCTCAGGCTTCTCTTGGTGTGGAGTGCAGGCTTCAGTAGGTGTGGCCCCCAGGCTCTAGAGCACAGGTTCAGTATTTGAGGTGCATGGGCTTAGTTGCTCTGCAGCATGTGCGATCTTCTCGGACCAGGGATCGAACCTGTGTCTCCTGCATTGGCAGGTGGATTCTTTACCTCCGAGCCACCCGGGAAGCTCCCGGGCTTGTTTTAACAATACTTATTGAATGTATGGATGAATGAAGAAGTGATTATAAGATCAAGGCAGTTTGTGAGAGTATAGAGAACCATGGCTGAGTTTGGGGAGATGGGTGCAAACAGAGAAGCCCCCCAAAACCAGCTGTACAAATGCCCTAAGAGAAGCACTTAGGTATTTTGAGGCTCTGAGAGGGCAGGACAGGTCGCTCAGGGTGAGAAGCCTGATGTGTTTATCGACAGCCTCTCCTGGGGCCTGAGTGACCCATGAAGTCTTCCCTGGCAGCTGGAGCCTGCAGGGACCACTCCACTTCCCAACTCCTCATGGTCCCCCTGAGGACGCCCTTGGGCTGCAGGCTCACCGTGTCAGTGTCTCTTCTTGCCAACCGTGCTGTGAACTCCCTAGGTTCCTGTCCCAGCTTGCTCATCGTTTGCCACCGGACCCAAGGTCCAACCAGGCATCTCAGTGCATTGCTAGGGCACAGTCAGACACCTGCCCCACTGGCCACAAGATGATGTGGACATGCTGGAGAGTGTCGGGCCAGAGCGAGACGTCCTTCATGCATACGCCCGATCCCCCAGTGCCTCGCGGAACCTTACACGTGACTGTGGGCTCACTTGATGTGCAGAGTTGAGCCTCTTCTTTTTTGGCTTGGCTTGGAAGAGTCCACTCGCTGTGGTGGCGAGATGGGCCCAGAGTGTCAGTTTGGGCACAGGGACAGCTGGTGACGGTGCCTGTTATTTACTTGAAGTGTGGGTTCTCAGCTGGCCCTGCGGGAGGCCGGGCAGCTGCCTGCCTTGTGCCCAGGTGCCGGGGCGGGTCTGCGTGCCTTCATTCTTTCTCCCGCCTTCTCTGGTACACACCAGAGAATCTTTGAATCTGCCGGTCCGCACACCCACCTTGCTCACATCTGAAGAAAAGCTTCCCTTTTCTTTTGTTCAAAAGAATGCAAGTTAGCAGGTGTAAACTATTATGTTCAGGAGGAATAAACAATCAGGTCCTCCTGGATAGCACAGGGAACTTTAGTCACTGTCCCATGATAGGGACTTCCCTGGTAGTCCAGTGGTGAAGGCTCTGTGCTTCCAGTGTAGGGGGCCTGGGTTTGATTCCTGGGTGGGGAACTAAGATCCCACACACTACGTGGTGTGGCCACAAATAAACAAATCCATAAATAATTCCTAGATACTTTAACAAGTTACAATTAAAAAAAAATCCTGTGATCAACCATAATGGAAAAGAATATGAAAAAAGGATGTTTGTGTGTATAACTGAGTCACTTTGCTGTACAGCAGAGATTGGTACAATGTTGTAATCAACTGTACTTCAATAGAAAATTTAAATTAAAAAATTTAAATAAATGGGATAAGTTTAAAGAGGATAAATAAGTGAAAGAGGATAAGATTAAAGAGGATAAATTTTTTAAAAAAGAACCAAAGAAATAAAGGGGGGTTTTTTTCCCCCCATCTTCAGATCAGAGCCTCACCCAGTAGGGGCCCTGTGTTCTAATTGTGGAGCATTGTTACTGGATCCACATTTAAAGTCCACCCTGTGAACACACGCACCAGTCTGGGGCTCCTGGCCCTTCATTAGCTCGTCTGACAAATGCCAAGTGAACCCCTCCTTGTGCCAGACGCTGGGGGGCAAAGGGGAGGGGGACAGTCCAGGTGTTCGCCCTGGGCAGCCCACAGCCCGGTCAGGAGACTTGAAAAGTAAATCTGGTTTTGCAGAGGACACCCAGGCTGCACCTTTATAACTAGAGGCAGAGGATTGCTGGTCCTTCCCTCACACCCTCTCAGCATTTTATACCCTGAACATGTTGGCAGCGCTTATCACGCTGGGTTACCCGAGGGCGCGCCATCGCAGCTTACATCCTGGCTCAGGCAGACATCACGAATCCGTGTGCTTCCCTGCCTCTGAGCCCAGACCTGGCCTGAGAATCCTTCTCAGCACAGCACTCCAGATGCTGTTAGTTCTACCAGTAGCCTGTGCCTGGCTCCTGGGCCTAAGCCCTTGCTTTCGTGGTGAGCTACTCGTGTGAGAGCTCCCTGTTTCAGAATGAGACGTCTGACCCTGGGGGCCCACGGCGCTGCTGGCAGTGGTTAGGCCAGGCCGCCCCCAGTTCCGGGCTCCGTGGGGCTGCAAAGCGTTCTCCAGACACAGACCTTCCACTCGCTGCTCCCTCTGCCCGGCGGTCTTCTTCCACGTGTACCCCTGGCATGATTGTTCAACTGTTCCTTAGTCGGAGGACCCTCTTTGACCACCTGCCTGTGATAGTTTCGTTTTCCTTGTCTCTTGGTCGACCCACCCTTATTTTTCTTGTTAGCATTTCGTACTTCACACTTCATACTCTTTTACCTCTTTGTCTCTCTCATTTACTATGGCATCCCCAGCCATCAAAAACACTTGTGGATCTTGTGGTCGCAAATCCTAGTGGGCCAGGCATAGCCCCTGCCAGTTAGGATTAAATGAGATAGTACAAAGTGTCAAGTCCAGGCTCTGCTTTATCATCGTTCAAAAGAAAAGGCTCCTTGCAGTCTAGCAGGAGGGACAGGGCATATTTGGTTGTGACCCTTCCTCCTTGTGGTCAGTGTTTCGGTTTAGCCGGCAGCTGGCGAGCGTCTGCCGTGGGCAGCGCATGCGGAGGCTGGGGGTGGAGGGGATTCAGATACAAGCACATGGCAGGGCCTACGCCCGGACCCTGAGGTTCCTAGTCACCTCAAATGTGGGGTACACTGTGCCAGGGCTCAGGGGGCACAGATGCAGTAATTATTTCCAACCAAGGGATTTGGGCAGGGAAGGAGGTGCTGGAGGTGGGCATGGTGGGGGCAAGGATTGGGTCAGGTGCATCTCCCCCCCCATCCACCCCCGCATGGACAGCTGCCCTGGTGTTGATACCATCTGTTGAGATTCTCACTTCCTGCTGAGATGGTGGTTATTACAAACGTGTCATTTCTTAACCTTCCTCCTCCCCGGTTTTTCAACTGTGTCCTGAGTTGCTCTCCCCACCCCGTTTCCTGCTTAGAGAATTAAGTTCTTGGTGATAGAACTACAGAACCCTCCAGAGTTTCTTGCTTTCTGGGTGCAGTCTGATCGTTTGTTGCAAACTCCCATGACAATGAGTAGTAGTAGCTGGTTTGCAGGGCTTGTTTGCTTGCTTATTTCATGTGTAGCTCTTTCAGGAGGCCAAGAGGGAGTGAAGGAGGCGGTAATACAGTCTAACCTCGCTGCCTCATTTATCCAAGATTTTACTGCTCCCTCCACGCTCCCACAGAACTTGCCCCGCACTTTTCCAGCCTTTTCTCTGAGGTTCAAGTGCTGTCACTGTGCCCAAGGCAGGCATCGCTAATCCACCGTGCACACCCCACCTCCCCCCAGCACAGACCTGCCCTTAGAGCTCTCAGCCTGGCGGCCCGCCAGCCCTTCGAGTGAAATCTCCGTCACCCTTCAAAGTACAAACTGTCATGTGTGTGCTTCTCCTGAGACCAGAGGAAAAAGAGTTTTAAGCAGGTGGCATGGAGGGGCGGGCATTCAGAGGTTCCCGCTCAGCCCCTCCCCTCTTGCTCTGAACGCCGAGGGTTAGGCAGGAAAGGGGTGTGGGTGAGCCTGGGGTGGGGTGGATTTCCCCAGGCCTGGGGACCTCCAGGGCAAGCCCCCACACCCCAATCGCTGCGCCATCTCCGTTATGGGTTGCCCTTTCAAGTCGCTGCGGGCCTCCTGCCTGTGGGCACCGCAGGGCTGTGCGAAATTGGGACCCTTGAAGCCGGAGGCAGGTATGGCTGTTCTCCCTGAGCGTGTCTGGGGCAGCACCCACCGCGGGCCTGAGTAGTGCCAGGCGCTGTGCTGTCTCCTGTGGGTTCGGTGTGATGCCCGCCTGCCCAGCCACTGTCAGGGCTCGAAGCAGTGCAGGCTGGTGGTGGGCCCGGCTGGGGGACCCCAGAGCAACTGCTGCCCCTGGCGAGATAAGCCCAGAGCGGGTGCCAGGCCCCACCTCCCTGTGCGGGCTCCTGCTTCTCCATCCTGAGACTGCAGTAGGGGTGGGGGTGTGATTCCAGCTCCTGGGGTGGGAGACAGGCGGTGGAGGAGGGCCTTCTGCTGCTGCCTTTGTCTTTGTTGCCTCCCAGACGGCACCTGCTCTTTGTTTCCATTTTAGCTCAGCGCCACCTCCTCGTGGAAGCCTTTCTGGATTAGTCCTCCCACGTGCTCCCATTGTCCCCCAGCTCAGATGCCTCACATCCCCTCTGTAAGGGCATCAGACTTGCCAACAGGCCTGTCTCCTGCCAGGCTGTGGGCTCCCTGAGGGCCAGGCCCTGCCCCACACACACACCCTGACACCCTTCCTGTTCCCTCCCGGTTTTGTTGAGCTTGTCTGTCTGTCTGCATTTCTTAGATTTGAGGACACAGATCTTGTCTATTTACCCCACCACCTGACCAGCACACCGCCTGACACCCTATAGGTGCCCAGGAGAGACCTGTGGTGGTTGTTCAGCTGCTCAGTCATGTCTGACCCTTTGTGACCCTGTGGACTGCAGCACGCCAGGCTCCTCTGTCCTTCACTTATCTCCAGGAAATACTGTCATGTAAGTCTAAGTGTGAATGGCTGCCCTTCTGCTCTCCCTGCCCACCAGCCCCCTGCCCTGCGGAGACAGGCGTTAGGCCTGGTGGGCTGACTCAGGAGCAGCGATGCCCTGTGGCCCATGGCAGCCTGCCACTCCCCACCCTCACAGGTCCCAGCAGGCTGCCACCTGCCGCGGGTGGCTCTCAGGCACACTCGGCCCCACCTGCTCCCACGTGTCCCCTGGGAGTGAGGGGGCTGGTGCAGCAGCACTGGCAGCTAGCGGGTGAGGGACTGCCAAGGGTGGCGCCCGCCCCGGCCTTGCCTGGCCTGAGTGGTGGGTGGAGCATTGCGGGGCACAGCCGCAGCCCAGACACATGCTCCCAGCCCAGCTGCTTGCTGGGACCGGGGCGGGCAGGGGGCGGGGAATGGCCGTGGTTCTCCCACTGAGCTCTGTGGGCGTGCCCGGGGCAGAAGGTGCTAGGACGCCAGCCTAGAGCCTCCAGCTGGCGAGGGTGTGGGGGAGCAGCTTGGAGCCCACGGACCCGGGGAACCTGGTGTTGGTGGCTTGGCAGGTGTCCCCACCCTTGCTGTGATCCCGCACGCTGTGCTCTGGCCGTTGTGAGCCACACACCCTCCCTTGCCTGCCCATCGCCAAAAAGGTTGGCTTTTGCAAGAAGCCCAAAGAAAGGAACTCTGCAGCTGCACGATCCCTTGCCACCATAAAAATAGGGTTCTTTGCGTCACCCCTAAGCACAGATGCTGCTGCTCTGCTGGGAAGAGAGGACAGGGCGGCCCTGAGCCACCCTGGGCACTGAAGTGGGAGAACAGGCCCACCCCTGCCTCCCCAGCCTGCCTAATCCCCTAAATCCTTCTTGGTTGCGTGTGTGCTAAGTCGCTTCAGTCGTGTCTGATTCTGTGCGACTGTAGCCCGCCAGGCTCCTCTGTCCATGGGAGTCTTCAGACCTGAATACTGGAGTGGGTGCTGTGCCCTCCTCCAGGGGATCTTCCCAACCCGGGGATGGAACCTGTGTCTCTTCCGTCTCCTGCATTGGTCCAACTTGGCTCCCCGCCCCCGCCACTGCACCTGTGGCTGCTGGTGGCCTCACCGCAGACATTCAGGCCTGGAGCCCAGCTTTAGCTGCTGCTGGCCAGGCTTGTATCTGCCATGTAATATGGTTCCTGGGACACCATTTGTGGGCAGAAGTTCTTCTCGGAAGAGTTGAACGCGGCGCCCTGCCTGTGCTCCTGGGGCTGCCCCTACCACTTTCCTTGGTGCAGGGACTCGGAACAGGTGCTTCTAGCATCAGATAAGTCCACCCACAGAGCAACACAACGGGAAGGTGGCAGGCATCCTCGGGGACACTTGAGGTGTCCTCCAGTCCCTTCCCTGCGGGTTTCCCCGGGTTCTTCAGGGACGTGTGGGCACTTGCCTGTTTTCAGAGTTGGCAGCCCTGAGTTAGTAACTGTAGCGATGTGCTGTGAGTCTGTGTGCCAGCCTCCATCTGAAGGAGCCAGACATCCTTTAGAGATGATCCTCTTCCGTTTACAGATGGTGTGGCTCAGAGAGGGCCTGCGACTTGCCTGAGGTCACACAGCAAGTAGCTTTACCCTCACTTGGTGGTGTTTGCGTTTCCGGGTGCTCCCTCCCACGGATCTCCCTCCTCCTGGGTCAGCTCAAAGGAAATATTTGTTTTCCTTTCTGAGAACAAAGGCTGGGCTTGGTTCATTTCTGTGAACACAGCCACGAGGACAGGCAGTTGCCAAGTGTTCAGGGGTGCGGGTTTCTGACCGTCTGGGACCTGCAGGCGGACTGGGTTGGTGGCCTTCAGTCGCTGAGTCCTGAGACGCAGTGTGGCCTCATTAGGGGAGCTGGTGCTCCTGGGCTTGTGCAGACCCGAGCTGGTTTCAAGCCCCGGGGACCCCGGGATTAATTGAAATGAGGTGGAACAGATGGATTGAGTCTATCAGCAGCTTTACGTGACAGCCTCTTAACATAAAAGCACTTCATTACCCACTCCTTCCGCCGGGGCTCCCTGCCTGAGTCGGAGGGAATGTGGCCGAAACGGGAGTCCCCCCACCCCGTCCAGATGGAATCACAGGCACGTGGCCGACGGCCCGCCTCCGAACAGGCGGCTGGGGATAATTCATCAGGCTTGTGTCTCTGCGCAGTAGCTAAATTTACAGAATCATTCCCTTGGCTGTAACATCACCAAAAGTGAGCAGTGCTGCGGGGGTTGGGGGTCAGGTCCCTGTTGCTATCAGATGCGGTGACATCGTGGGAGCTTTGATTGGTTGGGAATGGGGTCAGCAGGCTGTCATTATGGAAGGTATGAGACAAGCGTCACCGTAGAATTGCCTCGGTTTGGGGTCTCAGGGAAAGCTCACCAGCCCAGAGCGCCCAGCTTGGCCATTGCTCTGCATCCTGCTGTTAAACCCCATTACAGCAAGTACCATGGTTCTTTCCAGTTGAAAATTCTGGCAGTTCTTGTCCTGGTCCCCTCATGTGATGTGAGGAGGGGGAGAGGGGACCTTCCCCTGTGTTTGGGTGTGTGTTTGCCATCTGGGTTGTCAGGCAGTTTTTGTTTGGGCCAGGATGCTATTGAAGGGAACCCCTCTTGGCCCCATCGAAGGGGGAGCTCTGGAGGAGCGCTAGTTGATGGCAGGAGCATAAACCCCCACGATGTGTGCAGAGGCTGCCTGGAATACTAGCCCTGACTTCCTGGGTCTCTCCATGGGGTGCTCTGTGAGCGTCTCAGCCTTTCCAGATGCCAGAGGCACCTCACTTGCCTGAACTTTAGCTGTGTGGTTTCTGGAAGAGTTAGGGCTCTGGGGTTTGCAGTCTTGCCCCCTCTCTTGGGGCCCTGGGATAGATGCTGGGGTCCTTGGATACATACGTGTGCTGCCTTTCCTGTCTGAGTCACTTCTTTTGTTTAGGAATTTTATTATGTTTTAATTTTAAAAATAATTTTATTTTTCATTATGTTGGGTCTTTTTTGCTTCATAGACTATTCTCTAGTTGAGGCAAACGGGGGCTGCTCTCTCGTTGAGCACGTGCTCTAGGCGTGTGAGCCTCAGTCGTTGCAGCACACGGGCTCTGCAGTTGTGGCTCACAGGCTCTAGGACACAGGCTCGGTAGTTCTGGCAAATGGGCTTAGTTGCTCTGAGGCATGTAGGATCTCTGGACCAGGGTTCAGACCCATGTCTCCTGCATTGGCAAGCGGATTCTTTTCCACTGAGCCACCGGGGAAGCCCTGTTGAGGAATTTTAAATTCCCCTTGTTTTCCTTCACTTGCTTATAAAACTATCACATTTGGGATTTTACAGTTGGAAAGCCTGATGTATTCAAACCGGCATTACAGATTCACCGTGAGGTGTTTGTAACTTTGGTTTTCATCTACAGGCATGTTAAATGTGGGATCTTCAGACGTGTGGTGGCCGATTTTTCCAGGGAAAATACTTGAAGGCATAGGAAGGAACTTAACAGGGGACTAAAGTAACTCATAGTAGTGGAGCAAAGTAGTTGCTTTTCAGGACTCCGTCCCTTTGTTCATGTGAGAAAGAGAAGACACCGCTTCCAAAAAAAGAGATTTTAAAAACAATAAAACCAAGCACTTTGCCATAAGCTGAGTCAGTCGCATTTTGTCAGCGGTCACTTAGCTACTACCTCTTTGCTATCTCCTCATCGGGGGGAGCTGACTGATGAGGCAAAATGTGAAAGTGATGCAGGAGTAGGCAGGTGAAGCATTAAGACTTGAGGGGAAAGGCAGTCATGTGTGACTAAAGGCATCAAGGCTGGCTTCCTGGAGGAGGTGGCATTTTCACTGAGCTTTGGAGGATGGATAGGGTTCTGATCTGGTGGCACCTGGGGCTGGCATTGTGTGAGGCAGAAACAGCACCCAGTGGAAAATGTACAGTATGCACAGAACAGTGCAACCAACGGCTTGACTCGCTGGCCACACATGGTAGCTAATAGATTTCCTGGCTCCCACCTCTACCTGTGGAACTCCTAAGCATTCTCCACAGCCCAGCTCACAAGCGCGCACCTCTGGGAAGTTTTCCTGGACTTGTCTGGGCAGAGTTTGGCAGTGTACCTGCTGCTGTGCTGTGTGACTTGTCAGTGCACGGCAAGGTCCACTATGTGTGGTTTTGACTCTCTGAACCCAAGACTTAAGGTGTGCTGTGTGTGTGTGTGTGTGTGTGTGCATGCGTGCGTGCGCACATGCGCACGCGCATGCTGGATGCATACTCAACCATCACTCGTCTTTCTGATTCTCAGTATTGGACAGGTCTTTGTGTTTCTCCGGCTGTGTGGAAGGTACATTTTGCTGTCTGGACCATCCTGGTCTCCTTGGAAACCATGAGCATCATCTTCCTCCTGGATGCCTCTCAGGAGTGTTTGTCTTAACTTCTCTGGGATCTCTCTCTCTTATTGGCTCTGCATTAATGGCTCCTTTTCAAACCCTTGTGGAGGGTCATTCCATGGACCTAAACTCATGGCATTTAGCAGCATTTGTTTCTCCTTCCTGGCAAAATGTCAGACCATAAAATTGTTTCTTTCATTTGGCAAGAGAAAAAGATTTTTTTCTTCATGAAATCATTGTTCTCAATCCAATAATCCCAGTGTTCTCTGGAAACTGAAGATAACCTTTGCTGCAGACACGGAAAGTGTTTCCACCCGGCAACTTTTCTGGGACCTTTTGTTTCTTCCACCAGCGGAGAAAGTGACCTTTCTATTTAAGCACGCACAGAGGTTGGCAGGAGCCGTGGCAGCATTTTAAGCCTTTTCAGTGAGGCCCCTACATTGCCACAGGTGGTGGGTGAACGTCTCTGGGATTCTTGAGCCTCTGTTTTCCAGGGGCTGATGCCCTTGGAGCTGATCCTCCACCCCACCCTTCCCTTCCCACAGGGCTTCCTGCCTCCGGCCCCAGCACAGGCACCAGACCTGCAAGCCAGCCTCTGCCGGCATCCCTGGGTTCCTCTGGCTCGTGTCTCTTCCCAGCTGATGGAGGCTTTGTACTTCCTGATGGGGGGGTGATGGGGTACTGTTTGATTTGGAGTGGGTGATTTTTAAGAAACCAGTAATCCGCATCGTTTTTCATGTTGCATTGTGAATTGTCTCAGGAGAAAGGATAATTTTTTTTAGTGAATCTGTCGTGTTCACAGTTCCATAACTGATAAAGAGGTACTGCTGATCATACATTCTTTGTGGGAAGCCATGCTACAGGGTTAAAATGATTTAAGGTGATAGAACCACATTTATAGAACCTTTTTTTTTTAATTTATTTTTGGTTGCGCTGGGTCTTCATTGCTGTGCCGGCTCTCTCTAGTTGCAGCGATTGGGCTCTATACTCTTCGTTTCGGTGCACAGGCTTCTTATCGCAGTGGCTTCTCTGGCTGCAGAGCGCAGGCTGTAGGCACTTGGGCTTCAGTAGTTGTGAGTCGTGGGCCCTGGAGCAGTCTCAATAGTTGTGGTGCACGGGCTTAGTTGCTCTGTGGCATGTGGGATCTTCCTGGACTGGGGATCAAACCCCCTGTCCCCTGCATTGGCAGGTGGATTCTTATCCACTGTGCCACCAGGGAAATCCCAGAATCTTTTCAAAATGTTGGGAAAGCTTGCTCTTGGCCTGACCACTCTAATAAAGAGAGTTCTGTCATTTTGGTATATTTTTCTTTGAAGGTTTCTTCCCTTCGGCATATCTTTCATTTTCTGCACCCAGTTAGGTATTGTTTTATTCATTTAAGCATTTTCTGCCATCCTCCCAACCAGGATGGTGACTGTATCGTCCATTACCCAACCACTCCCCAGTGTCCGTTTGTGGCCTAATTATTAAAGTGCGGCTCCCTCGTCACACACCCTGTCGTACTTGGGGGTGAAGCTTTGATGGGGGTATTTTAGAGCTTCTGTTTACTATTCTGCCGTTGACAGTTTTATGGCAGACAGCTTACTAAAAGTTTGGGGGTACACACACTTATTCTCAGAGGTGAGTCGAGGGGGTCATTTTGCGGGGTGGGGAGCTGAGCGGAGCTGAGTCCTCCTGTTCCAAACCAAGGGAGGAGGTCCTGGAGAAAAGCACAGGCTCATTTTTTGAGGGCTTCCAAGACGTTCGTCTGCCATGACTGAGTGGGTGCACTATTTATAAGTTCTGGATAGAGACTGGCTAGAAAGGAATTAGGAGGCCTGACCCCACAGGGACCTAATGGAGCCCACTGAGTGACATGCTGGAAATGAGCCTCACTGAACACCAGCTCCGGGAGCCACCGGTCACCTCGGGCCCGAGGGACAGACCCGGTAGACTGAGGCATCCAGGCCTGCCCTGGGGTCCCTCCGAGCCCCTGCTGTGCTGCCCCCGGCCTCTGCCTCCCCTCCCCTCCACTCCCACCTCTCTCAGAGACCCCCTCCTCCAGAGGGCAATGACAAAGCCCCATCTTGTTATCCTAAGACTTAGCACCGCCGACATCCGTAAAGTGCAGGCAGTCGGGAAACTGCAAAGCTCCCTTGGGAGGAGTGAGGTTTGAGTGAGTTTGGGGAAGGAGGACATTTGTAACTTGAAGCGCTGGCCTGTGTGAAGGCTCGTAACAGGAGGGATGACGAGGGCTCAGGTGACCCCTGGAGCCAGCCTGGAATGGCAGCCTGGGCCCTGTGTTGGGAGCAGTGTTCACTCGTGGGGTCAAGCATTTGGCATCGTAAGCTCAAGTGCTTGGCATCGTGGGCTGAGGGGTTTGGCATCGTGGACTCAGTGAAGCCATGAGCCCGGGTGCTGGTCTTGTTTGCTGTGGGGAGGCCAGGAGGTCCCACCGCCACCACGGCCACTTGTGTAGCTGTGATCACATCTGAGTTCTGCACACACCAGGTGCCTCTGGAGTCTGCTGTCCCCCTCTTGTTTTGTCCTTCCTGCCACACGGCAGAGCCCTGTCACTGGTGAAGCCTGGAGCGGGGCACCCTGTCCCATGTCCTGGGTTTTCCCCACTGGATACATCTGTACTTGTCCTAAGAGGATTCTAGGAGGAAGGGAGTATCTTCCTTCCCCTTGACTTCCTGGTTCTGAGAGCGTCTCTCACCTGTGACCCCTGGGAGCCAGTGCCCTGGCCTCCAGACGGCCCCTCGTCACTCCCCCCAGGTGGCCTCCAGAGAATCCGGATCAGGAAACTGGCAGTCCGAGGGCAGTCGGAGTCTCTGAGCTTATTGACACGGTGTGAAGCCAGATGCTGCCACCGTCACCCCCGGCTGGGGTGCCAGACGCTTCCTGGAGACCGTCCTGCTCAGTCAGTCCTTCCCCAAGATGTCGGGCCTTGTTTGTGTCGACACAGCCCTGGAAGGAGCTTCGGAGTTGATCAGTTCAGTTCAGTCGCTCAGTCATGTCCGACTCTTTGCAACCCCATGGACTGCAGCATGCCAGGCTTCCCTGTCCATCATCAACTCCAGGAGCTCACTCAAACTCATGTCCATCAAGTCGGTGATGCCATCCAACCATCTCAACTTCTGTCGTCCCCTTCTCCTCTCGCCTTCAATCTTTCCACCATCAGGATCTTTTCCAATGAGTCAGTTCTTTGCATGAGGTGGCCAAAGCATTGGAGTTTCAGCTTCAGCATCAGTCCTTCCAATGAACACCCAGGACTGATCTCCTTTAGGATGGACTCCTTGCAGTCCAAGGGACTCTCAAGAGCCTTCTCCAACACCACAGTCCAAAACCATCAGTTTCTCCTAAATTTCAGGTTTGCAGCCTGGATGATGTCCAGTGGGCTGTTTCCCCTTTTACGTTACAAAGCCCTTTCTAGCCCCAGCCCCTTGCTGCTGAGAATCCAAGTGCTGCCAGCGTCCTCTGACCTACTTTTGTGACTTTTCTTTTTGTTTGTTTAAAGTGGTTAGCAACGAGGTCCTTCCAAGATGCAGTTAGTGCAGTTTCGCTTAGGAAAAGGGAAATCTGGGGTTTCCTCCACATCTTATCCTAGTATCTCAGAACAAATCTAAAGGAGGTGCAGGACAGAGAGGGGAGGGGTGTACAAAGTCTGCTCTGGATCTCAGTGCTTAAACCCCCCTTGCCTGTACCCTCCCCCTTCACTGGCCCGAGCCCAGTTCTCTGTGGAGGGAGGGGGTCTCTGCGATGGCGGCGCCCCAGGCCTGACTCTTCCCTCCCGCTGTCAGGCCACAAGAAGGATGGGGTGACATGAGAGGCCGCAAGGCTTGTGTGTGCCCTCGTCCCTCATCGCGGCCTCAGGATGCGACAGTGGCCTTTGTTTTGCCTTCGCAGAAGCCCATGTGGCACCAGGAAGGCTTGTTGGCAGATTTGAGGACTACCCAGAGCACATCTCCGTACTCGTCCACCCCTGCAGCCAGCGGGGGTGTGGCCATCGCCCGCCCAGCAGGCCAGTGTCAGCTGCGGTCTCCACAGTGGCCTTCTGTTCTGAGTAGCAGGCGGGAGGGTCCATTCGTCAGCAGCCTCCTCACGTCCCCACTTGATGAGGGCCTGGCCTGTCGCCCTGGAGGCCCCGCCACCCCGAGGAGACGCATTTGCTTAGCTCCCCTGTCTCCAGTGTTGTGGAGCATGATGGCCACTAGCCACATGTGGCTGGCGCAGCCTCCAGAATGTGGCTGGTGTGTGACAGAGGAAGTGAATTTTTCATTTACTTAGATTGAAAAACCGATACTGGAATTCAGTTATTGGAAGAACTGTAAGTGTGTTTGGAACAACTTGGGTGTGTGAATCTACTTATTCAGAGCATGTTTCCAATGACAGTTTGGCATTCAAATTCTGATGTGCTGTGAGTGTAAACTACGCAGTGGATTTCAAAGACTTAGTGTGAAAAAAAGTGTGAAATCATCTCTTTCATGGCTTTATGTTGATTCGGTGGTGAAGCAATAATATTTTGGAAATGTTGGTTTAATTAAGGTATATTATTTGTATGTTGTCGTTTGTTTCTTTTTACTTTTCTTTTTTTAAATTGGGGGGATAATAGCTTTACAATATTGTGTTGGCCTCTGCCATACATCAACATGAATCAGCCTCAGGTATAAAGAACATTCGAAATGAATGTGTCTCATGTATTTCTGCTAGACAGTTCTCACCGTGGTACTCAAACCTCCGAGGCTATTTTTGCTGGAATACGATTAATGGTCCTTCGGGGGGAACAATTAAGACCTTAGAGGTATTTTGGGCCACAGGATTAAATCTTAGGAGACCCATGAGGCTTTGAAAGGAACACATCAATAAAACATTGTTCATGAAACATTACTTCCTAACTGTGGAAGTGATACATACATATTGTGGGAAAATTAGAAAGCCCAAATTAGATAAAATTAAACATCCAGGTTTAGAAGGAGAATACATGGATTTCCCAGCAGTATTTCCCAGCAGTCTTTTGCTTAGGTTATTGTTAGCATAAAAATTCAGCTTTACATTACTGCGGAGACCTTCAAGATGATTTCACATTCTGTATCTGCTTCATAACAAACTGTGGAAAATTCTTAAAGAGATGGGAATACCAGACCACCAGACCTGCCTCCTGAGAAACCTGTATGTAGCAACAGTTAGAACCGAACATGGAACAACAGACTGGTTCCAAATCGGAAAAGGAGTACGTCAAGGCTGTATAATGTCACCCTGTTTATTTAACTTACATGCAGAGTACATCATGCAGAATGCCAGGCTGCATGAAGTTCAAGCTAGAATCAGGATTGCCAGGAGAAATATTAGTAACTTCAGATATGCAGATGACACCAACCTAATGGCAGAAAGTGAAGGGGAACTAAAGAACCTCTTGATGAAGGTGAAAGAGGACAGTGAAAAATCTGCCTTAAAACTCAGCATTCAAAAAACTGAGATCATGGCATCTGGTTCCATCACTTCATGGCAAATAGATGGGGAAACAATGGAAACAGTGACAGACTTTAATTTTGGGGGCTCCAAAATCACTGCAGATGGTGACTGCAGCCATGAAATTAAAAGACGCTTGCTTCTTGGAAGAAAAGTTATGACCAACCTAGGCAACTTATTAAAAAGCAGAGACATCACTTTGCCAACAAAGGTCTGTCTAGTCAAAGCTATGGTTTATCCAGTAGTAAAGTATGGATGTGAGAGTTGTACCATAAAAAAGACTGAATGCCAAAGCATGGATGTTTTTGAACTGTGGTGTTGGAGAAGACTCTTGAGAGTCCCTTGGACAGTAGGGAGATCAAACCAGCCTATCCTAAAGGAAATCAGTCCTAAATATTCTGTGGAAGGACTGAAGCTAAAGTTCCAATACTTTGGCCACTTGATACGAAGAGCCGACTCATTGGAAAAGACCCTGATGCAGGGAAAGATTGAAGGCAGGAAAGGGGGCCGACAGAGAATGAGGTGGTTGGATGGTACCATCAACTCAATGGACATGAGTTTGAGCAAACTCTGGGAAATAGTGAAGGACAGGGAAGCCTGGGGTGCTGCAGTCCATGGGGTTGCAAAGAGTCAGACACGACTGAATGACTGAACAACAACAACAAATTTCCTTTATAAACATGTGCACCCTCTTCAAGCACCCTGATAATAGGGCTGGTGCTCCAGACACTTGCACCACAGCAGAGCAGAAACCAGCCAAGACTCCAGAAGGGAATGTAGTTGGTTGACAGTGATAACAAGGAAGTCTTCTAGAAGTTGGGCTGAGCACTTGAGTTTAGCATTGAGACTGGATAGGGACTCCATGACATTGCTAGCAATGTTATTATTTATTGAATGTCCCCAAGTTAAAGTGACTTAGTTTTGATGTGACTTAGCAGTTCTTGGTGGTTTAGTCCCTAAGTCGGTCTGACTCTTGCAACCCCATGGACTGTATACTGGAGTGGGTTGACGTTTCCTTCTCCAGGGGATCTTTCCGATCCAGGGGTCGAACCGGGGCTGTTGCCTTGCAGACAGATTATTTACTGCCTGAGCCACCAGGGAAGCCGTGACAGAACGGCTGACTTGGCTGGGAGTCCCTCCTTTTGCTGGAAGTGGATTTATCTGATTTTACTGGCTGTGTGTGTTTTGCCCGAGGGTGCTACTGCGGAATCCTTTGGTGAGCACATCCAGTTGAGAGACTGCGTTGACTTTTCCAAGCCCTGAAGGAAGGCTGAGGCTGTTACACAACTCAGACTCTGCCCAACACTGAGACTTGGCTTGAGAAAACACTGGCCGTCTCAGATGCAGTGACATGTGACCTCAGATCGTAAAGAAAGATGTCCTCCAACACTGAGCACAGAGGGGCCTGGAGTGTTTGGGAGTGGGGTACACCTCCTCAATTTCTGATCTGGTGGGAGCCATGGAAAGATAATAAGGAGGGTGGAGCCGTTCATTTTGCACGTTCTGTTGTCGACTTTAAAAATGTGCACTGAGTCTGATAATTAACTTTTTCTTGGGGCAGAGTGAGGACTGCAGCCCGGGAGACAGCAGCTCAGATAGCTCTGAGAAGCTGCTCCAAAGAGGCAGGGTGGGGGGAGGTCATTGTATATGTGATTTGGGTGAAGGGGAAGTACACGCAGTCAAGCACATATTTTTTCCAGAAGGCTTCTGCTAGTCTGGTAAAGCTTTCTGCTAGTCATGAGGAACAGTTGTTACCGTGAAGGATTTTTGTGCTTTTCTAGACATGGGGAGGTAAAAGAATTGGGCTCAGAAAATCAGCTCCTGAAAATACCTAATTATTTGAAGACCCCTCCTGCCAGTTTTTCCCCCAAGCACAGAGTGCCTCCCTTCTCCTCTCCACCCCGAATGCCTTTCAGGGGGTGTTGGAAATCAGCAGCTGCAGCAGCACGGGATTTAATCCTTGTAGAGGTCGATGGCAAGTGCCAGTCTGTAGCTGAGACTGTGAAGGTGTTGGCCTCTCCTGGCGAGCTTGCCAAGGCTGCCATTCCCATCTGAGGATTCAGAGAGCTCTGAGGTGATCAGCTGGGCCCTGCGGGATTAGCCGATTGTGTTCACTGTCCCCTTTTAATTCATCAGCGCTGGTTGGCAGTGTCCTGAGTTCAGAGAGTCCTCACGCCATGCAGTAGAGTGACTGCTGGAAAAAAAGTTGTCTCTCAATGGAAACATTTTTTTTAAAGGCGTAAGAGGAGCTTTGTTGGTCAAGAGTTTCTATGGTGACCACTTTTGCAAGACCAAGAATATTACTGAATCCTACTGCCTTGCTTGTCTTCTGTAGAATTAGATATTTTATCTTCTGGGTTTGTGAGAAACAAGGCACATCTGGGCGGGGAAGACCAACCTGCCCTGAGGAGTACTCTGGGAAATGTGAGTGGTGGGCCAGCACACTCGGAGGGGAACTTATTAAAACCCCCACTACAGGGGGCATGTCGATGGCTGGTGCCTGGGCCTTCCTTCAGGGACCCTTGGTGTGAGGGCAGGAGGCTGGGCATCTCCTGTGTGCCACGTCTCTGGGGGTGTGTGTGGGGGCTGCAGATTAGCTCTGACTTATCCCTCCCCCAGGGAAGGACTGCGTGCTCCAGTCCATGGGGTCACAGAGAGTCGGACACGACTGAGTGACTGAACGACAGCAACAGGGAAGTCACTGCTGAAAAAAGAGAAGTCTCTTTATTTACAGCTTGTACCAAAGACCTACTGAATGCCAGAATCCTAAACGGTCAGCTTGTAAAGACTCAGTAACATCTCTTTTAATATTTCAAAATGAAAGTGAAAGTCGCTCAGTTGTGTCCAACTCTTTGCGACCCCATGGACTATACAGTCCATGGAATTCTCCAGGCCAGAATACTGGAGTGGGTAGCCTTTCCCTTCTCCAGGGGATCTTCCCAACCCAGGGATCGAACCCAGGTCTCCTGCATTGCAGGCAGATTCTTTACCAGCTGAGCCACAAGGGAAGCCCTTTTAATGTTTATTCTGCATTTTTTAGTTGCACAAGCAAATCATACAATAAAAATAAAGACATCCTTTAAAAGAAACTCACCGCTAGTCCTACTAATATAACATCTACTATATCTTCTTTTCCCCCAAAGTCTCTGTACACATGCAGACATAATTTTTATTTAGTAATAATCGAGGCAGAAGCACAGTTAGCTGTTTTGACTTTTCATTTATTTATATCTTACATTTTCCTTCCCATTATATATATATATATATATATACAGTATTTTCTTAGCAACTGTTTTCATAATGGCTGCACACTCCTCCAGTTTCTTGGTACACTGTAATTTTCTTAATCAGTCTTTATTTTGTTTTCTGTTCTTAATGGCATCCTTTCCCTTTTGTTTCCATAGGAAGTTCTCCAGCAGCTGATCGTCATGAATTTGCCTAATGTCTTGATGATTGGCAAAGACCCGTTGTCTGGTGAGTGGAGGCCGCCCTCGCCCCCCGTGGAGCCTGGGCTGTGCCCTAGGCAGCTGTTGGAGGCAGAGCTCTGGCTGCCAGCCTGGAGCCAGCACAGTGAAAACACGTGCTCATTTGGGTATGATTGTAAAGGATGGGCTTATAACCCCAAGGCTTTACGCCAAGAGCACGTTTCTTCCTTAAGAATATATCCTCACGACCCCTCAGATGGGAGTTCCAAGGCAGGTGAGGCCACTGTTTCCTTGGTCTGTGGGGTTTAAGTAATATGGTGGCCCCCCTACCGCCCAGGGGTCTCTCCTCGTACCATCATGGGGTGTGGTCCCTATTGACAAGAAAAAATCTTTGAAAGGGAAAGTGTTAGTCGCTCAGTAGTGTCTGACTCTTTTCGACCCCATGGAATGTAGCCCACCAGGCTCCTCTGTCCATGGGGATTCTCCAGGCAAGAATACTGGAGTGGGTTGCCATGTTCTCCTCCAGGGGATCTTCCCCACCCAGGGATCGAACCCAGGTCCCCTGTCTTGAAGGCAGATCCTTTAGCCTCTGAGCCACCTGGGAGAGAATCTTTGGAGGGAACTAACGTCCCTTCCGCTGGCATCCTGTGCTGCTTTATTTGCCCCATGCACATTTCACTGGGACCCCCTGTCATGCGTCCGTTCTCACATCTCCCGTTGGTCTCTGGGGCCCGAGTGGGTAAGGTCCTAAGTCCTGGTCTTGGACCCTTGGTATGACTTTGAAAGCCTGAAATGTCCTCCCGGACACCTCACAGAAAGCCAGAGCTTAGCTCCAACCTGAGGATTAATGCACTGTGAGTTGAACGGGGTGCTTCCTTTCCTCCCCTCCACGGTCTTAAGTGTTGACCTGAACCTGTGGCTCGTGGACGGAAACTTGTGGGCCCCAGGGACAGATGTGCCTGCTGGCTGGGACTCCTCTGGTTCCCGTGGAGACCTTGGGAGCCTCCTGGACTGGGTGTGGGGTCAGGGCATGCGGGAAGGATCCCACCATGAGAGGCTTTTGCAGAAGGAGCTGAAGCTTGCCTCTGCAGGTACCTCCTCGGCCTGCTCTCAGGGGAGCCTGTCCACGTGAGCTCAGGTCGTCTGGAGCACAGAGGAGCGGTACACCTTGTGACCCGCCGAGGATGTTCCTCGTCGAGGAGCCCTGGCCCTGAAAGCAGCAGCAGCAGCTTCTGGGGGCACTGGGTCAAGGGAAGCTGAGCATGAAATCACTTTGCTCATGGGGAGGGGTCCTTCTTGGGCCCCCACTCCCCTGTTCTCTGCAAGAGCCCAACGAAAGGGTTTCTTTGATCTTCTGTTCGTCTTCAGTGCCATGGGCCCATGAGCATCACATTGGCTCTTCAGGATACACCCAGACCCACCTGGCGACCCCTGGCAGTAACGCCCTTCTCTACTTGCTGTGTTAATAACAGGGAGCCCTTGGTTTGGCTGTCCTCGGCTCTGCCCTGGAGCCATTTGTCTTCTGGCTTTATTTCATGGTCCCCCTAGGTAGAAGGAAATGGCAATCCACTCCAGTATTCTTGCCTGGAGAACCCCATGCACAGAGGAGCCTGGCAGGTTACAGTCCACGGGGTTACAAGAGTCAGACATGACTTATGATTAAACCACCAGGTAGGGGAAGCCAGATGCAGCCCCGGGCACCAGGGACAGCTGGGACTGTCTCGTGTTTCAGCAGTAACATGAGGAAAATGAGCGACTGCTTTGCTTAGCAGAACTGTGCTGCTTGTCCTGCCTTATTTGGGGGACTGGTATTAAGAGAGAGGTGCCCAGAGAGGTTGGTGGTTCAGGCATCGTTCCGCTGTTCCACCTGCTCTAGAGACAGCGTTGTCAGATGAGGAGAGGAAAGCAGAGGAGCAGGAAAGAAGGTCCCTCCCTGCTTGAACACTTGGGACCCAGCGTGTGCTGGGCACCGGACGTGCATTTAAAAGCGGAAGTGAAAATGTGCTTCTGGGGTGTGGCCGTGCCGTCGCATTTATAGATGAGAGAATGGCAGGGTTGAAGTGACAAGTCCTCAGCCACTTGACCCATGAGCAGAGGGGAGTTTGAGTGGGAGTTTGTTCCACCGAAACCCTGGGCCTGAGCCCTGGTCCATATCCCACATGAACAGCTGTCAGGCAATTGCCAGTGTTTAACCATTTTGACCTACAAAAATGACAGTGATGTATGAGTTAATCTGGCGTCTCAGATGGTAAAACATCTGCCTGCAATGCAGGAGACCCAGGTTTGATCCCTGGTTCAGGAAGATCCCGTGGAGGAGGGCATGGCAACCCACTCCAGTATCTTGCCTGGAGTATCCCCATGGACAGAGGACCCTGGCGGGCTACAGTCCATGGGGTCACAAAGAGTTGGACACGATTGAGCAACTAACATTTATGAGTCATTCTCGTGCTAAACACGTCTTCCTCCCCCACCGTGTCACCCATCACCCCATCACACTGTGGTTTGCCACCTTCCTGTACTGACCCCTCCCTTCCTACTGCTGTGGGGGCCCCTTCTCCAGAAGGCACCTCTGCTCACCAGAACCCTGGCTCCAGCCCGGCCTTCAGAGCCTCTCTGTTCCAGCCTCTCTGAATCACATGGGGAGAGAGACTGTCCACATGCAGGGAACCCAGGTCCCACCTCGAGTCTGGCAGTGAACAGAAACCCCTGCGAAGATGTGGACACTGATTTTTAAATAGCTTTATTAAGATATAATTTGCATACCATAAAATTAACCTTTTTTTTTTTTTTGGCCACTCCACATAGCATGTGGGATCTTCCCCCAGTGGGGATTGAACCTGTACCCCCTGCATTGGGAGCGTGAAATCTTAGTTACTGGTCCGTCAGGGAAGACCGAAATTCACCTATTTTAAGTATACAGTTTAGTGGGTTTTTTTCCCCCCATAAATGTACAGAGTGGTATAGCCTTCCTCACAATCCAGTTTGAGAACACTCTCCGGAAGCTGATTTTAAACTTAGTTTAAAATTTTAAACGGATTTTAAACTCAGTCGTGTCCAACTCTTTGCAACCCCATAGACTGTAGCCCACCGGGCTCCTCTGTCCATGGGGATTCTCCAGGCAATACTGGAGTGGGTTGCCATGCTCTCCTCCAGGGGATCTTCCTGACCCAGGGATTGAACCCAGGTCTCCTGCATTGCAGGCGGATTCTCTACCGTCTGAGCCACCAGGGAAGCCCTTTAAACAGACAGGTGAATGGAATGTCTCCAAGTCCCTAGGGCCGTATGGAATCAATGTATATCAGTTGAAGAGGTTCCGGCCCCAGTTCAATGGAGAAGTTAAGATGAGACGGGGACCTCTGGGAAGGTTAAGGACGAGAATTCCACCCAGTGCGGCAATCTCAGAGGGCCCCCAGCAGGCAGGGCTGGCTGACTGCGGCTTCTGCGGGCTCTGCCGAGAGGGGAGGGGCTGCCTCCCCCAGAGCGAGGCTGGAGGGATGAGAGCTGGGAGCACGCATGGGTAGGTTTTGACAGGAGTCTCAGGGGGACTCTGAGAGCAAGGAGGTTGTCAGGGGATAGGCACCAGCAAGAAGACGCAAACATGAGTGCCTGAGACATATTTGTGGAATGGTGTTTTCTGTTTTAAGTTTTAAAAATAGGTAGGTGAAGCATTTGGGGTTTCATTTAAAATAAAGAACTGAGTTGGTTTCTTTCTTGTGTGGTTGCCTAGAAAGGGTGAATGGGGAGGCTTTTTTTTTTTTTTTAAACAAATTTTGTCACCCAGTTCAGGAGCACAACTGTGTTCTTTTTAGCTGATGCTGACACTGTACTGTCATTTATAACATTTCAGTTTGGGGTTATTTTTTGGTTTTGGTAAATGCACCTCCATGGAGAGACACACACACAGTCACACACACACACACACACACACACACACACACACAGTGACACTGAATGATCCCAGAACACCAGTCACTTGTCCCCCTCCCTCTGACGTAAAAAAAGGAGATGGTACGACTCACACTATGAGATGTTTCTGTATGTCTGTCATCCTGCACCCACCAGACAAAAGATGTTATCTTTTTTCCTACCTCAGGTGGGATTCAAGGGCAGTTCAGTGAATATGAGAAAAGACTTCATATATTTAAAAATCTGCCCTCAGTGGCTGCCCTCCTGGCCTCCAGTCCCCATTCTCTACTTTCCTGTTTGTACCTCGAATCATCTCTGGATTTCCTCTCTGACTGTGCGTGATTTTGCTCCCGTCTCCTTGGATACCTGTCCCTGGGGAAGCATCTTGTCTGGCGCCTCATTACTGTGGACCCCACTTCTTGGAGCCTGGCCTGGGGTCCCCTGGACCCTGCTGTAGGCCTCTCACGTTCATCCACGGGTGCACAGCAAAAGAGCCTTCCCCGGCGGCTGGGCCGAGTGCAGGCTGCCGGGACTGGTGTCGCAGGCTGTCCTTTGTCTCGTTTCCAGGTGGCCACGTCTGATCCTTCTCTCGGACCCCACTCCCATCCCTCAGGCAGGTGTCCTGGCTCTACCTGCACCAGAGCCGCACTCTTGTCTCCTCCTGCCCCGCTGCCCCCCTCGTTCCAGCCGCCACCATCCTTCTCCTGCCTAGCACCTGGGTGGCCTTCTAACTCTGTTCCCTTGGCCTGAAATGCTTTTCCCAGATATTCACAGGAATCACTTCAGTTCAGTCACTCGGTCGTGTCCCACTCTCTGCAACCCTATGGACTACAGCATGCCAGGCTTCTCTGTCCATCACCAACTCCTGCAGCTTACTCAAACTCAAGTACGTTGAGTCGATGATGCCATCCAACCATCTCATCCTCTCTCGTACCCTTTCCCTCCCGCCTTCAATCTTTCTCAGCATCAGGGTCTTTTCAAATGAGTCAGTTCTTCGCATCAGATGGCCAAAGTATTGGAGTTTCAGCTTTAGCGTCAGTTTTTCCAATGAATATTCAGGACTGATGTCCTTTAGGATGGACTGGTTGGATTTCCTTGCAGTCCAAGGGACTCTCAAGAGTCTTCTCCAACACCACAGTTCAAAAGCATCAGTTCTTCGGCGCTCAGCTTTCTTTATGGTCCATCTCTCACATCCATATGTGACTACTGGAAAAAGGAATAGATCCTTCAAGTTGTTGCTCGAATGTCACCTTCTCAGTGCAGCCCATCCTGATGACCTCCCTGTGTGTAGCTGTATCCTCCTTCTCCCTGGGACTTCCTGTTCTCTCATCCTGCTTTGCCTTCTTTTCTTTCATAACATTTATCACCCTCCACGACGCTCTCTCATTTACTTATTTTTCCCTGTCTGCTGCATTGCTTGTTTTTTTCCCCCATTGCTTGTTTTTTCCCCCTCTAGGATGTAATCTGTCACGAAGGCAGGAATCTTAGGGGATTTGTTGTTGTTGCCAATGTCTTGTGTGGTTTTGGGTTTGTTTTTTTTTAATAGTTTTTATTGATTGATTGATTGGCTCTGCCATGTCTTAGTTGTGGCACGTGGGATCTTTGATCTTTGTTGCAGCGTGCAAAAATCTCAGCCACTGGGCCACCAGGGAAGTCCCCGCCAGTGTCTTCTAAGTATCTAGAGCAGTGCCTGGCACGTAGTAGGTGCCAAATAAATAGAGCGTAAGTGCTGGAAATGGACTTTATCTATTTGTCTGTCCTGTCCCCACTTCCCTCTTCCATCAAGCTAGAGCTCCTTACTGATGTTAGCCACGTGCTCCCACAGATAAAACTGTCAAGTGTCAGTGGTCAGAGTCAAATGAGAGTCGACCTCTGCTCAACACCATGTGTGTGGCTGCCCTAGGCTGGTGATGCTGCACTGGAAGCTGCTTGCACCCTTGCCTGGCTGGCTATGCTTCCATGAAACATATTTACCTGGTTTATTGAAGAGTGTATTCTACATGAGAACCAAGGGATCCCAGTGTCTGCAGCATCTGTAAAGTGCTTGCCAGAGCGCCACACCCTGATTTCTCTGCAGCCAGGCTTGTCACCGTGCCACCCACATGAAAAAGACTAGATTGCTCTGACAAGAAGCCAGGGTGTTAGCAAATTAATTTCTGCGATGAATCATAGAGCAGTCATGCTGGAAGAGGGCACTGTGTTGTCTTCCAAGGTTTGTATCCAAGCGCGGTAGTGGGTTTCAGACTTGTGAATTGCTGATCGCTCCCAAGCTGTTTAGAATGGAAAGGCAGGAGCCATGTAGGTACAGAAACCCAGCCCAGAGAGGGGAGGGAACTCATTCCGAGGCACTCAGCGTGGCGGTCCTGTAGGTAAGAGATGCAGAGATATGTGTATCACCATAAGTCATGCAGATGGTTATATATGACCCGCCATCATCATTATTCTGCCTGGCGTTTCTCAAGTTCCAAATGCCAGGCAAGATTTGTGGGTCCCTGGAGGGGCTGACCCTGTGTTTGCACCCTGTAGGGTCCTGTCTGTGAATACGGCTGGGACCTTGGAGGGTGGCCTTGGGGAATCTGTTCTTTGCTGTTCAGAGATCTGGTCCTCGTCCTCAGTCTTCGCTCTCACCACGGTTACAGAAGGGGCTTCCAGGGACAGGGGAAGCCCCTTGAGGAGTCAGGGAGTCTGTGCCCACCGACGCTGTGAACGTGCTTCCTTCACAGCTCATGCAGGCCTCTCTTCTGCTGCTCCAGCTGAAGGAACCAGAAGGCCGATTTCTGACCCTCCCAGATAGAAGATGAGAACGCCCTTGCTTTCTTCCTCCTCCTAGTGGCACCCCTGGGCCAGAGGCTCAGAGGAGCTCAGCCCAAGCCCGCCTCAAGCTCTCCCTGTAAAATGCCCACTGTGGGTCCAGGGGCTGCGGAGATGAACAGGCTGTGTCTGCTCATGGAGCCCCCAGTCTGCATTGGGCAAGAGAGGAGGAAGATGGGGTCCATCACTAGCTTGCTCCAGGGCGAGAAGCAGTGTGAGTGTGCTTCCCACAGAATACACGGCGGGTAATAAGTTCTTCCCTGGGCAGGTCAGGAAGGCTTCCTGGAGGAGGCAGTATGTGGCAGAGCCTCAGGGAACTCTGAACAGAGCAGCGGAGCGCGAGTGTCCAGGTGGGACGAGCTTGGAGGAGGGGGAATGTACCAGCAGTCCCAGCAGGAGCAGCGAGCCTAGGGCGCAGGGAGGAAGTGTTCTATCACAGCTGAAGTTTAGGTTTCAAAGGCCAGAAGGAAACGGAACTCCTGAGACTCCTTGGAATTTAATATTTAACCCTCTCAGTGTTTACTTGCTCGCTTGTCAAGGACGTCCTTGAAGTGTTTCTCGGATCCCATAGAAACCTTCCCTCAAGGCACAGCTCTGCCTCTGATGACAAGCTGGAACCTCCGAGGGCCGGTGCACCAGGGGGCTGGCTCATCTCCAGCCCTGCGACAGGGAGAGGGCTCCAGGTCGGGTTGATTATGAGCAGTCTTCCTGCCTCTGAGATTGTTCTTTGAGAAAGCAGGCGGCTGTCTTCCCTCCCCGGCCACCACCCTGTGCTCTGTGCTATCTCCCCCCGCCTGCCCCCAGCACCCTACTTGCCAAGCAACATAGGGGAGTCAAGGGTCTGCCCTTAGAGGCTAATGAGCAATGCAGGTCTTGTGTTCTTTCTCCCAAACTTGGGCTGTTCTTTTTAGTTCTCCTGAATTCTTACCCCATGTGTTTTTTTTATGTTTGCATTTGCAAAAACCTTAGGTCTTTTAGGATTTCCCAGGTGGTGCTAGTGGTAAAGAGCCCACCTGCCAGTGCAGGAGATGTGAGACACAGATTCGATCCCTGGGTCGGGAAGATCCCCTGGAGGAGAGCATGGCTACCCACCCCACTGTTCTTGCCTGGAGAATCCCATGGACAGGAGCCTTGGGGGCTACAGTTCATGGGGTCACAGAAAGTGGGACACAACTGAGTGACTTGATGCACGCACATAGGTCCTGCAAATGAGGAGGGAAGAAGTTAGTAAATAAAATTTCATCTCGTGGTCCTTGATCCTATTCATGTTTCCTGTTCATTCTTGAGGGAGCAGGTTCAGAAAAGTGCCCACGCACGGGTTCACGTGGCGTGGCTTGCAGCCTGCTTCTTCAGCTCTGTGCTGCCCACTGGACTCAGAAATGAGTCTCCAGTCCATCCAGAGCGAGGGGGGTGCTGGGTGCTGGAGCCGAGAGCCAGCACTTGGCTCTTCCAGGAACGTGAAGCGCTTGAATAATACTACCAAGCCCAGCGAGCATTCAGGCGCGGCCGGATGCTGGCCTTTGGAGCAGCCGCAGGACCTGCCTGGAAACCGGACTTTGTTTGGTCGCCTCCTAGCGATGGGCCATACACAGAGAGGGACTCCCTGGCTGCGTGAGCGCGCATGGCATCCACCGGGTCTGCTCTCTGTGGCTGTGGCCGTCCGAGGAGGAGGGATGAGCTGTTATTTGTCAAAGGTCTCTGTGTTCCCCGATGATATTTGGGCTTTGTGTTTCCTGCGTGGTGCACGGTGGGGGGACCCTTTCTCTGATCGCCTCAGCCATCGCCTCACCTCAAGCCAGTGCAGACTCTGCTTTCTTGGGGTTCATTCTCCCTTTCTGATCCTCAGTTGTTTGGTGCTGGGAAATGAATTAGCTCTCAGCTTCTGTGCTCCGGGCAGGCTGGGCTCGGGAGTCATTTCTGGCGGTGCTGGTCTGAGGGGCTTGATGTGGCTGTTTCAGATTGTCTCTGTGACCAGGGAACCTGAGCAGAGATTCTTGTTACCTCCAGGAGGTGGTGGGGGGATCCCTGAGGATAGGGGCAGATTTGGGCCAGGTGCAGGAGAGACGTGGGGATATGCGGGAGGTCACTGGTCAGGTTGCACTCTGGAGCACCCCTGCGCTATTTCACACGGATGTGCAACTCGGTGCCTGCAGAGCCCACCTGTGATAAACATTTGTTGAATGACTAATTAAATAAATGGGGGCGTGCCTGATGGGCTTCACAAGTGTAATGTTCCAGGGGTAAGAGATCTTGGTGAGGCTTTCGCGGGCGTCGCCCTCCAGCCTGTGAGGTGGTATGTAGAGGTGCCCGTCTCCTCCTACCCCGTGACCCAGGACAGGTATTAATGGAGGGTCCCCATGTGCCCATACTGTTCCTTATGGAACCCAAGGTAACCTTGCTGAAATAATAACAGGTCTTCTCAGTGTAAGCAGAGCCCCCAGGAGGGCGCACAGAGCTGTGCCCGTGTGGGTGAGTCTTGAGATGTCATTATTACCTTGAGGAGAAGCAGGGTCATGTTCAGTGCAGTGCTATTTTCAAATCAGTGAGACAGCCCCCATAATCATCCGTATGAAATGACTGGTTTTAAACTCAGAAACCAGGGAAAGCACAGTGAGCGGTTCACCCCAGCACATAAGTTAGGAGAGAACAGAATGTAGAATTATTAAGAAAAATGTGTGTGTGGGGGGGGTGGTCTCCATCCCAACAAGAAAGCAAATGGAAGCTGTGCTCTCTTTGTTCTTCTACCCGGACGTGATGTTCACAGTTACCTGTAGTCAGTCAGCAGACCCTGGCTGAAATACCTGCCCCGTGGCACTGGGATCAGAAGCTAAGCCAGAGGGAGCCCAGCTCTGCAAGGAAATGCACAGAAATAGCAGCAGTTTCCGGGAGGGGGCGGTAGCGAGTTAGGAGCGAGCAGGTGGTGACCAAACCTCAGATCTGTGGCTCAGCCTGTCTGAGCCTCTTCTTGTTTGTAAAACGCAGATAATACCAGCCTTTGGGAATTGCTCTGGGGATCCAGTCAGATGATAGAGTGTTGTATGAAAGGACTGGAATGGTCTGTAGGTGCGAGGGCACACGGGGAGGGCAGGATTAACTCCAGTGGGTCAGTCCTTCCAGGTTGTGAAGGGTTCAGCCCTCAGCCTGGCTCAAGACTCACGGGCCCCGGGGGCCTCTGTGGTAGTGGGGTCTCTGTGGGTCAGTCACTGTACCTTCCAGCCTCAGCAAGACAGTGTGCAGTTTGCAGCAGGAAGAGCTTGCTTTTGGAAGGGGTTGTTTGCCTTCCTTTATCTAAATCCCTGTCTTCATGCCCAGGTGATCACTGACACATAAGATTCGTTTTCCAGATCCAGAGGATATACGAACATTCAAATGACGGCATCTTGGAGCATCAAAGACTGGCACCAAAAGGACCCTAGAAGTTAGGTACCAGGCACGGAAGACAGGTTTCGTTTCCTGGGCCAATGTTTATTGATTGGCACTGGCTGTATGGAGAGTGTTGTGTTCAGAAGGGTTCCGAGGCTTCCTTCCAGGCTCGGTAAAAAAAAAAAAAAAAAAAAGTTTTGTGATTGACGAGTCATGTCTGCCACAGACATGAGATTAGAAAGTCAGGGAGTTTTCCAACCTTGTTGTTATTCAGCCTCCACATTTTAAAGGCTGGTGCGCTTTAATCGTCCCACTGCATTTCTGTCCCCAGGTCCACCTCTACCCCATGTGCAGAACTCGTTTCCCTTCTGTTTTGGCTGCACACATCTGTAGCTTTATTTATAGCTTAGGTCAGCCGACATGCATTCCATTTCTACTAAGAAAGGCTGGAGGGAGTTTCTCTGTGTCAGGACTCCAGGAAGCAGGTAGTAAAGTTAAGATTTTTCGTAGACTCAACTATTAGCTCAGCCTGTCCTGGGATGTCCCCTGGGTTTGTGGGTTGATGCAGAGGGTGTTGGATGTGTTCGACCCTTCCCCCACTCACTGGTGCTTATGACTCACTAGGTACCGACATCCATGTCGTTTCCTACCCTGCCTCCCATTCCTCATGAAAACCCACCCCCAACTTAAGACCAAAGCGTTTATAACTTGACAAGCACCGTGTCCTCTTACATCTAGGCTTTTACATACGCTGTTCCCTGAAAAGCCCCCATACCTACCTCTCCTCTTCCTGGGGTCTCAGCTCAGAAGTCATTTCCTTTTGGAAGCCTTGTTGTTGTTCAGTTGCTAAGTTGTGTCCAGCAGTTTGCCACCCCATGGATTGCAGCACACCAGGCATCCCTGTTCTTCATTGTCTCCCAGAGTTTGCTCAAACTCTTGTCCATTGGGTCAGTGATGCCATCCAGCCATCTCATCCTCTGTCATCTTCTCCCGCTGCCCTCAGTCTTTCCCAGCATCAAGTCTTTTCCAATGAGTCGACTCTTCACATCAGGTGTGATGTGACTATTGGAGCCTCAGCATCAATACTTCCAGTGAATATTCAGGGTTGATTTTCTTTAAGGTTGACTGGTTTGATCTCCTTGCTGTCTAAGGGACTCTCTCAAGAGTCTTCTCCAGCCCCACAGTTCAAAAGCATCAATTCTTCAGTGCTCAGCCTTCTTTGTGGTTCAACTCTCATATCCATATATGACTGCTGGAAAAACCATGGCTTTGATTATATGGACCTTTGTCTGCAAAATAATGTCTCTGCTTTTTAATACCCTGTCTAGGTTTGTCATAGCTTTTCTTCCAAGGAGCCTTGCCTGATCCTTACTGCAAACGAGGTGTTCCTCCCTTGGGTTCCCATAGCATTTATCAGCTTTTAAAATTGCTGGTTTTCTTGGTTTGAGCCAAGCTTTCTTGGGCTTCCCAGGTGGCGCTGGTGGTAGAAGAACCCACCTGCCAGTGCAGGAGACCTCAGAGATGCGGGTTCGATCCCTGAGTCAAAGATCCCCTGGAGTAGGAAATGGCAACCCACTCCAGTATTCTTGCCTGGAAAATTCCATGGGCAGAGGAACCTGGCAGGCCCCAGTCCATTGGGTCACAGTCGGACACGATGGATCACACTTGGGCTGAGCTCAGAGAACTGTGTTGACTATGGATGTGCTCAGCAAGGAACCAGCACCCGGTAGGTGTTGGGAGGGAGTTGTCTGTAGGGCTGTTCCTTCTTTGCCTGCGTAACTGTGTCACAGAGCCACCCTTGCTGGCAGGGACCCAGCAGAGAGTCTTCTCTGTTATGTTGTAAAACTATTCAAAACCCACAATCTGGTAGCTTTTGAAAATAGCAGAAATCCTGAGAGAAATTGGGCATCAGCTTCCCATGAGAAATGAGTGAACTTCTGCTTTTCTCTCTTACTCTCTCTTCTTTTTTTTTTTTTTTAAGTTCGCTAGTAATCTGTGTACGGGTAAAAATCACAGGATACGTTTGTTATAGCAAATGTTTTTATTCACTTAGCTTGGTGAGAATGAGCACAGCACTGCTTCATGTGACTGAGGGCAGGGGTGAGTTTCCCTAGTGCCTTGCTCACCACCAAAATGCTTATCTAATTTAATTTATTTTATTACTTTATTTGGCTGTGCCAGGTCTTAGTTGCAGCATGTGGAATCTTTAATCTTCATTGAGGCATATGAGATCTTTTTTTTTTTCCTTCAAGTTGCAGCATGTGGGATCTAGTTCCCTAAGCAGGGTTTAAACCTGGGCCCCCTGCAATGGGAGTAGGAAGTCTTAGTCACTGGACCACCAGGGAAGACCCCCCAAAGCTTATTTTAAATAATTATTCCCTGACCGTATTTCTAAAATGAAGAAATGAATTCTCTACTTTTAAGATCTTTTTTTTTTTTCCCTTTGTTATAAAATTAGCCCACTGGAATTCCGTACTCTCCCAATAGGTCGCTGGATCAGATTGAGATTTTCCTTGGTGTGTGATGGGTATGACTGAAGAAGGGAAGGAATAAACGAGTCACGGCTGCCATTGTGTGTCTCTGCAGGAGGCTGAGGGAGCAGAGGCCTTCATTCTTTCCCTGAACAGCCTCAGCCCGTGGCTCTCGAGGATGTGTGCGGGGCCTCTTGTCTCTTGCTTGCTCTCAGATAACCAGCTTACCCTGTAGCTCCTCTCGGTGGGTCTGTCTTGTGCTCCTGTCCACTTTGAATTTGCTGTTTTTATCTCCTGTAGGCTGGGAGAATGGATCATCCAAGTTGTTTAAGTTATCCAAAGTATGATATAATTAGGTCCTCTGGGGCCTTAGCTGTGAACAGTATTATAAAGATCCCCTGAACCCTGACTTCTGTTTGAGCTGCTCCAAGGCTCTTAAAATGCTTTCTTCCTGTGTGTCAGCTCCGCTGGCTTCAGCCCCAGGTACATAGCCTGTGAAAGCTGAATTAATGCAGGAAGAGGAGCCCGTGGTGGCTGGAAGGGGTCTATCCTTGTTATATCCACCAAAGGGCCTACGAGGGGCCGTTGCCAGGCCTCTGGGGACTGACCCTGAAGGTGCAGAGGTGAGGACGGCCACATGGGCTGGCGTGAGCACTGAGGCCGGGGGGAGATTTTGGTGAGACTCTTGGAGGTTTTTAATACTCAGGTGGGCATTTCCTTTTCTTTTTTATCAGAACTAAAATCGTGACTGATCACCACCTCAGCTAAGTCATTGTAGAGTTCCATGTACTTATGTATATGGATTAGAGTCTCTCAGGCCAAATTAAAGGCCTCAGGTGAAAAAAATCTACACAAGTCTTTGAGAATTTTTTCATTTTAAACATGGGTGAAATTCTACACTTACCAGCAAAGAGAAGATTTGGTCATCATGACTGATCTGCAACCCCAAACCTGGTTCTTTATAGAGTGTGGAGTCTGGGCTTCTCAGGTGGTCCAGCGGTTAGGAATTCATCTTGCAGTGCAGAGGACACCGGTTCCATCCCTGGTCCAGGAAGATCCCACATGCCTCAGAGCATTGAAGCCCATGCACCACAACTGCTGAGCCTGTGCTCAGGGCCCGAGCCTGTGCACCTTAGACCTGTGTTCTGCAATAAAGGACACCATCACAGTGAGAAGCCTGAGCACTTCAGCTAGAGAGTAGCCCCCCTTGCCGCAACTAGAGAAAGCTTGCGCACAGCAACGAAGACCCAGCACAGCCAGAATAAATAAAGAAGTTTTTTGAAAAAGGAGTGTGGGATCTGAGTGCTCTGCGGGAACCCCATGCTCCAGCCCATCCTGCCCGCCTCCAGCTGGGGAGGTAGGAAGGCAGATGCCCAGCCCCTGGTTGTGAGACTTGACCATCATGCTGTCATCTCAGGAAAAGCTGTTTTGAGCTGTGTCTCAGTTGAGAAGCATTAGGATGAGGTCACAGGTTACTCTGTAATATACTTTGCACCCAAGGACCCGAAATGAACCCCAGCACTGGTTCTTGGACACGAGTTTGGTTTTCTTCATCCCGGGGTTATTGATGATGCTTTGGACCATTTTAGCCCAGTGTAACTGGGTGTTGGCAAGTCTTTCAGGAAAATGATGCTTTTTTTCTGGCATGTCACGTCTCCCTTAAATATCAGTGGTGGTAGTGGTTTAGTCGCTAAGTTGCGTCCAACTCTTGCGACCCCATGGACTGTAGCCCGCCAGGCTCCTCTGTACATGGGATTCTTCAGGCAAGAATACTAGAGTGGGTTGCCATTTCCTTCTCCACGAAACATCAATAGAATAGAGTATATAATAGGAAAGGCAGAAAACTGTAGAATTTTCCACTTGAAAACCACCCCATAAGTCACCCAGGCTGGCTACCTTCCTTTCACAGATGTGGACACTGAGCCTGGGAAGCAGAGTACGGCTTGCTGGGATCACAGGGCCTCCTGGTGAACAAATCAAGTCTGGAGCGTCTATATCCTCACTCTGTTTAAGCCACTGAAACGACAGATGAAGGCCCACTTGGCCTTGAAAAATGGAATCTTTTCTGTCTTATCGGTAAACAAGGATGTCACAGTCGTCAGCGATTCCAGCCCTCCAGGGCAGCTAGGAAGGAGAAGGATACCTGCTCCGCTCCGTCTGGCTGCATTCAGACTGCAGCCCCTTCCTACAGTGAGCACTGAGGAACTCGGGATGCTAAAAACACAGGAGACTGGCCCCAGATAGCTTTCATTTCATGCGTATGAAAAAAATGATTGCAGTGAACCCAGACACTTGCATCTTCCCATACATTGAAAAACACTAAATCCCTTGAGATATCTGATTTTTTTTAATTCACAAAAATACTTTCGATGTTCAGACTACCGGCCCTTTGTTGCAGACTTCTATATGATCTGACTCCTGCCCTCTCTTCCTCGGAGCAGTTCTCTCAGGGCTGCTTGAGATGCTGTCCCTCAGGCTTGAAGTCCTAAAAATTCCCACCAAATAAAATATAACTCTTCAGCTTTTAGGTTGCGGCTATTTTTCAAGTCGACAGCCTCAAGCATAGTGAAAAAGACATGATGTAAAATGATGAAATGTGATTTTGGGGGGCCTGATTGGCAAAGCTGAGGAAGAGCGGTAAAGCTGTCTTGGTCTGGGTGTGGGGACGTGGGGCTTATCGTATATTAGTTGTGAGGGAGTAAAATGGCAGAGCCTTTCTGCAGGGCTCTTTGAAAGTGGGAAAACCTTGAAAGGCGAGTTTATCCTAAAGAGGGAAGTACGGATGAAAGAATTAGCCAGAAGATGTTCTTTGTAGCATCATTTAGATTAAAATATCAAAAAATCAGATCTCTGGAAAGGGGGTAGTTGAATTCATTTGTGGCTTTTGTACAAAGTAAGTAGGAGACCATCAAAAATGCTGCGTGTGGTGTCTGGGACTTGCTTTGCGGAGTGCTCCAGCCAGACATTGAGAACAAAGGCAGGGGTCGGGGGATGGAATAGACGTTTAAAATGTTGATTGTGTGAAGTGGGTGATGAGCGGAGGGTTCACTTTACTCTTCTCCCTCGTGTGTTGGAAATTTTGTGTGGTGGAAGGGAAGGGTTAAGTCCAGTTTTATTTCAGGGTCGACTGAGTATTCCCTGTGGGGGGATAGTTCTCTTCCACTGTACTTGGCTGACCACACACACTAGAAAGGGATGCTCATATTCACTGGTCATCGTGGAAAGAGTTTATGATACATCTGAATGGAAAAGGGCCCCAAGTAGTGAGGGACGAGAATTCTTATTTGGTTTAAGAAATAAACAAACCCATATGCAGAAAACAGATGAAGTGTGTACACCCTAAATGGACATCACTGGGCAGAGAGCTTCGTTTTTAGCATATCTGATTTTCACCCTCCTGCTGCAGCAGGTGTGTGTATTATCACTGGTGAAATTTTTCAGACAGTTGAGCTTAGTTAACTGTGTTGCTCTTTTGATCTAGGGAAGAGCATGGAGGAGATTAAGAAGGTGCTGCTGCTGGTGCTCGGCTGTGCTGTCCAGGTAAGGCTCGGCAGGTGGGTGGAGAGGGCTGCTCTTGTGTTTGCTTTGCGGGGATGACGCCCCCGCTTCGGTGATGTGGGGGGGAAGCTACTTTCAGCCCAGCGGGACAGAAGGTCAAAGGGTTCCTGTGAGAGACGTGACGGCGTCTTGGGTAGCAACCATTTTTAGCCCCGGGCATCTTGGGCAAGAGGTCAGGTGGGGATCCCCGGGGCCAGGTGTCCTTAGCAAATTGTCCCCAGTGTAGGAACATCTAGAGCAAGGATCAGCAGACAGTCTGTGGGCCAAATCTGACTTGCCACCTGTTTTTGTAAACAGTTTCATGGGGACACAGCCATGCTGATTCCTTTACATAGGACCTGTGGCTGCTTTCTTCCTATGGCATGAGCTTAGATGACGGCCTCTCCAGACTAAGATTTTTACCATCTGGCCCTTTACAGATGAAGCTTGCCTCCCCAATCCCCCACTGGCCTAAACCAGCTGCTCTTGGTCTTTACTTGTTTAAGAATCCCCTGGAAAGTTTGTCTGTGTCCCACCCACTGGTGTTTTTAAAGACAGCAACCACTCCCCCCGCCCCCACCCCCCGCCCCCGCACAGGTGATTGTGATACAGATAGTCTGAGCCACTTACAGAGAAACATCAATGTGACGGCTGGTGGGGGGTGCAGAGCATTCTTGGTTATAAAAGAAAAAGTCAGGGGTGGGGCTCCTTTTGAAACTGTATTTCTGTGACTCTGGTGGCCTCAGGTGGCCCTCATCGTTAAATGCTTTCATTAACACTTGTAACCCTCCGCAGTGTGAGAGGAAAGAGGAATTTATTGAAAGGATCAAACAGCTAGACATTGAGACCCAGGCGGGGATCGTGGCTCATATACAGGAGGTAAGTGGGGGGCTCTGGGGAGGTGCTTAGCTGTGGACCGTTGTTCCTGGGTCACCCAGGAGGCAGGTTCTCTCCCCCTGAAAAGGCTAAAGAACACATCACCCATGAATGATTTTGCTAATTTAAGGTTTCAGACACCATCGACAAATGGATCCTATTTGGAAAGGTAGCTGTCAGTAAGCTAAAATGGGGGTTTGAAACAAAAAAAAGAAAAAAAAATTTTTTTTTAAACTTCAATCAAGTCGTCTTTTGCCTCTTCTTCTTGCCTAATATGGACTCAGACTATTTTTAAGAGCTGTCAAGCAGTTTAGGCTCAGAATTTGATTTACAGTCCCTGAAAATGTATTCTGGCAAATGTCACCCCGTTTCGAATGGCTGATCTTTATGAAGAGAGAGAGTCGCTGCTCCTGTCAGTGACATGGCAGAGAAACAACCACCACCCCTTGGGAAGTTGAAAACCAGCGAGTCCCAGAAGGTCTGTCTCTGGACACCCAACCCCCTTGGGTGGGGTTGGGAGTGGGGGGCTCTGCACTGAGGGCACCCCCTGTGCTGTTGACCTTGGCAGAGGTGGTGTCAACTGAGGGGGGACGGTTTCCCTGGAAACTGAGCCCCCACCTGAAACTTACCGCCCTGACCTCCACCCCACCCTCCTGCAAAAGAAGCCTTATGTGTTTTAATTATCTTAGGAGGTACAGTTCAGCCTTCTGTCTAATTGGACAGCTGAGATAAATGCATGAAAAAGACATGAGCAGAAGCACGTAGGAGCAGGTGCGTGACTGGCAGAGGCAGCTGAACACGGAGCTCCCCTCACCAGCTCCCCTCACGGGGTGCAGCTGCCGGGCTTCCACAGCCCTCCGGGGCACTGTGAGTGGCAAGCTCCGAGTCAGGATTTGAATGCAAGAGACGGATGCGGCTTGTTGTGGGAAGGACGTCCAGCAGAGCCAGTCAAGTGTTCTAGGAAATATTCTCAGCCATTCGTGTCAGTGACCTGCTAGCCATAGAACCATTCTGCCTTTTGATTTTCCTTGTGTGTCTCTGTGTTTTGAAAATATATCTGGGGACTAGGTCCTGGAGACTAGCTAGAACTTTGCTGCTCACTGTCTCCCCTGTTCCACCAGCAGGATATTAAAAGATAAAAAGGTATGCGCCCAGAAAGAAGTCCTGCATGATTATCAAAGTCGGTGGCTCGCCTGGGGACTGGGTTTTGGAATTAGTTGGGTGCTTCTTAAACATTCAGGTGCCCGGGCCTCACGGGAAACCCACTGTGTCAGAATGGGGAGGAGAGACATAAGCCTCTCATTACAAGCTCCTGGGGTTACTGGTGTGCGGCTGTGGTTATACCCCTGAACCCCCTTTCTAGAGGCCTTTCCATAGCCCTGGTATGGAGCAGGCCTGGAACCCAGCCTCTCAATCCCAGTTCATACTTTAGGATGCACTGTACTATGGGGTAAGATTCTTCCTCATTCTCTGAGATTCACTGAATCCCCAATTTTTAAAAATTAATTTATTTGGCTGTGCTGTGTCTTCGTCGTGGCATCCAAACTCTTGATGGCAGCATATGGGATCTAGTTCCCTGAGCAGGGATGGAACCCAGGCCCCCTGCCTTGGGAGCTCAGAGTCTTAGCCACTGGACCACCAGGGAAATCCCCGAATTTTCCTTGTAAGGTGGGGAGGGGTAAGAAAGCAGGTGTCTTTTGAGAAACTGAAGGGCTCTGTCTTTGTTTTTTGTTGTTATTTGTGTTGGAACCATTCCTTCTCCGTCTTTGCTGCTGAAAAATTTAAATACTTGGTGTGCCTGTCTGAGTGCATAACCCCTGGTTTCTTTTTGTTTTCTCCCCCTTTGAGGCTTGAGTGTGCTAATACTTATCTTTCCAAATGGAGAGGGTGGGGACTCAAAATAGATCTTCTACCTCCTTTGCCAGGTTTGGGGGTGTCAGGTTGAGAAGGTCAGGTCGGCAGAGTAGTTGAAGGTTGAAGAGGCTGCCCATTGTAGGCCTGGCTGTGGGTTTCCACTCAAACCTGACAGAAAGAGAAAAACCACCAATCTTATGCGGCCTGTGGGGGCGAGACACAAGCTTACCTGAAAATTGTTTTGTTTTTTGTGACTGCCCCATGCAGCATGTGGGATCTTAGTTCCCTGACCAGGGCTCGAACCTGTGCCCCCTGCAGTGGAAGCACAGAGTCTTAACCACTGGACTGACAGGGAGGTTACCCCCCACCCCCGCCAACAAATTGCTTTAAATTAGGAAATATTTCCCAAAAAGCAATGTAAGATTGTTGCATACCCAATATTTCAGCAGTAAGATTTTTAACATATGCTGTACTTGCGTTAGATTGTAAGAAATAACACACCGTTCCTCTCTTTACCCTTGGCATCCCTAGGACTTACCTTGTTTGTGTTGTAAATTGACGCTACAGTAAGAATATCTGAGGATGGTTTGTTAGGGAAGTTCTTCTGAGTTGTAAGGTGTGCTCTCTGTTATTTAAAAAATAAAAAAAAATAAAAATCTGTGTCCTCTAGGAGCCGGTGTTGAGAGCAGGCCCGACTCACTAGTGGAGCTTGGCTAAGGGGCGTCTGCACAGACTGGAGGTGCCCCCTGCCAGCCATAAGAAATCTGTCCGGAGGACCAGTCAGCGGGGGCCCTGCCCCCCGGTCATGGGGAGGGGTTGCTCCCGGGACCCCCGGCTATGCCCTTCCCAACCCTGCAGCGCCTGACCTGTGCCCGCAGGTGACCCACAACCAGGAGAATGTGTTCGACCTGCAGTGGCTGGAGCTCCCGGACGTGGCCCCGGAGGAGCTGGAGGCCCTGTCTCGGAACATGGTCTTTCACCTGCGGCGGCTCATCGATGAGCGGGACGAGTGCACGGAGGTGCGTCTACAGGCGGCCTGGCGGGTCCAGGAGGGACAGCGCCTCGTCCTGACGCTTCGTCTCCAACCTGAGATCCCCCTGCTTCTCTCTGTCTGGTTTTTGGTGGGGATAAGTGGGGCGGCGCTTGCCCTGCAGTGAATGAACGGCCACCTCTGAGACCTCCGTGCGCAGGGGGAAGTTCATCAAAGTGCAGAGCTCCGGGTCCCTCCTGGTTTCTGTCCACTTGACATTTCATCTTTTTTCGAAAACTTACATCCGATGCCTCCTGCTTCCTCGTGGTTTCTGGTTCTTAGCCAGCTCCTCTTGTCTGCTCACTGTTGTGCACTGAGTTCGGGTGTAAGCTCTCCCTTCCCTCTCCCGCCCACCCCGCTTTCTGCAGCTGATCGTGGACCTCACCCAGGAGCGGGACTACCTCCAGGCGCAGCACCCCCCCAGCCCCCTCAAGTCCTCCAGCGCCGAGTCCACCCCCAGCCCCACCAGCAGCCTTTCCAGCGAGGACAAGCAGCATCTGGCTGTGGAGCTGGCGGACACCAAGGCCAGGCTGCGCCGCGTCAGGCAGGAGCTGTGCGTCCTCCGGTCGGCTGGGCTCTTGGTTCTGCTCTTGTGCCATGGGCTGTGGACACACATTTCCATCAGCTTGTGTGGTGCGGGGAGCAGGAGGGCTCTGACTCCATGCTGAGCACCCTCAGCTAGCCTCTTGGGGCCGGCACGAGGAGGGGTTCTCCCAAGAGGTTAGGGCTCCCGCCAGTCCACACCCAGGCCCAATCTGGACTCAGGTGACCACACACTGGTACGGTTTGGGGCTGGAGAGGGGATGTGGCTTGCCCCATCTGGTGAGGCTGTTCCCCTTTCCTGCAGTGGGGGAATGCCACTTTGCCCATCGTCTCGGGGGCTGCCTGCCTCTCACCAGTGGGCGCTGCTACCTGTTTGGCAGTGAGGTGGTGCCACTGTGCCCAGTGTCTCCTTAACTTCCTGTACCCTCCGAGGGAAGCCCACCGGGTGCCCAATGGAGGTAGTTTGAGGGTGGTGGGCATTGTAAACTTAAAAATGGAAAAGAACGGAAATCAGGAACATTTTTGCAAACATCACATGCCAGTTTCACCCCTCCCCCCTGCCAGAAACCCAGTTCCCTTTCCTTCTTCCGCTGGGGTCTTGCGGGGTGGTGGGCTGCTCCGCTGCATGCCCGGCAGGCCCCCTCACTGTCTTCCGATTGCTCTGATCACCCCCCAGGGAGGAGAAGACAGAGCAGCTGGTGGACACCAGGCATGAGGTGGATCAGCTGGTGCTGGAGCTGCAGAAGGTCAAGCAGGAGGTGAGCGAGAAGGTGTGTGTGCGTGCCAAGAGGGCAGGGTGGCTGGGACACCCCAGTGACTGTGTATACCTGTGCTTGTGTGTATCTGTGTACACGCATGCCAAGAAGGGGTGATTGGGATGCCCCGGTAACTGTGTGTATCTGTGTGTGTATGTGTGTATGTGCGTACGGAGAGGGCAGCGTGACTGGGATGTCCTGGTAGCTGGGTGTATCTGTGTGTGTGTGTGTGTGTGTGTGTGTGTGTGTGTACGTGCACATGCATGCCGAGAGGGCAGGGTGGCTGAGACGCCCCAGTAACTGTGGCCCAGGGGCTCAGGAATACAGCATTGGGAGCTCCCAGCAAAGGCTGCTGTTTCCTTCCCACTCAAAGTGACACTGCTGAGAGCCGGTAGTCCTGAGAATGGCCGTGGGGGTGACCGTTTCTTACCGCAGCGGGTGAGGCCCCCATGCAGTGGCCTGCACCGAGAGCCCCTTGGCCACCGGGATGTCCTGGAGACGCCGCACTTCAGAGCCATGGCTGTGTCTTCCCTCCCCAGAGGGGCGCCCCCACACCAGGCTCCCCTGTCTTTGCCTGTCTCCCAGAACATCCAGCTGGCGGCAGACGCGCGGTCCGCTCGCGCCTACCGGGATGAGCTGGACTCGCTGAGGGAGAAGGCGAACCGCGTGGAGAGGCTGGAGATGGAGCTGGTGCGCTGCCGGGAGAAGCTGCATGACGTGGACTTCTACAAGGCCCGCATGGAGGTAGGCGCCCAGCCTCCGGTGGGCTCGCCGGACCGGTCCTGAGAAGGACCTGCCGATTCTCTGTCCTGGTGGTTTGGGGATGAGGAGCCAGCAGGTTTTGGCAGCTGGCACCGTCCCTGCCCCTCACCTGCCTGTTCCTCCCCAGGGGCCTCCCGCTCTGCTTCTCCTCCATCTCGAGGTGTCAGATGGATGTGAGGAAGGAATGTGATTTGTAACAAAAGGGTCCTGATTTCTTTCTTTCTCTCACGTCATGTCACAGTGATGGGCTTAGGTTTACCTGTCTTCTATTTTTAAGACTTCTTGCATGTTTCTATGGCTGAACCTTGCCAAGACCAACCCCTTTCTCATCTATAAAGTAGAGATAGTGGTGCAACTTCATGAGGCTTCTAAGATGAAAGAGGTGAAATGCCTGGTGTTTGAGCAAATGCCACAGTAAGCCCTCCATGGTGGGCCCTCCTTTGATACCCAGGCTGTGGGGAGCTGCAAGGGAGGGTGTCAGGACTGAAGGGGGAACAGAGACCAGGATCCAGGTGGGGTCACTGATGCTTTGACCTCCCACCCTTCACCCTTCTGCCTTCCATCAGCAGCAGCTTCCAGAACCCTCTTTTCTGAGAATTGAGGGGTTTTGCCCCCATGTTAAATCTTGGAGTTTAGAGGTGATTTTAATGAGCAGAGGCTTCCCTGATGGCTCAGGCAGTAAAGAATGTGCCTGCAATGCCGGAGACCTGAGTTTGATCCCTGGGTCAGGAAGATCCCCTGGAGAAGGGAATGGCAACCCACTCCAGTATTCTTGTCTGGAGAATTCCATGGACAGAGGAGCCTGGCAGGCCACAGCCCTTGGGGTTGCAAAGTGTCAGACACGACTGAGCGACTAACACTTTAACTAGCAGAGTGAGATCTGAATGTCAGCGCGTACAGAAAGGTCCTCAAGTCTCTTCTTGCCGCCCGGGAGGCTTCTGAGAGACTGAACATAGGTCTCAGGGGACAGTGTTGCCCTCTCCCTGCCCACGGCCTCCTGCTGAGCTGCTGGCCAGCATGCGTGGGAATGGCTGTTTTCCCCAACCTGCTCTACCACGGAGACAGGCCCTGGGGTCCCTGGGGCGCATGGAAGTGGAATGGAGAAGCCTGTAGTCCAGGGCCCATTTGCTCCTCAGACCTACTCAGGGAGTGTCTGTTCCTTGAAGACTGTCACTGACACGGGGCAGGCACTGGGTGCTCCGGGAAGGCAGCCCTGGCCCCAGTGATAATGGGGGTGGGAGACCGGCTCTGGGCTTTGTCCTGAGATGGTCCACCAGCCTTGCTGAGTTTGAAAGGCGTGACTTCCAGCACAGACAGGTTCCAGGATGCATCGCAGGGCTCCCACAGCTGGCCGAACGAGCCGCCCTCAGGAGAGCCGGGGACAGTCCTGTGTGAGTTTCCTCAGCCTGCTGCCGCAGCAGCCCCTCCAGCCCCACCTGCACCGGGAGTCCTCACGCAGCCCCCAAGTGGAATCATGGATGGAGCGCAGTTCCCACAGCTCACCCCCACAACCAGCCTCGGAGGGGATGGGTTTCGGTGTCCTGTCTTTAGTCTCCGTGTTCATTCCTGGCCTTGTCCGAGCAACCTCTCTTAGTTGGGCAGACACGGGCTCGGCGCCTGCAGGGGGCCAAGCCCTGCACCAGGAGCAAGGGATCCGGGCACAGATCAGACTCGCTCCCTACGTTCAGGGTGCTTCCTGCCTTTTGAGGGGGATGGTTTCACATGGGAACCCCTTTTCCGTATTCTCAAATGCTATGCCTCTGTGTGGTGACAGCGCTGATTTCCATTTTTCTTTATTATTTATTTACATCTGTGCTGGGTCTTCATTGCTGCACGGGGTCGACTCGTTAGTTGCCGTGTGGGGGCTTCTCGTTGCAGTGGTTTCTCTTGTGGCGGAGCATGGGCTCTGGGGCACTCGGGCTTCAGTGGTCTCCATGCGTGGTCTCGATTGCTGGGACTCCCAGGCTCTACAGCACAGGCTCAGAGGCTGAGGCACATGAGCTTAGCTGCTCCACGGCCTGTGGGATCTTCCCAGATCAGGGGTTGAATCCATGTTTCCTGCACTAGCCTGCAGATTCTTTACCACTGAGCCACCAGGGAAGCCCCAGTATTTTCATAATGGTGAGTTTTATTGTTATTCATTATTATCATAATAATGATAATTTTCATAGTAAAGTTTACCATGAGGTTAGCGATGCCTCAAATTTTGCAGGCGTTTGTTGTCACAAGAAAAAGTCCTGTAGTGTCTGTCTGTGTAGGATGCTTCTTTGGAGGGCAGGCAGTGACACATGTGAGTCTGCAGAGGGCTTGGGCCGGGGAGTCCAGGCTGCTAGAGAGAGGATGAGCCATGCTCTTCTTGGATGCCCATAATGTTGGCATCTCAAGAATGGAGAAGAAGAGCACCTGTGCACGCCTCCTTTGATTGGAGTCGATGCAGTGGCCTTGCGAGCCGTCTGCAGACCTGCCGTCTTGCCGTGCGTGGCCAGATGCTTCATGTGGACCACGAGCCCTAAGGACAGGGCCTGGCTCTTACCTGACTGTGTGCCCAGGGCCTGGCACACTCAGAGAGCTTGGAAATCACTGTGCAAGGCAAGTAAAAAACCATTGCTCAGTAAGGAACAGACTTGTGGTCTGGGGAGAAGGATGGAGAAGAAGCGTGAGTTTTTGTCTCCTCTGGAACAAGGCAGCATTAGGTGTGACAGGCAGCAGGGCAGAGAGGCGCGAGGTCATGCTCTCCAGCCAGCTTACGTCTGTGGACAGCCGCCATGCGAGGGGGACGCTTCTCTGGGACAGGGGCAGCAACAGGCAGCCAAGTGCCCTCCCCTGGCGTCTGTCTAGTCTCACTGCTGAGAAAAGGCTTGACATCGCGGAAGAGAAAATGTGTTAGTGCCACATGAGCGGAAACATAAAGAACTGGAGCTCAGGGCGAGGGCAAGGTCAATTTTGGTTAAAATAATATGGAACACAAATTTCCATGTTTTGCTTTTCAACTTCTGTCTGCTTTTATGTGGGTCTGTGATGCCTCAGATAATAAAGAATCTGCCTGCAGGGCAGGAGACCTGGGTTGGGAGGATCCCCTGGAGAAGGGAGTGGCAACCCACTCTAGTATTCTTGCCTGGAGAATCCCATGGACAGCGGAGCCTGGTGGGCTGCAGTCCATGGGGTCGCAACGAGTCGGACCCGGACTGAGCAACTAAACAACAATATGGAACACAAATTTCCATGTTTTGTTTTTCAGCTTCTGTTGGCTTTTATGTGGGTCCTAGTCTATTTATGTCAGTATTAAAACAGCAAGGAGGGGAGCACACCCTAGGTGCAGTGGGGCGTGTGGGGTCGCAGAGGGCAACCCTTGAGTGCTTTTGCAGAGGGTGGTGGCATGTCACTGCCGTCAGGGCACAGGGGTTGCTGTCCAGAGGACCACGTGGGAGGAGGACAAAGGCAGAAAGACTGCCTGGGAGATTCCTGTTGTCCCACGTTTCATTGTCTGAAATCCCCAACAGCAAAGACAGATGCATAATGTCATGTGTGTCTGAGCAGGGTGAAAACCAGGCAAGCCTGTCTCCGCTCCTCTCTGGGATGTGTAGCTTCCTGGTCCGGGCTGACTCTGAAATGAACAGTAGCTTGAGAGGCAGAGACACAGTGCACAGCTAGAACAGCTGCCACATCAGCTTGCTGGGTGTTGAGCAAGTCTTGACCCCATGTAGGGAACTAAGAACACATTACGAGGACAGACCCTCTGTTCCCACTGGGACTCTGTTTCCTAATGACTTCTGGGAGTTGTCTTAAAGTTTGGTGCACGGACAAGTTAGCGCAGGATAGACCCGATACTTGCTTTATGATTCAGCCCACCATGCTCCTGAGTCGGGCGCAGTTTAAAAGCAGGCAGGTCCTCGGTGAAGCCTCAGGGCCTCCAGTGGAATGGGATGGGTGAGTAGAGATTATCGAGGGGTGGTCCTTCCTGAGTGGGAGGCCGCTGCTTGCCCCAAGTAGGGTAACCTAGGGCTCCCTCCCCTGAGGGCCCCTCAGGGCTGGCTTTCCATTGCTCTGAACACCTTAGGGATCTGTTGGGTGCTTAGGGATCCATTGGGTGGTCCTGAGGGCAGTGGGCCAGGAGCTGGTGGTTGCTTTGATTTTTACCCCTCCTTCTGAATTTTGGTGCTTTTTGGGAGGGGGGACATAAGGCATCTCTGAAACAACTGTTAGCTTGATGCTGCGTGATGTTCAGTGAGTGCCAGCCTGAACAGCGTCTCATGGGGGCATAAAGAGATGGTAATCAGCAGCCGGCCTGCTTACTGGGCCCCAGACGCCATGCACAGACCATTTTGCATGCCTTATCCTAGCCGACCCCCACCTCAGCCCTGTCTCATGTCCAGCAGAGGAAGGTGGGATCCACGGTGAGAGAAAGGTGTCTGCTCCAGGCCCCACGGCTGGCAGCACACGTGGCAGCCCTGGGACCTGAGCCATCAGCCCACGTTGCCAGTCACCTCACAGATGGGCAGGGGCAGCTCTCGAGCCACATGAGGCCTTACCGCCAGGCCCGGACTGTGACTTCCTAAATGCGGTCCCTCAGCTGTGTGCCGGGCTGGGTCAGGCCACCTGCTTCGCTTGGGGTCCTGTCCTCAGGAGCGGGCTGGCCTTGACTGCTGCCCCAGAGGTGGGAAGGCCGACATCTGCCTGGGGGCCCAGCCCTGGGCTGTGTGAGAGCGTGGGCTTAGCTTCTTGCAGGCTTCTCACTTCTGAGGATGTATGCAAGGCTACTTATTTCTGTCGTCTAATGTACGGTGAGTGGTTACCACCAGGAAATTGAGACACTTTTGAGTAGTAGTTAGAAGTTATCCTGTATTGTATTCTGCTCCCCGGTCGCCCTTGTTTATCCCTGCCAGTCAGAAATCAAGGCCATCTTGAATGCTACCTGTGATCCCCCCTCATGACGTGATTCAGCTGACAGGTGTTTACTGAATACTCCTGTAAGGCCCACAAGAGCAGAAGTGGAATAGGCCTGCCCTGAGGAGTTCGCAGTCTGGAGGAGGAGGACGACAGGCCAGCACACCATTGTCGCACAGTGTACCCACGGCGCTCTGGGAGCTCAGGCAGCTGACTCAACCAGTGGGACAGTGGGAATCTGCAAGCACTTCTCAGAAGGGGCAGCTCAGGCTGGGCTTTGCAGGTGGAATAGGAGTTTGTTGTGAGGATGAAGGGATGGCCTGTGTTTTGGAACTCAGGGCTGGGAGTGCGAGTGGGTGGACCTATTGGAATACAGGTGTGAACAGTGGAGGCGGTGGTCAGAGAAGAGGACCAGGTCTTCTTCCTGTTTGAAATACCTCTTTTCCTGTGCCTCACCGTTTTTGGTAGTCTGAGCCTCTTACCCACATGAGCCCCTGGAGGATGGGTTGCAGGCAGTCTGAGATCTCTGGCCCATGTTCGAATCCTAGTTTCACCCTTTGCTGGCTTTGTGATTTGGAATTTATTCCTTAATTTACCCAAATTGGCCTCTTTCTCCTCCCCCTCCAGACTGTGGTGAACACTGAGTGGGGCGGGGGCAGGGAGCCCCTGGTGCAGGGCCGACCACACGGTGGATGTCATCTCCAGCAGAGAGGGTGCCCAGGGGAATTTAGAGTTTTGATGATTATACCTTTTATGGCTGTCAGGCTTTGATCAGAACCATGTCCGCTGACCGGAAGGCTTGCAGTTTCCCTTCTACCGGGAATCTTGGATTCTGGCCCGTCCATGCAGGGCGAGTGGACATGCAGTGGATAACACAGCTCCCAGCCCAGCTCTCAATGGTTAGAATCCACACGTGGGGCCAGCCTTAGAACACTGCCCACCGGGAGAAACATCCCCTGTGTGCATGTTTGTGAGATGAAAGCATTCAGGGGACTCTTGGTTCCCCCGAGATGCTGAGTGGTGCTAGGCTGCATGACAGACTACTCTGCAAGGGGGCAGCCATAGTATTCCACACCCAGCATGTGCCCTGAACTTATTTGTGGGGTTCATGTGTGTTTGTGACTTCACTGTCTTAAAGACTCCCCATTTCCAGGAAATGGCTGAGAACAGTTGTTTTTCCAAGCATATGTATAAAATGCTTACATACAAGCTGTTGATTGAACGAAAGAACAGCTTCCCCAACGTCCTGATCGATGGAATGAATGTTGAGCTGAGAGGATTAGACTTAGCCCTTGAACTGGGACAGACTCTTAACCCCACTCCTTCCTTGTTATGGAAATGGAGGCTCAGCGAGGTCCGGGAGCTCTCAGTGGAGTTTACTTGTCCAACCAGGCGAGGTTATAGATGTCATATGCCTGTGCACCGTGGCTAGCAAAGAAAGTGTTACCTTCCCAGATTGATTTCATTTATATATTTTTTTTTAACTGGAGTATAATTGCTTTACAATGTTGTGTTAGTTTCTGCTGAACAACAAAGTGAATCAGCTATTAAGTATACATACATTCCCTCCCTCTTGGACCTCCCTCCCACCTGCACATCCCACCTCTCTGGGTAATCATAGCACACCAAGCCAAGCTCCCTGTGCTATATAGCAACTTCCCACTAGCTCTCTATTTTACACTGGGTAGTGTGTATATTGGGCTTCCCTGGTGGTTCAGTGGCAAAGAATCTACCTGCCAAGCAGAAGATCTGGGTTCGATCCCATACTGGTTCGATCCCTGGGTTGGGAAGATCCCCTGGAGACAGAAACAGCAACCCACTCCAGTGTTCTTGCCTGGAGAATCCCTTGGCCAGAGGAGTGTGGCAGGCTACAGTCCATGAGGTTGAAAAAGAATCGGACACAACTTAGTTACCAACCAGCAGCAACAGTGTGTGCACATGTCAAATTCATGGATATTTTCTTTCAGTCGAGAAAGTCCATGTGGCCTGACCTAATGAAAAAGGTGGCGGTGCTCAAAAGTGGGGACAGAACTCTCTCAAGGCAGCAACCTTTCCTCTGGATTGTTTGTTTTGGTCCAGAGACCTGGACGAGCCGTCATCACGAAGCAGGTGCCTTTATCTGATGGTTCTCATGTATGTTTTTGCTGCTTAGGAGCTGAGAGAAGATAATATCATTTTAATTGAAACCAAGGCCATGCTGGAGGAACAGCTGACGGCTGCTCGGGCCCGGGGCGATAAAGTTCACGAGCTGGAGAAAGAGAACCTGCAGCTGAAATCGAAGCTTCACGACCTGGAATTGGTACTGCAGGCTGCTGCCACACACACCTGTCTAAACAGATTGGGGTGGTTTCGGGTTGTGCCATGCCCTTCTCTGATTTTTCCAACGCTGGTTTTGGTGCCGCTGCCAAAATGGTAATGCACTGACTGCGGAGAGGAGCTCACTCAGTTTGGCGGCCGGGGTGGGCCCCGCTGGGTGCCCACAGACAGACAGGACGAGACCACCATGCTGGACCTCTCATGTATGGATGAGCTCATGTGTGTGTCTTTTGCAAGAAGAGTCTGCTGGCTTTTATGGTGAGGTCTGAGCTGAGATCCCTGAGTTCCTTTCCAGGCTTCTCGAGGCATGTTAGGTGCCCTAGAGCCATGAAGCCGCCTGTCACCAGGGTACTTGCTCTAAAGCCCTGGGCTATACGTCACTTTGTTCAGACAGCATTCAGTTAGAGACCTGGGCACTCTCATCACCCTCCGTTGCCAGTCAGTGTATCTTTCAGTGGCCGTAACTCCCAGCTGGGCCCTCGGCTAGACTCATCTCACTTCGGGGAAGCGAGCAGGTGCCTAGGTCTTCCATCCTTCAGGAATGGGGTGGGGGTAGATACACCGGGGCCAGGGCCTGTCCAGAGGGGTCCCCCAGCCACATTCTTACTCCATCTTTCTTCCTGCACTAGGACCGGGACACGGATAAGAAGCGAATAGAGGAGCTGCTGGAGGAGAACATGGTCCTGGAGATTGCTCAGAAGCAGAGCATGAATGAGTCTGCCCACCTCGGCTGGGAGCTGGAGCAGCTGTCCAAGAATGCAGACCTGTCGGACGGTAGGGGGCGCCCGGTGCCCGGGAGCCGCCCAGCCCGTGGCCGCTTCCTCATCCAGGGAGCCGAGCCCTGGGCTCTAAATCTTCCGTGTCAGGCCATCCATTCACCCCGAGTAAATAGGATTTCCTTCAAGTGCCATTTGGAACTGTTTCATTACCCTTCTCCCCAAGGAGAGCAGGAGGGGTCTGGCAGCCTTGATGTCAGGACATGAAACACAAATTAAATGTTGCCAGCTTTCCCAGTTCCCATATGGACAGTCCCAGGAGCTTGCAGATTACCGCGCGCTGACGCCCGGAGGGCATCAGAGGCCTATCTGTGGACGGTTGAAAGCCCTGGATGGCAGGAGACATCCCCAGTGGTCACTCATCCCCGCTATGAGTGGATCCTGGGCATTATTTTCTCATTTATTTGCATAATTGGGCAAGACGGATGCAGTCTGTTCTCTGTCTCCCCGGGCGGGCGCTGCTAAGTGGCTGCTTCTCCCAGGACCCAGGCCTCTTCTGGCTTGCACCGCTGTCCCTGCTCGAGACGGACGGGGCGTCTCGGCCAGGGAACGGTGGGTGGGGCAGCGGTCAGCACTGCGGCAGGAAGCTTCGGTGCCCAGCAAACAATAAGCCAGTTCCTGTGTTCAGAAATAGCACACGTGCCTGTGATGGAGCGAGTTATTGTTTACTTAGAGCTGTGCAGAGCCAGGTAGGGCTTTCGGCTGGGCTGGGAGTCACCTTTTTCAATTCCCATAAGCATCCCCCCAAACAGTAGAAAGTTTGTTGAACGTAGCTGGAAAACATCTTCTCTTCGAGGGGTGTCTCCTCAGTTCCAAACCAAACATCAGTTTGTTAAACTACCAGCCTGTGAGAGGAGTGAGCTTTATCTGTGCTTTGGGGCCTGTACCCTGTGCTGGGGGCTGAGGGTGGGATCACTCTGATTCCTAGCCCTGAGAGGAGAGTAGGTCCATTGGGGAGGACCACTGCCCCCTGGTGGAGCAGAGAGGTGGTGCAGGCTGCCAGGGACAGTCCCAGACCTAATGAGAGTATTTCTGTAAGAGACCAGGGTGGCCTATGGGGGTTGGAAAGCCTTGCTCCTTCAGACTACTCAGTATAGGGTATGAGCCCTTTCAGATCTGTGAGCATGATTTAGTCTCGATGTTCCCAACTCCTAGTGCTTAGCTAGGAGCTGTTGAACATTAGGTTGAATGAGGGCATAATGCAAGTAGAGCCTGAATGCACTTTTTCATGTGTGGTGTGGTGGCTTCTTGAGTCAAGAAAGACCTGGCTTAAAGTCTTGGCTCCTCCACTTGTTAGCTGGGTGACCTCTTTTAGACTCAATTTCCTTATTTGCAAAGTGGGGATAACGAAGCTGCCTCACAGGAGCGGTGAAGCTCGATGCCATGCCTGGCCCACGGCACACTAAAGGATGCTGTTCTTACAGCCACAGTCTCACTAAAATAGATCCCATCACTCTGATTGCTTGGGTGCTAATGAGCATAGCACTCAGTAATGAACTGTTGTGTCATCGTGATCGTCTCTGAAGCACTGGCTTTTATGGAAGAGGAGAGGAGGCTTGTGGTCAGCTGTATTGTTAAACTTGTAGACCCTTAGGAATTATTCCCCACGGGTACAGCGTTTCAGTCTGGGATGATGAAAAGGTGTGGAGGGGGATAGTAAAGACGGTTGCATATCACTGGTGGTGCATGTAATGCTACAGAGCTGTGCACTTTAAAATGGTGAATTTTATGTTATAATGTTTTACCCCAATAGAAAAATGTTCATTTTTCACAAATGCCATGGTACCATCCAAACGATCACAGGCTCTGAATTAATGGGGTTTCAGTTGAAGTTTGTTTCATTTGTAGCATAGTTTCATGTGTGGCGAGCACACGTGCTTGTGTGTGTCAGCGCTGGATCTGGGCTGCGGACCTTTGTCCACCTCCCCTGCTGTGCTGCCTGTTGTCGCTTGGGGTCTTGAGGACGTTCAGGCTGGTGGGTTTTGAACTGCTGTTCTTGGTGGGAGATGAGAACTCAGAGAGGGTGGCGGATGCCTTTTAGACCTTAGGATATCTGCCCAAAGGATCTGAACACACACGTCTGTGTCCGGTTCGACGTGCTCACTATGGACGCCATCGTCCTGCCTGTATCCTTGCCCCTGGGGGTGATGAGTAAGAGGCAGGTAAGGGTGTAGCCCTGTTTTCAGATCAGACTCCCAGAGCTCAGTATGTGACACTGTTGAGACAAGTGAGGACAGTACAACCCCAGCTCTTTCTTTCGAGGGCTTTCATTCACGTTCCTTTCTCCTCCTGGAAAAGTCCCAAGACTCACCTAAAATCCCGTGACTTTCCTAAAGTCATGCACCCGCTGGTGGCGGGAAGGAGCTAAGAACTCCCGTTCCTGACTCTCGGGTTTGTGCCCCCTGCCCCCCTTCTCCATATGCATTTGAGCTATTTGAAAGGAACCAGCTCAGGGGTCCCCAGCCCCCGGGTCACAGACTGGTACTGGTCCACGTCCCCTCCCCCACCCTGGTCTGTGGACAAATTGTCTTCCATGAAACCAGTCCCCGGTGCCAAAAAGGTTGGGGACCGCTGGAATAAATAATCTTCCTCTTTCTAGCTTTAGCTTATATTTTCATCACATTTAGTTTTTTTTTTTTTTTAGAAAACAACCAAATATTTGGAAATGAATTAATATACCCTTAAGAAACCCCTCGATCAGAGAAAAAAATCAAATAGAGATTAGGAAGCAACTGAATCATATGTAGAAGATTGGTACTATGGGTATATCAGTTTGTGGAAGGAAACTTATACTAGAAAAGTAGAAAGTAAAATTAATAATATTTGCATTAATTTTCTTTTTTATACTTATAAAGGGTGAGATGTTTTAAATTTTTATTGGCACGTAGTTGCTTTCCAATATTGTGATAGTTTCTGCTGTACAATACAGTAAACCAGCTATACATATACATATATCCCCCCTTTTTTAGATTTCCTTCTTACACTTAGAATTTTTAAAGCAATTTACATACACTCTCTCATTTTTTCCCCCAGTGTAATCATAAAATTACAAAATGAAATCTCCATTCAGGGGACCTTATCCAGGGATGGCAAGTATTGGGCATATGTACCCACGGAGCCTTCTGCCACCTGTGGCAGACATCACTAGTCGATTATCGTGGCCCTCCTGCTGAGCCACCCTACTCGCGTTGCTTTCAGAGCTGGAACAGAAAATATTGTCTATTTTCCATCTCTGTTAGTCTCTAAGATCCTTGAGTTGTATGGTCATGTGAGCCGCTTGATAAAAAATGGTTCCCAGCAGTTGACATGATCTTTAACTTTTGCATTGGCGTCTTCGCTGCAACCTGCTTTCCTCTGAAGCTCTGGGCCCAGCTGAGCTAGCCGAGGACTGTCGCTGTCTGAGGGACTTGCAGGCACTGGCTGTGACAGTACCCTGTGAAATGGAGGAGACCCCCCAGCCGGCCCCTGGGACCCCTTCCCAGCCCCTCAAACCACGGCATGGGGTGCCTGATGCGCCTGGCTCGCAGCTGGAGCCTGGGGCTGACTCGGCTTTGTGCTTCAGCCTCCAGGAAGTCGTTTGTGTTCGAGCTGAATGAGTGCGCCTCCAGCCGCATCCTGAAGCTGGAGAAGGAGAACCAGAGCCTCCAGAGCACCATCCAGGGGCTGCGTGACGCGTCCCTGGCGCTGGAGGAGAGCAGCCTCAAGTGCGGGGAGCTGCAGAAGGAGAACCAGCAGCTCATCAAGAAGGTAACCCGGCAGGGGGCGGGGTTGGGGGAGTGTCGGGCAGGTGGATACCCCTCCCAGCCCGGTCCGCCGTCTGGAGGCTGGTAAGGGGACAGGGATAAGTGAGGATGCGCAGCTGGGAAGAGAGCAGAAGCCAGTGCAGCCGCAGTTAACTCTAACAGAGGAACGAGCAGTCGTAGAGAGCAGTCGGCAGACAGCAGGGCCTGTGCCTGCACGACCCTGAAGGTGTGACCTCTGTGTGCCTCCTTGTCTTCATCTCTGAAATGGAGTTCGTGGGCTTCCCGTCTAACAGATGTTGCGAGGACTCGATGGGCTTGTGTATGTGAGGGGTCTGGTGTATAGTAAGTGTTCATTGAGAAGAAACCAGTGAACCATTATGGGGCATAGGGGAGAGGAAGCAATGATGTAAGCATGCACACATACATGTATGGGGGGTAGGGACCGTTGGTGGACATTTTTGGGCCCTGCTGGTGGTGAACAGGACCAGTGCCCACCCCTCCCTCTGGGTTTATGGGATGGAGAAGTAGAGAGGGCCAAACTGCATTTGCCTTTTGGGACAGCTGCTGGGTCTTCCCAGGAGCACAGTAAAACCCAGACATCTGGGAGGGCAGACAGGGGCTTACAGACCAGTCTTTGTTCTGTGGTTACAGGGACCCCCATTTGCACTGGGGATTCAGTCTCAGGCACAGGAAGGGTCCTTGAGAGGCTAGGGATGGCTTCCGTGGCCTTGGCCACTCCAGGTCAGAGGCATCAGTACATCCTTCTGCCGTGGCACAGCACACTGAAGGCTCTGAGCACAGTAGCTGTCAGCGTCCAACCGAGGGTGAGAGCGTGAGCACGTGTGCTTGCCGGCCACCATGCAGCCCTGGTCCTTTGAGCCGTCCCACCTGCCCGTGAGTCCTGCCAGCATCACTTACTGAGGCCACATAGGCAGTGGGAGGGCCATCAGCCACAGGCACCTGGGCACCATGGTCCTGACTCTGCTGGTCCCTTATCTCTGGGCTAGGCTTGGGACAGCCCCTCCTCCTGTGACTGGGTCTCTGGAGCCCCCTCATGGGACCTTCCAGGCTTGATCACTCACTCTTGTCCCTTTAAAGCCTTGTGTGCCTTGCAGCGTTTCGGCCAACAAATATTTTGTCCTGGCTTCATAGGACGATAGATAACCCCCACCCCTCCCCATCTCATGCCATGTCTCAACCCAGAACAGCATGGGGAAGGCAGCTAGATGGTTTAGGTTTTTTAGATTGACATGGGCCTAGCACAGGAGATGTCTTTATAAGTGGCATTTCAACCTCAGCCAAGAGGAAAAGAATCCACCTTTAGAAAGATGAGAACCATCGGCTCTGCAGGTCCTCACGGGTCTGCTGCACAAAGCCCACGATGTAATAGCTCTGGCCCAGCTCCCAGCAGGCATCCGAGGTGACCACTCGCGTTTTTCCCAGCCCTTGTGGTCCACCCCGGCCTCACACCCCTGCACAGAGGAGGGGCAGTGGGTATGCCCACCTGGCCATACTCCTCAGCCCCTACCTCTCGGGTCCCACCCTCCCAGTTCCTCTGGGGTCGGTTCCCTGGTGGGACACCAGCCCTCTCCTGCCACAGTCCTTAAGAGACAGGGCTTGGCACCGAGTCCCTGGCAGGAGGGAGGTGCCACAGTTCCCAGACCCATCCTGTATCCCGTGCTGGGAGCCCTGGGAGGCGGCCTTCTGCCCGCCAGAGTACCTCTTGCCGTCTTACTTAGTCTGCCCTCCATCTGACTGACCCTGTCCTGGCCCAGCAGGTGTGGCTTCACGTTCTCCTCCTCCCTCCACACACACCCCGAGTCCGGCACCGACAGGTGCTCCCTGATGATGGATGGGCAGACACCACAGCCCCGGCTGGAGGACTCACCCCCAGGCCCCTTGGACCCTCATTCGGTTCAGTTTGTTGGAATTTCCTTTCCCAGGCCTCAGCCATCCCACTGTCCCGATCTTCCCATGCGGTGTGTCTGGGCACCAGCTGGCACTCCTCAGTCAATTGGTGAAGCCCCAGGCCCCATGGGGGCCAGCTTGGCTCTCGCATTCCCCACCCGGGAGGTCACAGGCCCAGAGGAGCTCAGTGACTTGCCTGAGCCTCACAGTGAGGACACAGCAGGGCTGGAATATAACCCCCCAGGTCGACCCCAAACCCGCACTCCTCTTTTGAGGATGACTCAGATGCATGCCACATCACAGTGCATTTTCCTGTCGGCCCCAGCTGGGCCAGGCTCCCCCATCCTGGGGTCCCTGGCTTGGGGTGCGGGGCTGAGGTGCTGACGAGGTGAGGTGATGACCTGAGTATGGGTCCTGCTCGGCCCAAGTCTGCCCACTGGTGGGGGAAGGAGCATGCCCGCTGCTTCCTGCCGTGGAGGTTTGAGAGCTCCCAGACCCATGAGCCAGGAAGGAAAGTACGACAAGTAGACAGAGCCTGCCCATGGGCAGCGATCCTTCCAAGAGCTTTGGACACCTCTCCGTGCAAGGCCCCAGCTCAGACAGGCTGAACTGCAGCAGCTCCAGGCCTGCTGCTTACAAAGGTCACTGGACATCTCGGGGTCTTACCCCAGAGGCTGGGGTCTGAGATCTTTCAAAGCGTTGAGACCCATCTGGTCTTTGCGATCCATCTTTTTAGAAGAGCTGTCCCAACCCAGCACATCAGGATCCCTTATTGTTCAGTCGCTCAGTCACGTCCGACTATGTGCGACCCCGTGGACTGTAGCCCATCAGGCTCCTCTGTCCGTGGGATTTCGCAGACCTCAATCCTGGAGTGGGTTGCCACTTCCTTCTCCAGGATCCTTTAGGACCATGTCAAAATGCAGACAGAAGGTCTGTAGGTGGTGAGGCCGCGCTCTTGCAGGAAGGGGCAGCGAGCACCGCTGCACCTGCCGCCTGCCAGCACGTGCCAGGCACAGCACAGAGACGCTCACGAGGATGCTCACTGCTGCTCCTGCATCAGTTACGGAGACTTGCTCGTGGTCACGTCATTAGTAGGGAGGGACCGGAATCTGAACCCTGTCCCCGTGGCACCAGAGTCATGCCTCTTGCCGAGCTCCAGTGCCCCCTTGCCAAGGGGTTTGGTGGGAAGGGGACCAGCAGCCTGGACGCCCTCCCAGTGCAGGCAGCAGTAGGGGCTTCTCCTGGGAGCCCAGTCTCAGGCACTGCCCTGGACCCACTGAGTCAGAATCTTCGTCCACCACCTTATCCAGGCGTTAGGCACCATGAAATAGTAGTTCCTGTTTTAGGAAGGTCGGGCTGGTGGATCTCAGCAGAAGAGCTTGGTGTCAGGGAGGTGATGGGGTGGTTTTCCAGGCCAGGGGAAGGTGGCCCAGCTCCAGGCAGACAGCGGCAATAGAGAAGCTTGGGTAGAGAGCGCAGGGCTTGGGGACAGAATTACTGGAGGGTGAAAGAGGAAGCAAGGGCTTGTCCGCAGACCTCTCTGAGCATCTGGGTGAACCGGAGTGTTACCAAGTGATGTCTGTGGGGCATCCAATGGTGGTGGTCCCAGGCATGTGGTCTGACCCTCGGGACAGTGGATAAGGCCTGAGATGGGAGCAAGAAACCCTGGGGGCACTTGGACCCATGGCATTGAGAATGAGGAGAGAGAGGTCGGCTGAAAGAAGCTGACCGATGGTGCCCATGGCCTTCCACTTCCACGAGCTAGAAATGCAAGCCGCGGGCTGGGAGCTGAGGGTCGAGGGTGTGCGGAGGTCCCTTCAGAGCAAGGCCGGGCCACTTTCCCTTGAGAAAAAGGCCCGTTCAAATGTTGGGTGGGGCTGATGGGTTTTGAGTTGATTCTAAAACATAGATCACTTTATGAGGCTCACTGCTGCCCGTCTGGGTCTTCTGGCTCCGCAGATTGAGAAGTTACAGACCCAGCTGGAGAGAGAGAAGCAGAGTAACCAGGATTTGGAGACCCTGAGCGAGGAGCTCATCAAAGAGAAGGAACAGCTGCAGAGCGACATGGAGACCCTGAAGGCCGACAAAGCCCGGCAGGTAGGTCCTCTGGGAATGGATGCCTGTCCCGGAACTCCTGCCTGCAGGAGGGAGAGTAGTCCAGGATGTAGCCATTTCCCGGGAGTCTGTAGGGGAAACGCAGGTGACCAGGCATGTGGCCTAGCTGCAGCTCAAACCAGCTGCTCTTGTTCAGTGGTGGGGGTGGGTGTGCCCCCCACCTGGCAGGGACACTGGCAGCGCCTGAGATGGGTGTCATGACGGGAGGAGAGAGGAGATGCTCTTGGTGTGTTGTGGGCAGAGCTAAATGTCCAACATCACACAGGACAGCCCTGCGTGACAGAGAACGATCTGGCTCCCAACATCTGTAGCACCATGCTGAGCCCCTGAGGTTTATTTGCCTCACGCCTGAGGTGGGAGGCAGTCCAGGGCTGGTGTGGCGGCTCTGTGATGCTGGGCAGGGGCCAGGCTCTCCTCCTTCTCTGCCGACCTGAGCTGGGGCTGCCGCGTGCCCTCAAGGAATGAGAGAAAGAACTGGAGGGCGAGGAACAGAGGACCACTCCCCACTGCCCCCCTCGGCTCTGGGACCTTCTGTCACATTCATTGGTCACACTCAACACGCGACTACCCCCTACCTGCAAGGGGAGGCCGGGGTTTCAAGTATTTGAGTTTTTCAGCCGCTGAGCTAAAGCAAAAAAAGAGGGGATGGAATAGTGCCATGTTTGGAGAAAAGACAGGCAGGGTTCCTGGCAGGATGTGGCTTATGTGGAGGGCAGAAGATGACAAGCAAGGTGATCCCAGACGTGTGCTCTGGAGGGAGTAAACGGAGAGAATCCTGCTGGGTGCAGGCGCTGAGGAGTCAGGGTGCAAGGCTGTCCCTGAGGGGCTGCCGCTCATGCGCGGAGCCCTGGAGGATGGGGAGGAGTCAGGATGCTGAAGGCCAGGGGAGGGCCGTCCAGGGGAGGGCCGTCCAGGGCAGAGGGAAGACAGTGTGCAGGGTCTGCGGGTGAGGAGTGGCCTCAGGGGAGCCTACAGAGGCGAGCGGCCAGGACGAGCGTACCAAGGGAATCAACTTCCATCGTTTTCAGTAAGAGGGAGAGAGGGGTTTCTGTTTCTACATCTTCCTGGCCACCCTGAAGGCATTTTAACTTGAAGTGTCTTCCTAAGGGTCTCCATGCTCATCACCTCGTGTCCATGTTTGCCCCTAGGAACTTTAGGGATTTTTGTTTTTTCAATTGAACTATAGTTCAGTTCTGGCATACAGCAAAGTGATTCAGATATATATGTGCATGCGTTCATGGGTCTCTGCTCAGTTGCTTTAGTCATGTCCGACTCTTTGCAACCCTGTGAACCATACCCCGCCAGACTCCTCTGTCCACGGGATTCTCCAGGCGAGAACACTGGAGTGGGTTGCTGTGCCATCCTCCAGGGGATCTTCCCGACCCAGGGATCAAACCCAGGTCACCTGCACAGGTGGATTCTTTACCACTGAGCCACCAGGGAAGCCCATATGTGTGTATGTGTGTGTATGTGTGTATAAAAAAATATATGTACACATATATGCATATGCTTTTTCCATTATAGGTTGTTACAAGTTATTGGATATAGTTCCCTGTGCTGTGCAGTAATACCATTAGGACTTCGGCGGGGAATGGTCTTTTAGGGCCTGGGCTTTGGTCACCAGATTAAACCAGACTTCAGCCCCAGATCACAATATGTTTGTGCAACAGCCAATGTCTCTCCCATCGTGTTCTCCCCCAGATCAAGGACCTTGAGCAAGAAAAGGACCATCTCAACCAGGCGGTGTGGACGCTGCGGGAGAGGTCGCAGGTCAGCAGCGAGGCCCGCGCCAAGGACGTGGAGCAGGAGAACAAAGCCCTGCACAGGACGGTGGCGGAGACCAGCGGCCGGCTGAGCAGGCTGGAGCTGGAGCATCAGCAGCTGCAGCGGGCGCTGGAGCAGGCGCAAGAGAAGGCGGGCCGGGCCGAGGAGCTGGAGCGGGAGCTGGGGCGGCTGGAGGAGGAGAAGGGGCGGCTAGAGGAGGAGAAGGGGAGGCTGGCGCAGAGGGTCAGCGCCCTGCAGGCGGCGGGCGAGCGGGCGGAGGCCGCGGAGCGCGAGAGCCACGGGCTGGCGCTGGAGAACCGGCAGCTTCGCAAGTCCCTGGACGCCCTGCAGAACGTGTCGGTGCAGCTGGCCGGCCTGGAGCAGGACAACCGGCAGCTGGACGAGGAGAACTTGGAGCTGCGCCGGATGGTGGAGGCCATGCGCTTCACGGGCGCCAAGGTGGCCCAGATGGAGCGCGAGAACCAGGAGCTGGAGCGTGAGAAGCAGGAGCTGAGGAAGAGCGTGGAGCTGCTCAAGGCGCTGGGCAAGAAGTCGGAGCGCCTGGAGCTCAGCTACCAGAGCCTGAGCGCCGAGAACCTGCGGCTGCAGCAGAGCCTGGACAGCGGCGGCCAAAAGGCACAGGCCCTGGAGCGGGAGCTGGGGCAGCTGGAGGCCGAGAACCAGGGCCTGCGGCGGGACCTGGAGACCCTCCGGCTGGCCCACCGGCAGCTCGAGCGGGCTGAGCAGGAGCGGAAGGTGCTGGAGCAGGAGGTGGCCCAGCTGGAGAAGGACAAGAAGCTGCTGGAGAAGGAGGCCCGGCGGCTGTGGCAGCAGGTGGAGCTCAAGGACGCCGTCCTGGACGACAGCTCTGCCAAGCTGTCCGCCGCCGAGAGGGAGAGCCGCGCGCTGGACAAGGAGCTGGCCCGCTGCCGGGACGCGGCCGGCAAGCTCAAGGAGCTGGAGAAGGACAACAGGGACCTCACCAAGCAGGTCACCATGCACACGAGGACGCTGACCACACTGAGGGAGGTGAGCCGGGGGCCGCGGGGCCGCCGGGCCGCACCGTGTGCGCTGTGGGATAGAGGTGGGACGGGGCGGGGGTGGGGGGGCCCTGGCGCGTGCCCCCTGCTTCGAACCAGAATGACGCCTGAAAGCATGAAGAGGAAGCAGATGTGCCCTGTTAGGATCTGACTGCCCGGAGACAGCCGGTGCCTGGGGTATTTTATTCCATCCTCTTCCTTGTGCATTTCTGGATACACACACTTGGTACCCTGCTTTGTACACCTTAGCCCTGCTCTGGTTTTCACTTAACTTCACCGTTTCTCATTACTCTAAATAGCTTTCAAGCCACAATTTCTGATGGCTGTGAGGTAGATTTACTGTGATTAATTCTGTAGGTTTACTGTGATTACTTCCCTGGCCGCTCACACGGTAAAGAATCTGCCTGCAATGCAGGAGACCTTGGTTCAATCCCTGGGTCAGGAAGATCCCCTGGAGAAGGGAATGGCAACCCATTCCAGTATTCTTGCCTGGAGAATTCCATGGACAGAGGAGCCTGGTGGGGCTGTAGTCCATGGGGTCGCAAAGAGTCAGACACGACTAACACACACTAGCACATGTTTTGGACAATCAGATTATTTCTGAGTTTTCCCACTGTTTTATTTTTTTAAAGTCTTTATTGAGTTCATTACAGTATTGTTTGTGTTTGTGTCCTGGTATTTTGGCCGAGAGGCATGTGGATCTCAGCTCCCTGACCCGGCAGAGCCAGGAACCAGGGAAGCCACACCCCCTGCACTGGACCACCAAGGAAGTCCCTCCTACTATTTTAAATAACACTGGACATCCTAACGTACACCTTTACAGATACCTATTTCTGTAGGATATATACCTCGAAGTGCAATTACACTCGAAAGGGTCCAAATTTTTAAGTCTTCTTGGTGAACACCTGTCTTACTTCTCCCTGGTATTTTTTTGTGTGGTCATCTGGGCTTTCCTGCATGTGTTAGGGTGTCACTGCTCTGGTAAATGACTTCAACATCTGCCTGGCCCATCACAGAAGCTGGGTCTCCCCACATGTGGGAGTTCACTGTGGCTGTTCACAGGCACCTGGCTTCCTCCATCCTGTGGCCTGGCCATCCCACAGTGGACCTACCTGCAGCAGGTAGATGCGGAAAAGAAGGACCACACTTGTTGGTGCAGAATTGGGTCACAGAGTTGCACCTAACTGCTGGGGAGGCTGAGAAATGTTCTAGCTGTGTGCTAAGGAAGAAAAGGAAATTTGAGAACACAGAAAGGTCTCCATGTTAAGTATATACATATGTGTATATATTACTGACTGTCATTGCAACAGATCACCATGCTGTGGGGAAGATACAAGATACCAACTCAGGCAGTAGCCCCTGCCTCATAAGCATTGGTTAGGCTTTGCTGCAGTAACGATCGACCCCACAGTCTCAGGGGCTCATCCCATCCAAGGCTGGTTTCTCGTGCAAGTCCAGGTGACTCTCCAGGGAGCCTGTCCTCTGTGCTGAGGCTCAGTAGTCCAGTCTGCTTTGACATTATGGCTCCCCCATCCTAACCCCATGCCCTAACCCGTGGAGTTAGGGTGGTTCCTGCAGCAGAGGTGAGGCAGCTGTAAGGTCACGCACTGGCCCTTCCGTACCACACCTGGGGAGCGACCCTGGAATGTTTGGCAAACATCACCAAATGTGGTAGGGGTTCCAGGCCTTGGGGTGTGGTAGGTGTCCATGTGAGGGCATGTAGCTATGTCACCAGGCAGAAATTGGTAGCTGCCTGGAAAGCTACAGAGGTGTGGACCAGAGTAAGTGAACTCCTAGATGAGGTCAACGTCCACTTTTGAAAACTAAATCAAAACCTGTCTAAAAGTAAAATCCTTCTCCCCTTTATACTTTTTCCTTATGTTCTAAATTCCCTGCAATGGGCATTTAATTACATCACTTCATAGAAAAGGCAGTCGTGTTGGCAGAATTCAAACCTACTCCTCAAAGGTCACCATAAATGGTATCTCAGACGCGTCTCTGGGTGTGTTTGGAACATGTTCAGTCCTTCCCGGACACGCTGCTGCATGGCCGGGTGTCCTGAACCCCAGGGCCTGGGAAGGTGTGTTCATCCCTTCCCTTCAAGACATCCCCGGGGTCCACTGTCCACATAGAACCACCCGCTTGTCCCTCGAGACTCCCGAGCTGGCCATGACTCGAGAAGATGGTTGCTCTGCCCTGAGATGGGCCTGTGTCTGTCTCTCTTGCCGCATCTGCTGGGCTCCTGGCCCACGCTTGTCCTCACTGTCCCCACAGGACCTGGTGCAGGAGAAGCTGAAGAGCCAGAAGCTGAGCAGTGAGCTGGACAAACTGAGCCAGGAGCTGGAGAAGGTCGGCCTCCACAAGGAGCTGCTGCTGCAGGATGACAACAGCAACGGAGACCCGTGAGGACCCCCCGCCCCGGGTGGCTGCAGGAGTCCGTGCGCCCCACGCACCGCAGGCTCCACGCCCCACCCCCCAGGGCTGCATTTAGTGTCCACACCCAAGGGCCTCTTGTCTCGAGGGGCTTTCTATCCCAGGCCTCCTTCCTGGAGATTCCAAGCAGGGAGTGGAAGGGGATTTCTTTGGTCCAATGAAAAGGCTTCCTGATTTTTTTTCTAGTTAGGCTCTTTCAGGCCAGTTTTAAATTCACAACAAAACTGAGGGGCAGGTACAGAGAGTACCTGTGGACCCCTGCCTCCTGACATGCATACCCTTTCCAACCATCAACACCCCAACCCCTTCCAGAATGGTACATGCGGTAACACTGACAGGTCATCACCCAGAGTTCACAGGTGACATTGGGGTCACTCTTGGTGTTGCACGTTCTGTGGGTTTTGACAAATATATAATGACATGTATGTACCCCTCTGGGGCCATACAGAGTGTTTTCACTGCCCTAAGGATCCTCTGTGTTCCACCCGTTTGTTCCCTTCTCCTTCCACCAGCCCTTTGATTTTTTTTAAACCAGCCTGCAATTCTTTCTTTCTCTTTCCTTCTCTCCTCTCCTCTCTTTCTTTCTTTCGCTCTCTCCCCACCCCGCCCCTCCATGCTGGGTCTTTACTGGGGTTTCTCTAGCTGCAGTGAATGGGGGTGGCTCTCTAGTTGCCGTGCGCGGGCTTCTCGCTGTGGTGGCTTCTCTTGTGGAGCACGGGCTCTAGGGCATGCGGGCTTCCGTGGTTGCAGCTCGTGGGCTCAGTAGTGTGGCCCACCGGCTTAGTTGCCCCCGCGGCATGGAAGATCTTCCCAAACCAAGGATCGAACTGGCGTCCCTTGCATTGGCAGGAGGATTCTTAACCACTGGGCCCAGCACTTTGATTTTTAAAGTTCAACTGTTGCTACTTTGCCTGCAGTGCTTTCCTGAATGATCTCGCTTTTCCAAGAAATCCAGCATCTTGGACTTTTGTTGGACTTGTAGCCAATATGATGTCCTTTTGGTGTGGCTACAAGTCCCACAGAGATTTACCACTTACCTAGCACTATGGATGGATTCGTTAACCTTTCTGAGACTCAGTTTCCCCATCTGTAAAATGGCCATAATAGTACTTCTCTAAGATGGCGCCTGGAACACTATAGCCATAACGTTTCATTTACGAGTGTCCCAGATATGTTTATACCAGGAGTCCAGGGAAGGGCTCTGGGTGACGATGTTTGGCTCCTACGGTCTTTCTGGGCCACATCCTTGAACGAGATGAAGAAACCAGCTTAATGCAGGAGGGCCTTAAGGGCAGCTGGGAGACTGGGAGCTTGTGGGAGGAAGAGACAGATAAATACTACCATGCATTTTTATTTTTTCAGGAAATACAAGATTTTGGAGACCATAAATGAATCAGCTTTAAAAACAACACTCTCCATGAAAGAAGAAAAGATTGCTTTCTTAGAAGCACAGGTAGAAGAGAAAGCCAGCCTGAATCACCAGCTGCAGAACGAGATCCAGGTGGTAAGAGCAGCATCCCCTCCGACCCGCCCCGAGACAGGCCAGGGGTCGTGGCTGTGAGATGCCCGCCTCACCTTTCCCAGACCCTCACCTTTCCCAGACCCTCACCTGGGTGGCAGAGGGACGACTTGGATGCCCGTGTCCTAGGGCAGGTTTTTGTGGAGAGGACACCCAAGGCTCAGGGGAGGGAGGAGACTGGCCACAGTCATGTAGCTGAAGTCGGGTCTGGGTCCCAGCGCTGCCCTTCAATCCCATCTACAGGGAGGGGGTAACACGCAAGATGGAGGTTGTGTGTGCCCCCTGCAAAAGCAAAGGCAGGTGCCTGGCGAGTCCACGCCAGTGCTGGGCGAGGAGATGGTTTGGTGCAGGGGGCCCCCAGCTGGGCCCCTTCCTGCCCCAAGTCTGCGCTCCTGTTCCCACAGCTGAAGAAGGAGTGTGAGATCCTCAAGCAGAGCCAGGAAGGGGGTACGCATGCACAAAACTCTTTCAAACACCCCATGGGGACGTCGGTCGAGGGTCACCCAGGGAAGGATCCCTGGGCGCCCAGCCACAAGGAGGCCACAATGGAGCTGCTGCGTGTGAAGGACCGGGCCATCGAACTGGAGCGCAATGTGAGTGGGGAGAGGCTGTCCGTGAACCGTTGTGTATGTGGAGCGGGAATTCACATCACCAGGAAGAACCCCGGGCAGCAGGAGCTGTTGAGATTGACACAGGTCTCACCAGCCACTTCTTGTATTTCCTGACAGGTGCTGTGAGCTCCTTTCCACTTGAGATCCCTTCAGCCTTTTTTTTTTTTTTTTTTAAGTGAGCATTTTATTTATTTAAATTGTTCGTTTATTTCTGGCTATGTCAGATGTTAGTCGTTGCACATGGGCTCAGTAGCTGTGGTACGTGGCTTAGTTGCCCTGCAGCACGTGGGATCTTCGTTTGCCGACACAGATCGAACCTGTGTCCCCTACGGGGGAAGGCAGATTCTTAACCACTGGACTACCAGGAAGGTCCCCCTTTGGAGTTTCTAACTGAAAGAGTGTGTGCGCGTCTTCGAAGACGCGCTCTCTGCCTCCCAGCACATCACTGGGCCTGGAGCGTCTACACCCGCACCGTTTCCACGGGGCTCTGTGATTCACTGCTCTTCGGGGGGTCGACCGTCCACCACGGTCCTCCACCTGTTTTCATGAATAAGACGTTATTGGCCCACAGACACACCCTCTGCTTCCATGTTGTGTGGAGCTGCCTTCCCGCGGCGATGGCAGGGGTCAGTGTTGAGGCAGAGACCACACGACTGGCAGACCCCCAGATATTTGCTGTCTGGCCCTTTACAGAACAAGCTTGTCCGTGCATGTCTAAACACTTGATGTCCTTTGATGTCCCCCCTGTGGCCTTATGAAGTAGATAGTGATGGTTTTCATTTGACAGATGAAAAAGGTGAGATAGAGTGTAAGAAACTCGACCCTAAGCCTATACTGGTAAGGGACAGGCCACGACCACCACCCACACGTCCTAGTCCAGTCGGTGGCGTATTTTGCTTGGCGTTTATTCGCCTCGCAGAGCATGAACCACCTTAACCTACCTGCTGTCACCCCTGAGTGGGAAGAGGCTGTGGCCACAGGCCCCGACTCCTGTCCTGGGCAATCTCACAGACATGCATTCTCAGGGTGAGCGACAGAAAACAGAGAAGCATTAAAGACAGAAAGCTTTAAAGAAAGCAGCTGTAACTCCAGCTCACCCTTGTCTCACACTCAGGTTCCTTGCAAGACCCCCATCATGTGTATCCCCATCATTTCTATCATGAAAACATGGACAAAAATTTTTTTTTTCTGATTCTGTTGTCTTTCTAAGAGGGAAAGTGTTACTTCTCTTACTTAATGGATTCTGGCTTTGGCCCCCAAAGCATCAACTCTTGAGGGTTCTCATTCCCAACAACTCAGGTCCCTGCTGCCACTTAGCAGGTATGGAAGAAGTGAAGTGAAAGTCCCTCAGGCGTGTCCGACTTTTTGCGACCCCATGGACTATATACAGTCCATGGAATTCTCCAGGCCACAATACTGGAGTGGGTAACCTTTCCCTTCTCCAGGGGATCTTCCCAACCCAGGGATCAAACCCAGGTGTCCCTCATTGCAGGTGGATTCTTTACCAGTTGAGCCACAAGGGAAGCAGGTACGGAACTGGCATCTGATCAGTCCCATGCTTTTCCCTCCCCCAGAATGCGGCCCTGCAGGCTGAGAAGCAGCTGCTCAAGGAACAGCTGCAGCACTTGGAGACCCAGAACACGGCCTTCAGCAGCCAGATCCTGACGCTGCAGAAGCAGAGCACCTTCCTGCAGGAGCATAACACCACACTGCAGACGCAGACAGCCAAGCTTCAGGTGAGGGCTGGGCGGGCCAGCCCCGCGGGGAGGATGCTCCTTGTCTCCTAGAGGCCGGCCCAGCACGCTCGCGACTCCCAGTCAGCAAGATGAAGCAGAGGGAGAGTTTGGGGCTTTTTTTTAGCAGATGCATCGTACACCATGGTTCCTAGTCTTGGGATCTTTGAAAATAGTTTTCAGTGATTGAACACATGGCTGCCCAGGCTAAAAAAAAGTTCATTTCCCTGCTTTTATTTGCAGTCTTGTCTGTTTCCCAAAAGCTATTTCTTGAGATGCTCTTAGGAATTTCTTGAGAAAAGAGATTCTGGAATCAAATAAGTTGAGTTCAACCAAGTCAAGCACATTTCTTCACCATAGGACCTGGTAGAATCTTTCTGAAGCAAATGTGAATTTTTCATCTCCACGAGTGAAATGGAGTATCACGTGTCTGTTGAGAGCATCTAGCCAAACGAGTGTTCTGGACCGTGCATTTTAAGATGTGGATATTTATGTACAGTTAATAGATTGTGAAAAAAATTAAGAATTATTCATTGCAGTTTCTGAGAAAGGGGTCTGAAAGTATGTAACTTATGGGTCAGGGGTGATAAACAAGAGACTGGCAAAGATGTTGGAATTTATTCTAGTAAAATAAGGAAATAGGGTTTGGTTTGTAGTTTTGTTTTGTTGGGGTTTTGATTGTAGTTGTCATATCTTTGTCTCATCTTGATGTTAAGGTAGTTAATTCTGACCTCAGAATGAGTTAGGAAGTGTTCCCTCCTCTGCAGTTCCTCATAATTTTGGATGTTGGGTGGGGGTTCTGCAGCTATCAATTAAGTTAAGGTAGGTTGTTCAGGTATTCTGTGTCCTCAGTGATGCTCTTTTAAAACCAGGCTTTTAGGAGTATTCAAAGATGGTATCCACAGAGCTTATTCATAGATAGGGCCTCATTTGCCACCGAAAGTCACATCTGTGGAGAGGCTTCAGGACTAAGCACCAAGTGACAGCCTGTTACACCGTCTGGCCTCCCCCAGCCATTCCTCAAGTCCGGGTAGAACTGTCTTTGGTCTCAGCTGGGTCTTTGCCTGGCCCAGGGGGGTACCCGCTCCCTCGTGTCAGCCTCCATCCCCGTCTCCCTCTCGGCAGGTAGAGAACTCCACCCTGACCTCCCAGAGCGCCTCGCTCAGCGCCCAGTACGCACTGCTGCAGAGCCAGCAGACGGCCAAGGAGAGCGAGAATGAGAGCCTGCAGAAGCAGCAGGAGCAGCTGACGGCCGCCTACCAGGCGCTGCTGCAGGACCACGAGCACCTGGGGGCGCTCCACGAGCGGCAGTCCGCCGAGTACGAGGCCCTCATCCACCAACACAGCTGCCTGAAGACCCTGCACCGCAACCTGGAGCTGGAGCACAAGGAGCTCGGCGAGAGGTGTGCACTGGGGGGCCGGCGGGCCGGGTCCCCCGGGTTTGTGTCCCTCTGTGCCCCGCGAGTCTCCTCTTGGCCTGCGGCTTCACACCATCTGGGGCACTGGAACTTCCCCAAAGGGAAGTAAATCAAAGTCTCCCTCGGCGGTTCAGAGTGAGACCAGCTGGAGAGCGGGTGGCCAGAGGATCCCCAGGGACGAAGGGGTGTCGTGGCCAGTCCCGGCTGAGGGAAACTGCTTGTTGGTGTGGGGTCCCTGCTCCCGTGAGGAGTCTCTTCTTCCCTCTCTCTTCTCTCCAAACCAAGAATAAGGAGGAAGTTCACCATAGCAGCTCATGTACACTGATGCCCTTCACCCCGCCTTCTGTTCTGTTCTTGCCTTTCAAGGTCTGAGCTGCATTTTTTTTTAACCTTTCGTTGTTGGGTCGCTCAGTCGTGTCCGACTCTTTGTGACCCCATGGACTGCAGCACGCCAGGCTTCCCTGTCCTTCACCATCTCCCGGAGCTTGCTCAAACTCATGTTCATTAAGTCGATGATGTCATCCAACCATCTCATCCTCTGTTGCCCCCTTCTCTTCCTTCCCTCAATCTTTCCCAGCAACAGTCTTTTCCAAAGAGTCAGCTCTTTGCATCAGGTGGCCTTTGCATCAGCATGAGTCCTTCCAATGAATATTCAGGGTTGATATCCTTTAGGATTGACTGGTTTGATCTCCTTGCTGTCAAAGAGACTCTAAAGAGTCTCCTCCAGCACCATAGTTTGAAAACAACTTTTAAGTATATAGAAATTAAACAGAATGGTACAGTGAAGCCTCTGTAGACCCATGACTGGCTTCGGCAGTGAGCGCTATTTTGCCATCTTTGTCTCTTTAGTTTCCAGGCTCTAGCCCTACACTTTAAGATAGAATTTACATACATTGAAGTGCACAAGTCTTCACTTTGCACTGTTGACAGCTCGTGAGTTCTGGGTTTTGTGTACATTCAGTCAACCAGCAGATCAGTGATGGTCCCAGGCTCCTGGGCAGGGGTGGCAGGACTCATCACACCTGGGGACAGGTGTGTTATGCACATGGCTCTAATGCAGGAGGGAGAGTCTCTCTAACACTTGGCGAGGGTGGGTGGTGGGTGAGCGGAAGCAGTTGTCCTCGTCATCCGCTTGTGAGATGGCCCTGCTGGCAGCGCTTCCCTCGACTCGGCCTTACGATGCTCAGTGAAGCTGCAGTGCGGGGTGTTTCATCACAGACCAGGGGGAGGGTGTAGAGCCAGCAAAGCTGCGTGAGGGTGCCTGATGGTGCTGTGGACCGGGGGTGATGGCGTTCCTTCATCCACTCACCTGGTGCTTCCTTTTTGCCTCTGTCTGGAGTCCTCCACTCACTTGATCCCCCCAGATTGCCATCCTTGAGACAGTTCACGTCCTGCTGAGACGTCTGCTCCTGTAAGATCGCTCCTTCCAGCCAAACTGAGCATCTCGGCCTCCTCTGCACCCTTCCGTACACATGTGGTCCTTTGTACACACCTGCAGTGTGCCTGGCGCTGAGTCTAGACTGGTAGGGGAGGCACCCTGTTTACTAACAACGTGGCGTGAGAAGTGTTCACTCAGCTCTGAAGCTAGCACAAGGCCCAGCACTCACCTCTCCTGTTACGTGTTATAATATCTTATGATATTCTTCATGTGTATTCAGCAGGGGAAGGCTTTTGCAGGTGGAATTTGGACTGGAGTTCATCGTTGCTTTTCCTGTAGCCCTTGGCTCAATGCAGCACAGAGCCACTGTGTTACCCAGCGCTTGTGGGACAGGCTGGAGGCCCCATGGGTCTGTCTGCGGCAGGGCTCCAGGTTCAGGAGTCTGGGTACCTGGCTCACAGGGACAAAGGCTCTACATTCATTTCCTTTGACACTGAAATCGGACGCTTGCTCGTTTATTCTCTTAACACATATTTATTGAACACGGTGCCTCCTTCCACTGGGGACTTGGTGATGAGCCAGACTCACCCGGGCCCTGTCCTGCAGTGGGGTGGTGACTGACGGTCAGAGAGATGCTGGATCAGTGCACTGTCCCAGGACACTACAACAGGGAAGTGGGAGCCGGGGACCCTAATGGTCAGCCCATAGCCCTGATTTGTCAGACTTGGGATGACTTTTCCCAGAATCATTAACCTGCCTGAGAAAGATCACCCCAGAAAGCGAGGCAGAGCCGTATGCCCAGCACCGCCTCAGGGAGCCTCTGCTCCCCTGACCCCAGGGAGAGGCTCGACAAGAGTGGGAAGGGCTCCCCCACCCCACCCCCGTCCCCAGGGATTCGCTGCTCTATTAGCTGTTACCTGTACTGGACTTCAGCTGTTTATTTTGTGATTTCTTTTAAATCTATTTGTGTTTAGTGAACCTAGCTGAATAGGTAGCTCAGACAGTAAGAATCCGTCTGCAATATGGGAGACTGGGGTTCAATCCCAGGGTCGGGAAGATCCCCTGGAGAAGGGAATGGCTGCCCATTCCTGTATCCTTGTGTGGAGAATCCCACGGACAGAAGAACTTGGCGGGCTACAGTCCATGGGGTCGCAGAGTTGGACACGACCGAGCGACTACCACTTTCTTAGTGAACCATCTGGTAGCGTATTTATAATCCCTAAGAGAAGGGCATAGGGTTCAGAGGACATAGTTCTGGAGTTTCAGGTGACCCAAGGGAGGAAGGCTGCGGTGACAGGGGATCGAGGGGACTGTGGAGGCGTGTTGGGTGGGAGAAAGGGACCTCCTGGGTCCACGGCTGGAAGAGACCCCCAAACCGCCTCACCTGGGCACCACCTCCCTGGCTGCTGGCTCGGACACTTCTCAGCCACCAGCCTCGCGATTGCCTGCCGTCTAAGCCTCGGTCCCCGCAGAGGAGGCTCCAAGGTCTTCCGGGGTGTGTGTTACCTGTGGGGACAGATGGCTGGGGAATGGGCTGCCAGCAAGGTGTCCCCTCCTGCAGGCACAGCGACATGCTGAAGCACAAGGCGGAGCTGGACGAGCTGGAGAAGGTTTTGAGGGCCGAGAGGGAGGCTCTGCAGCAGGAGCAGAGGACGAGCGCCATGGCTGCGAGCGAGAACCAGAGGCTGCAGGAGGAGCTAGACAGGTAAACGCTGGGGCCCCGGGGCCCACCTGCCCATGGGCAGCGGCATCTCACCCACTCAGCACTCCCTGAGGTCAAGGGTGTTCCCGGTCATCGTGTGTTTTACAGCCCATCATGCTAACAGCTGGTTGGTAATGACGTCACCGGGAATGGACTGGGATGGAAGGACCAGTGTGGTACCTGGGACAGCGCGTCCAGTAAGCTGGCGGTCCTTACCTCCCACCCCAAGATGACGTTTATGTCAGCCACAGGCACATTCATCATCTCACAGGTTCCCCGTTTATGAACTCACCTCCTTGCTCACGTTCATCTGTAAGCCCCAAATCAGCGCTCGTGGCACTTTTGAGGACATGCCCAGGGTGGTGGGACATTCGAGGTGCCTGACGCACTCATTTCCAGCTAAGGATGCCCAGGGTATTCGGTCCCAGCAGCCCATGCTGCAAACGAGTGTCCTTTTCGTGGCCTGTTTAGAATCATGGTTTTCGTGGTTTTGTACTTTTTGGTGACAGTTTTGCCATTCAACAACTTATTAATGGGAGGTATATTAACAGCGTCTTTCATGACCTGAACGTTATTGACCAGAGACGTTTCAATATTCACTTACATAACAGATCGCCAGCCACAGGCATTAATTTCTGCAAAACTCCCCAGGCAATAACGTGAGTGGCCCCCAGGTGGGATGCCTCCTCACGTTCCCAAGTGCAGGGCTGTGATGTACACCGCAGAGAATGCAGGCATGGCAGATAAGCTGCCTTCAGGCATGAGTGCACTGTTGGTGGCCGTGAGCACATCACAGGCGGAAGCCACACCGAACCAGGTGTGTCTTGACCAGCTGACACAAACATGTGACCAGATTCATGGAAACCCACCCCCACATTTCTCCTTAAGAGCTGGTTTAGTGTCTCGGGGACCTTCGACTGTTCCCACCAAGAGTAACAGGAATCTACAGAATCATCGTGTATGTTAGTCGCTCAGTCGTGTTCAACTCTTTGCGACTCTATGGATTGTAGCCCGCCAGGCTCCTCTGTCCATGGGATTCTCCAGGCAGGAATACTGGAGTGGGTTGCCATGCCCTCCTCCAGGGGACCTTCCCGACCCAGGGATTGAACCCAGGTCTCCTGCATAGCAGGCAGGTTCTTAACCGTCATAGAATTATTATCATCCATTTTTTAAAAAATAAATGAGGGAACAGACAGAGTAAATGCCTCGTCTGGGGCCGATGCTTGTAGTCAGTGGCAGAGACAGGATTTGAATTGGGTCTTGTCTCTGGCAGGGCCACATGATGCCGCTTCCTCCCCACGTCCTTGTGTTCATGGGTACAGAGGACTGCAGGCTCAGGTGCCAGGCAGGTCAGGCACGTGTGGGTGATGAGTGCCAGCCGTAGACCAGACAGCGACATGGAGAAGCCACTTGGTCTCAAGGTGGTCAGCTGGGAGGCAGGCCTGGGGATGCCAGATTATTCCTTTGTTTGTGCTTGTTGTCTTAAAAGAAGTTGCACATTTGAATGTTGATGTGAAACTTTCACAATTTTAAATGTCGACCCCCTAATTCATTTAATCAGTGAGCCAAATGACCCATCTGTGTCAAAATCAAGTCCATGAGCCCCTGGTACTTTGAGCCTTCTGTTATACAGCCTCCCCTGAGAAAGCCCAGTTAGATAATAGTTATGATGATGATGATAATTTTAGCAGATTTACATAATACCCCAGCATCTCATACTTTATTTATCTCGAGAGTTGAAATTAGAAAAGGAGCTTGGAACTGGGAAGAGGAGCTGAGCAGAGACAAAGAGTTTTAGAGCATCTTGTGGTTCAGTGTTTAAAAAAATCTTTGAACAGCAGAACCCTTTTTTCCAAGGAGGCACACATGCCAGAGCCTTAACTACAGAAGAGATCAACACTGATGCTTTGTCGGAGTGGGTGCCTGAGCCTGCCTGTGCTGTCTGCCCCAGACAGAGTGGGGGCACCAGGGGTACCTTCACAGGACCCCAAAGAACCCAGCTTGAAAACCACTGGTTTTGTTCAACTCCCTCGTTTTGAGGCCCAGAGAGGTTGTGCTTTGGTCTAAGGTTGCACAGCTGGGACAAGGCCTGGGAGTGCTCTTCGGCACTGAGCCCTGTGGCTCTCTGCGCCCCCCCACCCCCAGGGTCAATTTCCTGCACCACCAGCTGAAGGGGGAGTACGAGGAACTGCACACCCACACCAAGGAGCTGAAGACCTCGCTGAACAGCTCGCAGCTGGAGCTGAACCGCTGGCAGGCCCGGTTCGACACGCTGAAGGAGCAGCACCAGAGCATGGACATCTCGCTGACCAAGCTGGACAACCACTGCGAGGTGAGGCCTGGGGCTGGGCAGCGGGGCCCCGGGACGCCAGAACAAGTGCCCTGGCGTGACAGCCTTCCGGCTCAGCGGGGTCGAGATGGGTCCTCCTTGGCGCGTATGCTCTGAAGACGTGTTGTAAAGGTGGTCCAGAGGCCGAGAGGAGGCCAGAGCTGTCTGGGTGGGGAACGGACACCTCGACTGGTCAGGATGCATGCAGAAGCACCATTGCATCTGATCTTTGCCTTTTGCAGAGGGTCGGAGCAGGTGCAGCGATACAGCCGCGTGCTGTGTTATTCCTGCCCTCTTGGCTGTGTCCATGCTGTTCTTCCATTTCTTTTCATGTAGTAGCTGCACTCTTCTAGAGAAATGTCACAGGTCTGTGTTGTTTTTTTTCTTTTTTTTATGTGCTGGGGTTTGTCTGCCTGGCTCCTGATCCCGGGGTGGTCAGGTTGGAGCTTACACACGCATTCCCCCGGTTTCCAAAGGAGCAGAGCCCTGCCTTCTGGTGCACTCGGTTGGAAAGTACTGAGTTCAGCAGCAGACTTCTCTCAGATGGAGCTGTTAGCAGAGCCCAGGACAGTAAGACAGAGTAGACAGGGCAGGGAGGAGTGGCTGGGTCCCGCCCCAGCCCCGGGATGGCCCAAGACAGCCAGGATCCCGGACACAGCTCCTCTTGCCCTTTGTTTGTTGAGAAACACTCCGGAGGGTCTTCTCCTTTGAGCTCACAGTAGCCCCACGGGGCGTCGCAGCTGAGGAAGCAGAGGCCAGGATGCCAAGACACCCAAAGACACTCTGGGCTGGGACTGGGGCCTGTGGAGGAGGTGGGGGCCACAACACAGGCAGACACTGTCCCAGGGAGCCCCGCCACTATGGGTTGTGCTTCAGGGTCTCTGTGGGGACTTCAGGCCAGAGCCTGCTGCCACCCAGGCTGTCTGAAGCCAAAAAGCCAGTCGTCTTGCTGTACACTAACCATCATACACATACTCTGGAGCATGAGCTGGCCGTCCTCAGCCCAAAACTCAAGTCCAGCCCCTAAACCTGTTTCTATATGGCTGTGAACTCAGAATGGCTTTTGCATTTTATAATGGTTGAGAGAGTGAAAAAAAAATTTTTTTTTTTTTTGTGGCAAGTGCTAATGCTATGACATTTAAATGTCAGTGTCTGTAAGTCAAGTTTTATTGGAGTGTGGGCACACCTATGCATGTACGTCTTGTCTCTGGCTCTCACCTGTTGCAACAGCAGAGTTGAGTGGTTGCAACAAAGACCACCATCTGGCCTGGAAATCCTGAAATATTTGCTGCCTGGCTCTTTACAAGAGAAGTGTGCTGACCCTCAGCTAGAACAGAGTTGTCCCATAGAAATAATGATGTGGCCACCAGAGATAATTTAAAATTGTCAAGTTAGCCACATTTAAAAAGTGAAAGGAAGCAGGTGGGATTAATCCTAAATAATATATTTTGTTCACACAGATACTTCACATCCGTTTTTTAGTTAAGTCTTTGCTGCTACGTCACTTCAGTCGTGTCCAACTCTGTGCAACCCCATAGACGGCAGCCCACCAGGCTCCCCTATCCCTGGCAAGAATACTGGAGTGGGTTGCCATTTCCTTCTCCAATGCATGAAAGTGAAAAATGGAAGTGAAGTTGCTCAGTCGTATCGGACTCTTAGCGACCCCATGGACTGCAGCCTACCAGGCTCCTCCGTCCATAGGATTTTCCAGGCAAGAGTACTGGAGTGGGGTGCCATTGCCTTCTCCGAGTTAAGTCTTTAGGACCTGTTATATTTGCCCTGCTCATCTTGGCGAGGACTGGCTGTGTTGTTTCTGTTTGTTTTTCTGGCTGCATTTTTAGTGCTCAGCAGCCACTTGTTGCCCACAGCTGTCAGATTGGGCAGTGGCCCTTTGGGTCCTTTCTAATTATCACGAGTTGGATAATACTGAGATGGGTGTCTGTTTTTTTTTTTTTTCTTTTGGCCGTGCTGGGTCTTCTCTGGTGCTCCGGCTTTTCTCTAGTTGCAGTGAGCAGGGGCCGCTCTCCACTTTCGGTGCTCGGGCTCCTCATTGTGGTGGTTTCTCTTGCTGCGGAGCACGGGCCCTAGGGCGTGCTGGCTCAGTACTTGTAGCTCCCGGGCTCTGTAGCACAGGCTCAGTAGCTGCGGCCCACGGGCTCAGTAGTTCCGTGGCATGTGGGATCCTCCCGGACCGGGGTTCAAACCTTTGTCTCCTACGTTGGCAGGCAGACTCTTGACCACTGAGCCACTGGGGAGGCCTGAGATGGACGTCTTGGCGCATGTGGCGTTTTCCTTCTTTCGGAAGCTGGACTCCAGCAGCAGACTCACTGGGTCACACCATTTTTAAGACACTGTTGATCTGTATTTCAGCTGCTGTCCCGACTCAAGGGGAACTTGGAAGAAGAAAACCATCACCTCTTGAGCCAAATCCAGCTGTTGAGCCAGCAGAACCAGATGCTTCTAGAACAGAACCTGGAGAACAAGGAGCAGTACCACGAGGAACAGAAGCAGTACATGTAAGGGGCCCGGGTAATGGGGATCCTGGCTTCCCCGTGCCAGGCCAGAGCAGCTCCGGGGCCCGTCAGTGTCCTGAGGGCAAGGGCAGGCCAGCTTACCAGCCTGTCCTCCTCTCTCTTGCCCTGGAGTGATTCTGGGTTTCTGCAGGTAGTGGCAGTTGGCTTTCGTTAGCTTTTTAAAGGCACTGCCCACCGCCAGAAGCTTCTTACTCTGCTTTTGGAATTAAGTGCACTTCTAAAAATACAAGCGTGCCACCAAGAAGTAGCTCAGGGAAAGAACTCACATCGAAGGCTGAGCACAGATGCCATCGCAGGACTCTTTCTCACTCATGTCTGTGTTCGACGATCGTCTGGAGGGTGGGTGACCAGTGTGCCATGGTATTTATTTCTCCCGGCTTTACATGGGCCCTGTGAGGTGCACAGCGATCTGGTGAATGGTAACTGATGGGACCAATGGGATATGACTAGAGCTGTGTCCGTACCAGAGGTTGAGGAGCTTCAGGGAGATGGAGAAGGAAGAGACGGGGTCAATGCTGCTGATGCAGGACTGGGACCAGCAGGGCAGCTGGGGGGATGTGGAGGTGGAGCATGGCAGGGGCCTGGGTGCAGGGAACCTGGAGGAGCCCCAGCAGAGGAGGCGCCGATGCCTGGCTCACGAGTCGGGATACACCAGGAAGTGTTACAGGATGCTGGTCCAGCCAGACCTAAGAAGCTGCCAGAAATGAGCTCAGGAGGCTTGGTACTGAGATGTGGCACAGACGTGAAGTAACACAGGATGGGTCCGTGGATTCAGGGGGTTTCCACCGCTCTGCTGTGGCGGTTGGACCATCCTTGCTGTGGGCAGGAGCGCCTGGCCGGCTTGGGAAAGGAAGGAGACGTTGTAGAGGGGCATGGTCTCGTCCCAGCTCTCAAGTGTCCTGAGACTTGTTTGTTATCCTCCCGGTTTCACCTCCACATTCAGAGGTGGCTCACCACCTACCAGAAAATGCTTTGCATCAAAAACCACACCATAATTTTGGGGGTAGAAACAACCATTGCCTGAAGTTGGCCCTCTGTAATCCAGCGGATAATAATCGCTGCAGACACCGGGCAGGTGCTAACTAGAACAGGAGGCGCCTGGACCCCAGGGGGATGGGTGGATGACAGGTCTGCATTAGAGAGCGTCTGCGGAGGGCCAGGGGTTGGCAGGCTTCCCGGAGGCTGCTTTGAGCGGAGCAGAGCGCTGTTCTGGGGGCCGGGAGGGGCCTGGGCCTGCTCTCTGACTTTGCGTGCATCTGTGGGGGCAAACCCAGCCACGGAAGCCCTCCAGGCTTAAGGCCACGCAGCAGGGCCGTGAGGACAGAGGAACAGATCACAGGCGTCGAGTCAAGGAGGCTGACTCAAGCAGCGAGGGGTCGGGGGTGGGTGGTCCGGACCCAGTGGTTCCTGAAGCTGCCTCTCTGCATGAGGAGCTCTCTTCGTGGGGAATGCTTTGGAAAGTCCCTGGTTTGGGTGGAACCTTGGCAGCACCTTGACAGAAAGAATCCTGAGCCATTGCCTCTGGCCCAGAAGCCTCATTTTCCAGTGAGAAAACCGAGGGTCCGAGCTGTGAAGAGACCACCCAGGTGGTGAGAAGCTGGAGGGGACAGGAGTCGGTAACCCTGTGGGCAGTGGTGTACGGAGTCCACCCGCAGGGCTCCCTGAGATAAAAGCGCACCCTGCGAATCAGGAAGGCCAGCGTCTCTCTCTCAGGAAGCAGAGGCGCTCTCTGGCAGCCCAGGGTTCAGGACGTGTCTTTCTGGTCTTTTCTGCATTTTTGGAAATAGGAACTGGTTTCCAGCATGTACAAGCTGGGAGATTTTGTTTCACGATCTTGAGTTTCTGGCTTCTCTGGGAAATGAGAAGATCCACCCCATCCCCCGACCCACGTCTGCATTCGTTCCTACACGGCAGCAATCCCAGGTGGCTCACCATGCCTCAGGCCGCCCCGCCCTCCCTGGTCTTCCCAGGCCCACTGTGCTCCTCATCTTTTCTTTCTGTCCCCTGGAAGCTTTCATGTTTGTTGCCACAAAAGTGTAATCAGAAACCCAACATTGGAATGGGTCCGAGTCAGAGGTCTGCTTTTGCTAAGATGACTTTTTCCACCCTGATGCCCACCTAGCATCTGAGGGCACACCTCACCCCACCACCGAGGTCTGGTTGATATGCACACCCAGGAGCTGGCCCTGAGTGTGACCCTGGGGTGTCCCACGTCCTGAATGACCAGGCCGGAAAGTCCTGGCTTCTGAGCTGGGTTTTCAGACGGTCAGGGGTTTGCTTCCTTGAGGTCACTCACAGCTGGGTCCTGGGTACTCGCAGGCCGCCTCAAGGCATTAGGACTTCCTGGGCCTGTATCCCGTGTTTCCATTCACATATTCCTGACTCAGTGACCAGGGTGGCCCACGTGACGTGTGCTGGGCCAGGTCCCAGGCCAAGCTGAGTGACTTCATTTTTCTGACTTAAACCTGACTTGGTGGTCTGTCCCCTCTCTCCACAGAGACAAATTAAATGCGTTACGGAGACACAAGGAAAAACTGGAAGAAAAAATCATGGATCAGTACAAATTCTATGATCCTGCTCCAAAGAAGTGAGTTGACTTAATTTTCAGGGGCTGAAACACGGAACAGCAGACATTCCTTGTTCACGCTCAGGACGAAAACAGTATCCATCGGGAGCAGCCCCCAGTTGTAGGGCCAGTGTCTTCCATGCTGGCAGGCCGCCTCTGTGCACATCCCTCCCACAGAGGAAAGATTTTAGAATTTCTCTCAGCCCTGTGCTGGGCTGTGGGGCTGGCTCCGTCCCCTGAGGCTACTGGCCTCATGCATCAAGCAGCGCTTCCCCGGGCCTGGGCTCCAGGAGTTGGGCCCTACAGATGGTCCTGGCCCAGCCCAGCCTTGAAGTCAGAATCTCTGTGCATCCCTAATGGCCTCTCTGTTAAAATCACAGAGCCACAGAGGTTCAGAACCTCAGTCCCAGCGTTCCCTTGGCAGATGGAGACATTGAGGCCCAGATGCAGAAGTGGAATGAGTTATATAAGCACAGTTCAGTGCAGTTCAGCGGGGGAGGAGAATCTGGACGTGATTCTCTTTTCGATCCAGCAGAAGCCTTCTCTGTTTCCTGTTAGCCACAACTTTTATCACTTACTCATTATAGTCCCTGTTTTTCATCCACACGGCCCACTCTTCACTGCCCTCTGCCACCACGTCCAGATTCCTCGGGGCGGGGAGTGGTCAGGGAATGCCAGCTTATTATTACACTTCCTGTGAACCTTAGCAGGGAATGAGGAGGAATGTGATGCTGAAAATGGCATTTTGGCAGAAAAGTGGCTGCCTAATAGATCACATTAGCAGAGCACTTCTTTTATTTCACAGAGGTAATCAAGAGTTAATGGGCAAGGGCTTCCCAGGTGGCTCAGTGGTAAAGAATCTGCTTGCCCATGCAGGAGATGGGGGTTCGATCCCTGGTCAAGAAGATCCCCTGGAGAAGGAAATGGCAACCCACTCCAGTATTCTTACCTGGGAAATCCCATGGACAGAGGAGCCTGGCAGGGGCAGTCCATGGGGCCACAAAGAGTTGGACACGACTTAGCGACTAGACAACGACTTCCCTTATGGTCCAGTGCCTTCCAATACAGGGGTTGTGGGTTCAGTCCCTGGTTGGGAAGCTAAGATCCTACATGCCTCCTGGCCAAAAATCCAGAACATAAACCACAGAAGCAATATTGCAACAATAAATAAAGACTTTTTAAATGGTCCACATTTTAGAAAAGAAAAAGGGTTAATGGGCACACTTGAAGTTCTGTTTTTGCAAGAGAGTAGTGTGGATTTCTGCACCCATATGTGGTTCTACCATCCCTGAGCTGTACCTGATTGAGAATTCCATTCTGTCTCCTGAGCCCCAAATACAGTGCCATTATTCGAAACCCCAGTTACCTGCCACCTTCCCAGGCTGGTGATGGGGAGACCAGCCCATGTTGGGACACTGCACCCAGTGACCTGCTGGAGCAGGCGGTGAGGGTTGACTGTGTCCTAAAAATCTACTTCTCATTAGGAAAAACCACTGGATTGGAGCCAAAGCCTTAGTCAAACTCATCAAACCAAAGAAAGAGGGTTCCAGAGAACGCTTGAAGTCAACCACAGACAGCCCTCCCCGGCAGCTGGAGTCCCCAGACCCGACCTTGCCATCTGCTTCTCAACCGCTCAGATCTCAGCCCGAGAACCCCGAGTCCACCCCATCGGGCTCAAGCTGCCCAGAAGAACGTGACTCCCATAACGGGCCCCTGGGAAAAGGTAGGCATGCTGACCTGGCTGGCGGAGGTGGGCCTAAGGGACCCTCTCACTGGACAGGGTAGAGGGAGGTGGCATGTAGATGTGCACATGTGTATGTAAGAGCCTGAAAGGGGTGTGTTAATAGCCAGGAAAATATAAACCCATGTCAAATAAGAAGCATCACTAATCCTATAGACGATGAGAGGTACTCAAGCCAAAAGTGACACCCTCCAGGTACTAGAAGCAAGCTCAGTAGCATAGGCTTGGGGGTTTCCTTGTACAGGTTAGAGATTTAGAGTAAGCTGTCTCTGTAGGGACATCCCAGGCACATTTCATGGGTAAAAGGCACATATGGGATCTCAGCAAGTCCGTGTGTGGTTTCAGTCTTTTCATAACTTGGAAAGGCAGGCAGGTTTTCTTCTCAGCCTGACCTGGCCTTCAGTCCTACCAGCCAGGGTGCTTGGCTTAATCTTTCCATGAAGACTGTCATTCTGAGTTTGCCAGAGGTTCTGAAACGGACTTCTAGTTGAATGTGCTTCATGTCATCAAATCTAAGAGGCTATCAATTATAAACTGCACAATTACTTTACATACCGCTGGCAATCCAATGATGCAGAACTTTACCACTTAGAACTTTTACCATCCTCTGGTTGAAAAGCTCTTCTAAAGGACTTAATTAGATAGATTTTTGTGTACACACATGAAAGGAAAATATAAACAAAATATATTGGTTGCAGCAGCAACAATTTTGTCACCGTTTCGTCTGGACCCCCCAGTGGCGACTCTAAGATACTGTGGAAGCTGCACCCTGATTTCAATGATGTTAAGATTTGGGGGTGGGATATGTACATCTTAGAACTGATTAAACACGGCAGTTACTTCAAACATTGTTCAGTTTCCAAATTTACTTTCAAATATCATTGCTCGGATTATTTAGACCAAACCTACAGGCTGAGTAAATTTTTATGAAAGACACCAGGACTCTCCGAAGATCAGGCCTGTGCCTGAGACCCCCACGTTCTCAGGAGTAGGGGCTGACATTACACCACTAAGAGCCAGTGACAAGCCACCTCTGCTGAGTGGGATGTGCACAGGCCTTTCAGGAGGCTGTCACTTTCAAATGCACAAAAGCAAGTGCTTTCACACATTGTTTGGGGACTAACGTTTGCACTCATTCTTCGCAGGAGGTCAAATTATGTAAAAGGCTCTTGTTCGGGTCAGTGATGATGAAACTTAACGTTTGTTTTCATCTAGGCAGGTTCTCTGGCCGCTAGTTTTCATATTGGCTCTTTAATTGTTTTGACATTCATCACCTCAACTTGTATTAAAGTTGGCTTAATGAACTATACCGGAGCAGGTTGCCATTTCCTCCTCCAGGAGATCTTCCCCACCCAGGGATTGAACCCACATCTCCTGCATTGCAGGCAGATTCTTTCCCACTGAGCCACCAGGGAAGTCCTCAATTACCCATAATCAGCCCGATTGAGTCAGGAAAACATTCGTGGGGAAAAATTGCTTGTACCAATCCATGAGTGAGCAAGTCAGCGATAAGTATTAACAACAGCAGCCATTCATTGGATGCCTTTTTGGGGGCAGCCAGCGCCTTTTTAATTTACTTTATCTTCCTCATTTAGTCCCAACTGCCCTGTGAGGTAGGCATGATTAATCATCCCCTTTTCAGAGCTGAGAAAGCGAGGCTTAACAAGGTGAGACAGGTGCTGCTACAATAAGTGACAAAGCTTAGATTTGAACACAGGCCTGTTAACCCTGGAATCTGAGCTCTTGGCCACCAAGTGCACTCCCTGCAGTGAAAGCTGATTAAACGTGTTGCCTAACAGAGATGTTAGGCATGCCCCCAGCAGAGCTAAGGGCCCCAGCATCACATCGTCAGTCCCTTACCGATGGTGTGAACATTGACCACCAGGTGGCGCTATGGAGGAAGAAACAATGGAGGTTCTCGTTCCAAATTTAATTCTAAGTCAGAAATTGGATGTATTGGTTATGTTTCTGTATGACCTGTTCAAAAAGTTAGACCAATTGTTTTCTCCGATAATTTTTATTTCTGATAAAAATTAGAAATAGTTTAAAAGTCATGTATTAGAAGAAAGGGTATAGTAATTCTTGGTGTTGAGGGCTTTGGAGTATGAAAAAGAGGTATTTTCATTATTTTTTTAACTCATCCTGCCAAAAGTTATTTCAGATGTATAAGAATTATTGGTAAATAATAGTCAGGTAGACTGTTTCATTACAGCAGGCCAGAAAAGTGTTGTTTCCAAGGTCTTTGAACAGGAATGAGAGTACCACATGAGCCAAATTGTCAGGGAGTCGGTCATTAAAATGGATGAGTAAGAGAAGCTGGGTCCTAAATTAATGAACATTCTTATTTAATAATTTAACACATTGAAATTGAAAATCATCTAAGCCCTTGGCTCCTTGAGCAATATGTAATTCTCTTCACGTGCTGAGTAAAGTGTTGGCACTGAGATGCCGCTAAATTAATTAAATTGAGGCAGAGCATAAATGATTCACTGAGTCCTGATTCCAGTCTTGTCATGGGTTTTGTTTCCATCTTTCCTGGACTGGATTCTGATTTCCAAAGTACATTGAACTAGAGTTACGTGTTATTATTCATTTCATTTATTTGTCGTGTTTTTTTTTTTTTTTTTTTTTCCCCCTTTCTCTCTCGGGTTATCCTGGGGATAACGATTTAGCAACTCAGCGCAAAAAGAGTCCCTTTTTGAGAAGCAAAAGCAAGGACAAAGACAAGTCTCCAACGGCCCACCCGGCTCTCTCTAAACGCCTGCGGTTCTGGTCTTCCTCTGACATCCCATCCTCTCCTAACGAGCCTCTCCCCTTTTCAGAAATTGGAGACTTCTAATCCTTTTCCTTTACCATGTGTCTTCATTGTGTATCCTCCTTCATTTCTGAAATTCAAACAAACGGAAAAACCAAAAAACAGTACCTAAAGGCCAGATGACCCCTAGCGGACCCCTCCTCCCAACCCCAATTCCAGGCCAGACTTTAAAGTAGCCAACGTGGATTCTGATTTCAAAAGAGAAGATGAGTTGCCACAGCCTCTGGACCGATTCTCCAGCACAGCACAGTTGTAGGGGCGCCTCGGGACACGCGTGCCCAGGTCCTGGGGCCAGGATGTCCGTGCTGAGTAAGTCCAGTGGCCGTGTGGTTTCCCCCGCCCTCGCACCCGCAGGCTTTCGTCAACGCTCGAGAATAAAGCAGAGCTGGCCACTTGTCGCTATGCTTCCTAAAATATACGGCCTCTGTCAAGTGAGTTTTTTTTTTCTCTTAAGGCTTATCTTGAAGCAGCTAAAATTTAAAACCGCTGCCCTTTTCTCCTCTTTCTTTGTCAGAGCCCTGAATTGATGGCTTTTGCCAAATAGGGTCCTTTTTAGACGTGTTGTATGTTTTGAAGGATTTACTGTGCTCCATGCAAGCATTTTAAATAATTGCATCGATGATACCCAGCCAGAGCCCAGCCAGAATGAAGCTTTATGACTGTGCCGTCGTTCTCTGAACATCTCTGGTGCTGAAGTTAAAGCAGCGGTGGACAGAAAGAGCATCAGCAGGCCAGTCACGCCCAGAGCGGGAGAAAGGCTGGTCGAGACAGGCCTTTAGCTACTGCAGTTTCTTTCTGTCTTCAATCATTCTTGTTCCATCTTTATGATTTTTGCCACCTCTGTCCATCACCTGTGTGGTTACTGACATATTTCCCCTTGAAATTACCCACCGTTTCCACTTAAATTTATCCTCAAAGGATAGATTATTACCTGTACTGTAAATGGAGAGCCAGTACCATTAAAAACAAGGTAACTGTATAAAAGAATAAGTCCACACGTATTGAAATGCTGAAGTTGGCTGATGTGGTACTGACTTCTCTCTCGCTCGCCGCCTTGGGAACCCTGGGCTGCTGTGGTCCCGGCCCCCTGTCCTCTGAGCATGCTGCTGGAACGGTGCTGTTTCTCTGCTGTTTGTACTAACTATTTGGTCATCTCCACCTCCCCACCACCCGCTCCTGCTCTTAACTTCACCTGTTGGATGTCTGCCTCATGCATCCCACCAGACTTGAATCTTGCTTCTCATCAAGGTTGTTTCAGAATCCAAATTCTACCTTGATTTCAAGTCATGATAAGATGTAGGAGATTAAAACTTCACCGTGAATCCAGACTTGGAGTGGCCGAGGGGCTGGCAGGCTCAGGTCCATGGAAGAGGGGAGGGCAGGGACCTGAGAGCCTGGCAGTGGGCAAGGCTCTGGGTCTGCAGCCTTGGGGTGCCTGGAGCGAGACGCCATGGGAGACAGCGTGGTCCTAATGCTCACAGGAACTCCAGCTGCGTTTGTTTCTGTCTCGTATTTGGAGAGCCCATCCCCTTTCTTACTACGAGATAGGTGGAGGGTTGGGTTTTATAAAAATGTTTTTAAATAGGATTTTACTTAACTTTGACAAGTATATATCTTCATGGTAGAAAAATTAAAGATCTCTTAAATTCTTGTTAAGGTGACAATAAACTTTTTCTGAGTTTATAAATGAAGCCAGTTGGCAAGATGCACGTCCTGGACCTTCAGGGCCTCGGCCTCAGGTTGCAGTGATCCTGAGCAGACATCTACCAGAATCTTTTTTATTTTTATTTTAGATTCAATTTTTACTGCAGATTAGTTGCTTTACAATGTGTTAGTTTCTACCGTACAGCAAAGTGAATCAGCTGTACGTATACACATATCCCCTCTTTTTTGGATTTTCTTCTGCCAGGATCTTTTTACAGCAGGGATTTGCATGATACGCAGTTCTAGGTGGCAGGCGTGCCCTGTAGTTAATATGTTGGGCTTCTACCAACATTTTCTTTGTCCTCCTGAGTTTTTCCTTTATTGTCTCCCAGCCAAAATTCCAGGGCTTGCAGTATGGCCCATCAGTGGAGCTGGGGTCTCTGATACAGGCCTGTAGCCAGGGTCCTCCTGTTTAAACCACAGCCCGGGGTCAGCAGAGGGTGGGGGTCGGGTGGGTAGGGGGCAACTCAGCTTTTCGTCCCTGTGGTCTGTGTGCCCTGCTGCCCTTGCTTCTAGGCCTCTGTGTGGTCGCCCAGCCTGAGCCCAGGATTCTGCCTCCCCGTCTCTCAATGTCTTTTTCTGCCCCAGGCCATGGGGACCTAAAGCCAAAGCGAGGGTCCCCGCACCGAGGTAGCCTGGACCACAAGGATGCCTCTGCTGACCCAGCCGTGAAGCCCTGGCCCCTGGAGCTGGGCCCCCGGCCCTGTTCGACCTCAGCCATCACTACAACCCCTTCCAGCTCTAGCTCCATCTCCCGGCACCCAGGCCGCACCAAAGGTGAGTCATGGGCCTCTCCAGAAATAAGAGGGCTGAGCATCTGGGGTTCAGGGTCCTTCCTAAAGACCCCAGGCTCTCGGTGGGAGAAGGGGTCCTAGGCTGAGAGGTAGTGAGCAGGGTGGTTAAGTTGTGGGCAGGCTCTGGCATCACCCAGACACGGGTTCAGACTTCAGCGTTGCCTGCCAGCTGGGTAGGTGACTCTGGCCAGATAAGAAGCCTGATCCCAAGCCACTGGAGGGGAAGCCCTGGGACCCACTCCCACCACCACCATGCAGAACTTGGTGGCACCAAGTAGATCTAGAAGGGAGGTAAGCCAGCATCTTGGCTAAAAGGAGGCTTCCTCTCCAGCCCACCTTCGTAGAAGCCTGGAGGTTCATTCTCTGTGGAGGATACACAAGAGGGTCCCTGAACCAGAGGTGGGTTGACAGAGTGGAAGGCAAGTTTCCCAAGTGAAAAACAAGGGGGTTGTAGGGAAGGATTTACAAACTGAAGGTCTCCCAGGTTGCCAGTAGCTATGCGTGTTCACACCTTTAGACATGAGATTAAAATATTGTCCCAGTCATCTGATCAACTTAAGAAGATCCCAGCTGAATGTCTCCATCAGCTCTTGCCACGTGAAACCCAGCAACGCCTCTAGTAGCAGAGACCAAAACCAGTGTGAGAGGCAACAGTGAAACATCATGGAAGTAAACACACATTAGCACGGAGATGGAAGCTTTACGATGCCCGTCATTAACGTAGTCAGAGATGAGCAAAGCTGTTACACCCATGAAACAAGAATAGGATGCTACCAAAAGAGGGGGGAAAGTACTGGGAAACTTAAGATACCAGGAGAGGAACAGGTAAAGCTCAAAATCAAAAAAGACCTTCGGCTGATAATTTAAAAATAGGAGATATCCAAAGAAACAGCCAACAGGACTGAAAGTAATTGCCTCTGAGGTGTTAGAAGTTGGAAAACAATACGTGGTTGTTATTTTTCACAGTAATAGCACCCACTCTGCTCTTAAAACCAGGGGCTTGCACAACTTTGGTTTGACAAGCAAAGGCAGACAGGGTCCCTGTCCTTGTCCCGGTTGCTGATAAGTAGGAAGCCCCCCAGGGGAGCAGGTGAATGGGGTGGGCACAGGAGAGGTGGGCAGCCTCTCCCCACTGCCGGCAGTCACTTACTGTTGGGCATCAGTGGAGCTGTGCCGTGAGCTGTCTGGGAGAGCCATGCCCTGAGCCCACGTGGCAAGGGTGTCTGTTGTCCACAGCCATCAGTCCCCCCTGGTTTCTGGAGCTCTGGGGTGCAGAGCCCCTGCGTGGTCCTGGGGAGGAGCTAGGAACACCATCTCCCCTCGGGGTTTTGGGGGGTGTCTCTGTGGTTCAAGGTCCAGCCCTCTGGGCTGACCCACAGGCTATCTCAGCCTGCATTCCATCGGAGCCCAAGCCTGGAATCATCCTGGAATCACCACTGGCCTGCAGAGCGAACACAAGGGCCTGTCACCATTGGTGCCCCCAGACTGCCCTCAGCAATTCCTTGGGGTTTTTTTTCCCTTCCATTTCACATGTGTGTCCTTTTCTTACACAGATGTCTTCTCTCTCAAAACATTTACTTATATTTCCTGAAAATATGCAGCGATGGTTAAAAATTTTAACACTGATACTGCTACTAACAAAATCACCAAGTGATGTTTATTTCCTTTGTAATTCTTCTAGTGCTTAGATTAAATCTCACGAAGGATGCACAGAGTTTTATATTCAAAATTCACTGGGATTTTTCTTTTATGGATTATGTTAGTGGCTTCATATACACTAAGGTTTATTTGTTTCTGTCTTCAATTGTAGAGTTTTTTCTTTTTTAAATTCTGTTTTTTACTACATAAAATATTTACATAATTTAAACCTAAATTACATAAAAAGGCATGCTTAGATTTCTAAGCCTCACGTCTCTCCCTTTCCCCTCCATTACATTCCAAAGTCACCCTATAGATAACCTTTTTTTTTAGTTCCTTATTTATACTTTGTGTTTCTTTTTGCAAAATATTAATAAATAAAAATATTACATCTTGGGTTTTTTTTTTCACTTAGACATATATCATGGAGATCTTTCTCATTCTTTGTATAAGTACACAATAATTAAAATGTTGATATGACGGTATTCAACCAACCAGTCCCCAGAGTTGATGCCTAGAATTAGGATTGCTGGGTCAAAAGACAAATACAAATATACTTCTCCTAAATAATATTCCATATTTTTTTTAAGGTTCTTCAGAAAATTCTGATTATTAGCCAGGTTTAATGAGCCTACATCGGAGAAGGCATTGGCACCCCACTCCAGTACTCTTGCCTGGAAAATCCCATGGATGGAGGAGCCTGGTGGGCTGTAGTCCATGGGGTTGCTAAGAGTCGGACACGACTGAGTGACTTCACTTTCACTTTTCACTTTCATGCATTGGAGAAGAAAATGGCAGCCCACTCCAGTGTTGTTGCCTGGAGAATCCCAGGGACGGGGGAGCCTGGTGGGCTGCCGTCTATGGGGTCGCACAGAGTCAGACACGACTGAAGCGACTTAGCAGCAATGAGCCTACATATCACTAGCCATATTTTACTATTGTAATCAAGGCAGCAAATTTTAATTAAGCCACTACTTTGAGTTGGGCATTAGGTTACTTAGTCACTAAGTCATGTCTGACTCTTTTCGTGACCCCTTGGACTGTAGCCCGCCAGGCTCCTCTGTCCATGGGATTTCCCAGGCGAGTTTACTGGTGTGGGTTGCCAATTTCCTTCTCCGAGGGATCTTCCCGACTCAGGGATCGAATCTGTGTCTCCTGCATTGGCAGGCGCTGTCCTTACTACTGAGCCATCAGGGAAGCACATTGGGCATTAAGGGAGAACACAAAAAGTAGGATTCTCCTACCTTCAATGAATTAAACAAAGGAGTTGTCCCGCTGTCATCTCCTGGGAGACAGAACCTGTAAAGGAAGCCGTTAGATCATATCTAACTTAAATTTATTGGAGCATAGTTGATTAACAGTGTTGTGATTGTCAGTTTCTGCGGTGCATCAGAATGAATCAGTTATACATATATTCACTTTTTTAGATTCTTTTCCCAAATCGACCATTACAGAGTATTAAGTAGAGTTCCCTGTGCCATACAGTAGGTCCTTATTAGTTACCTATAGTTATTTACAGTAGTGTGAAGATCATACCTAACTTTGAGTGTCTCTCACAACCAGAATTTTTATAATTGGAGTCAAGGGTGGGTTGGAAACCCTTTTGCCACTTTGGAGGGACCCAGGGTCTACTGTCGGAAAGAAACTCGCAGGTCCGAGGCATAGGGCATTTGAGTCCCTCTCGGATAGGGCTGTGGATGGCTGGCCTGCGTTTCCGGGTCTGTTTCTGGAGTTGCTAGGGCAGGGCTATCTCCAGGGAGTCAGCCTCTCCGGTCAGGTGCTGGAATCTTTCCTTTGCCCTCCTCCTATGACCCGAAGGCAGCGTGGCCCCCAGACCAGAATTGCCGGCACAGCCTGGACTTGGAGGTTGGGAAGTGGTCCCCAGGGTCCTAAATATTCAGCTCCTTTTGCTGTGTTAGGCCAGATCACTCTGTAGCCTTCAAGCCCCAGTCACTGCACAGGCGGAAAGGGGATTTAAAGTTAAATAGGAGTCAGGAGTATGAGGCTTATACCAGCAGGAGGCACAGAAGAGGCCAGGTCCACGCGCCCCCCTCACCCCGAGCCAAGGGCTGCCATGACCCAGGTGCCAGGCGAGGTTCAGAGGTGGGCGTCTGGCAGAGGGCCCAAGTTTCCCCATGGATGTTCCAGAACCCCTGACTCATTGTCCCGTTTTCACCACAGGCTATAATTCCGACGACAGCCTCTGCGAGCCGTCCCTGGAGCTTGAGTTCCTTCACCCCAGGCAGTACGGTGAGTGGTCAGCGCGACACGCCCTTCCACCTGGATTCTCAGTCTTGTTCTCAGCAGTAGTGCCTCTCCCTCAAGCTAAGTCCTGCACAGAAGTCCAGTACACAAAACAGGTGAAAATGGAGTTGTTGTATGAAGTGGGGATGGGTCTACAGTTCGTCCAAGCTCCTTCCTTCCCCTCCCCAGGGGCCTGAGCATCTGACTTCTGCTTACATACCTCCAATGACGAGGAACTCACTACTTATGAAGCATCCCACTTCTGGAGACTTTAATTTCGCTCGCCTTAAAGCACCCCTCATGTTTGCCAGGGTGTTCCGGTGACCCACACAGGGAGCATTGAGTTCAGGAAGATCTCTTGCCACCCTCACTTGCAGAGTGGCTCCAAGTTACATTTAGTCTTAGAAACTGTTAAAAGTCCTTGCCATTTGAGTTAGGCATATTGTAAATTTCTGCGGAAGGGAAACCAAAATTATACTAACTTTCTCAAAAAATTAAAAGTGGATTTTTTTTTTAATTTTGCAAAACAGAAGTCATAGGAAGGTTGGAAGATAATTCTTAAAAAAAAAAACCCTCAAAGTTTGCATTTATTTCAGTTTACTTCTGATCAACAGTGTGTGGGAACTAGCTAGCATCTCTTAAAAATTTTATGATACAGACATTCCCAGTTTACAGGCTCTGTGGTGACACAGGTTGACACAAGGAGCCCTTATGTCTTTGCACGGAGTGGTGGGCAACACAATCGCAAGGATCTCCTGCAACGTTCAGTAAACTGGAGTAGCCTGATTTATGCTGTCAGCTGACCAGAAGGGTTTTCTTCCGAAGTATTTGATTCCTTGAGCTTCTCTTTTCAGGAAAAAGAAGGGCAAGGGGTTTTTGATGCAACAGTTAGATAAAAGTGTTTTTGGGTCCCATTGATTTATATCAAAGTTTTGTTTAATGAAACTTAATTTCCTTTCTAAAGAGGGATGTGCATTTTTAAATTTCAAAAATTCCCTTCTCAACAAGAGGACTTATTTTGCTTTTATACTATGCACCAAAAAAACGTGTATTTTTTGGCTCACCCCCAAACCCGGTTTGCTAGTGAGTGTTTTCCAGATGCATGCTATTTGCAGCAAACACATCAGCACTTGGGAACTAGGTGCCCTAAAGACCCAGAAGAACAAGAGCAAACTTGCAGGCGGTGGGGGGAGGTGGCTTGTAAGCAGCGTGTCTTCCGTTTTCGGTGCGCTCAACACCAGCTGTGTGCTGGGAGGATGCAGAGATGACAGAAACACAGGGCCTGTCCCCTGGGGGTTCACGGTCCAGCAGGACAAACAGTGATACAGGGCAGGCTGATAAGAGCAATGGTGCCCAGTGCAACCGGCGGAGGAGACCCAGAGGGGTGGCCCACAGGCCTTGAAGGCACAGCCTGCCCTTGGCAGGGCAGGGGGGCACCGTCCCTGGTCCTGGCACTCAGTCTCTGATCCAAGAGCCACCGCAGACACGCTCAGCACAGACAGCAGCCCCAAGGCCTGGTTCCCTCCAGCACTCGTCACCATAAAGGTCACTTGTTCCCTCCAGGGCAGATGTGAATTTGAGACGGATTGGCTGAAGGACAGCAGACAGCTGGGAAAAGCGAGTGCTCCCTGTCCTGCTGAGGGTCCCAGCTCCTCCTCCCGGGATCAGGGAACTGAAGTTGCACACATGTACGCACGTGAACACACACCACCATTTCCTGGCTCCTGCCCTCACCGAGCTGCATGTCACCTAGGCAGGAGATTTCACACGTGTTCCAGGAAGATCTGTGCAGGAAGAGGGGTGGGGACCTGCACCCAACCCTCGGCTTACCCGGAGCAGCCCTTTTTACATCTGCTTTCTCAGTTCTGCATGAGAGTTTCTTCGTTAACAAAATCGTTTGAAGCCACAGCCCTAGACCTAACTTTAAAAAAACAAAAAACTGCACACAGTCGTTTCTGGACGCCCATACCTGGCACTCGGGGAAGTTAGCCATCCTCATGGGAGAACATGGGGTGTCCCGAAGCTCATCCTTCCGGGGCATGCTCAGCTCCACTTCTGCAGTGACTTTGTTCCATAATTTTTCTCAGATTAGATGGTTTGGTCCAGGCTAGACCTGGTCACGGGCCTTTAGACTGAATGTTGGCATTTCCTTTCAGCATCCCGGCCGGGGAGCTTGGAGAGCAGTAGAAATGCGTCCAGCGGCAGCTCACCTCTTAACCTGAAAGGTGAGCCGGCCCTCCTCCTGGGCACTTTGCAGTGTCTGTGGGTCTTTGTGTTTCTATTATATTTGTAATTTTTAAAATACAGTTCCCCAAGACCTTCCACGCATTCGACATTTGTTGCATTCCAAGGCCACATCACGTGGTTTCAAGTGCAGGCCGAGAGTTTAAACGGATTTTAGTTCAAATCCCTTCACCCCCAACTGACAGAGTCTGGGCACCTAGGCGAATCACCCACCCTCTGAATCCGAGTTACTTCATCTTTAGAAGGGGGATTGTGACTCTAGTTCCATTCCACTGTGGTCAGAGAACAGAGTGGCTTTGATTCTCAGGGTTTTTTAAGTTGATTTTATAGTGCAAAATATAGTCTGTCTTAATGAATGTTTCCCGTACGTCTGAAAAGAATGTGTTTGCTGTCCCGGGACCATAAACAAATTTTTTTCACTTCTTAGTGTCCATGTGACCATCTGGCTTATAGCAAGCGCTCAGTAAAGCTTTTAAATATATGAATGGATGAGAGCTAATGAGTGTGGTGAAAGTTGCTCAGTCGTGTCCAGCTCTTTGTGACCCCATGGATTATAAAGTCCATGGAATTCTCCTGGCCAGAATGCTGGAGTGGGTAGCTGTTCCCTTCTCCAAGGGATCTTCCCAACCCAGGGATCGAACCCAGGTCTCCCACGTGGCAGGCGGATTCTTGACCAGCTGAGCCACCAGGGACCTTAGCACTACTAACAGTATGAACTTTAGCAGAAACCTTCCACGTTTATCTCAAACTGTTTTGTTCCGAGTTCTAAGCATCCCAGAGTGTTCTTCACGTGGAGAATCCCAGCCTGGGAGAAGTGTGCCCTGGGTTCTCGGGCAGGGTCCTCTTGTAGGTGAGCGGCAGGCAGCACGGAGCCCACTGGAGGCAGAGGAGGTCTGATGTGTGCTCTGTGCCACCCGCCCTGACTCCAGGTTCCTCCGACCAGCTCCACGGCAGGTCCGAGAGCTTCAGCAGCGAAGACCTGATCCCCAGCAGGGACACGGCCACTCTGCCACGGGATGCCAGCACCCCGGGGCGCCCCACCCTCGGCCGCCATGAGTACCCCCCACCGCGGAACGGGCCTCTCCCCCCGGAGGGTGTCCAGAAGAGGAGCACAGCCCAGCCCCACGGTGGGGTGCGGCCCTGTTCCACCTCCCCGAGCAGCGAGATGGTCACCCTGGAGGAGTTCCTGGAGGAGAGCAACCGGGACTCCCCATCCCCTGTGAGTGACCCTGGGGCTCAAAGGGACACAGCGGGTTCATCATCCCTTGCATACTCCCAGGATTGGGATAGCAGGCAGAAACTGTGGCAGCAGAAATACAGAGATGGAACGGGGGGCAGCCTAGGTGTGGGGCTCCTAAGATGGGGAGGAAGCCCACGAGCCTGCAGGTCCTGGTGCTGGCAGCCAGCCCCAGACCTCGGAGGCTGTTTGCTCCATCTGTGGAGTGAGTGGGCAGAGCCTGGTGCCGGCATGGAGGGCGGGGATGGTGTGTGCTCACCACTGCGAGCTTCTTGAGAGATGTGCCCAGCACCCACTCTGGGCTTAGCATCTCACCAGGTTTTGAGGCAGAGCTCTGCATGCCCACTTCCCCTGAGCCCTCACCAGCGGAGATCAGTCTCTTCTATAAAGAGCCAGAGAGTAAATATTTGAGGCTTCCCAGGCAGGACGGTCTCTGTTGCAGCCACTCGACGCTGCCATTTTAGTAGGAAAGCAACTCTGGACCATCTGTCAATGAGTCGGCTTGGCTGTGTTCCAATAAAACTTGACTTATGGACATAGACATTTGAATTCCATGCCGTTGTCTCATGTCCCAAAAGATTGTTCTTTAAGAAAAAGTTTTTTCCAGTCATTTTAAAGTGTAAAAACTATTCTTAGCTCACAGGCCATACAAAAAGGGGCCCCACACTGGACCTGGCCCACAGCTCTGGTTTGCTAACCTCGGTTCTGCAGATCTAAGCCCAGACACCCCCTGTATTAGGATTCCCTCCCATGTCACCTTTCCAGTGTCTCCATTTAGCTTTTCTGAAGCTGTGCATCTGTTCTTTCACATGTGTATATGTGTGTAATCAGTTGTGTCTGACTCTCTGCGACCCTATGGACTATAGCCTGCCAGGCTCCTCTGTCCATGGGATTTTCCCAGCAAGAATACTGGAGTGGGTTGCCATTTTTTTTTATATATATATACTGTCTAAATTCAGTCTCATGAGCTATTGGGTTATTGAACAGATGGCTTATATACTGTCTTCTTGTTTAGTCACTAAGTCATGTCTAACTCTTTGCAACCCATGGACTGCAGCACACCAGGCTTCCCTGTCCTTTACTATCTCCTGGAGTTTGCTCAAATTCATGTCCATTGAGTCAATGATGCCATCCAACCATCTCATCCTCTGTCGCCCCTTTCTCCTCTTGCCCTCAGTGTTTCCCAGCATCATGGTCTTTTCCATAATTGAGATCTTTTAAGGTTTAAGGCTTCAATGATGGCATCTCATTTCCCTTAAATAAATACAGTTGAACTTTCTGTAGCCACATGGTAAACTCTGTGACCCACATTAATGCGTCACATTGACACAGAGAACACAAAATATTTGTCTTGGAGATATTTATTGAGCAGCTACTGTGCCTTAGGCCATATGTATGTTGCCTGCTCTCAGAAAACAAAGCAAATGGGCCAATTTTTATAGCATACTTGCTAGACGCTTGGTCTTGTGGTTGGGTGGTGCCAAAGAATTATAAAACATGGCCCCTCCCCCTCTTCATTTATTTGTCTATCAAACACTTACTGTGGGCTAGAAACTAGGGAAACCAAGCTGAGAAGGACCAAAACCTTGCCCTCCAGAAGTTTATGGTCTGATGCAGTGGCACTTAAACTCTAGCCTTCGTCAGACTCACCTGGCAGGACACAGGCTGGACCCCAGGGATTCTGAGATTTTTGCATCTCTGCCGAGTTCCCAGATGGTGCTCTCACTGTCACTGGGGGTCCAGGCATCACAGGCTAAGGGGCACTGACCTGATGGAGCAAATGAGAAAAGTCCAGAAATCGAGGGTACCTGCAATTGGATAGCTCTTCTCCTCAATCCATTTCTGATTGTGTGCCTGTCCCAGTGGGTTTCCTATCCCTGGACAGATCTCAGGGGTCAGGTCCCCTTGCTTACAAGGGGCACGGCCTCTCTGCACTCAGCTTAGACCTATACAGACACTGTTGCTCAGGCCGCTATCAGCACATGTCCCTTTTCAGCCTAAATGATGCCAAAGCTGTCTCACTGCAGCGGTCTCTGTTGGAAGCTGATGCTCAGCCTCTGAGAGCCACCTCCTTCCCCCTCCATCGGCCCAGGTGCTGTCCCCACAAGCCCCACCTGACACTTCCATCCTCCCCCGATCAGACCTAGAGAAGCCACCCATGCCTCCACTCCCTGAGTACTGGTGATGCTGGGAGAGCAGAGTCACACGATGGGCTCCCTGGGTGGCCTCCTGAAAGTGGGGATGAAGAGGCTAACTAGAAGCGTGTAGAAAGGGGCCAGGAGGCACGGCAGACAGCTCCAGAGTCAAACAGCCATAGGCTCTAATCCTCAGTCTGCCGTTCTTCAGATGCCTAATCTCTGTGACCTCCGTTTTCTTACATATGTTTAGTCGCAAAGTCGTGTCCAACTCTTTGCCTCCCCATAGACAGTAGCCTGCCAGGCTCCTCTGTCCATGGGGTTTCCAGGCAAAAATACTGGAGTGGATTGCCATTTCCTACTCCAGGGCATCTTCCCGACCCAAGGATCAAACCTATGTCTCCTGCATTGGCAGGCAGGGTCTTTACCACTCACTGAACCACCTGGGAAGTCTTTTCGTACATATTAAGTGATGTTTTCATACAACCTTAAACAACTCTCGCACAAGGTTGCTTTCAAATTTAAGCTTTTTGGATTACACCCCTGGTTCCTAGCACGGTGCCTGACATGTGGGAAGTACTTGATAAATGGTTCTTGTCCATATTGATGACCCAGGTTCTTACTGCACACACACACCCAAGAGTAAGGCTTCAGGCTAACATGAAACAGCAGAGTGTGCCTTTGTCAAGCTGAGCGTGCAAATGTTTTCAGGGGCCAGGAGTTGTTGGCAGGTGGTTCCTGAGCTGCTGACCCATCCTGCGGGCTGACTCCCCCCTGACAGGTCCCAGCCAGCTGGGGTCTGATTGCAGCAGCTCTCGGCCCTGATCTTTCCCCTGCTCCATCCCCAGCCTCGGGAGAAACCTCTAGCTGGACTCCTCTAGGCTGTGAGGTGCTGGCAGAAGGCTGAAGTTGACCTGAACAGGCCCACCGAGCTTGTTGGCTCCAGGGGCTCCGCCTGCCCCCAGGATGGTGACAGAGAATACTGGTTTCTGGCCAGGGGAAGCCCAGCCAGGTGGTGGCTGCCTGGCACGGGGGACAATCTGGAGGGCTGGGCCACCTCTGCCTTCTCCTGGGCCTTTCTGGTTCCCCCTCCCTCCTCTGCCCCTTGTGCCTGCCTCTCCCCTTCCTAAAATCAGGAGAAGGATCTGAGAGGCAGTGAGGATGCTGTGTGTGGTTGGTTCTGGCTTCTGCGGAGCTGGCCTTGTTTGTCTTCCTCTCTGTGCCCCACTGGAAGGTGCTTGCAGTGTGTCTGAGCCTGGTGGGCTGACAAAGAAGATCCAGTCCTGCCCGCCAGCTTTCTGCCGCCTGGTGGAAAAGGAGACCCAGATCAAAACTGTTGTCCTGATCCTTTCATAAAATGGATGAGCTTTGTGGGAAGTCGTTTCCTCTCTGAATATGCTTTCTTGCTTGTGAAGTTAGGGGGCGACTGAATGGTGCCTGGGTCAGCTCCCTAATGATCCTCATTTCACATTGACCCCCACCCGACCAGGACAGTGTGTGCAGTGGGGACATTAGGCCCTCAACAGGCCAAACAAGAAACTTCAGTCCCGGCCGTGTGGGCAGCCCAGGGGAGATCCTGGGTGGGAGGAGGGACCTCCAAGTCACACACCCCCACCAAGTCACACAGCCCCTGGACTCATTCAGTTCTTCTCTTCCCTGTAGGATGCTCCCAGTTGCCGGGATGACCTGCTGAGTGATTACTTCAGAAAGGCCAGTGATCTCCCATCCACTGGAGGCCAGCCAGGCCCACTGCTCAGGAAAGAAGGGGCCAAGATGCCCACCAGCTTTGTGGCCCCCACCGTCAAGATGCCTGTCTGCACCTCTGAGGGAAAGCCACCGAAGCCTGGGCAGTATGTAAAGCCGAACTTCAGAGCCGCTGAGGCCGAGGCCATGCCCAGTGTCCCCCAGAGGCAGGCCCAGCCACCCCAGAGCCTGTCCCTGGGCAGAGCCCGGCAGGCCGCCATGCCCCCCGCTTCCCACACGCCTGCCAGCCGGAGTGCATCCCTAAACCGGGCCTTCAGCCTGGCCTCCGCTGACCTCCTCCGGGCCAGTGGGCCAGAGGCCTGCAAACAGGAGCTGGGGGGTCCTGAGGCCTCGGGGGGCAGAGACCCAGGCAGCCACAACCTGCAGAGCTCCACCGCCCCTGGCTCCCATGGCCTGGCCCGTGAGCGGACCCCGCTTGTGGGAAAGGCTGGCGGCTCCTGTCAGGGCCCCAGCCCCCGAAGCCGGCCGCTGGACCTGAGGCGCTTCTCACTGGCTCCCCCGAAGGAGGAGAGGCCGGCCCCCCTGCAGCAGTCCGCCACGTCCCCAGCCATTGCCACTGGTGGCAGCAGCAGTTCGCAGCTCCAGCACTTCTCCCCCGCTGCAGCCCCGGCCCCCAGGACTAAGCCCCAAGGCCCCCTGCACCCGGGGGAGTTGGCCACCATCCCCCCCGTCCGAGGGGGGCTCAGCCCCTCAGAAGGGGACGGGGTCCCGGGGCAGGGCCACAGCGAGGGCCTCCCTGCTAAGGTCCCAGGCAGGTCTCTGGACCTGGCGCCCCAGGGCAGCCGGACCCCCGAGGACTTCGGGCGTGGGAGCAGCTCCAAGAGCACACCAGCATCCCCCGAGCCGGGTGGCGACCAGCAGACGGTGTGGTACGAGTACGGCTGTGTGTGACCTGGCTCCTGGCCCGCAGCTCCTGGATCGCACCTGCTGATCACCATGGCCTTTTCCCTGTCTGCCTGCAGTGCCAGGAAAGGGTTTGAGGAGGAGGAGAGGGTTTCTGTGCGTGTCTTCTGTTCTGTTGCTAAAAATGCTGTGCCAAGCCTTGAGAGGGTTGCGCCCCGCTGGTGTACAACCTGTCTTCTGTATCTGTAGCCTCCAGCAACCGGTATCTTTTGAACAAATCCACTTTGGTATGGGGACACTCAGAACGCAGTGACAAAGCAGACACTATTTGAGCGCGCCCCTGTAGAACACTTTTGTTTGCAACTTGCTGACCTCCACTGAAGCATCTGTGTACTAGGGCATGTGCACATACACGTACACAAGTTCCCAGGGCTGAGCCCTGGTGGGTCTGGAAACTCTATTCCCGAAAGCCGTTTGATCCCAGGAGAAGCCCCCGCTGGCCAAACTACAAAAATCTGGAGGCCGTGGGTGGACCCCAGAGGCAGGCTTGCTGTCATGCCGTTGTTGGGGTCCTGAGTGCTTCCCTTCACCCCAGAGCCGAAGCGGCTCTCCAGGCAGGTGAGGTGGCTTCGGGCATTTGCCTTCCCCGCTGGAGCCAGCTCCTGGGCTCTGCAGGGTGGGCTCCTGGGCCATATAGCCACCTGCCTTCCCTGGCTCACTTTTCTACAAACACTGGATCTGCTGGTCCTGGCGGGAGGGGCAGGGAGAAACCCTTGCCCCAGTCTCCGCTACCCAGCAAGTGTATATAGTGTAAAGTGGGGAGGCGTGTGCAGCAATGAGGTGCACCTCAATTTATACCATGGCTGCAGCGCCCCGACCTCCCTGTCTCAGGTGAGATGTTGATTTATTATTTCTGAGTAAACTTCTCATGGTAGAAACCAAATTTCCTTTAATATATTACCTATGTATGTACACACCCGTGTGAATGTATGTACTTTGAGGGGAATCTATTTATGTTCCGTTGGGAGTCATTCTTTCCTATCAGGAATCTCACCTGCTGCTTCGTCTCTTTGGTCAGATTCCTGGCACGTTTTGTTTCCTGTTGTTTAGTAAAGGTGCTTTTTCTGGGATGTACTAAACCTGGTGATTTTTTTTTTTTCCTTTAGATTCGATATACTGAGAAAGAAATGGGAAGTTAAGATCGCTTTTCACAATGCTTCGGGTTGTGTATTAAAAAGCCATTCATTCTGGAACACAGGACAGGATTGTAATAAATGGACATGGACCAGTACTGAGTCCTAGTTTTCCTCACCATTCATCATGGCATCATTGACCAGGTGCTAGGAGCTCAGGGTTCCTGCCTTAGCACTGGCCACTGGAATCCACAGCTCCTTTGGCCACTAGGTCAGAAAACATACAGAGCAAGGTTTTTCTCTTTACAACGGCTTTTATTTTTTTCCAGACTTGAATTTTAACTTCGTGTAAATTGAATCCTATTTCGCTATGGGATTTGTGTCTGGCAGGAGCTCAGCTTAAAATGGTCCTGTGGATGTTCCCAAAGCTACCTAACAAGAAAGTACCAGACCTGCAATTTAGACCTTTGGAGGCCTCAGATCAGATGCTTAAATCAGATGAATGGATGTGAGGGGGTGGGGCCAGGGGAGAGGGTTGGTGGAAGTCAGAAGGAAGGAAGGCGTATAAATATCCATACATCAAAATCTTTCTTCCAGTAGATTTCTGTCCAGCTGCTGCCTCGGTGTCTCCTTTCCTTTTTCACCAGACTTCTTTAAGAGGATCTCCTCTCAGGACTTGCCCAGCGGTCCAGTGGTTAAGACTCTGAGTGTCCAATGCAGGGGGCGCAGGTTTGATCCCTCTTCAGGGAACTAAGAATCCACATGCCTCTTGTTGTGGCCAAAAAATAAAATTAGACAAAGGGTCTCCTCTTATCTCTCTGCCCATTCTTTCCCCAGCCTCTGTGATCTGTGCATCTGGCCACTCAGCGGAGCTACCTCTAGCATATGAACAGTGGCCACCTTACGGGCTTCGTGCCATGTGGCCTTTGCAGGTTTTGACACCTGGCCAATCACCCCTTGGAATCTTCACTCTCTGTCTCCCAATTCTCCCCACTGTGGTACGGCTCTTCGGCGCTGACTTGCCAGCCCGTCATTCATTCACTTATTCCTTCCACAGAGGTTCATGGGAAGCTTCCTGTGTGCCAAGTCCTAGGCTCCACCTTCCAGACCTCTTCCGTCTTGAACCTCTTCAGAGCTGGCCCCCTGGGCCACTCCAGGTGCTGACTGCCTCTCAGAGCCCTGGCCTGAGGCTTCCTCAACTCCTCTCCCTGGCTCCTCCAGCAACACCACGCTGTCACATGAGCACAGCCCTCTGTGATGTGGGCCTGAGCCCTCGTCTCTTCACATCCCATGTTTCATGGATCACATCCTGGACCTGAGAGAGCTTGTGGACTCTGGTGTCCTCGTCTTAGCCAGCTGTTCTCATCCTAGGTCACACACACACACACCCCTGCCCCTGGGTATTGGCGGGAGCCTGCCAACTAGTCTGCCAGCCTCAGACAGCTCAGTCCTCATAGCACCTCAGGACATTCACCCCAGATGACCTCCACGCCTGCCACACCCAGCCTTTGTGGTTTGGTTGGCCCTTGGGCTCAGCTCAAGAGGCACCCAGCCCTCTTCTCACTCCCTCCTTTGGCCCCAGACAAGTTCATACACATCCACGGCTTTCATTCCAATCTGTTTGCAGAGGTTCCATTATCTCCAGCCCCAACCTCTTGCCGGAAACCTCCAGATCTGTTCTCAGCTGGGAAGTCCCAAGACACTGCCAACTCAAAGTGCTCAACACACAATTCCCTGTCCTTCCCCCATCTCGTCCCTCCAGACAGCTTTTGACACCCTCCTCTCCTCCCCACACCCTATCCATCACTCCATCAGTTGGCTCCACACCTCACTCACACAGCCAGCCCCTGCCGATGGTCCTCTGGATGGTACCCTGGGCCTTGTTGCTGAGGGGGGCATCCCAATCATGCTTCTGCGCTCCAGGGCCCCATCCTCTCTGCACTGGCCTGGGAGACATGTGACCCAGTGTCTGGGCAATATCAAAATGGACACTGGATTTTCATGCCCACTGCTGCCTGGAGGGAGACTTGGGATCATCTGTGGCCCTCCCAGGTGGTACTAGTGATACATGCAGGAGACACGAGATAAATGCCAATGCAGGAGATACAAGAGACACAGATTTGATCCCTGGATCGGGAAGATCCCCTGGAGGAGGGCATGGCAACCCACTCCAGTACCCTTGCCTGGAGAATCCCATGGACAGAGGAGCTACAGTCCATAGGGTCACAAAGAATCGGACATGACTGAAGTGACTTAGCACGCATGCTCGTGGGACAAGGGGCTACTCTGTGGAATACATTAAAGTGAGAAAATGAGAAAGCATAAGGCAAACCTTGGGAAGCACCAGCCAACACTAAACATCCAGCCAAAATGTTTATCAACCAGCCAGGGTGAGGGAATGTACATATACATGCACATATTTACAGATATAAAGGCCTATGACATAATTTACAAATAAACTATATATAAAATACAAACTTTTATTATAAAATCCATACAGTCAATGAATTCTCTTAGAATGCTCTCACTGAATTTTGCCACGCCTATGTATTTATAGCCAGCCTATGCCTGCAAGAGATGAATGAGTGTAGTTCCGATGTGAATGTCAGTTGATGTTTTATGTTAGCAAGTAAGATGAAAGTGAAACAAGCCAAAGATGTGTATCAGAACTTCACTCATTGATGACAGGAGCAATGCTGTCAGGTAGGAGTTGCTGAATGCTGGCCAAATTTCCTCAGTTTTTTTGTGCTGCTCACACCGTGATGGCTTACAGACACAGCACATTAAAAAATAAAAGAAATATAGTCTATATACTATATTCACCCAAGATACACCTCTAAATTTAATCTGCACTATTCACATTTTTCCTATCACTTTCTCAATCAAGTCTAGAGAGTCTAGACACTGCAGAAGACATAAATCAAGCCCTGATTGGTAACACATGCCAATTTCTATGGCAGAAATACTCTGGCCATGGCCGATTTCAAGCTGCAGCCATGGTGTTACTAACCACAGAGGCGGAAGGAGACGTGCAGTGTACCCTGTAACATATTCATGCCAGATGGAAACAGGTGCAAATAACCTGAAAAGCACAGGTAACAGTAAAATAATTAAGAGACACATTTTGAGTGTTTATTACTATGGCTTTTAACATAAATTACTCGCAGTTTTACATAAACTCATTTTTAATGATGGCCCTGTTTAACAACTGGCTTGGAAAATTCTGGGAAATTCACTAACTTGCTCTCACAAGTCAGTACAGGTTGGCTCAGGGCACCACTGAGCCTTTAAGGGATGGGCTGAAAAACGGGAGAGACAGAACAACTGAGAAGAATGGGCCAAGAAGGAGGAACATCAAAGAGCAGAGCAGCTGGTGTGCAGAGCTGACCGTCCTGGCAGGGACGCAGGTGTGAGCAGCATTCCTCGCAGTGTTCCTCCGCACAAGGGCACACAGAGGCCACTCGGGTCAAGTCTGGAGGCTGCCTCCGGCTTCTCGTTTCTTCCATTCTCTCTTCTTGCCCTTCTCCCTGGAGCTAGGGCAGGAGGAGTGGGCCTGGGGAGGTTGACAGCATGGGGTACCTCTCCATCTGTAAAGTGGGGCAGAGTGGGCAACAAGAAGTTGGGCAGGAACCCGGGGGTGGGGAGTGGGGAAAGGGAGGGTCCTGGCAGGGACCAGGGAAGAGGTGGGGGTTGGGGCAGGGCTCAGAAATGCCCTCCCCTTCCCAAGCTCGGGCTTTGGGGCCCAGCCCACCGAGGTCAAGTTCACCAAGTCACACGACACACGCAACCTGAGTTCTGGCAGAAGCAAACGGGCCACCTGCTCCCCACTGCCCCTACCCGCAAGAGACCCCAAATGAGCAGGTGGAGAAGAAGCCCCCGGGCCCCTACGCGTTCCCCACGGGAGCGCAATGGCCCTGAGGAGCCCTCCAGGAAGCCGCACCCTGCCCTGGCCGCCGCGAGCCTCCGCCCCCTCCTTCGCCTCCAGGTGGTGGCGCGGCGCGCGGGCGAGCGGGAGCCGGAGCCCGACCGCAGAGCTGTCCGCACCACGCCCCCGCCGGACCCGGGTCTCGCCGCCGCCGCGCGGCAGTCCTTCCCTCCCGCCCGCCGGCGTCGGGCCCAGCCGGGCGGGACGGACCCGCGGCCTGGCCTCCGGCACCCGGACCCGAGAGAGGTGAGTGCGCCCGGATGGCTCGGGTAGGGTTGGGACAGCGGCTGCCGCCCGGCCGAGGAGACCACCGACCTTCAGCGAGGCCGGTGCCCCACCCCCACTTCCCGCCGCCCACCTGGAAAGGAAAATGCAAAATCCAGTCTCCGACAAAGGCCTGGGGGCGGGGGTGGGGGGGCCGCCGGGGGCGTGGAGAGAGGAGAAAGGCCAGGAGGGAGGTCCTTATCATTCCGGGGTCCAAATTGATAGTGCTTTGGGGGTCCAGGGTCCTACCGCCCAGAGGGCGTGCCGTGAGGGTGGCGTTTGGAGTGCTGCGGGCCAGAGCGGGTTGCCCTGCCCAGGGACCCTGGAGGCTGATCTCGAAGTCTAACACTATCCAACTCCCCTAGGGCATGGCCCGACCCTGGGTAACTGCAGCTAAGAGGGAGGGGCTCGGGAAGGGGGTCGGTTTGAGCCCTGGGAGAGGAGTCCAAGGACCCGGTCCCAGGCTGGGCGCTTTCCTGAGAGGGAGGTGAGTAGGGGCCAACTGCTATCTAGTGACGCCTGCTGGTGCCTGGCTTCAGAGGCGTCATCTCCTGCAGCTGTCTCAGATGATCTTTACATCCATTCTAGTCCAGCACATTGGCTGTCAGCTAAGTGGTAACCCCGGGTGGAGGGAGCTGGTTCCTGCCCAGACCACTCACACTCTAGCTGGGGAGACAGACTCAAATTCAAGAAGTGACTGGTGGGAGGGACACCTTGCTTCTCCTTCTTGCGCCAGATGACTAAGCTAACTAAGGGACACCTGCCCCCAGCAATACACCCCTGGACTAATTAGAAACCGCCCCCATCCCCACCATCAGTACTCAAAGGGCCCCTTCTTTATCCACAGCACCACGCATACCAGTCACTGGGAGAACTCCCAAGATACCTCCTAGTCCCCCCTTGCAGGCTTCAGCTTAGAATACACCTCTTCCAGGAGGGCTACCCTGACTGCCTCCTCTTGATCAGATGCTTTTTGTACACTGGGCTCCCAGTGTGGCTCCTCCTGTCCATCACCCTCCAATCATAGCTGTTATCAGAGTACTGTAGTTGCTGTGTCAGTGCCAGTTTTCCCTTCTGAATCAGAGTTTCGAAAACTCAGCCATTCAAGTTCCATGTTATTATATGCGTGATGTTTTCCCTTTGAACGTTTTTTTCCCTAGTCGTAGCATGCAGGATCTTTAGTTGTGGCATTTGAACTCTTAGTGGCGCCTTTTGGGATCTAGTTCCCTGGCCAGGAACCTAACCCCGGGCCCCCTGCACTGGGAGTGTGGTGTCTTAGCCACTGGACCACCAGGGAAGTCCCTTATGCTGTTTTCCTTTGAATAGTTTACTCTGGAGACTGGGTTACTGCAGAACCTCTATTCAGAGTAATAGAAACTTGAAACTTGCCATTTCTATTTTCAGATCTCCCCTGTGCTCCTCCATAGTTTCTTGGGCAGAGTCCATCACTTTTTTTGTTACCTTGGGTCCAAACCCTGATACCTCAGAATAATGCCTAGGGTCCCCAACTGGTCCCCAGCGGAGGACAAAGAGGGTCTAAGAACCCACATTCTAAAGAGAGGACAGCCTCCCGCCCTTCTCCACTCCTCCAGGGCCTGGCTCCCTCAGTGCCTTGGGGACAGGAGAGAGAGGGACAGGCATCTGTGTCCCATGATGCAGCCTGCCACCCGAGGTCCCCTTGCCCTTGGTCATCTCTTCTCACCGGCCAGCCTGCACTGGCCCTGCTGCCCCCTCAGGGGCACAAGACGAGAGTTCTTCAGAGGTGCACTGGGGCCTCCCTGCTGGCCAGATCCCTGATGTGGGAGCCTTGGCTGCAGCACCGTCTCCTCCATGGCTCCTGGCTCCCACCCCACTGTTAGTCCTCCTGGGAGATGTCAGCTCCTTTCCTCCTCATCCACTCAGCCACACAACCCTGCATGATGATTGGAGGGCGTTAGGCCACTCACTGTCCACTGGGCCGCCTCTTGTCTCTCTCCAGGTTTCTTCTCTTCCTCTCCCAAAAGGCATCCTGAGCAGATTAGCGTGTCCCTGCCAGAGCATCCCTTGGGCTCCTCTCCCTGTGGCAGCCCCACCCTCCAGCTCTAGGAGACTTTTGGAGAATCTCACAGCCAATCACTGCTCACCTCTGATCCCAGTTCCTACTCCGCCCTCCCCAGTACTGAGTGTGCGTGTGTTAGGGGTGGGGATTAGGATGGGGAGGTTCTGAAGGAGAGTCAGATCCATCACTGAGGGACACTTAGTGCCTCTTTGTCCTCAGCTGGACCCCAGTGGTCAACTCCAGGGCAAGAGAAAGAACCCTCTACTCACGGTTCTATTATACTATTATCTCCCTGCGTTGGGAGTCCAGAGTCTTAGCCACTAGACCACCAGGGAAATTATACTTTACATTTAAGAAAAAATCAATAGAAGTTGTATTCTACTCCCAGAAGTGGAAAATCAGTGCCCCTGGCCACAAAAGGAAGGTAATTAAACAAATAAGCAGTGGTATTAAACTTGAATTAGCACCTGTTACCTGCAGAATACACCTGAGGCTGACTCTCTAGGTTAGAAAGGGAGATTGTTGTTGCTGTTTAGTTGCTCAGTCGTGTCCGATTCTTTGGACCCATGGATTGTAGCCCTCCAGACTCCTCTATCCATGGGATTCCCCAGGCAATGCTGGAATGGGTTGCCATGTCCTTATCCAAGGGATCTTCCTGACCAGGGATCAAACCCACATCTCCTGTATTGGCAGGCGGATTCTTCATCACTGAGCCATGTAGGAAGCATAGCAAGAATTAAAGTGGTGCTTGAGACATAATGGCACCCACCTGAGACTTTCTGCTTCGTGTAATAAAATGGATTAGGATAGAACTGGACTGGGAATGGCAATCTTTACATGGCTAAATTCCTATCAGTCAGCACCTGCTGAGTGCAGGGTATCACACAGAGCCCAAAGATATGCCCCCTTTACAAGCCAGTCTTCTCCTGCTGTAAGGCTTGTCATGTTTTATTGCAGTGGCGTATTGGCTTCCACCAGGTCTGTCTGACTCATTCCTCTATCCAGGTACCCCCCACAGGGCCTGGAGCACAGGTGGTGAATGAACAGATGAATGAATAATGAATGAATAAGTAGGTTGACCTCCTTGACTTTGATCCCACTGGGATGCTTCCAGCCTTGCCTTTCCTTTCTCTTCCTCCTATCAAACTCAGCATGCTCCATCCTTCAAGGCCCTGCTGAGGGCTCTGCTTCCCCAGGAGGCAATCTTGCCTTTTAATAGTCCATCCCTGGCAGTGCCTATGCCCAGGGGAAGTTCAATTCCAGAGTCCAGTGTGTTCCCCACATGTCCAGAAGGCGAGAAGAAGGGGGTGATGCCACAGGTGCTCAATAACTACCACAGAGTCACTCCACATGGTGCCTCCTTCAAGGATGCAGCTGCCTCGGCAGCTGTAAGACTTGCCCATTGCTGCTGTAACAAACTAACCACAAGCTCAGCGACTTCCAACAACACGAGCTGATTATCTTAACAATTCCAGAAGTCAGAAATGGGATTCATGGCTGAGTTCCATTGTGGAGGCTATAGGAGAAAATCCATTCCACTGCCTTTTTCACCTTCTAGAAGTGGCCTGCATTTCCCAGCTCTTGGCCAGCTCCCATCCTCAAAGCCAACAACGGCTGGTCCAGTCTCTCCTGCCCCGCACCACTCTGACATTCTCCCTGTTCTTCTTCCATCTTTCACCCTTGTGATTGCATTGGGCTCACCCAGATAGCCCAGAATAACCTCCCCGTCTCCAGATCCTTAACTTTATCACGTCTGCACAGCCCCCTTCCCCATGTAAGGCAACATATTTATAGGTTCTGGGCATCCTCGAAAGAGGCCCTTATTCTGGCTACTACAACAGCTGTCCCCTGGTAGGCAGAGGACACAGCAGGTGGTGGTATATTAACAATAGCTGACATTTGCCGAGCATTTAAGCTTGGCCAGGAACTGTTCAGAGCACATCACCCAATATTCTGTGAGGAAGATGCCAGTCTTATCCACTTCACTTCACGGATGAAGCCCTAAAAGGTTAAATAACTTGGCAGGAGGCTGAGCTGGGGTTTGAACCCATGCTGTCTGGCTCCAGGGAGCATCTCCTAATTTTGAGGCTACCTTCTCTGGCACCATTATCAACCCAGGAGATGAGTCGACAGCCTGGGAGCAGCCCAGGCAAGGTCTGAAGCCCAAAACTGAGGGAGAATTTTCACCAAGATTTTCTGGGTGAGACATCACATAGACTATAAATTCTTTGCCAGTTCTCTCTCATTTCAGCCCTTTCTCCCCAGCCTAACACTCACCCCCCCATCAGAGGCACCTGAGCTTATCCAGGGAAGTTGAAGTATGCTCCCAAGGGTTCCTTTTAGGGGCTCCAGACAGGTAAGTCTGGAAGAGTTTGTGGAACCTGAACCGGAGGGGCACACTTAAGCCTTCTACAGGCACTGGATAAGAGGGTGTCCTAACATTTATTGAGCACCCACTAAAGGTAAGCATGGTTGTAAAGGATTTTTTCATATTAACTCATTTAATACAACAACTCTGTGAGGTACTTTATTATCCTCATTTCACAGATGAGAAAACTGAGGCAGAGAGAGGTCATGTAAGTTTCCGAGGTCACACAGCCAGTGTGAAGAGCCAGGATTTTACCCATTCTCCACGAGCAAGAACCTGGTCAACTCCAGCCTGCCCTGTCTCACCCCACTTCAGTTAGCCAAGTCCTCTTTTGTCCATTCTCAGTGTAACCTGTTCCCTTTGCACCTGCGCGGCTGGACTCCCACTTTCTAGGTCAACCAGATTTCTTGAGGGCACCATTATATTTCATTCTTACACCAACCTTCATTATTAACCCCATTTTAAAGAAGAAACGAAACCTCTGGGAGGCTGAGTAACTTGCCAGAGCTCTAACAACCAGAGCACAACAGATTTAGGATTTGAACCCAGACATTCAGATGCTCCCAACTCAGCCTGAGCAAGCCCAGCCTGCAGGCCTCCTCCAGGAGTCCACAGCCTAGCTGGGAAGGTGACACGGGTTCCCCAGCTCTCCAGATGTGTGTGCCAATGCTTCAGCTGGACTTGAGCTCAGAGCTTCCTGCCTTCGGGTGTCCAGGTTAGTCACATTCTGTCTGAGCGCCCACAGATGATCTGAGCGGGAGCAGAAGCAACAGTGTGGCGTTAATCAGGCTGGTCGACTGATTAATCAACTCAGGTCCAAGCCTGCTGGCGTGTGGTTGCTGCCAGGAAAGATCATTTTCAGAAAAACCAGCCCCTTGTTGCCTGAAACCGTCCTGGGAGTTGCTGGATTCCGCAGTGACGAGTATTTCTCGAAAGGAAAGTTGCCCACCTGAAGGAGGAGCTAGGAAGCTCCCAGCAACAGGAAGCACAGGGCAAGGGAGTCTGCAAGAAGAGGCCTGGGCGGAGATGAGCCGGTGTCGGAGCCAAGTGAGGAAGTTAGGGACTCAATCCCGTCATTTGGGGGATAAAGAGAGATTTCCTCTGAGGCTGGCCAGCTGTGCTAATTGGAAGAAGGAGCTGGAAAAATGGTATAGTTTTTTTTTTTTTTTTTTTTTTAAGGTAAATAGTCTATACACATTCCTAAATAGGCACACATCCTTCCATTAGCATGAGCTCACCATGAGGACACATGTAGAAACACCTGCATCTGTACCAGCCAGGGTCTTGGCAGAAAGAAGAGGCCACTCTGGCAGGGTGAATGGGGAGGGGGTGACTCAGGGACGGTTTTCAAGGGATTGGGGAGGATTAAGGGAACAACGCAGGATGGTGCAGCACCCCAGGTAGCATCTCTGGGGAGCTGTTACTGTCCCCAGACCTGTAGGAGGAAGGGGGTGAACAGCTCAGGAAAGAGACTCCAACAGGAGCTGATGAGTGCAGTAAAGGGGGGGCGGCCAGTCTGAAGTGTCCCCGACTCCCCTGATCCCAGTCTCTGGCGACCCTCTGACCCCAGTGAGTGCTTCCGCTTGCCCAACCCAACAGAGAAGCCAGAGAGTGAGGGAACCCTGTGATATAATCAGTAGAGTAGGATGGAGAAGGGTGAAGAATGGATCTGCACGGGCCAATAAAAAGTCCTCCATCCACTTCCAGCCTGAGACAACCAGCTATTCCATGCTTTCATCAGCTGCCATTTCTAAGTCCCTGCTGCATGCTCCTTGGGCTTGACACCGGAAAACGCCAGTGCCAAGACCAAAAACCTACGAGAGACTGGAAAAGAAGACACGGACATAATCGTTACTTGCGCCAGCTATGGAGAAATTCTGACCACATCTCTGGAGCCCAGCCCATTGTGGGGGAGGATTTCTGTGGGCAAGAAAGACAGTTATTAGCACAGCATCTCAAATCAGCATTCCAAGAGCATGGGCCATAATTTACCATTCTCTAGGTCCCAAAAGGTTCTAGAAAACAACACATGCCTCATTTTAACTAAATGGGCTCTTTGTTGTTTATATATGGCCAATGCCAAATTTTGTTTACAAATTCTGCTGACCCTGCCAAGGTCTGGACATCTTGACACCAAGAAACACAGTAAAGTCTAGCCAAAAGCCACTGACTCTGCAGGCGGTGCAATGAATCTCTTTGCTTCTCCAAACCTAGCATTTCCTCAGGGAGAGCCAGAGGTGCCCATCCCCCTATTCCACAGGCCTATTCTGGATCTTTAAGTAAGCGGTATAGGTACCATGAATGCTTCCCCTGGTGGCTCAGCGGTAAAGAATCTGCCTGCCAATGCAGGAGAGGCAGGTTTGATCCCTGGGTTGGGAAGATCCCCAGAAGAAGGCAGTGGCAACCCATTCCATTACTCTTGCCTGGGAAAACCCTATGGACAGAGGAGCCTGGCAGGCTATAGTCCATGGGGTTACAAAGAGTCAGACACGACTGAGCGACTAAATAACAACATAGGTACCATGTTGTTCTGTCACACTAAAAAATGAAGTGTGAGTTGAAATGGAGTTTGTTTTAATTGAAGACTGTGAAAGGTTCCAGATATATCTGGACATCTGTAAACAGAGACTGTAGGCTAGAAAAAGAGAAGCAGGGAGATGGGATCACCGAGTACTGCCATACAGCCCCACTCCAGACGCCCCCACCTGATAGATTACAGTGTGTTCCCACCCTTGGAAATGGGCAATATGGCAGCCCTCGCAGGATTCACTTTACAATAAACTTTCTACGTCACAAGCACTGTACCCCTGAGAGTCAGAATCCTCGACCTAGCAACTGATGATGGGCTTTAAACCCTGCTTCTGTCCAGGAGGGATAGGATGAGGCATAATGGAATTGCTGCAGGAAGCAGCTTCACAGCCAGGCTCAGACACCCAGAACTGAGTGGCCTTAGGCAATTCACTGAAACTTGTTTTCCTGATCTGCAAAAGGCAGAGAATAAAACCACAGTATTCAAAAGGTAAGAACCAAGAGGGTATTTGGAAGGGACCATAATAACAGCTATAAATAAGAGGGTATTTGGAGTGAACAACAATAACACCTAACATCTACTGAACCCTAGTATGTGCCAGGTACTGAGCTAAGGGCTTGATTTAACTCATGCAATCACCTCAACCTCCTTTTGAAGCTGAGTCCCCATTTCACACACCAGGAACCCAGCACAGAGGAGTCCAGGGATCTGTCCAAGGTCACCCTACTAACAAGTGCAGAGACAGAATTCACACTCTGGAATTCAGGCACTCTGGCTCTCCAAGCCAAACTCTTAACAGCCACTTTCAGTATGGCAATCTTTCAAAAAGTTTATCTGTGCATTTTTGTGGCATGTGTAGTTAATCCAGAAGACTCCATTTGTGAAGATTTCACAAGAAGGAATTTCAAAATGAGGACCAGCAGAAGAGCCTGCTGGGCACGTGCCCAACAGGAAAAGCAAAATGCCTTGCCTCTCCCTGCTCTGCTGCCCACAGTTCATTTCCTTCAAGGGACTCACCTAGCAGCTCAGTCACGAAGTGTGGAACTTTGAGCCCCCAGAACAGTTAGCAGAAGATGAGCCATCAGACTGCCTCTATCCCTCCTCTGCCTGCACTCCAGCTGCCCGCCATCCCTAACCCCCAACCATCCATCTGACCACCAACCACACGAGCTTCTATGGACTCCTGCAGCGACCAGTCCCAGACACTCGGTTCACAAACAGGAACAGAGTGCCCTGCTCTCAGCTAGGTACAGGGCAGGGAATGAGGGTCCTGCAGAGCGATGGCTGTGGGCCAGTGACCCCAATGGGAAGTGCAAGGGATGCTGGGAAGGGAGCCAAGTGAGCAGGGAGAGGGACTCAGCACGAATTGCCTGGGACAGCCAAGCAGACCTGATAGGGGAGGTGAATTTCCGATCTTAAAACTGGGGCAAGAGTCCAGGAGGCAGGACAGGAGGTCTTCTGAGTGGACAGGGACACAGGAGGTAAGGTGCGCAGATGTGAAAGAGCAGAAGATGCTGAGGGGCCAGCAAAGGGGTGGCTTGGGATAGGATGCAGGTGGTGATGAGGGCTCTGGACTCACCTGCCTGGGTTTGGATTTCATTGCCTCTACTTAAAAAATCAGAGACATTATTTTGTCAACAAAGCTCAGTCTAGTCAAAGCTATGGTTTTTCCAGTAGTCATGTATGGATGTGAGAGTTGGACCATAAAGAAAGCTGAGCACTGAATAATTGATGCTTTTGAACTCTGGTGTTGGAGAAGACTCTTGAGAGTCCCTTGGACTACAAGGACATCAAACCAGTCAATCCTAAAGGAAATCAGTCCTGAATATTTATTGGAAGGACTGATGCTGAAGCTCCAATACTTTGGCCACCTGAGGTGAAGAGCTGACTCATTGGAAAAGACCCTGATGCTGGGCAAGATTGAAGGCAGGAGGAGAAGGGGACAACAGAGGATGAGATGGTTGGATGGTACCACCGACTCAATGGACATGAGTTTGAGCAAGCTCTGGGAGTTAGTGATGGACAGGGAAGCCTGGCGTGCTGCAGTCCATGGGGTCGCAAAGAGTAGGACACGACTGAGGGACTGAACTGACTGAGTGACCTTTGGCAGGTTATTTGACCTCTCTGTGCCTCATTTCCCTATGCATAAAATGGGGATGCTGCTGCTGCTGTTGCTGCTAAGTCATTTCGGTCGTGTCCGACTCTGTGCGACCCCATAGATGGCAGCCCACCAGTCTCCGCCATCCCTGGGATTCTCCAGGCAAGAACACTGGAGTGGGTTGCCATTTCCTTCTCCAAAAATGGGGATAATAAGAATAAATAAGAGTATCTATCTCATAGAGCAGTGAGAATCCAATGAGTTCATGCATTTAAGTATTTACAGCGGTGTTGGCACCCAGTAAGTATTAATACTCAAAAGCCCAGAGTTATGACTATTAATGTTTTTGTCTGGAAGCTTGTAGGGCAAAGGGCCCTGAAACCTCCTTGCATTCTCAACAAAACCAATAGGAGGTCCTCTGAGCTGTCCCTGGCCACCCCTCCTGCAGGCACACTCAGGCGGTCTAAGGCACCAGTGTAGGGATCCACCAGACAGCAAACCTAAGGGCAGACCGCCCCCAACCCATCGACCCCTCTATCTGGGCCTCATTTCTGAGGTCCCTGCGCGGTGGAGAGAGGCCTTGACAGCCAGGGGACCCTGAATCTACTGGATGGCTACTGATGTCATGGTGCTGGGGACACAGAGGTGAACAGCACAGAAAGGTCGTTTCAGGGACTCTCCTTACCTAGGGATTCCTGATGTGGCTGGAGAAGAACCCTCGAGCTTTTACAGCCGGGCCCAGGGTGGGTGAGCCCCCCGCTAGCCGCTCGGGAGGCTGTCCCCGGGGGCAGGATAGTGAGGGCGGGAGAGAGCTGAGCCTCCAGGACGGGTCTGCGCGACCGACCGCGGCTCTTCCCGGCCGGCGCCAAGCCTGTGGTCGCAGAGAAAGGCAGGGAGCTGGGGTCAGGCTGGGTGTGCCCGACGGGGGCGAGAGGAGGGGCTGGGGGAGGGGCATAGGGGCACGCTGTGGCTCCAAATTCGAGGAGGAGGAGAGTCTGGCCGGGAAGCAGGACGCCGGCTTCCCGCGACCACCCCCATCAGCAGCCGCCGACGCAGTGTCCACCCCGCTGGCGGCGCGCCGACTGTAAGAGGGACGCGGGTGACTGCCCCCCGGCCTCTCGCAGCGCAGGTACGTGCCCCCATCCCAGGAGCCCTTCCTCTCCTCGCCACCGCGGTGGGGTCGCCGGCTCGCGTGCGGGCAGCGGCCGCCCAGGTTTCCCGGCATCCAGCTCCGCGCCGCCCCCCGCGCGGCCCGCGAGCGCGCGGAGAGGGTGGGGGGCAACCGGGCCCCAAGTGTGCGCGGGGAGCCCAAGAGCGGGGGCCCGGCGGGTGCGTGACGGCGGCGGGCAGGCGCGGCAGCTGCGAGGCTGCCGGGCAGGATATCTCCGCCTGCGGTTGCCGCCACTCCCTGGGCTAGCTCCGTGGCCACCTGGTAATTACCGCCCTCCCCGGCCGCCTCCCCCTCCCCCCGAAAAAAAAAGTCAGACAGCTAACCCTTTTCCTTCTAGAGCTGGAAGGCACAGGTGATTCACAAAGGCTTTCCTTGCCTTGCCCCAAATCTACGCGCGGTTCCTCTTCCGCGATGGGCAGCTCCATCAAGCATAGGGCGGGATTACAGGGGCCAGAATAAGCCCCCCTGCCACCGAGGAAGGGGAAAACCTTCCCGCGATTGGCCGAATAAATGCCAGGTGGCTGGTTGACCTGGGCCCCGGTCTGCAATGAAGCCGGCCCAGTTAGTCCTGGAGCTGGAGAACCGCGCAGTGCGCGGGAAGGCTCTCTGGGGTTTAGCGGTGGACCGAGGAGAGAGCACTGACTTGGAGCCAGAGGCTGTGTGGCTTTGGGAAGGTCACTTGCTGTGGCTGGGCCTCTGTAAACTGGAGATGACTACTAGCTGCCACTTCACAGAAGGGTTGTGAGGACAAAAAAAGATACGGGAATGGTTTAAAATTCTGCAAAGCTGAGATGATATGGTTAGGGTTTGGCTTCACCCCCCACGCTCACCAACGCACATGAGTTTCCAGAAGAAGGAAGGAGAGAAGAGAATTCCTGAGCCTAACAGAGGAAGCAGGGCTGGAGCAGTGTGGATGCTTTAGACTGTACAGATGAGAATTATCTGCCCACAAGAGCCTAGTTTCAGAACGAGACATTGTGAGTTCAAATCTGGGCTCTTCCACTTAGAGCTCTTACCTTGGACAAGTCACATACCCTCCTTTTAAGCCTCAGTAGCACCATCTGTGAAATGGGTACGATAATAGAGTATCCTTCCTAGAGCATGAGATCATGCAGGTAAGGATCCTGCCTTGAAAGCTTTGCAGTCCTCCCTAAATGTTAGCTCTGAGTATTCTTCTTCTTCTTCTTTTTAAATATTTATTTATTTATTTGGCTGCATCAGGTCTTAGTTGTGGCCCTTGAGATCTTCCTTGGGGCATGCAGGTTTCTCTCTGGTTGTGGTGCGTGGACTCTAGCATGCACCGGCTCAATAGTTGCAGCATGTGGGATCTTAATTCCCTGACCAAGAGTCAAACCCATATCCCCTGCATTGATTGGAAGGTAGATTCTTAACCACTGGACCACTAGGAAGTATTCTTGTATACTCTGAGTATTCTTGTTATTACTATTATATTGCACCCTTCTGGGTACAGCACACATTGTAGAGAAAGAAGACTCATCTAACAGCAAATAAAGAGTGGAAAACAGTTTCATCCTTCCTATCGGGCTGGTCTCAAACAAGATACCTTGGCTCTCTGAGCCTTAGTGTTGTTGTTCAGTCTCTCAGTCGTGTCCGACTCTTTGCAGCCCCATGCACTGCAGCACACCAGGCTTCCCTGTCCTTCACCATCTCCTACAGCTCACTGAAACTCATGTACATCGAGTTGGTGATGCCGTCCAACCATCTCATCTTCTGTCGTCCCCTTCTCCTCCTGCCCTAAGTCTTTCACAGCATCAGGGTCTTTTCACCTCAGTCTTTCCCTGAGTCAGCTCTTTGCATCAGGTGGCCAGACTATTGGAGCTTCAGCTTCAGCATCAGTCCTTCCAGTGAATATTCAGGGTTGATTTCCTTTAGGATCGACTGGTTTGATCTCCTTGCTGTCCAAGGGACACTCAAGAGTCTTCTCCAGCACCACAGTTCAAAAGCATCAGTTTCTCCTCAGCCTTCTTTATGGTCCAACGCTCACATCCGTACATGACTACTGGAAAAACCACAGCTTTGACTATAGGACCTCTGTTGGCAAACTGAGCCTTAGTATCTAATGGGAAAAATGGAGATTATTATGCCCACCTCACACACTAAAAAGCCCTTTCATGATTTGCAGGGGGAAAAAAAAGACGTGTTCCATTGATGTTTTGTTACATCAAAAACCACTTCAAAAGATAGTGGCTTAAAATAACTCACCTGTTTTGCTCACGAATCTGCAATTTGGTCACAGCTTGGTGGGTATAGCTTATCTCTACTCTTTGCAACATCAGCTGAGATGGCCCAGCTGGGGATAGAGGGTCTTCTTCCAAAAATCACACACTTGTATGGTAAACTAGTTGATCCTGGCTGTCAGCTGGGTCTGTTGCCCAGGGTCTAGGTTCCTCTCAGTGGGCCTCTCTGAGCCTACTTGGGCTTTCTCACAGCATGGCACCTAGGTTTCAAGAGCTACTATCCCAAGAGACAGGAAGAGGGAGCCCCCAGTCTCTTTAGACTTGAACTCAGAAGCTGATACAGTGTGGCTTCTGGATCATTTTATTGGTCACTAGTCACAGAGCCCACCTAGATTCAAGGGGAGGGGACTGACATATCTCTCCATAAGAAGAATATCACATAATTTCTAACCGTCTTGAGTCTACCACAACTTGAAAGTCTTTCCTTTGTTTTGTTGTTTTTTCTGAGTGCCATGGTGACAAATTAATTAATCTTTGCAGAAGACATAGGCTTCTCCTAGGAGAAGACCAGCAGGGATACAACCATCCATGGCTAGGGCCTTATCCCAGAGCCCATTTGGTCAGGTTCAGTTTCTCTGGATCTGATTCTGGGCTGAGGGAGCAGGCATGCTGCATGGCAGCTTCTCTAGAGTCTGTTTCCCTGGAACCTCTGAGGCTTCAGTCATCAGCTGTGCCAACCCCATGCCCTTAAAACAAGAGGAAGAAGCCAGAGAGAGAGTCATTTGAATTCAGAAAACTAGATTTTAGCAGGTGGCTCTGGCTGACTGTAAGGAGCATCTTTGTAGCTCTTGCTCTCTAGAGAAGTCTGTTTCTCAAGAGGGTTGCTGCCTGGGTGTTTGGAGTGATTGTTGTCAGACATTATTAGGTTATTAATTGATGGGTTGGAGCACTCTGGGGCTAAAGGCAGGAAGCTGGTGGGAGAGGCAGGTGCGGGGAGGGTTGTCATGGCAACCTTGTGGCCTGTGGTTTGTGCTCTGGCCTCAGAACGGGAAGGATGGCCCAGACAGCTCAAACCTTCTCAGACAGACCACAGATTCTCCAAAGAGAGACCAGAGTCTGTCTTTCGGGTTTCTGTTGTAATGCATTTCACACACCAACCCACGCACACGCCCCAGGAGTCAAAACCAACCTTCCTGCTGCCCCATCCCATATCCTGACTGCCTTCCCCAGTTTGCTAGCTCCTAACTTCAATTTTAGCCACGCTGGTCTTCCAGGCGGACTGCAGAAAGAAACGGAGTTTAGATTCATTCAAACGTTCAACACATTTTTGTTCTGCCTTTTGGACTTCCCTGGTGGCTCAGACAGTAAAGCATCTGCCTACAATGCGGAGACCCGGGCTCAATCCCTGGGTTGGGAAGATCCCCTGGAGAAGGAAGTGGCTACCCACTCAGGTATTCTCACCTGGAAAATCCCATGGATGGAGGAGCCTGGTAGGCTACAGACCGTGGAGTAGCAAAGAGTTGGACACAGCTGAGCAACTTCACTTTCTTTTCTTTATTTTGGACCAAACCATCTCCTCTCCGATAGAAAACAAAATAGACCCAGCTCCTCCCTTTTCACGGAGCTTGCTGTCTGGAGGGAGAGATGGGCATAAGACATAGTCATACAAATTCCCATGCACTGCCTGGGGAATTATTAAAATACAATTAATTCAAACCTTGACTTGAATCCCAGCGCTGCCCATTGCCAGCCGGGTGATCCTAGGTCTCTTCAGTGGGATAGTAATAATTTCCTAACAGGGTTGCTGTGCGGCGTTATCAAGGCACCTTATGGAAGCAGTGCCTTGCACGTTGTGGTAAGTTCAGAGCACGTAACCACCCACACCAGTGCCCTTGTCCCGTGTCCATTTATCATTCAGATCTCACAGGCCACCTTCTGTCTGTATGAGGAGCTCTGGTCCTAGCTCCCTGGCAGCCAGAGTGATCAAACACCCAGGCATCTCCACTCCAAAGGGCAAGCTGGCCAGGGAGGGATGAAAAGAACCCAAGGAAGGCTCTGGTTAATGCCGTGGGATGGGATGGGGATGGAGGTTTGCTCATCCCGTGGGTGTCAGGGAGGGCTGTGTGGAGGAAGTGGCATTTGAGTCACCCTTAAAACAGCGGTTCTCAAATTGGTGTGTGTCAGGAAAACCCAAGGGAATTGCTCAAAGTGCAGCTTCTTGGGGCGGGGTCAGGGGGGCTTCCCTGGTGGCTCAGTGGTAAAGAACCTGCTTGCCAATGCAGGTGGGGAAGATCCCCTACAGCAGGAAATGGCAACCCACTCCAGTATTCTTGGCTGGGAAACCCCATGGACAGAGGAGCCTGGTGGGCTACAGTTCATGGAGTCACAAAGAGTCAGACGAGACTTAGTGACATTTGAGAAGTGCTGCTCACAGGGCCTTAGGTACAACATGGGGGTTGTTGTAGACAGAATAATGGCCCCCAAATGATGTTCAGTTCCTGGTCCCTGAAGTCCGTGAATATGTTACTTTACATGGTAAAAGGACATTAAGGCAGCAGGTGGAGTTAAGGTTGCTAATCAGCTGACCTTCAGATAGGGAGATTTTCCTGGATTATCTAGGTGGGCCCAGTGCGATCACAGGGTCCTTAATAGGAAGAGGGGGCTGGGGGGGCAGAGAAGGAGATGTGAAGATGGGAGCAGAGGTCAGTGTGGTGCGATGACAGTGGACTCAGCCTGCCACTGCTGGCTTTGAAAGCGGAAGGGGGCACAGGCCAAGGGATGCCAGAAGCCTTTAGAAGCTGGAAAAGGCAAGGAAGTGGGTTTTCCCCCATACCCTCCAGGAGAAAGGCAGGCCTGCTGACACTTGGATTTTAGCCCAGCGAGACCCACTTTTTTTTTTTTTTTTTTTTTGACCACATCTCGCAATATGTGGGACCTTAGTTCCCCTGCATTTTCCAAGCACGAAGTCTTGGAAAATGGACCACTGGACCACCAGGAAAGTCCCAACTTTTTTTATTTTTTGAATAATTTTATTTATGTCTTTTTGGCTGTGCTGGGTCTTCAGTTGCTGTGTGGGCCACTCTCCAGTTGTGGTGTGGGGGCTTCTTATTGCAGTAGCTTCTCTTGTTGCAGAGCATGGGCTCTAGAGTGCTCGGGCTTCAGTAGTTGTGGCTCCTGGGCTCTAGAGTTTAGTAGCTGTGGCTCATGGGCTTAGTGGCTCCAAGATATGTGGGATTCTCCCAGACTAGGGATCAAACTGATGTCTCCTGCAGGCAGATTCTTCACCACTGAGCCAACAGGGAAGCCCTCTTTATTTTTTTTAAGACCCACTTTTGACCACCAGACTGTAAGAAACGTGTGTTGTCTTAAGCTAAGTTTGTGGTAATTTGTTTCAGCAGCAACAGGAAGCTAGTCTAGAGCCCTGTCTTTGGAGTCAAACCACTCTGTGTTTAGCCTGCTGTGTGACCCTGGGCAAGATGCTGGCCCCCTCTGAGTCTCAGTTGCCTTGCCTATCGAAGAGAGTTGAGGTGAAGCTTAAAACGGGAGACATTTGGAAGGCACTCAGCACGTGCTCCCAAAATGGCACTTCCTGTGCTCCCTGATCCTGAGTTGCTCCCGCCTCTTTTCTGACCCCATGAGGGAGGGCAGCAGAGCCAGGCACTACGGGAGGTTCTCTCCTTGTCCTTCTCTTGGTCCTTGAAGCCATCCTAATTCATACCTGGCCACTTGGAACTTGCAGCAGTGTGAAGCCTTGCATCAGCTCCTCTGATGTAGGTGTGTGCTGCAGTGTGAGGCTGGGAAGGCCAAGACCAGTTTTCAGTGCACAAGTCATCCCTGCAGTCAAACAGCAGATATCTCATGATAGAGAGTTCTTCTGTTTTTTGGAGCCCTTGGGGAGCCTCCAAGACCTTCACCCCAACTAGCCCCATATCAGTAGGGTACCTGTGGGGAATACGGTACACATTATGACAAGCATCCTACCAGGCTGGCCTGCCCATCCTTCACCCTCTCTAGAGAGACTCAGATGGAGGGGCAGGACCTTCCAGCTCGAGGGAGTGGGGCCATCGCCATCACCACCACCATTCTCATCATCACTGCATCCTCACTACCATTGACCTACTAAGTGCCAGGCACTTGCTGGACCTCATCTTTGATTCTCACAAGTGCCAGCTGGTCATCCAGGAATAGAGTTTCTCAAGGTCACATAGTCAGACAGTAGCAGCACGGGGACTTAACCTCCACAGTCTGGCCCAGAGTTTCTATTCTTAACTGCTCCGTGTTGCCGGGAGCCAGCGTGAGGAACTCCGCCCATGGCAAAGATCATGAGGAAGGAGGCTCGGCATACGCAAAGGCAGGATGGAGCCTCAGGAGTCCCCCTGGAAATTCTCGAGCATCAACCCCCCAAAACCAGAGTCTGTCTACTTTACTGCTTTGTGTTCTCACCTACACCTCTGACTTTACGGGGGCTGTCCCCCACCACCATCTCTCTCCTGAATAGGTTCTTCTGGCCACATGTGACTGTTCAGAGCCTCCCAACCGTGAGAGGCATGAGATGTTCTAAACTGTCTAAATACAGATTCTTTTGAGCAGTTAAAAGATTGTTTAGAAATTGTATTGGTGAAGGGTTTTTCACTTGTTGGGCCAATGTTTGCTGCTAAGTTTCCATATCCCTTACCTATTGTGTCCCTGGCAGTGTATTGATTAATATAATTGGTGTATAGGAATGTAAGTAGTAGCTTTAATGTTTGTAACCTTGGACCCTTGAGTTAGTTTTTTTTCTTGTTATAGCCCACCACACTTTTGCCCTGTAGGAATGCAACTTTATCTAATGTTTTTGGAGGGTGGCGCCTGACTAATCACCTTTAGAGAAAAATAAGTTTTCTGAAGAAAGGGTCTTAAAATGTTAACAGGCCTCCGGGCCAGAAGATGATGCAAATCACCTAAACTTTTGCATATGATAAGTTTACAGGAAGAAAGCCTGGCTTACTTCATGACTTGACCCCTTCCCCCATTATCTCTCACCTTCTGCCTGAATTATTCAGCCTCTTTTCTCCACTAAATTTTCTCACTGAGCTATCCTTATTCTATTACTCTTTATATCCTTAATTAACGTTTAATTAAGCAATTGTTTCCTGGTCCTCACCGACACCATCCCCGCTTCGAATTCCCTGGATCCACCGGGGCTGGACCCTGGCACTGTGTGACTGTCATGTGCTGGAGGAACTTGCATTCTGTCACCAGCTCAGGGCCCACTCCAGAACCCTCCCTCTGATGACTCCCCAGCTGTCTGGACCTCTAGGGGGTCGGCAGTAGATGCCCAAAGGCCTTGTGGTCTGGGGCCCTGTGGCCCTCTTGGTGACCTCTAGAGCAGCCCAGGAAAGTCCACAAGCCCTTCCAAGCCTCTAGGTTCATGAAGCAGGTGTTTATGCTGAGGACACAATAGGGATGCCCAGGGCTTATCCTGGGTATCCCTGGTGACTCAGATGGTAAAGAATCCATCTGCAATGCGGGAAACCTGGGCTTGATCCCTGGCTTGGGAAGATCCCTTGGAGGAGGGCATGACAACCCACTCCAGTATTCTTGCCTGGAGAATCCCCATGGACAGAGGAGCCTGGCGGGCTACAATCCCTGGGGTCACAAAGAGTCAAACACGACTGAGCGACTAAGCACAGCACAGCACGGGGCTCATCCAGGTTTCCAGGGCTGTCATCCCAGTGGGTCTACAGTGCTTCATGATTGCTCTCATGGGGCTGGAAGAGCAGAATGAGCAAATGATTCCAGGTGACAGGCCCAATTTCGGCCCTTATGTCTTTCTAGGCAGGAAAGAGCCACAGAGGCAGCCCTAGCATCCCAGAGGACTCAGGCATTCTCACCCCTCACCAGATGCCTGCCTCTCATCAGTGGCAGCTCTGACATTCTGCCCACTTTGGGCTTAAGGAGAGAAGTCTGAATGGGGAGAGGTGGTCTTCTCCTGAGGTTATATTTTAATCACAAGCTCACTGCATTTACTTGGTTGTAGGTTTACTTGGAGAAGTTGCAGGGGGACTGAGGTTACAATGGAGTCTGTAGGATGCATCAGGCCACTGCTTGGTGCTTGATGTCATTGTGGTTTCTAGTCCTTCCTTCCTGTTTTATATTTAAAAAACATCAGCACCAAAGTAGAATACACACAGGTTCTTTTTTGTCTTCCTGAGCGGCCATTTCACAGAGGATCTGGGCTCCCTGATCTGAAGTCAGTGTCATCTCTCCATCTGCAGTTCCAAAGGCCCAATAGGAAGGGAGGTGGGGGGGGTCCCTGGCAAAAGCGGGGTACCCACTGCCATCAGTGGTCCTGCAGGTATGGATGCTGATGGTATAGACAGCCTGTGTGTGTGCATCCTGTTAGGCTGGGCCACCCTGTAAAGAGTCAGGGGTGCTCTCTTTGCTGGGTGTGCCCTGGGGGCAGCCAGACTTTCACCCTTAGGTCAATCCTGCACTCCTTCCCCACCTGTCCTTTCATACGGCATCAGGAAGAGCCCACAGACTTCTCCACTCTGTGTCCACACACACTGCTGCTCTGTGACAAGGCTTCTGCTGTACTGGACAGAGGAGGAGCATTTGCTTGGAGGCCCAGGCCCCACTGAGGGGCATTTTTGCTGGGCCCCCTACCAGTACAGCCTCCCAGCAGGACTGTACCAGTTCACTTCCTAGAGAAGATGAAATCACAAATCACCCAACAAAATAGAGAATGCACATCCTCAGTGCCCCCCGACGCCCCCCACCCATAGTGGACATTGGTTTTCTGGCTCCAGCAATGTTCTTGCAATCAGCTTCCAAGGAGACACCATGGAGAGAGGAGGTTAAACTGAAACAGCACAGCAGACCATTCGGAGAATCATGGCTCTATCACTTAGTAAGACGTATCTAGAGCCTTTGCCCCTTTGGGCCTGAGTTTCCCCATCTGTAAAGGGAAGAGACTGGGCTAGGTCACCTCCATGGATCCTGTTAGCTCTGCTGGGCTGAGGGAGTTCAGGAAATGGTCTTGAGAGCCAGAAGACCCCATGAAGCCAGAGCCCCATGCTTGCTCCCTGCTCAGGGCCACGCTGTTTAAAAACATGAATGTTCGAGACTTCCCTGGTGGTCCAGTAGATAAAACTCTGGGCCCTCAATGCAGGGTTGTTTTTCAGTTGCTAAGTCATGTCCAACTCTTTGTGATCCCATGGACTGCAGCACACCTGCAGACTTCCCTGTCCTTCACTAATCTCCCGAAGTCTGCTCAAACTCATGTCCATTGAGTCGGTGATGCCATCCAACCATCTCATCCTCTGTCGTCCCCTTTTCCTCCTGCCCTCAATCTTTCCAAGCATCAGGGTCTTTTCCAGTGAGTCAGGGCCCGGGTTCAATCCCTAGTCAGGGCACTGGATTCTGCATGCCACAACTAAATATCCCACATGCCACCATGAAGACTGAAGATCTTGAATGCTGCAGCTAAGATCTGAAGTGAAGTGCTAGTTGCTTAGTCGTGTCAGACTCTTTGGGACCCCATGGACTGTAGCCCGCCAGGCTCCTCTGTCCGTGGAATTCTCCAGGCAAGAATACTGGAGTGAGTAGCCATTCCCTTCTCCAGGGATCTTCCCGACCCAGGGATCGAACCCTGGTCTCCTGCACTGCAGGTAGATTCTTTACCATCTGAGCCACCAGGGAAGCCTAGCACAGCCAAATAAATAAATATCAAAAACAAAACATTGATATCCACCTTACTCACAACCCAGAGGCTTCCTCCAATGCCCTCCTTCTGTTGATCTGCAGAACAAGTTACCCACCCCTCCCCCACCCCCCTTGCTCCCACCTCAGTGCTTCTCCTCCTGACTGTCCCCTGGAACCACCCAGAGAGCTTTTAAAAACACTGAGGCTGGTACCTCACCTCCAGAAAATATGATTTAATTCATCTGGGGTGGGGCCCGGGCAGTGGTGTTATTTGTTATAAGCTGCCCAGTTTTTTGCTCATGTAGTTGTGCCCCACTGACCCAGATGCTGGCTACTGTAGGGTGACAGCCTGGGGGTGGAGTGGAAACAGTCAGCTTCCTCCGCCGTGTCTGCTGTCCTCTCTCTCTTGTGTCTGTGGTGGTTGTTTCATCGTTCCGTCCTGTCCGACTCTTTGCGACCCCATGGACTGTAGCCCACCAGGCTCCTCTGTCCATGGGATTTTCCGGGCAAGAATACTGGAGTGGGTTGCCATTTCCTCCTCCAAGGGATCTTCCCAACCCAGGGATTGAACCCCAGTCTCCTGCGTTGGAAGGTAGGTCTGTGATACTTTCTAGTTATCTGAGCGTCAGCCTGTCTGGCTCAAGTCAAGACCTCTGGCTCAGGGGTTCAGCATCCTGAATCTCCTGGTGTCTTGCAGGTGCTCAAAGGTGGGTACAATTAGCACACCGGGCTCCTCCTGAATCCCCCCAAGTCCTTGGGGTCCCTGCCCCTAATGGAGGCTTTAGCATTCTCGGCAAGGTCGCCCACTATGTCTGGGGTGTATGGAAGGCAGGCTCAGGGCGCCTGTCCCGCCGCCTTCATCCTGTGGTGGGCGAGCTTTCCTCACAGCCACCCAGCCTGACACCAGCTCTGAGTTCACATGATCCTGCCTCAGCTCGGGAATGGGCAGAGCCTCCCGCTGGGATTTTCGAGACTGAGCTAGGGGGCGTGGCCTGTCGGGGGCGTGGCCTTCGGGAAATCGCTGGAGGGGGAGCTTGGGTCCTGGCTGCGGGGTCCTTCCTCAGCAAGCGCCGGAGGAAGCCGGCTGGTGGAGATTTGACCGCTAGGCTCCGGCGGGACCGCAGAGTCTGAGAGGACCCAGATCTCCCGAGGCTGCGGCTCCCTGCCTCGCTGTCTGCTCCTCCCCACCTGGCAGCAGCGAAACCGTCCCCTTCCTGGGGTCTGGAGCCTGGGCAGACAGGGGTGGGATCCTGACAGAAGAGCAGGTCAGGAAATCGATTTATCAGCTTACGACCCTTAGAAAAACAAAATAGAGTAGAAATGATCCGAGTGCATCACAAGTGATAAGGTAAGTACTGCTCTGGGTCCATGTGTCTCTGGTGTCTCTATGTGTCAAGTGCATTCCTTGCTGTGATTTATGATGGAAATAGCTCAAAGGCAGCGGGTTGGTGCCCAGTGGTCTGGGCTCTGGATTCAGATCCACCCAACTTACTGTATGGATGTGAGCAACTAGGTTAGCCTCTCTGGGCTTCAGGTTCTGTGAAATAGGTTCACAGCGCCAGCCCCACCGACTCACTGTGCCTTTGTGAGCTCCCGATGGAATTGAATGTTGAAACAGTGACGAGGGCTTTAGAAGTGAGGTTGTCTCCTTGCTTTTGCTGGAGTGAGGCTATTTAGGGAAAAGCTGGGGACTAAGGGGAAAATGCAGTCTGATTCTACTCCTGTCCCAGAAGGAGACTTCAACGACCTCTGAAAAGGGCACTTTTAGGAAGTGTTTAAAGCGTGTGGAAGTTTGACCAGCCAAAGGGAAGGGAAGCTGGGCATGCAGGAAATCCCCCAGCTCGCTGTGCTGGTGGGTCCCTGAGCAGAGCTGCCCAGCCCATGAGTGACTGTGTGTGTGCCATCAAGCCACCACTCAGAAGAGACGGGTGACAGATTCGACCGCTGTTTAGGCACCAGCTCAGCACTTTTGGCCTGGAACGCGCATGGGGCTCCCAGCTCGAGTCAGAGGCCCTTCCTGCCTTTGGGGATTTAACTGTTCTTGGATGTTCAAGTCCTTGGAGGCCTCTATGCTGATGGGCATTTGTCTGAAGGTTTGCTCTTAGGTGTTGGGTTGCTTCACACGTAGTGTCTCAGTTTCTTGTTGTTCTTTAGTCACTAAGAGGTATTTGATTCTTTTGCAACCCCATGGACTGTAGCCCGCCAGGTTCCTCTGTCCGTGGGATTTCCCAGGCAAGAATACTGGAGTGGGGTGCCATTTCCTTCTCCAGGGACTCTTCCCTACCCAGGAATCGAACCTACATTGGCAGGCGGGGTTTTTTTGTTTTTAACCACTGAGCCACCAGGGAAGCCCCTCAGTTTCTTAGCTGAATGGTAACATGAGGCAGACACAGCGGCTCTGTGTTTTGATTCTTTGTCCCAATCCCCTCCTCCACCTTGGGGATCCAAGCCTTGGTCACACAGTAGGTTCTTTTCCTTGAGTGGTGAGAAGATGGTTGACATGCCAGGTGCGGTGGGGGTTGGGGAGGGCGGTGGGGGTGGAGCTGGCCCAGGCCCAAGCCTGTTGGCCTCCTGGTGGCATCTGGGGGAACTGGAGGCTGGCAAAGCCTGGAAGTGGGGGGTGGTTGCTCTGTAACAACTGTGATGATCAGAAAGTGTGGTGTAAAGGAAAGCGTGGACCAATCTGAGCTCAAAACCTGGCTTGCATCATTTGTTGTTGTTGTTTAGTTGCTAAGCTGAGTTCGACTCTTTGCCACCCCATGGACTATAGCCCACCAGGCTCCTCTGTCCATGGCATTTTCCAGGCAAGAATCCTGGAGTGGGTTGCCATTTCCTCCTCCAGGGTATTTTCCCACCCCAGGGATTGAATCTGCATGTCCTGCATTGCAGGTGGATTCTTTACCTCTGAGCCACCAGGGAAGCCCTGGCTTACATCACATAATTATTGCTGAAAGCTCAACTTCTGTATACACTGGTGCTGAATTGAATCTTGGAGACAGAGTTTTGGATGAAGTAGAAAAGGAGAAAGGGCTTCCCTGGTGGCTCAGACAGTAAGTCATCTGCCTGCAATGCAAGAGACCTGGGTTCGATTCCTGAGACAGGAAGATCCCCTGGAGAAGGCAATGGCGATCCACTCCAGTATTCTTGCCTGAAAAATCCCACGGTTAGAGGAGCCTGGCGGGCTACAGTCCATGGGGTCACAAAGAGTTAGACACGACTGAGTGACTACCACAACACACAAACGGATAACTGTATTACTCTGCCAAAGAGGGTCACTGGGGGCTCTCACCTTGAAAAACTATGTGTCGCAGCCCCAGAGGATTTGATGAAGGGTTTTTCATTAGTGTTTCAAGGGTGAGGTCTCTGATAAGATTAGGTATGAGCAGGGCCTGTTGTCATTGTTCATTCATTCAGTCGCTCAGTTGTGTCCGACTCTCTGCAACACCATGAACTGCAACACGCCAGGCTTTCCTGTCCTGCACCATCTCCCAGAGTTTACTCAAACTCATGTCCATTGAGCCGGTGATGCCTTCCAACCGTCTCATCCTCTGTTGTCCCCTTCTTCTCCTGCCTTCACTCCCTTAACTTCATCTCGGGTGGTCAGTCTCCTATTGATGAGCTTCTCTCCTCCCGTATAATCTTGCCTCAGGTGGTTTCTCAGCTGCCCCTCTCTTGATTAGCAACTGTTCAAATCTGCCCTTCGGACCTAAGGGAAGATCATGGAGGCTGGAGGCTGGCCTACAAGAAAGAGGGAGACAAAAAAAGGCTTTCGTGCCTGCAAGCTCTGCAGGGCCCCACACGGATTTAGAATCTTGAGCAGCCTCAGTTTTTTCATCTGGAAAATGGGTGCTGGTGAGAGAGAGAATGAATGTGCAGCAATGTTCCTGGCATGTGGAGGGCTCTTCCCTAGCATGGCCTGGTCCATCTGTCCCAGCCACATGTTCCTATTTACAGAACACCATGCACCCACTGTGCCTTTGATTTTGGGGAGCAGGCTTTCTGTGGAGTACAGGTAGAGAGGGGACACTCCTGGCAAAATGCAATTTCCATGGAGGGGTACCTTTCCTTTGGGAGTGGCAGAAGGGAGAGCTGGCTGTGTTGAGGCCTGGGTGACAAAGCAGGATCCTTTGCAACCAGCTCAGGTCACTTAAACAGATGCCACAGCCTGAAGAGGAGGCCATAATGATTCCTCCCTCTCACTTTTCTGTTTCCGTTAATGAGTTAATGATATTTCCATCGTCCGTCCCAGCACCTGACCTCAAAACCCTCTACCCATCCATCCATGCACCCACCCATCTCTCCACCCATTTACTCACCCATCTGTCCATCTACCCCCTTATCCTTCTACTTACCCATCTTATTCATCCACCTACTCCTCTGTCCATCCACCCAACCCACCTACCTCTCCGTGCATCCATCCATTTTAACAAATAATATGAGGACCAAGCACTGAGATACATCTCAGATTTGTCCCTGACTGTCCTCAGCTCCTTCTAATTAGTCAGCAGTTCCTGTTCCAGGGAGAAGCTAATTCTGACTCCATGATGGAACTGTTTCTTTGACTTGCTTTTCATTGCTTTTGTTATTATCATCATACATAATGGCCTGCCTCAGAGGACCCTGTCCCTCTGCCTGACTGTGAGTGCCTTTGCAGCTCACAGATAATCTGACCTTGCCCACCTGTGAAGGCTGCAGGAAAGAAGAGATTGACACACCCCTTCCCGGAGATGTTTTGCAAGACTGAAGACCCATTTTTTTTTTACTTTCTTACTGTCTCTCCCTCTCTATTCTGCCTTCTGACTTGAGTTCCTCAGCCCTTCTCTCTCTGGTTCTATAAAAAAAAAACTGGCATCCATGCCCCGACTAGATGGTTGTTTAGAGACATTAGTCTGCCATCTTCTCAGTCAGCCAGATCTCTGAATAAAGTCGTCCTCCTTGTCTCTACACCTCATCTCCAATTTATTGGCCTGTCGTGCGGCGAGCAGAGCCAGTATGGACTCGGTAACATTTCTGTAACTTCTTGTTGTCCCCTCTCTGGTCACACCCTCCTCACATTCAGTTCCTTACAGGTGCTTGCTCTCTCTCTATCTGGCCTTTGGCCTGTTGAATGTATTGTTTCCACAGGCAGAAACTCCTTTCTTCCCTGGCTGCCCCTCTCTCTTCTCCTGAACTTAGACTATCATGCTGCTTAGAAAGGCTTTTCTGGCTAAGTCACCTCCTATGAACTCAGAACTTAATGTCTTGTACTCTCCCTAGGAGCTAATCCTCTCTTTTCTTCTCCCGTCTCCCATAAGACTAAAAGCAATGTGAGCTACCCCAGGGGCCAGTGTCTAGTGCGGTGCCTTCCATATAATAGACACTCAGTAAGTATCTGCTGTAGTCGGTGAGTGGATGGATGATTGGAGAGCCATTGAAGGCTTTGAAGCAGGAGTGATTAGCTTAGATTTGTGTTTTAGAAGATGGCTTTGACGATGGTGAGATGAAGACAGGGAATCCCACAGGAGACCATGCATTGATTCTGGGGAGGAAGCCTTGACCAAGCCAATCTGGGGCGCTGGGGAGGGAGCTAAAGAGTAGGAGACGGATGTGGGAAATATTTAAGATTTGGAAACAGTAGAACTGAGTAATTGAGTGGATGCTGTGGATGAAGATAAAGATCAACCAACCCACACAGCCATCCAACACAAGAGACTGGGCAGGTGGAGATGCTACCTCCACGAACAGACTGGTAGGGGAAACAGAGGGAGCAGGGCGGCCTCACTGAGCATGCCCTGTGTGGCAGGAGGAAGCTGGTTCTGTAAGACTTCCCCCCTGGGGTGGGGAGGACATATGGGAGTCATCATTGTTGGGGGTTCGAAACCATGGAGGAGGTGCAGAGTGTGTGTGTGTGTGTGTGTGTGTGTGTGTGTGTATGTAGTGAAAAGAACAAGTCAGCTTTAAATGTGAGTGGGAGGGATGCCCCCAGCTCCCGCCACACATGACCCTGAGTGGTGCTGACTTGTTCCTGCCTTTCAAGATCAGAGGCTCCCTGAGGGTGGGAGCCATTTCTTCTTCTTTATCTCTAAGTCCCCCATGTCCAGTCTGGGGCCGTGAACTGATGCTCCAGAGATACTTGTGGAATGAAACCAGGAGGTACCAGGGACAAGCCACTGTATCCCTCTGGGCCTCAGTTTCCTCATCCCTAAAATGGGGGGACAGGAGGGCAGATGTGAAATGCTGTGTCAACTGTGGGAGATCTGGCAAATACCAAGTGTGAGTACCAAAGAGACGCACTCACTTGTCTTGAGAGCCTGAGTCAGGCTGCTGACCTCCCAAGGGCTGCATCCTGGTTCTGCCCATCAAGTTCTGCTGGGTCTTAAGTTCCCCTTCCAGCTGTTCTGTCCTTTGACCTGGGAACTCATGGATGACACTCGGCCAGGAGTGAAACCCCAGAGCCTCTAGACCTGTGGATGCTTTGCTTCTCGGAGTGTGGTCCATGGCCCTGCAGCACCAGCATCATCTGGTGGGTGGTTGCAGGTTCTCGAGCCCTGCCTCTGACCCACTGAGTCAGGAACTATGAAGGTGGGGCTCTGATCTGTTTCAACAAATCCTCCAGGTGACTCAGGCGCACCTAAGTTTAAGAACGACTTCTCTAGAATCCCCCCAAACCTCTTTTGGCTCCAAAGTGGACATAGGAGGTGCTTTCACTTAAGCATCATCTGTGTTTCTTCTTTGCTCTGCAGACTTGAATATTTCTGACTTTGGTTGCCAGAAGTTGCTTGTTGTTGTCCTAGGAAATAGGAACTTATCAATGGTCACCCCAGCCTGTCCCACACATGCATACACTCACCACCTGCAAACAGTAGGCTTCAGCCAGGTGACTCTCAACAAATTCCTGAGACCAGACAGGACGTGTTTTCACTTGGTTTCTTTTGCCCATTTTTGTGGGTGCCTGGGAGCCTGTGCTGATAAATGAATTTTTATCTTCCTGAGGGTAATTTTGTGTGGACTGTGGAGAACCTCAGATAAATTCAGAGACATGGAAGTCCCGGGCTGGTGTCCCTGGGGACCGCTCAGGGACTTCCTCACGTTTGAGCCACATGAACCATTTGGACCCTCAGGTGTGGGCCTGGGATTCAGGGACAGCAGAGCTGGCAAGAAGAGGAGGAGTGAGGCCAAATTTTGACTCATGGGACTGTGCAAGGTTCAGAGGTCACAGTCCTCAGTTTCCCCTTCACCCCGAATCTCGCCATGAAAACATATAAACCAAAACACGAAAAGCAAAAAACAAGAAAACATCCCTGCACTGTCGGTGGGAATGTAAAATGGTGTAGCCACTGTGGAAAAACAGAATGCAGTTCCTCAAAAAATTAAAATAGAACTACCATATGATCCAGTGTTTCCACTTCTGGATCTATACCCAAAAAAACTGAAAGCAGGGACTCAAGTAGTATACCCATGTTTAGTTCAGTTCAGTCGCTCAGTCGTGGCCGACTCTTTGCGACCCCATGAATCGCAGCACGCCAGGCCTCCCTGTCCATCACCAACTCCAGGAGCTCACCCAAACTCATGTGCATCGAGTTGGTGATGCCATCCAGCCATCTCATCCTCTGTGGTCCCCTTCTCCTCCTGCCCCCAATCCCTCCCAGCATCAGTCTTTTCCATTGAGTCAAATCTTCGCATGAGGTGGCCAGAGTATTGGAATTTCAGCTTTAGCATCAGTCCTTCCAATGAACACCCAGGACTGGTCTTCTTTAGGATGGACTGGTTGGATCTGCTTGCAATCCAAGGGACTCTCAAGAGTCTTCTCCAGTACCACAGTTCAAAAGCATCAATTCTTCGGCACTCAGCTTTCTTTACAGTCCAACTCTCACATCCATACATAACCACTGGAAAAACCATAGCCTTGACTAGATGGACCTTTGTTGGCAAAGTAATATATCTGCTTTTCAATATGCTGTCTAAGTTAGTCATAACTTTCCTTCCAAGGAGTAAGCGTCTTTTAATTTCATGGCTGCAATCACCATCTGCTGTGATTTTGGAGCCCCCAAAAATAAAGTCTGACACTGTTTCCACTGTTTCCCCATCTATTTGCCATGAAGTGATGGGACCAGATGCCATGATCCTAGTTTTCTGAATGTTGAGCTTTAAGCCAACTTTTTCACTCTCCACTTTCACTTTCATCAAGAGGCTTTTTAGTTCCTCTTCACTTTCTGCCATAAGGGTGGTGTCATCTGCATATCTGAGGTTATTGATATTTCTCCCGGCAATGTTGATTCCAGCTTGTGCTTCTTCCAGCCGAGCGTTTCTCATGATGTACTCTGCATAGAAGTTAAGTAAGCAGGGTGACAATATACAGCCTTGACGTACTCCTTTTCCTATTTGAAACCAGTCTGTCGTTCCATGTCCAGTTCTAACTGTTGCTTCCTGACCTGACATGTTCAGAGCAGCGCTATTCATGATTGCCAGAAGGTAGAAGTCGCCCAAATGTCCATTGACAAATGGAAAAATAAAATGCAGTATATATGTATGATGGACTATTATTATGCCTTAAAAAGGAAGGAGCTTCTGATAACATTCTACAACATGGATGCACCTTGAGGACATGATGCTAAGTGAAATAAGACACAAAAAGACAAATGCTATATCACTCAGCTTACTGTCTGAGCCACCAGGGAAGTACATAAGGTATCTAGAGTGGTCAAATTCACAGAGGCAGACAGTGGACTGGTGTTTGCCATGGACTGGTATTTGCCATGGCCTGGGTGAATGGAGGATGGGGAGTTAGTTTTTAATGGGAACAGATTTTCAGCTGGGGAAACTGAAAAAGTTCTGGAGGTGGATGGTGGTTATGGTTGCATGACAGTTTAAGTGTACTTAATTACCACTGAATTGTACATTAAAAATGTTAACAAGGTAAATTTTATATTATGTATGAAAGTGAAAGTATTAGTCACTCAGTGATGTCCAACTCTTTGCCACCCATGGTCTGTAGCCCTCCAGGCTCCTCTGTTCATGGAATTCTCCAGGCAAGAATACTGGAGTGGGTAGCCATTCGCTTCTCCAGGGATCTTCCCCATCCAGGGATTGAACCTCGGTCTCCTGCATTGCAGACAGGTTCTTTACTGTCTGAGCCACCAGGGAAGCTCCCGTCATGTATATTAAACCACAACTGAAAATGGCACCAAGAAGCACCTCCCTCCACCACCATCACTGAAACCCAGGCCTATATCCTGGAAAGGTTGGAGAGGTGGGCCCTCCCGGAGTCCTCATCTTCAGAGACTGAGAGCTTGGGGCCAAGGCCAGGTGGGGACTGGCTGTGGTGGGGAGGTGGGGCTTAGAACAAGAAAACCTGGATTCTAATGCCCATACTTCCTTCGTCAGGCTGGCTTTGGGCTCGTCACTTCCCCTTTTGAACCTCAGTTTCCTCATCTGTAAGGTGGGGAGGTGGCACCCATTTATTCATTCCAGAAGTCCTCAGGAGCGCCTGTGATGTACCAGGCACTGTTCAAGGTACACACGGCCCTCTTGGAATTTATTGAATTGGCCATAAAGTTCATTCGGGTGTTTTTGTACCATCTTATGGAAAAAACCAAATGAACTTTTTAGCCAACCCAATACATCCTCATGGAGGAGACAGATCAGCAACAAGCAGACAAGTAAACAAACAAATCTCAGATACTGATGGAAACTCTGCAGAGCCGGCACATAGGAAGGAGTGATGGTGCTGGGGAGGGGGGGGGCCAGTCCAGTGGGATGGTCAGGGAGGGCCTCACAAAGGGGTGGTGTTTAAGCTTCAAACTGGCGGCAAAGGAACCAGCCCTGCCCTGGAGGCGGAGGGGAGGGGTTGGCAGGGGGCGGCACTCCTGGAGCAAATGGAGCAAGGCCAGGTGACCAGGGCACAGAAAGCTGGCCAACATGTTGGTGGCAGGAAGGTAGGAGGAGCTGGGGTCGGGTCACATTGGGCCTTGTAGGAGTTTGGGGGTTTTTCTGGGGGTGTGATAACTCGCTGTGAAACTGTCTCAGTGGGTTTTAAACAAGGAAGAGGAGGATGCGGTTTGGATTTTGGAAAGATCACTGTGGCTGCCCTGGGGAATAATGGTCAGGGAAAAATGAGAACGCTGGGATTTGGCTTCCCTCGTAGCTCAGCTAGTAAAGAATCTGCCTTTAATGCGGGAGACCTGGGTTCTATTCCTGGGTCAGGAAGATCCCCTGGAGAAGGGAAAGGCTACCCACTCCAGTATTCTTGATCTTCCCTGGTGGCTCAGACAGTAAAGAATCCACCTTCAATGCAGGAGACCTGGGTTCGATCCCTGGGTTGGGAAGATCCCCTGGAGGAGGGCATGGCAACCCATTCCAGTGTTCTTGCCTGGAGAGTCCCCAAGAACAGTGAAGCCTGGTGGGCTACAGTCCATGGGATTGCAAATAGTCAAGCACGACTAAGCACAGGAGTGGGGGTGGCTTGGCCATGGGGAGAGCCACAGGGAATCCAGGTAAGAGGGTGCAGCTTTGGGTTGGACCCATCTCTCACCTGTTTTAGAGACTCATGAAAGCCACGGGACCCTTTTCCAGGAAAAATGCACATACTTAAATATTTACAAGATGGAGCATGTGATTTCAGGGGAACCCCTCAAGTTTACCATGAGCCCCAGGACTGGAACTGCTGGGCTGGGATATCTCTGGGACCCTCCCTAGCAGGCTCTGTCAGTTTTCAGGCTGAGCCCTGGCTCCAGTGCCCACAGGGTCAGTTAGGAGCCCACAGGAGGGAGGGTGATGAGACATTGTCAATTGTGGCAGGGGTTTCCCTCCTGGTCCATGAGTCCCAGCTTGACTATGTATGGTGAAGAGAGAGCAAAGGGCAAGACTGATCTGCTAAAACTACAACTTAATGCAGACTCCGTTCACTTGGAATTTGCAGCCATATAGACCGTACATTCTCAGAGGGTGGGGTGAAAATAATCTTAGATATAATAATACAGTGATTTGGCACCCTCCAAAAGGCCATGGTGCATAAACAGATATTCTATACATCTAAGGATATTAACATTCCATGGGGGCAGGTGATTAGGAAAAAAAAAAAAATATGTCTATAAAATCTCCTTGGGAGGATGATTATGAACAACAAGGTTGATTTAGAGACAGTAAGGTTTTTCATCTGAGCCAGGAGTCTTAAATCGATAGAACTGCTCAGGCTTTTCATTTTGTTATATTAATCCAAAAGGAAAAGTGAAAGTCGCTCCGTCGTCATGTCTGACTCTTTGTGACCGCATGGACTCTACAGTCCAAGGAATTCTTCAGGCCAGACTACTGGAATGGGTAGCCTTCTTCCCAGGGGATCTTCCCAACCCAGGGATTGAACCCAGGTCTCCCGCATTGCAGGCAGATTCTTTACCAGCTGAGCCACCAGGGAAGCCCAATCTGTAAGGTAGGCCTACAGCAAAAATTTTTTATTCTCTTTTGTTCAAATGCATTTGTATATGTAGCAACAGGATTTTCTTTTATCCTCTTTTTTAACTCTTTGGTTTTTGGGTTGCCCTGGGTCTTAGTTGCTGTGCTCGGGCTTTCTCTAGTTGCAGCAAGCGGGGGCTGCTCTTCATTGCGGTGCATGGGCTTCTCACCGCGGTGACTTCTCTCGTTGTGGAGAATGGGCTCTAGGGCGCAGGCTCAGTAGTTGTGGCGCAAGGGCTTGGTTGCCCTGCAGCCTGTGGGATCTTCCCAGACACAGATTGAACTCGTGCCCCATGCATTGGCAGGCAGTTTCTCAACCAGTGGACCACTAGGGAAGCCCAGCAATAGCATTTTCTTAATTAAATTCTCAACAATATGAACTTTTCACTACTGCAAGTCAGACTATCATCTTTTATTCTGCTTCTTTGCCTCTGGAGAAAGAATGGCATGCCATTTGACATATTTTATGTGGCCCTGATTCTGGGATTTCTTTGGAAGGAATGATGCTAAAGCTGAAACTGCACTACTTTGGCCACCTCATGCGAAGGGCTGACTCATTGGAAAAGACTCTGATGCTGGGAGGGATTGGGGGCAGGAGGAGAAGAGGACGACAGAGGATGAGATGGCTGGATGACATCACTGACTCGATGGATGTGAGTCCCAGTGAACTCTGGGAGTTGGTGATGGACAGGGAGGCCTGGCGTGCTGCGATTCATGGGGTCACAGTCGGACATGACTGAGCTACTGAATTGAACTGAACTGATATTGACCCTGAGGGCAAGTGTCTTTATCCCCATTTTATAGATGAGGAAACTGAAGCTGAGGAAGGGTAAAGACTTGCACAGCCTGTGAGCTGCTGACCCTTGCCTGGTGCTCATGTCTCGGTGCCTTGTGCCCTGTACTGGGTTCCTGATTCCGTGGAGGAGAAATAGCAGTGCTCCGTGGGAAGTTTGGCCTGTTTTCTTGCCAGAGCACAGTAGTTCAGTTCAGTTGCTCAGTTGCGTCTGACTCTTTGTGACCCCATGGACTGCAGTACTCCAGGCTTCCCTGTCCATCACCAACTCTCAGAGATTGCTCAAACTCATGTCCCTCGCATCGGTGATGCCATCCAAACATCTCATCCTCTGTCGTTCTCTTCTCTTCCTGCCTTCAATCTTTCCTAGCATCAGGGTCTTTTCCAATGAGTCAGTTCTTCACATCAGGTGACCAAAGTATTGGAGCTTCAGCTTTAGCATCAGTCCTTCCTATGACTCTTCAGGACTGATTTCCTTTCAGATTGACTGGTTTGATCTCCCTGCAGTCCAAGGGACTCTCAAGAGTCTCCTCCAACACCACAGTTCAAAAGCCTCAATTCTTCAGCACTCAGCTGTCTTTTTTATTCAACTCTCACAACCATACATGACTACTGGAAAAAATCACAGCTTTGACTAGGCTGACCTTTGTCAGAAAGCGGTGTCTCTGCTTTTTAATATGCTGTCTAGGCTGGTCATAGCTTTTCTTCCAAGGAGCCAGCGTCTTTTCATTTCATGGCTGCTGTCACTATCTGTAGTAATTTGGGAGCCCAAGAAAATAAAGTCTGTCACTGCCCAGCAGGATGTGAACAAAGTTGGGTCTCTTTTGTGCTGTCTGAAGAAGCTCCCAGGACAGGCTGTGGCCTCAGCGTTGACTGATCTGGTAAATTCCTGTGAGCAAGAAGGAAAAATGTGGATGGTGCTGAATGTTGGCAGAAGAGAGTGTCTGGGGCCCATGCTGTTTTGTGGGTTGAATTTGATCTTTACCTTGGAGAGCCAGCTCGGGATGGGAGATGGGATGGTGTTCACAAGAGCTCCAGGCCTTGCTTGCTGGACCGAGGGACCAGGAAAATAAATAAGGGACAGGAGGCCAGGGAAGGGGATGGGGAGACAGAAATCGCATGTCGGTGTCTTGGTCTGTGCATTCTGTATATTCAGTGCAGTTGAGTTGGAGTTCGTGGGCTGGGTCATCTTCTAAATTTTGAGGCACTACACCAATATGAAAGGCACAAGCACGACCACTCGACTGCCTTCTGCTCTGCAATGAGCGATGGATTCAGCGACATGAATGAGCTGTCAGCTTGAGTTTCTTTCTTCTCTGCCTGGCTAATGCTTGTTCTGTCACCATTATTTAAGCTCAAGTAGGACGACTGTTATTTCAAGCACTGTCTAGGTTATACTGTCCTAAGGTTTACTCTTTATCTGCATATGATGCCCAAATAGCTCCTCATTAAACAAAGTATGTGTTGTGTTTTGCTTTGCACAGAAATGACAATATCGCCTATCTTAAAGAGAAGTAGGAAAAAAAATGCTTGAATGGAATTTGGATGAATGTGTCCTTTTCAGAACAAGCAAAAAATATCAAAAGAATTGATGTTAAAACTGTGTGCATCAAGATAATCATTAGGGAAAAAAATTAAGTGAGGCACTTAGAGCAATGCCTGGCACACGGTAGGTGGTATATAAATGTTAGCTTCTATTATCCTAAGCCTTTCTGCCTTTGACTTTTAGGGGCTTACGCATCACCAGTGAGGCCAAGCCTTCACTGCAGCTTGAACCACATCCTAGAAACAAGATGGCCACAGAGAGACTGGCGTATTCCTGAGCATATGGGGGGTGAGGCCCCAGCAGGCCCGAAGATGGGGAACGTCACGGCAGACAACGCCTCGATGAACTGTGACATTGACCACACCATCCACCAGACGCTGGCCCCGGTGGTCTACGTCATGGTGCTGGTGGTGGGCTTTCCGGCCAACTGCCTGTCCCTCTACTACGGCTACCTGCAGATCAAGGCCCGGAACGAGCTGGGCGTGTACCTGTGCAACCTGACAGTGGCCGACCTCTTCTACATCTGCTCCCTCCCCTTCTGGCTGCAGTACGTGCTGCAGCACGACCACTGGTCCCACGACGACCTGTCCTGCCAGGTGTGCGGGATCCTGCTCTACGAGAACATCTACATCAGCGTGGGCTTCCTCTGCTGTATCTCCATCGACCGCTACCTGGCCGTGGCCCACCCCTTCCGCTTCCACCAGTTCCGCACCTTGAAGGCCGCCATGGGCGTCAGTGCGCTCATCTGGGCCAAGGAGCTGCTGACCAGCATCTACTTCCTCATGCACGAGGAGGTGGTGGAAGACGCCGACCGGCACCGCGTCTGCTTCGAGCATTATCCGCTCCAGCCGCGCCAGCGCGGCATCAACTACTACCGCTTCCTGGTGGGCTTCCTCTTCCCCATCTGCCTGCTGCTGGCCTCCTACCGGGGCATCCTGCGGGCCGTGCGCCGCAGCCACGGGACCCAGAAGAGCCGCAAGGACCAGATCCAGCGGCTAGTGCTCAGCACCGTGGTCATCTTCCTGGCCTGCTTCCTGCCCTACCACGCGCTGCTGCTGGTGCGCAGTCTCTGGGAGTCCAGCTGCGACTTCGCCAAGGGCATCTTCAATGCCTACCACTTCTCCCTGCTCCTCACCAGCTTCAACTGCGTGGCCGACCCCGTGCTCTACTGCTTCGTCAGCGAGACCACGCACAGGGACCTGGCCCGCCTCCGCGGGGCCTGCCTGGCCTTCCTCACCTGCGCCAGGACCGGCCGAGCCCGGGAGGCCTACCCGCTGGGCGCCCCCGAGGCCTCCGGGAAAAGCGAGGATCCCGAGGTCCTGACAAGGCTCCACCCGGCCTTCCAGACCCCCCACCCACCTGGAGTGGGAGGGTCTCCCCCAGGTGGGCTGTCCTAGCCGGGTCACCCCATCACCCACGTGCGGGACGAGGCGAGGCCTGAGCCTGCTCCATGGCTGCTGCCCTTTTGGCCAAGGCAGCTGCCTCTTGCTGCTGGAGGGGACAGTGGGTGGGGCCGTGGGCCCCTAGGTCTGGGCCATAACACAACCTCTCTGGTTTCCAGGGAGCCTGGTGTGACTGCCAAGTCCAACAGGGCTGCTAGCTGAATGTGGAGATAAGCCCCGAAAGCATGTGGGGGGTCATCTGCCATCGGCTGGGCTGCTGGTGGGAAGAAGACTCACCTCCAGGAGGTTTTCAGAGAAGCTCGTGGGGGGACAGAGTGTGAGGACGTGGAGAGAGGGGCCTGGGAGAGGAGGCAGGTACCCAGGTGCTCACCTGCCGGGGCCTTCCAATGCCAGAGGTGACCCTTGTCCAAATGTACTGGTGTTACCTGAGAAGATGATGCAGGAAGGTGTGTTTCATCCTTACCACTTGAGCCCCACCCCGTGGAGGTTGGATGGGGAGAGGGAATGTGGGGAGGGGTTGAGGCCCTGAGAGTGTGTGTGGCAGGGACAGTGGGGGAGGGACAAGCAGAGGAGAGACCCCAGATCCAGGCAACTCACAGTTTTCACCGGCAGGGAGATTTGAGCGGATTCTCCAAGCCCCAGCTCTAATGCACAGCAAATCCTAGAGCTCCATGGGGCTCTGGCGGGTGATGTCTATGATCCTTTAAAGTCAGCACTGAAGTTCAAGTGTCAGGTCAGAGGCCTAAAGCAGTGTGTTCAACCGACAGATCCCTCCCAATTCAACTTCTGTTGCTATCTGCCCCAAAGTATACAAGACCCAGAAGTCTGGGGCTCTGTATGTGTATGTGTGCCTGTGGTTAAAATGCCAGGGTCTCCGTGACTGCTCTGGTCCAAGACACCGAGGCTAACTAAGGTCATAGGACTGCTGATATGTTTGCCACATACACAGACGAGTGCCTGGCAGTCTTTGAGAAGAGCGTGACATTCACCCCAAGGTCTTAGATGCAGCAAAACAAATACAAGAGATGAATTCTCTGGCATCTTTCAGCCCAAAGGGTGGGGTGAAGCTCCACTGTGGTTTAAGTAGCCCCTGTGACAAAGAGAGGAAAAGACCCTGGGCTTGTCTTGCCTCCTTGGTCCTCCATCTCCACTCCTCTGCCCAAGTGTTCCCCCTCACCCACCTGGAGAGTGACGGGATGGCCCACTGGCTACATGTTGTCTCTTGTTCCGTCCTAGAAGACTGGTTACAGGGCTCATCTCTCCTGAAGCTTCCCACCCAGTCATGTTAAGCTTCTGCCTGGGGAATACACCAAGGACCAGAAGAGCGTCTTGCTACTCCAGGGACCTGCCCACCTTTCAGAAATGCTAGCCCTTTAGATTTCCTGGAGTGGACCGGCACCAGTTCTGACTTCCCTCAGAGACCTGGAATCTGAGCTCTTACAGCCAAGGATCTTGGTGGGCTCAAGCCTGGGGAGGGACCAGGGATGGGAAGATAGAAGCTGGTATCAGTGGGACATTTCTGGAATCTGCTGAAGAGGGACCACAGAGAACATCTTCAGTCTCTCCTTGTGTCTGTCTTACCCTCTCCCAGAGATAGATCCACCCCAAGTTTCTTAACCCTCTCTTCAGAGGCATCCAGAGGCCGATAGCCTAGGCTGGATGTGCCCTAAGGAAGTGGGATTCCAAGTCTATACTTGATTCTGACTGTGTGTAATCCCTGCCCCAGCTCCTTCTGTAGGGTCTTCCATAACCTGGGGAGGTTCTCTTCCCCTTCATAGAGGAGGAAGTGACCAGGTCTGAAGGTGGAAAAAATGAACATACAGCCAAGAAAAACCCAGGATCTTACAGAGGCAATGGCACTGGCTGAGGCCTCCATACCTCCTCATTTCAAATTCCCTCCTATTTTGATCTTAAACATGGGCATTCCCACTGGGATAAACTGGCATGAGCTGAAGGCAGTTTCATTTATTATCAAGAGTTGTATTTTTGTATTGTCCTTTCTTTTATGCCAAGTATACGTGTGTTGGACCATGCAGTGGATTTATGTAGCAAACTTGAGTCTGCAAATAAAGCAACCTAACCAGCCACAGTTGGAGTGTATTTCAGTTCATGTGGGGAGGGAGGGTCTTCCAACACCAGGGACATCTAGAGGGTCCATGAAGTACCCAACAGAGTCAGAAAGGTCCAGGGATTGACTTTCTCAGAAAAAGTTCAAACAGGTCAATTAGAGAATTTGCCCTCGATTACCCAGTAGTGGCCAAGAAGGATGAAGCCTTAAATGAAGGCTTTGTTCTCTAGAGATTCATGAAGTGTCCTAAACACTGCAGCACATTGTTGCAAATCCACTCTGGGACTTAGCTTGGTCACCCCTTGACTCTGGGGATGCAACTCAGCTCTGCGGTTTGGAGACTATCATTCCCTGTCCTTGGACACAGGACCCCCTTCTACTCCAGGTGGCCCTAGTGGTAAAGAATCTGCTTGCCAATTCAGGAGATGCAAGAGATGTGGATTCAACCCCTGGGTCAGGAAGATCCCCTGGAATAGGGAATGACAACCCACTCCAGTATTCTTGCCTGGAAAATTCCATGGACAGAGGAGCATGGCGGGCTACGTTCCATGGGGCTGCAAAGAGTCAGACATGACTGAGCGACTGAGCATAACATCCAGTAAGAAAGAGCTGGATCAGACTGTCCTCTCCTCACTAGTGAAAACTGCCAAAGCAGGAACACCTGTTGTATCCACCTCTCGGGGGCTCTCCTTATCCTCACAGTCTGAATTTTGTTTGAGGAGCCCCCCATTTAGTGATCAGCATTTTTTAAGCTGGAGCATCTTTTCAACAGTGATGGGCTGTGTGTTTATCACAGGATTAAATGCATCATGTTAAAAAGTAAATTTGGTTTTAGTCACTTAATCCCTCCTGGGTCAAATTCCTGGAGTTCTGGAGTGCTTCGGAAGAATCGATCCTTCAGACAGACTAAAGGTATTACTGGAGATTAAGACTTCTTCCTCTCTTAAGAGAAGCGGGGGCGGGAAGAAAAGGTCCATCTGGTTTCGACTGGAGATGGCAAGAGCCATTAGATTGCTTTCTCATTCACCAGTGTTGCTTAGCAAGATGAGAGCTCATCTTCCTGTTTACACACACTGGTCTGTGGGTTGGCTAGACAAGTGTGGGAGAAATTTGAAGCACAAAATACATTCCATCTGCTGCTTTTCTCTGGCTGGTACAATCAAGAGAGAGCCAGAATCTGGCCCTTCTTGGTTCAATGCTTTTTTGAAAAATGTGCTTCTTGCGGCTGGTGATCCTGCAGCTTCCAGGAATTCATCTGGCAAGATGATAGTCTTTGATGGCAATAACCCTGGGGTCACAACAGTGCCCAGTGTTCTGGGGAAATGGTGGGTCAACCAATATAAGGAAGACGTTGGTAGATTAACATAGATAACAGTGTTGGAAAGTCCCACAGAGGTCATGATCTCCGGTTCCTTACCTGTGAATTATCCCCTGTTGTTCAGTCACTAAGTTGGGTCCAACTCTTTGTGACCCCAGTGACTGCAGCATGCCAGGCTTCCCTTCACCATCTCCCCCAAAATGATAGCCCAGTTTCTCTGTAAAGAATACCATGGATACCAATTCACTACTGTCCAACACAAGTCATCCCAAGGTTGGGCAGAAAATCTTAACTCTGAATGAGCCACAGTGGAACCACTTTTCTCACTGGCCTTAGTTCTGGCCTCTGGAGCCAAGTGACCCTTTAGGTACTGGTGTGTGTGTGCTTAGTTGCTCAGTTGTGTCCAACTCTTTGTGACTCCATGGATTGTACCCCTCCAGGCTCCTCTGTCCATCGGATTCTCCAGGCAAGAATACTGGAGTGGGTAGCCATTCCCTTCACCAGGCTATCTTCCTAACCCAGGGATTGAACCCAGGTCTTTTGTATTGCAGGCAGATTCTTTACCATCTGAGCCACCAGGGAAGCCCTTTAGGTACCTTTAGATACAACTCTCACATCCTACTTCTCAGTGTTAAATCTCCAAAGCTTGTATTAGACAAGGCTGGATTATACTACAATAAGAAATATACCCCCAAATCATACTGCCTTAAAACAATAAAAGTCTATCTCCTGTTCATGCAAGGGTCAGATGAGCAACTACTTTCTGGCGTGTGTCTTTTTTTTTTCCCCCAAGTGATGGCAGTGATTCAGGATTCATGCATTAAGAGATTCTACCATCTTGGGGTCTTCCTCTTCCATCCACACAGGTAGGGAAAGCAGGACGAAAAGAATCTCACATGGGGGTTATGGGAAATCTCAATGTGGTTAGTATTCCCGCTACTCACACTCTATTGGCCAGATCTCAGTCACATGGCCCCAACATAACTACAAGGGAGGCTGGGAAATGTAGTTTTCCTGTGTGTGAAGGAAGAAGCAGAATTTGTGAGCATCTGGCCAGTCACAGGCATACAGCTTTTCAAGCCACCTCCACTTAACAGCTCCGCTTAACACCTCCTTAAGCGTTCACCTTCCTGTACCTCATCTGAACAACACCCACGTCTTCAAATGTGATGCTTGGATCTGAAGCGAGATTAGATCTGTGCAACCTGTGCTGAGGAGACATAGATCCGTTACCTCACTATGCTTCTACTAATGCAACAGCCTCTCTGGCAGGCACATCACATCACTGAAATATACTGAGTTTATGTGAGCAGTGGTTTTTTGGGTTGGTCTGTCTTGTTTTGTGTTTTGGCTGTGCCGTGCAGCTTGCAGTTTCCTGACCTAGGTACGAACCCAGGCCCCCAGCAGTGAGCACTAAAAGTCCTAACCATGAGACTTCTGGGGAATTTCTGAGCAGTGGCCTTTTGAATCTGAAAGTTAGACTTTGTGGAGCCAGTGGAACCCACATGGAATAGGTGGAGAGTAGTAGAATGCAGTGGGCTGGACTAAGGTGGGGGTGGTGGTCATCAGAGCCTATGCAATGAAAGGCAGGAAATGACCTCAGAGGATTGCCTTGCTCAGTGGAGCAATGGGATGGCACTTGGCCAGAGGATGGCCAAGAGGGCTAAGGAGCCCTGATCCCCTTCCTGGCTCGCTTATCTTCCAATCCCACCTGCAGAGTCTGTGGGGCATGTGCACCTCAATGTACCCAAGGTCTGAAGTTCACCATCCTGCCCTTGAAGACCGACAGAGATCCAGGTATTACTTATCAGGATCTGCCCTCAATATTCTTGGAAATGCCCAGGGATGCTCATATGCCCCAGGAATCCATCCTGGTGGATTGTTGCTGTTGTTCAGTTGCTAAGTCGTGTCCGACCCCCTGTGACCCCTGAACTGCAGCATACCAGGCTTCCCTGTCCTTCACTATCTCCCAGAGTTTGCTCAAACTCATGTCCATTGAGTCAGTGATGCTATCCAACCATCTCACCCTCTGCCACCCCCTTCTACTTTTGCCTCCAATCTGTCCCAGAATCAGGGTCTTTTCCAAAGAATTGGCTCTTCACATCAGGTGGCCAAAGTATTGGAGCTTCAGTATCAGCATCAGTCCTTCCAATGAATATTCTGGGTTGATTTCTTTTAGGATTGACTGGTTGATACCCTAGCTCATCCCTCACCCTGGGCTTCCCCATCATTCCTGTAGATCACTTCTTGTCTCCCTGTAACCACCTTCTCCAGGTCATAGCCATGCTCACCATGCCACCTCAGATGTGGACACAGGTCCCTCCCCAAAAGGACAAAAGATGACTAGGGTGAAATGAACAAAACTTTACTAAAGACCAGAGCAGGAATCATATTGTGGAACAGAAAAGCATAAAATTGGATCTGTAGGTCCACAAGCCTGTCTTTCCCTGCATGGGAGGTGGGGGTGGGGGCTTTGGATTCTTCACTCCAGACCTAGGACCTGTACTCTCAGCCTTCTCTGGGCTCCACCTAGGTCTTAGTCTCTTTCCTAAACAACTTAATCATCTCCCCATAAACTTCTACCCTCAGGGAAGATAACCTATTACACAGTCATGCCTCAAACTTCTCTATGCAGAATAGAATTCTGCTATTACTTTTGCAAAACCAAAGGCCTATTAGTGTATTCCCCTAAAATATGAGTCAGAAGAATGCTGGCAGCCTTAGCAGATGATGTTTCCTGTCTCTCTAGCCATCAGGATTTTAACAATACCAGGGTGCACTCTCAGTCAGAGGCCCCCATTAGATGGAGCTCTGCAGACCCAGACTTTGCAAATTGTAACTGGAGACCTGGCCAGTGAGGCTTAGAGCTGAGGTGGGACCACTGACCTGAGAAGTCAAGGATGGACAGGGACTATGAGCACATTACAATGGCCCTGATGCCACCCCAGCAGGAGCACAGATATGTAGGTGGGGACTCCCCGCCAGAATAACAAAAGGACATCAGGACAGCCCCCACCCCAGCTACTCCTGGCCAAAGACTTTGCCACATCCTGCATAGGCAGCATTGCAAGTTAACTCCTGATCACTGAACTCCACACTTAGAGTTTACTGTTCAGTGTACAATTTAGAGTCAATTTCTACAGTATGTGTTCCATGCTTTACAACTAATACTCCTAAAAGAATCGAACTTGACATGTTTAAGGAAATAAAACAGACACAATAAACACTTGGGGCCCTAGATGGAAAGGACTACTGTTACTGAATTCTAATCTGGCTGCTTATTGCTCAAAAATCAATACTGGACAGGCAAGTGTTGGTAGAAACGGGAAATGTTGCTTTTAATCTGAAAGCCTGCAATCTGGGGAGAAGGCGGACTAGTGTCCTCAAAGCCAACACTGAAGATGCTGCTCAGGATTGAAAGTTTTTAAAGGGAAAAGGGAAAGTAATTTCAGTTAATCATTGAGGTAAGGGATCAGACTCATAAGACATCTCCCACTGCGTGAAGGCTCACCAACTCCTGTGATCTTTCTTTAGATGCTATCTCATTGATGCAGTTTGTTCTCAAGATTACTCAAAGGGAAGCTGGGAAATGATCAGGTCATCTGTTAATTATTCTTCATGTTTACTTCTTTGATCTAGGGAAGAACCAAGAGCTTAGGCAAGGTATTGTGTGAGTAAAAGATCTGAAAGGTGTGCTTGGGTCAGAGATGAGTAGAATGTTGTGAGTGCCTGGTTTAAGGTTACTTACAATATAGTTTTGCTAAAGCTACAAGACAAAAGGGGCCTCTTGCAGAGAGCTCTTTCTTGCAAATAACTGCTTACACCACCACACCTAGATGAGCCAATGCAAGACACTGTACTGATTCAATATGTGAATGTAATGGGACGTGGTCAGTGACTCTGCTTTGGATTTTCTTGGGGCATGTACAGTGGGAGGTTGTATGAGAGATAAGGACAAGCTGATGAGTTGTCCAGGACTCTGTGAGTGATCTAAGCCCTGGAAGGTCCTGACTCACTCAGCCCTGGGCTCTGGGAGTGTGGTTGCCCTCCTATGCAAGAAGGCTAGAGTCTGGCTCCAGAGTTGGGGGTGAACAGATGGGGAGGAGGTGGGAGATGTGTCAGGCTCCACGGTGGGGTCTTAGGACGTGTAGGGGTGAGGAAAAGGGAGGGGCAGAGGAGCGGTAATGGTGATAAATGTAAGTTTTGAGGAATCTTTTGCCTAAATAAAAGAAATGCTGTTTGAAAAAGAGAGCATTTCCAAGGTATAAATATTTTGTCAGTGGCAGTGATGAGTAAACCTTTAGTGAACCCTTGAACTTTGTAATGTACACCACCCATTTGTACATTTTCTGTTTCTTAATTAACCAGAGGGATTATTCAGGGCCCTCTATGTCTGCCTGGCAGTTCATTGCTCACTGGCCTCCCCATTAGTGATTGGTCAGAAGACCAATTAATTATTTGATAATAAAATTTTATTATTTGATAATAAAATTAATTGTGTACAGTTCCAGAACACATGGGTGGCCTAAAAAAGCTGGGGTGAGGAGGCTGGAATCAAGGCCTCCTAGAATTTGGGAATAAAAGCAAAAACTGGGAACCCCAGAGAACTGTTTTCCTTGGTCCTCATCACTTACATGACCCCCACGTCCCCAGGAGGTGAGCATGCAGTGATCCAGGACTGCGTGGAGCACGTTGTTCACCCAGGGCCAGTGTTTATTTGCACGACTCTTGTGGAAGGAAACCAGGACCCTCAGGGAGCTCCTCCCTAGAACCAGGTGGGACCATCTGGTACCCACCTCCCACACCTGTAATGGGCATGGTCACCCTTATGGCAGGGTGATTCCCATCAGCTTCTGGATCATCTGGGCATGAGTGCCATGGAAGAGCAGCCTGTCCACCTCTGTGCCCAGGGTGCTTGAGAATCTGCTCCAGACTCCATGCTGCACGAGGATGCCTGGCAGTTTTTCTTCCTGGAAAAAAAAAAAAATGGGACAGAGATAAAAGTAGTGGAGGAGGAGAAAAAAATGGGAAAAAAAAAAAACCCCACAACATACATTATAAGTGGAAAAAGAGCATTTGACTTGCCATGGTCTCTTTTTTAAAAAATAAAACTTTGGGTAAAAGTACTAATGCCACTGGAAGACCCATAGTGAAAAATAAATGTGTCCTACGTCCCAGATCCACTCCCCAGAGCTGCCACTGTTCAAAGTGGGCTGTTTCTTCATGCAACTAAATAGTATGCTTTTTCTGGAAATCTCCATTTTCTTGACACTACAGATTCATTTCTGCAGGGGCAGCATGCCTACTTCCTGCCAAGCCAGCCCTGCCCAGCTCTGCATTATCTGCCAATGGCTTTGGTCCCAGGATGGCTCCTGTTCCTCCTGTAACCCTACTGTTAGCCTCCAGTGGGAGATGGACCAGGTCCCACTGCCGTCGCCTTCTAGGTATCACCCCCATGTGGCTGAGGGAGCAGAACCATGGAGAAAAGGCAGCCCCATCCTGGGCCCAGCAGGGAGAATGGTTTGCAATCAGCCAGATCTGACTTGGGTCTTTCCTGGCAGAGGTGTCAACCTCTCTCTGCCTCAGTGTCCTCATCTGTATAATGGGGAGGTGGATGATAATAACAATGCCTCTTTGGAGGGTTGTTGTGAGGATTAAATGAGATAATGCAAGTAAAGCACCTCACATGTCCTTGGCACACAGTAGGTGCTCACGAAATGAGGTGGATTATTGTCGGCAGGGCTGGGGCCCCTGGCCTTCTGCCCAGAGCTTTATTCCTTTGACTTACTTGCTGATTTTTTTTTTAAGTGATTTGCTTTGCTTCCTTCTACCTCTCTCCAAAAACAAGGTCCCAGAGAACCACTTGTCTAATTTATTAACATGTCTGTCCCTGTTAAATAGTTCAGGTTCCCCCGAGAAAGGAGGATCTTAGGTGGAGACACAGGAGAGAGATGCCTGAGGGGAAGAAATCAAATACACCCTTCTTCTCCTCTAAAAACAAAGGAAGGGGGCAAAGGGATCTATAACAGGAAGATCAGGACATACAGGAGGAAGGGGCTCATCTTCCCAATCAGGCATTTGCACATTCATTCCATTGCCCATCAAAGTTTTACTGAGCACCTGTGTGCCAGGCCCTGAAGCAGGGATACAGTGGTGAATACAGCCCCTGCCCCCCCCACCCTGCTCCCAGAGGGATCACATTCTAGATGAGTGATCAGGCAAGCACAGTGTGTGGGGATCATGGCACACAGCAGGGGCACCCAACCCAGTTTATTGGAGTGGCTCAAGAAAGACTTTCTGGATGAGGGACAGCTAGCACCACAGGTGACAAAAGCAGGAGTGAGTCAAGCCAGGGGCCATGGAGGCCACTCACTCAACACTTTTCTTTTTAAAGATTTGTATTTATTAATTTATTTGGCTGTGCCGGGTCTTAACTGTGGCATGCAGGATCTAGTCCTCAGACCAGGGATCAAATCCTGGGCCCCCTGAAGTAGGAGCATGGAGTCTCAGCCACTGGACCACCAGAGAAGTCCCATGAAAACTTTTCAAAACAGGAGGCACGTATTGGCAAATGTCACTCGGGACCTGTCTCTACTCACAACCGGCCTGAGAACCTGCATGTGCATTCTTCCCAAGGGACCAAGGTGGGAGGGAGGCCCACAAGCATTTCCAGGCAAGCCCTTTGTCCAAGAGCCCCTTCCCAGGGGTACCCGGCCCAGAGTCGCATTTTCCGTCATTTGCATGGACTTTGTTCTCCCATTTCTCTTCTCCACTAGATCATATTTGCTCTTTACATGTCAGTGCTTCTGGGACCATGGGACCATTTCCTCCCACACCCTGCCTGCCCTCACCATTCACATCCTTCTGGTCCAGAGACGGCCCTGGGGATCCTCAGGGTGCATGCAATCAGTCAACAGTTCAGGAACTGACTGGCACTCAGCCTCTAAGGGCTGTGAGGACCAGCTGAACCAACCATGATGGCCTGCAAATTCCCGGGAATCCCCGAATGACCACACCATCTTCAAGAGGCCCTGCCAAGAGCAGGTGGGTGGGTGGAGGAGGAGAACTGACCAGGGAGTGGCTGAAGGCAGAGAGCTTGGGGGCTTCCACACCAATCCAGACTGAGACAGAGGGACGGGAGCGGGGGGACAGAGGACTCAAGTGGGCAGAGTGGACTGCATCCAGGGCCTGGTTAATTGTGGGTGGGGGATGAGGCTCCGGGATGACTTTTGGGCTTAGAGGCTGAGTAATAGTGGGTGGTCACTATTGATTCAGGCTTGGAGCATAACGGGCTGATGCTCATGGTTAGGTGATATTGCTGTTCAGAGTTGGGTGGAGAGAAGGGAGAGAGGGGTCTCCTGGGAAGCTGAACTGTTCTACATTGTGACCTTGCTGGTGGCTGCACAGGTGCATACATGTGTAAAAATTCACCCACTGTACACTTAAGGTCATGCACGTTGTTAGTTATATCTCAATTTTTTAAAAAAAAGATTTAAAGTAGAGTGGGATGAAAGTGCTGGAAGAGAATGAGAGCCAGAGGCCTCATTCCTGCCTTTCTGCATCATCCATCCAACCATTATCCATTCATCCATCAGGCTATTCGTCTATCCATTCATCCAGCTAGCCAGCTCACCAGCAGTCTGTCCATCTATCCATCCATCCATCCATCCTGCCTTCCTTTCTTAGTCCTTCCTGTAAGACATCATCAATCCACACTTGGTTCCTGACAAGCTCTGGGAAATGCCCTCCAACCATTTGTTTTGCCCTCAAGTAAAACCCCTGGGGCACAGCCAAGGGCCAGAGAGGGCAGGGTGTGCCCTGGATGGTGGTGGCCACCTACCTCAGGCTCTTCAACATGGTACCCACTCCTGCTGCAGTCACGATAAGATCCCCTGAGTATGGGAGGGCCTTCTTATAAGCAATGCAAGAAGAGAGATGAGAGACATTCTTCTGCATCTAACCAGGCAAGCTTCACCAAAGCTCAGGCCACAGCTCTGTCTGGCATCTCTTGATGACTCTGGGGTCCCCACGGAGTGACCTCCAGAACTCCAGTATGACATCTCTAGTTATCCCCTGCGCTGCTTCATGTCTCTGCACCTTCGCTTCTGTGTGTCTTGCTGTCTGAAAGGTCCTTCCTACCCTTCTTCACCTGGCTCTTATATCCTACTCACTCTCCAAGACCCAGTTCAGAGCCACCTCTTAGAGGCAGGCTTGCTTGAGCTCTCAGAACGAGCCAAGCACCCATTCTCTGTGTCCTCACAAGCAGCGTGCATACTTCTACCCCAGCTCCTGAAATCACCTCCCATCGTGGACCCCGAATTCTGTACCCCTCCATCATTGTCTCCAGAGCAAGCCCAGGCCTGGCCCAGAGAAAGGGCTTTATGAAACTGTGTTTGTAATTTTGCTATAATGATGTTCCCTTTTCTTTTCAAGGGTGGTGCATTATTAATATATTTATGAGAAAGACTGGGTGGAAATGTGGAAGGAGAATTTCCATCCCCAGAGGATAAGTGTGGGGCTGTGTGAGCTTGCTTGGCTGGGTTCAGTCTTTTGTGTCTGTGTGAATCAGAAATCATGTGCGAGATGGCTCTCTGAGTGCTTTTTTCCAGTTCTGATCCAGGAAGTACAGAGAAAGCAGAGAAGGCTCCCTGGGCTCCTTTAGAGCAGAGCATTTCCCCTGAAAATGTCACTTCATCTACCTGACTCCTCCCCCCTCCACCCCGCACCCTGGCACTGCCAAAAACTGGAAACTTCTGCATCTCATTGGGAAGGACCCAGAGTATGGAGTCAAAGATCCAGACACAGATCTCTGCTCTGTTTCTTAGTTGGGTGGCTTTGAGCATGCCACCTTCCCTCTCTGTGCCTCAGCCCCTCCTCTGTAAAGTGGGGATAACAAGCCAGTCCAGGGAGATGTTGGAGAGAAATCAGGGCAGGTGTAGCAGGGAGGGGCTTTCCCAGTGGTTCAGTGGTAAAGAATCCACCTGCCAATGCAGGAGACTAAGGAGACGCAGGTTCGATCCCTGTGTCGGGAAGATCCCCTGGAGGAGGGCATGGAAACCCACTCTAGTATTCTTGCCTGGGAAATTCCATGGACAGAGGAGTCTGGTGGGCTTCAGTCCATAGGGCTGCAAACAGGACAAGACTCAAGCGACTTCGCATACACACACACACACACAGGAGGGAGAGAGAGGGAGTAAAAAGACAGGCGGAAGGACAAAGTGAGCAGAAGAGGTACAAGACAGTGTAAAGGCAGGACAGGAAGGAGGCAGCGAGGGCCTCTGGATGCTAACACTTCTCACCGGTGAGGGGCTCCGGGGCCTCAGCTGCTGGCTGGAGGACCTGCAAAGCACCAGCCCATCCCCGCTGCTGTTCCAGGCTCCACGCTCAGGAACCTTCCTGCCTCCTGATTTGCCTTCCCATCTATCTCCCAACACCAGCCTCTTCCATGACCCTGGGAACCAACCTTCTAGTCCAGGGTCTCAAAGGGTGGTCCCCGAGGCGGGAGAGGCAGCAACGTTATCTGGGGACTTGTCAGAGATGCAGACTCTCCAGGCCAACTCAGATTGCCTGAATCAGGAACCCTGATCCCCACCTGCCCCCCACCCTGGGCAGCTTAAGATGCCCCTGAGGAGATTCTGATGCCTCTAGAGTTGGAAGAATCACCACTCTAATAAAGCACTGTATTCCTTCATTCAAAAAGGATTTACCAAACACCAGGTTTCCCTCCAATGGCTGCTGGGGAAAGCAGATAAGACCTGGTTCCTGATTTCCAGGAGTGCAGGTCCCTGGCTTACGGCTTGAAATACCATGTCCACTCTTCATCCAGGGGAAAAGTTGCATCCACGAGAGTGGTTTGCTGGGCTACGATGCCTTAGTGACAGATGGGAGGGCCTGAGTCCAGTTCTGCTCCCCGGGTGGTCTGAAGGGCCCAGTCTCTTTCCTCAGTTAATGCCTGTGGACCTCACACGAGCTCGGGAAGTACAGGTCAAGGCATAATGACCTCCCCAGTTAGAATCACCTGGAACAAAAAAAGATTTCATCATAGGATTGGAAAGGTCATATAGCTTGCCTTAGAGGAAGAAATTTTCCTCTACTCTAAACTGATCTGCGATAGAGTAACAGGAGAAAAATCAAACAAAAGTTTAATAAGACATATACACGGGAGAAAGCCGGGAGAACTGAAAATGAGGGCTGAACCAAAAACCGCTGAAGCCCTCACCTTACATACAATACCACCTTCAGCTAAAGAAAAATAGATTTTGGGGAGCACTGGTTTGGGACCAAACAAATGACCAAAGACCTAATAAAAACAATATAGGAAACTGTTTTGATAAAACAAAGTCACGTCTTCTTAGACAGGCTACTCAAAAGTAAAGAAAAACATTTTATTAATTCTTTGTCAAAAGCAGACTTTTGTCTTTTTAACACAGAGAGAAAACAGAATTCTAATTTTGTATCAGCTTACCTTTAAAAATGTTTATTATTTTATTTTATTTTTAGCTGCACTGGGTCTTCGTTGCTGCACGGGCTTTCTCTGCGGAGAGCAGGGGTTACTCTCTAGTTGTGGCGCACGGGCTTCTCTTGCTGCAAGGCTACAGCCTCAGTCTAGAGACTGAGGGCTTCAGTAGTCGTGGCACGTGGGCTTAGCTGCCCCACAGCACGTGGGATCTTCCCGGATCAGGACTCCCATCCCTGTCCCCTGCATTGACAGGCAGATTTTTAGCCACTGGACCACCGGGGAAGTCCGATTAAATCTACTCTAATCTTAGCTAGTCCTGATCATACAGAGAACTCTTCTCATGGTTCCTTTCCCATAAACTTTCTATAACTCCCTTTCCCTGCCCCCCCCCCCACCCCCAATATTCAGACTTTATCCTATGCTTTCCCTCTTTTTTTAACCTTTTTACTTTATTTGCCCTTAACAAAATGCATTCCCACTCATTCTTTTAAAATTTTTTCCTTACATATGAAGATGTTTTCCTTATTTATTTTAGTAGTTTTATAGTACATATGGGGCTTCCCTGGTGGCTCAGACAATAAGGAATCTGCCTGCAATGGAGGAGACTTGAGTTTAATCCCTGGGTCGGGAAGATCCCCTGGAGAAGGGAATGGCAACCCACTCTAGTATTCTTGCCCGGAGAAGTCTACAAAAGAGCCTGGCAGGCTCCAGTCCATGAGGTCACTAAGAGTCAGACATGACTGAGCAACTAACTTTCGTTTTACTTTTTTTTAAATAGTATATTAATTAGAATTCTTAACTTTTGAAAGTGAAAGTGTAAGTCACTCAGTTGTGTCTGACTCTTTGTGACCCCATGGACTATGGCCTGCCAGGCTCCTCTGTCCATGGGATTCTCCAGGTAACAACACTCCAGTGAATTGCCATGTCCTTCTCCAGGGGATCTTCCTGACCCAGGGATTGAACTCAGGTCTCCTGCATTGCAGGCAGATTCTTTGACCATCTGAGCCACAAGGGAAGCCTTAGAAACCTTAATTTCTTGTGAAAACAAAGAAGTAAGCAATTGTAAACTGTTATACCAGCATTTTCAAATACATTTCATAATGTATAATGTATTTTTGCATGTATTATTAGAAATAATCTGTTTCTAGAAACATACATTTCCTCATAGCATAATTTCCCATTTTCTCAATGTGGTATAAGCCATGTTTCTAGTAGACCCAAACATCTTCAGGTGTTTGTAATAAGAAGACACGCTCGAGGGGCCTGAGGGTGGGGATTGTCTGGGTGACCCAACCAAAGAACTAATCCAGGGTGGAGGCCAGAAACAAAGGATGCTGAACGTATCTTCATATCCTTATTTGCCATCCGTACATCTTCTTTGGTGAACTGTCTGTTTACGTCTTTTGCCCATTTTTAAATTGGGCCATTTATTTTATTATTAATGGTGAGTTCTAAGAGTTCTTTGTATATTTTGGGTTACAGTCTTTCATCAAAAACATCTTTTGTAAATGTTTTCTTCCAGTCTATGCCTTGTCTTCTCGTCCTCTTGACATGGTCCTTTGCAGAGCAGAAGTTTTAAATTTTTTCCCTTCAGTTTTATTGACAGGTAGTTGGCGTTGTTGTTGTTTAGTTGCTAACTTGTATCTGACTCTTTGTAACCCTACAGACCGTAGCCCACCAGGCTCCTCTGTCCATGGAATTCTCCAGGCATGAACATTGGAGGGGGTTGCCATGCCCTCCTCCAGGGAATTTCTGACCCAGGGATTGAACCTGCATCTCTTACTTACATCTCCTGCATTGGTAGGCAGTTCCTTTACCACTAGTGCTACCTGGGAAGCCCCCAGCAGGCTAGGCACTGGTAAAATAATTTCTTCTGAGGGCAGGCTTTGTCCAGAAAAGAGTGCTCTGGTGTGTTTCAAGTGGCTCCTTCCCCCTGCTCTACCTAAAGCATGAGGGGACTTTTCTCTAGTATTCAGCATGGACCTGGCAGAGTCCCTGGAGGTAATGCTCATGGAAGTGTGGGAACCCCCTATGACTAGGTACCCCTGGATCTTCTAACTCTCAGACTTGCCCACACAAAGCTTCCAGCAATTTGTTGATTACAGTTCAGGTTTTCTTACCCAGGCACTGGTCCCCTCAGAGGTTTCTGCTCATCTCTGGGGCTGTTTTTGATGATGGAAAGGGAGAGGGCTGTTCTCAGGTATCAGTCAAAATTCCTGAAACTTGTGAAGCCATCAAAGAGGAAGGGTGGGGCCTGGAAGGACCCAGACACAGGAAAGGTTGGCCCTGATGGGAAGGACAGCTGCTGGGAGGGGAGGGAAAGCGGGGGCAGAAGAAAGCGGAAGCAGAACCGGAGCCTCTTGCATCCTCCAAACATTTGCTGCATTGTTCTCTTCCTTTCCATCACACAGAAAGCACAAATAAAGGCAGAGATGACCCCTCCTCAGAGAGGCTGTCCTGACCACTGATCTAAAGTGGCCTGTCTCTCCTCTACCTGTAGCTCTCATCTCTGTTTAGGACAGTGTGTGTGTGTGTATGTGTGTGTGTGTGTGTGTGTTAGTTGCTCAGTCATGTCTGACTCTTTGTGACCCTATGGACTGTAGCCCACCAGGTTCTTCTGGATCTTCCCCACCCAGGGATAGAACCTGGGTCTCCCGCTTTGCAGGCAGATTCTTTACCATCTGAGCCACCAGGGAAACCCGTTTAGCACACTCTGGTATATTTGTTTGTTAGGGTTCATTGTCCATCTCCCAACACTAGAGCAGATGCTCTGTGGAGCAGGGAGCTGCTCCTGCCTCAGCACACAGAGTAACGCCTAACATACAGTAAATGGTTGTTGAAGGACTGAATGAGAGGCCAGAGGCTAAGAACCAGGTCCCCTTCTCCTCTGGTGCCTCAAGACTCCACTCATGGAGGAGATGAGTTTCTGGCTAGACAGGCTCCAAGCCAGGTCCCTCCCCCTGGGCAGCCTTGCCTGACTGGCTGACCAGCTGAGCACTTAGCTGCGATGACTGCAAAGTCAGCCTCCATGTCACAGGCGAGGATGTCCCCATTTCGTATGTGCCTCTTCACGGCCTCCTTGACTTTGTCCATCCCAAGCTTGTTGCCTTTGTCATCGACTCCTGGAGGGAAGGGAACCAAGTCAGGAAACAGGATTAGGCAAAATGAAGGGTGGTTGTGGGGCAGGGCAGCTCGACCCGCGTGCCCTCAGGGTGAGAAAAAGGATTGGCCTGGACACATTTCAGACAACAAGGAGATGCTGTACTTCTTCCGGTATTCTAGAAACTTCTCTAGTAAAGACAAGTTGAAGGCTCAGTGACAACCTAGAGGGGTGGAATTGTTGCAGTGGAAAAGAAAAACGAGGAATGAGTTTTCTCTTTCCCTGTTCTGAGAACAAAGAGGATAAAGAGAACAGTGAGTGAGCAGGACTGAAGAGTCCTGGTTTTTGGGTTTTTTTCCAACTTTAACTGCTCCTAACTCTGCATGTCTGTAACTAAGTTTGCTTTTCTGTCCCCTAACTCTGTAGGAGCTACATTTTGCACCTATTTTTCCTTTGACTCTATGCTAGATACATCTTGCCTCTGATGTTTATCCTTACAACACCCTTCCCCTTGTAGTTACGTATCAGAAAGAAGGCCACAGAGCCACCGGACTGCCAGACTCAATTACTGGGTTACTGATTCCAGCCTATGACTGTCTTTGAAACAATGAAAGAGAAGGAAACCAAGATCCTAACACCTTGGTTGCTCATCACCAACTCCTGACTGCGAGCCCTCATCTTATTTCAGCCCCTAGACTCCTCATGGGGGCGGGGGCACAGTTCTGGAGGCATGAGCCTACTGGGTTCCCCTCTCCACCAGCTGAGAACTAAAGCCACCTTTCTATTTCCTCCAAACTCTGTCTCCGTAATTTTTACTTGTTTTCGGTGGGCAGAGAAAGCCAAGATTTGGGCCAGTAACAGGATGGGGTAGGAGGTGGGAGAGAGGTTCAAGAGGGAGGGGACATATACATATACCTATTCCAAATAGGAAAAGGAGTTCTTCAAGGCTGTAAATTGTCACCCTGTTTATTTAACTTATATGCAGAGTACATCATGAGAAATGCTGGACTGGAAGAAACACAAGCTGGAATCAAGATTGCCGGGAGAAATATCAATAACCTCAGATATGCAGATGACACCACCCTTATGGTAGAAAGTGAAGAAGAACTCAAAAGCCTCTTGATGAAAGTGAAAGTGGAGAGTGAAAAAGTTGGCTTAAAGCTCAACATTCAGAAAATGAAGATCATGGCATCCGGTCCCATCACTTCATGGGAAATAGATGGGGAAACAGTGGAAACAGTGTCAGACTTTATTTTGGGGGGCTCCAAAATCACTGCAGATGGTGACTGCGGCCATGAAATTAAAAGACATTTACTCCTTGGAAGGAAAGTTATGACCAACCTAGATAGCATATTCAAAAGCAGAGACATTACTTTGCCAACAGAGGTTTGTCTAGTCAAGGCTATGGTTTTTCCTGTGGTCATGTATGGATGTGAGAGTTGGACTGTGAAGAAGGCTGAGTGCTGAAGAATTGATGCTTTTGAACTGTGGTGTTGGAGAAGACTCTTGAGAGTCCCTTGGACTGCAAGGAGATCCAACCAGTCCATTCTGAAGAAGATCAGCCCTGGGATTTCTTTGGAAGGAATGATGCTAAAGCTGAAACTCCAGTACTTTGGCCACCTCATGCAAAGAGTTGACTCATTGGAAAAGACTCTGACGCTGGGAGGGATTGGGGGCAAGAGGAGAAGGGGACGACAGAGGATGAGATGGCTGGATGGCATCACTGACTCGATGGACGTGAGTCTAGGTGAACTCCGGGAGTTGGTGATGGACAGGGAGGCCTGGTGTGCTGCAATTCATGGGGTCTCAAAGAGTCAGACACGACTGAGCGACTGATCTGATCTGATCTGATGGCTGATTCATGGTGATGTACAGCAGAAACCAACATAGTAATGTAAAGCAATTGTCCTTCAATTAAAAACTAAACAAAAACAAGTTGATGGACTACCCTGGTGGTCCAGTGGTTAAGAATCCACCCGAATGCAGGCAACGTGGGTTCAATCCCTGACCTGGGAAGATTGCACCTGCCTTGGGGCAACTAAGTGCTCGTGTCACAGCTTCTAAGCCTGAACACCAACTATTGAAGCCTGCACCACTAGAGCCTGCGCTCAGTAACGAGAAGCCACTGAATGAGAAACCCACACACTGTTAACTGGAGAGTAGCCCCTGCTCACCGCAACTAGATAAAGCCTGCGCACAGCAACGAAGACCCTAGCTCAGCCAAAAATAAATACATTAATTAATTAATAGAAAATGAGTAAAGGTTTGGAGGAGAAGGCAATAGCAGCCCACTCCAGTACTCTTGCCTGGAAAATCCCATGGACAGAGGAGCCTGGTGGGCTGCAGTCCATGCGGTCGCTAAGAGTCAGACACGACTGAGTGACTTCCCTTTCACTTTTCACTTTCACGCATTGGAGAAGGAAATGGCAACCCACTCCAGTGTTCCTGGCTGGAGAATCCCAGGGACGGGGGAGCCTGGTGGGCTGCCGTCTGTGGGGTCGCACAGAGTCGGACACGACTGAAGTGACTTAGCAGCAGAGGTTTGGAACTCAACAGTGTGGCTGTATCCCCTTTTAGAGCACATTCTCCAGTCACAGATGGAGTGCCCTCTATGCTGAAAGTGCCAGGTCCATGGGAGATGGTGACACCCACGACTTGGTCTCCTTTCCAGTGGCTCCTGAACAGGGTGTGGCCGCAAGACCCTGAGTCCCATTAGTTTGCTGCTGCTGCTGCTAAGTCACTTCAGTCATGTCCGACTCTGTGCGACCCCATAGACGGCAGCCCACCAGGCTCTGCTGTCCCTGGGATTCTCCAGGCAAGAACACTGGAGTGGGTTGCCATTTCCTTCTCCAATGCATGAAAGTGAAAAGTGAAAGTGAAGTCTCTCAGTCGTGTCCGACTCTTCTTGACCCCATGGACTGAGGCCTACCAGGCTCCTCCGTCCATGGGATTTTCCAGGCAACCAGACAGCATTCCATTTGCAGACGGGAACTCGCCTAGGTTGTTAAAGTCAATTCTGTAATTAAAAGGCTTCTGTCTCAAGTATGTGAAATGTATGTGTGTCAGTTAATTTTAATTTACACCAGATGGGCGCCTGGTTAATATGTAAAGTAGCCTGATCAGGAATTCACACCCCACGGGTGGCCGGTTAGCATTTGAAAGAGACCACAATTGAAAGACCCATCTGATAGGCACCAGAAGGTTTGTTAATTAGCATAATAAATGCTAGAATAAATATGTCAGAATAAGTAAGTGCTAGAAATTATTTAATTCATTGGTGAAATAAATGGTGTTCAAGATAGGTGAACTGGCTAAAAGTAATTATTGGCTAAACATAATTGGCTAATAATAATTGGCTAAAAATAATTACCAGGCAATGCCACTTTTGCCAGAAAATGAAAAAATCTATTAATAACAAGCCCTGTCGCCTGTACCCTTTCAGGTGGCACCCTACGAACACCATCTGGTCCTGCATCCAAGTATTTCTGGAGGATTTTGTAGACTAGAGGTCAGCTGATCCCGGCTCCAGAAGGTGGTTGCAGCTGCCTCTAGCTAACCGTTCACCAAGGTGCTTGTGGCTCAGATGGTAAGTAATCTGCCCACAATGAAGCAGCCTGGGTTCAATTCCTGGGTTGAGAAGATCCCCTGGAGAAGGGAATGGCAACCCACTCCAGTATTCTTGCCTAGAAACTTTTATGGATGAAGGAGCCTGGCGAGCTACAGTCGATGGGCTCACAGAGTCGGACACGACTGAACACACAGAGCCAGCATAAATTCAAAATGAACCCTTCCTGGTTACACCAGTGTCTCAAGGAGTGATGGTCCGCCCCCCGCACCCCCTCCCACCCCCCAGCCTACAGGATGCCGTAGGATGGTTTTTGTGTCTGTTTCTACAACTATGTGGAAGAACCACCAGAGGCGAGATTTCACTGTGTGACGGTGGAGAGAGGTCTGGAGCCAACTCACCGGGGGCTTCAGAGACCTGGTGCCTCATGCTCATTGTGAATGACCAGGCGCCTCAGGTCCACACCCTGAGGAATTTTCTCAGAACAGTTTTCTAGATCCACGACAGCCCACTGAACGAAAGAAAATAACGACACAGCATCGCTAGCTTGTCTGTTTCTGTCTCTGCCCTTCAGCATCTTAAATTCATCTTGCTCACTCCTGAGGTCTGTCCCATCGGTGCCCTTGATCTCCTCACTTCACGGGGTCTCTGAGAAGGACAGGGCCCAGGTAGTGAGTGGGAGGTGGGTGTCCTGATTCTCAGTTGAGTGCGATTCCACGACAAGGCAACTGACTGTGGGGCTGAGGAATCGGGGTGTTGATGGAGCGGAGGAGAGAGAGGAGCACCCTGGGAGGGATAGTGGGCCAAGCAGGAGGCTGGGCAGACACAGGAGGGGCCAGGGATCCTGAGGCCGAGAGAAGGGTCCACAAAGTCGGTAGCTTGAGAACACCAACAGCCGGCTCCACCTGCTTCCTCTGGGATCTTGGGGGCCTCATTAGGGGGAATCTCACAGGTCCGGGGGCCATTAAGTGAGGGCTCCTTTGGACCCTCTGGGCCCCTTCCAATGCAGAATCTCCTTCCCCCCATCCTACCCTGGGAGGCTTCCCCCCAGGCCTCAGGTCCTCGCCCACCCAGCCCCGAGAGGCAGGAAAGGAGGAAGTCAGTTTCACTGCGGGCGCCACACCCAAGGCCTCTTCTGGGAAAGACCTAGGAGATTGGCAGAAATTCTCTACGCAGCCAGGAAGGCTTTCATTGTCTCATCAAAACCTCAAAAAGCCAAAGGCAACTAATGGGTCTGGGAAACACTCAGAACTGTTTGAATGCAGAGAACAAGTAAATATGGAAGACTAACACGCCTTAATTGCCCCCACAGGCTGATATCCCCCCAGGGGAGGCACGCTGGTGTTCCAGTTACATCAAGCCTTTCAGAAATTCATAAAGGTAACCCGATCCCACGAAGTATGTCAGATGAGACCCCGGGAGTCTGACCTCTACTCTTAATTAACTAGGGAACTGCAAGACACCACCCCAGGCCTCACTTTCGGAAACTATACCTTCCTTGCTGCTGCTGCTGCTGCTTAGTCACTTCAGTTGTGTCAGACTCTGTGCGACCCCATAGACGGCAGCCTACTAGGCTCCTCTGTCCCTGGGATTCTCCAGGCAAGAACACTGGAGTGGGTTGCCATTTCCTTCTCCAATGCATGAAAGTGAAAAGTGAAAGTGAAGTCTCTCAGTCGTGCCCGACTCTTAGTGACCCCATGGACTGCAGCCTACCAGGCTCCTCCGTCCATGGGATTTTCCAGGCAAGAGTACTGGAGTGGACCTTCCTTACCTACAGATTTATGTATTTATTTATTTTGTTAAATAAGTATTTGAAGATTTTTTTGATGTGGACCATTTTTAAAATTCTTATTGAATTTGTTACAATATCGTTTCTCTTTCACATTTTGGCTTTCTGGCCATGAGGCATGTGGGGTCTTAGCTCCCCAACCAGGGATCAAACTCACACCCTCTGCATTGAAAGGCAAAGTCTTAACCACTGGACCACCAGGGAAGTCCCATATAGGTTTTAAAAGTGGATTAATCAATATAATTTTTATGAATCCTCTTTGAATACTATAAAGTTCTATATAAACACAAATGATCACATTATTAGATTATTAGCTATCAAAATATCACACTGATCAGAAATTTAAAATATACTTAAAATTAATGTACTTCATAAGATGACACAGAACACATATGGTGCATTCATCTTGTATGACCAAAATAATATGCCAGGTCTTAATTTTAGTAGTCATTAGTTTTGATGTTTTAGAGCCGGACAAATAGAATATGCTCGGTTGAACATCATTTCCCTTTCCTTCTCTTGTAAACACTGGATTTCAGAGTCGTTACTGCCTATACCGACCAGAATAAACAAAGACCATTTCTGGAGTGGAAAAAATGGTCCCATATAACTCCTTCCTGTCATTTGTTCAATAGTCAATAAAAAAGGCATTTCGTGCTGACATTTTCTTGTGGAATTTTCAGTGTTCCTTGCTTGCCAGTTGACGAGATTCCAGGAATCTTGTGTGCACTAAGGAAAAGGTCATCAATAGGGTCCCCTAAGTGCTCGACGTTCCTCTTCCTCGCGTTGTAGCAGTGGCAGCCCTTTCCGCATGCTCGATCGCCAGCAGATGGTCAAACCTGCCAGGGGGCGAGGGCACAGGGTCCTTGTGGAAAGCCAGGTGCCTGGCAGGATCACACTTTCCTGTGTTTGTGCATGAAGGACCCTTCTTTTTTTTTATTCCTGCAGAACTTGGTTGAACGTCCACTGTGTGCCAGAGCCTGTGCTGGGGGCTATCCTATCAGACCAATTTGAGAAATGGCATCAGAATCTTCAGCGCTGTGTTAGAGTCAGAGGCTGTGAGAGCAGGGAGGCCGGCGGCCGGGTCACCATGGTGGACGCTGCTGGTAGCCCACACAGGTCTCTGTTAACCAGCAGGGCAGCCAAAACCCAGTGGGGCGAGTGTTGGCTGCTACTGGCCCATTCTTGCCCTCTTCCAGGATCTTGTTTGCTTTACAGACACAAAACAGACTAAATTATCTCAGTCATGTCTGACTCTTTGTGGCCTTATGGACCGTAGCCCGCCAGGCTCCTCTGTCCATGGGATTCTCCAGGCAAGAATACTGGAGTGGGTTGCCATGCCTTGCTCTAGGGGATCTTCCTGACCCAAGGATCCAACCTGCATCTCTTACATCTCCTGAATTGGCAGGCAGTTTCTCTATTACTAGTGCCACCTGGGAAGCCCGCAAAAAAGACTAAAAAGGAACTGAAATGGAAGACAAATGACTGTAACACAAGATAAACATTTTTAGACAGGAGAGAGAGAAAGAAGGGGCACAGATGTGACAGGGGTTAAGAAAGTGGGTTGTGGAATCAGATTGTGTAGGTTTTAGGTCCTGATGCTGCTGGCCTTGGGTGAGTAGTTAAACCCTTGAACCCTCAGTTTCTGCATCGGTCAGATGACCTATCAATAGTACCTGCCTCATACAGTGTCGAAAGGGTTAAGTGAGAAAAAGTATGAGCGCATAGCCCTCCACACCTACCCAGGACTCAGTGTTAGTGGTTGTGGCTTCTATCACGATTAGGAGAAATACTGTTTTAATCATCTAAGAACATGAAAATTACACTTTTATATCTCTTTAAATACCCCCATGATGGAATTCTTTAATATCTTAACTGCTATGGAAAATGATACAGAGATTACTCAAACAACCCATATGATCCAACAGTTCCACTTCTGGGTACAGATGTACAGATGCCAGAGTATTCTTTGAAACCTGAAAGAATGAAAGCTGAGTTTCAAAGAAGTATTTATGCACCTGTGGCAGCATGATTCACATTAAGCAGAAGGTGGATGCTATCCACATGTACACTGATGGATGAACAAATAAGCAGAATTGGTCTGTACATACAAAGGACCATCATTCAGCCTTAAAGAGGAAGGAAATTCTGACATGTCATTCAGTTCAGTTCAGTTCAGTCACTCAGTCATGTCCAACTCTTTGCCACCCCATGGACTGCAGCACACCATGCTTCCCTGTCCATCACCAACTCCCAGAGCTTGCTCAAACTCATGTCCATCGAGTCAGTATGGCATCCAACCATCTCATCCTCTGTTATTACCTTCTCCTCCTGCCTTCAATATTTCCCAACACCAGGGTCTTTTCCAAGGAGTCAGTTATTTGCATCAGGTGGCCAAAGTATTGGAGCTTCAGCTACAGCATCAGTCCTTCCTATGACTATTCAGACTGATTTCCTTTAGGATTGACTGTTTGGATCTCCTTACAATCCAAGGAACTCTCAACAGTCTTCCCCAACACCATAGTTCAAAAGCATCAATTCTTCAGTGCTCATCTTTCTTTATAGTCCAACTCTCACATCCATACAAGACTACTGGAAAAACCATAGCTTTGACTAGATGGACCTTTGTTGGCAAAGTAATGTCTCTGCTATTTAATATGCTGTCTAGGCTGGTCATAGCTTTTCTTCTAAGGAGTAGTCATCTTTTAATTTCATGGCTGCAGTCACCATCTGCAGTGATTTTGGAGCCCAAGAAAATAAAGTCTGTCACTGTTTCCATTGTTTCCCATCTATTTGCCATGAGGTGATGGGACCAGATGCCATCTGCTTTTTGATTGGTGAAAATTTTAAGCCAGCTTTTTCATTCTCACCAAGAGGCTCTTCAGTTCCTCTTCGCTTTCTGCCATAAGCATGGTGTCATCTGCATGTCTAAGTTCTGGCAATCTTGATTCCAGCTTGTGCTTCATCCAGTCCAGCATTTTGCACGATGTATTCTTCATGTAAGTTAAATAAGCAGGTTGACAATATACAGCCTTGACACTCTCCTTTCCCAATTTGGAAGCAGTCTGTTCTTCCATGTCTGGTTCTAACTGTTGCTTCTTGACCTGCATACAGCTTTCCCAGGAGGCAGGTAAGGTGTAACATGCATGAATTTTGAGGATATTTTGTTAAGTGAAATGAGCGAGTCACCCAAAGGACAAACACTGAATGATTTCACTTACGTGGGAGACTAAAACAGTCAAATTCTTAGAGACACAAAGCAGGATGGTGGTTGCCAGGGACTGGCGGGAGGGGGGTTATTCCTTAATGGGGACAGAGCTCCAGTTTGGGAAGATGGAAAAGTTCAAGAGATGGATGGTGGTGATAGTTCACAACAATGTGAATATACCTTATTATCACTGAACCACACACTAAAAAATGGTTACAAATTTACATTATGCATGTTTCACTAGTAACACAATACAAAAAAGTCTGAAGTCTGAGTGCTTTTTTCTGGATATGTTTAAAAGAACAAAATCGGGCTTCCCTGGTGGTGGCTCAGTGGTAAAGAATCCACCTTCCAATTGCAGGAGACACAGGTTCTATCCCTGGTCCAGGAAGATGCCACATGCCGCAAGATACTCTGCCTGTGAGCCGCAACTACTGGACCCACGAGCCCCAACTACTGAAGCCTGGGCACCTAAGCCCATGCTCCGCTGCAGTGAAAAGCCCCTGCCCCACAACTGGAGAGTAGCCTCCAGTCCCTGTGACTACCAAAGGCTCTTGAGCAACGAAGACCCAGCACAGCACTAAAAAAATACAAAAACAAAATCTACATGCCTGTCCATGTCCTTTTGTTGTGCTGGAAGATGGTGGATCATGTATGCTTAGATGGCAGGCCACTGAGTAGCTGTTACCACCTCAATGTGGTCCTGAGGCTACATGTGCAGTGTCAGAAAAGGCAGCCCCTTTTTCTGAGAAGCAGAACCAGGAAGAGGAAGGAGCTCTGACCCTGAATTCTGGCCAGACTTACATCAATGGTGATGAAAAGGCAGTTCAGGACAAGAGTTCCAGTTGAGATGAATATATCTTCTGTTCTGGACTTTCCCTTCGGGGAACTTGTTTCATACTACGTGAAGGTGGATTGATGTTTTTAGGCCATAAGGGTCCATTTAACTACAGTGGGAAGTAATCCAGTCCTGGGAAGCCTGCTCCCTGGGAAGAGTTCATGCATCTTATCCAAAAACAGTGAAATCTTCTCTCCCCACTATCAGATCGGGCTCTCCTCCCTCCACTCTGCAAACAGAGCAACACTGGTGTTATCTGGCATCAGGGGTCCCACCCAGGAGAATTCTCTAGTTTCTCTCTGAGTTGCCAGAGCTTTGTTTGTATGCCAGCAATTTGGAGAATATAAGCATTTCTAATACACATCACGGGCTTCCCAGGCGGCACTGGTGGTAAAGAACCCGCCTGCCAGTGCAGGAGACACGGGTTTGGTGCCTGGGTTGAGAAGATCCCCTGAAGATGGACATGGCAACCCACTGCAGTATTCCTGTCTGGAAAATCCCATGGACAGAGGAGCCTGGTGGGCTACAGTCCCTGGGATTGCAAAGAGTTGGACACAAGTGAGCACACATGTGCACACAGGAGAGAGCATATAATTAAGAAGTATTTTTCAAAATGTTTGGCCACTGCACAGTGAAAACATACACACACAGAATTTCACAAGAGAGTACTTACCATTACTATACAAGCAATACAACGATGTTTCTATTTCATTTTCCAGAGATGCTGGTTAACCTCCACTGAAATGATTTTACTTCTCTAATGGGTCATAACTCAGTTTGAGACACTGCTAGTCTTCTCCACTGTCATCCTTTTAAACTGGGATGAGACACACATACCTGGATGACTTGGGGTTCCCATCTCTGCATAGAAACACCTGAGCAGCTGCTACTGATCTCCCCTGGTAAGCTAACGTTGGGGTCGACACCTCTGGAACGCCTTGGAAATAAAGGCAAAGTGTGGGGCCATCAGCGCTAGGGTTGCGTTTGGGGAACTCATGCTGGCTTTCCAAGAGCTTCTTCAGAAAGCATTATTACCATTACTGAATGACATCAACCTGTAGAATACTTTGCTAGTAAGCCAAGATTTGACATGGAGAATACTTAAGTTCAATTTTCTTGTTGTTCAGTCGCTCAGTTGTGTCTGACTCTTTGTGACTCTCATGGACTGCAGCACGCCAGGCTTCCCTGACCTTCACTATCTCCTGAGTTTGCTCAAACTCATCTCCGTTGAATTGATGATTCTATCCAAGCATCTTACTCTGTGTTGCCCCCGTCTCTTCCTGCCCTCAATCTTCCCCAGCATCAGAGTTTTTTTCCAATGAGTCAGCTCATAAATGTGTACTTTTAGTTCTGAGTAAACCCTAGAAGTGTAATCACTCACCTAGAGCCAGACATCCTGGAATGTGAAGTCAAGTGGGCCTTAGAAAGCATCACTATGAACAAAGCTAGTGGAGGTGATGGAATTCCAGTTGAGTTATTTCAAATCCTGAAAGATGATGCTGTGAAAGTGCTGCACTCAATATGCCAGCAAATTTGGAAAATTCAGCAGTGGCCACAGGACTGGAAAAGGGCAGTTTTCATTCCAATCCCAAAGAAAGGCAATGCCAAAGAATGTTCAAACTACCGCACAATTGCACTCATCTCACATGCTAGTAAAGTAATGCTCAAAATTCTCCAAGCCAGGCTTCAGCAATATGTGAACTGTGAACTTCCAGATGTTCAAGCTGGTTTTAGAAAAGGCAGAGGAACCAGAGATCCAATTGCCAACATCTGCTGGATCATCAAAAAAGCAAGAGAGTTCCAGAAAAACATCTATTTCTGCTTTATTGACTATGCCAAAGCCTTTGACTGTGTGGATCACAATAAACTGTGGAAAATTCTGAAAGAGATGGGAATACCAGACTACCTGACCTGCCTCTTGAGAAACCTATATGCAGATCAGGAAGCAACAGTTAGAACTGGACATGGAACAACAGACTGGTTCCAAATCGGAAAAGGAGTACACCAAGGCTGTATATTGTCACCCTGCTTATTTAACTTCTATGCAGAGTACATCATGAGAAACGCTGGGCTGGAAGAAGCACAAGCCAGAATCAAGATTGCCGGGAGAAATATCAATAACCTCAGATATGCAGATGACACCACCCTTATGGCAGAAAGTGAAGAGGAACTAAAAAGCCTCTTGATGAAAGTGAAAGAGGAGAGTGAAAAAGTTGGCTTAAAGCTCAACATTCAGAAAATTAAGATCATGGCATCTGGTCCCATCACTTCATGGGAAATAGATGGGGAAACAGTGGAAACAGTGTCAGACTTTATTTGGGGGGGCTCCAAAATCACTGCAGATGGTGATTGCAGCCATGAAATTAAAAGTCACTTACTCCTTGGAAGGAAAGTTATGACCAACCTAGATAGCATATTCAAAAGCAGAGACATTACTTTTCCAACAAAGGTCCGTCTAGTCAAGGCTATGGTTTTTCCTGTGGTCATGTATGGATGTGAGAGTTGGACTGTGAAGAAAGCTGAGTGCTGAAGAATTGATGCTTTTGAACTGTGGTGTTGGAGAAGACTCTTGAGAGTCCCTTGGACTGCAAGGACATCCAACCAGCCCATTCTAAAGGAGATTAGTCCTGGGTGTTCTTTGGAAGGACTGATGCTAAAGCTGGAACTCCAGTACTTTGGCCACCTCATGCGAAGAGTTGACTCATTGGAAAAGACTCTGATGCTGGGAGGGATTGGGGGCAGGAGGAGAAGGGGACGACAGAGGATGAGATGGCTGGATGGCATCACTGACTCGATGGATGTGAGTTTGAGTGAACTCTGGAAGTTGGTGATGGACAGGGAGGCCTGGTGTGCTGCAATTCATGGGGTTGCAAAGAGTCGGATAAGACTGAGCAACTGAACTGAACTGAACTGAACTGAAACCCTAGAATTGGCCAGCATGTAAGTGGAGTCAGGCTAGTATCATCAGTCTTGTGAATGAGCAAAGATGCTGCACACAGATGTCCAAAGAGCCATGTGACCAGAGGTCCCCCTGCTGTTGTGAGTTCCAGGGACACATTTAGGTACTGATAGTGACAGAGAGCCAGCTCTCTACTAAGTATGTGACATCCATGCTCCTAATTAATTTTCACAACAATTATGTATAAGAATAATTATTTCCCTCATTTTACAGACGAGGAAAACTGAGGCTCAGAAATGCTAAATAATTTGAGCGAAGTCAAGTATGTAGGTTGGTGTCATGACTTTAGATCCAAACGTAAGTTCTCATCTGCTCCACACCCCTACCCCCTGACTATTGTCAGGGAAGTTCAAGAAAATAGAGGAAAAGTCTCAGAGTCTGGTCTTGGGTTAGCTACTGGCATCAAAGTGATTTCCAAAGTGAACTTGACTCTTAAAAATAGCACACTTTCTAATTATAATAATAAGACACATGGTTGTAGAATATGTGGAACACACACAGAAATCCCAAAATAAGGTAGATAGGGTTTTCGTTCTCTAAACCCCTCATAGCTGTTTGGGGCAGGATCTCTGTGCATTTGCTGGCCCAGGATAAAGTCTTGTCCAGCCTGAGCTTGTGAGGGCCTGGGATGGGAGAGTGGACCCAGTACTCATGGTCCCTCTGGTTCTATAGGAGCTTCTGGACTACTCCATGGCCCAGCAGTGCTGCCAAGGGGCAGGTTGGGGGAGATCTGGTCACTCCCATAAGCTCCATCACCAGCCCCTCACCTCCTCACATAAAGCCAAATAAGCATGTTGTCTATGTTAAAACTATATGGCTGGGACTTCCTTGGTGGCTCAGTGGTAGAGAATCCATCAGTGTAGAGAATACATCCAGCCAGTGTAGGAGACACGGGTTCGACCTCTGAGCCAGGAAGATCCCGCATGCTGCAGAGCAACTAAGCCTGTGCACCACAACTCTTGAGCCTGTTTTCTAGAGCCCAGGAGCCACGACTACTGACGCCCACACACTCTAGAGCCTGGGCTCTGCAACGAAAGAAGTCAATGCAATAAGAAGCCTGCACACAACTAGAGAGAGAGAGTAGCCCTGCTCACCACAACTAGAGAAAAACCCGAGCAAAGCAACAAAGACCCAGCACAGCCAAAAAAATAAATTAAAATTATATAGAAAAACCCATATGGCCTTGAGACAGCTGCATCCCATCCCAACTCCCCCATGTCGTCACCTCAAGCCATTTGGGAGTTGATGGCAAGCCACTCCAGTACTCTTGCCTAGAAAATCCCATGGATGGAGGAGCCTGGTGGGCTGCAGTCCATGGGGTCGGTACAAGTCGGACACGACTGAGCGACTTCACTTTCACTTTTCACTTTCACACAATGGAGAGGGCAATGGCAACCCACTCCAGTGTTCTTGCCTGGAGAATCCCAGGGACGGCAGAGCTTGGTGGGCTGCCGTCTATGGGGTCGCACAGAGTCGGACACGACTGAAGCGACTTAGCAGCAGCAGCAGCAGGGACAAGCTGAGGGTGAGGAGTCAGATCACTGTCAGAGATCCTAAAGTACCCTCTCTCCAGCACCTCCACCTCTCCCTCCATTCTAGGGGGAAAGACAAGGAGGCCAGTCGGTCCATCAGGGGATACTCACAAGGCTCAATCTAGTAGTATGTGTGACATGACACCCCAGGGGGTGTGGGGCATTCATGATAAGTTGAAAAGACCCAGCTCCTCTGTGTGCTGTGAGGGGGAGCCTGTTAGCCTGGCAAGGGCGCTGAGCAGAGCCAAACAACAGTTCCTGGTTGTGTGACCTTGGGCAAGTCATGGAACCTCTCTGAGTTTTGGTTCCCCCTCGGCAGAATGGGGTTTATCATGCCCCCTCCCAGGACTGCTGTGGACCCAGCTGTGTGCTGTGTGTGAAGCACTGGGCTGGGGCCTGGCAAAAAGCAGGTGCTGAGTAAAGCCTGGCTCTTTGTTTCTTTGACATTGAACAGAGGATACAGGATACTAGTAAGACAGGGCACCTGGGAGCTGCACAGGATGGGGAACATAGCATATCCCCAAGGGGGCCACACAGAGATAAAAACCCTGGGCAAGGAAGGTCGGGGCAAGAGGAGACCCCACACCTAAGCTGCAAAGAATCAATGTATCAATTTATCTTCAAGCTGGGAATCAATGCCTGAGCTTTCTTCTTTAAGCATTTCCCAGGCTTCAGTTCTAAAAAGATAGGAAATCATTGTCATTAAAAGCTCAAATTGCTTCCACTTTCTCCACCCACATGAAACAAAAATTCTGCAAAATCTAATACAGTTGATTCCAAGTACGAAGCCACTTTGGTCTTGCCACTGGGCAAGACCCAGTTCTGAGCTGACGTCCAGCTTGAGCCTTGGCGGTCAAGTGAACAGGAAGGCAGAGTGACATCCGAGAAAGTGGGCAGCTGAAACCCCCTGCCAGATGGTAGAGACCCCCCCACCCCCCGCCCCCCGGCCTGTGAAGCAGTGGGCACAGCCGGCCGGCCCTTCTCTTTGATGACAACAGGGTCCTTAGTTTTCCTCCCTCTTCAGTGCTTCTCAGAGGAAGGCCCCCCTCTTTTACTCTCGACTCCGCACATGGAGTGTCCCAGGGTGCCATCAGGGTCCTGCTCTCAGTCTCCACTCATTTCCTCCATGATCTCATCCAGCGTCTTGACTTTGAAGCCATCAATATGCCAACTGCTCTCCAGTTTCTCTTTTCAGCCCAGACGGCTCTCCTGAACTTAACTTGTAGATCTGACTGCCTACCGCCTTTCCCACTTGCAAGTCTAATAGGTACCCACACTTAACAGTTACCTGAGCTCAACTTGCACTCTTAAAAAATCTTTTTTAATTATAATTGTGGTAAAATACATAACATATAATTTACCATCTTATCTATTTTTAAGAGTACGTTCTCTGGCATTAAGGACTTTCACATCATTGTGAATGTATCACCATCATCGATCCCCAGAACTTTTACATCTTCCCAAACTGAACCCCTGAACCCACTAAACATTACCTCCTGCGGCCCACCCCAGTCCCCAGCAACCGCCATTCTACTTTCTGTCCCTGTGATTTTAATTACTTTGTGTGGGCTTCCCTGGTGGCCCAGAGGGTAAAGAATCTGCCTGCAATGCGGGAGACCCAGGTTTGATCCCTGGGTCAGGAAGATACCCTGGAGAAGGAAATGGCAACCCACTCCATTATCCTTGCCTGAGAAATCCCATGGACAGAGGAGCCTGGTGGGCCACGTTGTGCTGGAGCATGTGTCAAAATTTCCTTCCTTGTTAAAAAAACATTTATTTCCCTTTTTTTTCCACTTTTTTTTTTTTCCCATTTTTTGGCTGAGCCACACAGCATGTGTGATATTAGTTCCCTGACCAGGGATTGAACTCTTTGCATTGTAAGCACAATCTTGACCACTGGACCACCAGAGAAGTCCCTTCCTTATTAAGGTTGCCTAATATTCCATCCTATGTATAGATCAATTGTGTTTACCCATCATTTGTTATTGGGCGCTTGGGTCATTTCCACCTTTTGCCTATAGTGTTCACAATAGCTGGGTATGCAAATGGCTGTGGAAATGTCTATTTGAGTCCCTGCTTTCTGTTCTTTTGGGTGCATACCCAGAAGAGGAGTTACTGAATCATACGGTATTTTCTATTTTTAATTTTTTGAGGAACTGCCATACTGATTTCCACAGTGGCCGCCCCCTTTCACACCCTCACCAACACGGCACAAGTTCAGGTTTGCTCCGCAGTCTTCCCCATCCCAGTTCACAGCAACCCCATCCTCTCAGTAACTGCCCGAACCTCGGAGCAATCTCGCCTCCAGTCTCACCCCTGCCTCCAACCCACCTAGAAATCACAAGTCTACCTTCAAAAACAGAGACCAATCCGACTACTTCTCACCACCTCCACCCACACCATTCATCTCTCTGGGGTCCCCTGAAGCCAGAGTCTGAGACAAAGACTTGGGTGCCGGTGGTTTATTTGAGAGATGAGCCCAGGAGGGAGCAGGGACCACGAGGGCAGGAAGGAGGAAAAGCCTACAGGAGGGTTCATGCATTTTCAAGCTCACTGCTCCAGGCAACGGGGTCTCAGTTCCCCATCTCCAAAAGTCAGGGAGGCAAGTCATTAGCACCCACCCTCCACAGGTTGAGGGAGCCCTGGAGCCATTAGCCCCCATACTTCCTGGCTGGGTGAATCCCCCAAGGGCACGGGCCCGGTCAGGTCTGTGTGACTCAGAGCTCCCAGCGCAGCTGTGGCTGAAATCACCAGGGAACAGAAGGGCTGGCCACAGGGCACAGTGTCATCTCCTGCCTGCAATAACCCGGCCCATCTCCTGTCCCTCGCCTTGGCCCTGTTGCCACCGATCCTTTAGAACCTAAGCTGACACCACCCTCCTCTACTCTGTGGCTCCCGGGGCAGCCCAGCTATTTACAGTGGCCCTCAAGTCCCTCCCCTATCTGACCCTGTGACCTCTGCCCTCCATCCACTCCTCTCCTCCTCTTCCACTCCAGGCCAGTTGTCTGCCTGCTGTCTTGTCTGAAGCCTGCCAGGCCTCTACTCCCCCTGATGGCCACCGTCACACCCAGGGACGCTCTTCCTGCAGCCAGCCCAGGCCTCACTCCTGCATCCACTTCAAGGAGGCACCCTCTCCAGGAGGTCTTCCCTGACCCTCTTGTTTAAGACAGCAGCCCACCCCCCAGTCCCACCCCCTGGCCCATCGATCCCCATTCTCTTGGGCCTGGTCCACGTTCCCCCGCAGTGTCTCAACTTTCAACACACTATATATGTACTGTATTCTTTTCCTATGCTGAAGGCTTCATGGAGTATATATTCTAATAGAGACCATAAACAGCATAGGAAAAGAATACAGCACAGTCTGGTTCAGCCATGGGTCTCAAGAGCCTTAAATAGTGCCTGGCACATAGTAGGTACTCAATACACACTTGTTGTATGAAATGGACTCTATACCTCCAGACACAGCCTTTTTGCAGCTTCTAACGTAGCGGTAAAAGGAGACCAAACCAGTCAATCCTAAAGGAAATCAGTCCTGAATACTCATTGGAAAGACTGTCGCTGAAGCTGAAGCTCCAGTACTTCGGCTACATGATGCCTAGAGCTGACTCATTAGAAGAGACCCTGATGTGAGAAAGATTGAAGGCAGGAGGAGAAGGGGACGACAGAGGATGAGATGCTTGGATGGCATCACCGACTTAATGGACATGAGTTTGAGCAAACTCTGGGAGATGGTGAAGGACAGGGAAGCCTGGTGTGCAGCAGTCCATGGGGTCGCAGAGTCGGACACGATTGAGCGACTGAACAAAAACAACAACAATGAATGTAGCAGGTGCTTCAGGATATGCCCAACGGGTGGGAGTCCTTTTTAGAGGCTAAGTCTGAAAGATGCGTTTTGAATGGACACAGAGAGACAGGCATTGGGAAGCAGGTTGGAGTCACCAGGCCTCCAGCTGCTGCCCAAGGATCACCGCAGAACGGAGAGTGATGAGGGGCAGCTGTCCACCCTGCAGCCAAGGTGGTCCCAGCACACAGACACCAGCATCCCAGCCTCACATGGGCGGTACTCTCGGCCCTGATGCCCACCTGGGTGCTCCAGGAACCTGGGCAGCTTGGGCCTATTTGGGCCTTATGGCCCTGGATGTCTCAGCCTTTCGACCCCTCTATCCTCGACTATTCTACCACCTAACTTGGGGGTCTAGGGTTGTCCTGGGTTGCTGAGTGTCCTCTGCAGGTCACCCCTGCCTCTCATAGGGCGGCACATGCACAAGTGGGATCATAGAGCCTGGCGGACCTGGGTTCAAATTCCAGCTCATCATCCCCAGCTAGGTAAATCACCTGGACCTCTCAGAGCCTCAGTCTCTTCATCTGTAAAATGGGGATGAAAGTGAAGTGAAAGTCGCTTCACTTGTGTCTGACTCTTAATGACCTCATGGACTGTAGCCCGCCAGGCTCCTCTGTCCATGGGATTCTCCAGGTGAGAACACTGGAGTGAGTTGCCATGCTCTCCCCCAGGGGATCTTCCAGACCCAGGAATCAAACCCATGTCTCTTATGTCTCCTGCATTGGCAGGTAGGTTCTTTACCACTAGTGCCATGTGGGAAGCCCAAAATGGGATAATACAGCTTATATCAAAGAGGTGTTCTGAGTGTTAAGGAAAACGCCCGGTGCCGAGTGCATAGCACTCTGCCTGGTGCCGGACGGAAGTTCTGCAAACGCTGATTCCCTCCACTTCCATCCACAAAGGCTTGTCTGCGTAGGGGGGACCCCGTCCTCTCACTTCACCTGCTCGGTAGCCTCATCTACAAGCTTCTTGTGCACACTCAAGTCTCTCTGCTGGACGACCATGGAGGCCCCCTTCCCCGAGGCCTGCAGGAAGGCGGCCAGGGCCACGGCTCCTGGCAAGTGGTCTGGAGGCTGGTAGTTGAAATACATGGGGAAGCCGGTGGTGAGGAGCACAGAGCGGGTGTGGGACCGTGCCAGGGAGGCCTGCAGCAGCTCACCTAGACAACTCACCCATCTCCCCGTTGCCTGAAATTACACAAAAAATACAGTATGTCCCCTACATTTGAATGTTATAGTTGCAAACTTTCAAAGACACAAACCCATATTCCATCTATGTTAGGTGTGAGTGGCATTGCAGCTTGCCCTCTGTCTCCTATTGTTGATGATCCTTCAGCTCTACCATCTCCCATCTCCTCTCCCTCCTCAGTCAGTACCTCTTCTTGCCTGTTCACTCAATGCCAGCCCCTGTATGCCAGCTGTTGTACAGGACTAGTGTACGATAAGATTAAAAATGTTTATTTTTTGTTTTTTTATGTATTACTTGTGTGAAAAGTATTATAAACCTATTATAGTACACTACTGAATAGCTGATCATGTTAACTGGGTACCTAGGCTAACGTTGTTGGACTTACAAATTGGACTTACGAACACACTCTTGGAACAGAACTTGTTTGTATGTAGGAGACTTACTGTAAAATTACAAAATCATGCAACTGTGTTTCAAGTAGAATTTTATGTGAACACTCATTCGGGTTTTTTCTTTGTTTGGGAAATGGATTTGGGGGTGTGGCAGACCCCTCCTGGTCCAGTCGAGAATGATCACTGGTAAGGGGCTCACCAGCCTCTCTTTTAGTTAAGTGTGGCCTCGAGACTGGGATTCCCAGGTGGCGCTGGTGGTAAAGAGCCTGCCTGCCTAATGCAGGAGACCTAAGAGAGGTGGTTTTGCTCCCTGGGTTGGGAAGATGCCCTGGAGGAGGACATGGCAACCCACTCCATTATTCTTGCCTAGAGAATACCCATGGACAGAGGAGCCTGGCAGGCTACAGTCCATAAGGTCGAAAAATGTCAGACACCACTGAAGCGACTTAGCATGTATGCATGGCCTCAAGACCAGGTTCTCTCCTGGAGACACTCAGAGAGCTGCGGGAAGGGGGCATGGGTAGAGTCATGTGGCCTCCTCCCTGCCTGGCCATGCACACAGTTCCAGGCGCTCCTCCAAGCTCCCACCACTTCCAGGGGCTGGGATGTTGACAACTAGCACCCCCTGGGGGTTTCAGGACGAGATGCAGAGCTGCTGGGTCCCCGAGTGACGGGGAATCAGATCCCCTTCCTGCTGAGCTAGAACATTCACCCTGCAGAACTCACCCTGGACTCTTGTGTGAGAGGCACACATTTCTGCTGTGTTTGCACAAAGATTCTTGGGAATCATTTGTTAGAGCAGTGTAGCAAACTGTGACCCATACAGGCTTCCCAGGTGGCCCAGTGGAAAAGAATCCGCCTGCAATGGACGAGATGCAGGTTCACTCCTTGGGTCAGGAAGATCCTCTGGGGAAGGAAACGGCAACCCACTCCAGTATTCTTGCCTGGGAAAGTCTATGGACAGAGGGGCCTGGTGGGCTACAGTCCATGGGGTCGCAAAAGAGTTGGACACGACTGAACGACTAACCAACAACAACAATCTGTACAGGGAACACAGGAGGAGGAAGGAAACTAGGGGTGTCTCAGCTGGGGAGTCCCCTGAAGCAGACCCTAAGACAAGGGCTTAAGGGCATGAATTTCGGTGGAGAGTGAGCCCAGGAAAGAAGTCAGAAGGTGGAAGAAGGTGAAAAGCCACTGAAGGATGTGTGAGTGAGTTAACTCTGAATGCAACGGGGGCTTGGTCCTGCTTGAGATCTTCTAAGAAACTGTGTGGTACCTAAGCCAGTCCTTGGGGATGGTCCTGCTGGAGGACAGGGAGACTGGGCTGTATGCACCACCTCTATCGCTGCTGGGTGAAGGCTGCCTGTCGGGGTGTGGATGCCCGGCTCTTTCAGCTGTGCCTGCCCTGCTGGAGGAGCAGAGAGACCTGAGGCCCAGGTGGGAAGCCCATGTGCTGGGAGCACCCACTGCAGCTGCAGTGAACGTGGGGGTTCGGGAGGGGGAGCAGCTGCATCTTGCAGATGTCACCATGGCTCCCAAGCCAGCCCCAGAAGGCAGCACAGCCCCAGAGGCTCCTAACACACCGCGGCACCTTTGTCTACGCTCGGGGCACCTTGGGGCATATCTGTGCCGTGGAAGGGGGCAATGTGATTTAGAACTCCCACCCACCCCAGCAGCGGCTGATAGAAAGGGGAGGGGCCTGAGGAACCCAGTGGGCTTGCATTCAAGGTGCCTGGACCACGTGGAGGGGCACAGGGTGTGGATCCTGGCTATAGAGGAGCAGCTCCAAGTTCAGCATCTGGAAACTCACACATTCAAGTCCAGGTGCTGATGCATCGCAGCTCTGTGACCCTGGCCTCGTCCCTGGGCAGCTGTGGGACGCTGGCCTCCTCCCTTGACCGCTCTGAATGTCGGTTTTCCTACATGGAGCTAGAGAGTGCTCCAGGTGAAGGAAGGCTGAGAGGCCAGGGCCCCTCACATACCGCCCGAGGGAGTGGAAACGGGAACATTTCCCTGGAGGGTGATTTGTACCTTAGCGTGTACATTCCACTGGAGCCAGCAATTCACTTCCAGGAATTTATCCTACTAAAGTGCTCATGGGTATTTATTCTACTAAAGTGCTCATGGGTATTTATTCTACTAAAGTGCTCATGGGTATTTATTCTACTAAAGTGCTCATGGGTATTTATTCTACTAAAGTGCTCATGGGTATTTATTTTACTAAAGTGCTCATGGGTCTGCAAATGTGGTCAGAAAGTTGTTCTCTGCAGCACTGTTTGTGGTGTCAAACAACCTGCTATTAATAAAATGGTAGAACATTCATGAAATGGAATTCTACGCAAACATTATGAAGGATGTTGTGGAGACTACTTAATGATACAGAAGGGTGTTTAAAATATATTTAAAAGGGATAGAAGCAAGTTCTAAAATAGGATCACAGTGATTCCACTATCGGAGAAGGAAATGGCAACTCACTCCAGTGTTCTTGGCTGGGAAATCCCATGGACAGAGGAGCTTAGTGGGCTACAGTCCACGGGGTCACAAAGAGTTGGACATGACCTAGTGACTAAACAATAACAACAATGATTCATATATATGATATATATATTCATATATATGTATATATATGAATATATGATATATATTCATATATATGTATATATATGAATATATATTCATATTGATATATATATTCATATATATATCATATATATGATATATATATATATATCATATATATATACAGACACATACATATAGTGAGTGCTTCCCTGGTGGCTCAGATGGGAAAGAATTTGCCTGCAATACAGGAGACCTGGGTTCAATTCCTGGGTCAGGAAGATCCCCTGGAGAAGGAAATGGCTATCCACTCCAGTATTCTTGCCTGGGAAATCCCCTGGACAGAGAAGCCTGGCAGGCTGCATTCCATATTCCATGGGGTCCAAAGAGTCAGACATGACTGAGTGACTAACATGCAACACATATACATACTCAGTCTTATAGAATCAAGGCTGAAGAAAAAGATTTTAAGGACAAACATAAAATAATGGTAATTTAATGGTTACCATTAACAAATAATAATGTTAATAATGATTAATTGTGATGGGATCACGGTTATCTTTGTTTCTTTCATGGTTCTGATATTTCTACAATAAACATGGATTAAAATTTCTCTCCACTGTTGATAAGTGGGGAGATGAATATAACATTTTAAGGGGAAAAAATGGGAACATAACCCATTTCATAGGAGGTGGTGAGTGCCAATAGAGAGAATAGGGAACTTGAAACTTGTCAGCTTGAAAGCCGTCCCTCCACCTATGATGATGTTATTATTAATACAAACATCACGATGATCAACCCGGCACTTCATCTTCCCCAGACACCTCAAATGCCAGCCAATGTCCTCTCAAAAATGACTGAGTGGCTCCATTATTATGCCGAGCAACTAGTGTTCAGTACACGGCCATCAATCTTACGTCTGCTTATTTAATACAGTGGGAATCGGGAGGCTCTGTTGTTCTTGAGGATTAAAGATGTTCCGTAAAAGTCAGTATCGGCATATCCGGACAGTCATTAATCTGCCTCTCCCCCGAGCCTACCTCAAGCCTTGACACAGCGTCTGCACAAGCGCTGAGGGGGTTGCTGTGGACGCCCTCCTAGAGCATTTGTATTAAGCAGCCGGAGCACTGGGTCTGCAGTGAATATACTTCCCAGTTACTTTTTTTTTAATCTGAGCCAATGGCAGGATTCGGAATCCATCTGCCCTCATGACACTTGTATTAGCAGGAGGGCTGTCAGCTTGGATGAGAATGTTGGTGAGAGCAAGTGTTGCAGATTTTCTAAATGTTTTCACCCAGAAGGCCAACTATGTCAGATACTCTGTGTCTATGCAGACAGGAGCAGTGACCTCTCTATGTGTGAGTCCTCAAAGGTGTATTTTTGTTGAGCACGTATGCAAAATTTACTGTGCTTTTGCATGTAAAGGAAACTGTGTTCTCTGCAGAATGAATGAATGAACAACCTAACCAATGGACAAGCAAAAAATATGCCCTGTGACTTCACAGGAAGCTTTGTTACTGCAGACCCCTTGTAACTGGGGGGCAACCTTTGCTTCCAGGCCCAGAGAAGACAGCAGACATCTTATTGTTTTGGTCTTACTTTTTCAAATTTAAATTTTATTTATTTTTAATTGGAGGGTAATTGCTTTATAATATTGGGTTGGTTTCTGCCATATATCGACATGAATCAGCCAGAGGTATACGTATGTCCCCTTGCTCTTGAACCTCCCTCCCACCTCCCACCCCATCCCACCCCTCTAGGTTGTCATAGAGCACAGGACGTGAGCTGCCTGCGTCATATAGCAAACTTCCCCTCGCTGTCTAATTTTACATATGGTAACGAACATGTTTCAATGCCACTCTCTCAATCCGTCCTACCCTCTCTTTCCCCCACATGTCCACAAGTCTGTTCTCTAGAGAGCAGACATTTTTAAGGCTGACCTGCACCGTCGGATTCTGGGCGAGTGCTGGCCAACAGCAAAGGGCACCCAGGCTGACTGCTCCGCAAGCCAGCACAGGCATGGTCTCTCTAAGTGGCTGCCACCCTAACATCACCATGGTCGGCTCTGCCTGGGTCCTGGGAGCCTGGCCCGGATGATCAAATTCCCCAGCTGGCTTCACCGCTCTGCTCTCCACAGTGCCCTCGCCACCATCAAGCATGTATCTGCTCGGGAAACAGGTATCAGGTGGGCCAGCAGGGAGGTCCCCAGTGCCTTCTCCAAACATTCAAAGTGCAAAGAACTCGCAGTTCTGGAACCACAGCCCACAAGAAGCTGCAGAAGAGGAAATGAGGTGTGAGCCAAGAGGATTCTTTTCACTGCCCAGGCGAGACTATGACACAGCATTTAGACTTAGATTCCAATGTTGTTCTTCAGTCACTAAGTTGGATCCAACTCTTTGAGACCCCATGAACTGCAGCATGCCAGGCTTCCCTGTCCTTCACCATCCCCCAGAGTTTGCTCAAACGCATGCCCATTGACTTGGTGATGGTGTCGAAGCATCTCATCCTCTGCCGCCCGTTTTTCCTTTTGCTTTCAATCTTTCCCAGCATCAGGGTCTTTTCCAATGAATTGGCTCTTTGTATCAGGTGGCCAAAGTACTGGAGCTTCAGCTTCAGCATCAGTCCTTCCAATGAATATTCAGGACTGATTTCCTTTAGGATTGACTGGTTTGATCTCCTTGCTGTCCAAGAAAGGGACTCTCAAGAGTCTTCTCCAACACCACAATTCAAAAGCATCAATTCTTTGGTGCTCATTTTTATGGTTCAACTCTCACATCTGTACATGACTACTGCAAAAACCACAGCTTTGACTAGATGGACCTTTGTCGGCAAAGGGATGTCTTTGCTTTTTAATATGCAATATATGATACCTACTGATCATGGGCCTTGGAGTCAGTGGGTGTGGGTTCAAGTTCTGCCTCAACCATCTAGGTATGTGGACTTGGGTAAATTTCTTAGCCTTGTATGCCTTAATTTCCTCATCTGTTAAAGGAGGTTAATAATAGCTGCCTCATCAAGTCACTGGAGCAGTATAATAAGTTGAAACATGTAAATATTTTAAGCATATGCCTGACCTACAGTGAAACTGATTAGATGATACCTATGAAAAACCAAGAGAGTTCCAGAAAAACATCTGTTTCTGCTTTATTGACTATGCCAAAGCTAAGTCAAAACTGTGTGGATCATAATAAACTGTGGAAAATTCTGAAAGAGGAATACCAGACCACCTGACCTGACTCTTGAGAAACCTGTATACAGGTCAGGAAGCAACAGTTAGAACTGGACATGGAACAACAGACTGGTTCCAAATCGGAAAAGGAGTACCTCAAGGCTGTATATTGTCACCCTGCTTATTTAACTTCTATGCAGAGTACATTATGAGAAACGCTGGGCTGGAAGAAGCATAAACTGGAATCAAGATTGCCGGGAGAAATATCAATAACCTCAGATAGGCAGATGACACCACCCTTACGGCAGAAAGTGAAGAGGAACTCAAAAGCCTCTTGATGAAAGTGAAAGACGAGAGTGAAAAAGTTGGCTTAAAGCTCAACATTCATAAAACGAAGATCATGGCATCCGGTTCCATCACTTCATGGGAAATAGATGGGGAAACAGTGGAAACAGTGTCAGACTTTATTTTTCTGGGCTCCAAAATCACTGCAGATGGTGATTGCAGCCATGAAATTAAAAGACACTTACTCCTTGGAAGGAAAGTTATGACCAACCTAGATAGCATATTCAAAAGCAGAGACATTACTTTGCCAACAAAGGTCTGTCTAGTCAAGGCTATGGTTTTTCCAGTGGTTATGTATGGATGTGAGAGTTGGACTGTGAAGAAAGCTGAGCACCGAAGAATTGATGCTTTTGAACTGTGGTGTTGGAGAAGACTCTTGAGAGTCCCTTGGACTGCAAGGAGATCCAGCCAGTCCATTCTAAAGGAGATCAGTCTTGGGTGTTCTTTGGAAGGACTGATGCTAAAGCTGGAACTCCAGTACTTTGGCCACCTCATGCGAAGAGTTGACTCATTGGAAAAGACTCTGATGCTGGGAGGGATTGGGGGCAGGAGGAGAAGGGGATGACAGAGAATGAGATGGCTGGATGGCATCACCGCTCGATGGACGTGAGTTTGAGTGAACTCTGGGAGTTGGTGATGGACAGGGAGTACTGGTGTGCTGCAATTCATGGGGTCGCAAAGAGTCGGACACGACCGAGTGACTGAAATGAACTGAACTGATTATTCTTATTGCCTATTACAACCTCAAGGAGGAGAAATAATTTTCATTACCCCTGTTACACTGATGAGGAAGCAGGTGGGGAGTGGCTGTGAGGTCCACACCTTCTTTCTTTCCTGAGCCTTTGCCAGCAAAACAGATTGAATTTTTCTACGCACAATGGCGCCCTCTGTTGGCCATCTGGGATTAGTAATTCAACTCTTAAAGGAAGATGTTGCTGGGAGTTCAAAGCCCCTCAATCAGCTCTCAGCAAACCTCCTCCTAACTGGAACCAGCAGACCCCTGCTGGACTCCACCAATGCTATATCATGTCTAGAAAGTCAGAAGTTTTCAAAAGACTGTCCTCCGAGGCACCATAAACAATATACATGTTGGCTGCAAACTGTTATAAGACTGTCTCTGCAGGGTCCCGCCCCACCAGGATCCCCCAAGGAGAAGAAACTCAACCCTCCAGTCCTGTCTCAGCTGCTGGGCACACAAAATCTAGTCTACACCAACCCTGGACAAAGACACAAAAGAGAAAAATTAGGGACAATATTATATAACCGATGACACTGGGAAAACGGTGGCAGTTGATTATGTAGGAAACATTTCTCCCCTTTTCCTCCCTATTCAACCCCAGTTTAGTTCTGGATGGGAATGTGCCCGCCTCTCAAACTCTCATGTGTTTAGTGTTGAAAATTTGGGAGAAAAACATTAGAAGAAAACAAAAATCATCCACAATCACAATATCCGGATCCAAAATCATCCACAATCACAATCACCATCATTAGTATTTTGGTGCATTTACCTTTTCAGGATCCATACGTAATATTAGCATTAAAAAGTCATACTGTAGATAGAGTTTGCATGCTGCTTTTCCCCCTGAACATTACATAATTGATGAATTTCTCTAGGTCTCTGAGGTATGACTGCTTGGTTTCTGTTGTTTTTTTTAATTTAAATTTATTTACTTTTAATTGGAGGATAGTTGTTTTACAATATTATGCCGGTTTCTGCCGTACAACATGAATCAGCCATAGGAAAACATATGTCCCCTACCTCTTGAACCTCCCTCCCACCTCCCACCACATCCCACCCCTCTAGGTTGTCATAGAGCACTGGATTTGAGCTCCCTGTGTCCTACAGCAAATTTCCCCTGGCTGTCTAATTTTACAAATGGTAATATATGCGTTTCAATGCTACTCTCTCAATTTTGTCCCACTCTCCCCTTCCCTGTCTGTGTCTACAAGTCTGTTCTCTATGTCTGCAGGTGTGACTGGCTTGTCACCTGGGTCGATGGCAATTATCATCTCCAGTTCGCTGATTCTCTGAATGGCTGCAGCTGATGCCGTGCTGTAGTGCAAAGGATCCTGGGAAATGTGATGGCTCTCTGGAATTCCCTCAGGGGTGAGATGTCTGGTTGGAGTTGCTGTACCCTTCAGGTTGGTTGTAACTGTGCAACCTTGGCGCGCTGGTGAAAGCCAGTGGGGTTTCTAAGGCACACATGAGGAGTGACTGAGCCCAGCCCATTTCATCAAACCTGTCCGTTCCATCAAGTTGATGGGAAAAGATGGCACCCACGCCTGGACTCACCCATTAGGACTCCTTACACCATTACTGGCACCAGGGCAGAACAAGTTGGCTTATGGCTAAATCAAGTTCCATTTTAACAGGGGACCCCCAGTTTCAGGAAAGTGATGATACGTTAAATGTGCAGAAAGAAATGAGGTACCCACCGCCACAGCTGGGGCTGTAGTTTCTTTCAATAAAATCCCATGGATATCAGAAAGGACCTGCTGAACCCTTAATTATCCTTACCCTTACAATTGCTGAACCCTTCAAGCAATCTAACTTTACTTTGCAGCAGATGTTAGATTTGCTAACAAGTAGCTTTCTCTGACGGAGAAGGCAATGGCACCCCACTCCAGTACTCTTGCCTGGAGAATCCCATGGATGGAGGAGCCTGGTGGGCTGCATGTAGTCCATGGAGTCGCAAAGAGTCGGACACGACTGAGCGACTTCACTTTCACTTTTCACTTTCATGCACTGGAGAAGGCAATGGCACTCCACTCCAGTACTCTTGCCTGGAAAATCCCAGGGATGGGGGAGCCTGGTGGGCTGCCGTCTACGGTGTTGCAAAGAGTCGGACACAACTGAAGCGACTTAGCAGCAGCAGCAGCTTTCTCTCAGGGGCTTCCCCTCAGAGTGGTAAAGAATCCACCTGCAACGCAGGAGGCACAGAAAATGTGGGTTCGATCATTGGGTCGGGAAGATCCCCTGGAGAAGGGAATGGCAACCCACTCCAGTATTCTTGCCTGGAGAATTCCATGGACAGAGATGCCTGGTGGGCTACAGTCCATAGGGTCACAAAGAGTTGGACATGACTGAAATGCCTTAGCACACACACATGCAACTCTCTCTGAACACAGCTTCTATTTTTCTCATGTCTCATATATTTTGCTTTAGTTTATGCTAATTTTGTCCTTTTGAAAACTCTTCCCTACTAGATCCCAGGCAGTGCGATACACTGTAGTGTAGTTATTAAGAACATGGCTTTAGCGTGGCGAACACACCTGAGCTTGAGATGTGACTTTGTCCTCTCTAAACCTGCCTCCTTAACTATAAAATGATAATGCCTCATATGGTTGTTGTAAGAACTGAGCTGGAAAATGCACGTGAAAGTGTTTAACAAAGTGCCTGGCCCAGTGTAAGCCCTGGGTAAGTGATGGTTTGCATCACTGAACCAGGTGCTGTATCTTATTCATTCTCATGTCCTTGACCCTGGCCTGTTAGGTGCTTGCTGCTGCTGCTAAGTCGCTTCAGTCGTGTCCGACTCTGTGCGACCCCATAGACGGCAGCCCACCAGGCTCCCCCATACCTGGGATTCTCCAGGCAAGAACACTGGAGTGGGTTGCCATTTCCTTCTCCAATGCATGAAAGTGAAAATTGAAAGGGAAGTCACTCAGTCGTGTCTGACTCTTCGCGACCCCATGGATTGCAGCCTACCAGGCTCCTCCATCCATGGGATTTTCCAGGCAAGAGTACTGGAGTGGGGTGCCATCGCCTTCTCCATTAGGTGCTTAATCCACACTATACTTCATTTAGACCTTCTGCTTTCTTCAGTGTCATTATTATCCTTTAGTACTCCATCTCCACTCCTCTGTATGTTTCCAGGGAAGAGGGGCCATTGCCTTTTCATTTCACAAGTGCACAAAATAACTGCTCAGTGAATGCAGATATGAACTGAGCAAGTAACAGCATCTTGGATCTCACAGAAAACAGTAAAATTTCTCAGACCTAACAGAAAGCCAAAGTCAGGCAACTGCAGAAGGAAAACCTATTGACAATAGGTTCTAACAATTAAGTTAGAACATCAAGCGTTCTAAATTAATTTTTAGCCTTGATGTAAAGGATAAGAACTAAGGATTTTGATGAATCCAATCATTGGTTTTATGTGTTTTGGACAGAACCTAAAATTGGTCACTCTAAAGCCATCACACATTAGAACAATCAGTTCAGAGTATGACATTGGGTTTTGATCCATCAGTTGTGAGATGTGTAGCACTTAATCTATTGCTAATAAAAGTTTAAATACTGAAGTCTGAGAAGGAATTTTCTTGAAAGTCCCTTGGACAGCAAGGATATCAAACTAGCCAGTTCTAAAGGAAATCAACCCTGAATATTCATTGGAAGGACTGATGCTGAAACTCCAATACTTTGGCCACCTGATGTGAAGAACTGACTCATTGGAAAAGACCCTGATGCTGGGAAAGATTGAAGACAGAAGGAGAAGGGGAACAGCAGAGGACAAAATGGATGGCATCACCACCTCAGCAGACATGAGTATGAGCAAATTCCGGGAGATAGTGGAGGTAAGGGAAGCCTGGCATGCTGCAGTCCAAGGGGTCGCAAAGAGTCGCACACAACTTAGCGTCTGAACAACAACAGCAGGAAGATTCAAGGTGATCCCTGACCAATGGTGTCATTTGTTCTCATTTACAATCAAATATGCTACTGAAAGCCAGAACTGAAGGGTTACCATGTGCCGGGACAGTGGCTGCAGTGAGAGCCCTTCTGCAGGGCATTCCCCTGGCAGGGGGAAGGGGAGGGCTGAGACCTACGCGTGGGAAGATATTTACTGCCACTGGGTGGATGTGTACACACTCGGAAACGACCACAGGCTCCCTGAGGACTACATCCTGTCTCCTGCAGCATCTCACTCCTAAGATCTGGGTACACAGTACGTTCCCAGTATGTTTACATGATATAAACAAATGAATGGAATCCTGTGTTTCTTGGTGTTTAATCCTCCTCACCATTTTAGAGATAATCTTCCCCTCTCATGAGGTCATTCCGATAGCCAAGCTTCCATAAAAGCTTGAAAAATAAATTGAAAGTAGCACTAAATTCTATTGTTTGTAATATAAGCCAGGCTGACCTGGCTAGAATTTTCTTCTGTCTAGGACAATGGGCTGCAACAGTTATTTTTAATGTTTCTGTCACATCCCTACCTAACTGTGTGCTAGCTAGGGCACCCTCGTGTGTCACTTTATTGTAATATCACCCTCAGCCTTCGAAAAAATGGACTGACCAGTGTCTGACAAACACCATGTGAAATGCTTCGTTTAGTTGCTTGTCTTCACTTTGGCTTTCAAAGCTCCACCAACGTCCAAAAATGTCCCCAAAGGTCAAGCAACACTTTGGTCCTTCTGTTGGAATGGGCTGTTAGCCTTTGCTGATAGAAATATACCAGAAACTAATACGATATTGTATGGGGCTGGCCAAAAACTTTGCATTCGGTTCTGAAAGATGGTATGAAAAACCCAAACAAACTTTTTGGCCAACCCAATAAATCAACTATATTCCAGTTTAAAAAAAAGAAAAAGGAAAAAAAAAAAACCCATGTTTGAGCTGAAAGTCAAGCTCCTATGGTGGGGCCTAGCACTGGAGTGAAAAGAACAAAAACAGATCTTCATTGTGGGCTGCACTCCTGTGTTTTATGACTTTATTTCTTAAGTCATTGCTTAGCCATTTGCTTTATTTCTTAAGTGTCCGTGCTTAGCCACTCCGTCATGTCCAACCCTTTGCGACCCCATGGACTGCAGCCCACCAGGTCCCTCTGTCCATAGGATTCTCCAGGCAAGAATACTGGAGTGGGTCGCCATCCCCTTCTCCAGGGGATCTTCCCTACCCAGGGATTGAACTTGTCTCCTGCATTTCAGGCAGATTCTTTACCATCTGAGCCACCAGGGAAGCCCCTAAGTCATTGCACCATAAGCCTTATTCACTCAGGAACTGGAGACCCACCCAATTCTCTCCTAGATCAGAGTAACAGCCCCCTTAAGCCCAGACATAATGCAGCTGCCGACAGCTTTGAGAAGCTGGTCAGCTGAGAAGGCCAGAACACTGGAACACGCCCAGGCTGACACACCACAACCTCCCCGTAGTCAGGTTTGGAAAGATCTCTGATGCCCAACAGTTCTTCTGATGGAAAAAGAAAGTGAATCCCACGGGGTTTTGTACTGGCTGGTACAATCCAATTTGGACCCATTGAGTAGTTTATGGTTCTTTCTCCAAGAGGAACTCCAGTCACAGAATTACTGTAAATTGCATTGGAGAAGGATGGGGAGGAGGCCAGAAGTCTCTTTAACAGCCCAGGATGCGTGCTGACTTCTAATCCATTTTGAGAAGAATAGTTGCGACTGTAGCCCCCCAGGCTCCTCTGTTCATAGGATTCTCCAGGCAAGAATACTGGAGTGGATTGCCCTTCCCTTCTCCAGGGGATCTTCCCCACCCAGGGATCGAACCTGGGTGTCCCACAATGCAGGCAGATTCTTTACTGTCTGAGCCACCAGGGAAGCCCCAGTTTCAGAGCATGGAATCTGAAATGCCTAGTATGATTTCTGGGGCAGACTTGCGGGCAGTTTTTGCTCAGCATTGCTATCATACAGATCGCTAACAAAACCAGCAATCTTGAGTTTATCTTGCTAGAGACTGTCACATGACCCAGACAGAAACTCTGTGGCTTGACCACCAACAGTGTCCCTACCAATGGCCATCAGTACTCAAAAAGGACAGCAAAGATGGGTGTGCTGGGTACCATCCATCTACTAATGATAAAACAACTCAGCAGACCCTTTGCTGTGGGTGGTCCTGAGACCATCTTTCTGTGAGCGAGTTGGCAAGTGCCACCTGCATTTTTACAGAATGCGGGCTTTGTCTGATTTTGTTTGTTATGCGGCTGAGCGAGTTCAATTATGCTGAACTCTGACTCTCACCCAAGCCCAAATCCCAAGCTCTTATCAGGCCTCTGAGAGCCTCCAAGAGGCCTGGGAAGATTCCACACTTGGATCTGTTGTTCACTTGCTGTCAGATTGAGTTAATACACTGGGGATCAATGGCTTTCAGTTCAAGTTAACATTTGGAAGGAGCCGTCCCCTGCTCAAATACGCCACCAAACAATAGCCTAGATTAGTGGTTACTATGATTTAAAATCTCAAGACAAACAACTCAGCTGACATTCCCTACCACCTGCTTCCCCTACCCCAGCTTCATTTGACGTTCACAGGGACTAATGGATGAGACTGGCTCTACAACCAAGGGCATTGCCTTCAAACCTGAAGGGCATCTGTAAGTCCAGCCCTAGTACCACTGCCGGAATCTGGGTCTTGTCCAGGACCTTAACTCCTGGGACCTCTGGGAAAGATGAGGACAAATCAGGGGAATTCAGGAACACAGCAAGTTCCTGTCTTCTTGGGCTGAAGTCCAAGTGCAGCTGTCAGAACCATGAACGAGAGTGGACACTGACCTGGGTCACCACTGTGAATGGGTTTGTCCTTGCTCACCCGGGCATGGACCAAGTGGCCTGCACCAGCCTTCCCAGCTTGTCCTTGGGAGCGGGCATCATTGTGACCACAAGAGGGCAGCAAAAGCCAGCGATGATGGCATAAGACACAGCTGTCTGCCAAGAAATCAAGTGAAATAAATATATATAAAAAAAGAATCAGCACAGATCAAAGCCCTGAGCACTGAGTTCAAGGCAGCAGAATGAAGGAAGAAGTCCAAGAAGCTATCAATGAGAACACAGTTTCTACTTTTATGTGATGTTGAGATGAGGAAGATTGCTGGTAATTATCTAAAACAGAATCTTAACATTGTATGTGCCCTGGACCCCTTTGGTAGTCTAATGCAGCTATGGAAGTCATATTTTTACCTGCATAAAAGGAAATGCATAGGATTACAAAGGAAACCAATTATGTTGCAAATGCAGTTATCAAATTATGAAAAAACTGTGATATGGCAATTCGTATGTGTCTTCATTAGCAACTCAAGGAGCAAAATGGCAGACCTCTGCCTGGAATTTTGAAGTGGTGATCTGCGTATAGGATATTTCTGAGATATCAGGAAGGAACTTCAGTGTGACATGAAAATGCCTGATTTCTCTGGACAGCCACAAAATCACCGGGTCTGCTGACATGGTGCAGCGTTTCCACTGCATTCATAATGAAAGGGAAAGCTCAATTTTAGTTTGAAGCTATGAAAACTAAAAAGCAAATTTTTTTCTCACCCAATTTCATGGATCCTCTGAATTTTCTCCATAGACCTCAAGGGGCCCATGAAGGCCCCTGGAGAATCAGAGGCAGAGAGTCCATAGGGAGTGGGAACCTCCAAAGGGGACCCAGGGTCTCCTCTGCCCCCCTGCGTCCACAGACCCCTGCTCACTCCTCTTCCTCAGCAGAAGCTGCCCAGGGTGACCTGTGTGACTTTCACTGATGAGGTTGTTATTTTTTCTTCCTGAACGGTTTCTGGTCCCTGAAGTGGGGCTTATGGAAGATTTAGTACATGGCCAGGAGGCTAAACCACCGGGACAGTCCGGGCAGCCACCTGAAGGGCTTGCTGTTAGCACCCTGTCGGCAGCAGGATGAAACCTTGGTGTGCTTGCCAGGCTCGGGTCTGACTAACAGCAATTGGGAAAGGCATATGCCAGGGAGGCTCACAGGAGACAGGCAGCGCTCCCTGAAGCCAAGGAAACTCCCTGGGAGGTGGGGGGGTGCTCACTGCATCCCCTCAAGGTCATCAACTGAATCCACATGGCAGCCTGGCCATTTCTCCCAGCAGAGGAGTCAGTGTTAAACAGAACGCTACCTGGTAAGCACTGAACTGAGGTGTGGCTAAGCCATGCTCTACCAAGCACTTCCTGTGAGTAGCAACGGACACCTCCATGCAAAGCATCTTGGTAATCGTCACACCTCCACTCTGGGCATTCTGCAGATGGGAGCCAGGAGTCCTGGGTTCCAGCCTGGCTTTGGGATTTGGGCAGATTCCTTTCTCTCTCAAGCCTCCGTTTCTGCATCTAAAATGAAAGGCCAGTGTGAGTTTGATGTATGAAGCAGGGCACCCAAAGCTGATACTCTGTGACAATCTGGAGGGATAGGGTGGGAGGGAGATTGGGTTCAAAATGGGGGGGACACATGTACTCCTACAGCTGGTTCATATTGATGTGTGGCAAAAAAATCTCAATATTGTAAAGTAATTATCCTCCAATTAAAATGAAATATAAATTTATTTACTTATTAAATAAATTAATAAATAATAAAATAAAATGAAAGGCCGCCCACAATGAACCTTGAGCCCCTTTCAGCTCCTACCTGCTATAAACAGTGGTATGTTCCCGGGCCCAGCCAGCAGCTGCAGCTCTGCCCCCATCCTTCCCAACCTTCAAGAAAACCGCTCAGACACAGTTTTCACACATGAAAAGCAGCGATCACTGTGGGCAGACTTGTTCCTCATTAAAGGCAGCTCGGGCCCTTCCGGCAGGAGCCCAAACCTGGCATGTTTCATTTTAATTTATTTATTTTTGATCTCAATAGGTTTTGTTTTTGTTTCATTTTGCTTGTTTGTTGGCCATGGTACGCAGCTTGTGGGATCCTAGTCAGGGAATTCTCCAGGCAAGATTTAATAAATGTCTTGGACCCAAGATGAAATCTCCAATCTGAGACTGCCATAAAAAAACCTGGGTGCTTCCTGGTTGCTCCAGTGGTTAAGACTCTGCACTTCCAGTGCAAGGAGTGTGGGTTTGATTCCCTGGTCGGTGAAATAAGATCCCACGTGCCACGAGGTGTGGCAAAAATGTCAAAAGAGGAAGAAAGAAACCTGGGGCCGGCTGTTGACCCTGGCTGCCCATCCATTCAGAAGCAGAGTGAATTCCCAGACGTCACATGAGTGTCCGGAAGGGGTTAGTGGAGTGAGGGACCTGGTTCTCTCCCCACCGTGACAGGCTGTGGCTGGAATGAAACCTCAGGGACACAGCAGGGAGGTGGGCCCATGGCAGGCAAGTCCTGGAGACACGGCCACTCTGTGCTTGTGACCACCAGCAGCTGCCTCCGGCCAACAATGTGACCAGCTTCCCTGACAAACATCACCCAGCAGTGAGCAGCCTGCTCAAGGCTCCACCACAAATCCCTGGGCATTTACCCAGCCAGGCACATCTCCCTGACACCAGGGAGCTTTTTCAGAAATCTCACTGCGATGCCCAAAGTCAAAGGAGCCGGACAAATTCCCAGCAGGCTTGGTTTACACAGCACAGTAATCTGTCCAGAAGGGCTGGACCCCCACGTTCAGGGGCAGGCTGGGTGCTCATTACAGACCCAGCGGTGGGCAGGGGAGAGGCTGGTGGTCCCATTTTCCAGAGGAGGAAACAAGCTCAGAGAGGCTCACTGCCTGTCCTGGGTTGCACAGCTAGGAAGGGGCCAGAGCTTAGGTCTCCTTCCTCCAGTGTTCTCCCCACCACAGGAAAATATAAGATAATCCACATTTTCAGGTCACTTTGCTCCCATGGACCAGTCCCTACCTTGTATGCGGGCAGGCCCGCGTCCTCCCAGACCCCTCCCAGGGAGAAGCTGCCCCCCAGGAGGAAGGTCACCGGGTCCTTCAGCTGCTCCGAGGACTCCTCCAGCGAGGGCAGGCTACCCGTGTACACACTGAATTCACACTCCCCAAACTGGGGACAGCCCATCCTGGGGACACAAAGGAAAGCTCGTAGGCCCCCAGACTCAATATGGACTCTGAAAATGTACTTTTTCTTATTTATCAGATGAAAGCTTTTAAAAAAAAAAATTGTGGCAATATGTGTGTGTATATATATCTCACAAAATTCACCATTTTAACCATTTTAAAGTACACAATTCTGTAGCATTAATTACATTCACAAAATTCTGCAACTGTCATCACCATTCATTTCCAAAACTGTTTCATCATCCCAGACAGAAACTCTGTGCTTAAACAAGAACTCTCCAATGGCACCACCCTCCCTGGCTCCTGGTAACCTTAGTTCTACTTTCTGTCTATGAATTTGCCTCTTCCTGGAACCTCATGGAAGCGGAATCACACAATACTGGATAATGCGTTTTTAAAAAGAGCTGGGCAGAGAGAAGAGGATGTCCGGGTATGAAATTTCAGGTACCAGCATCAAGGCAGGGAGCACAGGGTTGAGCAGAGGGCCTTGTTCGTATCTTTCAAATCTTGCCAGACTGGAAACTATTAAATCAGCGTGAAGATAACGTTGCTTCTGTCTCCACTCTATTATATTTCCTGGAACCTGGACCGGAAACCAGCCAAACCAGCACGAAAAAAAACAATGGTGCCCTCTCTGCCATGGAGGCAGGACCCACAGACCAAAGGGATGAGGAAGCTCTCAGTGCCAGCAGTGGAGAGACCTTCTCATTCTCGGAAAAACTCTGCAGGGTTGAAAGTCTTTGGTTATAAGCCTATTCTTCATTTACTCCAAAACCATTTTGCTGAGTCATCCCAGCCTGCCCGACACAGGTCAGATGACCACTATAGGGATGGACAGGACACCAGCCAGCCTTTCAGAAGCTTGAAATCCTACATCGGCAGTTGAGACGCCACTGAAATCAGATGCTTGCAATACAGAGCAGTGAGTGCCAACTGCCTAGATAGAGGAATGACTTAGAGAAGGGAGAAATCCATTCTCTCCCACAGATGGATGGGGTTCTGAAGGATGAATAGGAGTTTGCCAGTTGGAGGAGGAAGAAAGCACATCCTAGGCAAAGGAAGCAGCTTGTAAACAGCATGGAGGCATTGAGACCCGAGGAGCCCCTGAGATGGCAATGTGGGAGGGATGAGTCAAGGAGCTGACGGTGGGCTTATGTGGGGGCTCTGAAGGACCCTCCGACTCCTGGAATCCACAAATGATAACAGAAGAATGCTTCTGGGGGCTTCTTTATGGGGAGAGTGTTAGGTATGACCAGAGTGTCGGGGTGGGGTAAGCACTGGGCCAGGGCGTGGTCACTACTGGCCTGATACCGGGTAAAGGACGAGTCACGAGAAGGTGCCGAAGAACTTTAAATGAGGAAGTCACGTGATCAGATGCGGACAAAATCACTCCAGTGGGAGAGAAGCAGATGGGAATGAGGGGTGGGGGGGAGAGGATGAGGGAGTAAGTAGCACCAGGAGAACAGTTAAGACGTCCTCAGAGTTTAGGGAGAGGGATGTGAGCCTGAGCCAGGAGGCCCGGAGAAACGGCTCCCAGGAGCACTACCGTGGAAGCAGAGTCAGTGGGGCCATTTATTCCAGAGGTTGTATTTTAAAAGGCTGGGAGAGGGCTTCCCCGGTGGCTCCGAGGTAAAGAATCTGCCTGCCAATGCAGAAGACATGGGTTCCATCGCTGGTCTGGGAAGATCCTACGTGCCACGGAACAGCTAAGCCCCTGTATCACAACTGTTCAGCCTGTGCTCTGGAGCCTGGGAGCCTCACACCCTAAAGCCAGTGCTCCACAAACAAGAAAAGCTACTGCAATGAAAAGCCCTGGCATTGCAACCAGAGTAGCCCCTGCCCGCGCCCCACAACTAGAGGAAATGCCCCAGCAGCAAGGAAGACCCAGCACAGCCAAAAAAATAAACAGAACTATTTTTTAAAAAAAAGGCTGGGAGAGCACTCATGACAATATTAACAATGTTTATCTCTGGGTGTTGGTAATGTGCTTAGTCTCTCAGTCGTGGCAACACCAATAAAGTCTTGCCTGAATTTCTTGACCTCGCAGAGGACAGGGGTCAGAGTGGGAACATGGGGAGGGCAGCTCCTTCCTGCACAAGTCATGAGTGAGGCTCCATGCCGGGCACCATGCGGTCCCCAAGGCAGGACAGAGCGATCCCTGGTGACAGACGCACCTGGCTGCAGCATCTGGCCACTCCCAAGCTTTAACCCCAAAACTCAGGTGTTTTACCTGGTGCTTGGAACAGTGGCCAGGGTGGGCAGTGTCCACTTGTCTGGCTCACTTTGGCCCAGCAGTGGCAGAGGGCCACTGTTGGCCTGGCATGCGTGCCAAGTCATGTCTGACTCTGCGATCCCATGGACTGTAGCCTGCCAGGCTCCTCTGTCCATGGGATTCTCCAGGCAAGAATACTGGAGTGGGTTGCCATGCCCTCCTCCAGAGGACCTTCCCAACCTAGGGATCAAACCCGAGTCTCTTATGTCTCTTGCATTTGCAGGCGGGTTCTTTACCACTAGTGCCACTTAAATGGGGGAAGCCTGGCAGAGCTTTTCAAAGGCCAGAGCAAGGGGCCTGGGCGGGACCACCACACTGGCTGGCTGGAGCCCTGGATTTGCTGAGAAAAGGGAAGAATGCAGTCTATTCCTTCTTGGAGAGCCTTTATAATTCAACTTTTTATTGAAGCATAACACACACAGAAAAATGCACCTACGTGTACAGCTTAATGAACTTTCATGAGATGACCAGACCCGTGGAGCAAGCTTCCTGGTCAAGGCACAGAATGTTACCAGCATCCCAGGATCCTGCCCCCCATGTCCCTCCAGTCAGCCCCCTCCACAAGCCCTCATAAGGGTGACCACTACCCTGACTTCTAACACCACAGATCACGTTTGCCTGTTCTTCATACGTGTTCTTCCTGTGAATCATCCAGTATGTGTCTTTTGAGGCTACCTTTCTTTGCTCACCAATAACGGGTTCATTTTCACTGATGTGTGGTATACTCATTGTTGTTCAGTTGTTCAGTCATATCCGACTCTTTGCGACCCCATGGACTGCAGCACACCAGGCTTCCCTGTCCTTCACTATCTCCCGGAGTTTGCTTAAACTCATGTCCGTGGAGTCGGTGATGCCACCCAACCATCTCATCCTCTGTCGTCTCCTTCTCTTGTTACCTTCAATCTTTCCCATCATGACGGTCTTTTCCAATAAGTCAGCTCTTTGCATCAGGTGGCCAAAGTATTGAAGCTTCAGCTTCAGCATCAGCATCAGTCCTTCCAGTGAATATTCAGGGTTGAGTTTCTTTAGGTACACTCATTACTATATTGCTTTTATCCCAATCTATTGCTGATGGACATTGGAATCCTTTCCAGCGTAGGGCTATTACCAATAGTGCCACCAAGAACACTTCAGTACATTTGTTTTGGGTACACACATGCCCAGTGCTATTTGGCACACACCTACGACTGTAGGAAATACACTTGCTCAGCTTTAGTGAAAAGTGAAAGTGAAGTTGTTCAGTCATGTCTGACTCTTTGCGACCCCGTGGACTGTAGCCTACCAGGCTCCTCCGTCCAAGGGATTTTCCAGGCAAGAGTACTGGAGTGGGGTGCCATTTCCTTCTCCAGGGGATCTTCCTGACCCAGGGATCAAACCCAGGTCTCCCACATTGTAGGCAGACACTACCATCTGAGCCAATACTGCTAAGCAGGTTCCAAAGTGGTTGTGATATTGACCAGTGTTCTTGGCCTTCCCCAGTCAACAGAAATTAATAAGAGGCCAGGCCAAGACACTCAGGCAAGGCTTCATTGGTGTTCTGTGGTTGCAGGAGGGAGCAAAACCAAGTAACAGGTCCCTTGGCTTGCTCCCTGAGGCTGGGTGAGCTGGTTCCTTATATGGAGTAGAGTAGGGGTGTGTCCAGGGGTCAGGCAGGACAGTGGCTTCAGTGTTTTGCCCACCTCTTTATGGTGTTGAGTGCACGGGGCATGTGCAGTTACCCTGCTTTTGCTCCCGACACACAATTTTTGCTCCCAGCTCTTTAGAAGTGGCAGTTGGGTGTTTTGGTCTTTTTTGTATTTTTTGCCCAGAATTTACCCCAGTTGTGCATGCACGCAGCTGTTTTTAGTCCCATGTAGTTTCTTTGCATGTTGTTGCTTGAGGAGATGTCTGTCCGGGTGCAAGCAGTCCAGCACTTCAGCACAGGGTCCCAGGTCCCAGTCCGTCTGTTTCACGGATTGACATACCCAACAGGGGCATGTGAGCTCTTGGTTGCTCTGTATCCACTTCAACACTTGGTATTGCCTGCCTTTTTCATTCCAGCCTTTCCAGTGGCATCAAATGGGGATTTTAATTTGCATTGCCCCGATGAGTAATGCAAATGAGTGCCTTTTTGTATGTTTTATTGCCCATTTGGGTATCCTTTTTAGGAAAGAAATGGTTCACATTTTTTGTATGAGCAGGTTCTTAACTGAGCAGGTTCAAAGAATCCTTGACTCCCTCCAAAGAGATAGTTTTAGAGGAAGGTCACCCTGCCATACCCACCACTTGCAGGCCACATTCTCCTCTGGGGGCAACCAGCCCATCTCTGGAATGGGAAGTCCTTTGGTTCTAGAGGCAAACAAACCAGTTTTGAATCCCAATTCTGCCTCTGACCAGTGCTATGACCCCGGGCTTGCTTTTGCCATGGATTAGATGATAGTAATCATACATACCTCAAAGAGAACTCTGTGAGTCCTTTCCTATATGTGAATTACCCAACATGTGGGTACTCAGGAAGTAGGGGTTGGAGTTACATTCATCCAGTGAATCTTGCAAGGACATTTAAAATTATTATGCAAGGATTTCCCTGGGGGTCCAGTGGTTCCAATGAAGGGGGTGCAGGTTTGATCCCCACTCAGGGAACTAAGATCCCACATGCCACATGGCATGGCCAATAAGATAAAATAAGATTATGGTAAAGAAGAAATATTTAATGATATTAAAAGATGTTTGGGATGTATCATTAAAGGAACATTACTAAGTAAGAAAATAGTATTCTCAGCATATTCTCCTTTTTAAAGAAGATAAGAGAAAGAACTAGAAGGATATCCTGTATTGCCATATAGTTGCCAATAGTCTCCTATAATCCTTTGTATTTCTGTATTGTCTGTTGTAACCTCTCTTTTTTCATTTCTAATTTTGTTGATTTGATTCTTCTTTTTTTCTTGATAAGTCTGGCTAAAGGTTTGTCAATTTTGCTTATCTTCTCAAAGAACCAGCACTTAGTTCTATTAATCTTACTATTGCTTCTTTCATTTCTTTTTCATCTATTTCCGCTCAGATCTTTATGATTTCTTTCCTTCTACTAATTTTTTTTTTTGTTCTCCTTTTTCCAGCTCTTTTAGGTGTAAAGTTAGGTTGTCTATTCAATGTTTTTCTTGTTTCTTGAGGTAGGATTGTACTGCTATAAACTTCCCTCTTAGAACTGCTTTTGCTGCATCCCATAGGTTTTGAGTTGTTGTGTTTTCATTGTCATTTGCTTCTAGAAATTTTTTCATTTCCCCTATGATTTCTTCAGTAACCTGTTGGTCACTTAGAAACGTATTGTTTAATCTCCATGTGCTTGTGTTTCTTGCAGTTTTTTTCCTTGTAATTGATATCTAGTCTCATAGCATTGTGGTTGGAGAAGATGCTTGATATGATTTCAACTTTCTTAAATTTACTGAGGTTTGATTTGTGACCCAAGATGTGATTTATCCTGGAGAATGTTCCATGTGCACTTGAGAAGAAGGTGTATTCTTCTGCATTTGGATGGAATGTCCTGAAGCTATCAATGAGATCCATCTTGTCTAATGCATCATTTAAGACATTCCTTATTAATTTTCTGTTTTGATGATCTGTCCATTGGTGTGAGTGGGGTGTTAAAGACTCCTACTATTATTGTGTTACTGTCAATTTCTCCTTTTATGTCTGTTAGTGTTTGTCTTATGTATTGAGGTGCTCCTATGTTGGGTACATAAATATTTACAATTGTTATGTCTTCCTCTTGGATTGATCCCTTGATCATTATGTAGTGTCCTTCCTTATCTCTTGTAATCTTCTTTATTTTAAGGTCTATTTTGTCTGATATGAGGATTGCTACTCCAGCTTTCTTTTGCTTCCCATTTGAATGGAATATATTTTTCCATCCTCTCACTTTCAGTCTGTATGTGTCTTTTGGTCTGAAGTGGGTTTCTTGTAGATAGCATATATATGGGTCTTGTTTTTTTTATCCATTCAGCCAGTCTGTGTCTTTTGGTTGGAGCATTTAATCCATTTACATTTAAAGTAATTATTGATATATATGTTCCTATTGCCATTTTCTTAATTATTTGGGGTTGATTTTGTAGATCTTTTTTCTTCTCTTGTATTTCTTGATTATATAAGTCCGTTTAACATTTGTTGTAAAGCTGGTTTGGTGGTACTGAATTCTCTTTTTACTTATCTGAAAGGCTTTTTATTTCTCCATCAATTTTGCATGAGATCCTTGCTGGGTACAGTAATCTTAGTTGTCAATGTTTCCCTTTCAGTACTTTAAATATATCCTGCCATTCCCTTCTGGCCTAAAGAGTTTCTACTGAAAAATCAGCTGTTAAACTGGCAATAAAATGGATAACCTGGAAGAAATAGATTCTTAGAAAAGTTCAATCTTCCAAGATTGAACCAGGAAGAAATAGAAATTATTAACAACCCAATTACAAGCAATGAAATGCAAGCAGTGATCAAAAATCCCCCCCCCCCAAAAAAAGTCCAGGACCGGATGTATTCACAGATGAAATCTATCAAACATTTAGAGAAGAGCTAATGGCTATCCTTCTAAAACTCTTTCAAACAATTGCAGAGGAAGGAACACTTCCAAACTCATTCTACGAGGCCACCATTACCCTGATAACAAAACCAGATAAAGACAACACAAAAAAAGAAAACTAAGGCCAATACCACTGATGAAATAGATGCAAAACTCAACAAAATTTTAGCAAAGAGAATTTATCAACACATCAAAAAGCTCATACACCATGATCAAGTTGGGTTTATTCCAGGGATGCAAGGATTCTTCAGTATAGGCAAATCACTCAATGTGATATACCATATTAACAAATTGAAAGATAAAAACCATATGATATTCAACATAGTTTTGGAAGTTTTGGCCACAGCAATCAGAGCAGAAAAAGAAATAAAAGGAATCCAAATTGGAAAAGAAGAAGTAAAACTCTCACTGTTTGCAGATGACATGATCCTCTACATAGAAAACCTTAAAGACTCCACCAGAAAATTGTTAGAGCTAATCAATGAATATAGTAGAGTTGCAGGATATAAAATCAACACACAGAAATCCCTTGCATTCCTATACACTAATAATGAGAAAATAGAAAGTGAAATTAAGGAAACAATTCCACTCACCATTGCAACAAAAAGAATAAAATACTTAGGAATATATCTACCTAAAGAAACTAAAGACCTATATATAGAAAACTATAAAACACTGGTGAAAGAAATCAAAGAGGACACTAACAGATGGAGAAATATACCGTGTCCATGGATCAGAAGAATCAATATAGTGAAAATGAGTATTCTACCCAAAGCAATCTATAGATTCAATGCAATCCCTATCAAGCTACCAATAGTATTTTTCACAGAGCTAGAACAAATAATTTCACAATTTGTATGGAAATACAAAAAACCTCAAATAGCCAAAACAATCTTGAGAAAGAAGAATGGAACTGGAGGAATCAATCTACCTGACTCCAGGCTCTACTACAAAGCCACAGTCATCAAGACAGTATGGTACTGGCACAAAGACAGAAATATAGATCAATGGAACAAAATAGAAAGCCCAGAGATAAATCTACACACCTATGGACACCTTATCTTCGACAAAGGAGGCAAGAATACACAATGGAGAAAAGACAATCTCTTTAACAAGTGGTGCTGGGAAAACTGGTCAACCACTTGTAAAAGAATGAAACTAGAACACTTTCTAACACCATACACAAAAATAAACTCAAAATGGATTAAAGATCTCAACGTAAGACCAGAAACTATAAAACTCCTAGAGGAGAACATAGGCAAAACACTCTCAGACATACATCACAGCAGGATCCTCTATGACCCACCTCCCAGAATATTGGAAATAAAAGCAAAAATAAACAAATGGGACCTAATTAAAATTAAAAGCTTCTGCACAACAAAGGAAACTATAAGTAAGGTGAAGAGACAGCCTTCAGAATGGGAAAAAATAATAGCAAATGAAGCAACTGACAAACAACTAATCTCGAGAATATACAAGCAACTCCTACAGCTCAATTCCAGAAAAATAAATGGCCCAATCAAAAAATGGGCCAAAGAACTAAACAGACATTTCTCCAAAGAAGACATACAGGTGGCTAACAAACACATGAAAAGATGCTCAACATCACTCATTATTAGAGAAATGCAAATCAAAACCACAATGAGGTACCATTTCATGCCAGTCAGAACAGCTGCGATCCAAAAGTCTACAAGCAATAAATGCTGGAAAGGGTGCAGACAAAAGGGAATCCTCTTACACTGTTGGTGGGAATGCAAACTAGTACAGCCACTATGGAGAACAGTGTGGAGATTCCTTAAAAAACTGGAAATAGAACTGCCTTATGACCCAGCAATCCCACTGCTGGGCATACACACTGAGGAAACCAGAAGGGAAAGAGACACGTGTACCCCAATGTTCATCACAGCACTGTTTATAATAGCCAGGACATGGAAGCAACCTAGATGTCCTTCAGCAGACGAATGGATAAGAAAGCTGTGGTACATATACACAATGGAGTATTACTCAGCCATTAAAAAGAATACATTTGAATCAGTTCTAATGAGGTGGATGAAACTGGAGCCTATTATACAGAGTGAAGTAAGTCAGAAAGAAAAACACCAATACAGTATACTAACGCATATATATGGAATTTAGAAAGATGGTAATGATAACCCTGTATGTGAGACAGCAAAAGAGACACTGATGTATAGAACAGTCTTTTGGACTCTGTGGGAGAGGGAGAGGGTGGGATGATTTGGGAGAATGGCACTGAAACATGTATAATATCATATGTGAAATGAATTGCCAGTCCAGGTTCGAGCATGATATAGGATGCTCGGGGCTGGTGCACTGGGATGACCCAGAGGGATGGTATGGGGAGGGAATTGGGAGATGGGTTCAGGATGGGGAACACATGTACACCCGTGGTGGATTCATGTTGATGTATGGCAAAACCAATACAATATTGTAAAGTAATTAGCCTCCAGTTAAAATAAATAAATTTATATTAAAAAACCCATATGATAATCTCAATACATGCAGAAAAAGCCTTTGACAAAATTCAACACCCATTTATGATTAAAAAATGGGCATAGAAGGAACCTACCTCAACATAGTAAAGGCCATATATGATAAGCCTACAGCAAACATTTTTCTCAGTGGTGAAAAAACTGAAAGCATTCCCCCTAAGATCAGGAACAAGACAAGTGTGTCCACTTTCACCACTATTATTCAACATAGTTCTGGAAGTCCTAGCTTAGCAACCAGAGAAGAAAAAGACATAAAAGGAAGCCAGATTGGAAAAGAAGAAGTAAAGGTCTCACTGTTTGCATATGACTTCCTGTACATAGAAAACCCTAAATATAGTGTCAGAAAATCACTAGAGCTAATCAGTGAATTTAGCAAAGTTGCAGGATACAAAATCAATACACAGAAATCACTTGCATTTCTATGTACTAACAATGAAAAATCAGAAATAGAAATTAAGGAATCAATCCCATTTACCATTGCAACAAAAAGAATTAAATATCTAGGAATAAACTTACCTAAGGAGGCAAAAGAACTGTACACAGAAAATTATAAGATGCTAATGAAAGGAATCAAAGATTACATAAACAGATGGAAAGATACTCCATGTTCATGGGTAGGAAGAATCAATATTGTGAAAATGACTATACTACCAAACACAATCTACAGATTCAATGTGATCCCTATCAAATTATCAGACATTTTTCACAGAACTAGAACAAAAAACTTCACAATTCATATGGAAACACAAAGACTCTGAACAGCCAAAGCAGTCTTGAGAAAGAATGGAGCTGGAGGAATCAACCTTCTTGACTTCAGATTATACTACAAAGCTACAGTCATCAAGACAGTATGGTACTGGCACAAAAACAGAAATATAGACCAATGGAACAAGATAGAAAGCCCAGAAATAAACCATGCACCTATGGGTACCTTATTTTTGACAAAGTAGGCAAGAATATACAATGAGGCAAAGACAGCCTCTTTAATAAATGGTGCTGGGAAAACTGGACAGCTACATGTAAAAGAATGAAATTAGAACATTTCCTAACACCATACACAAAGATAAACTCAAAATGGATTAAAGACCTAGATGTAAGACCAGAAACTATAGAACTCTTAGAGGAAAACATAGGAAGAACACTTGATGACATAAATCAAGGCAAGATCCTCTATGACCCACCTCCTAGAGTAATGGAAATAAAAACAAAAGTAAACAAGTGGGACCTGATTAAACTTAAAAGCTTTTGCAAAGCAAAGGAAACAATAAGCAAGATGAAAAGACAACCCTCAGAATGGAAGAAAATAATAGCAAATGAAACTGACAAAGGACTGATTTCCAAAATATACAAGCAGCTCATATAACTCAATACCAGAAAAACAAACAACCCAATCAAAAAGTGGGGAAAAGACCTAAACAGATATTTCTCCAAAGAAGACATACAGATGGCTAACAAACACATGAAAAGATGCTCAACATTGCTCATTTTTAGAGAAATGCAAATCAAAACTACAATGAGATTATCACCTCACACGGGTCAGAATGGCCATCATCAAAAAGTCTACACACAATAAATGCTGGAGAGGGTGTGGAGAAAGGGAACCCTCTTGCACTGTTGGTGGGAATGGAAATTGGTACAGCCACTATGGAAGATGGTATGGAGATTCCTTAAAAACTAGGAATAAAACCACCATATGACCCAGCAATCCCACTCCTAGGCATATACCCTGAGGAAACCAAAATTGAAAAAGACACACATATCCCATTGTTCATTGCAGCACTATTTACAATAGTTAGAACATGGAAGCAACCTAGATGTCCATCAACAGATGAATAGATAAAGAAGTACATATACACAATAGAATATTACTCAGCCATAAAAAGGAATGCATTTGAGTCAGTCCTAATGAGGTAGATGAATCTAGAACTTATTTTACAGAATGAAGTAAGTCAGAAAGAGAAAAATAAATATTGTATTCTAACGCCAGAGGATGAGGTGTCTGGATGGCATCACTGACTCGATGGACTTGAGTCTGAGTGAACTCTGGGAGTTTGTGATGGACAGGGAGGTCTGGCGTGCTGCGATTCATGGGGTGGCAAAGAGTCGGACACGACTGAGTGACTGAACTGAACTGAACTGAATGCATATATACAGAATCAAGAAGAATGGTACCGAATAATTTATCTACAGGGCAGCAGTGGAGAAACAGACATAGAAAATAGACTTATGGACATGGGGAGAGGGGAAGAGAGGGTGAGATGTATGGAAAGAGTAACATGGACACTTACATTACCATATGTAAAATACATAACCAACGGGAATTTGCTGTATGGCTCAGGAAATCAAACAGGGGCTCTGTATCAACCTAGGGTGGGATGGTGTGGGATATGGGAGGGAGGTTCAAAAGGGAGGGGATATATGTATACCTATGGCTGATTCATGTTGAGGTTTGACAGGAAACAACAAAATTCTATGAAGCAATTATCCTTCAATGAAAAATAAATTAATTTTTAAAAAAGAACCAGAAGGAAACATATCTTCATGTTCATCATGGTTATCTCTACTGACAAGATTGTGGGTGATTTTAATTTTCTTTTTTATAGTTTCCTTAATATGCTAAAAATTATGCAATAAACAGGTATCAATCTGTAACTGGAGGACAAACAAACAAGAAAAGTTATGTTTCCAAAAAATAAAAAATGGCTATTTCCTTTAAAAAGAAGATCATCCCAAAGAAAAACATAATTGTACTCTTTTGGAGAAATAATCTTGGTGACAAATCTCCTAAATGCCAGACTTGCTCTATCAACGTGTGGACATTTCTTTTTTGCAGTAATATGTATCAGTTAATATTTTTCTGAATGCTTATTATATGCCAGATTCTCTGTGCTCAGAAATTTATGTGTGGAATCATCTGTACTTTATACAAGAGGTGAGTAGAATAAGGCTCAGAGAGATGGCGTGACTTTCCCAGGGTTACACAGCTGGTATGTGGCACAGTCAGGAGTCAAGCCTCAGACCAGTGACCCCTGAGGTCTTCTCAGGTCACCACTGGGCTGCAGGCATGCCCCCTACCCCCAACCTGGATGGGTCCATCACCACCTCCGGCACCTTCCTCCTCAGGAATAGAGCAATGAAGCAGATGCAATCCTCTGCAGAGGAAGTCTGGGACTGGTCCCCACTCAAACTGCCTGGAATTCGTTATTTCAAAGCCTGTAGTGCCTGCCAACGCTACAGACTTTCCAAAGGAGGACAAACTGGACACCCCCTGCTGCCGAAAGCCCAAGGAACCTGGGTGCATGGCTCGAGCAAGCCCAGCGTGTTTCAAAAATAATCTAGAGTGAGTGGAAGGGAATTCAGCCAGCCTGGAGGCTGCCCAGCCCCTAGCCACCCCTCTCTTACCTAGGAAGCCTGTTTCCAGAGCAAACTGGATGACTACTATAAATTACGATGTATTATGCACACAAAGCTTCTCTGTTTCCTTTTTAATTAAGTGCACTTCTGAAGGCTTTGTGTTTGGGTTTTGTTTACCTCTACCACGGGTCATAGAAAGTCTCCACATCATAGAAAGTCTTCTCATCAGTAACAGGACATGGAATAGAGGCCTCCGTGGTGCCCTTTTGGAAGGGGCTGTGGACACGTGACCCACTCCAGTACTCATGCCTGGAAAAGCCCATAGACAGAGGAGCCTGGTAGGCTACAGTCCATGGGGTTGCAAAGAGTCGGACACGACTGAGTGACTTCACTAGTCACTAGTGGACACGTGAGGCAGGGTACTTTACGGTCTGCCCTCTCCGGCTCCATTTAAGGTCATGTTAGCCTTTTCTTTGCAGAGAGAAATGAAATGAGTTCTCTGAGTCCTTTTACCCAAAGAGCAATGCTTTCCCATTTTTTTTTTTTTTAAACTTAATAACGAGAGAGAGAAAAGGAAGACGCAAAAGCCTTTTAACAGTACTAATTTGATTTAAAGCCCTGGAAGATAGCTCTGTAAGCTGGAGAGCTCCAGCTGGCCCACAGAAACAGCCACTTTCCTCCTGGAGAATCCACCATCAGTTCAGTTCAGTTCAGTTCAGTCACTCAGTTGTGTCCGACTCTTTGTGACCCCATGAATCGTAGCACGTCAGGCCTCCCTGTCCATCACCAACTCTCGGACTTTACCCAAACTCATGTCCATCGAGTCGGTGATGCCATCCAGCCATCTCATCCTCTGTCCTCCCCTTCTCCTCCTGCCCCCAATCCCTCCCAGAATCAGGGTCTTTTCCAATGAGTCAACTCTTCGCATGAGGTGGCCAAAGTACTGGAGTTTCAGCTTCAGCATCAGTTCTTCCAATGAACACCCAGGACTGATCTCCTGTAGGATGGACTGGTTGGATCTCCTTGCAGTCCAACGGATTCTCAAGAGTCTTCTCCAACACCACAGTTCAAAAGCATCAATTCTTTGGTGCTCAGCTTTCTTCACAGTCCAACTCTCACATCCATACATGACCACTGGAAAAACCATAGCCTTGACTAGATGGCCCTTTGTTGGCAAAGTAATGTCTCTGCTTTTGAATATGCTATCTAGGTTGGTCATAACTTTCCTTCCAAGGAGTAAGCGTCTTTTAATTTCATGGCTGCAGTCACCATCTGCAGTGATTTTGGAGCCCCAAAATAAAGTCTGTCACTGTTTCCATTGTTTCCCTATCTATTTGCTATGGGACCAGATGCCATGATCTTAGTTTTCTGAATGTCGAGCTTTAAGCCAACTTTTTCACTCTCCTCTTTCACTTTCATCAAGAGGCTTTTTAGTTCCTCTTCACTTTCTGCCATAAGGGTGGTGTTATCTGCATATCTGAGGTTATTGGTGGCAGCTAATATGGGTCCAGCACCTCACCTATGTCAGCTCCAAGGGCAAGATTCTGTGGTTGCTTTCTAACAAGTGAGGCTTAGAGAGATCACACAGTCTGCCCCCAGAGATGGCCAGTAAGGAGCCATGCTGTTCCCTTGGTCCCTCTCCCCCAGGTTCTAGTGGGTGGAGGTCGATCTGGTGAAGCTGGTGTTTGTTGGTCCATCATGTAAATGAAGGGCTGTGGTCCACTGTTACGTGCTGACTATAAAGCACGCTTCCCAGTATTCACAACTGGGAGTCCCCTCCACCTTGACACTGGCCTGGGCCACACGACTTGCTTTACTAACAGGACTTTATGAGGTATGAAGCAAGCAGAGGCTGGATATGTGCATTAGGGCTTGTTCTCCTGGAATATCTCCCATGGAGGCCTGAGCTACTCTGTAAAGAATTCTGGCCTCTACTGATGGAGAGGCTTCCTAGAGAGAGAAATGTGAGGCTGGTCCCAGTGGTTCCAGCCATGTCAGTGGGCACTCCAGACATGTGAGGAAGACACCAGCTTGGTGGGCTAGCCCAGGAGACACCATGTGGAGCAGAAGAACCACCCTGCTGAGCCTAGCTTCAGTGTAGATTATGAGAATTATGGTTTAAGCCACCAAGTTTGGGGGTGCTTTGATGGGTCACAATAGATAACTGTTGGCCCACAAATGGCAACAGAGGACAGATATGTCCATAAACAATGAGAATTGTCCTGCTTTAGTACTCTAGTCTATGTTGCTGGTGATTCCACCATAACCAGAAATGTCTTTGTTATTGTGAAATTTTGCTGGGATTTAGGTTGGTGATAACATGGATATCTGTTTTCTCTTTCAGGACCTTTTGGAGCCTTGGGTATCACTCCTGGGAGATAGTGTAGGGATGGGTGCCACCCAGAAAAGACCAGCCCACGTGGGGAAACTTGGTCTCAATCAAAACTAAACTAAAATGTAGCATAATCTGGGGAAACTTCTCCCAGGAGGGAAAACTTTCTCATCATTAGAGGTCCTTGGGGGTTCTCCCTGTGGATCTGTGGGTACCAAGCAGAGCTGGGTCATACTAGACTTCACACCTGAGTCTGGTCCAAGGCATCAGCTCCTTCTAGAAAATTAAGCAGTGACCAAGGAGAATCTCCTTCTGCTCTGACCTTCTGTCTCCCAGTTAGAAGCTGGGAGTCTTGAGAGTTTCTGGGAACGGACATGGTTGGTATTTCCAGGGAACTTTTTTTTAACACCGAGTACCACTCAACCCTACTCATGCTGGACATGTTTCTGGTGTTTGGTTTCTTTTGTACAATCAAACTCCTTAAGGCAGAGGGAAGGCAGGACTTCCAGTGGAATGTGAAGATCATTATGCCATCCCTGAGTGGGCCACAGAGGACCTGAGGAATGGACAGAGAGGAACAGATGAGAACTCACAGCTCCCCTTAAGGGGGCAGATTCAGCATGAGGACCGCCTCCCAACCCGCCCAGGACTGCCCCTGGCACTGCTCTGGGATGGGCTACTGTTTGGAGCAAGTTTCCGCCCTACCCTATCCCCTCATGTCTCCATTTCTAAAGAGAAATTCCTGACACTTCAAGAGCTCTGCTTTTGCCCTTGCCCTGGCCTGGAATGTCCTCCCTGCCTCTCTCCTGAAGGCCTTTCCATTCCTCAGAACTGGTTCAGAATCTTCTGCCCCCACGAAGCATCCAGCAGGCTCACACTGGCTGGTGCTGGGCTGCCTTGCCACCAAAGCATTTTTTGAGCCACTGATTTTGGTCTGCCGGTACAATTGGCTGGATGTTCTACTTTAATCTGAATCCCATTTCTCTCTCCTGGGGAGACCCCAGAGTGCCTAGAGGGCAAGACTACATTTTAGAACTCTTCCACAGGCCCTTATCACAGCTTCAGCACACAGCACACACCAAACAGACTTATGAGAAAATGAAGAAATGAGTCAATGCCACACGCAATCGCAAAGGAATTAACAGGCTGGATTTTCTGCCTACATATTACTTCTGTTATTTAGATTTGGGTCCTAGAAAGTAGAGATTTTATGTTTTCTTCTTTATATCCTCCTCTCACCACTACTATAGACACAGTGTCTTACACAGATTTTTGGTGAATGAACACATACTGTAAATTTAAAAATAGATAGTCTCAAAGCTCCAGGAAATTATGCTCCAAAAGTAATCCTATAAATTGACTTCTCATACTCTGGAAAGAGGTGTCAATATGTTAGCAAAATTTAGGGCCAGATAGCCACATTGTGTTGGCTGCCAAGGAACAGCCCATGTCTTCCTCATATAATTATATTATACCATATGCCTAGCATAGTGTCTGGCACAAAAGTGAGAGTTGATAGGTGTTTGTTGAATGACTGACTGACTGCAGAATGGATGAAAGTGGGATTCAAGAGCAGTGTTCATAGTGAAGGTTCATAATGAAGCTGTACAAGCCTGATTTCCCACAATTCTTTTTATCTACAGAGAAGAGCCCAATGGAATTCCAAATCACCCATGTGTTGTTTTCAGCTCTAACCTCCCAGATAGAAGATCATGTAAACCCCATGGCCATTTTCATGAATTTCATGAAGAATTCAAGATTTTATAGAATTTCTAACAAACAAAATATAAAAAATACTGCCTTGGAAGATGTTGTTGTTCAGTCGCTCAGTCATGTCTGACTCTTCAAGACCCCATGGACTGCAGCACACCAGGCTTCCCTGTCCTTCACCGTCTCCCAGAGTTTGCTTAAACTCATGTCCATTGAATTGGTGATGCCATTCAACCATCTCATTCTTTATCATCCCCTTCTCCTCCTCCTTCAGTCTTTCCCAGCATCAGGGTCTTTTCCAATGAGTTAGCCCTTCACATCAGGTAGCCAAAATATTCGAACTTCAGGGTCAGCACCAGTCCTTCCAAAGAATTTTCAGGGCTGATTTCCTTTAGGATTGACTGATTTGATCTCCTTGCTGTCCAAGGGACTCTCAAGAGTCTTCTCCAGCACCACAGTTCAAAAGTATCGATTCTTCGGTATGGTCCAACTCTCACATCCGTCCATGACTACTGGAAAAACCATAGCTTTGACTTTATGGACCTTTGTCAGCAAAGTGATATAGAGATGTATTTAAAACTTACAGCAGGTGTTTTAATAGCTGCAGGAACAACATGCTGCAGGAACAACAGGGCATAGAGGAGAGAACAGTAGGTCCCCATGGGCTGGGGTGGGGGTGCTGGGAGGGTCAGGTGAAGTTGGTTTCCACACCCTAGTTGAAGACACAGGGGCTTAAAGCAGCTTCTTTGGCAGGTCAAGCCTGTGTTTACCTGCTGGACTGAGAGAGCCTACCTGGGCCTGGCAGGCCTGGCAGGCCTAGCAAGCCTGACCTTTACTCAAACAGCCAAGGCATGTCTGTGGTTCCCTGAGGTCCCTGTTGGGGGAGGTTAGCACCTCAAGTCAGACACTCAGCAAAGTGACGTCTTACAAGAGAGAACCATTCAATAGTCATGTGGGAACAGTGGCTGGACGCCAGTGATAACCAACCTCACTTCACATCTGGAGAGTGAATGGAGTTTACCCAAACCCAATGGAAGGAGACAACCCACAAGTTTCTGTTAGCCGTCACCCCCCATCATTGTTCTATAAAGCAGCAGGTGCAAGCTTAAAGTTGTTTTGCAAATAAATTATAGCCAGGAGACCCAAATCTAAGGGTAACTGCCTTTCCTTTATTTATTTATTGTTTTAATATAAATTTCAGAGGATCTGGGTAATTGTTATAATAACATTATTTTCTTAGCCTGGAGATGGATGAGTGTAGTTAGAAATCCTGCCCTGTGCAATGCATGCTGGGAGAGTGCCAGGCACTTGAATATCAGAGGCCAAGAGTGTGAGAGGGAAAGAAGGCCAAGAACCACACCCTACAGGTTCATTCCTTTGAAGGCAGGGGCCAAACGGAGCATGAAGTACATGCTCATTGACCCCTGCCAAAGAGATGCCCTCAATATACCATCCAGACACTGTCCAGTCATAAAATAAATTATAGCAACTACAACCACATAGAGGAGGCCTCTGTGGGCCAGGCACTGTGCTAGGCCATTTACCCTCATTGGTTTATAACCACTGGCGCTGCTTCACAAAGAAGACAATCCCACTGTAAACAAGGAAATTGGAGCTCAGAGAGATCAAAGAAGTTACTTAAAGTCACATAAAGAGGAAGTGCCAGAGCACAAATTCAGAACAAGTCTAAGTTCATGCTTACTTGATCGATATCTACTTATCTGTATCTATGCATCTATGTGTCCATCCCACCTCCCATCCATCCATTCATCCACCTATCCATCATCTATCTTGTGGTGTTAATAGGAATCACATCCTCAGAGTCTCAGGAACAGCAATGACCTTCTCCCTCTTCCCTGCAAGGTGACTCTGGGGCCAGAGTTCAAACATGTTTCTTTGTGGAACGATCCCTGAACTCAGGCTTCTCAGGACCTCCGGTGAACTCACTGCTCAGTGGCTCAGATGCTGTGTTGTCTAGCAAGGTCTTTCTCTAGAAGTGAGGTAGGATGGGATCCAACCAGTGAGCCTTGGTCAGACTCCAAGAAGCCACCTTTCTGTGGCTTTCTGTGAGATCTCTCTTTTCTCTTTAATGGATAACAAACCATCAGATCCACAAATATCATTCCCCAGCATGGAATATATGGAAGCAGGGGGATGGACAATCAATTCCTAGCAAAATCTGACATACTCAAAGCACCAGTGTAAATATATCTCATCCATGCCTGTCACAGATGACTGAAATTCTACTGTTAGAAAGTCATTCCTCTGCTTTACCCAAGCAATCCAATTCTGCAAATATAACCTTCAGATGTGTTTAAAAAGTGGATGGGATAATAACAGTAAGTGGCAGCACTATTTGTAGTAAAAACAATTTAGAAACAACAAATAGAGGATGATTAAATACATGGAGGACTGGTTAAACAGAGGAATAGCTAAATTCTGTTACATCCATACCATCTGTCCATACCATACATAGATAATATGTTCAGTTCATCTGTCGCTCAGTCGTGTCTGACTCTTTGCGACCCCATGAATTGCAGCACGCCAGGCCTCCCTGTCCATCACCAACTCCCGGAGTTCACTCAGACTCACGTCCATTGAGTTGGTAATGCCATCCAGCCATCTCATCCTCTGTCGTCCCCTTCTCCTCCTGCCCCCAATCCCTCCCAGCATCAGAGTCTTTTCCAATGAGTCAACTCTTCACATCAGGTGGCCAAAGTACTGGAGTTTCAGCTTTAGCATCAGTCCTTCCAAAGAACACTCAAGGCTGATCTCCTTTAGAATGGACTGGTTGGATCTCCTTGTAGTCCAAGGGACTCGCAAGAGTCTTCTGCAACACCACACTTCAAAAGCATCAATTCTTCGGCGCTCAGCCTTCTTCACAGTCCAACTCTCACATCCATACATGACCACTGGAAAAACCATAGCCTTGACTAGACGGACCTTTGTTGGCAAAGTAATGTTTCTGCTTTAGAATATGCTATCTAGGTTGGTCATAACTTTCCTTCCAAGGAGTAAGCGTCTTTTAATTTCATGGCTGCAGTCACCACCCGCAGTGATTTTGGAGCCCCCAAAAATAAAGTCTGTCATTGTTTCCACTGTTTCCCCATCTATTTCCCATGAAGTGATGGGACCAGAGGCCATTATCTTGGTTTTCTGAATATTGAGTTTTAAGACAACTTTTTCACTCTCCTCTTTCACTTTCATCAAGAGTCTTTTTAGTTCCTCTTCACTTTCTGCCATAAGGCTGGTGTCATTGGCATATCTGTAACTTAATAATTAAAAGAATGAGCCTACGCTATACACCTCAAATGAAACAATCTCCCAAAGGTATAAAATGAACAAGGCAAGACGAAGAAGTCCACGCTGAATAACACCCACACAATCGATCCGTTCAAATGCACAGAGACCAGCTCTGGAAGGATGGAGAAGTTTGCTATCAGTGGTGGCTGCAGGGAGGGAACTGGGTGGACGGGGCCTGAGCAGGAGTAGTGCCTGTCACACGGGTTTCGTGAATGGCCCCCTCTGGAGTTGTGCCATGAGACGGTCCTAGTGGGAAAAGGACTCTGCAACCTTGACTAGCACAACACGTAAGTATTACCTAATATAAAATGAAATTTAAATTTAAACTTATGCTCGGGAGGTACTCAGGTCATAATGATAAAATAAGTTATTCCTTATACTTCTGAGGATTCACTTATTTTTTTCATTCATTCAGGAAATACTGATTTAGCCCCGACCATGTAGGGTATGCTGAGTACACAGAGGTGAGTAAAACAGACCTTACTCCTATGTGAAAGGCATATATGCCTGGGAGTGTGAATATCATGAGCTATCACTCACTGAGTGCCTGCTAGGAGCCCAGGGACCATGCCAACAGGCATTGTGGTCCAGAGCACAGTTTCAGGGCTGACTAGATGCTAAGCCTGCCTCTCCACTTAAGAGGGGATCATTAACCCTCTGTGCCTATTTTCTCATCTATGAACAGGGACTAACAACAGTTTGTTCCTCATTGAGTTGTGGTAAGGATGAAATTATCTGACACTTGTGAGGTTCTTAGAACAATTCCCGGCTGGGCTCACCGTGCAAGTATCGTGTGTGTTTACTACTCCTCGCCCAGCCCAGCATGCTACAGATACAGCAGGAATGAGACAGCCACAGCCCACATGCACAGAGGGTTTACCATCCCTGGAGGCAGACATTAAACACATCATTACTATTGTGTCTGTCTCCAATGGAGAGACAGAAAAATAAATAGGTAACTATCACCACTGAGCACTTCTGGGCCAAAAGGACTGCAGGTGGAGGAGGAAAAGTGGCTGAGCCTAAAGGAAGAGTCGGGGTTTGACTAGCAGAAGGGTGGGGAGGAAGGGTGTTCTAGGCCAGGGCACAGCTCGAGCCAAGGCAGGGAAGCATGTGGAGGGAACTAGCTTCTGGTGCTGTTGGAGTGTATGATGCAAGGGAGGAGGTGCTGGGAGCAGGGGCTGGAAGGGTAAGCAGAAGCCAGCTCGTGAAGGAATTTGGATTTATCCCCAGAGCATTGGGAACTCACAAAGGTTTTCAGCAACAGAGTGACTTGTTAAGACTTGCCTTTTATGAAGATGGCTCTGACTGCAGGTAGCCCATTGACTGCAGGGCAGGCAAAGTAGGAAGCAGGCAGATGAGAGAGGGCGCCAGGTCAGAGAGATGAGCATCTAGAAAGTCTCCCTCCCAGAAGAGAACCTTGCAGGACAGAGGCTGCCTTGACCCCTTCGTGTGCCCTGCTGGACCGGCCTGTGCTCAGCGGAGGTTACTCCTGTGAAGTGGGGACGAGGGATCGTACACATACAAGGGAGAAGGCTTTCTGTTTCCCTTCAGTTCTGCCAGGACAGGCCTTTTGGTCTGTTTTATTCCTTGCTGTATTGCCAGTGCCAACCACAGGGCCTGGCACATTGAAGGCACCTGATAAACACTCACCATCGGGGAGGTGGGGATGGCCAGAGCAAATAGGATGTACAAGGGCAATCAAGAGGATGCAACCAGGGAGGCAGGAGATAAACCAGGTGGCTCAGCAGCCAAACAAGCAAGTACTTCAAGAAGCAATTTGTGGTTCAAGGAGGATAAAATCTTCCCTGGCAGTCCAGTCACTAAGAATCTGCCTTCCAGTGCAGGGAATGATAGTTTGATCCCTGGTCAGGGAACTAAGATCCCACAAGTCAACTAAGCCTGAACGTTGTAATTACTGAGCCTGCGCTCTAGAGCCCATGCACCCCAACTAGAGAAGCCTCTTGCTAAAACTAAAGAGGCCTGCTTGCCATAACAAAGTCCCAGCACAGCCAAATAGAAAAAGGGAGGATAAAGTCCAATAGGCGTCCATCAGATTTTGTAACTCTACTACCATGACAATGTTGTCACAGCTCTGTCGGCCAACAAGCACGGGGAGCATCACATACATTTGTACACAGATCGTATTTAGGACCTGACCTTGAGGGGTACAAAAATAGTAGAAGACACAGCCCATTTCCTTGATGTTCACCATCTAGTCAGGAAGATCTTGTTATTCACAACATAGTTCACGGTATTGAAAGAAAAAAAAAAGTGAAGTTGCTCAGTCATGTCCGACTCTTTGTGACCCCATGGACTGTAGTCTAACAGGCTTCTCTATCCATAGAACTTTCCAGGCAAGAATACTGGAGTGGGTTGCCATTTCCTTTTTTCAGGGGATCTTCCCAATTCAGGGATGGAACCCGGGTCTCCCACATTGCAGGGTAAAGCAGATGCTTTACCATCTGAGCCACCAGGGAAGCCCTATCACAGTATTACAAAACTCTATTTCTGATTTCTGTAGCTGTCCCCTGGATCACTTCACCAGAGTCCTATAACTTGATAATGAACACATGGAATAAATAGGTTTACAGACCTTGTCTTCACTCATTAATTCTTGAGGTAGGACTTGCTCAGTGTTTGCTGAGAGTTGCCTAAATACAACTGCAAATTTGCAAAATAGATGTTGCTGTAAGGAAGAAGGCTGTATAAATATAATATAAATAAATATCCTAGCTGTATAAATATTTCATGAAAATTTTTTCATTACAATAGCAGAGACAAAGGATTGGGGAAATGCTGGCAGTCATGATTAGTATTGTCTAATTAATAGGTCAGACACAAGTACACCCAATATGCAAACGACTGTTAACAAGTATCAATACTTTGAACCAAAGTCAGTAGTGGTCCCTTTTACTTCTTTTTCCTGAACAATTCAGTGCTAAAGTCACTAGGTAGAGCAGAGAGGTAGGAGTTCATGGTGGAAATGGAGGGCAGGAAGTCATGAAGGCCCAAAGTGGGGGTCAGAGCCCAAGTGACAAGGAGGACTTACACAGGGAGGGTGGCCTGGCCTGTGGTATCACCAGCTGACCAGGGTAAGGGGGGGATTCTTCAGAAGGCTGAGGAATGGTAGCCTGGAATGTGGTATCAGAGGGCAAGGAGTGTATCTGTGTATATAAGTGTACACAGGGTAATGTACATTCCTTAGCTTTGCCTGGGAGCAGTAACATCTCAATAGGAACGAGCACATCTACTGTCCAGATCTTGGCTTCTAAATACCATTTTCCATTAAAATGTGGAAATTCCTTTGTGGCTCAGTAGATAACAATCTGCCTGTCAATCCAGGGGGCACAGGTTCAATCTCCCATCCAGGAAGATTCCACAAGCTATGGAGCAACTAAGCCCAGGCACTACAACTCCTGAAGCCCGCGCACCCTAGAGCCAGCAAGTTGCAATTACTGAAGCCCATGTCCTTAGAGCCCGTGCCCCGCAACAAGAGAAGCCACTGCAATGAGAAGCCCATGCACTGCAACGAGAGTAACCCCCACTGTCTGCAACTAGAGAAAGGCCACATGCAGCCAAAAAAATTTTTTTAATAAATATTTTGTATGGAAATACAAAAAGCCTCGAATAGCCAAAGCTATCTTGAGAAAGAGGAATGGAACTGGAGGAATCAACCTGCCTGACTTCAGGCTCTACTACAAAGCCACAGTCATCAAGACAGTATGGTACTGGCACAAAGACAGAAATATAGATCAATGGAACAAAATAGAAAGCCCAGAGATAAATCCACGCACCTATGGACACCTTATCTTTGACAAAGGAGGCAAGAATATACAATGGAGAAAAGACAATCTCTTTAACAAGTGGTGCTGGGAAATCTGGTCAACCACTTGTAAAAGAATGAAACTAGAACACATTCTAACACCATACACAAAAATAAACTCAAAATGGATTAAAGATCTAAAAGTAAGACCAGAAACTATAAAACTCCTAGAGGAGAACATAGGCAAAACACTCTCTGACATACATCACAGCAGAATCCTCTATGACCCACCTCCCAGAATATTGGAAATAAAAGCAAAAATAAACAAATGGGACCTAATTAAAATTAAAAGCTTCTGCACAACAAAGGAAACTATAAGCAAGGTGAAAGACAGCCTTCAGAATGGGAAAAAATAATAGCAAATGAAGCAACTGACAAACAACTAATCTCAAAAATATACAAGCAATTCCTACAGCTCAATTCCAGAAAAATAAATGACCCAATCAAAAAAATGGGCCAAAAAACTAAACAGATATTTCTCCAAAGAAGACATACAGATGGCTAACAAACACATGAAAAGATGCTCAACATCACTCATTATCAGAGAAATGCAAATCAAAACCACTATGAGGTACCATTTCACACCAGTCAGATTGGCTGCGATCCAAAAGTCTACAAGCAATAAATGCTGGAGAGGGTGTGGAGAAAAGGGAACCCTCTTCCACTGTTGGTGGGAATGCAAACTAGTACAGCCACTATGGAGAACAGTGTGGAGATTCCTTAAAAAACTGGAAATAGAACTGCCTTATGATCCAGCAATCCCACTGCTGGGCATACACACTGAGGAAACCAGAAGGGAAAGAGACACGTGTACCCCAATGTTCATCGCAGCACTGTTTATAATAGCCAGGACATGGAAGCAACCTAGATGTCCTTCAGCAGACGAATGGATAAGAAAGCTGTGGTACATATACACAATGGAGTATTACTCAGCCATTAAAAAGAATACATTTGAATCAGTTCTAATGAGGTGGATGAAACTGGAGCCTATTATACAGAGTGAAGTAAGCCAGAAAGAAAAACACCAATACAGTATACTAACGCATATATATGGAATTTAGAAAGATGGTAACAATAACCCTGTATGTGAGACAGCAAAAGAGACACTGATGTATAAAACAGTCTTTTGGACTCTGTGGGAGAGGGAGAGGGTGGGATGATTTGGGAGAATGGCATTGAAACATGTATAATATCATATATGAAATGAGTCACCAGTCCAGGTTCAATGCACGATACTGGATGCTTGGGGCTGGTGCACTGGGACGACCCAGAGGGAGGGTATGGGGAGGGAGGAGGCAGGAGGGTTCAGGAGGGGGAACATGTGTATACCTGTGGCAGATTCATGTTGATATATGGCAAAATCAATACAATATTGTAAATGTAAAAAAAAAATCTCTCAAAATGTAAAAAATCAATATATAAAAAATAAATATAGCAATGCGTACATGTCAGAAAATTTTTAAAATGAATTCAGCCTCCTTGGAGAAATGGCTGATTCTAGAACTGGGACAAGGACGAAAAATGAGCCTATAACATCTTGTCATGCCAGAAAGTAAGGATGCGCTCAATGAATGATGGGTCCATGTAGGAAGGGTGCAGATCAAAGGTGCTCTCACTAGTCAAACTGGGAATAAAGTGAGCTTTAAAATAAATAATGATGGGAATGGAGTATAACTCACTAATATAGGAATCCGTAAGTTCACATGGATATAAAAAATAAAGTTGATGAGGCATGGGATGTGTACCTAGGTTCCAAGTATCTCCCCATAAAATACCTATTAATTACAAAGAGGTAAAGACTAACTTTATAATGGAGAACCCCAGTAGACACCACCTTAAATCATGGGATCAAAGTGCTCATCATTAGTACAGGAACAAATCCAACCACCGAACCCCTTGGCAGGGTGTAAGGAGAAGAATGCAGTGCCATTCCTGTGACATGTCTGCCAGATGCATCACCGACTCTGACCAAGAGGAAACCTTAGAAAGACATTCTACAAAGCCTGTGATCTTCAAAATGTCAGGGTCATGAAAGTCAAGGAGAGACTGAGGGGCTGTTCTTCCAGCCTGCAGAAGACCAAAAGATATCACTTCACGCAAGAGTGGTTCTGAGTTGGATCCTTTTGTGATAAAAGACCCCACTGTGATGACTGGCAAACCCTGGGTGGAGTCTGTGGCTTCCACGGTGGCTGTGAATCTGTGTGAGCTTCCTGGTGGTGGTGGCTGTTTGATGAGGTGGGAGAGTATTTTTGTTTATAGAAAAACACAAGAAAGTATGAAAAGATGATGAGGATCAGGGTATCTTATTCTCAAACTGTCCTTGCAACTTTTCTGTCACTTGGTGATTATTTCAAAATTTTTAAATGATAAGAAATAAATACAGAAAATTTAAATGGTAGGTAAACAAAGTGTGGTATATACATACAATGGAATATTATTTAGCCTTTAAAAGGAAGGCAACCCTGTCACATGAGACAACATGGGTGAATTTTGAGGACATTATGCTAAGTGAAATAGCAGGTGAGCAAGTGAAAGTCGTTTAGTCATGTCTGATTCTTTGTGACCCTGTGGACTATACAGTTCATGGAATTCTCCAGGACAGAATCCTGGAGTGGGTAGCCTTTCCCTTCTCCAGGGGATCTTCCCACCCCAGGGATCGAACCCAGGTCTCCCGCACTGCAGGAAGATTCTTTACCAGCTGAACCACCAGGGAAGCCCTAGTGAAATAAGTCAGTCACCAAAGGACAAACACCATGTGGTTCTATTTATATGAGATACGAGAATCTCACAGAGACAGGAAACAGAAGAGTGGTTGCCAAGGGGAGACAGGCTTGGGACATGGGCCTCTCTGCCGCAGTGCTGCAATGCCCGCAGCTGGACACACCTCTTCTAGAGCAACAAAACACAAAACAATTATTAGACTAAAAATCACTTCATGCATGTGCTGCTGCTGCTGCTGCTAAGTCGCTTAAGTCGTGTCCGACTCTGTACAACTTCACAAACGGCAGGCCACCAGGCTCCGCCGTCCCAGGGATTCTCCAGGCAAGAACACTGGAGTAGGTTGCCATTTCCTTGTGCAGTTAGGGCAAATTCTGGACCCAAAAAGATACAAACAGACAAAAACAAAACAAAACAAAAAACCCCACCTGCTACTTCTGAAGAGCTTCGGACAAAAACAGGATGTTGGGAGCTAAAATAGGGTACTGTGCATGCCCCCTGCACTCAACACCACCCAAGGGGTGGGCAAAATACCTAAGCCACCCCTCCTGCTGGACCCCTGGACACTCCCCTACACTCATTCCATATAAAGAACCAGCTCACCCACCCCTCATGGAGCAAGCAATCAAGGGATCCTGCTGTTTGTTCTCACTTCCCTCTGCTGCAGCAGGGGCCCCAATAAAGCCTCGCTTGGCCTCTAGTCAGTTTCTTGTCTGGCCTCTGTTGTTCAATTGCTAAGTTGTGTCCAATTCTTTGTGACTTCATAGACTGCAGCGTGCCAGGCTTCCCTGTCCTTCACTATCTCCCACAGTTCACTCAAACTCATGTCCATTGAGTCAGTGATGCCATTCAACCATCTCATCCTCTGTGATCCCCTTCTCCTCCTTCCTTCAATCTTTCCCAGCATCAGGGTCTTTTCCAGTGAGTTGGCTCTTTGCATCAGGTGGCCAAGGTATTGGAGTTTCAGCTTCAGGATCAGTCCTTCCAATAAATATTCAGGACTGATTTCCTTTAGGATTGACTGGTTTGAGCTCCTTGCTGTCCAAGGAACTCTCAAGAGTCTTCTCAAACACCACAGTTCAAAAGCATCAGTTCTTTGGCACTCAGCCTACTTTATGGTCCAACTCTCACATCTGTCCATGACTTTTGGAAAAACCATAGCTTTGACTTTACGGACTTTTGTCAGCAAAGTGATATCTCTGCTTTTTAATATGCCATCTAGATTTATCATAGCTTTTCTTCCAAGGAGCACGTGTCTCTTAATTTCATGACTGTAGTCACCATCAGCAGTGATTTTGCAGTCCAAGAAAATAAAATTTGTTATTGTTTCCACTTTTTCCCCATAATCAATTTCTATTGACTGAGGAAGGCCAAGAGCTCTGGCTGGTAACATAGAGCTGGGGGGATGGGGGAATGGGAAATTAGTGCTTAATGGGGATGGATTTTAAGACAGGGATGTAGAAAAAGATCTGCAGGTGGATGGTGGGGATGGTTGTACAATGTGTGTGTACTCAATGTCCCTGAACTGTACACATAAAACTGGTTAAGATGCTAAGTTTTGTTTTACATATATATTTTTCCCCACAATAAAAATTAAAAAGGGAAACCAATCGCTAAGTTACATTCACATTAAATGTTTAGTTTCAAATTGTTGGTGGGAAAAGCGACACCTGAGTTTATGCGTGTCTTGAATTAAATATCAAATAGTCTCTAACTCAGGCTTCCTGTTCCAACATCATAGAAAGAATCTTATCTTGGAAAGGAAGGTTTCTGTGTTGATGTTTCACATGGCCAAACATTAACTTTATCACTCTGAAAAATCTGGGAAAACTCTTTCTGCCAAACCTGACTGTGAATGTCCATTCTTAGAGAGTTACAGAAGATTTGAGAGCCTTGTTCTTCAAAGCAAATCGCTTGTAGTTACTAAGCCAAAAAAAAAGCAATCCCACCTGGTGGCAGAACTCCAAGGTATGACAGTGCTATGGGCGGGAAAGGCAAGCCTGTCTGTTTCATAGTTGGCTTGGCCTGAAAAACAAGAGCACGCATGTTTGCTTATTTAGTTCAGAGACTCTGCAATGCTCAGTCACACCAAATTCCTGTAACCACGAAACAGGACACAGGGGACCCAGAGGCAGTTTACACGTATGATGCTACTAACAGTGAGTGTGGAGTCACATGGTTTCATGGTTGAGTCCTAGGGATAAACCAGGAAATTGCTTTAATGTCTGACTACCCTTCCACTGCACAGCTCCACCAATGGCATGACCTACAAGCCTCCTTCAAGGTCATCACTGGCTAGTTGGAGGAGCGGAAGGCTCCGTGCATGTCCACTGCTTGGGAAAGGACTGGCCAAGTGATAATGACCAGACACACTGCCTGCATCCACAGAAGATATGCTGAGCTAAACAGCCAAGCACTTCAAGTCACTGGGCTCAGCCTCTTCATGTCAAGTCCCAGATATGCCAGGATAGACACTGCTTTAGAGCCTTCCAATGCTATGATTTTCTCTTTGTTTGTTTGGCATGTGGGATCTTAGTTCCCTCACCAGGGATTGAACCTGTGCTCCCTGCTTTGGGAGCGCAGGTCTTAACCACTGAGCCACCAGGGAAGTCCCCCAATGCTATGATTTTTATAATCTGTAATTACCTAGGCAGTAATTCGTGAGTTGATGGTGGTATGATTATCAATTTTTAAAAAAAATCATTTGTTTAGAGTATGTGTGTGTTTCTTTAATTGAGAGTAAGATTATCTTGAATTGGTCATTACTTAGAATTACTAGTCTCAGAAGTATACTTTAATCCAGAATTACATTCTGCTACATGCTACCCTGAAGGATGTATGCCATCTGTCAGAGTAAATGTATGGAAACAAACATATATAACAGAGCCCTATTGCAGAAGAATATATGATGGGACACATATAACATATGTCCTTTAAACTTAATCCTCTTATACCAGGTCTAATATAAGACAGTTCAGTTTAAAGGGCATGTGTACATATGGGTTATATTTCAGAAGATGTATAATTGGCCTAAATCCAAACAAAAACAAGCTGAGTTCCAAAAGGATCATTTACATACATCTATAGACAGTGATGTGCTTCCCCAACATCTCAGGGGTAAAGAACCCGCTGGCAATGCAGGAGCCTCAGGAGAAGGGGGTTAGATCCCTGGGATGGGAAGATCCCCTGGAGAAGGGAATGGCAACCCACTCCAGTGTTCTTGCCTGGAGAATCCGATGGAAAGAGGAGCCTGGCAGGCTACAGTCCATGGGGTTTCAAAGAGTTCGATACAACTGAAGCAACTGAGCGTGTACCTCACAGACAGGGATGCCGAGATGGTTATATAGATTCTACAAGATGGCTCCACCAGTTCTTTCAAAGGGTGTTTCAGTGCCTCCAGAAACAGCTGAGACTTGGCCTGAGTCTGTACTGCCCGAGGGAGGGTTCACAAACCGAAAGCACAACCTGAGACGTTAATATTCCCCTCCCCGCTCTGCTTTCTAGTTGAGATCTTCTGAGATTTCATTTTATGAGTATTCCTGGCCATCAAATGTCTGGGATTCTATCCCAGTTGTAAAAGCTCTTTATTACCATTGCATAAAACCAGGCGCTGTTCCCCATCCAGCCAGGATGGGAACAGGGCGCTCCCATCAGTGGGGACGGGAACCTTGGCAGTGTTAGTTTAGAGGTTACTATTGGCCCGGATTGCTCCCCAGGTGGCTCAGTAGTGAAGAATTCGCTTACCAATGGCAGCAGACTCAGGGTATGTGGGTTTGATCCCTGGGTCAGGAAGATCTCATGGAGGATGAAATGGCAACCCACTCCAGTATTCTTGCCTGAAGAATCCCATGGACATAGGAGCCTGGTGGGCTACAATCCATGGGGTCGCAAAGAGTCGGACAGGTCTGAGCAGCTGAGCACTGCACGATTGGCCCAGATGAAAGCCAGAGCTACATAAGCAGTCTCTGGGTCGACTCAGAGAGAGGCCCCTCAGACGCCCTTGGAGAGAGGTGTGCAATCAGGGAGCTCAGACAATCATGCGGAGAATGTTGGAAGCCTCAAGGGGCCACCCTAAAGCAGCATCTTCTCCCCTGGCTACAAGGGTGACAGGTCAGGAGTCGGTCCTTCAGGGGGCCTGCCCTGCACTGTAGCCAGAACACAGCTGAGTCCCGGGTTCTCCCCACTGGTGGTGCGTTTCCATGGGAACGGCCGGCTCCACCATCCTGCACTGGGTGCTGTGCTCCATCTATTTCTATGGTACCTATCACCATGGCACCTACTCGCTCTGAAAAGCATGGGCTAAAAACAGAACATAAAGGAAAGCGGGGTGTCCACTTCCCTGCAGTCCCCTTCTCCCGAAGCTGCTGTGGTACCTTAAGATTGCTCACATGGACCTTTCGCATTCCCAGCTTCCATGCTGGAGGTGGCCTTTAAAAAGATAAAAGGCTTGCAGGCATCTGCATCATCTTGGGGGGAATGTGTCCCGAGGTTCCAGGAACTTTGCTCTCTACTCGCTGCAGATATAAAATTCCTGTGGGTGGAGGGGAGCCCACACAGGAAATGACTCCTCTGGGGCTTGTTCAGGTATTGGGGGAGTGGGGGAAGAGGTGGGCAGGAGGGGAGAGGGGTGGTGCCATCAGTCTACACAGGTGACCCAAGAAAGGATCTGTGTTCATTCCAACAACAGCGATCAGGCATTCTCCTGGGAGCACTGGACATTCTCTTTGGGAAGGGATCCACAAGGCCAAAGAGCTCCGCGGAAGGTTTCCCCTAATTCAAGGTCACTCTCCGTGCTAAGTCACTTCAGTCGTGTCCAACTTTTTATGACCCCATGGACTATAGCCTGCCAGCCTCCTCTGTCCATGGGATTTTCCACGCCAGAATAGTGGAGTGGGTTGCCTCCAGTTGAAAGGTTGTTGTTGAATCACGCGAATACACCGGGATTCTTGGCCCCCGGAGGAGAAGAATTCAATCCGGGGCCAGAGACGAGGCTTGATCGCTCAGAGCTTTTGTGTAATAAAGTTTTATTAAAGTATAAAGGAGATAGAGAAAGCTTCTGACATAGGCATCAGAAGGGGGCAGAAAGAGTACCCGCTTGCTAGTGTTAACAATGAGGTTATATAATCCAAAGAAGGTCTGGAGGTTGTAAAGACTTCATCAGACCCACTCCCATAATTTACATCTTAAGGTAACACTGTCCTCAGGCAAGATACATCCTTGTAAAGACCAGGTCTACTCCCATAATTAACATTTTAAGATAACAAAAGGTTGAATCCAAAGACTGTCCTTAGGCAGGATACATTATTGTTATATAATCCTAAGGAATGTGGAGAAAAGAAAAAAAAAAAGCTTGTCCTTTCTTCCTCCTTGAGAATTCCAGACCCCTCTCTCCTTGGGGACCCCTAGACTCCCTATCAACTTGCCTAGGAACTGACTCTCTCACAGTATGGACTGAGTGCCTCCTCCAGGGGATCTTCCCCAACCAGGGATCGAACCCTTGTCTATTATGTTTCTTCCATTGGCCGCCCAGTTCTTTACCACTAGCGCCACCTGAGAAGCCCCTTCATAGCCGAGCATTTATTCTGGTCTCTGGAGTCAGACAGAACCTGAGTTCAAATTCCAACTCAGTCACCTGCCAGCCATGTGAGATCTGTGGGCAACCTCCCAGAGGTTAATGTACTCCTACTACAAAGATCTTAGACACATGTATCCACTTTTATTTTTTGTCTCCCTTTCTTATTTCCTTATTTCTCTGCTTCTTCTTGCTCCCATGATAAGGGTCAGAGTAATCTCAGGAAGTTCCATGAAGATCATAAAACTGATTCTTGAAAAACATTGGCTACAATTTAAACAGAAAAACCTAAAAGAACATTCAAGGAGATTCCTTCCATCCACTCCATAGAAGAAAAGAAGCAATTCACATCATGTGGCGATGTGGTATATGTCCTCTGATGCAACAGGGAATACTTGAACTGTAACTTCATTAAGCAAGGAACTATTTTTTGTGAATGAAGACCAAAGGTTTCCACATTTTGGCTTCTTCTTTGTAAGAGAATTAATGTTCCCTTTGACTACAGTTTGTGTTCCTCTTGGCACAGGCAAGGCATGCAGTAATTTTAGTTTCTCATGACGCTTTAAGTTTCTCTTAAAGTGTTTTCCTTTTTCTGTTCAGCTTCAGTGATTTCCACTATTCTGCCTTCCAGCTCACTGATCCATTCCTTTGTATCATCTAACCTACTGTTGATTCCTTCTAGTGTATTTTTCATTTCAGTTATCGTATTCTTCATCTTTTTGGTTCTTTTTTATATATATTTTCTCACTCGTTGTTAAAAACTAACTTCTCACTCTGCTCATTCAATTTTCTCCCGAGTTCTTTGAACATCTTTATGCTCATTACTGTGAACTATCTACGGAGATGGGCAGATTGCCCATCTCCACTTCACTGAGCTCTTTTAGGGTTTTATTTTGCTCCTTCATTTGGAAGATACTCTTCTGTTGCCTCATGTTGCCTAATTTACTGTTTTTATTTCTAAGTATCTGGTAGGTTGGTTTCATTGCCCAACCTTGGAAAAGTGGGCTTTTGTAGATGTCCTATGCATCCCAACAGCACACTCCCCTCTGGTCATCAGAGCTACATGCTCTAGGGGAGCCCCCTGTCTGGGCCGCGTGGGTCCTTCTGTTGTTGGTGGTCTACTGTGGGCAGTCTGATAGGTACGGCTGGCCCCCAGTTCCATTGGTTTCCAGGCCTTTCCTTGTGTGCAGGCTTCTAGCCCCTGGTTGGTGAGGCTGGGTCACAGGCTACTGGCTGAGGGGCCTGGGATCCTAGGGCTTGTGTTGGCCCACTGGTGGGTGGGACTAATTCCTGACATAGCAGGTTGCAGGGTCTAGGGTGTCTCAAAGCTGGTGCTGGCCCACTAGTGAGTGGGGCTGGATACTAGGGTAGCTAGCTAAGGGGTTGAAGGTGGTATTGGCCTGCTGGTAGGTGAGTTTGGGGCCCAAGAGGTCCCAGGGGCTAGTGATAACATGCTGGTAGGCTGAGCAGGGTTCCTGGGTCTCTGATTGTACAGCCCTGGGGTCTTAGAGCTGGTGGTAACCTGATGCTCAGCAGGGCTGAGGCCAAGGGGGTATCAGGGCTGGTGCTGGCCTTTTGGTAGGTGGGCTGGGTCCTGGTACAGGGGCCTGCACTGATACAATTCTATCTGATAAACATATTCTGAATATGTCTTCCAACCCATGACTTGCTTTTTCTTTTTCTTTTTTTTAAGTAGTACCCTTTGAGGAGAAAAGGTTTTAATTTTGGTAGTCAAATTTATCTATTTTTCTCTTTATGGTTCAAGCTTTTTGTGTCCTCAAAAACCCATGCCAATCCAAAGTCACAAATATTTTCTCCTATTTTGTCTTCTAGAAGATTTATAGCTTTACCTTTTACATCTAAGTCCATGATCCAAGTTAATTTTATTTGTTTATGTTGTGAAGTAGCACAAGGTTTATAACAGCACCACCCACCCCACCACCATAAAGATATCCAGTTGCTTTAGTATCTTTTGTTGAAAAGACTTCCCTTTCCCCATTAAACTGCCTTGGCACTTTCGCCAAAAATTAATTGACCATATATCTGTGGGTCTATTTGTGCACTCTATTCCATCCCAGTGATTTATATGCCTCTTGTTTTCAATAACTCCACAGTCTTGTTACTGTATCTATATAGTGTTATATTACTACATAATAAGTCTTGAAATCAGGGAGTATTAAGTTCTCCTACTTTGTTCTTTTAAAAATTGTTTTGGCCATTCTAGGTTATTTGCATTTCCATATATTTTACAATCAGCTTGTCAATTTCTACAAAAATAAAATAACTCTCAAAAGTCTGCCAGAGTTTTTATTGAATCTTATATTAGTTTCCTAGAGCCATTATAGCAAAGTACCAGGATTCTTGCCTGGGAAAACCCATGGACAGAGGAGCCTGGGGGGCTACAGTCCTATAGTCCACAGTCGTGGGGTCAAAAAAGAGTTGGACACTACTTAGCAACTAAACAACAACAAAACAAACCACAAGTCCAGTGACTAAAACAACCAAAAATATTCTCTCACAGTTCTGGAGTCTAGAAGTCTAAAAATAAGTTGTCTATAGGATCATGCTCTCTATTTGAAGGCCTTAAAGGAGGATTCTTCTTGGCCTTTTTCTTAGCTTCTAGTGGTTGTTGACAATCCTTGGCATTCCTTGGCCTATCCAGTCAAGGCCTCCATCTCCATGTGGCCTTCTTCCCCATGTCTCTTTATGTATCCAAATTTCCTCTTCTTATAAGGACACAGACTGGATTAGAGTCCACTCTAATCCTGTAACCCGTAACATTTTGTGTTGGCACTAAGAACGATCAAGAACTCATTGGAAAAAATTTTAAATATGGTCCTTCCTCAAGGAATTTAAAATTTTGTTGAGAAGACAAAGTTAACGTCTAAGAAGCTATCAGTGAAAAATGAAAAACAAAATAATTTAGTGTGGTTCAAACAATAAATGTTAACTGTATATTAAAAAAAGCACATGCCAGGTCAGAAGTCAGAAGGCTTCATGGTCAATGCACCGAACAGCTGGTATAACAGAAAAGAGGCAAGAAGCTATGAGTCAAATAATAGGAACAGAAGTGCAGAAACAGGAATTGACATGACACAGAAAGGCAGGCAAGGAGACAAAGGTTAGCAAAGCAACACATCTGGAACAGTTTGGGTCGGGAGACAGTGGAAGACAAAAGTAGACGGAGGGCCTCCACGAAAGACCTTAAAGGTTAGACAGCAGAATTCTGATTTGACACAGTGAGTGATACAATTCTGAAAGTAAGGTTGGAGCGAGATCTGGTTTGCTTAAGGGGGTAGGACAAACTGAAAGAAATAGAGTTCAGGGCAAGGAGACTAGTTAGGAAGCTCCTGCTTCCTTTCCAATCAATTCTCTATTCTGCAACCAGAGTGAATTTTTTTTTAAACTCAATCTGATCAAGTAATTCCTCTGCATGTTGATCATTGAATCTGAGATGCTCAAGTAATCAAAGATGATACCAAAATTTCTAACCTCAATCTCAATACATTACATTACAGGGACCAAGGAGGTAGGAAAGAGATGCAGTCTAGAAAGGAGGCATGAGCTCTGTATGGTTTATGAGTAATTTGAAGTAGCGATTAAATAACAGCTAGAATTTGGCCAGTTTATGACAAGAGGAGGCAAAGGCAGGAATTTTCATGTGCAGAGTGTCAGAAGAACTGCACAAGGCTTATCTTCAAATTACAGAGGCAGGCATCAGTGGAGGAGGAAATGGCAACCCATTCTAGTATTCTTGTTTGGGAAATCCCATGGACAGAGGAGCCTGGTGGCCCATAGTCCATGGGGTTGCAAAGAGTCGGACACTTTGCAGCTAAACAACAATAAAAAGGCAGGTGTTAGGGAGTCAGCTGAGACAAGCATGAGAGGAGTCAACTATGCCTATTTAGAAACGGACCAGGAAAGGCGGACGGAGAAGGAAATGGCACCCCACTCCAATACTCTTGCCTGGAAAATCCCATGGGCGGAAGAGCCTGGTAGGCTTCAGTCCATGGGGTCGCGAAGAGTCGGACACGACTGAACGACTTCACTTTCACTTTTCACTTTTCACTTTTATGCATTGGAGAAGGAAATGGCAACCCACTCCAGTATTCTTGCCCGGAGAATCCCAGGGACGGTGGAGCCTGGTGGGCTGCCGTCTATGGGGTCGCACAGAGTCAGACACGACTGAAGCGACTTAGCAGCAGCAGGAAAGGCGGCAAGAGGAGAGTCAGACAGCCAGGAGCAAAGGGCAAGGCAGGCCGGCTAGAACTGGGACCGGATCTTAGGCAGGAACACAGATAGAAGTCCATCCTGGAAAGAAGGCAGGTCAGAAATAAAGAAGTAGTTGTGGAATAATAGCTAACATAACACTTACTAACCATTTCTTTCTTTTTTTTTAAACAATGTGGTACTCACTGTTCAAAGCATTTAAATGAATTCATTCATTTAAACTTCACAAGAATGCGAGAGGTAACTGTTATTGTCCTCATTTTACAGATGTGGATTCAAGGCACAGAGAAGTTAAGTGGCTTGTCCAAGGTTCTACACATACTAGATGGCATAGTCAGGACTTGAGATCATGGTAATGAACACTTATTCCATGCCATGGTTTTTACATATATGCATTCGTTATGTATATGAGCATTGTGAACATATACACACAATGAGGGTATTTAAAAAAAAAAGCAACATGCTTCCCACCCTCCTTTCTGGCACACGACCTTTTCCCTGTTCAAGCAAACGTATGTACAGCCTCAAGGAGGATTATGGTTGTTAGAGGGAAAAGAGGTCACTTACTGTTCGGCTTCACACCTCAAAACTGATTTTCTTTTTTTCCATCTGTAACAAAACAACGGTTTTGGGAAGGACTTTTTCTATATTCAAACAGCTTTGATTTATCAAGAGCTTGCGTTGGCCCACCATAACTTCGCGGTACAAGATACAGGCAGGAAGAATTCAAGTTAGGATAGGAGAAATAGCCCACACCTAGGAATTAGAAGAAAGGGTCTTTCTCACAGAAAGAGGAAAGAAAAAGTAGCGTGCATATCACAGATTCCCTCTTGTCATGGGCTGAACTGTGTTCCCACAAACCCACACACTGAAGTCTCAACACCCAGTACCTCGGAATGTGACCTATTTGGAAATAAGGTCTTTCAAGAGGTAATTAAGTTAAAATGAGGCCATTAGGGTGGGACCCTAATCCAATATGACTAGTACCCTTATAAGAAGAGGAAGAACCCCAGGGACGCAGGAGCACAGAAGGATAACCATGTGATGACAAAGCAGCGAGGAGGAGGCCATCCGCAAGCCAAGGAGAGAGGCTCCAGAAGAAACCAACCTGCTAGTACATCAGCCTTGGGTTTCTAGACTCCAGGACCATCAGAACACAAATTTCTGCTGTTTTTAGCCAACCAATCTGTGGTGTTTTGTATGGTAGCTGTAGACAACTAACACACCCCTCTAGACTGAAATTAGGGAGGAAGTTTAAAAAACAAACAAACAAGGTAAATATGGGGGGAATCCCAGAGAAGTGGACCTTGTTTCTCACTTCCAAGGACAATTTCAGGCTCCCTTAAAGAATTTCTGTGTTCTTATGATTGCTAGAGGGAAGGGATGGTTAGAGAGTTTGGGATGGTCATGTACATACTGCTGTATTTAAAATGGATAACCAACAAGGGCCTACCATATAGCACAGGAAACTCTGCTCAATGTTCTGTGGCAGCCTGGATTGGGGGGAGGGGGGAGGAAGAATGGATACATGCACGTGTATGGCTGAGTCCCTTCACCGTTCACCTGAAACTATTACAACACTGGTAATCGGCTATACCTCAACACAAGATAAAAAGTTCAAAGTGTAGGAAAAAAGAAAGAATTTCTGTGTTCCAACAGCCCGGGTAACAAACTGAAAATGGCAAGACAGAATAATAACTTGGAAGCTATCCAATGTCACCTTCCTGGTATCTATGGAGCAGGAATTTCAAGATTTCCAAAGATAGTCTGATAGTAGCTATCAGTACACCTGGCACCTAGACCTTGGTCTCTAATACTGTTTTCCAATAAAAGGAACTAGAGCTCCCGGGAGAAGGATTCTAGGACTGGGGCAGGACGTATACAAGATAAGCCAGAGCATCTGGTAGTGACCGAAACTAAGGAAGGGTATTCTGTGCGGAGGCAAACGAAAGAGCTCCCAGTGGCCAAAGCTGGAACAATTTGAGCAACAAAATAAAGTAGCAGTGGATTATAAACTAAAGTATAAAATAAATATCCATGAGTTCATACTGATATAAATAAAGAACTGAATAATAAATAAGGGAGAAGAGACAAAGGTCCATGCAGCAAAATTGCAAGTAATTTACATAGATACTCTGCCCTTAAGGAGACAGAATATAACTTCCAACTCATTAAGCATTGGCTGCACATAGCAATCTCCTTTCAAAGAGTACAGCATGGAAAAGGAGGAAAAAAGAGTAACTTTACAGTGAAGAAACCTGACAAACACTACCTCAAGTCAGGTGATCAAGGTCAACATCGAGAGATATATCATTTTGACAGACGTTCTCTTGATATGATGAGAATTGTACTTTACTCTGCCATCTTCCTCCCCCAAACCATAACCTGAGTCTAATCCTGAGAAAAGCATCAAACAAATCCCAATAGAGTGCATTCTACAAAACACCTAGCCAGTAATCATCAAAACTGTCAAGATCAGGGCTTCCCTAGTGGCTCAGTAGGAAAGAATCTGCCTGCCAATGCAGGAGAGGTAGGTTTGATCCCTGATCCAGGAAGATCCCACAGGCCATGGAGCAACTAAGCCTGAGCTCCAGAGTCTGGAAGCCACAATTTCTAAGCCCACAGACCGCAACTAATGAAGGCCACACACCCTAGAGCCCGTGCTCCCCAATAAGAGGAGTCACTGCAATGAGAAGTCCGAGCACTGCAATTAGAGAGTAGCCCCACTCGCTGCAACTACAGAAAAGCTCATGCAGCAACAAAGACCCAGCACAGCCAAAAATAACCAACTAAATAAATAAAAATTATGAAAAAAAAACCTGCCAAGATCATAAAAATTAAAGTCTGAAAAAAACTAAAGGAAGCCTAAAGAGACATGACAAGTAAATGTAATGTGGAATCTTAGATGGGATCCTGGGACAGAAAAAGGGCATTAGGGAAAAACTGAGAAAATCTAAATAAAGTATGGACTTCAATTATTAATAATGCATCAATTGTGGTCTTCAGTCACTCAGTCATGTCCGACTATTTGCCACCCCATGAACTGCATGCAGCATGCCAGGCTCTTCTGTCCTTCACTATCTCCCAGAGTTTGCTCAAATTCATGTCCATTGAATGGGTGATGCCATCCAACCACCTCACCCTCGGTTGTCCCCTTTTCCTCCTGCATTCAATCTTTCCCAGCATCAGGGTCTTTTCCAACGAGTCGGCTGTTCGCATGAGGTGGCCAAAGCATTGGAGCTTCAGCTTCAGCCTTAGTCCTTCCAATGAGTATTCAGGGTTGATTTCCTTTTGGATTGACTTGTTTGATCTCCTTGCAGTCCAAGGGACTCTCAAGAGTCTTCTCCAAAACCCCAGTTCGAAAGCATCGATTCTTCAGTGCTCAGCCTTCTTTATGGACCAACTTTCATATCTGTACATGAATGCTGGAAAAACCATAGCTTTGACTATTTGGACCATTGTTGGCAAAGTGATGCCTCTGCTTTTTAATATGCTGTCTAGGTTGGTCACAGCTTTTTTTCCAAGGAGCAAGTGTCTTTTAATTTCATGGCTGCAGTCACCTTCTGCAGTGATCTTGGAGCCCAAGAAAACAAAGTCTGTCACTGTTTCCATTGTTTCCCCATCTATCTGCCATGAAGTGATGGGGATGCCAATGCCATGATCTTAGTTTTTTGAATGCATCAATAGGGGTTGATTAATTATGACAAATGTGCCATGTTAACATGAAAACAGGAAAAACTAGGTGTGGGGTATGAGGAAACTGTCTGTACTATCTTTGCAATAATCCCATAGATCTTAAATGTTCTAAAATAACTTTTTTTTTTAAAGTAACTTGAGCAAGGGAGGCCTTGCCAAAACTCCCTACACACACATCATACCTAAGGCAGCTATCTCATCAGGGTGTTTTTGCTTGGAACATCCATGGAGTAGGGAAAGGTATATAGGGAGGTGATGCCACCTAAGGATCCTGATCTCCAAAAGACTGTGAAGCAAGTACCAAGTCAGGCATCCAAACACCACTATTGATCTTAAGATAAAGTCCCTTGAGGAACCCTCAAACCTCAAACCTAGATTTGAGGCCACTGCCCACACTACCCTGGGGATATAGAAGATTTAACCTACATCTCAGACACCACTGTGACAATGAGAATCTTAATAGTCAGGATAACTTAGTTAGGCTGTAACTAAGGAACTCTCAACATGCCTGGCTTACACAACAGGAATTTTTTTTTTTTAATTTTGTTTATTTTTGGCTGTGCTGGGTCTTCAGTGCTGCTCTGGCTTTTCTCTAGTTGCGGCAAGCAGGGCTTTCTCATTGCAGCGCTCGGGCTTCTCGCTGCGGTGGCTTCTCCTACTGCAGAGCACAGGCTCTAGGACACACCGGTTTCAGCAGCTGCAGCTGTGGGCTCAGTAGTCGCAAGTCCTGGGCTTCAGAAGACAGGCTCAGTAGTTGTGGTTGCACGGGCTTAGTTGCACCAAAGCATGTGGGATGTTCCCAGGTCATGGGTTGAGCCCATGTCTCCTGCATTGGCAGGCAGATTGTTTACCACTGAGCCACCAGGGAGGCCCCTAAGAATTTTTCTTTATTTGTGCCAACACGCTATTGTAACAGTCCACTCTGCCATCTTCATCTTCAGTGCCTCAGCCATTCCTTAGCTAACTTTTCTGGCACTCTGGTCACCCTAATTTCAGGTATCACGTGGTGAAGCCACAACATCTGGCAGAAGAGACTGCCTCTTCGAGTGTGACTCTTTGAAGAGTACTTCTCAGGTACTTTGTAGAATGTCCCTGAATGTGAGTTTGTCTGATGCTTTCTTGTGATTAGACTGGAGATTTTTGATTTGGGGGAAGAGTATCACAGAGGTGCAAGTACGACTCTTTTAAGGAGCAAGGAAGCTTCCCCTCACAACTCACTAGCCAGCCCCTTCCTAAACTAATTACTGGGAATAATGCAATTACTGTTATCAGTTTAGACCAATCAGGACACAGCCCTGACTCATCAGGAAGGATACATACAAAACCAAAGGGGTACAAATGACCACTGAACGGGTCAGCACTAGTGTGTGCTGTGTGTAAAAACCCTGGAAGGCAGAGAGAGCCTTTAAAGAGACTACATTAACAGGATTAAACATTAAAACAAGTCTAGTTTAAAAAGAAAGACATTTTTAATTGTCAAATTTACTTCTTTCTCCAACATGATCACCATCCAGAAGGATTTTAGATCATTTACACATGATAAATCTCTCTTCTCAGCTCTTGAGGGAGCAGCAGGAATAAAGGAAACACCTCTAAAAGACAAATTTCATCTATGCATCATCTAGATACCTAGGGCAACATTTCCCAGACTAGTGTGCTTTGCTACATTTTTCTGTACCATGGTAACAAGCAGGCCATGAAAATCGTAGTCTGTGATCAAATTAACTGATAGAGACTAAGTCACACAAAATTAAATAGACTTCTTTACTAACACATCTCTCAGAGGCTTTATATGCTAGCAGGATTATAAATTCCAAGAGGAGGATATACTATTTACACTGTTCAACATTTTCCTCCAAAAAGAAAGTTTTCCTTTTTTGTCCTGACCATCTATGAACAATTTCTAGGACAGTATTCTGCTTAACACCACCTTGAGAAATACTGGTGTAAGGGGAAAACAAAGACCCAAGACCAAGACCCAATTATTATTAGACAGTTGCAGGGGTGGGGGGATATCCAGAAAAGAATAAGTATAGTGAAGAAGGTAGGAAGCAAATCCAGAGAATTCAATGATAAAGAAGCAAGAAAGGAGATAGTTTCCAAAATGCTAGAGACAAATGAGAAAGTGAAAAAAATAAGAATAAAAATGCTTTTTGATTTGACCAGGAAGACTGCCGTTTGTGACCTTCAAGAAAATAGCTTCACAAAAGAGGAGGAAAGAAGGATGGTATACAGAATGAAAAAAATTAGGATGGGGATGAAAAAAAGAAATACATGAAACATTTATAGACCAACCAACCAATAACTAGAGTTTAGCAATGAAAGTAAAAACAAAGACATTGGTTGACTGGGAGAACGGAGTATATAGAAGAATACAAAAAATTTTAGAACAGCGAGCACCCACATATGGTTGAAGGTAAAAGTGAAAACCTACTGAAAGAAACTGATAATCACAGTCCAGGAGATGGAAGAAATGGAATCCAGAGGATAAACGACTAGAAAAGACTTATCTTTCTTTTCAGATTGTAGAGAATTTGAATAGTAATGCCTAACCATCCAAGTCTGAAGATATTCTTTTAATACTCCAAAATTTCATGGATTTCTGCTTATTCCACCCAAGAGAATTTCAGTACTCTTGCCTGGAAAATCCCATGGACGGAGGAGCCTGGTAGGCTGCAGTCCATGGGGTCACTAAGAGTCAGACACAACTGAGCGACTTCACTTTGACGTTTCACTTTCATGCATTGGAGGAGGAAATGGCAACCCACTCCAGTGTTCTTGCCTGGAGAATCCCATGGACAGAGGAGCCTGGTGGGCTGCCGTCTATGGGGTCGCACAGAGTCGGACATGACTGAAGCGCCTTAGCAGCAGCAGCATAAGTTTGCCAATCTGTTGCTCCTTTCAGAAGCTATGTTATGGTGAAGGTGTAGGCTATTGAAAAGCACTTACCTGAGGGCCTCAATCTTCATGAAATAAGAAACAAGGTAGAGGGTGGTGACAGTAAGGAAGTTGGGAGCTCAGGAGATTTTAATTTATAATGATTAACTATAAATAATTGATATACAAAACAAAAACTTATAATGGGAACACACACAGACACACACAAAAACAATGTAACGATTACCAAAAGAGAGTCCAGAAAGAAAGGTATCTATTATACTTACCCCATCCAGAACTTTTCACAGGTCTAGTATATTAACAAAAATTGCATAGGTCATAAGTTAATAATATAGTTCCCAATATGCTGGTGAGAATGAAGACTACTCAGCATGGGTCTACTTACAGTCTAGCCTTAAACTTTCACAATTTAAACCTAGTTATGGCTTCCCAACACTAACCCTAAAAGTTAAGCATACAAAATTGCATTTTTATTTCCTTTTGAGATCAATTAGGACAATGATATGAGATTTTGTTGCTTAGAATGTATTTTTAGATTCTTTTGGGCTAATTTCACTAACAATTCAAACTGAGTACATAATTTTGAATTACCTATATCCAAGTCACAAGTGTGGCTCATATAAGGCTCCATAGGCCACCTATAAAAATATTTTGATCACAAAAAAAGGCAGTAATTCTGATTCTAGCCCTATAGAGATTTAAGAGCAGTTAGACTGCTTAAAAAATATATGGTGATTGCCATAAGCAGAAGGATTAGAGGAGGCCACATTCTTTAAATAAAGAAATTAACAATGCTCAGCGTGCACGGAATAAAGGATAAGGCAACCATACTCACATCAAATCTGGCAGTCTCCATATCTGTGCATCTGTAAAGGTAAGGCGACCGGCCATATAGGCGAGATGATCAGCAGCTGAGCTTGGAGAAAAGGCGGAATCCACGTAGATGCCACTCTTGAGAACCAAAAACTTGGAGTTTCGTCTAGCAGGGAGCGGAAAATGGCAGTGGTAAACCAGTTAAAGTCTGACAGAAATAGGGTTGTTAGCAGTAAAGGGAGCCTCCCAGGCTGCAATTCTGGAAGGCATAGGCAGCCACGGCCAGGCAAGCACCCCCACCACGGAGCTGAAAGAAACTATGGGGGTTGATGGAAAAGGGTTCGTCCTTACCCTGTCATCTTCACATCTTTTCCCCAGGCCCTCCCTGGTCTGCAGCCGGCTGCTGAGGCGGCCGTAATCGGCCTCTTTCTGGTCAATCTGTTTCTTGTGCGAGTCCACCAAGAGCAGGAGGTCCGAATTGGGTTTTCCTGGCGCCCACGGACCACCTCGGTGCGCAGGACTCGGCCCTGCAGTTCTGTCACCTCCTCCTGAAGCAGGATGTGGCGGGAGGAGATGCTCCAGTAATTCAAGGCGATCACCACCAGCGATCACCAGCGATCACCAGCGATCACCACCGCGATCACCACCAGCAGGACCACCAGAACGAAGGAGGGCAAGGCGGCCGGCCCGCCGGTTCGCCCAGAAGCCCATCATGGGGCCGAACCAGGTTGTGCCCCGGTGCCTAGGCGCCGACAACTGCGGGCAGAAGCTCATGCGGCGGCTGATGTGTTGCCTCGGGGACGCGGACCCAGCGCCCACAGAAGCTGTAGGCCGGCGCCCGCCGGCGAACCGGAGAAGGGGGCGGGGCCGCAAGCCGTAGGCCCCTCCCCGTGCTGCTGCCGCTGCTAAGTCGCTTCAGTCGTGTCCGACTCTGTGCAACCCCAGAGACAACAGCCCACCAGGCTCCCCCGTCCCTGGGATTCTCCAGGCAAGAATACTGGAGTGGGTTGCCATTTCCTTCTCCAATGCATGAAAGTGAAAAGTGAAAGTGAAGTCGCTCAGTCGTGTCCTACTCTTCGCGACCCCATGGACTGCGGAGCCTCCCAGGCTCCTCCGTCCATGGGAGTTTCCAGGCAAGAGTACTGGAGTGGGGTGCCATCGCCTTCTCCGAGGCCCCTCCCTGTACCCCCTTCAAATCCTGCCAAAGCACGTTCCCTAGGCTTTCAACAAGACCCTGCACCACCTGGGCGGAACCAGGAGAACCCGGCAGCCCCGCACCCCAGGCCCAACACCTCAGGGTTAGGAGGCGGGAAAGAAGCCGGAAGAGGGTGGGCTTAATTCTGGTCCCGCCCATTGGCTGGGTCGGGGTCGCCAAGGGAGCAGTTTCCTAGGTTCCCCTGACTGTGCCTCACGTCATGAATTTCTTATCGTCAGATTCAGACTTAAATTGAAGACAGTAGGGGAAACGACTAGACCATTCAGGTTATGACCTAAATAAAATCGCTTACGATTATACAGTGGAAGTGACAAATGGATTCAAGGGATTAGATCTGATAGACAAAGTGCCTGAAGAACTATGGATGGAGGTTCGTAACATTGTACAAGAGGCAGTGATCAAGACCATCCTCAGGAAAAAGAAATGCAAAACGGCAAAATGGTTGTCTGAGGAGGGCTTACAAATAGCTGAGAAAAGAAGAGAAGCTAAAGGCAGAGGAGAAAAGGAAAGATACACCCATCTGAATGCAGAGTTCCAAAGAATAACAAGGAGAGATAAGAAAGCCTTCCTTGGTGATCAATGCAAAGAAATAGAGGAAAATAATAGAATAGGAAAGACTAGATCTAGTCAAGAAAATTAGAGATATCAAGGGAACATTTTATCTAAAGATGGGCTCAATAAAGGACAGAAATGGTAGGGACCTAACAGAAGCAGAAGATATTAAGAAGAGGTGGCAAGAATACACAGAAGAACTAACTATACAAAAAAAGATCTTCATGACCCAGATAATCACGATGGTGTGATCACTGACCTAGAGCCAGACATCCTGGAAGGTGAGGTCAAGTGGGCCTTGGGAAGTCTCACTAGGAACAGAGCTAGTGGAGGTGATGAAATTTCAGCTGAGCTATTTCAAATCCTAAAAGATGATGCTGTGAAAGTCCTGCGCTCAGTACGCCAGCAAATTTGGAAAACTCAGCAGTAGCCACAGGACTGGAAAAGGTCAGTTTTCATTCCAATCCCAAAGAAAGGCAATGCCAGAGAATGTTTAAACTACTGCACAATTGCACTCATCTCACACGCTAGCAAAGTAATGCTCAAAATTCTTCAAGCCAGGCTTCAACAGGACATGAACCATGAACTTCCAGATGTTCAAGCTGGATTTAGAAAAGGCAGAGGAACCAGAGATCCAATTGCCAACTTACGTTGGATCATAGAAAAAGCAAGAGAATAGAAGAAAAATATCTACCTCTGCTTTATTGATTATGCCAAAGCCTTTGTGTAGATCACAACAAACTGTGGAAAATTCTTCAAGAGATGGGAATACCAGACCGCCTTACCTGCCTCCTGAGAAATCTGTATGCAGGTCAAGAGAAACAGTTAGAACTGGACATGGAAGAACAGACTAGTTCCAAGTTGAGAAAGGAGTACGTCAAATCTGTATGTTGTCACCCTGCTTATTTAACTTCTATGCAGAGTACATCATGCGAAATGCTGGGCTGGATGAAGCATAAGCTGGAATCAAGATCACTGGGAGAAATATAAACAACCTCAGATATGCAGATGACACCACATTTATGGCAGAAAGTGAAGAAGAAGAGCCTCTTGATGAAAGTGAAAGAGGAGAGTGAAAAAGTTGGCTTAAAGCTCAACATTCAGAAAACTGAGATTATTGCATCCAGTCCCATCACTTCATGGCAAATAGATGGGGAAACAATGGAAACAGTGACAGACTTTATTTTGGGGGGCTCCAAAATTACTGCAGATGATGACTGTAGCCATGAAATTAGACGCTTGCTCCTTGGAAGAAAAACTATGATCAACCTAGACAGCATATTAAAAAGCAGAGACATTACTTTACTGACAAAGGTCCATCTAGTCAAAGCTATGGTTTTTCCAGTAGTCATGTATGGATGTGAGAGTTGGACTATAAAGAAAGCTGAGCTCCAAAGAATTGATGCTTTGGAGAAGACTCTTGAGAGTCCCTTGGATTGCAAGGAGATCCAATCAGTCCATCCTAAAGGAAATCAGTCCTGAATATTCATTGCAAGGACTGATGCTGAAGCTGAAACTACAGTACTTTGGCCACCTGATATGAAGAACTGACTCATTGGAAAAGACCCTGATGCTAGGAAAGACTGAAGGCGGGAGGAGAAGGGGACGACAGAGGATGAGATGGTTGGACGGCATCACCGACTGGATGGACATAAATTTGAGTAAACTCCAGGAGTTGGTGATGGACAGGGAAGCCTGGCATGCTACAGTCCATGTGGTCGCAAAGAGCCGTACACGACTGAGCGACTGAACCGAGCTGAACTGTCGACGCCTCCTCTTCTCACGAGAAAGTGGTCTTGTCTCGCTCCTCTCAGTCTTATCTCGCGCGATTTATCTCTGTGTGGAAGTGTGTGGCTCCGTTTGTCTCTCTGGGTTAGCTTTTGTACCTGAACCGGAACTCTTCGGCTTTTACCCGGTGCATGACCTTGACCCACGGTCTAGGCCCTCATGAGAGTTTTTGTTTTTGAGGACGTCTGAGGCTGCGACCGCCATGTAGGGAAAACTTAGGTGAGCCGCAGCAGAAGGGGAGACAAGAAAGATTTTGTACTTGCTTCAATAGATTTTCTCGCTTGTGCTGACATTGTGAAGAGAAAAAAACAACCAAAAGAAAATGACCATGAAATAGCAGTGTCCCAAATATTACAGAGAAAAGCAAGAAGAACTAGAACTAAGCTTTATGACTGAAAGGGGTGGTGCCAGCCTGGTTTCCAAGATTACTGCTTTCACACTAAGGGAAACAACTTCGGAATGGGTAAGCTTTTAGAAACTGTTCCTAAACTCACTGTTGCTTTTGCCTCGAGCTAGGCTTCCAAATAGAAAGTCCAGAAGCTGCCCACAATGAATAATAACTCATGCTATTACTAAGAGCAAGCACATTCTAGGAGAGAGATAATAGCTCTCTACAAATTGTTTCTGCATACTTTGTTGGTGTTTAGTCGAAAATTCGTGTCCCATTCTTTTGGGATCCAATGGACTGTAGCCCTCCAGGCTCCTCTGTCCGTGGGATTGTCCAGGCAAGAATATTGGGTGTGGGTTGCCATCTTCTCCAGGGGACCTTCCTGACCCAAGGACTGAACTAGTGTCTCCCGCGTTGGCAGACAGATGCTTTACCATCTGAGTCACAAGGGAAACCCTTTTCCATGTTATCCTCTCAGCAACACAGTTTTATGGATGAGCACAAATATGTCCCAGAAACTTTCGCAAATACCCATACCTTGAGACAGAATTAGGCTTGGATTCGGATCACTGGTATCTGACATCATTGCTCTTTGCGTTATGCCAGGCTAACTGTTGCTATATGTCCGGCTTTAATTACAGTGATGCAGAAAAAGCCCCTACTTCTTATTTTTTCTGCATATTTCCTTTGTCCTTACATGAAAGTTTTAAAAGTTATTGGCTCTATCCTGTTTAAGGAGCAGGTGGAGCTGATTTATTTTTTCAGACATCAGGTTCAAGAACGTAAATGTGCATAAAACCCCCCAAATGAAAAAACTTTGGTATTTTCATTCAAATCAGAGTGGTATGATTTTGAGGCAGGAAGACTTGTCATAGAATAATTATTCTGTGCTTCCTATCCATTTCAAAAATAAAGTTACCTGCCTAATAGTCCTAGAGTAGCCTAGGACTACTAGGAAAAATTATTACACCCTCAAAGAGTGATGATTTCTCTTCCATAGGTACAAAAACAAAAACAAAAAAACCCCACAAATTTCTAGTATTTACTTTACATCTAGCTTGAGTCCTTTGCTCTGGCTTTGTAAGATCCAAGAAAGGACAACCAGACTTTGGCAGAAAAAGAAAAGCAAAACAAATATGTGAAATCCTTGATTATAATGGACACCTATCCTTTCCTCAATTTCACATTGGCCTTGGTTTGCTTAGCCCAGCAGTTGAAAATTAATCTGTAAAGTGATGTTAACTGCTTAAGATGTTACTTTTTCTTTATAGAAAGTGTTTTCATTTTTATATGCGATTCTAGCATGTAAAAGTATATTATTACTTTCACATTCACATACATTGTTTCATCAGGTGCTTAACTCTTTGCTACCATTATTCCATTTTACAGATGTGGAAGTAACTTGCCCAGAGTCATACATCTAGTCAGTGGCAGGGCTGAAGCTAGAAAACTGATCCTCTTTCCACCCTTCCCCCAGGGAAAAAAACTTTTTTTTTAATCTGCTTTGATGCTTACTTCTTCAAGCTCTTCTCTGTATTAAACAGCCCAAACCAGATATTACCAAGACAGTGGCGTCAGTTGTGTCCGACTCTGTGCAACCCCATAGACAGCAGCCCACCAGGCTCCTCTATCCCTGGGATTTTCCAGGCAAGAGTACTGGAGTGGGGTGCCATTTCCTTCTCCAATGCATGAAAGTAGAAAGTGAAAGGGAAGTCACTCAGTCGTGTCCGACTCTTTGCGACCCCATGGACTGAAGCCTACCAGGCTCTTCCGTCCATGGGATTTTCCAGGCAAGAGTACTGGAGTGGGGTGCCATTGCCTTCTCCGACCAAGACAGTGTGTACAAGTGCTCTATTTAGGGGCTTCCCAGGGGGCTCAGTGATAGAAATCCTTGTGCAATGCAGGAGATGTAGGTTTGATCCCTGGGTCAGGCAGATGCCCTGAAGAAGAGAATGGCAACCCAGTCCAGTATTCTTGCCTGGAGAATTCCATGGACAGAGGAGCCTGGTGGGCTACAGTCCATGGGGGTTAAAAAAGACTTGGACATGACTTAGGAACTAAACAACAAGACAACATAGATGGTTCTGAATTTGGTGTTAAACAAATTGAGGTAAAAATCAGCTCCTTAAACCAGGTGATCAAGGTAAACAGCAACATTATAAGTTGTGTGGGTAGTATTTACCTTTGATATAATGTGCTGAGAGGAGCACTCTGTGGTCTTCCTCCCCAAAACCCTATAACCCTATCTAATCACAAGGAAAACATCAGACAAGTCTCAACTGAGGGACATTCTGAAAAATGCCTGACCAGTAATAATCCTACATGCTATTAAAGTCATCAAAAAGAAGGAAAGTCTGAAAAACTTTCACAGCCAAAAGAATGTTTTGTGGTATCCTAGATAGGATTCCGGCATGGAAAAAGAGTATTAGGTAAAAACTAAGGCAATTTTAATAAGCTTGGACTTTAATGTATAATAATGTTTTATTGGTTGATTGTCACAAATCTACCATGCTATTATAGGATGTTAATAACATGGGCAACTAGATGTTGAGCATATGGGAAATCATATTTTTATGGATTTTCTGTATTTCTAAAATTGTTATAAAATTTTAAAAATTAGTTTAAAAAAGTTCCTATTGGGGGTATATCTTTTATGATACCAAATACAGACATAAATATATTCATATAATTGGAAAGGCAGTATAATCACAGACAAACAATGTTTCAAGATTTAAGGGAAGGGTAAGAAGCTATTATAGAGTAGCAAGGGAGATTAAATCAAAGGAATTTTGTTTTTATATGGAGTCTTCCTTAAAGGCAAAAATTATGTCATTTATTTCTCTTTTACAACCCTGACATTATCTTGAGTTCAAAACATGGGCATGCATTGTTTTCAATATATGTTGACCCATAAAAAATTTAACTTCCTGGATTTGAGCAAAATAGATTATTTTATTGCTTATTCTTCAATATTTAGGATATTGAGTAGGACTAGGTTAGAGGAGGTGGCAGCTCGTAGAAATAGAAAATATACACATGTCTAGGCAAGTTGTTTCCATTGAAAATGAAAAAAAAAGAAACAAAATGGTTTAAGCAATAAATAAATAAGTAAAACTGTATGTGTTTGTGTGTGTAAATAGATAGATACCAGGATAATTCACAGTACTGTTGGATGAGCAGCATGAACTGGGTTTTTCTTTTTCTGCCCTCTGCTTGAATTATTTCTCTCTCACTTCAGAGGGCATTTTTCATTGTAGACAGAAAATGTAGCCCCAGCATCCTTAAGGATACATCCTGTCAGTCCCATGATCTGAGAAGCAAGGGAGTTTTGTTTTCTAGCCTTCAGTACAAAAATGACCAGGGAAGGATTCTAGTGTCCAAGCCTGATCATGTGCATGCCTCTTGTACCCATCACTGTGGCCAGAGAAGTGAGGTGTTATGATTGATCCATTGAAACTCTTCTGTTGCCAGTGGGCAGTCTGATACCAAGAAACAGAAAGAGTTGGGTTTAGTTCAGTTCAGTTCAGTTCAGTCGCTCAGTCGTGTCCGACTCTTTGTGACCCCATGAATCGAAGCACACCAGGCCTCCCTGTCCATCACCATCTCCCGGAGTTCACTCAGACTCACGTCCATCGAGTCAGTGATGCCATCCAGCCATCTCATCCTCTGTCGTTCCCTTCTCCTCCTGTCCCCAATCCCTCCCAGCATCAGAGTCTTTTCCAATGAGTCAACTCTTCTCATGAGGTGGCCAAAGTACTGGAGTTTCAGCTTTAGCATCATTCCTTCCAAAGAACACCCAGGGCTGATCTCCTTCAGAATGGACTGGTTGGATCTCCTTGCAGTCCAAGGGACTCTCAAGGGTCTTCTCCAACACCACAGTTCAAAAGCATCAATTCTTCGGCTCTCAGCTTTCTTCACAGTCCAACTCTCACATCCGTACATGACCACTGGAAAAACCATAGCCTTGACTAGACGAACCTTTGTTGGCAAAGTAATGTCTCTGCTTTTGAATATGCTATCTAGGTTGGTCATAAATTTTCTTCCAAGGAGTAAGCGTCTTTTAGTTTCATGGCTGCAGTCACCATCTGCAGTGATTTTGGAGCCTAAAAAAATAAAGTCTGACACTGTTTCCCCATCTGTTTCCCATGAAGTGATGGGACCAGATGCCATGATTTTCATTTTCTGAATGTTGAGCTTTAAGCCAACTTTTTCACTCTCCTCTTTCACTTTCATCAAGAGGCCCTTTAGTTTTTCTTCACTTTCTGCCATAAGGGTGGTGTCATCTGCATATCTGAGGTTATTGATATTTCTCCTGGCAATCTTGATTCCAGCTTGTGCTTCTCCCATCCCAGCGTTTCTCATGATGTACTACTCTGCATAGAAGTTAAATAAGCAGGGTGACAATATACAGCCTTGAGGTACTCCTTTTCCTATTTGGAACCAGTCTGTTGTTCCATGTCCGGTTCTACCTGTTGCTTCCTGACCTGCATACAGGTTTCTCAAGAGGCAGGTCAGGTGGTCTGGTATTCCCATCTCTTTCAGAATTTTCCACAGTTTATTGTGATCCACACAGTCAAAGGCTTTGGCATAGTCAATAAAGCAGAAATAGATGTTTTTCTGGAACTCTCTTGCTTTTTCCATGATCCAGCAGATGTTGGCAATTTGATCTCTGGTTCCTCTGCCTTTTCTAAAACCAGCTTGAACATCTGGAAGTTCATGGTTCACATATTGCTGAAGCCTGGCTTGGAGAATTTTGAGCATTACTTTACTAGCATGTGAGATGAGTGTAATTGTACGGTATTAGGAAACCTATTAACTCTTTATGTGTTGAACAGCAGGATGAGGTTGTAGCCATATGCCCGTGAATATGTAGACATCATAAACTACCATTTGAAGAGCTAAGCTGTCACTGGGAAATGCTGTATTAGTTTAGACTTGGTTTGTTAAAGAAGTAGTGGTTGGATGTCTTCACTGTCAATCATTAAAAGAGAAGAAGGCAGGTCATGTGGGAGGCAGCAGTGATCAGGTCATTTCTTAAGGAAAACATGAGATCAATCTCTAGTTCCACTTGAAACTTTGATAAAATTCCCAGAGAAAGATCACCAGTAACAGATAGCTAAAAAACCAGTGTGAGTAATATACAGTTATTACTTAATGCTCTCTTAAGTTAAAAAAAAAAGAGAGAGAGAACTATGTTGAAAAACCATTTAACTAATGCCTGCCTCTTTGAAAACTGATGCTTTCACTTACTGAATATACTGATTAATTTGGGTCTTGGTTTTAAAATCCTTGGCTTCCTTGGTAGGTCAGACGGTAAAGCGTCTGCCTGCAATGTGGGAGACCCAGGTTCGATCCCTGGGTTGGGAAGATCCCCTGGAGAAGGCAATGGCAACCTGCTCCAGTACTCTTGCCTGGAAAATTCCATGGATGGAGGAGCCTTGTAGTCTACAGTCCCTGGGGTTGCAAAGAGTCAGATGCAACTAAGCAGCTTCACTTTCTTTCTTTCTTTAAAGCTCTTCTCTTTTTTTGCTCTGTGTGTGTGCGCGTGTGGGCTCAGTCATGTTCAACTCTTTGTGACCCCATGCCAGGTTCCTCTGTCCATGGTATTTTCCAGGCAAGAATACTGGGGTGGGTTTCCATTTCCTACTCCAGGGGATCTTCCCAACCCAGGGATCGAAACCGAGTCCCCTGCCTTGACAGACAGATTCTTTATCACTGCGCCACCTGTCAACTTCCTTGGAATTCATGTCCCATGAAGCATACTTTGGGAAATGCTGATCTAGTTACCTCTGTTTTTAACTTCATTTCATGAGCTAATTATTTCTCTTTGTGTCAAAGGCTGTGATAGTTTCCTAACAACAATAGTTTGAGATTTCATAAAACATCAAATACAGAACCTAACAACTTGGCCATTTCTCTGTATCTGTGTCTCAGGACAGTTTCAGTTAATTTCTAAAATACACCTGCTGCTGCTGCTAAGTCGCTTCATTTGTGTCTGACTCTGTGCGACCCCATAGACGGCAGCCCACCAGGCTTCCCCATCCCTGGGATTCTCCAGGCAAGAACACTAGAGTGGGTTGCCATTTCCTTCTCGAATGCATGAAAGTGAAAAGTGAAAGTGAAGTCACTCAGTCATGTCTGACTCTTAGCGACGCCGTGGACTGCAGCCCACCAGGCTCCTCTGTCTATGGGATTTTCCAGGCAAGAGTACTGGAGTGGGTCACCAGTGGTCAAAATGCTTTATGCTCTTTAAATGAGTAGTCAAAGTCCTGAAATTTAAAAGTTGTTCTAAGAGACACTCTTGATGGAAAAGAGGATGAACTGAACTGACAGTGTACACAGTGGCCAAAGTAGTGCTCTAAACTCCAGAGGTTAGATTATTTTTTATTGTTTTCTATTTATTTATTTTTTAAATTTATTTATTTATTTGGATGTCCTTGGTTTTAGTTGTGGCATGTGGGATCTAGCTAAGAGCTCAGAGTCTTAGCCACTGGACTACGAGGGAGGTCTCCATCAAGAGGTTCAGATCAGATCAGATCAGATCAGTCGCTCAGTCATGTCCAACTCTTTGCGACCCCATGAATCACAGCACGCCAGGCCTCCCTGTCCATCACCAACTCCCGGAGTTCACTCAGACTCATGTCCATCAAGTCAGTGATGTCATCCAGCCATCTCATCCTCTGTCATCCCCTTCTCCTCCTGCCCCCAATCCCTCCCAGCATCAGAGTCTTTTCCAATGAGTCAACTCTTCGCATCAGGCGGCCAAAGTACTGGAGTTTCAGCTTTAGCATCATTCCTTCCAAAGAAATCCCAGGGCTGATCTCCTTCAGAATGGACTGGCTGGATCTCCTTGCAGTCCAAGGGACTCTCAAGAGTCTTCTCCAACACCACAGTTCAAAAGCATCAATTCTTTGGCGCTCAGCCTTCTTCACAGTCCAACTCTCACATCCATACATGACCACAGGAAGAGGTTAGATTATTTTTAATCATATCTTTTCTTTTCTTTTTTTTTTTAAAGTAAGTGTGTTTTCTTTTATCAATTTCTTTCTTTTAAAATTTATTTTATTTTTATTTATTTGGCTGCAGTGAGCATATGGGATACACCTCCCTGACCAGGGATCAAACCCAGGCCCACTGCACTGGAAGGCAGATTCTTAACCACTGGACCACCAGGGAAGGGAAGTCGCTCAGTTGTGTCTGACTCTTAGCGACCCCATGGACTACAGCCTACCAGCCTCCTCCATCCATGAGATTTTCCAGCCAAGAGTACTGGAGTGGGGTGCCATTGCCTTCTCCAGGACCACCAGGGAAGTCCCCTAAATCATATCTTTTCTAAAGAGGAGAACAGGGATATCAACTCTAAAAGCAGGTCATATAATACTATTGAAAGCTGATTACAATGCATACTCTTTACAAATAGCAAATTTACCTTTTTAATGATGTTTCATTTACAATGCTGCTTAATTTTTCTAATAAGCCAATGGTTTTCATCTTTTCTGTTATTGTTTTTCTTTGGCACATTTAAAGGATGATCACTGATGTGACACTCTTCTAGGATTATCTGTGTTCCCCAGACAACTGCAGTTCCATCTATTTCCCATTCATGGAAACATATTAGAATGCAATCAAGTGAGAATGAGGTTACAAAAGGAACCACTATGTACTTTTTCTGGTAGGGGGCTTAGCTGTAATCCTCTTGGAAAAAGATCTCAAAAAAGTCAAAATCTGAGCCAGACATATTACCAGTAAATTAAGGGTGGGAATTGGATAATCAAAGTACAATAGACACCAAATTTCAAGGAGAGATTGCCTCTAAGAAAGAACTCATCCCAAAGGAAGAAGTAATTAAGCACTGTCATTCTCTTGCCTTTTGGACCAGCCTTTTAAATATTATACCTGTACCACTGATAAATCTTCTACCACAGAAAGGATTATAAAATGACCACTACCACAGAATCAGTCCTCAAATAGGCAAATGTCACCACCCTAATGGCAGAAAGTAAAGAGAAATTAAAAAGCCTCTTGATGAAGGTGAAAGAGGAGAGTGAAAAAACTGGCTTAAAACTCAACGTTTAAAAAACTAAAATCATGGCCTCCAGTCCTATCACTTCATGGCAAATAAATGGGGAAAAATGGAAACAGTGGCAGATTTTATTTTCTTGGGCTGCAAAATCACTGCATACGGTGACTACAGCCATGAAATTAAAAGATGTTTGATCCTTGAAAGTTGGACTATAAAGAAAGCTGAACGCTGAAGAATTGATGCTTTTGAACTGTGGTGCTGGAGAAGACTCTTGAAAGTCCCTTGGACTGCAAGGAGATCCAACCAATCCATCCTAAAGGAAATCAACCCTGAATATTCATTGGAAGGATTGATGCTGAAGCTGAAGCTCCAATACTTTGGCCACCTGATGCAAAGAAATGACTCATTAGAAAAGACCCTGATGCTGGGATAGATTGATGGCAGGAGGAGAAGGGGGCAACAGAGGATGAGATGGTTGGACGGCATCATCGACTCAATGGACATGAGCTTGAGCAAACTCTGAGAGATAGTGAAAGACAGGGAAGCCTGGTGTGCTTCAGTCCATGAGGTTGCAAAGAGTTGAACACAACTTGACGACTGAACAACAACCAGAATCAGAGAAGGGAACACAAGGGCATCACCAGGAGAAATGTTCACAGCTCATCCTTATTTGGTTTCTACTCTTTATCTGCCCAAGCCTTGCTGTATTTTGTTTTAAAACTTTCCCATTTTTGTTGCTACCATGCCTCTCCATTGCCAAGAGTGAGATGCATTGAATCCCATGTTGATTCTGAAAGAGAAAGTGTTTTTAAAGTGATACTAATGACACTTGAGGATATTAAGTCTCCATGGGGGGTTGTCCTGTGCATATATTCCAACCTGTACCCATTAAATGTAAATAGGATCCCCTCCCCTCAATTGTGACAATAAAAAATGTCTCTAGACATTGCTGAATATCCCTTGAGGGGTAAAATGACCCCTAAATTAGTACCACTGCAATAGAGGCATGAAATGTCTTTTATCTTTTAACTCAGTTTAGAGAAAGAGAAAATGTATTTAAAATAAAAGCTAAGGACTTCCCTGGTGGCTCAGTGGTAAAGCATCTGCCTGCAATGCAGGAGATGCAGAACACACGGGTTCATTCCCTGGGTTGGAAAGATCCCCTGGAGGAGGAAATGGCATCCCACTCCAGTATTCTTGCCTAGAGAATCCCATAGACAGAGGAGCCTGGAGGGCTACAGTTCATGGAGTCACAAAGAGTCGGACACAACTGAGCATGCAGGCAAGGAAACTAGTGGGGAAAAGAAAAACACAAAATTATCAGGTCAGATCAGTCGCTCAGTCGTGTCTGACTCTTTGCGACCCCATGAATCGCAGCACGCCAGGCCTCCCTGTCCATCACCAACTCCCGGAGTTCACTCAGACTCATGTCCATCGACTCAGTAATGCCATCCAGCCATCTCATCCTCTGTCGTCCCCTTCTCCTCTTGGCCCCAAACCCTCCCAGCATTAGTCTTTTCCAATGAATCAACTCTTCACATGAGGTGGCCAAAGTACTGGAGTTTCAGCTTTAGCATCATTTCTTCCAAAGAACACCCAGGGCTGATCTCCTTCAGAATGGACTGGTTAGATCTCCTTGCAGTCCAAGGGACTCTCAAGAGTCTTCTCCAACACCACAGTTCAAAAGCATCCATTCTTCGGCGCTCAGCCTTCTTCACAGTCCAACTCTCACATCCATACATGACCACAGGAAAAACCATAGCCTTGACTAGACGAACCTTTGTTGGCAAAGTAATGTCTCTGCTTTTGAATATACTGTCTAGGTTGGTCATAACTTTCCTTATAGCATTTAATAAAGAGTTGTGATGTTTATTCAACACTGATAATGTGTATCACGCCACTGAATTGTTCACTTAACAATGGTTAAAAAGGTAAACTTCATGTTTTGTATGTTTTACTACGATTATTTTCGAAAGCATAGTATTGGTCAAGAATAGCGATTTCTGAATCTAATTTAGCAAAACTTGAATGACAGTAATGAGATAAGCATTACTACTATAGTGTCATGTACCTAGACTGAGATTCTGTCCCTTCCCTTAGCACTGTCTAAGGAGCTCTATCTGAAAGTCCATTTCTTAGGAAGCAAATATTTTAATTTCTGTTTTGTGCCAGCACATATTTTAATTTCTATTTTGAGGCAGACCTCTTAGCCTCAAATTAGGACATTAGGCTGCTGATTAGCTCATGGCTCACCATTATAAGGACCATTATAACAGAAGGGATCTTGGAACTGAGCCCACACACAGCAACACTGAAGCCTGGGCACCCTAGAGCCAGCTCTGCAACAGTAGAAACCACCACAGTGACAGAACCTGCACACCGCAACTAAAGGGTAGCCCTTGCTCCCCACAACTAGAGAAAGCCAAAATGCAGCAACGAAGACTCAGCACAGCCAAAAAAAGAAAAAGAAAGGGGGATCTTGGATATCTTGTTTTACAAGTATATGAGGATTAAGTCTCACTCAGTCATGTCCGACTCTTTGTGACCCCATGGACTGTAGTCCACCAGGCTCCTCTGTCCATGGGATTCTCCAGGCAAGAATACTGGAGTGGGTTGCCATTTCCTTCTCCAGGGGATCTTCCCAACCTGGGAATTGAACCCAGGTTTCCTGCATTGCAGGCAAACTCTCTACCATCTGAACCATCAGATGGTAAGCCCAAGCCATCAGGGAAGCACAAGTTGAGGTCAAAACAGGTTTTGTGACTTGACCAAGATCACAGAGTTCCCTGAAGGATGCGCCAGGACCAGGACCAAGATATCCTACTCAGAGTTTGGTATTCACATTGCTAAATAAATCATTCTAAAGCCTGTCCATAGAGATATATTTTTATCAGAGACTGCTGATGCCTTTTTTGAATTATAATCACTTTTATAAAGGGGAAATGTCTAATGGGAAGAAAATGAATGCAAATTAACTGGAGTGAGAGCAACTAAATAAATAAGTCCTTGAGAAATGACTGAGGAGCAACAGCATCTATTGTGCAGAAATAAGATACACTAGCTCTACAAATGAGAGGGATATGCATTTGTGTTGTTTTAAAAGATTTTGAAGACTCGCTTTCAAAAAGCCTTATTTCAACTGTGCATTTTAATTCCTGTTCTCTGGGCTTTCGAACATACATCTCCTGCCGTGGTTCCCACTACATCCTGATCTGGAGGTGCCTATTCGTCTTCAACACCTGCAGACACCTTTTTCTTTACCTAAAACACAGATCAAATGTGAAAACTACCCTGAACTTCAATTTCCCTCCAAGAAGGAATTAAACATTTCCCTCTCTGTGTTTCCATAGCAACTTACATACATAGACATTTCACCTACAATTGGCTTTCATACTTCAAACTAGATGTAATTCAATATGTGGAGAATGTGAATTGCAGTGCCTAGACTAGGCTCAGGTTCCTGGCAGCTAGGAAACTACTTGTGTTGCTGTAGAAATGTATGGCTTAATGAATGGCTGGCGGCTCAGTTCGTGAACTGGACTGGAATTTGTTTTGCCTCTTATTTCACTTATGTGTCATATCTTTCATCACAATGGGTAATAAGTGATAACAGTGTGTATAAAAGTGCTGGATTAATGATAATATTGTGTAGAGCTAGGAAAATAAAGGCCATGACTTATGCAAAAGTCAAGGGTAATAGGATCTTTGAAAAGATATGCAATGTCATTAGAGCGTTGGATTCATATCATTAGAATAAATGTTAATAAGAGTTTAAAAAAATTATCTTTCTGGAACAAAAGTGCTTGGAAAACTTCAGGGCCAAAGATGATACCAGAAATTTTAAAGCTTCAGTGTGTGAAGTTAAAGGACCATGAGAAAGGTTCAGGCTTGTTTTTATTTTATTTTTTCTGTTTTAATCAACCAATCTGTTATTTTTAGGCCATAATAACAAAAACATCTTCATTACTGAAAATTCTAAAGAAAAATAACTATTATTTTCCTTTGTTATATCTCAATTCTTCCCATTGAAATAATCACTTAAATATTTTTTATTGACATAGAGTTGATGTAAACTAGTATATAAATTACATGTGTATAATATAGTGATTCACAATTTTTAAAGATTTTACTCCATGTCTGGTTATTTGTGGTCCACTGGAGAAGGGAATGGCAAACCACTTCAATATTCTTGCCTTGAGAACCCCATGAACAGTATGAAAAGGCAAAATGATAGGATACTGAAAGAGGAACTCCTCAGGTCGGTAGGTGCCCAACATGCTACTGGAGATCAGTGGAGAAATAACTCCAGAAAGAATGAAGGGATGGAGCCAAAGCAAAAACAATACCCAGCTGTGGATGTGACTGGTAATAGAGGCAAGGTCCGATGCTGTAAAGAGCAATATTGCACAGGAACCTGGAATGTCAGGTCCATGAATCAAGGCAAATTGGAAGTGGTCAAACAAGAGATGGCAAGAGTGAATGTCAACATTCTAGGAATCAGCGAACTAAAATGGACTAGAATGGGTGAATTTAACTCAGATGACCTTTATATCTACTACTGCAGGCAGGAATCCCTCAGAAGATATGGAGTAGCCATCATGGTCAACAAACGAGTTCAAAATGCAGTACTTGGATGCAATCTCAAAAACAATAGATCTCTGTTCGTTTCCAAGGCAAACGATTCAATATCATAGTAATCCAAGTCTATGCCCCAACAAGTAACGCTGAAGAACCTGAAGTTGAACGGTTCTATGAAGACCTACAAGACCTTTTAGAACTAACACCCAAAAAAGATGTCCTTTTCATTATAGGGGACTGGAATGCAAAAGTAGGAAGTCAAGAAACACCTGGAGTAACAGGCAAATTTGGCCTTGGAATACGGAATGAAGCAGGAAAAAGACTAATAGAATTTTGCCAAGAAAATGCACTGGTCATAGCAAACACCCTCTTCCAACAACACAAGAGAGGACTCTACACATGGACATCACCAGATGGTCAACACCGAAATCAGATTGATTATATTCTTTGCAGCCAAAGTTGGAGAAGCTCTATACAGTCAACAAAAACAAGACTAGGAGCTGACTGTGGCTCAGATCACGAACTCCTTATTGCCAAATTCAGGCTGAAATTGAAGAAAGTAGGGAAAACCACTAGACCATTCAGGTATAACCTAAATCAAATCCCTTATGATTATACAGTGGAAGTGAGAAATAGATTTAAGGAACTAGATCTGATAGAGTACCTGATGAACTATGGAATGAAGTTCATGACATTGTACAGGAGACAGGGATCAAGACCATCCCCATGGAAAAGAAATGCAAAAAAGCAAAATGGCTGTCTGGGGAGGCCTTACAAATAGCTGTGAAAAGAAGAGAAGTGAAAAGCAAAGGAGAAAAGGAAAGATATAGGCATCTGAATGCAGAGTTCCAAAGAATAGCAAGAAGAGATTAGAAAGCCTTGAAGAAAGAGATAAGAAAGTGATCAATGCAAAGAAATAGAGGAAAACAACAGAATGGGAAAGACCAGCGATCTCTTCAAGAAAATTAGAGATACCAAGGGAACATTTCATGCAAAGATGGGCTCGATAAAGGACAGAAATGGTATGGACCTAACAGAAGCAGAAGATATTAAGAAGAGGTGGCAAGAATACACAGAAGAACTGTACAAAAAAGATCTTCATGACCCAGATAATCACAATGGTGTGATCACTGACCTAGAGTCAGACATCCTGGAATGTGAAGTCAAGTGGGCCTTAGAAAGCATCACTAAGAACAAAGCTAGTGGAGGTGATGGAATTCCAGTTGAGCTATTCCAAATCCTGGAAGATGATGCTGTGAAAGTGCTGTGCTCAATATGCCAACAAATTTGGAAAACTCAGCAGTGGCCACAGGACTGGAAAAGGTCAGTTTTCATTCCAATCCCAAAGAAAGGCAATGCCAAAGAATGCTCAATCTACCGCACAATTGCACTCATCTCACATGCTAGTAAAGTAATGCTCAAAATTCTCCAAGCCAGGCTTCAGCAATATGTGAACTGTGAACTTCCAGATGTTCAAGCTGGTTTTAGAAAAGGCAGAGGAACCAGAGACCAAATTGCCAACATCCACTGGCTCATGGAAAAAGCAAGAGAGTTCCAGAAAAACATCTATTTCTGCTTTATTGACTATGCCAAAGCCTTTGACTGTGTGGATCACAATAAACTGTGGAAAATTCTGAAAGAGATGGGAATACCAGACCACCTGATCTGCCTCTTGAGAAATCTGTATGCAGGTCAGGAAGCAACAGTTAGAACTGGACATGGAACAACAGACTGGTTCCAAATAGGAAAAGGAGTACGCCAAGGCTGTATATTGTCACCCTGTTTATTTAACTTCTATGCAGAGTACATCATAAGAAACGCTGGGCTGGAAGAAGCACAAGCTGGAATCAAAATTGCCGGGAGAAATATCAATAACCTCAGATATGCAGATGACACCACCCTTATGGCAGAAAGTGAAGAGGAACTCAAAAGCCTCTTGATGAAAGTGAAAGTGGAGAGTGAAAAAGTTGGCTTAAAGCTCAACATTCAGAAAACGAAGATCATGGCATCTGGTCCCATCACTTCATGGGAAATAGATGGAGAAACAGTGGAAACTGTCAGACTTTATTTCTCTGGGCTCCAAAATCACTGCAGATGGTGACTGCAGCCATGAAATTAAAAGATGCTTACTCCTTGGAAGAAAAGTTATGACTAACCAAGATGGCATATTCAAAAGCAGAGACATTACTTTGCCAACAAAAGGTCTGTCTAGTCAAGGCTATGGTTTTTCCAGTGGTCATGTATGGATGTGAGAGTTGGACTGTGAAGAAAGCTGAGAGCCAAAGAATTGATGCTTTTGAACTGTGGTGTTGGAGAAGACTCTTGAGAGTCCCTTGGACTGCAAGGAGATCCAACCAGTCCATTCTGAAGGAGATCAGCCCTGGGATTTCTTTGGAAGGAATGATGCTAAAGCTGAAACTCCAGTACTTTGGCCACCTCATGTGAAGAGTTGATTCATTGGAAAAGACTCTGATGCTGGAAGGGATTGGGGGCAGGAGGAGAAGGGGACGACAGAGGATGAGATGGCTGAATGCATCACTGACTCGATGGACGTGAGTTTGAGTGAACTCCGGGAGTTAGTGATGGACAGGGAGGCCTGGCGTGCTTCGATTCATGGGGTCACAAAGAGTCAGACACGACTGAGGAACTGAACTAGAAACTAGAACTAGATGATTATTATAAAACATTGGCTCTATTCCCCATGTGGTACCCTATATCCTTAAAACTTATTTTATACATAATAATTTGTACCTCATAATCTGCTTCTCCTATATTTCCCCTTCCCCTTTCCCTTTCCCCACTGGTAACCACTAGTTTGATATATCTGTGTCTGGTTCTTTCTCATTATATTCACTAGTTTATATATTTTAGATACCACATAGATGTGATATTATATAGTATTTGTCTTTCTCTTTCTGACTTCTTTCATTTAGCATGATACCCTCCAAGTCCATACATGCTGCTGCAAATAACATAATTTCATTCTTTTATACAGCTGAGTAGTATTCTGTTGTGTATATATATATACATATATATATATATATATATATATATACACACACACACACACACACCATATCTTCGTTGTCCATACATCTGTTGGTGGACACTTAGATTGCTTTTATATCTTGGCAATTGTCAATAATGCTGCTATGAACATTGGAGTACATGTATCTTTTCAAATTAGTGTTTTTCAGATATACATCCTTGGGCTTCCCTGATGGTTCAGATGGTAAAGAATCTGCCTGCAATGTGGGAGATCTGGGTTGGATTCCAGAGTGGGAAGATCCCCTGGAGAAGGAAATGGCAACCCACTCCAGTATTCTTACCTGGAGAATCCCATGGACAGAGGAGCCTGGCTGGCTACAATCCATGGGGTCTCAAAGAGTTGGACAGGACTGAGTGAGTAATATTAATCAGATGTATACACAGGAGTGGAGATACTTTTATAATGGAATTTTTAGATAATGTAACATTTAGTAGGAACCCAACTAATGCAAATAGCAAAATAGTATCTTTATTTGTTGAGCTTTAAGCCAACTTTTTCACTCTCCACTTTCACTTTCATCAAGAGGCTTTTGAGTTCCTCTTCACTTTCTGCCATAAGGGTGGTGTCATCTGCATATCTGAGTTTATTGATATTTCTCCCGGCAATCTTGATTCCAGCTTGTGCTTCTTCCAGTCCAGCGTTTCTCATGATGTACTCTGCATATAAGTTAAATAAAGAGGGTGACAATATACAGCCTTGACGAACTCCTTTTCCTATTTGGAACCAGTCTGTTGTTCCATGTCCAGTTCTAACTGTTGCTTCCTGGCCTGCATACAAATTTCTCAAGAGGCAGTGGAAACAGTGTCAGACTTTATTTTTCTGGGCTCCAAAATCACTGCAGATGGTGACTGCAGCCATGAAATTAAAAGACGCTTGCTCCTTGGAAGAAAAGTTATGACCAACCTAGATAGCATATTCAAAAGCAGAGACATTACTTTGCCAACAAAGGTTTGTCTAGTCAAGGCTATGTTTTTCCAGTGGTCATGTATGGATGTGAGAGTTGGACTGTGAAGAAGGCTGAGCGCCGAAGAATTGATGCTTTTGAACTGTGGTGTTGGAGAAGACTCTTGAGAGTCCCTTGGACTGCAAGGAGATCCAACCAGTCCATTCTGAAGGAGATCAGCCCTGGGATTTCTTTGGAAGGAATGATGCTAAAGCTGAAACTCCAGTACTTTGGCTACCTCATGCGAAGAGTTGACTCATTGGAAAAGACTCTGATGCTGGGAGGGTTTAGGGGCAAGAGGAGAAAGGGACGACAGAGGATAAGATGGCTGGATGGCATCATTGACTCCATGGATGTGAGTCTGAGTGAACTCTGGAAGTTGGTGATGGACAGGGAGGCCTGGCGTGCTATGATTCATGGGGTCGCAAAGAGTCAGACACAACTGAGCGACTGATCTGATCTGATCTTTATTTGTTGCTCATTTAATCTTACCTTGTAATGCTTTGTGTATCTCTCATCTTTTTAAGATTGCAAGTTTTTCGAGGACAGGAATCATGATGTGCATCTTCTTTCTAAAATTTTTTATTGGAGGATAACATGGAACAATAGACTGGTTCCAAATTGGGAAAGGAGTACATCAAGGCTGTATATTGCCACCCTGCTTATTTACCTTATATGAAGAGTACATCATGCAAAATGCCAGGCTAGATGAAGCACAAGCTGGAACCAAGATTGCCAGGAGAAATATCAATAACCTCAGATATGCAGATGACACCACATTTATGGAAGAAAGTGAAGAGGAACTAAAGAGCCTCTTGATGAAAGTGAAAGAAGAGAATGAAAAAGTTGGCTTAAAACTCAACATTCAGAAAACTAAGATCATGACCTCTGGTCCCATCACTTCATGACAAATAGATGAGGAAACAATGGAAACAGTGACAGACTTTATTTGGGGGGGCTCCAAAATCACTGCAGATGGTGACTGCAAGAATGAAATTAAAAGACGCTTACTCCTTGGAAGAAAAGCTATGACCAACCTAGACAGCATATTAAAAACCAGAGACATTGCCAACAAAGGTCCATCTAGTCAAAGCTTTCATTTTTCCTGTAGTCACATATGGATGTGAGAATTGGTACAAAAAGAAAGCTGAGCACTGAAGAATTGATGCTTTTGAACTGTGGTGTTGGAGAAGACTCTTGAGAGTCCCTTGGACTGCAAGGAGATTCAACCAGTCCATCCTAAAGGAATCAATCCTGACTATTCATTGGAAGGACTGATGCTGAAGCTGAAACTCTAATACTTTGGCCACCTGATGGGAAGAACTGACTCATTGAAAAAGACCCCAATGCTGGGAAAGATTGAAGGCAGGAGGCGAAGGGGATGACAGAGGATAAGATGGTTGGATGGCATCACCAACTCGATGGACATGAGTTTGAGCAAGCTCCAGGAGTTGGTGAAGGACAGAGAGGCCTGGTGTACTGCAGTCCATGGGGTTGCAAAGAGTCGGACACGACTGAGTGACTGAACTGAATTGCTGTGCAATATTTTGCTGGTTTCTGCCATACATCAACATGAATCAGTTACGGGTATCATATGTCTCCTCCCTTTGAACCTCTCTCCCATCTCCCACCCCATCCCACCCCTCTAGGTTGTCATAGAGCACTGGGTTGAGCTCCCTGTGTCACACAGCTAATTCCCACTGGCTATCTATTTTACATATGGTAATGCATATGTCTCCATGCTATTCTCTCAGTTCATCCCACCTTCTCTCTTCCCCACATGTGTACGGCATCTAGAAAAAAGGTACTGATGAACCTATTTGCAGGACAGCAATGGCGATGCAAACATGGAGAACAGACTGTGGACATGCATCTTTGAATCCTATCCTTCCCTTGGCGTCACTAGAGGAGCACCAAACCTAACATGGAAGCAGTCAATACTTTTATCTCTCCTGTAGAATATAATGGGGATAAAAAGATTCTGCTCTTAAAAAACAAAAAACAAAACCTTCTTTTGTTGTGAAATAGGACTTTCATTTAGCCAACTGCACAACACAAAAATGAATAGCTCAGCAAGTTATCCCAAAGCAAAGTCCCATGTAACCACTGTCCAGCTCAAGAAAAAGAACATCACCAGCAAGCTTCTCTCAATTATTGTCTCCTTTATTCTCCCAAAGGTAACCATTTTCTTGACTTCTCCAAGCATGTGTTCTAAAACACTGTTGTTCAGTCTTGCCTGTTTTTTAAAAAAAAACTTTCTACAAATGGAATAAAGCATTATGTATTCTTTGGTAGTAGTTTCTTCTATTCATCTTTATGTTTGCAAGATTTATCCATAATGTAGGTTATAATCTGTTCATTTTAATTTGCTGTATATCTTTCCATTATATGAATATATCACATTAAATATTTATTCATGCCACTGTTGATGTCATATTTGGGTTGTTTCCAGTTTGGAGAGATTACAAATAATACTTTCATGAACATTTATGTACATGTCTATTTGGTATATATGTGCATACATTTCTATTGCGTGTCAGAGAGTTGAATTGCTGGGTCATGGGATATGTCCTTTACTTTAGTAAAGTCAGACTGTGGTTGTTATCACTTCTGCCAGCAGAGTATGAAAATCCCCAAGGCTTCACCTCGTTACCAACCGTTGTTATGGTTAATCTATTTAAGTTGCAGTCCATGGGGTCGCTAAGAGTCGGACACAACTGAGCGACTTCACTTTCAATTTTCACTTTCATGCATTGGAGAAGGAAATGGCAACCCACTCCAGAATTCTTGCCTGGAGAATCCCAGGGACAGGGGAGCCTGGTGGGCTGCCGTCTCTGGGGTTGCACAGAGTCGGACACGACTGGTGCGACTTAGCAGCAGCAGCAGCATACTAGTGAATATGTAGTATTATCCAATTGCAGTTTTAATTTCCATTTCCTTGATTACTAATGAGCCTGGGCAAATTTAATATGCTTATTGGCTATTTTACATCCTTTTTGTGAAATGCCTGTTCAAATCTCTTGCATATTTTTCAAATGGATTGTTTACCATTTTTTTTAATTGATTTCTAGTAGTCATATACTCTGGATTCAAGCCCTCTGTCAGTGATATATATTATACATTTCTGTTATCTTTTTATTGCTTGTCTTTTCATTCTCTTAATAAAGTCTAGTGATGAATCAGTTCAGTCAGTTTAGTCTCTCAGTCGTGTTTGACTCTGTGACCCCATGGACTGCAGCATGCCAGGCTTCTCTCTCCTGATGAATAGAAGTTCTTAATATTAACGTGAGTCAAATTTTCCAACTTTTCAACTTTCTAAAGTTTCCAACTTTCAAATTTGTATTTAAATTTATATGTCATGTTTTTGATGTTTTCTTACACCAAAATCATGAAAATGTTCTGTATTATTCTCTAGAAATTTTTTTTTAGCTTTTTAATTTAGATCTACAATCCATCTTGAATTGATCTTTATGTATGCTAAGTCTCTTCAGTCGTGTCTGACTCTATGCAACCCTATGGACTGTAGCCCACTAGGCTCCTCTGTCCATGGGATTCTCCAGGCAAGGATACTGGAGTGAACTGCCATGCCCTCCCCCAGGGGATCTTCCCTACCTAGGGATTGAACTAGACTCTCTTCAGTTCAGTTTAGTCACTCAGTTGTGTCCGACTCTTTGTGACCCCATGAAGCATGCCAGGCCTCCCTGTCCATTACTAACTCCCGGAGTTTACCCAAACTTATGTCCATTGAGTCAATGATGCCATCTAACCATCTCATCCTCTGTTGTCCCCCTTCTCCTCCTGCCTTCAATGTTTCCCAACATCAGGGTCTTTTCAAATGAGTCAGCTCTTCACATCAGGTGGCCAAAATGTTGGAGTTTCAGCTTCAACATGAGTCCTTCCAATGAACACCCAGGACTGATTTCCTTTAGGATGGATTCTCTTAGGCTCCTGCATTGGCAGGCAGGTTCTTTACCACTAGCGCCACCTGGGAAGCCCTGATCTTTATGTATGGCATGAGTTAAAGATTAAGTTTCTTTTTTTCTAAGATTCTAGCATTATTTATTGAAAAGACTGTTCAATCTGCACTTCTCTGCACTACCATCTTTGTGAAAATCAGATGTTTATCAATGCACGAGCTCTATATTCCATTCCATTTGTCTATCCTTGCAGCAACACCACACTGTCTTAATTCTTATAGTTTTATACTGTCTTTATATCCAGGAGAATAAAATTCTCTTTTCTGGTTCTTTACAAGGTTCTTGGTTGCTTTTGCTACTTTGTATTTCTACTTAACTTTTAGAATCAGTGTGTTAAGTGGTGCTTTTATCTCTTTCCTAAGGCTGACTTTCAGCTAAGCTTCTCTAGGATGATGTTTAGTGAGAACTTTACTAGCACTGGGCTTTCCTGGTGGCTCAGTCGGTGAAGAATCCGCCAGCAATGCAGGAGACCTTGGTTCAATCCCTGGGTTGGGAAGATCCCCTGGAGGAGGGCATGGCAACCCACTCTAGTACTGTTGCCTGGAGAATCCCCATTGAAAGATAAGCCTTGTGGGCTCCAGTCCATGGGGTCACGAAGAGTCAGACACGACTAAGCAACTAAACACAGCACATTTACTGGCACTAGTACTTTGAAAGGATATAATAGAGTGGGGAAAACATGGGCTATGGAGTCAGATTTGAACTGGAGTTTATTTCTGCCATTTTCTATCAGTTGGGCCATTAGAAGAATCTGGGCTAGTTTTTGTCTGTCTTGATCAACCATCTGTTACTTCTAGTCCACAATAACAAGAATATCTTTATTACTAAAGTTAATATAAAAATTCAGCACTGCACAGGTATGTTGACGTCATAATGGATATTTCTCAGCCCTGCTTAGGAATGTGTCAAAGCCATCACAACAACGTGCAGACAATGTATCAGTCAACATCACTGATCATAACATAACGATCAGTCAGTATCATTACTCCTGCAGCGTAACTGTAGCTTATGCCTCAACTTTTGAACTTGAAACATATGTAGATGCTTATAAACCAATTAAAATTCTTTTCTTATTATCTTTTTACCATACTCTCAGGATATACATTTTCACTCATAAAACACAGTATCATATATGGAAATTATAAAGTTATAATGAATACCCATGGATCTAACATCTGATATCCAAATCATGTACTCCTCCTCTGTTATGTTAACTGGCACCTTATTCAAGCATCTTTAAGAATTTGGCCTCTCTAATTTATATTGTTCGTTTAATACTCACTTAAAGTATTCTTCAACTTAGTATAGACAGCTGCATCCAGCTTCAATATGTGATTATTTTTTCAGCTCATTAATGCTATGAAATCTGTGAACATATTTATTTAGAAAAATTGGCAGGCAAGCGGTTTTGTCTCCATTTCTATCTACACCTCTAAGTGTCTGTGTATAACTGTGGCTGCATATGGCTTCTTATACACATTCAGAAATGAATCCCAGTTTTTCCCCTTTCTCTGTATCTCTCTCTTTCTCACACACACATATACACACAGGAAAAGGATTTAGAAAAAGAAAAGATAAAAACAACTTCCATCTGATCCATCCACCATCTGTCCTTTCTACCTATCGCTGAAAAATTGGGTAAAATATTCAATCTTGTACTCATTTCCCTCTTTTAGTCCCTATTCTTTTATTCATGCTGGGTAGGAGACAAAGAGGGTGAGCAAAAAGGCAGCTCATTATTTCCCACTGCAGTATTTCCCTTCTCAGTCATTCCATGTTGCTGTCAGCTGACAGGAGCCATCAAGAGATGCTCCTTTAGGTGACGTAGGGAATGCTGAACATTTTGTGGGAGGAGTCTCACAGGAGAAAAGCAGAGAGGCTGTCAGCCAGGGCTATTACTGCCTTCCTGTCACCAGGTGGCACAGGAAAATGTGTTCTGTCAGTAGCCCAAAAACTTATCAGAGAGGAAAAGACTGATGGGTTTATAGCATCAGAGCTTATACAACATGCTCATTTAATTCATGGGATATTTATTTTTGTATTTCGCTCTTCAGTTTCAGGAACACATGTCTTTATGCCTGTAATCTTTTACTTCCCTCTTACCTTGAAATGCATATATATTTGTGTGTATGAGTGTGTGTATATAATATACATGTATATGTGTATCTATATGGGCTTCCCTCATGGCTCAGCAGTAAAAAATCCCCCTGCAGTGCAGGAGATGTGGGTTCAATCCTTGGGTCAGGAAGATCCCCTGGAGAAGGAAATGCCAACCCACTCCAGTCTTCTTGCCTGGGAAATCCCATGGACAGAGGAGACTGGCAGGCTAAAGTCTACGGGGTCTCAAAAGTCAGACACAACTGAGTGACTAAACCACATCCACCATATGTATATATCAGTTTAGTTCAGTTGTCGCTCAATCGTGTCTGACTCTTTGCAACCCAATGAATCTCAGCACGCCAGGCCTCCCTGTCCATCACCAACACCCAGAGTTTACCCAAACTCATGTCCATCGAATCGGAGATGCCATCCAGCCATCTCATCCTCTGTTCTTTCCTTCTCCTCCTGCCCCTAATCCCTCCCAGCATCAGGGTCTTTTCCAATGAGTCAACTCTTTGCATCAGGTAGCCAAAGTATGGGAGTTTCAGCTTCAGCATCAGTCTTTCCAATGAACACCCAGGACTGATCTCCTTTAGAATGGGCTGGTTGGATCTTCTTACAGTCCAAGGGACTCTCAAGAGTCTTCTCCAACACCACAGTTCAAAAGCATCAATTCTTCGGTGCTCAGCTTTCTTTATAGTCCAACACTCACATTCATACATGACCACTGGAAAAACCGTAGCCTTGACTAGACAGACCTTTGTTGGCAAAGTAATGTCTCTGCTTTTCAATATGCTATCTAGGTTGGTCATAACTTTCCTTCCAAGAAGTAAGCGTCCTTTAATTTTGTGGCTGCAATCACCATCTGCAGTGATTTTGGAGCCAAAAAAATAAAGTCTGACACTGTTTCCACTGTTTCCCCATCTATTTCCCATGAAGTGATGGGACCAGAGAGTGTAGTTCAGTTCAATAGGCATTTATTAAGTATTCAGTACTTACTATGTGTCAGGCATCAAGCATGCAGGATAAATAAAATATGGTCCCTGCTCTCAAGGAGCTGATGATCTAATAGTATTTATCTTTCTGAAGAGAAGAATTTATACTTAGGGATTATGTTCATAAGTTATACCACACAGAGTATTAAAACCTAACAGGACTTTCCAGAAGACACAGTTCAGTCCTAGGAAGAAGAGAACTAATTTGTGTATTATTTACATACAGTTTTTAGTTTTTTAATTAAACAAAAAATAATTTTAGCTTATAGAAGAGTTGCAAAGATAGCACAAATCTATATTTCTTACAGCCTTCCTATACACCTACACAGAAATTCCTATATACCTTCTTCCAACCCTAATGTTGGCATGTAGCCATGGTACATTTTTCAAAACTGGGATATTAACATTTGTACATACTTTTACCTGAACATAGACTTAATCAGGATTTCAGCAGTTTTCCACTAGTATACCTTTTCTGATCCAGGATCCAATCTAGGCTCCTACATTGCATTCAGCTGTCATGTCTCTTTTGGTCTCCTCTAATCTCTGACAGTTCTTCAGTCCTTCTTTGTCTTTCACGACCTTGACACTTTCGAGTAGTACTAATAAGAAATTTTGTAAACTGTCCCTCAATTTAGGTTTGTATGATGCTCTCTCATTATTAGATTGATGTTATAAATTTTGGAGAAAAACCTCACAGAGGCAATGTCCTTCTCAGAGCATCCTTTATCAGGGTTACGTGATACTGTCGTGTCTAATTACTGGCAATATCAACCTTGATTATTTGGTTAAGGTGCTGTCTGCCAGGTTTCTCTACTGCAAGGTTACTATTTTTTTCTCTTTGTAACTGAGAAATGGAATTTTGTCTTTGTAATGTCCCACAATACTTAAGAATAATTTAAAGTTTACAGAAAGGTTGCAAAGATAGTGCAAAGGGTTCCTATATACCCCTCACTCATTTCCCCCTATTGTTAACTCTCTATATATACGTTTATCACAGCTATTGAGCCAGCATTGATACGTTACTGTTGAGTAAGCTCCATACTTCATTTTGATTTTACTATTTCACTCAATGATTTTAACATTTGATGATCTTGCCTATAGCAATGTTTACTGTGGTGTTCTAATGGTGATTTTCTATTTCCTTCATTTTTTAAACATAATTAATTGGAACACTTCTGAAAGGAAGAGTTGTCCCTTCTCCCCCATTTATTTGCTTATTTAATCATTTATGTGTATCAGTGTGTACTCATGGATATTTATTCTGTTCTTCAGGTTATAATGCTGTGGTGTGCTCAATTGTGTCCAACTCTTTGCAACCCACCAGGCTCCTCTTTCTATGGAATTTTCCAGGCAAGAATATTGGAGCAGGTTGCCATTTCCTACTCCAGGGGGTCTTTCAAACCCATGGGTCAAACCTGGGTCTCTGGCGTCTCCTGCATTGGCAGGTGGATTCTTTACCACTAGCGCTGAAATCGTTTACCTCAGACTGGGACTTGAACCCACATGGCTGGGACTCAAACGCAGCCAAAACCCATTTTGGGACTTAAACCCACTTGGCTGGGACTCATACCCAGCCAAAATCCTGTTTGGGACTTGAACCCAGCCAAAACCCACAGTACCTGGTTTCAGGAGCTCAGGTTCTTGATGTCTCATCACAGAAAGAATTCAGTGACAGACAAAGTGATAGGTAAGAAGTGTATTTATTCAGATACAGAGAGAAGCACACTCCAGACAGAGTGTGGGCCTTCGCAAAGGGCGAATGCAGCAGCAAAATTTGGAGTGGTTAGTTTTTATAAGCTGGGTAATTTCATATGCTGTTGTTTTCCTCTATTTTTTGTATTGATCGCTGAAGAAGGCTTTCTTATGTCTCCTTGCTATTCTTTGGAACTCTGCATTCAGATGCTTTTATCTTTCCTTTTCTCCTTTGCTTTTTGCTTCTCTTCTTTTCACAGCTATTTGTAAGGCCTCTCCAGACAGTCATTTTACTTTTTTGCATTTCTTTTCCATGGGGATGGTCTTGATCCCTGTCTCCTGTACAATGTCATGAACCTCATTCCATAGTTCATCAGGCAGCCTATCTATCAGATCTAGTCCCTTAAATCTATTTCTCACTTCCACTGTATAATCATAAGGAATTTGATTTAGGTCATACCTGAATGGTCAGGTGGTTTTCCCTATTTTCTTCACTTTAAGTCTGAATTTCTATACAGTCAGCAAAAACAAGACCTGGAGCTGACTGTGGCTCAGATCATGAACTCCTTATTGCCAAATTCAGACTTAAATTGAAGAAAGTAGGGGAAACCACTAGACCATTCAGCTTATGACCTAAATAAAATCCCTTACGATTATACAGTGGAAATGACAAATGGATTCAAGGGATTAGATCTGATAGATAGAGTGCCTGATGAACTATGGACGGAGGTTCGTGACATCGTACAGGAGACAAGGATCAAGACCATCCCCATGGAAAAGAAATGCAAAAAAGCAAAATGACTGTCTGGGGAGGCCTTACAAACAGCTGTGAAAAGAAGAGAAGCGAAAAGCAAAGGAGAAAAGAAAAGATATAAGCATCTGAATGCAGAGTTCCAAAGAATAGCAAGGAGACATAAGAAACCCTTCTTCAGCGATCAATGCAAAGAAATAGAGGAAACAATAGAATGGGGAAGACTAGAGATCTCTTCAAGAAAATTAGAGATACCAAGGGAACATTTTATGCAAAGATGGGCTCGATAAAGGACAGAAACGGTATGGACCTAACAGAAGCAGAAGATGTCAAGAAGAGGTGGCAAGAATACACAGAACTGTACAAAAAAGATCTTCACGACCCAGATAATCACAATGGTGTGATCACTGACCTAGAGCCAGACATCCTGGAATGTGAAGTCAAGTGGGCCTTAGAAAGCATCACTACAAACAAAGCTAGTGGAGGTGATGGAATTCTGGTTGAGCTATTTCAAATCCTGGAAGATGATGCTGTGAAAGTGCTGTGCTCAATATGCCAACAAATTTGGAAAACTCAGCAGTGGCCACAGGACTGGAAAAGGTCAGTTTTCATTCCAATCCCAAAGAAAGGCAATGCCAAAGAATGCTCAAACTACCACACAATTGCACTCATCTCACATGCTAGTAAAGTAATGCTCAAAATTTTCCAAGCCAGGCTTCAGCAATACATGAACCGTGAACTTCCAGATGTTCAAGCTGGTTTTAGAAAAGGCAGAGGAACCAGAGATCAAATTGCCAACATCTGCTGGATCATGGAAAAGCAAGAGAGTTCCAGAAAAACATCTATTTCTGCTTTATTGACTATGCCAAAGCCTTTGACTGTGTGGATCACAATAAACTGGAAAATTATTCAAGAGATGGGAATACCAGACCACCTGACCTGCCTCTTGAGAAACCTATATGCAGATCAGGAGCAACAGTTAGAACCAGACATGGAACAACAGATTGGTTCCAAATAGGAAAAGGAGTATGTCAAGGCTGTATATTGTCACCCTGCTTATTTAACTTCTATGCAGAGTACATCATGAGAAACACTGGACTGGAAGAAGCACAAACTGGAATCAAGATTGCCAGGAGAAATATCAATAACCTCAGATATGCAGATGACACCACCCTTACGGCAGAAAGTGAAGAGGAACTATAAAGCCTCTTGATGAAAGTGAAAGAGGAGAGTGAAAAAGTTGGCTTAAAGCTCAACATTCAGAAAATGAAGATCATGGCATCTGGTCCCATCACTTTATGGGAATTAGATGGGGAAACAGTGGAAACAGTGTCAGACTTTACTTTCGGGGGCTCCAAAATCACTGCAGATGGTGATTGCAGCCATGAAATTAAAGGACGCTTACTCCTTGGAAGGAAAGTTATGACCAACCTACATAGCATATTCAAAAGCAGAGACATTACTTTGCCAACAAAGGTTCGTCTAGTCAAGGCTATGGTTTTTCCAGTGGTCATGTATGGATGCGAGAGTTGGGCTGTGAAGAAAGCTGAGCTTCGAAGAATTGATGCTTTTGAACTGTGGTGTTGGAGAAGACTCTTGAGAGTCCCTTGGACTGCAAGGAGATCCAACCAGTCCATCCTAAAGGAGATCAGTCCTGGGTGTTCTTTGGAAGGACTGATGCTAAAGCTGAAACTCCAGTATTTTGGCCACCTGATGCGAAGAGTTGACTCATTGGAAAAGACTCTGATGCTGGGAGGGATTGGGGGCAGGAGGAGAAGGGGACGACAGAGGATGAGATGGCTGGATGGCATTACCAACTCCATAGACATGAGTTTGGGTGAACTCTGGGAGTTGGTGATGGACAGGGAGGGCTGGCATGCTGCAATTCATGGGGTCGCAAAGAATTGCACACAACTGAAGGACTGAACTGAGCTGACTGAATTTCATATGCTAATGAGTGGGAGGATTATTCCAGCTATTTTTGGGAAGGGGTGGAGATTTCCAGGATTTGGGCCACTGCCCACTCCTTGGTCTTTTAACAGTGGAACTGTCATGGCACCTCTGGGTGTGTCATTTCACTTGTTGAAGATTAAGATCTAGTCTTGTCTGACATCTTGGTCCCATTTGATTCTAATCTGTTTATGCTGTGTCCTTGGGCTGTGTAATTCTTTCAAAAGTTGTGCCCTGCCCCTTTCCCTTCTGTTACAGTGCCACCTGGGAAGCCCTAATGTAATGTTATAAATTTTTACTTTATTAACTATAAATTATTCTAGCTCTGGCCACTGGGAGCACTTTCAGGTCACTTCTGTGTCCTTTTGACATGCTTCTACCTCTTTTCCTTTTTTCAGTGAGGGAGCCCTTCCCTACTTTCTGGCACTGTGTATATGATTTCTACGTAAACCTAATCAGTTCAGTTCAGTTCAGTCGCTCAGTCGTGTCTGACTCTTTGCAACCCTATGAATTGCAGCACGCCAGGCCTCCCTGTCCATCACCATCTCCCAGAGTTCACTCAAACTCACATCCATCGAGTCAGTGATGTCATCAAGCCATCTCATCCTCTGTCGTCCCCTTCTCCTCCTGCCCCCAATCCCTCCCAGCATCAGAGTCTTTTCCAGTGAGTCAACTCTTCACATGAGGTGGCCAAAGTATTGGAGTTTCAGCTTTAGCATCAGTCCTTCTAAAGAACACCCAGAACTGATCTCCTTTAGGATGGACTGGTTGGATCTCCTTGCAGTCCAAGGGACTCTCAAGAGTCTTCTCCAACACCACAGTTCAAAAGCATCAATTCTTCGAAGCTCAGCTTTCTTCACAGCCCAACTCTCGCATCCATACATGATCACTGGAAAAACCATAGCCTTGACTAGATGGACCTTTGTTGGCAAAGTTTGCCTTGGAAATGAACAGAGATCATTCTGTCATTTTTGAGATTGCATCCAAGTACTGCATTTAGGACTGTTTTGTTGACCAAGATGGCTACTCCATTTCTTTTAAGGGATTCCTGCCCATAGTAGTAGATATAATGGTCATCTGAGTTAAATTCACCCATTCCAGTCCATTTTAGTTCGCTGATTCCTAGAACGTCGACGTTCACTCTTGCCATCTCCTGTTTGACCACTTCCAGTTTGCCTTGATTCATGGACCTAACATTCCAGGTTCCTATGCAATATTGCTCTTTACAGCATCAGACCCTGCTTCTATCACCAGTCACATCCACAACTGGGTGTTGTGTTTGCTTTGGTTCCATCCCTTCATTCTTTCTGGAGTTATTTCTCCACTGATCTCCAGTAGCATATTGGGCACCTACCGACCTGGGGAGTTCCTCTTTCAGTATCCTATCATTTTGCCTTTTCATACTGTTCATGGGGTTCTCAAGGCAAGAATATTGAAGTGGTTTGCCATTCCCTTCTCCAGTGGACCACATTCTGTCAGACCTCTCCACCATGACCCACCTGTCTTGGGTGGCCCCACAGGGCATGGCTTAGTTTCATTGAGTTAGACCAGGCTGTGGTCCGTGTGATTAGACTGACTAGTTTTCTGTTATTATGGTTTCAGTGTGTCTGCCCTCTTATGCTCTCTCGCAACACTTACCCTCTGACTTGGGTTTCTCTTACCTTGGACATGGGGTATCTCTTCACGGCTGCTCCAGCAAAGCACAGCCGCTGCTTCTTACCTTGGACGAGGGTATCTCCTCACCGCCGCCCGTCCTGACCTTGAACGTGGAGTGGCTCCTCTCTGCCCTCCTGCGCTTGCACAGCCACCGCTCCTTGGACAGGAGGTTATCTTTTCATGAAATTCTTATTATTTCCTTCTGGGTTGACATTTTAACCTTTTTTTTTTCTTTCCTTACTCTTATCATTCAAACATTATGAATATCCCAAATTACACTGAAAGGTCAAGGTGTGGAAAATATACTGAGAAGGGAAAGAGGATAAGATCTATGTGGACAGGGCTTGCTTTCCTAGTCCTTTGTTTATGTATGGCCATGGGCACATTGCCCAGCCTCTCTAAGTCTTAGTTTACTCATCTATAAAACAGTGATGATAGTAATAATATTTGCTTTGTGAAGCCATAAAGATTAGATAAATGTCATAAGATTTAAAAAGTACCTTGTTATTAATAAAGTTTTATATAAAAGTTATTGAGTTATCTCAAGTTATCTCTATATCATAGTACAAGAGCTCTGTATCCTATCCTTTTAATTATTTGGTACTGGTTGTTAAGAAAATGTTTTTATGATTACACAGAGAGGTTCATTCAAGGGAGAATAATGAACAATTGAAATTGTGCGAGCCAAAAAAAAAAAAAAAAAAAATGAGCCTGGAACTGGATTAAAGTATTTACTCAGATGCCGTTTCATGTCTATAACTCTATTCATTCAGAAAATCCAAGGAGCATGCTAGTAATAAGCATGACTCCTCTGTCTTTCAGGCATAAAATGAAGCCCTTGTCCTTATTAAAATAAAACTATGTCAGGATCAAATTATTTTTTTTTCCCAAAGCCATGCAATATGTTCACTCAATATACAAACCATCATATGGAAACAATTCAAGCTGGGGAGTCTGTTTGTTTGCTCAGAGCGATCACCCCTGCCTTGTTCATCAACTGGTGAGATTAATGGAGCAGCTGTAACATACAAAGAACACCTGCTGCAGGCAAGCACCCAGGAGGTAGCATCAGTTGTAGCTGCCCTTGGCCAGAGTGAAACCTACCCATCGTTTCTGGAACTTGAAGCTGAAGAAGGAAATAGTTTTGATGGGGCTTTCTCAAATCAAGTTGGAATCTAAAGCTTAAGAGAATACATATAATGTGACTACAGAGAAACTTACACGGGAGCCAGGAAAAGACAGAGTGAACCAGAAACCAAGATCAATGGAGAAGTGCTTTGTTTTCTCTTTTTTTATGGCCCCTTTTCTTGTCCCCTCTCTTTTTTCTTTTTGAAGTCTTTATTGAATTTGTTACACTATTGCTTCTGTTGTTTATGTTCTAGTTTTTTGGCCTCAAGATGTGTGGGATCTTAGCTCTCCAACTAGGGATGGAACCCACACCCTGGCAATGGAAGGCTTAACTGCTGGGCTGCCAGGGAAGCCCCTCTCCTCTCTTTTTTTATCCAACGTCTTATTGCCTACTTCAAAGTCTAATGTTTGACTTGATCCAATTCTTGATGGACAGAGAATGACTCTGAAGATCAAATAAGTGTTTTATGGTACAATGTTTGAAAGAAGTTTGACACAGAACATTATTAATCCTTTAAAAAATGTTTGTTAGCAGCACACGGTGCCCCTTTATGGTTTAGCAAATCTAAAATAACCCGGTAATATACTATCTAATCTTTTGTGTATAATAAACTAAAAATTGGGGCTAATACAGTGATTGAAAACTTACAGCTTCTGATTCTAGCCTTGCTCTGGGCCCTTTTCCCTCCCCCATGAAGTCTTGAGAATCCCTTGGACTGCAAGAGGTCAAACCAGTTAGTCCTAAAGGAAATCAACCCTGAATATTCACTGGAAGGACTGATGCTGAAGCTGAAGCTCCAATACTTTGGCCACCTGATGCGAAGAACTGACTCATTTGAAAAGACCCTGACGCTGGGAAAGATTGAAGGCAGGAGGAGAAGGGGACGACAGAGGACGAGATGGTTGGATGGCATCAGCCACTCAATGGCCATGAGTTTGAGCAAGCTCCAGGAGATGGTGAAGGACAGAGATGCCTGGTTTGCTGCAGTCCATGGGGTCACAGTCGGACACAACCGAGCAACTGAACAACAACAATGAGGTCTTAGCAGTGGCATTAAAACAGTGATTTTGAAAGGAACTGCAGCATTATCAAGAAAGCAAAGCACACAGAGCAGGAACCCAAACTGGTTTACCACGTAGTAGCTAGAGCCTCTCCTCTTGATCCCAACTCTGGCTTCATATTTCTTGCCCCAATTTTTTTTTATTGTTTTCAGCACGAACTCTGAAGGCTTTGAATTTCAACTTCTCAATTTGAATATGATTGCCACATACCTACTTAAAACAGAAAAGTGGTCGATAATTCATCCCTTCCTTGATTTTTATAGCTGTGGAACTGGAACCAGGCTGCACTATGACATTTCAGCACTAAGTGGAGCCAGACACCCAACTGCCTTAAAAGTTTCAAATCAGCAAAGAGCACAGCTCACTTAACCTAAGTTTTCTGTGGGGTTTACACATGGACAGAACTGGAGTTTTATGGTGAATCATTTATTTAGTATATTTGAATGCCCAAGCCTCAGGGAACAGATACCAGGTGAACAATTTGTTTAGCTTATCTCCCATGGATTAAAGAAAATGGATCAGATAAACACAAACTCACTCAATTGTTTGTACGTCACAATTCCCATTCGCTCTACACTTTGTTGCAGACTTCTGCATGACAAGGGCCTAGCCTTTGGTGATTCAGATTCTGATCTGCAAGACAAGAATGGGCCTGTTTGGGGAAGAGCCCTGGCTAATAGGAAGATTGGTGAGAATGTTTGTGTGATGCTTTTGCAAGCAACTATGTAACTGACATTGGGATAGATTTGCCCAGGGCAGAATATTGGGTTGTGGGAGTAGGAGCCAGTCATGGGGTGATGATGACCATTGAGGTGACTGGTGGAGGAGTAAGAGAAAGAGTCACAAGCCAGTCTCATCTAGAAAGAGCACAGACTGAGCAAACTATCTAATTCTTGAGAGACACTGAGGTCCTAAGTGCAAAGGAGATGAGCTATTTGCAGTTATTCTACTGCTTTCTGCCTTACTTTCCTTGTCTGTGACAGGGAGTGAGAATGCTTAGTTCCACCTCCATTCTCTTTCAGAGACATGGTGAAAGGAAGTTACAAGGTTTAAAAATCTCTATTTTTCAGTTTCTGGGGACTAAGAAGACTTTATCTTACGTGTGAGGAACTTGGTAGGATATACCACTATAAAGCCAAATGCACATGGAATCTAAAAAACAAAACAAACGAATGAATATAACAAAACAGAAATAAACTTACAGATACAGAAAACAAACCAGTGGTTACTAGTGGGGGGAAAAGGGGGGCAGGGGCAAGATAGAAGTAAAGGATTAAGAGGTACAGACTTGTTGTTGTTCAGTCACTAACTCGTGTCTGACTCTGAAACCCCATGAACTGCAGCATGCCAGGCTTCCCTGTCCTTCACTATCTCCTGGAGCTTGTTGAAACTCATGTCCATTAAGTCAGCGATGCCATCCAACTATCTCCTCCTCTGTCATCCCCTTCTCTTCCTGCCTTCACTCTTTCCCAGCATCAGGGTCTTTTTCCAATGAGTTGGCTCTTCCCATCAGGTGACCAACATACTGGAGCTTCAGCTTCAGCATCAATCCTTCCAATATTCATGAAGCTTCAGCTTCAGCATCAATCCTTTCAATATTCATGGTTGATTTCCTCTAGGATTGACTGGTTTGATCTCCTATTTTACAGAAACTTTTAGTAAAGTACAATCTGTAAAAATATTGAATCACTATGATTACGCCTGAAACTAATGTAATATAAATCAACTATACTTCAAGAAAATATTAAATTAAAAATTACTAAAGTTAGGCTTCCCTGATGGCTCCTTGGTAAAGACTCTGCCTGCTAATGCAGGAGACATGGGTTCGATCCCTGGGTCGGGAAGATCCCACAGGCCAAGAAGCAACTAAGCCTGTGTGCCACAACTTTTGAGCCTGTGTTCTAGAACCTGTGCTCTGCAGCAAGAGAAACCACCGAAAGGAGAAGCCCATGTACCACTAGCGAGTAGCCACTGCTCTCTGCAGCTCGAGAAAAGCCCAAGCAGCAGTGAAGACCCAGCAAAGCCAATAAACTAATAAAATTATTTTTAAAAAATTAAAAAAGTCAAATGCCTACTAGAAGCCCAGTACTGAGCCTGTCAGTTATCAGCTAGGATGGCTGATGGCCGAACGAAGCTATACTTGATGCTTTCTCATTCTACTTCCCTTTGTTTACCCCTTTGTTCAATGAACATTTACAAGTGCCTATTTTATGTCAGGCCTGTGTTTGGCACTGGGAAGCCAGCAATGAAAACCTCACTCTCTTCCCACAAGAGCTTGTCGTCTGTGTTAGCAGACCAACAAAAATGCTAACAGTTACAGGGAAATGCAGCAGGTGCTATGATAGGGTGGGAAGAGGGTTTAGTGGGGAGATGGAGTCTCACGCAGACTGAGGTCAGAGAGGGCCTCCAAAAGGCTGTGACCTTCGAGTCAAACCTTGGAGGATATAAACAGATAAATAAGCGGAAAAGCTCGAAGGCATGAAACAGCCTACTTGTAGCAGTGTCTTATAAGCTACAACTGAAAAGAGTATATGAAGAAGGGCCAGAATGAGGAGTGCAGAACAGAGTTGCCCTGAAAGGACCAGATGAGCTCACAACAAGGTCCTGTTTGCCCCTTTACTAATGCATCACTTCCATTTGACTTATTAAAGAAGGAACTTCTCTGGACATTCTCTTCCAACTTACGGTTGGAAGAAGTGGGGTAACTGTCTATGGTCGGGTCCCTAAGGGCAGCAGAGTGAACTGATCTTGCTAACGCCATTAGCTCAGGCCTTTTCTCTCTCTCCTTTCACCATCAACTCCTAAAATGTGTGAGACATGTGGGAAGAAGACCGAAGAGGGAGGGGAACCATGTATACATAAAGTTGATTCACTTTGCTGTACAGCAGAAACTAAAAAGCAATTAAATTCCAAAGAAAAAAATAAAATGTGTGGTCCACACTCCCTGTCCCTACCTCATCCTCTCCTATCCTCTTAGTCTCTTCTTGAACTTTGACTTCCATCCCTGAGAGTGCTTTCTGTAAGACAACCAGTGTTCTTTTTCTCTGTCAGTTTTATTTAGCTCATAGTCTCTTTTCAGCACATATTCTTATGACCACTTTCTCTGATGGACAAACCTCTCCTTTACAGTCTTTTAATGGTTCATCATTATTTCCTTTGTCAGCCTGCCTCCCTCTTTTATGTCCCCGCTTGTGTATGACTCTAAAGCGGTGTCCTTGACCTGACTTTGTATGTATTCTCTTGTTCATTTTTTGTGCCTTCCTATTTCCTCTGTATCTTCTCCTCCCAAATTCTAAGACTTAACCTTTAACCTGTGCTTAATTCAAAAGGCACAATGGTGTGCTGGTTAAAAGCATGGATTCTAGTGTCAGAATGTCTGAGTTCAAATCCTGGCTCTTCTACTTACTGGCAGTGCCCCCTAATTTCCCTGTATGTAAAATGGGAATAATAATAGAACTTAACTTCATTGGATTATTGGAGGATTAAGTAAACTCATGTAATATGCATAGAATGGTGCCTGGAACTGTTACATACTATATAAATATTGACAATCATTATTATTAGATTCTAGATGAATTTTTTAATCTGCTCTCAGTACATCTTCACTTGCATGCTTCTTGAATCTATTTCTTACTTTCAATTCCTACAGCTTCTCTCTTTTCCTTGCAGAGAAGTGGCTAAGAGTATGCTCATTTAAGTCAAACATGAGTTAGCATTTCAGTTCTACTTCTTAGCAAAACCATATGACCTCCTGTTAATGTACTTCATCTCTCCAGGCTGTCTCCTCATCTGTATCTATATCATAGGATTGCAGTGAGGATTAAATGAGGCAATGTATGTGAAGGAGATAGTATAAACAAAGTAAACAGTTAACAAATAATAGTTATTCCATTATTGTTACCACCAGATCTTCTGCATTTAGCACAAATACTACTAAGCACAAAGCAGGCCCAGGTTGCTCCAAGTACAATGCTACCTCCCTCTTCTAAACTTTTGTATTAATAGCATTTGTTATTTGTACCACTTATTTGACCGTTAGCTTATGTCACTCTGTATTGTTGTTTATGCTCAGTCTCTTAAGTCGTGTCTGACTCTTTGCGACCCCATGTGCTGCAGCCCACCAGGCTCCTCTGTTCATCAGATTTTCCAGGCAAGGATACTGGAGTGGGTTGCCATTTCCTCCTCTAGGGAATCTTTGCAACCCAGCAATTGAACCCACTTCTCCTGCAGTGCCAGGTGGATTCTTTATCATTGAACCACCTGGGAAGCCCCTATTGTCTTCTCTTCCTGGTTTAAGTGTAAGCTCTTTCAAGATAAGGACCTTGTCTTACAGCTCCTGTAGCTTTAGCATCTAGCCCAGTGTTTGGTAAATAAATGGAGATGGACAATCCATATTCTCTTCAAACTTCAAATGCCAAATTAGAGCTGATTATCCACAGCCCTTCTCAATTCCGCCTCCTAGTGCAGAAACCTTTGACACCACTCATGAATTTCTCATGTACAAAATCTTCCTGTGTTCCATCAATTCTGCATGTGCCTGGCTCAGTGCCTAGCACATAGTACCTGCTCAGTAAATGTTGAATGATGAGTGAATGAATATTGCTATATTTTTATTTTATATGTTTTAGATTCCTCCTCCTTTTTAGATTTTCCTAACCATACCGCGCTAGTGCAGACTCTTATTGACTGTGTCCAGAATATTGAAATAGCTTTCTATCCCCAAAGTGAAAGTTGCTCAGTCGTGCCTGACTCTTTGCGACCCCATGGACTATACAGTCCGTGGAATTCTCCAGGCCAGAATACTGGAGCAGGTAGCCTTTCCCTTCTCCAGGGGATCTTCCCAACCCAGGTATTAAACCCAGATCTCCCGCATTGCAGGCAGATTCTTTACCAGCTGAGCCACAAGGAAAGTCCAAGAATACTGGAAAGGGTAACCTATTCCTTCTCCAGAAGATCTTCCTGACCCAAGAATCCAATCGGGTCTCCTGCATTGCAGGTGGATTCTTTACCAGCTGAGCTATCAAGGAAGCTAGTGTTCTTCTTTAACTTTAATATACTTTATCTGTTACCCCTATACAAATGTCCCTAAAATACCATTTCTATGCCCAAATATCAGTTCAGTTCAGTTCAGTTCAGTCGTTCAGTCATGTCTGACTCTTTGCGAACCCATGAACCACAGCATGCCAGGCCTCCCTGTCCATCACCAACTCCTGGAGTCCACCCAAACCCATGTCCATTGAGCCGGTGATGCCATCCAACCATCTCATCCTCTGTTGTCCCATTCTCCTCCTGCCTTCAATCTTTCCCAGCATCAGGGTCTTTTCCAATGAGTCAGTTCTTCCCATCAGGTGGCCAAAGTATTGGAGTTTCAGCTTCAGCATCAGTCCTGCCAATGAACAACCAACACTGGTCTCCTTTAGGATGAACTGGTTGGATCTCCTTACAGTCCAAGGGACTCTCAAGAGTCTTCTCCAACACCACAGCTCAAAAGCATCAATTCTTCGGCGCTCAGCTTTTTTTATAATCCAACTCTTATACCCATACATGACCACTGGAAAAACCATAGCCTTGATTAGATGGACCTTTGTTGGCAAAGTAATGTCTCTGCTTTTTAATATGCTGTCTATGTTGATCATAACTTTCCTTCCAAGGAGTAAGCATCTTTTAATTTCATGGCTGCAATTACCATCTGCAGTGATTTTGGAGCCCAGAAAAATAAAGTCTGATACTGTTTCCATTGTTTCCCCATCTATTTGCCATAAAGTGATGGGATTGGATGCCATGATCTTAGTTTTCTGAATGTTGAGTTTTAAGCCAATTTTTTCACTCTCCTCTTTTACTTTCATCAAGAGACTCTTTAGTTCTTCTTCACTTTCTACCATAAGGGTGGTGTCATCTGCATATCTAAGATTATTGATATTTCTCCTGGCAATCTTGATTCCACCTTATGCTTCCTCCAGCCCAGTGTTTCTCATGATGTACTCTGCATATAAGTTAAATAAGTAGGGTGACAATATACAGCCTTGACGTACTCCTTTTCCTATTTGGAACCTGCATACAGATTTCTCAAGAGGCAGGTCAGGTGGCCTGGTATTCCCATCTCTTTCAGAATTTTCCACAGTTTATTGTGATCCACACAGTCAAAGGCTTTCACATATTCAATAAAGCAGAAATAGGTGTTTTTCTGGAACTCTCTTGCTTTTTCTATGAGCCAGTGGATGTTGGCAATTTGATCTCTGATTCCTCTGTCTTTTCTAAAACCAGCTTGAACATCCGGAGAAGGCAATGGCACCCCACTCCAGTACTTTTCCCTAGAAAGTCCCATGGACAGGGGAGCCTGGTGGGCTGCAGTCCATGGGGTCGCTAGAGTCAGATACGACTTAGCGACTTCACTTTGACTTTTCACTTTCATGCATTGGAGAAGGAAATGGCAACCCACTCCAGTGTTCTTGCCTGGAGAATCCCAGGGACGGGGAAGCCTGGTGGGCTGCCGTCTATGGGGTCGCACAAAGTCGGACATGACTGAGGCGACTTAGCAGCAGAAGCAGCAGCTTGAACATCTGGAAGTTCACAGTTCATGTATTGCTGAAACCAGGCTTGGAGATTTTTAAGCATTACTTTACTAGCGTGTGAGATGAGTTCAATTGTGCGGTAGTTGAAGATTCTTTGACGTTGCCTTTCTTTGGGATTGGAATGAAAACTGACCTTTTCCAGTCCTGTGGCCACTGCTGAGTTTTCCAAATTTGTTGGCATATTGTGTGCAGCACTTTCACAGCATCATCTTTCAGGATTTGAAATAGCTCAACTGGAATTCCATCACGTCCACTAGCTTTCTTCGTAGTGATGCTTCCTAAGGGCCACTTGACTTCATTCCAGGATGTCTGGCTCTAGGTCAGTGATCACACCATTGTGATTATCTGGGTCACTAAGATCTTTTTTGTACAATTCTTCTGTGTATTCTTGCCACCTCTTCTTAATATCTTCTGCTTCTGTTAAGTCCATACCATTTCTGTCCTTTATCGAGCCCATCTTTGCATAAAATGTTCCCTTGGTATCTCTAATTTTCTTGAAGAGATCTCTAGTCTTTCCCATTCTGTTGTTTTCCTCTATTTCTTTGCATTGATGGCTGAAGAAGGCTTTCTTATCTCTCCTTGCTATTCTTTGGAACTCTGCATTCAAATGGTATATCTTTCCTTTCCTCCTTTGCTTTTCGCTTCTCTTCTTTTCACAGCTATTTGTAAGGCCTCCTCAGACAGCCATTTTGCTTTTTTGCATTTCTTTTTCTTGGGGATGGTCTTGATCCCTGTCTCCTGTACAATGTCACGAACCTCCATCCATAGGTCATCAGGCACTCTGTCTATCAGATCTAATCCCTTAAGTCTATTTCTCACTTCCACTGTGTAGTCATAAGGGATTTGATTTAGGTCATACCTGAATGGTCTAGTGGTTTTCTCCACTTTCTTCAATTTATGTCTGAATTTGGCAATAAGGACTTCATGATCTGAGCCACAGTCAGCTCCCAGTCTTGTTTTTGCTGGTAAGAGCTTCTCCATCTTTGGCTGCAAAGAATATAATCAATCTGATTTTGGTGTCGACCATCTGGTGATGTCCATGTGTAGAGTCTTCTCTTGTGTTGTTGGAGTGTTTGCTATGACCAGTGTGTTCTCTTGGCAGAACTTTATTAGCCTTTGCCTTGCTTCATTCTGTACTCCAAGGCCAAATTTGCCTGTTACTCCAGGTGTTTCTTGACTTTCTACTTTTGCATTCCAGTCCCCTATAATGAAAAGGACATCTTTTTGGGGTGTTCATTCTAGAAGGTCTTGTAGGTCATCATAGAACAGTTCAACTTCAGCTTATTCAGCGTTCCTGGTTGGGGCATAGACTTGGATTACCGTGATATTGAATGGTTTGCCTTGGAAACGAACAGAGATCATTCTGTCGTTTTTGGGATTGCATCCAAGTACTGCATTTGGGACTCTTCTGTTGATTGTGATGGCTACTCCTTTTCTTCTGAGGGATTCCTGCCCATAGTAGTAGATATAATGGTCATCTGAGTTAAATTCACCCATTCCAGTCCATCTTAGTTCACTGATTTCTAGAATGTCAATGTTCACTCTTGTCATCACCTGTTTGACCACTTCCAATTTACCTTGATTCATGGACCTAACATTCCAGGTTCCTATGCAATATTGCTCTTTACAGCATCGAACCTTGCTTCTATCACCAGTCCCATCCACAAATGGGTGTTGTTTTTGCTTTTGCTCCATCCCTTCATTCTTTCTGGAGTTATTTCTCCACTGATCTCCAGTAGCATATTGGGCACCTACCGACCTGGGGAGTTCATCTTTCAGTGTCCTATCTTTTTGCCTTTTCATACTGTTCATGGGACTCTCAAGGCAAGAATACTGAAGTAGTTTGCCATTCCCTTCTCCAGTGGACCACATTCTGTCAGACCTCTCCACCGTGACCCCTCCGTCTTGGGTGGCCCCACAGAGCATGGCTTGGTTTCACTGAGTTAGACAAGCTGTGGTCCGTGTGATCAGATTGGCTAGTTGTCTGAGATTGTGGTTTCAGTCTGTCTGCCCTCCAATGCCCTCTCTCAGTGCCTACTGTCTTACTTGGGTTTCTCTTACCTTGGTTGTGGGGTATCTCTTCATGGCTGCTCCAGCAAAGCACAGCCCAAATATTACCTCATTTAATTCTTACAAAAATGCTAGGAGGGTGATTTCTCTACAGTTTGTGGTGCTTTTGTAAGCTGTGGAGTTTACAAGTTGCAGTTTACCCTCTGAGACTAGTTTTCAAAGTCTTCCCGGTCTGGTCTCACTCTACTTGTGCCAGTATTTTCTCTCATCAATACCCCTCACAAACTCCATGCTTCACTCTGAGCTGGTAGCACTAATTCTACATATTTTGCTTCACACCCGCTCCCGATACTATCCCAAACCCTGTATCAGTGATGGTCTCAATCATGAAACACCTTTATACCACTCCTGATATTATGCCAAACCCTGTGTCAAGAAGGTCTCAATCATGAAACACTTTTATATTTCTTTTTACTTCAAAGTTTCCCCATCTTTTTAAAAAAATAATTATTTTATTTATCTGGCTGCGCTGGGTCCTAGTTGCAGCATGTGACCTCTGAACTGTAACACATGGGATCTAGTTCCCTGACCAGGGATCACACCCAGCCTCCCTGCATTGGGAGCACAGAGCTTTAGCCATTGGATCACCAGGGAAGTCTCTCCCTATCTTTTAAAAAGAAAACAGAATCCCATCATGAAACTTTCTTGGACTTTTGAAACTTCATTTATTTCTGTCTTCTTCATATAACTCCCTTGTAAACTTATATAACCTCCATATAAAATCTTTATTATTCTACTTACCATTTAAGTGTTTACTCCAATTTATTACTATACAATTATTTTATGTGGGTTAGTTAGTGTAGTCTCCCTATTTGATCATATATCATTAAGAGAAGACTGCACGAGTTACAAGTCTGCATGTTCTTCTGTGTCTAAGTGAGCTGAGTACATAATAGAAGCTAAAAAACACTTGGTTGATCACTACTGTAGAAGCTAACTTGATGAAGTTGGTGTTTTGGGAACACAGCTTTCTCAAATCTTGATCCAAGATAAGACCTGTAATATTTCCAAATAACTTAATCAAATGTCAGATTATATTGTCTATCTCCTTGACTAAATGTCTCAGTATCATTTATTTGAATATGAAGTTTGCCATTGATGAAATCTCTCTCCCAGATTTATATTTTTCTTATTTGAGTGTGATTAAAAAAAAGTTTCATAAAAGAGAATGGGAAATTACAGAAACCAGACAACACCTGAAGTTTCTCTTTCTAAATGCCAGCTCCACAAGTAAGCTCAAAGATGTTCATTTCAATCCTTCCAACATTAATACCATGGCGAGTGCATGGCTGCTCTCCCACATGATGCGTCCAGGTTCCAGACATGCCAAGACCTGAAAATTTAGAGAAATCTGTTAGGTCCAACTGCAGTGCTAGCTGTGTTGAATGCTAAGAAGGGCATTCTGCTATGAGAAAAAATACCAAGACTATAAAGTGTTTTCCTTTCAAACCCTGGTGGGAATCAGGCTGTGTGCCTTGACATAGAGTGCTACCCTGTTTTATTTTGTTCTTCCTTAGGGAAATAGCTCACATCTCTTCTTCTGAAAACTCAGAATTCATGGAGGTCATCTACCTACTTAGAGGTTAACAAATATAATAGATATTAAGCTATATACCAAAACCTTGGCTTGTATGTGTCTAGGGGAAGGGGAGCTTGAGATGCTGCCCTCCTCCACGTGATCCTCTATAACTCCTTGAGTATATGCGAAGCTAGCTGGGCAAGGCTGCCTGTGCTTAAGTAATTCTTATCTCACCTCATGGTTTTAGCCAACTATTTTTCCTTTAAATTGATTATTTTTATTTACATACATTTACCTAAAAGGAAAAATGTCTCTATATTACTCCTGAAAATAGAAAAATCCCATTTCTGTTGAATGTAGAATGTAGCCATGAATATAAATGTAACAAAAACAAAACCTTCTCATCAAATTCTAGCTAGATACTTTTGGTCTCTGAGCCCTACTTGGCTCACTCTGTGTTATCGAAGCAGATCGGTAGATGTTAGAGAGGTGTTAAGACATAATGATGTTAAAATGAGATTTTTTTTTTCTTGTCAAAACCAGTGTTATTATAAGAGAGGTGAAAGGGAAATAATTTTCTCGTTGCCCAGGTTAGTTAAGATGGCATCACCACATATCACTTACATTTATCTCCAGTGTATCCCCAGATTGGGATATAGTAGCTAGAAGAAAATTTAAGTTGAATCACTTTTTAAAAAAACTGAGAGAGAATCCCCAAAAAAGAGGTATCCTTATGCTATTAAAGATTATTATACACTTGTATTTTTAAATCCATAAAGCACAGTTTTGTTAGTTTTTTTTTATTCTAGGATTCCTCATTAGAAAGGCTTGGGCTAATAAAAGAAGTCCTTTCAGTGTAGGTACATCTCCTTTTTTGAAAACTCAGAATTCATGGAGGTCATATAACTACTTAGAAGTTAACAAATATAATAGATATTAAGCTATTCACCAAAACTCTGGCTTGTAAGGCCATGATAAGTTGAAGGGAGACAAGTCAGCAGAGGCATAAAGGAGAAACATTTTAGGATTGTAATAGAGAAATTGGGAGAAGACAGGAAGGATAAAGGTGTATTAGGAGACCTGGGTAGGTCCAAGTAAGTCTTCTGTTATTTTTTAAAAGGAGTTTTCAAAGTAGCATGATCAACTGTCCCAGTTTTCCTGAGACTGGGCAATTCCTTGGGACACATGACTTGTATAATTGAGAAAGCCTTAGCAAACTGAAAGGAGTTGGTTATCCTCTTTCAAAATCTTCCTTCAAGGGCTTCCCTGGTAGCTCAGAGGTAAAGAATCTGCCTGCCAATTCAGGAAACACAGTCAATCGCTGATCTGGGAAGATCCCACATCAGTTCAGTTCAGTCGCTCAGTTGTGTCCGACTCTTTGTGACCCCATAGACCACAGCACATCAGGCCTCCCTATCATCACCAACTCCCGGAGTTTACCCAAACCCATGTCCATTGAGTCAGTGATGCCATCCAGCCATCTCATCCTCTGTCATCCCCTTCTCGTCCTGCCTTCCCTCTTTCCCAGCATCAGGGTCTTTTCAAATGAGTCAACTCTTCGCATCAGGTGGCCAAAGTATTGGAGTTTCAGCTTCAACATCAGTCCTTCTGATGAACACTCAGGACTGAACTCCTTTAGGATGGACTGGTTGGATCTCCTTGCCATCCAAGGGACTCTCAAGAGTCTTCTCCAACACCACAGTTCAAAAGCATCAATTCTTCAGTGCTCAGCTTTCTTCCCAGTCCAACTCTCACATCCATACATGACCACTGGAAAAACCATAGCCTTGGCTAGATGGACCTTTGTTGGCAAAGTAATGTCTCTGCTTTTTAATACACTGTCTAGGTTGTTCATAACTGTCCTTCCAAGGAGCAAGCATCTTTTAATTTCATGGCTGCAGTCACCATCTGCTGTGATTTCAGACCCGCATGCTGAGGAGCAACTGAGCATGTGCACCACAGCTGTTGAGCCTGTGCTCTAAAGTCTGGGAGCCGCAACTCCTGAGCCCATGTGTTGCACCTACTAAGGCCCTGAGCCCTGGAGCCAGTTCTCCACAACAAAAGAAGCCACAAAACTGAGAAGCCTATGTACCACAACTAAAGAAAGCCCACACAACAACGAAGACCCAGCACAGCCAAAAATAAATAAATAAGCAATTTTTTTTTAAAGGTTTCTTCCAGCATACATAATAAGCAGCACAGAAGTAGATGTTTTCCTCCTGTGGGTGTTGGAAGGTATATGATATCATGGCTATAAGAGCCTCTGATAGACTTTGCCATTCCCAGAGTCTAGAAATCACTTTGGGAATATTATTAAGTACCAAGCCTTTTCCTTAAAATTGTAATTAGATTTTTTTGACTAATGAAACTGATGAGTGTCCCCTTCCAACACTTTCCCCTTTATTTGCTGTCTGTCCCCTAAGTGCTAAGGGCTGCATACGTAATAATCCCTCTAGGGATTTTGGCGGAGAAGGCAGTGGCACCCCACTCCAGTACTCTTGCCTGGAAAATCCCATGGATGGTGGAGTCTGGTAGGCTGCAGTCCATGGGGTCGCTAAGAGTTGGACATGACTGAGCGACTTCACGTTCACTTTTCACTTTCATGCATTGGAGAAGGAAATGGCAACCCACTCCAGTGTTCTTGCCTGGAGAATCCCAGGGACTGGGGACCCTGGTGGGCTGCAGTCTATGGGGTCGCACAGAGTCGGACACGAGTGAAATAACTTAGCAGTAGCAGGGATTTGGGAGCATTATCTGTACATGGTTTAAATAGAGTAACCAGAGGCATTTCAGCAGAAAACTCTCCAGTTCATCATGCCAGTGTCCTTTAACAAATCATCTACTTGTCTCTTGACCTCTTACCACTTAGTTAATGGGACAATGTGATTAAGGTAATCACTAAAATGCCTCCTTTGTGCAAGAAATTTTGCTAATTTAATTCTAAGATCTTTTTATAAACCACATGTAAGACTGAGTTACACATCTCTACTTTGTTGAAAATCAGATTTGGAATTTTTCCAGATCTGTGCCTTGAAGATATCAATTTTCTATAGGGAAATGATTACTGTGAAATTTCTAACTGTACATTTTCCAAACATCTCTCATGACAATTTTAACAGTTTCCTAGGTGGAAAATACAATATAGTATTACTATTCCACTATTCGTTATATAGTAACATCATTTCTTCTTCTTAATGATATTCTTCTCATTCATTTATTGCATTATTTTAAAAATTAGTGAACACCTTCTTTGGCCCATTAGTAGGAACTGCAGATACTGGAACAATACCGAGTCCCTGCCTTTGTGGAGTTCACGTTCTGGTGTCTTTGAGACAGTTAAAATGGTAAAAATAGGAGGAAAAAGTCTCTAAAGCATGAAGCTCCATGTACTTACGAGAAAAGGATTAGCTAGCCAAATGGATCTTACCTATTTTTAGTCATTAGATCTGAGGTATCAAATGAATAATTTAGAACAGAATAGTTTAGAACAAGAAATGATTCATGTTGGAATAGAATCAGAATAAAAAGAAAATAAAAGCTAGACTATCCACTCTTTCTATGTTCCTTGGAGTAGAGTTCTACAAAAGATAATCTTTTGATGTAGAAGTCAGGTTACCTTCCCCTGAATCTTTTCTTTGAGGTTTTATCTTTTTTCAATGTTGATTTATTTGGCTGCACTGTGGACTCTGGGCTTAGTTGCTGTAGTTGCTTAGTAGCCTGTGAGACCTTTGTTCCCAGACCAAGGATGGAACCCATGTCCCCTGCATTGCAAGGCAGAATCTTAACCACTGGACCACTAGGGAAGTTTCTTTCCTGAATCTTGTCTAAAGTTCTTGATAAACAGCTTTGCTGAATATATCTTTTTTTTTTTTCTTAAGTTTTACTAATTATCTATTACACACCTTCAACTTTGCTTTCATAGATAATCTTCTGTGTCCATGATATTCTTGAGAATATCAAGAATTTTACTGGGCTAGATTTTTTAAGCAAAATTTTTATTTTCTTTCTATTGATACAGGGCCTTACTACTGAATAAAAAAGCTAAGGAAACTACATGTCATTTCAAGATTCTTTTGGCAAGGAACGTAACCACTATTACACACAATAATAATAAATTCACTATGCATCAACAATGTGCAGGAAATTAAAGATAGTAGAAAAGATAAATAAGGCACAGTTTTTGGTCTTAAAGAAATTACCATTACTGTGTCACATTCTAGAGACTAGTAGAGATACAAAAGTATTCAGGAGGGTTCTGGAGTAGACAAATTATTATCCTGCTTTTCCTTACTAACAGAACTCTGATTTTGACCAAGAATTCACTCTTCCATATGCCTCAGGAGAAAGAAATTAAATTCTGTGTTGGATACTTGATTAATCTAATTAATTAAGTTAACTAATCTAATTAATCAGGATAGGTGGTGGTTTAGTCACTAAGTAGTGTCCGACTCTTGTGACCCCATGGACTGTAGCCCGCCAGGCTCCTCTGTCCATGAGATTCTCCAGGCAAGAATACTGGAGTGGGTTGCCATTTTCTTCTCCAGGGGATCTTCCCACCCCAGGAATCAAACCCAGGTCTCCTGCATTGCAGGCAGATTCTTTCTCAACTGAGCTATAAAGGAAGCCCAATCAGGATAATCCCTCCCCTTTTCATATAATTGACTTAAAAAGAGGTTTGTGAACCAATTTTAACAAATCATAGGTGTTTGTGGAAGCTTCTGGAAATGGAAATTCATTGATCTGGCAGGATGTTAAGAAGTAGAATGTAGTCTCAAAAGCTATTGACAACCATCTTAAGACTACTGAAGAAGAAGAGAGGGTAGCCTGAGAATGAAGCTGTTATTAAGGAAGACAAGCAGACCTATGGAAAAAACTTGAGTCCTTGATCACATAATTTTTCCATGGGGTTAAACAACCCTGAAAGATTCTCCCACATCACTCTGGCTTTCCAGTTTAGTGAACCCATCTACTTTCTTATTAGGTCAGTTTGAATCAAGGTGAGATTATAATATTTACAGAGAACACCCCACTTGGATGCAGGTTCCAACTCTGAAAAACATAATCTAGTTGGGGAGGCAGAACTTACCATGTTTCATTGACTCGGCAATCTACTTCCTTTTCCCCACATATTAGTTTCTCTGAAATCAGGATGTATCTCTGAAATCAAGGTATTGTCATAAAACTGTTTACAGCCAAATGGCAGCCTATCGTAGTTGCGAATGCCTGTGCAAGTGTGCATGACCTTCGTCATACCGTTCATATTACTGATGCTTTAATTGTAGGTATTATTTGAAATACATATATTAAGTTTGTGTGTGTGTTTAGTTGTGTCTGACTCTGCGACCCCATGGACTGTAGTGTGCCAGGCTCCTCTGTCCATGGAATTTTTCAGGCAAGAATACTGGAGTTGCCATTTCCTACTCCAGTATATTAAGTTTAATTGCCATTTAAAATTAATCATAATTACATCATGATTCAGAACTGAAATAAATGCTTATTCTATCTGCAGTAAAGCAGTGAAACATACATTTTATATAGATGAAGCCATATTCATCCTCGAAAGAAGTACAATTTCATAGTTTCTCACAAATAACTTTATAAGGACCTCGGAAATAAAGATCCCCACAATAAGTGAAGCTGTGTGGCAGTCTGTCATTGACATTCATGCAAAAGGAATGCACATCATACACCAAAGCACCAGAAAGTAAGAAAAAGAGTCAAATTCTTTGGAAAAGATACAAGAAATTTCAAACTCGTAAGAGGCTTGTGTTATGGATTCATGCATAAGGGGCTGTGTCATATGGAAATATTACCAACTGTCTTTTGCTTGTAGGAAACATTGCCAAATTGGTTTTTTGGGTAGATTGTGGTTATACCAGCTGCATATGGGAATTCATTTTCCTGAAACAGGGTAAGAGTTTTTAATAATTTGACTCTACTATTCCTTTTTTTCTCAAAAGCCAGATCAGCTTCTTTTCTTTACATAATTGAGGCATTTTGTTCTCTAATGAAAGACCAACACTGTTACTGGAGATAGCATTATTTAGCCCTGATAAAAATCTGTTTGGGGACTTCCCTGGTGGTCTACCAGTTAAGATTCAGTGCTTCCAATGCAAGGGATGTGAGTTTGATCCCTGGTTGGGGAACTAAGATCCCAGATGGTGTGCGGTATGGCCAAAAAAACCCACATCTGTTTCAAATACTATGTGGTATCACTTATATGAAGAATCTAAAAATTTTTTTAAAAGGTCAAACTCATAAAATATGAGAGTGGAAAAGTGGTTGGCAGGGCCTGCTTGGTGGGAGAACAGAGAAAGATTTGTAAAAGAGTGCAAACTTTTTTTCAGTTATAAAATGAATAAGGCCCGAGGAGCTAATACATAGCATAGTGACTACAGTTGATAATACTGTATTGTATAATTGAAATTTGCCAAGAGAGTGGAACTTAGATATTCTCAGACGCAAAAAGATAGATAAATAGGTGAGTTGATGGATATGTCAATTTATTCTTTGGGGGGAATGCTTTCACAACGTGTACACATATATGTATTAAACCATTACAATGTACACTTAAAATATGTTACAACTTTGTCAATTATCTATCGATAAGCTGAAAAAATAAGAACCTGAGAAAACCACTCAAACATTGCAACCTGCACCTCTCAGCATAAATTTAGCTGACTAGATCCCTCCTTCTCCTGGAATTCTCATCTGTAGTATCCACAGGATGACCTGTATTTCCCTGGAAATGCTTATGTGCAGTAGGACGGAGGTTTCTTTATTGTTTGTGTGTTTGAAATGTTTACAGACATATGGAGAGTGTGGAGAGACTGCTATCTACTGGAACTAGATCTCTAGACAATCCCTAAGAGATTTAATTCTACACGACGGAGAATATCCTCTTCAAAGCCAGACTGATACTCCTGCCTGTAGAGTCACGTACAAATAGCTCAGTCTGATATTCAGTTTGATAAAGTTAGCCTAACTTTCCAGCTTTATCTTGCACCACACCCTTCCAAAAATGCCATTCCTCAGTCACAGTGGAGTACTTGCCTTTGCCCAAATCTACCTGTAGTCTCTTCTCTCCATACCTTGGTTCCTCCTTCCTTGTGGAGTCCTTTGCCACCATCCCTCTGATGGCGTTCCTCCCATCAAGTACTGCTATTTTCTATCTTCTTACTAAGAACTAATGTCTCCCTTCCTTATTTTTCTACCACTTTCATTGCATATTGTCTACAATATTCATTGCATCCTGCCTACACTTAGCTCATCTTGTACTAAAACTAAGAGTGATGTGTATGTGTGTGTGTGTTGGCTCAACTACACTGTGGGCTTCTGAGAGCAGTGAACCAATTTTTAATTAATTTTATTCATTCAATAATGAATGGGGGTAACCTCTGTCTTAAATGCACTCATGAAATTTCTAGTCAATCAGAAAAGTCAGATATTAACCGATAATTATAAGTATGCTGAGTATAATGATGGAGAAATGCAGATTAAAAAAAATATTTATTAAATTTTTATTTATTTAAAAAATTTTTGGTGCTCACTTCGGCAGCACATATACTAAAATTGGAACGATACAGAGAAGATTAGCATGGCCCCTGCGCAAGGATGACACGCAAATTCGTGACGCGTTCCATATTTTTGTACTGGCACAAAGACAGAAATATAGATCAATGGAACAAAATAGAAAGCCCAGAGATAAATCCACGCACATATGGACACCTTATCTTTGACAAAGGAGGCAAGAATATACAATGGATTAAAGACAATCTCTTTAACAAGTGGTGCTGGGAAATCTGGTCAACCACTTGTAAAAGAATGAAACTAGAACACTTTCTAACACCGTACACAAAAATAAACTCAAAATGGATTAAAGATCTCAATGTAAGACCAGAAACTATAAAACTCCTAAAGGAGAACATAGGCAAAACACTCTTCGACATACATCACAGCAGGATCCTCTATGACCCACCTCCCAGAATATTGGAAATAAAAGCAAAAATAAACAAATGGGACCTAATTAACCTTAAAAGCTTCTGCACATCAAAGGAAACTATTAGCAAGGTGAAAAGACAGCCTTCAGAATGGGAGAAGATAATAGCAAATGAAGCAACTGACAAACAACTAATCTCGAGAATATATAAGCAACTCCTACAGCTCAACTCCAGAAAAATAAATGACCCAATCAAAAAATGGGCCAAAGAACTAAATAGACATTTCTCCAAAGAAGACATACAGATGGCTAACAAACACATGAAAAGCTGCTCAACATCACTCATTATCAGAGAAATGCAAATCAAAACCACTATGAGGTACCATTTCACACCAGTCAGAATGGCTGCTATCCAAAAGTCTACAAGTAATAAAATGCTGGAGAGGGTGTGGAGAAAAGGGAACCCTCTTACGCTGTTGGTGGGAATGCAAACTAGTACAGCCACTATGGAGAACAGTGTGGAGATTCCTTAAAAAACTGGAAATAGAACTGCCTTATGATCCAGCAGTCCCACTGCTGGGCATACACACTGAGGTAACCAGAAGGGAAAGAGACACGTGTACCCCAATGTTCATCGCAGCACTGTTTATAATAGCCAGGACATGGAAGCAACCTAGATGTCCATCAGCAGATGAATGGATAAGAAAGTGGTGGTACATATACACAATGGAGTATTACTCAGCCATTAAAAAGAATACATTTGAATCAGTTCTAATGAGGTGGATGAAACTGGAGCCTATTATACAGAGTGAAGTAAGCCAGAAAGAAAAACACCAATACAGTATACTAACGCATATATATGGAATTTAGAAAGATGGTAACAGTAACCCTGTGTACGAGACAGCAAAAGAGACACTGATGTATAGTACAGTCTTATGGACTCTGTGGGAGAGGGAGAGGGTGGGAAGATTTGGGAGAATGGCATTGAAACATGTAAAATATCATGTATGAAACGAGTTGCCAGTCCAGGTTTGATGCACTATACTGGATGCTTGGGGCTGGTGCACTTGGACGACCCAGAGGGATGGTATGGGGAGGGAGGAGGGAGGAGGGTTCAGGATGGGGAACACATGTATACCTGTGGTGGATTCATTTTGATATTTGGCAAAACTAATACAATTATGTAAAGTTTAAAAATAAAATAAAATTTAAAAAAAAATTTAAAAAAAAAGAAAAGACATCTTAGAGCATCAGAAAGCAAGCAAGCACAGAGAGGAAAGAAATACAGGCACATAATACAATAAACTATCCTTTTCTCACAAAAAAAAAATAAATAAAAAATAAAAAATTTTTGGCTGCCCTGGATCTTTGTTTCTGCGCGCAGACTTTCTCTAGTTGATGAGCGAGGTGGGGCACTCTCCGTTGTGCTGCGCAGGCTTCTTGCTGCAGTTGCTCCTCTTGTCATGGAGCACGGGCTGTAGGGTATATGGCCTTTGTTGCTGCATGGTATGTGGGATCTTCCCAGACTAGGGGTTGAACCCATGTCCCCAGCATTGGCAGACAGACCACCAGGGAAGTCCCAGAAATGCCGATTTTAACAAGAGCATATGATATGGGGACGAAATTCGGTCTGGGGAATTAGGGAATGCTTCCTGGAAGAAATAATGTTTATAGCAAATTCTAACAGAGAGTAGGAAATAGCTAGGTGAACGTGGGAAGGAAATTGAAAAAGTGCGTGGGAACAGTATCTAAGAAATACAAAACTCCAGAAATAATGATATGTTCTAAGTACTGGAAAAAGGGTTATGAGGGTTTAATGAATGAGGAAGTGTGACTTGATGTGAGGCTTATAGAAGTAGGCAGGGGCTAGCTCAATGCAGTCCTAATAATTTATTATTTTATCTTGTGGGGAAAAGGATCCTGGAGTTTTTAATCAGGGGAATGAGGAGGTCAGAATTAGGTTGTTAAACGTGCACGTGACTGCAATCTGAAGAACAGATTGGAGCCATGAGTAGATGTGGGAATGTCAGTTGTTTAGGGGTTTTTTGAGGGGGAGAGGAGAGGTTGGGATTGGTTTTATTTGTTTGTTTTTTGGTAATAATCCAGACAAGAGACAATGGTGATTTCGATCATTAGATCGTCGTATGTCCCACAATGTTGAGTGCAAGTGCTTGTTTCCAGTATAGTTAGTTACATAAACGCTTCTTGAACTGAAGTCCTTTAATTGACACATCACGTGTAAATCACCAGACAATGTCAGGAAGGTGTTTCAAACAGTCAGGCATTCTTCTCCCACTGACCTCCTCGGGTCTGTGAGTCCCAGAGTCTGATGAGCAAACTTTACTTATTTAGGTGATTCCTGGAGATTCCTTATCAGGAAGAAACTGCTGTAGCTAAAATGACCGCCAGCTACATTTTATGGGAAACGCCCCTGCAAAGGTCAGTTGTTATGCATTGGTGGAGATGACATTCCTTTCAGCTTTGAGGAAGGAAGCTCATACTTTCTCATTAGCTGGCTCCTGCTTTGGTTGCTAATGTTTCAAAATATGCAAATAAAATCTCTCTCTTAGCTTACTACATAAAAACAACGGCCTATGCTTTTCACCTTTTGAGAAGGTAAAAAATCATACTCCAGGTGTGAAATTTGATTATTTTCTATCTTAGTATTTTTTTTAATTTCAAGATAACCATTTATCATCAAAAAGGGAAGCATGTAATGGGTATGCATAGATGTGGGTCAAGAAGAAAAGTCAAGGATAATTTCTTCTTTGTCACATTTTTACCTTGAAATGGACATAATTACAATATATTAGAAAATGTTTTGAATATTTTTTAAAAAGATGAGCAGAGGGCAACAGCAAGTTATCCAAGGCATAATTATCCAGGGCGGCTGGTAGGTATAGCTGTATCTATATCTATATGCTTTCAGTTACCAAATATTACAATATAATTACTTCAAAAAATAATTTTGTTTATTTTTGACTGTGCTGGGTCTTCAATGATGCACGGGCATTTCTCTAGTTGCAGTGAGCAGGCCCTACTAGAGAGTAGGTCTACTAGAGCTTGGTATTCTCTTACGCCTCCCAGCCTCTAGAGCACAGGCTCAACAGTCACGTTGCACGGGGTAGGGGAGGACTTAGTTGCTCCTGCTGCTTTGGCAGGTGAATTCTTTACCACTGAGCCACCAGGGAAGCCGTATAATTACCTTTCGATCAAGCTTCTTTTCACTGTGACAAAACAAAAAGGTTGATACCATTTCTTTTAAACCCAGTGTTCTCATCTGTAAAGTGGGGATAATAATTTATACTTCATGAAATTGTACATATTAAATTTTTTAAATGTTATATTAAAAAAGTACATAAATATTTGACTAATGAAATAATATATAGAAATTTCTTTAATACTAAGATGCTCTGAATACTAGCTGTGCATAGGTAATCACCTCTACTCAACCTGAAAGATTTTATATTATTAAAGAAATGATTACATTACAGATTGGATTAAGGGAAATTTTTAGATAAAAATTTTCTAGCTTTACTGAAATATAATTGGCATATAGCATTGTAAATTTAAGGTGTATGTATGTTGACTGATGTATGTATATATTGCATAATGATTATTACCTTCAGTTCAGTTCAGTCTGGTTCAGTCGCTCAGTCATGTCTGACTCTTTGCAACCCCATGGACTTCAGCACACCAGACTTCCCTGTCCATCACCAACTCCCAGAGCTGTCTCAAACTCATGTCCATCGAGTCAGTGATGCCATCCAGCCATCTCATCCTCTGTCGTCCCCTTCTCCTCCTGCCTTCAATCTTTCCCAGCATCAGGGTCTTTTCAAATGAGTCAGTTCTTCGCATCAGGAGGCCAAAGTATTGGAGTTTCAGCTTCAGCATCAGTCCTTCCAATGAATATTCAGGACTGATTTCCTTTAGGACTGACTGGTTTGATCTCCTTGCAGTCCAGGGGACTCTCAAGAGTCTTCGCCAACACCACAGTTCAAAAGCATCAATTCTTCGGAGCTCAGCTTTCTTTATAGTCCAACTCTCACATCCATACATGACTACAAAAATCATAGCTCTGACCAGACAGACCTTTGTCAGCAAAGTAATGTAGCTTTAGCCAAAAGTATTATCACATCACGTAATTACATTTCTTTTTTTCTTGTGAGAACATATAATATCTTCTCTCTTAGCAACTTACAAGTATATAATATGGTATTATTAAATATAATCTCCAAGCTCTACACTTAGACCCCCAGAACTTATTAATCTTATAACTGTAAGTTTGTACCCTTTGACCTAGACAAATTTTTAAGTAGTTGCAATTAGTCTTTGATTCACTCGTCTGCTCCTTTTCATTCTTCAGCTGCTCCCTGGTTCATTCTCTTCCATATTCATGGCATCCTCATGATGATTTCTGGTTGCTCATTTCTTCCTGTGGCAGTCTTTTCAGACCTAATCTCTCCCAAGGTATTGCATGATATATTGAGTTTTCTTTTCCTCTAACCTTATTTAAACTCTCAACCTCTTCATGGGACTGACCTTAGCTAGGTGTTAGGAAGAAAGTACCCTTACTAAGCTAATTTGAATGGAAGCATTTACTTAATTTTGTCTTTTTGGGTATATTTACTTTGAAAACAGGATAATCATTAATCTAACTTGTGACTTGGTAGTGGAATTTTAAACTCTGTAAAGGAGATGTTTTTTAGGTCAGGGAACAATTTTGCCTGGTGGGCTTTCCTGGTGGCTCAGTGGTAAAGAATCTCCTGCCCATGCCGAAGAAGTGAGTTGACATGGGTCCAATCCTTGGGTCAGGAAGACCCCTGGAAAAGGAAATGTCAACCCACTCCAGTATTCTTGCCTTGGAAATTCCATGGACAGAGGAGCCTGGAAGGCTACAATCCATGGGGTCCCAAAGCATCAGATGTTACTTAGTGACTAAACAAAAACTTAAAGCAGTAGTTCTCAGTCTTAGTTGCACATTAGAATCAAGCTTTTAAAAGATGTCTATCGCCAAGACCCTACTTTCAGAGATTCTAATATAATTGGTCCACAGTGGGACCCAGGTATTAACATTTTTAAAGCTTCCCAGAAGGATTCTAATATGTAGCTAGCATATTAGGTTTGAGAACCACCAGATTAAAATGACTTTCTTGATTTAACTTTCAATACTAAAAAATTTCCATTTTTCTGTTATGTGAGTTTCAAACATATCAACTTATGTTTACTATATCTGGTAAAAAGAAGACTAGGAAAAAAATTAATTGAAAGACAATAGAGGGAAGCCCAAATAATTATTTATTATTATAAGTAATTATTTATAATAATAGTAATAATTATTGTGTTATCAAAGCCAAATCCCACATTTTATTAATGAGGAAACAGACTCAAATTATTTAAGTTACACAGAGATAGAGCCATGACAAACTTTAAATGACAAATGATTGGATATTTTAAAATACCCTACTTTTTTTACTTTTTGAAATATATTTCACTTATTGATGGACTAATGGCTCAGATGGTAAAGAATCTGCCTGCAATGCAGACGATGAGGGTTGGATCCCTGGGTCAGGAAGATCCCTGGCAAACAGGAATGGCTACCCACTCCAGTATTCTTGCCTGGAGAATCCCATTGACAGAGGAGCATGGCAGGCTACAGTCCATGGTGGTCTCAAGAGACAGACATGACTGAGCGACTAACTCACGCAATGGACTAAACTTACTTTAGAATATGATTCATTATGTAAATGACAAAAAATCCAAGCAATGCACAAAGATATAAAATGACAAGCAAATCTCCAAAACCACTTCAAATCTCACTTTCAAAGGTTGCTTTTAAAAAATTTTCTCCCCAAAGAGCATAACCATTATCTTCCACAAGGCGACAGTATTGCTTACTCTTCGACAGTCTCCCCAAGGCCTGATGCAAAAAAAAGTGAAAGTCGCTCAGTTGTGTCTGACTCTTTAAGATCCCCTGGACTGGGTAGCCTGCCAGGCTCCTCTGTCCACGGAATTCTCCAGGCAAGAGTGGGCTGCCATTTCCCTCTCCAGGGGATCTAACTGACCCTGGGATTGAACCCAGGTCTCCTGCATTGCAGGCAGATTCTTTAATGTTTGAGCCACCAGCTACACTTCCCTAATTATCCAGGGTGGACTTTGAAGACTCAGGCCCTCCCAGAGAAGAATCAGGCCCTTTTACTAAAATGCCCCGTTAAAGATTCCTGATCCAGGATGAAAACCTGAAGTGAACAAAGAACTACACCAGACAGAGCGGTAACTGTATGGACAAACAGTAGGCATAGATCAAGGTCTGAAGCAACCAATGGAAGCACAAGGCAGGGTGCTTTCTGGAAACCTATGGGTCACCCCTCTCTGTGGAGGTATAAAGGGCTGGGTCCAGTTTTGTGAAAATGTGCATCCAACTCTGTCCTGCACAAAAATTTCCTTTTGCAACAGACTGATCTGAGGCTGTAGGACGCGGTTAAGGGCTTCTATGGTGTCCCTGTGGCTCCAAGAGGACGTGGGCTGCTAAAAAAAGCCTGGGTCTTTTGATAGTGCCTTTGTAAAATGTGTTGAGGGGATCATGTTTGGGTTTCTCAAACCTTGTAGATTCCCAGCCGGAAACAGATGATAAACAAACGTGTTCTAGTCGTTGTCACTAAATTCTAGAGACATAAGGAGAATAATTTTTAGACTTTCTATGTAATAAAATGTATCTTCTAGAATGAAAAGTTTATAACTGGTGACATCTTTGAAGAAGAGAATGACCCTTCTTTGTGATGTTCAGAAATAGGCTTCTCCATGACCTAGGAGGGGATGCAACTGAAGAAAGTCATAACATGATCAGATCTTAGGAAGAAAACTCTTTTTAATGTCTTCAAAGCCTGAGATTATTGAAGCAGGGATGGGACCTGGGGCAAGGAATGGAATATGAGTGAGAAGGGCTATGGAAGGGAAATTCTATCCCCAAAGAGAACCCAGGCAAACCAGAGTAAAGAGATATGTGAGAAACACATGATGGACTTTGCCAGATAAAGCTCCAATAACTTTGAACTATAGTGATCTGTTTGGGATCCTTTGGAGTAAAGGGTTTATTCTCTAACACAGAACATAGAGCAAGGACCAAGAACTCGGTTTTTGCTTTTCCGAACCAAAGAACTCTTTAAAACCTTCCAAGCTTTTAGATCAATTTATAGTTCAAAAGGTCTTTTGGTAACCAGTGGCTGTTGTTGTACCTAAGTGCAACTAGAAACAAGACAGGCATCATATTAAATATTGTGAGTGATAACGTCAATTCGAGTTAAAATCCTTACTTTCTACAAGCATTTTTCTTTTTAGGACCCCCAGTTGTTGTTGTTCAGTCACTAAGTCGCTTCCAATTCTTCATGACCCCATGGACTGTAGCGTATCAGGCTCCTCTGTCCATGGGATTCTCCAAGCAAGAATACTGGAGTGGGTTGCCATGCTGTCCTCCAGGGGATCTTCCTGACCCAGGGATCAAACCCATGTCTCCTGCATCTCCAGCACTGGCAAGCAAATTCTTTGGCAGGGAAGAGTTGAATTGACGTTATGAGACTCACAATATTTAGGGCCCCCTTGTGATTTCCAAATGATGTGCCTGATTTCAACTATGAAGTTACATTCTTTTTTTTTTTTTTTTAGTATTTGGTATCCAAACTTCATTCTATGTTAGGGCAGTTGGCAATGTGTCCAGTCATCATGGCTTATAATTCTGACCATTTCCTTCATGAGGCTTAGAAATCTTGATTTCTGCCTAGTCCTGGCAGAAATTTGACTGATAAACAAAAGAAATGAGACATTGACCTGCATTTTCTGGGTTTGAAGCTACAATAAGTTTTGCACAGGGTGTATAATGTAGGTAATGAGTCCTCCCAAACCTCAAATTGGAAATATGAAACCTAAGCAGAAGTCACTGAGGAAAACTCAATGTGTTCCAAGACACTATAGGAGAGGCCCGTGAAAGGAATCTTGCCAATAATGCAGGCAGAATGCCATGATCATTACTACAGAGTTAGTAGAACTGTGAAAAAATATTTTTAAAAAGACCACTGTGTTTTCTTAATTTCACATGAATTCAAGTTCAAGATTAGTGTAAAAACCAAGAAGGGAATAGCAGTGCCAGTGTCCTGTCATGCCCTTCTTTGCTCTGGAGCCAAGTGCACAGCAACCAAGAAAGATGCTCTTAGTGACCAATAAGAGCATGTATGATTCATTGTCTGAGAAGATTTCCTGCTTGGTAGATTGCTCATCAATATCTGGTTCCCCTGCTTGTGGGAGGATCACATTTACCCATCCTCGTGAACCCAGTAAGCCACCATGTCTTACTCTGGCCTTTGATATGTGAGTAGAAGCTTTGGGGGCTCCTCTGGCATAAGTTTTAAGAGTCAAAGCAGGCTTTTTTCATGTTCAGTTTTTCCTCTGCCATGATTACCAGTAATATTCCAGATAATAGTTGCTCCAGCAGCCGGGGTGCTGGAGTAAAGGTTTGTGATGTAGAGTCTCTTTTCCTGGCCTCTATTGCCCATGTTGTGCAAACAAGATGTGAACTTTTATTGTTTCAAGCCACTGAAATTTTGGGGTTGCTTGTCACTGCAGCACAACTGGCCCTTCCAACTGGACTGATTTGTTCAGTCCACTACATACTTTCTCAAAGGAAAGAATATTGCCCCCAATGGGGCAAAAGTCGATTCTTAGAGGGCAGAAGGGCCTTACTCTTATGTATAAAGCAGAGATATACATACAATACATAACAAATATACAATATATCTGTGGTATTAAATTTTCACGGGGCTAGGGGTGGGGAACTGGGCTTCCCTAGAGGCTTTTCTGGTGGCTCGAACGGTAAGGAGTCTGCCTACAATGCGAGAGACCTGATTTCAATCCCTGGGTTGGGAAGACTCCCTGGAGGAGGGCATGGCAACCCACTCCAGTATTCTTGCCTGGAGAATCCCCATGGACAGAGGAGCCTGGGGGGCTACAGTCTGTGGGGTTGCAAAGAGTCAGACATGACTGAGCGACTAACACATGGGGTGGAGAACTAGGAAAAAAGGTCTAAAAATGCTCATGGGAATACAATAATGAAATAAAGCTTGAGAAACATTGGTCTGTTGGCAAAAAGTAATGGTCAGCCTATCTTTCAAGAGTCTAATCCAGAGATTCTCAACTCTGGTAGCATATTTGAAGCTCCTGGAGAGCTTTTTAAAAATACTGATACCCCAGTGTGGTTCTCAGAGATTCTAATTTAACAGGTAGAATCCACAATTTGGTATTTTTTATTTTTTTAATTAATTAATTTTTTTTTATTTTATTTTATTTTTTAACTTTACAATATTGTATTGGTTTTGCCATATATCAACATGAATCCGCCACAGGTATATACGTGTTCCCCATCCTGAAAAAGCTCCCAGGTAATCTTAATTCGCAGATGGGGTTAAGAACCACTGGACCAGACATTCTCCAAGACAAAGCAGCATTGCTCCCCCCGGGAGAGGTGCCACATAAATAGCAGAGAAATAGCACGGTGTGCTGGAAATGGCTGGCGTGGAGTACAACTCACTTCTATTTTAGAAGGGCTATTCTGGCCTCACACCAGGTAACAAAAAGCTGGATTCATCAAGGAGAGAGAGCAATGTCCAATTTCTGTATCTTATGTTTCCCATTTCATGACACACGATTTGAATGCAGAGGGTCTTTTATGACTCATTTGGAAAACACAAGAAGGGAAAAAATATGGCTCTAGTTATTCCTGGGTTAGTACCCATAGTCAGCATTTTCTGCATAGATGCAATTTAGAAATCATCTCTATCTTCAGCTCCTAAAATTTTAAATTCTCTACTGAGTTAAAAAGCTATTCAGCATGGAATCTTCTTTATCCTCTATACCCATGGGAACTCTAGATGCCAGGGGAACACTTTCACATACATTGTGAAAATTAAAACTTACATAATTTTTTTTTTTAATTCAGAAGATGAAGCCCTTTCTTCTTCTCAGAAAGGGATCTTGGTAGCTAAATGACAGTGGCAAAGGATTAGCATGGCCGAATTCAGTCATTAGATGTACCACCACTTATTCTTTCCTGAAATGTCACTTGGAATTGACAGTGATATGTCTATATTTTAATGAAGTGACTCCATTTCCAGCTAGGAAATCAAAATTATAATGTGTTGATTAAAAAGGGTATCACTTTATATTTTCCTTTTCTATATCTTCACAAAAGATGGCATTTACACTGGTCTCACTTTTTTGGAGGTTCTGACTAAAAGGTGTAGATTGTCTTTCTTGTTATTTTTGGCCACAGAGCGCTTAGTTTAAGGGCAAGGGCGGAGATATTTGCAGGCATTGCTTGTGAAATTTCTTGAAGCTGGAAAGCAAAATTTCTAGGTAATTCTTCATGAGAAGGAGAGAGTCAGCATCAGTTATGCAAGTTGATAAATGCTCACAACTAGCTTGTCAACCCTGTTGATGATTTAGGCACATGCAGAAATGAGAAAATCAAATGTTTAAGATTATCTATAGAGACAGGGTAGATAGATGCAGAGAGGGATAAAATGTGAATCTAAGAAAGTTTAAATGCTAACTCATGAATTAGACGATTCACCTAATTCCACAAGAGGGGCAACATTACATTATAATGAATCCTTTTCAAAATGCCTATGGTCCCCACTCACTAAAGGGAGGAGAGCAACTGAGTGTCATATGATGCTGCTCCCAAAACCGTAGCTCACTGGGCAAGCAGTAGAATCTTGTCCTGAGTGAGGTTGGGCTAATTATATTCTCTCTCCTGGATATTTGGAATTGGGATATTATCTCTATCTAGTTTATCTTGGGCAGTGGAGCTAGTAAGTGACAAAGAGCTGGGGCTAGACTGCTGTTTTCTACCAATGGAGTGCAGTAGAGAAAGCCAATCTTCAAGAGAAAAAAAAGATATTACTTAGCTTAGAAGAGATGAAAAGACTACCTTTAGTCCATGACTTTCAAGTTCCAGGTCAAGTCCCTTGACATGTGAAGTTCCATGTCCAGACCTAGTTGTCCCACCATCTTTGGTTCTACAAGATACTCCTGTATCCTTTTAATCATTACCCCTTGTACTTGAGCTAATTTCAGTGGGTCTCTGTTCCTTTCGAGCAATTATCCCTGATTACGAGTGTTCTCCACAACGAACAGCTAAAATCTATGAAGGACATAGGCCACATTTACTGCAGATGTTCAGCTTCTTAAAATTTTGCTTTAAATTATCCACGTTAGCCTTCTGGTCGATGAACTGGCTGTTTAGTATAACACATGTGGCAGGCTTTGTGAGCAAATGGGTCAGAAAGAAGCGCTGAACGGCATGAAATCTTTGCAGCAATGGGCACATGTTTTATCATACATGTTCGAAACAAAAAGGCAAAGATCCAAACATGCAAAACCTTATGGTTGCATTTTTCCTTCTTTAACCTAATTAAGCCCTTAATAATATAGCTAGATTTAAAGGAGATTTGCATAGCAATTTAATGTCTCCATTATAAAGGGTTTGAAAAGATGCTAAGGTGGATAGAATAATCAGCTCTATCAGTTCCATTAATTTCTGGCCCCCTTTTGCTTCTGCTTTAGACCCCTGACACCAATTATGCAAATGTGTTCACACAGTGTCTGGTTGCTTTTGCATTGTAATTTAAATGTAGGTGTCTTATGAAGACAAAAGGAAATGCATTGTCCTTTTCAAAATTTAGAATTTGAACGGATTCACTGATTTTGTTCCTGTCGAATTACCAGGCAGCTGGAGAAACAGCTGGACCAGTTTCTGGACACCAACAAAAACACCCCACAAGTCTGAATTACAATAGGGGTTTTCATCAGAATTTTATAGTATTGTTAATAAATACAATACACACTTCAGTAGTAGTTGGCTGCTTTCCTGTTTACATTAGCAAATGTATTGTAAAGATGAAGTCAGATGCACTAGGAGTTGCTTGATTCACTGAGAGAAATCATTTTGCACTTTATTTTAAGGATTACAAAGACCATTTTGAAGGAAGATATAAAGATCCCTGTCTTAGTTTCCTAGGGGTGGTAGAGCTTGGTGGACCTTGAGGATTGCTTGGTTTAACACCCAGTTCCACTAGCTGTGTGACCTTTTGAGTTACTTGACCTCTCTGTGCTTTGATCTTCTCATTTGTGAAGTGGGGATAAAACAGTGCCTACTTCAGTGGCTAGCGGTGAGGATTAAATGAGTTAGTTTATAGCACTCAATATGGTGCCTAGCTTGCCTGGTGGCTCAGACAGTAAAGAATCTGCCTGCAGTGCAGGAAACCTGGGTTTGATTCCTGGGTTGGGAAGATCCCCTGGAGAAGGGATAGGCTACTCACTCCAGTATTTCTGCCTGGAAAATTCCATGGACAGAGGAGCCTGGTGGGCTGTTACAGTCTATGGGGTCAAAAAGAGTCGGATATGACTGAGTGACGAACACACACAGCATACATACATACAGTATACATACATGCATGCATACATACATACAGTTTGTGTATATACATAAAGTATCATTAGTCATTATTATACCCCAAAATGCAAAATATTATTATTTTCCTAAAATTTCAGCCAGTGGAGCTAATTATTCCAATTAGAGCAATAGCCTGTCAAATCCAGTTAGTGACTCAAAGTATGGAAATAAATATATGTCTGCCTTTTTACAGGCAGACCAGTATGAGTAAGGAGGGGTATAGAGTCATGCATGTATATGCTGCCTGATCTCCAAGATCAGGTGTCTTACTTTCTTATGAGTACACATCCTTCCCAGTAGGTTGGCTGAATGGCTGTCTTATCTTGAGACAGGGCCAACACCTTCTGGTTAACAGTAAGTGGACAAGGTACACTGGGTCAAGATAGTACAAGGTGGACCCAACTGCAGGTTCTGGGAGCAAATCCTTGCCTCACTGATACACATTGGAAGGACACGGAAATAGGGAAGTGACGGTGTCCTGGGGAAGCAGTTGATGACGAAGAGAAATAACTCTGGTTAGAGAGTTTACCTAAATTGTGCTTAGGTAATCCAGGTAATCTGTGTCAGAATTGGAGCGTGTTACTGGAAGCACAGCAGCAATGGCAAATTACACTGGATGTTGGGGTAAAGATTGGTTAGGATGGTCCAAGGGGTGGTTTGTGTAGAACCTTCATGTCTAACTGGAAGGGGGAGGGAGAAAAGAATACCAGGATGTTTATGAAGGAGTGAGGTAGTCCTTTAAGTAGTTTCTTTCATCTTCTAAACTTTGTGGAACAGAAAGCACCGTTGATCTTCGGGACATTTTCTCAATGAATGAATGGTGATCTTTAAGAATACCTTACATCAGTCATGGCAATATGTCTGAGTGATAGGTATGAGAAAAAAAATAAAAAGAACTATGTTCCTACAGAATTATTAGATTTCTCCAGGCAGTAAACTCTAAGAGATTGAAAGCTTCCTTCTCTCTCTCCCTTTCTCTTATGTCCAGGAAAAAACTGCTTCCTAACACGCAAGGGAGAACTAGGCTTATTTAACATGACATAAAAATCTACTTTGGAAGTTCACACTTTTTGATTACCAAGATTAGGGAAGCACAATGGCTTTTGGAATCAGAATTGTACTAGTTGCAAAGGAAACTGATCTTCTATGAGAGTTGTTGTTGTCCAGTCACTCAGTCATGTCCAGCTCTTTGTGACCCCATGGACTGCAGCACACCAAGCTTCTGTCCTTCACTACCTCCCAGAGTTTGCGCAAACTCAAGTCCATTGAGTCGGTGATGTTATCCAACCATTTCATCCTCTGTTGCCCCCTTCTCCAACTATGAGAGGTGGATACTGCTCAAATATCGTTGTGGTTGCTCTTGAGTTAATGATCCTCCCTAACTATCATTGATCGTAACTATTTCTTGTTGCAGAAAAGAATTCCTTTTCATACCTACAATCGTAATCTGTTGTCTAAATTATGTAGGCAGATAAACTGAGCATTTGGAAATCAGAGGCTCTAAGGAGTGTACTCGGCAGTCAATTAACATTTGCTGAAAGAATGAGATGTTCAGTGTGCATTACAAGATAATGGTGATTACAATGGTTAGAAATGAAGGAGGAAAAGGAAAGGGAAAAGGACAGGGAGAGGAAAGAAACAGCTGTAGCTCTAAGACAGCTGGCATGACAATTACTGCTGCTGAAGCGACCACAATACACTGTTTTTAATTATTCTGAGGTTGGTTCTGCAGCTTGCATATCACCTCAGAGTTTTGCTTCAAATGTCCCCTCCTACTGATTGTCCTTTAGTCATCTGGCAATGGCACCCCATTCCAGTACTCTTGCCTGGAAAATCCCATGGACGGAGGAGCCTGGAAGGCTGCAGTCCATGGGATCACTGAGGGTCAGACACGACTGAGTGACTTCACTTTCACTTTTCACTTTCATGCATTGGAGAAGGAAATGGCAACCCACTCCAGTGTTCTTGTCTGGAGAATCCCAGGAACGGGGGAGCCCGGTGGGCTGCCATCTCTGGGGTCGCACAGAGTCGGACACGACTGACGCGACTTAGCAGCAGCAGCAGCAGCAATCCATAGGGAAGATGAGGGAACAAAAGATTAATGTTAGCGAAAAGTTTCCCAGTATTTTCTTCATTTCATTCTCACAGCAACTCTATAAGAGAAGGTCTATTATCTTTGTTTTACAGGTGAAAAAAACCAAGGTTAAGCAGTAGTCTCATGGTTGCAGAGGCAATATGGAGCAGAGCTAGAATTTGAACCATGGGCTGTCTGAAACTAGAGAGTATGCTCTTACCATTACACTTTCCTGCTTCCACACTACTCAGACTTCTAACTTGATTCCAGTCACTGTAAATGTTCCCAGTACATTATAGTTTTAGAAGAAATTTTATTGGAGTCGAGTTGCTTTACAACTTTGTGTTAGCTGCTGCCATACAGCAAAGTGCATCAGCTATACATACTCATATACGCCCTCTTTTTTGCATTGAGTAGAGTTCCCTGTGCTATACAGTTCTCATTAGTTATCTATTTTGTGCATAGTATCAATAGTGTATGTATGTCAATCCCAATCTCCCAATTCATCCCATCCCTACTTTCCCCCTTGGTATCCATACATTTGTTCTCTGTGTCTCTATTTCTGCTTTGTAAACAAGATCATCTATAACAATGTTTTTCAGATTCCACATATATTCATTAATATATGATATTTGTTTTTCTGACTTACTTCCCTTTGTATGACAGTCTCTAGGTCTATCAAGTCTCAACAAATGACTCAGTGCTTACAGTTTACAAATGTTTTCATACTCCCTCTTCCTCCTGCCCTCCCTTCCTACCTTCTTCCTTCTGTGTGTGTGTGTAAATGTGTACTGCATTGGTTTATTACATTAATTTTCTTTTTTTGTTTGTTTTTTTTTTGTTTTTTTTTTTACCATCTGAATACATTTTATTCCAGTCATCTACAAAGTTTTAACAAATTCATTAAGGTATAATTGACATACAATAAGCAGCAATGTTTAAGGTATAATTTGGTAAAATTTTTTTTTAATTTTTAATTTTATTTTATTTTTAAACTTTACATAATTGTATTAGTTTTGCCAAATATCAAAATGAATCCGCCACAGGTATACATGTGTTCCCCATCCTGAACCCTCCTCCCTCCTCCCTCCCCATTCCATTCCTCTGGGTCGTCCCAGTGCACCAGCCCCAAGCATCCAGTATCGTGCATCAAACCTGGACTGGCTTCTTGTATCTTTTGGATTCTTAAGCCTCAAGATGCCCCTGTGCTGCAATTTTCTGAAGTCAAAAAGTTCTACAAGGTCTATTAAAGAAAACAGCAGTTCCCTAGGCCCCGACTTTCTCGGCCCCCTCCCCGAGAGCCAATAACTGTCAGCTACTTCAGCTGTTTCTTTTAGTATTTGTTTCAGCATTTCTAAATGATATGCTTATATTGCTACTTTCAACTGCCTCAACCCCAGCCCACTCCAATTGCACACTTACACAGTTTTCTATCCACTCTTCCAATACAGATATATCATTTTGTTGGTTAAATCAAATCAATCTGTATATTATTATGACTATGTAAATGCCTACATACTATGATTACCTTTCCTTTTTGTTTTTCATGGAGTTATAGATGGGGCATCTCTGGTGGCTCAGTGGTAAAGAATCCACCTGCAAAGCAGGAGACGTGGGTTCAATCCCCAGTTTAGGAAGATCCCCTGGAGGAGGGCATGGCAGCCCTCTCCAGTATTCTTGCCTGGAGAATCCCATGGACAGAGGAGTCTGGTGGGCTGCAGTCCATAGGGTCAAAGAGTAGACATGACTGAAGCAACTGAGCACCAACACACAGAGTTATAAACACACACTTTGCTTTTACTTTTCACTTCATTTCAATTATCACCAGCTCATAGCCAAATTCACCTCTAAAGGTGTATTTTTTTACAATGTAGTCGTTCACATTGTTAGTCTGTCGATTTCACCTTCTTGTGAAACACGTGAGGGCCTTCTGGTTTTCACCGTTTTGACTTTGATGCGTCTCTAGACTTGCTTCACAGCAGTCATTCTGGGATCAAACTTCGCCGTTATTCCGATAGTTTACATGTCTCTTTCTTGTGTCAGATCTCATTTCCAGAATCCTACATGTCTTAGCTTTTGATGTTTTTCCTTTCTTTTATCTTCTTTTTTTTCCAATGATGATTCCAACATTTCAGGGGCTAACAATAAAAAAGGTTTTTTTCTCGCTTCCAGTAGCTATCCTCTGTAGGCTGGCTACAGATCTGCTCCATGTCAGCGTCTTTCCAGGATCCGGGAGCGGTCCTGATCTAGCACACACCCACCTTTTGGGAAAGAAAAGAGCAAAGATATCCATAATTTCCATTTGCATTTAACTGTTCAAAGCAATGCAATAGCCAAGTTTGATGTCAGTGGGAAGGGAAATATAATAAAATTGTAATTCTGATGGACAAGGGCAGGGGATATTCTGAACACATAACACAATCTTACTGTGTGTTCCTCCTTCACTTGCTCCCACATTTTTGGATAGCCATCCTCCAAAAGCTTTCTGAAGAAGGGTGCATAAGAGCTAAATTTGTTGAGATCCTGTATGTCTAAAATATCCCTTTTACCCAGTTAACAGCTAATTTAGATATAGAATTTTAGATTGAAATGATTTTTTTTTCTCAGAATTTATGGGCATTGCCTTGCTGTCTTCTTGATTCCAGTGTTGCTGTTTAGAAGTGCAATGTAACCCTAATGCTTGTTTATAACCTTTTTCATCTCTGGAAGTTTATTTTTGTTCCCACTGATCTGAAATTTCACAGTGGCGGGTCAGTGTGGATTTGTTTCCATCCATTGTGCTGGATACTTGACAGACCCTCTAAATTTGGAAATTTATGTCCTTCAGTTTAGAAAATTTTCTTGAATTATACCTTTGATATGTATATATGTGAAAAGAAGGGAGGCGAAAAGGAAAGGAGAAAAGGAAAGATATACCCATTTGAATGTAGAGTTCCAAAGAATAGCAAGGAGAGATAAGAAAGCCTTCCTCAGCGATCAATGCAAAGAAATAGAGGAAAACAGTAGAATGGGAAAGACTAGGGATCTCTTCAAGAAAATTAAAGATACCAAGGGAACATTTCATGCAAAGATGGTCTCAATAAAGACACAAATGGTAGGGACTTAACAGAAGCAGAAGATATTAGGAAGATGTGGCAAGAATACACAGAAGAATTGTACAAAAAAGGTCTTCACGACCCAGATAATCACAATGGTGTGATCACTCACCTAGAGCCAGACATCCTGGAATGTGAAGTCAAATGGGCCTTAGGAAGCATCACTACGAACAAAGCTAGTGGAGGTGATGGAATTCTAGTTGAGCTATTTCAAATCCTGAAAGATGATGCTGTGAAAGTGCTACACTCAATATGCCAGCAAATTTGGAAAACTCAGCAGTGGCCACAGGACTGGAAAAGGTCAGTTTTCATTCCAATCCCAAAGAAAGGCAATGCCAAAGAATGCTCAAACTACCACACAATTGCACTCATCTCACACGCTAGTAAAATAATGCTCAAAATTCTCCAAGCCAGGCTTCAGCAATACATAAACCATGAACATCCAGATGTTCAAGCTGGTTTTAGAAAAGGCAGAGGACCCAGAGATCAAATTGCCAACATCTGATAGATCATCAAAAAAGCAAGAAAGTACCAGAAAAACATCTATTTCTGCTTTATTGACTGTACCAAAGCTTTTGACCGTATGGATCACAATAAACTGTGGAAAATTCTGAAAGAGATGGAAATACCAGACCACCTGACCTGCCTCTTGAAAAACCTGTATGCAGGTCAGAAAGCAACAGTTAGAACTGGACATGGAACAACAGACTGGTTCCAAATAGGAAAAGGAGTACGTCAAGGCTGTATATTGTCACCCTACTTATTTAACTTATATGCAGAGTACATCATGAGAAACGCTGGGCTGAGTGAAGCACAAGCTAGAATCAAGATTGCTGGGAGAAATATCAATAACCTCAGATATTCAGATGATACCACCCTTATGGCAGAAAGTGAAGAAGAACTAAAGAGCCTCTTGATGAAAGTGAAAGAGGAGAGTGAAAAAATTGGCTTAAAGCTCAACATTCAGAAAATTAAGATCATGGCATCTGGTCCCATCACCTCATGGCAAATAGATGGGGAAACAATGGAAACAGTGGCTGACTTTGTTTTTCTGGGCTCCAAAATCACTCCAGATGGTGATTGCAGCCATGAAATTAAAGGATGCTTACTCCTTGGAAGGAAAGTTATGACCAACATAGACAGCATATTGAAAAGCAGAGACATTATTTTGTCAACAAAGGTCCATCTAGTCAAGGCTATGGTTTTTCCAGTGGTCATGTATGGATGTAAGAGTTGGACTATAAAGAAAGCTGAGCATCAAAGAATTGATGCTTTTCAACTGTGGTGTTGGAGAGACTCTTGAGAGTCCCTTGGACTGCAAGGAGATCAAACCAGTCCATCCTAAAGGAAATCAGTCCTGAATATTCATTGAAAGGACTGATGCTGAAGCTGAAACTCCAATATTTTGGCCACCTGATGTGAAGAGCTGACTTATTTGAAAAGACCCTGATGTTGGGAAAGATTGAAGGTAGGAGGAGAAGGGGACGACAGAGGATGAGATGGTTGTATGGTATTACCGACTCAATGGACATGGGTTTGGGTGGACTCCGGGAGTTGGTGATGGACAGGAAGGCCTGGCGTGCTATGGTTCATGGGGTCGCAAGGAGTCAGACACGACTGAGTGACTGAACTGAGCTGATATCTTTGATATTTTCCTGCCCTCCACCATTTTACCCCTATGTCTATTCATATCTATTTTCATGTCTCCTATCTTATTTTATACTTAGAAAGACTCTTTTTAATTATCTGAATGTGTTTTTTTCTAGATGGCACTTGATACTTATTATAAAATGCAATGCCTTCCCCATCTCTATTAGGATACTTGTGCTCATGCTCAGTCATGTCAGTCGTGTCCGACTCTGCGACCCCATGGACTGTAGCCCTCCAGGATTCTCTGTCCATGGGGATTCTCCGGGCAAGAATACTGGAGTGGGTTGGCATGTTTTCCTCCAGGGGATCTTCCTAAACCAGGGATCAAACCTGGCATCTCCTGCGGCTCCTACACTGCAGGCAGATTCTTGACCACTTAGCTATCTGGGAAGCCGCTCTATTAGGATATTTACTAATAATTTGCTTTTTCAACATTTCCTTTTTCCTGCTTAGTCTTTTCACCCTCAAGTTGCCTGTCCCCTTTTTGTTTTGGCTCCTATATTTTATGTTAGAGTAATTACCTAAACTCCTTAAATTTCTGGTGATCCCACCCCTAGTTCAGAAATACTATTTTGCCCTTTTCAGGAAATTATTTTCCAGCAAGTGGAGAAAGGAAGTCTCTTGGTTGCACAGAGTAGGGTAGAGAACGGTGTCTTAAATGGACTTTCAAACAATCTTCCTGTTTTCAGTTTTGTCTCCACTTCCTAAAGCACCTGTTGCATCCATTTCTAAATATTTTGTGAGTTCTACATGCAAATCAAATTGCTTCTCAGCCTTCTCCTTTGCTAGATTTGGGTTCAACTTTCTTGGGTCTGCTCAATTATTAACTCATCCATATGCTTTCTGGTTCCCAGAATGGTATTACTGTGGCTCCCCTCATTTCACATTGGTCTTGTAGGTTTACACTTTTTAAAAATCCCTTACTATTGTTTTAATAAATTTGGAATGAAAGTAGAGGTAAATGCATGTGCTCAACATACTATTTTTAAGCAAAAGTCTTATGACTCTGCAAACAACCAGGGAAGACATTATTATCCCCATTTTTTTTTTTAAAGGAGAAACAGAATTCAAATGACTTGTCAAGATTACACAGCATATAGTTCTGGATCTAGGGCTTGTATTCATTCTGGTCCTTTGACCCCAAGTTCAATGCTCTTTCTACTAAATTCCTAAAAGAGAAGGCTGTATAATGTCGTTGTTAAAAGCACGATCTTTGGCACTAGAGATGTGGGTATGAGTCTGGGTTTTGCCTCTTGATAGCTGTATTCTTTTGACAAATGGTTTAGTCTCACTACAGTGAAAATTCCTCATTGGAATTTTAATAAAGTGGGGATGATATCAATAGCACAACCTCAAGACAGTGTTTTGAGGATTCAATTAGATAATATATGTAAAGTACTCAGCAGAGCTTCTGGCATATAGTGAGTGCTCCCTTATTACTATAATGGAAAAATTGAAATGATAAGATATAATAATGATTTGCAGTTTTAATTAACTGAACTATGTTCAGGGAAACTTTTAAATTAATTCTGCAGACATTTACTGAATAATTAGCATGTGCACTGTGGAATGTTTATTCTTCCTTTCTCTTCTATTTGAACCTCTTAATGAAAACATCTTTGATTAATATCTACTCCAAAACTAGTTGAGCTTAGATGACAAATTTCTGAGTAAGGATAGAAGAATTGGGCAGGGTCACAGATTTTTCTATCCATCAACATAATTAACAGCAACCAAACACATTTACAAAGCCCCAAATTCACCAGCTAAAACAAGGTAAAGAATGAAACCTTGCTCATAAATGAAACAGATGTTATAAATTACTGATAAGAGAAACAGAGTATTCTGGTGCAATCAGGTGTGGCTTCTCACTCTGTCCCTATTCCTCAGAAGAAGAACAAGAGGAAAAAAGGGTGGGTTTTTTGAAATTAATTTTTTATTGGCGTGTAGGTGATTACAATGTTGTGTTAGTTTTTGTTGTATAGCAACGTGAGTCAGATATATGTGTGAGTGTGTGTGTTGTTGTTGCTGTTGTTGTCATTGTTCAGTGGCTAAGTCCTGTCCATCTCTTTGCAACCCTGTGGATTGCAGCACTCTAAGCTTCCTTGTCTTTTACTATCTCCCAGAGTTTGCTCAGACTTCTGTCCATTGAGTCAGTGATGCCATCCAACCATCTCATCCTCTGTGTGTGTGTGTATGTGAAGTCGCTCAGTCGTGTCCGACTCTGTGCAACCCCATGGACTGCAGCCTACCAGGCTCCTCCGTCCATGGGATTTCCCAGGCAAGAGTACTGGAGTGGGATGCCATTGCCTTCTCCTGGACTAAAACCCAAATTCCAATAGAGTGGATATAACCAAATGAAGGTGAAATCTAGACATCATGCTTCTTTCCTCCCTCATCTAAAAAACAAAGATTGAGTCTTGTAACTTGAGAACTATCAATATGGAGACTTAGAAAAGGAAATTGAGGGTAAAAATCCTATTAGAACACAGGACTTCATCAAAATGTGAAACTTTGGTTCTTTGAAAGACGTTAAGGTAATGAAAAGTCAAAGACTAGGGGGGTGTGTGTGTGTGTGTGTGTGTGTATTTGTATCCACTGGTTTTAGATTCTATTCCCATATAGGTCATTACAAAGTACTGAATACAGATCCTTGTGCTATGGAGAAGGTCCTTATCAGTTATCTATTTTATATATAGTATTGTGTATGTGTCAGTCACAATCTCCCAATTTATCCCTCCCCCTGAGGGTAGGGGATTTGACAACATTCTGAGGTTCTCGCTCATGTCTTCACTAATTTGTGAAGAATTCTGAGAGTGTAGACAAGGGGATGAGTGAAGAAATAGGGGTATGCAAGAAAATTGTTTTAGAATGGAAGTCTCCATAAACCACCATGGTACCTCAGCAGAGCTTATAAAGGCCTCTAGAGCTTTCTACTTCCCAGGTAACCAAGTTGAGCAGAAGAACGGATACAAAATACACAAGAGTATAATACACCCCTGCTTGGTTATATTGGGCTGAGACTGACCATTTTACTAAATCTCACAAGAGAGCAGAACTAATAAGGTTAATAGCATGGAGGAAAGATGTGGGGCAATCACAGTGAATAAAGAGTGAAAATGCATAGAGATTTAAGAATTTGAAAGAAATGAAAGATATAGTCAAATATAATCCAATACAGGGCTAATTGGTGTCTCAGAGGAAGAGAACTCAACAAATTCCAAATAATAAGAGGTATTATACCAAAACCCCTACCAACTACACGAGGGAAAATTGATTTAGAACAATTAACATAACTGCTGCTAAGTCACTCAGTCGTGTCCGACTCTTAGCGACCCCATGGACTGCAGCCCACCAGGCTCCTCCATCCATGGGATTTTCCAGGCAAAAGTACTGGAGTGGGGTGCCATTGCCTTCTCTGACAATTAACATAGAGATACATTATATTCTCATTGAGTTCTTGAACTTCAGGGTTAACTGTATATAGCCTTCAGGAATCTTGGAAGAAAAGAAAATCACCTATAATAGAAGAATTTTGACTCAACTCAGACTTCTTCAGAGCAAATGTCAGGGAAACAAAAAAGACACAAGAGTCATGGCTACAAAATTCTGAGAGAAGGAACGTGAAGAAAATGTGAGCCCCAAGTAGTATTTCTGTTCAAGTGTTTGCTCAAGGCAACAGGCAGACAAAAAAGAACTCAGGGAATGTGGCCACTAACCATTCTTGAAAAAACTACCAAAGAAATCCCACCCATTCAGGATGTGAATAAAAAATAAAAAACCCAGGAATGATGATACTAGGATAAAAGAATTGGTGGTAAGCACTGAATCCATTTGAATACAGAAGTGAGACTAAACAACTAAACACAGTTGCCAAAAGCTGTAAATGTTATAAACCCTGACAAAATAGAAATGATATAAACCACAAAAATTGGGAGTTGAAGTACAGAGGGTGGGAGGAAGTATAATAATGTTAATTACCTCATTTTGCTGAGCAAGCAATTGACACTATTAATCAAGAAATATGGGCTGTTCTGATTTTATTTTTGTTTATGTATTTTCTTTGCTCATATTTTTGGGCTATTTTTCATATCTTTGCTGCTGCTCCCTTTTATATCCTTTTTTAAACCAATATGCATTGAATATTAATCTACATAAACTGAATACTTAATAAATGTTGTTGAGGCAATTTTGCAGACTTCATGGGACTGTAAATTCTTGAAGATTGGGAATATGTTTTATTCATCTTTGAATTCTCTCAGCACCTGGCATAGAAACTTGCATATAGTAGATCATCAGTAAATTTTTTTGAATAAATGAATTAATTTGCTTTGTTTCATATACATTTTGTTGCTAGAACAATGGCTGGCTGGAAATATAAGGAAAATGAACCATAATTGGAGAATATGATAAAGCCTGTCATCTACATCTGATAGACCTATTATAAATGTTCCTGATGCCTCATTAAAGACATTCTATTGTTTTCAGAATGCATTTTCCCCCAGTAAATAATCTCTGCTCACTCTAATTTAATCATTCATACAGCTTTCAGAATGATAATTTCCAAACTCAGCTCTGATCCTGTCACATCTCTTCTTAAAAACTTCCCATGCTCCCCTACTGTCTACAAAACAGAATCCAAGATCCTGTGCATAGCACTGAAGGTCCTATGTGATCTGGCCTCAGTCCATTTCTTGCCAGCCAATGCCCCTCACATGGTATCCATTCAGGAGTACTTGCAAGTTTTGGAACATGCTATATACGAAGATGAGATGGTTGCATGGCATCACTGACTCAACGGACATGGGTTTGGGTGGACTCCGGGAGTTGGTGATGGACAGGGAGGCCTGGTGTGCTGAGGTTCATGGGGTTGCAAAGAGTCGGACAAGACTGAACTGACTGACTGACTGACTGATATACATTTGTGCGTCTATATCTTTGCTCATGTTGTTCCCTCTACTTAAAATGTCACTTTTCATCCCATATCCTTCTCTTTTCTTGCTGTCAGCAACCATCATGATACTACTCCTTTCCTTAGAACCCAACTCCATTACTTTCTCTATTAGGCTTTGCTGTCTCCCATGCTTAAATAACTGTACTGTTTGTGGTTCTTCTTTCTTTCTATTATATTTTTAAAGTTTTGACTGTGCTGGGTCTTCATGGTGGTGCTCAGGCGTTCTCTAGTTGCAGAGCATGGATTCTAGAAAGGGAGGGCTCAGTAGCTGCTGTGAAGGGGTAAGTTTCCCCATGGCACATGGCATCTTATTTCCTGGACAGGGGATTGAACCTGGTCCTCTGCATTAGAGGGCAGATTCTTAACCACAGAACCACCAGGGACGTCCCTGTCGTTCTTCTGTAGTACTTTGCTCATGCTCCATTTATTGTATTGTGTAGTTACTAAGTCATGTCTGACTATTCGCAACCCCATGGACTGTAGCCCGCTAAGCTCCTCTGTCCATGGGATTTCCCAGGCAAGAATACTGGAGTGGGTTGCCATTTCCTTCTCCAGGGGATCTTCCCAACCCAGGGATCAAACCTGCATCTCCTGCATTGGCAGGCAGATATTTTACCACTGAGACACCAGGGAAGCCCCTCCATTTATTATATTAAAGCTAATTGTACATATATCAAACACTGTCTCCTCGCTCGTGATCTTCTTGGGTTTGTACATTTCCTTTCTCCATATTCTTTGGGTTGTGCCTTATGTATTCTAGAAAGCTGTCACAGAGAATGTGCCTGACACATAATAAATGTTCGATGGATGTCTGTAGCTTGGAATTGAAAAAGTACATGCATTTCTTACATTTACAAGTAAAAATAATTATTTTAAGCAATGAGGGCTAAACTGAAAATCCTAAGGGTTGGTAAAAGGTAGAAAAGCTGTCTCTTAAGCTGTGGTTTTCTGTCCTGATAAAAGAGAAGTCGTTAGAGGTAGACTGCTCTGGGAAAACTCTGTGAGTTGTTTAGCTCCTCAAATTAAAGCAAGTATACGTGTATTACTCTTGGAAAACTATAAAGTAACCATTACCCTGATTGTAGATGCTTTAACACTGAAAAGCAGTGCTCCGTTTGGATATGCAAATCTTTGGGTGTGGAGAAGGAGCCTGCTTCCCCAGACACTGATGCAGACAAGAACAGAACTGTTTCTTCCCTCTGTTGATTTAGACCATATATGTGTCAATATGGGTTTCCCTGATAGCTCACTTGGTAAAGAATCCGTCTGCAATGCAGAAGACCTCGGTTCAATTCCTGGGTCGGGAAGATCCCGTGAAGAAGGGATAGGCTACCCACTCCAGTATTCTTGGGCTTCCCTTGTGGCTCAGCTGGTAAAGATTCTGCCTGTAATGCGGGAGACCTGGGTTTGATCCCTGGGTTGGGAAGATCCCCTGGAGAAGGGAAAGGCTACCCACTCCAGTATTCTGGCCTGGAGAATTCCATGGACTGTATAGTCCATGGGGTCGCAAAGAGATGGACAAGACTGAGCAACTTTAACTCTGTCTCATGTGTCAATATATTGTTGCTTCTATAGAGATATGGATATCCTTGTTTGAGCCCAGGATCTAGGAGAACATAAGCTGAGGTCTAAAGGATACATTAAAGCAAAGACAGGCATGATCCCTACAGCTTCCTGGAGAAACAATTATGCATGCTACCAAACTGGCTTTGGTGAGACTTTACCTACAAAGACTAAGTAAATCTTTGTGAGAAATGCGCTGTTGTTGGACTGCTGTGTTCTAAGGTGATAGCCCAGTTGGGTCAGAGGTCAAGGTCACAGTCCTGGGGCTGGAGGATGGGGTTTCCTTTGAAAGAGCAGATATTCCCATGGTCTGTCATCCAAGGGAGACAGTACACCTGGGACAGAAAATGGGCCTTTGAAAGTGGACCTTAAACTGGGTGAAGAGGGTTGTTTTCTTCTCTGAGCTTTACAGAGGTTGGGCCTGGATGCTCCACATGGCTAGGGGAACTCTTGATTGAGAGGAGAGCTGCATGGACCCAGACATATGGACCCAGGCTGGAAACTCTACAGTAAGGCAGGCCTGATCTAGTCCACAGGGCTCTGAGAGCAGCCATGTCATACCTGTGTTCATGATGTTCTGGTGAAGAGAGGGCAGTGCTCCTTCCTGCCAAATCCCAAGGCAACGCTGAAGATGGCATTGGCTGGAGAGAGCTCAGTGTCCCAGAACGTCAGGGTGTGGGACATCTGAAGCAGAGGCAAGAATAGTTCAGTTATTTCAGGATTATGTGGGTGCCAGCACCTCTCCTACGGACTCCTCTGTAGTAGAGAAGAGAGGGAAACTCCAAAGGGGGTGGGCTGACATCCTGGTAATTTGAAAGGTGGGAACTCAGAGCTATTGTAGCTGGGGATATTTTTGAGGGGAATTTTATTTTAAATATGACTTCCTTTATAGTCGAAAATTCATGAACACTATGATACTCTGATTCTCAAGGGCATACAAGGCCTTTTATTGAGCAAACCCTTTCCATTCTGTGTATCCTGCTCAATAGGCTTGAGAAATACAAAGGTAAATAAAGTACTCCTCCATTTAACTTTACATGAGCCCTTTCTTTTTTTGTTCCTCTTAGGCTTTGGTTCTTGAGCCTTTTTGTAGAGGCATAGGAGAAACCAGAAATGAACTGATGGACTCTCACTTTTCTTCCATTATTTTTCCATCCTCTATTTTCTTCACAAAACGTTCTGTATCAGAGAGTAAGGGAGGGTTTTAAGTTTTTTCTGGATATTATGCATAAGCATGATGAGTATCTGACTGGTCTTTCAATGGGGTGAGCTGACATGATTTTCTTAGGCTAGGCAGGAATGTTACTTAATGCACTGGTATAGCAGCCACAGTCTCATCCCTGTCGATTGCATTTATGGTCATACTTTGAAAAAAGACTGCATTCAGCTCTGTAGAGCTTTTCTGGATTCATGGTGCTTTGTCTTTTTATTCTAACAGCTGCTTATTTGCATAACCTGTTAAAGATGCTTTCCTATCATCACAATACTGGTCTTCCTCTAGCTTTTTGGACATTTTTTCTTGCTTGTGTAGATTTTACATCAAATAGAAACTTTCCCTTCAATAAAAGTTTGCCCGTCTGAAGACTTTCATCATCTTCTCCCAACTACACGACAAAGATGAACTCTATAGAATATCACTTTTATGCATTAACAATTGCACTTGTCTCTAAGACCTTTCTGAAATTCTCTTAGTTTCTTCTCTTGGGGTTTAGATGCTGTAAAATATCTATCAATTCCATTTACTTCATTTAAAAAACATTTATTGAATATTAATATTATGCTGCAGGCACTAGGGTATCTGCTGGAGCTACAAAATAAAAGAGCTCACACCTGGTTTTATGGAGACTACTTGGCTTACTGGTTCTAGTTTCTAAACTAATGCTTCCAGAATTGCACGAAGAACCTCCTCTGAATGCCATTAGGGAGAATGCTACTAATGAGGAGAGCAATCCAAGATACAAAGGAGGACAGGGTCGGTCACATGCAAAAAAAGGGGGGGCGGGCGGAATAAATCCTGGAGTCCAATGATACTAGAGAAGCAGCATACTTTAATGGTTGAACATTTTTCTTGGTTAATGTAGGGTTTTATTATTGTTATGCTATACCTACAAACAATAGCATAATTGAAAATAACAGGAAATTATTGTATTTCATTATTTTTCAATTAATATGTTTATTAATGTTCTTTGTTGATTTGATCCTTTTGTAACATTTACTCCCAAAATCTTTTGGGAGAATACTGTCTCAGTGAAATTTTTGTAAAGAACATGAAGTCTTTAGATATGAGGTCAGAGAAGGCAGGAGATAATATTTTCCTTTGTGATATGTACCTCCTTACATACTCTGCTGTTTTGTTAAGGAAGTACGAAGACATGATACTTCTAGTTCTAAAGGTGTAAATAATGGACCCATCGTTTCCTCTGCATGGTATCGGCTGAAGGACCACGTCTCAGTCTCTTCCTTTTGTCTTGTGAAAATAAAAGGAGGCAAACGGTGTTTGAGTGGAGGGTTTCTAGGGGTTAAACCCTGGTGCTTCAGCCCCTCCGCGAACCCTGAAGCTTTTACTTAAGTAGCTCCTGTAAAACAGATGCTCTCCAAAATAAGAGGAGTGGAGCAGAGAAGACCGTCCAACTGTCGTGGGGTACAGCAGCGCAGGTGGGGGCAGCCGCCTGGTCCAGAGCCGAAGGTGCCTGCATTCTGCAGGTGCAGGGACTGTGAGCTCTCAGCGCTCAGGCACCAGAGAGGCGGGAACCGCGGTGTTGCAGAGCGTGCGACTTGGGCCCTGAAGACGATGCCACATATATTCCAAACAGCTGACATTGATCAAACCGATTGCCCGCACCTGGCCCGGGGGAGGGAAAAACAGCATCTATCCGAACCGCAGAGAGAAAAGGAGCCCCTGGTTTGGGACGCCAGAGGGCGGGTCTGACTTGGCTCGGTGCGACTGCTTTGCCGCGATTGCTTCCCTGACCTGTCTATCATCGCAGTGTTCTGTTTCTATTGGCTCTTCCATCTGCCACTCGGTTCCGCCGCGCTGACCCCCATTGGCCTCCCTCCGGCCGAGTCCCCGCCCCACGAGCAGGACACGGGCAGTGGGGCGCGGAGCAGAGCGAGTCCGGCGTTTGCTCTGGGCTGGGGGAAGGCGGTGGCGGAGAAGGAGGAGGAGCCGGGCCGGCAGGAGGCAGCGGCGGCGATCGCGTTGGGGTGATGGTGCAGGTGCTTGGGGCCGGCGCGGAGCTGCCCGGCTGAGGGGCGCCTGGTCCGGGGTCCGCAGCGCCGCCGCGTCTCTCCCGGAGGCGGGCGGGCGGGAAGATGCTGAGCAGGTTGATGAGCGGCAGCAGCAGGAGCCTGGAGCGCGAGTACAGCTGCACCGTGCGGCTGCTGGACGACAGCGAGTACACCTGCACCATCCAGGTCAGTGCCGCGCCGCGCCGCCCCGCCCGCGGGAGCCCCTTGTTCCCCTAGTCTGGCCAGCTTGACCAGCGGCCGCCTCCCGGGGGTCGCCCCAGACCCCAGCGCTTTGTCCGCCGCTGCATGCGGCGGATGGCCCCGCCGGTGCAGGTCCGGGTTTGGGTACCCGGAGCTCGGCGCAGCTGCGGCGCGAGTCCCGGCGTTCTAGACCCCCCCAGCTCGTCCCCTTCTTTCTCCCGAGGTGAGGGCGCCCCATCCTGGCTCCTCAAACCCGCCGATATGGGGAGCACCTTCCGCGGGCGTCCGGAGGGGGGCGGAGAGGGCGGGAGGCTCTTTCCTCGGCCGCCCCGTCGGGGGGCGGGGAGGGGGATGGGGGGCGCGGTGCAGGCTTTGGCTTTCTGACCCGGCAAGGACGGCTGGCGGCTTTTCCCCTATCTCTTTGGCTGGAAGGATGATGGTGTATGTCATAATCTCCCCCCCAGCATTTGTGAGTCAGAGCTCGCCGAAGGTAGAATTGAACGCGTAGCCCATGCAGAGTGGCCTATTGAAGGGAACCCAGCCCCTTGGGCTTTAAAGACTTAGCCCTCTTCTCCCCCCGGCTTTTCGCTCCCCAAATCTTATTCAGCTGGGCTGTTCTGGGGGGCGCGAGGTAAAGATTTAGCAACAAGTCCCAGCGATTTGAGGGATGGCATTGGCGAGAATCGGTGACTTAAGAAAGAAAGAAAGAAAAAAACGCCAACAATACAGTAATGCTGCACAGCATTTCCTCGGAACCTGGTGTTTTTGAAGGGATTTTTACAACCTCCTGCTGTGTGGCACGTCAGGAGTAGTAGTCTTGCCCAGGAATGCAGTCGCAGCCCTCTTTCCTCCTTTATAAAGTCAGAAATAGAAACCGCTGACAATGCTCCAGTGTAGTTCACAGTCAAGAGGGTCCTGTGCTCACCTGCCCCAAACTGCTCTTTCTGGAGAAGCAAATTGAGTTGGACCCGGAGGGTCTCACCTGATCCCTTGTCTCTGCAGCAAAAACCCGAGAGGGCTTCTCATCTCAGATGTAGCAGGCAAGAACCGTCGGCCCGGGTCCTACTCTCTTTGTCTCCCTCCCCGCCTCCCTCCAACCCCCATTAATTTTTTTTTTTTTTTTTTTTTTTGCTGACAATGCTCAATAGCGGAAAATAGCGGTGTGTGAGAAAGACGCTGGGTAGTATATGAGAGCAGCTGCTGTCTGCTGACTCCGTGCTCAGTTCTGTCTTCTCTCCACTTTCCTTTTCCTCCCACCTCCAAAACCCAGCTCTGGGTATAAGTGCTGACCTCTGCCAAAGATTTATGAGGGCAGGGAAAGAGAACAAAATCTCTTTTTCAGGACCCTTAAATACAGATTAACCAGTCATAAAGATGCCAGCCATAAAGTGAAAGGATTTTTGTAGTAGAATATGATAGAGAGATGTTGTGTATTATATCCTTACTGAATGAGTGACATGCTACTTTTTGTTTCTATTGTATCTTTATGTGTCATGTACAAGTTTTTTGTTTTTGGTGGGAGGGGGGGAACCAGAGAAAACATGGATTGAGTTGACATGTTTACTATTTGAATACATTGTGTAGAGCTTTTAAAAATATTTTAAAATTTAAAGCATTTACACAATAGCATATCAAGGGCAGTGTGAGATTTAGATTTCATGAGTCTTAAAAATACTTTTGGAGTATATGGTGAAATAAAATTTCTGGGGCAGATTATTAACTTTTGCTGAGATATAAGGTACAAATAAAACACCTCTCATTTAGTGATAACCTTGTGGTTCTAAGGTATCACAACAAGACAACTAGTTATTTTCCCAGTTAGTGGAAAACCCAGCTGGCAGATTGGTGTTATACTTGTGGGTAGTTTTTATTACTGCTGAGGAAAATATTTTTAAGTTGAGCAGGAGTTATTGGATTTATGCTTTCTATGCACTACTGTGGTTGTGTTTATTTTCCTGCTGGTCTTAATTTTACATTGTTACAATTTAATATGTTATAAAAATTTAGGCTACTTAAAAATTAAGCCTGGTGTAATATGCCCATACTGTAAGTATTCACTGTCAAGATGTTTCAATGATTGTGCATTGTGTTTCTTTTATGAAAATTTAAAAACACAGGAATTCTAAAGTATATGTATTATTGTCATTCTTTGGTTCTACTACTGTGAATTGCTTTTGTGTTTACCCATGTGAGGAAATACAGATAAGACAATATTTTATGTGAAATTAATATTTTGAGCATATACCTTTTTTGAGCATTTAGAGATTGAGCTTTTCTTAGCAACTTTTCCCCCTTGTATATTTCTATTATGTGTGTGTTAGAGAGAGCAACACATGTGCTTATTTGTCAAATACTGGGCACAGGGTCTTTTTTTAAATCAGTGTGCGTCACTTATTAAATTAAAGCAATATTTACATCATTTAGGAATTACAGTACTGTATATTATATTAAAAAATTGGTGATAGTTTAAACTCCTTTTCCTAAAAGTATTGTATGCCCGTATTTTTCTTGAAAATAAGGTTTCTACATTTCAGTGCTTCTTGAGGTGATCAGAGACCACATAGGGTATTACAGAACCAGAAATGTATCTTTGGCTTAGAGTGTTAGTTACATTTGGTAAATTTCAGTTTGTAGGAAATTCTGTGGAAGTGTTGGTCTAGCCTTTTGTATTGCAGCAGTTCTACTGATCTGGCATTTATGATGTGATTATTAAGGTAATAAAAATTCCTTATATCCTCTCAATGAAGGTTGCCACAGTTACCAGGCTGTTCTTTTATTCTTTCTGATATGCAATTGTATTTGTGGACCATGAGAAATGCAAGTATACGTAGAAGGGTTGTAGTATAATTGCCTCCCTGTGAAGAACATTGTTAAGAGTTCCCTGCCAGTTTTGAAGGTCATTGCCTCATAAATGCAAATCTGGTTCATATTTTTCACATATCTCTTTTACTTAATCACATATTTATTTAGTTACCACATTTACTACCTTACTTTATTATTTTATTTAGGAGAAAATAGGAAAAATGAAAAGGCTACCTAGTATTTTTGAACTCCCCAAATGGAGTCATTTACGTACTTAGGCATGTAATATCCTGAAGAATAGATTTTTAAACTATCTTTCAGGTTATAATAGTTTATAAAATATTAAGACTATTGAAGAAATGCCAGTAGAAGTATGTTTCAAAAAATATATATTGCCAAGTCAGAAATATTAATCACCTTTTTTGGTTATTGCTGAAAAGTAAAGCTACATGAGAAATGAATCTGATTTTACTGGGAACATACTAAAATAACAACTGATTAAGCAGTTAGGGTAGATTAGTTTTTCCAGTTAAATAAGGTGCAACCATAAATGAAATGTACATGCAGAGTCAGTTCTAAAGTGGAACCAAGATGCAGATTTGATTGTGGCTCAGCCACTTAGTTGGAGAAGGAAATGGCAAGCCACTCCAGTGTTCTTGCCTTGAGAATCCCAGGGAGGGGGAGCCTGGTGGGCTGCCGTCTATGGGGTCGCACCGAGTCGGACACGACTGAAGCGACTTAGCAGCAGCAGCAGCCACTTAGTAACTGTGGGACCTGGAGTAAGGAAGGGAGTATTGAGGGGGAGAACACACGTGTCGATCCTTGCACCTGCCAGGTACTTTGCCTGTATTATTATCTCATTTTCCTCACGTCAGTGTTATGGATTGATCATAGACTCATTGTACCAGCTAAAGAAAATGGGACTGTGGATTGATGGGAGAGCCTGTGTTTGTTGAATGGCTGACTGTGTACTAGTTTCCTGCCAGGCGCTTTGCTTCTGCCTTACATCAACCGCTGAGAGGTAGGTGGTATTGTCCTTATTTTACAGATGAAAATCCCAGATGAAGGAACTTGCTCAAAGCTAGTAGGTGACTGTACTGTATTTAAACCCCAGTCCTTTTGTTTTGAAATCCCATCTTTGTTCCCTCTGTTCTGACTCCTTAAGGCACTTCACCTGTCTGTACCTTAATTTCTTCATCTATAAAATGGAAATTTAATACTTACATCACAGTAAAGACAAGTTACTTGGAAAATTACTACAAATAATTAAGAACATTTGAATAGACTACTGTGCTTACATTGTGCTTTAGTCGATTCAATTCAGAAATAGAATTGAGAAATGTTTTACTGTTTTAGAAAAATAAATGAAGTTAAGCTGTAAGTGCTTTTAAAATGATTTCTGATTAATTTCAATAAAATTGTAAAACCCTGTGCTGGCAAAAGTGAAATCTTTATTAGAACTCTTCTTTAAAGTCAAGAGTTCAGCTTTGCTTTCCCTCGACTCTACAAGGTCTTTGACTTTAGAGGGACGTTTGTTGCTTGAACCGTGGCTTGTCTTTTCTAAGAACTTCTTGGTAAGTGGAATCCTTGGTTTCATTAATGCAAAGGGATGTTCTTAGAGAATTAGGGTAATTTTCTTAACAGATGAAAACACAGAGCTGTTGTATTTTCACGAATATTGTTTTTTTTAAACTTTATTTTAAAAAGTAATTATGCGGTCTCAGGATCTCTGTTATGATAGCAAGTCAGTTAGAATCTAATTCTTAAAACTAAGTTCCAAAATGAGCCTTCTAGGATCCTAAAAGCACTTGTATTCTGTTTCTTAATTAGTGTATTAAAACATTTATTGTACTAAAAGAATGCAAGTCAGTTTGGTACAGAAGGTAAATTCTAGACATGCATTTATGCTTTCATTCTTTTTGATTTTGAAGAAATCCTGTTTAAGGAAGTGTCAGTGTTCATCCAAGAGGAACCTAGAAGCAATCACTACAGAAGATTTTACTCAAGGGTATTTGTATGAATTTTCATTTTGTTAAAAGCTTGGAATGAGTATGCTAGATGAGGCAATTCACTATAGTGTATAATAAAATATAATGTGGTTTTTGAGTCCTCTGTTACATTGTCCAGAGACAACATATCATGTCTGTGATATTAATGTCATACTTTTAAAAAGGAAGCGTTTGCCAAAGTAAAATCAGACAACCTGGGGCAAAAACAGTACTTTTTCATGTTTGTAGTGATTTATGTATAGGTCTTAAAATGTGTAACCCATAACAAGAAGCATGACATTATTTTAGAGGCAATTTACCAATGATATATTAAAATATTTTGGGTTATTTTAAGAAATTTATTTTCTGATAGATCACACTTTAGACTCATTTACAAAGGAGAGAGTAAGTGGAGGCTGTAAATCTTAAACCCTGAGAATTACAGCACCTAGTTCAGTGCCTTACATAGTTGTAGTTTAGTAAATACTTTTTCTAATTTGTGCTATGGGACTGCTGTGTTAACTAAGATACTTTAAAAGTTATTATACCTGAAAACAATAAACATTTTTTAACAATAGTATCAATGTAACCCTTTCTGTAGTTCCAACCCATTCCATTTCAAACCATTTTGCTGTGTAGCCCCCCCTTTCTGATGAGAAATACAGTATGTAAATGTGGTGTTTTATGAAGCCTGATAACTTTTTGTCATCCTTTGTGGAATTAGTGGGCTTCAGTCTAAAACCACTGATTTTTTTCCTTTGTCTCTTAGGATGTCAAGCCTTTCAGGTGCCCTCACTTCGCCCATCTCTGCAGGTTTAGAAGGCTTGCATCACATGAATACGGTGTAGTTCAGTGTACACGGGTGTAGTACATGAATAGAGGTCTGGTAAAATTCGGATATTGAGTATAGGTATCACCACAGCCACAGAAATCTCCTTCACTCCTTTCCCCGAAGTCAGCACCACATAAAACAACCTCCTCACAGTCTCATTTTCTAACCTCTTGCCTGGACAGGAAGTGAACCATGCTTGCCAATCTGTTTCTAATTATGTCTATTTCAAGTTGAATTCATGTTCTCTCTGATGGGCTCATCTGTAACATTCTGTTGGACTCTGCAGACGTTCTTTCCCCAGAGCAGCTTCCTATGGGTCACTCTCCCTCAGCTGTGCCGGAGCTTGTACAAGAGATGCGAATGTCATGAAGGACTGGCAGCAACCTTACAGCTTCTGTATCTCACCTGCATGGTGCTCGGGGAGGAGGGTGCTGCTCTCTCAGAGGCCACGTGGCAGTTGTTGCTCCTTTGTTTTATGGTCTTGATCCCTGGGGCTCAAGCCAACCACCTGAATGGTTTTCTCATGCAGTGGAGAAATTTGAAGTGTACTAAAGCATCTCTTGGAGAAGGAAATGGCACCCCACTCCATTACTCTTGCCTGGAGAATCCCATGGAGGAAGGAGACTGGTAGGCTACAGTCCATGGGGTCGCAAAGAGTCGGACACGACTGAGCAACTTCACTCACTCAAAGCATCTCTATCCAGGTGGCGCTAGTGGTAAAGAACCTGCCTGCTGTTGCAGGGGACATAGGAGATGCAGGTTTGATCCCTGGGTCGGGAAGATCCCATAGAGAAGGAAATGGCAACCACTCCAGTATTCTTGCCTGGAGGATTCCATGGACAGAGGAACCTGATGGGCTACAGTCCTTGAGGTCTTGAAGAGTCAGACACGACTGAAACAACTTAGCACATACAAAGCATCTCCATCCTATGTTGTAGAGTGAATGGTGTTTCTCCTAAGAAAGCAAAACACCTTGTCATATGTCCATTCTAGCTACTGAAGCAGGCCTTCCATTCTTTTAAGACTCTAAACTGTGGTGGCCAATAGGTCATTTTGAACTTTGATAGACATTTTACATTTGGGTAGAGCCAGAGATAGACTGGAAAATCCCATGGATGGGGGAGCCTGGTAGGCTGCAGTCCATGGGGTCGCGAAGAGTCGGACACGACTGAGCGACTTCACTTTCCCTTTTCACTTTCATGCATTGGAGAAGGAAATGGCAACCTACTCCAGTGTTCTTGCCTGGAGAATCCCAGGGATGGGGGAGCCTGGCGGGCTGCTGTCTCTGGGGTCGCACAGAATCAGACACAACTGAAGCGACGTAGCAGCAGCAGCAGCAGAGATAGACTGGGGTGAGCAGTTTCTCTGGGAGGATAATCCCCAGATTTAAATTATGGACCTCTTGCCTCCCAAGGCAACCATGTGATCCTCATTATTGTCAATATTTTGAACAAGATAAGCCCCTTTTTGGTCTTTCACCAATTATAATTGCTGTACTATTTTCAGGTGTTTTACTTTTGTGGTCCTTCCAGCTTAATTGTATCATATCCTAGATTTGGCAGGTAGGAACTTGAAAAGAGTCTTAGGTTCAGATTCTCCAGGCTTTTGCTTGCTACTGCCGGACTAAACATCAGCTTGTGTGAAGTCCTCTAAGGAGATCCTTCCGTGCCATGCTCATACAGGCAAAATAATTGGGCCACATGCTTGGCAACCACTGAGTTTGTGTACAATAGCTCCATTCACTTGTCTACAGAAAACACCCCTTTGACAAGTGATTATAGCTTTTGTCCCCCCCTTCTCTACTTCTGACTCCCTGCGTTACCATGACCTCATCTCTTGCTCTGTATTTAGAGGCACTCTGGACCACTCCAGAAATGCTTTAGGACTTGTTCTCATATGTTAAAGATCATTTCAAGTTAGGTAACCACTGCCTAACCAGGGAAGCCAGGACCCAGGATAAGGACCAAACCTAGCTATCCTTCTACCTTATTTGAGCCGTCTTACTGTGTCACAACTCAGGGGCTCTTTTCTTTTTGTAGAAATCGTGAACCTTGTTAAAAGTAAGGAGAATAGAGTGGGTGATTTAAAGCAGTGGTTGTCAAAATGTGGTTCCTGGATGAGCAGCGTCAGTTTCACCTGGGTACTTGTTAGAAATGCAAATTCTTGGCTCCGCTGCGGATCCAGCGCATCAGAAAGTTGGGGGCTGGAGCTTAGCTGTTTGTTTTAACAAGTCTTCCAGCTGACACTTAGCTTGCTGAGGATTGAGAATCCCTCCTGGGTCACACAGATATTTAGGAGGGAACACTGATAAGTATTGTTGATTGATTGGATATTAAAAGTGCAGGAGAAGGAGAAGTTAAGAGTGAATCTCATATTTCTAACTTTCTATTTCTGAATGGCCTTAACTGATTCTCTAATTTTGAAAGGTAAAAGGTTATTTGCAGATATGCATACCCATTTTCAAGTGGGCAGGAGTCTAAAGATGGGTCTTAATTCCAATTTGATGCTCTTATATTATTGATTATTTTATTATTCATCTTCTCTGACCTACAGTCAATATGATTATTTCATATTTGTATCAGATCAGATCAGATCAGTCACTCAGTCGTGTCCGACTCTTTGCGACCCCATGAATCGCAGCATGCCAGGCCTCCCTGTCCCTCACCAACTCCCGGAGTTCACTCAGACTCACGTCCATCGAGTCAGTGATGCCATCCAGCCATCTCATCCTCTGTCGTCCCCTTCTCCTCCTGCCCCCAATCCCTCCCAGCATCAGAGTCTTTTCCAATGAGTCAACTCTTCGCATGAGGTGGCCAAAGTACTGGACTTTCAGCTTTAGCATCAGTCCTTCCAAAGAAATCCCAGGGCTGATCTCCTTCAGAATGGACTGGTTGGATCTCCGTGCAGTCCAAGGGACTCTCAAGAGTCTTCTCCAACACCACAGTTCAAAAGCATCAATTCTTCGGCGTTCAGCCTTCTTCACAGTCCAACTCTCACATCCATACATGATCACAGGAAAAACCATAGCCTTGACTAGATGAACCTTTGTATACTGTTTTTCAAAGAAATCTTCACAACTTAAAGCACTAGGTGTATTTGGCTAGTTGTAAAGGGACAGGAGTTGTAAAGGTTCCTGTTGTCCAAGGGCTTATAATCTAGACAGGGATTGCAAACATGTAAATAGCAAACTAGAAAACATCACAAAATTCAGGGCTTATACAAGGTGGTATGCTGTGACAGTGCAAATGTCGGGGAGTTGAGACGAATAAATATTTTTCAAAGGAGGGGAGGCTTGAACTGGGTCATGAAAAGTTGCCAAAAGCAGAAAATGGGCTATGGGGATGGGTAAAGGGCATTCCAGGCTGAGGTAGCAGCAGGCTCCCTCTAGGTAGAAAAGCTAAAAGTGTAAAGCCAAATATACTTAGTCTTTCTTTTACTATGTTGATCTGACTTGCTCTGGTACAGTTGAGTCAAACAACAGGAATCTGCTTGCCTAGGAAAACTTACTGTCAGTGAATTTCAGCCATTCTTGACGTGCTCAGAGGAGTGAGTCTAAACTAAAAATAAATGCATAAAGCTGGCATTGAATTAAATCTAGTTCCAAAACTGTAACACAAATTAAGATTCCTCATAAAGCGGTGGCATCATATAAAGAAAACGTGCATTGGGGTAGCAGTCTTAAATCTGTGGCTGCAGCAAGCACATGTGAATTTTATTTTCAAGAAATGTCATCTTTGGCATCAGTTTGTTACCTGACAAAAAAAGAGGGTATCAAATTCTGCTGCTGTTGATGCTAAGTCACTTCAGTCGTGTCCAACTCTGTGTGACCCCATAGATGGCAGCCCACCAGGCTCTGCTGTCCCTGGGATTCTCCAGGGAAGAATACTGAAGTGGGTTGCCATTTCCTTCTCCAGTGCGTGAAAGTGAAGTCGTTCAGTCATGTCTGACCCTCAGCGACCCCATGGACTGCAGCCTTCCAGGCTTCTCTGTCCATGGGATTTTCCAGGCAACAGGACTGGAGTGGGGTGCCATTGCCTTCTCTGAAATCAAATTCTAACATCCAGCTAATGTTTGAAAATCCTTTGACTGGTACAGTGTAGCCTAGATCGTGTATTAAGAGTCTGAAAATGTGACCCATGGAGCCCTAAGAGGCACTTTTTTTTTTTTTTTTTAGCATTTCTACCCAAGTGGCCACCCCAAATAGCTTTTCTAGAGGACAGACGAGTACTTCCCTTGATTCTTCCATGCGCCCCTGCCTGCCAGCTCCGAAGTTCCCAGCCCTACACAGGGTGCACTTTTAGCACTCAACACAATGCCAGGCTGGAGCTTTGGGGATGGGAACCTCCAAGAAAGCACTGTTTGGCATTTGGGCAATCAATGTTCGGCAGAATGCCAATGCTAATCGGTTATTTTGCTCTGGAAAAGGAGAAAAAGGAGGGATAGTCTACAGACTGATGAATAGGGGAGTGACTGACAATATGAGCACTGCATATTGTTGGAGAGATTAAGGAGGCTTGCTGTGAAGTGGTGTTATGGGAGCCAGATAAATTAGCAAAAGCCCACGGGCCCAAGACCTGAAAGAAATAGTGGTGCCTCAAAACAGCATGCCCTAGGGCACACTCAGATGTCTGGCCGTTTTCATTGAATTTGTGGTAGGAAAAAGCCAGATCTTTCAGTTCAGTTCAGTCGCTCAGTTGTGTCCGACTCTTTGCAACTCCATGGACTGCAGCACGCCAGGCCTCCCTGTTCATCACCAACTCCCAGAGTTTACTGAGACTCATGTCCATTGAGTCAGTGATGCCATTCAACCATCTCATCCTCTCTTCCTGCCTTCAATCTTTGCCAGCCTCAGGGTCTTTTCAAATGAGTCAGTTCTTCGACTCAGGTGGCCAAAGTATTGGAGTTTAAGCTTCAGCATCATTCCTTCCAATGAATATTCAGGACTGATTTCCTTTCGGATGGACTGGTTGGATCTCCTCGCAGTCCAAGGGACTTTCAAGAGTCTTCTCCAACACCATAGTTCAAAAGCATCAATTCTTCGGTATTCAGCCGAACCCTCTTAGTCTGGTCCTCCATTCCGGCACTCCAAAGTCTGGCAAATTATCCTTTGCCTCCAAACAGATGCAAAGCCTATTTCTCTGTAGCCTGATTTTAACTCAGGGGCATCTAGTCTGGGCCCTAGCCTAATTCTGAGGACACCTAAGTGGAAGAGTTGACTCCAGGAGTCCCAGAAGATTCCAGTTACTCTAGGCAGGTGGTGGTAGAAGATTCTTACTTTGTCACACAGGAGCCAAGCAGGTAAGAACATTGATCGCCACACAAGGAAGCAGAAATAATCAATTCACTGAAGGATCTCAAGTACTTCTAGGGGATGACTGAGGCTGTAGAAGGCACCCAGCCTGCCCTCTTTCAGATCTTTGCCTCTAGAAAATTCTAAAACTCCCTGAGGTTGTTCTGGAATTAGAGATTCATAGGTCAGAAGGACCTATGGACTGGCAATGATGCCTGGGATGTTATCTTGAATCTGCAGTTTTGCTGTACACAGTTCTGTACAACAGAATATCCCATCAGCACTTTGGGAGGCCACTCAGAAGGAATCTGCCTGTGAGAGAAAAAAACGTCCGATCAAAACATAAGGTAGTTCCATAGATTAAAGGATGTGGATTACATTATGCTTCAGTGTATATTTACATACATTACAATCACACCTTTTTTTTTTTTTAACACTTCCCTCCACCAACAGAAGGTGTGGCCACCACACAAAGAATTTGACCATAAGCAAAAATCTAAGTCTTCTTCAATCTATGCCCAGTTTCAGATTCTAGTACACGTGAAGTAGGTTAAAAAAAAGTGAGCATTTGCTTGCTGTAATTACAGAACATAAGTTACTGAGCTAACTACTGTCATGTCAGATTTTATAAGCAGAATAGCTGATCAACATTTCCTTTGCTTATTTTAGATACACCTTGGTTAATTTAGGTAATTTAGCTTCTTTAAATGAATAGCCATAGTACAGAAAGCACATGTAGGAATTGTTTTCTAATAATTTTATGGTAAAGCAGAACACATATTACCTGTATTCCAATTTTTTATATTGGTACTAGACAGTCTGATTATTTGAAAGAGACAGATATAATGATATTATATTGTCTTGCTGCAAATTATATCTTCTAGTGTGTCATAAAAGATTATGAACTATTTCTACTAATAATGTGTCTCATATAAGATCCCTTTAGCTTCTGGTCAGAAGAAAATGGGAAAAGAAATCGAACTTTGTCTTCACTTCTTGATTTCCACAATTTTCCTTCCATCTTTTCTGACATGATAGCCCTTCTGTCCATCTCTTATTATGTTCTTTGTTTTATGCTAATTTATACGCTAGGCCATTCATTTAATACATTCTCTTATCACCACTTTTAATTGGCATCACTGACAAGTTATACCTTTGCGTATAGTCAGATTCTTTGTGTGGTGGCTATACCTTTTATTGGTGGTGGGAGGTGTTAGGAAAAAAAAGTGTGATTGTAATGTATGTAAATATACACTGAAGCATAATGTGATCCATATCCTTTAATTTTGTTGTTTAACACAAAAATGTTGTATGTTGGTTAATTAAAATTTGAGACAGTGCAAACAAATGAAAGTCTGTATTGTATAAAGTGATATTTTGAGGCTGGACTGAATATTGTATGTTTAGATTTTCTATTAATTTTTTGCAATTATTTATAGTTAATGGGCTTCCCCGGTGGCTGAGATGGTAAAGAATCTGCCTGCAACACAGGAGACCTGGGTTTGATCCCTGAATCGCGAAGATCCCCTGGAGAAGAGAATGGTTTCCCACTCCAGTATTCTTGCCTGGAAAATTCCATGGACAGAGGAGCCTGAGGGGCTACAGTCCATAGGATTGCAGAGTTGAACGTGACTGAGTGACTCACTCACACATACACACACACACTCACGATGGATTAATAGAACCAGTGAGACTCTGTCTACTGTAACTTCAGGTCTGGTTCTTGAGGACTGGATGAACATGGAAGGGCTGTCCATGGCCAGGAAAGTCTTTATACTGGACAGCTAAAGTCGGTGAAACTGGAGAGAGAGTTAAAATTGTTGACTAAGGGGAGAAACAAAAGATGAAAACCAGAGAAACTGTTGGGATAGAGTAAGGTGAGCCTTAAGCAGGAATATCTGGTCAGAATTTGGAGGGAGAATCTGGGGAAGCAGGATGGGGATAAGGAAAGCATATTGGAGGTCTGTTTTTTTGTTGTTGCAGCTGATGTGAGAAGAGGCTTAATGGTTTAAAGGAGGCTTCTGGGCTTGGCCCCCATGTAGAGGTGATATTTAAGATGTGTACCTGCCTGACCAAGACTCTGCCAAAGAGCACTGAAGTTGGGTCTAGGGTCCTCTGCTGGGTCCAGACAGTAAATATTTAGTGCTAAATCATGGGAGATGGGGTTGGGGGTGGTCCCAGGGAAGAAAGGAGAAGCCGCTCAGGGCAGCGGCTATTTGTTAACTGGTAGAGAGAGAGCTCAACATTTCTGTGATCAGCAAGGTCTTATTGATAGCATGCCAAGCTGAATTCACGCCTCACTCCCTCAGGCTTCTTCTGTTAGGTGGGATGAGATTGGAACTTCCAAGAACCCGCAGGAGCTCTGGGTTTTTGAGGCATGATAGTGCTCTGGATGAATTCAGCCTTTCTCTTTGGACGGTAGCCTCAGTGATGACAGGAATTAGGGCCCCTCCATTGTCTTCCCTGGCTCTCCATTTGTGCTTGTCAGATACAGGGTCTTAAAGGTCTAGGTTTCACCCTCCTGTGGAGGGTGAAAGTGCTTCCAAATGCAACTCTGATCAAATCCGTCGAGCTTTTCCCATTGCCTACTGGTGTATTATTTAGTTAGGCCTTTGGCAGGGCATAGGAGGCCTTCTGTCACCTCTCTGCAGCCACTCTTGCAGCCTTGTCTCCTGCCATCCTCCATGTGCGTTCTCTCCTGCACGAATCACTCTCATCACCTCCTTATTCCAGGGTAGATAGCCAGAGTTGCTCGGTAGTGCCTTGGGGGGACCTTATTGCAGACCTGCCACACTAAAATGTGAATGTTCACTCACACATCTTCCTCTCACTAGACTGTGAACTGTTAGAAGGGTAGAGGTTATATCTTTGTACAGTTAGTATGTAAAGTCTCACCTTGGGGTCCAATAAATATTGATAATAGATGTGCATGGATGAAAATGTTAGCTCTGATAAAGGGGATTATTAATAATGCAAATGTAAGGTTATCTCTGATTTGAATTAAATAGATTTTTTAAAATGAACAGATTTTCTGGTCTTTAGAGATATGTTCTGCTAACTTTAAAAGGTGGTTATTTAGTGATGATAGCTGCACAACTCTAGATATATACTAAAAGCCACTGAATTGTACACTTTAAAATGGTCATCTTATGATGTGAATTTCATCTCAATTCACATGTCAACTTCTTACAATTTACTATAGTTATACAAAATGTTACTATTGGGGGAAGTTGGGGGAAGGACACATGGGACATCTTTATATTGTCCTTACAATTTTTTCTATCATGATATAATAAAAAGTTTTTATAGTGATTAAATTAGTTTTCTTGAGCAAATATGTTTATTGTTTAGTTAGGATTTATGGTTTAGAATGACTAGAAAGTTTCCTTGCTTGATTAGGATCCAGTTACTTTTCAAAATTATGTAGAGATTTTAATAAGCAGATAGATACATTTTGTCATATGACACTTGAAAATAAAATGTTTTCAATTATATTCTAATAAGACAAATTAAGGGTTTAGAAATGATATCTCAGTAGTCTTTTTGCATCCTTTTTCCTTATGACTTTCTGTTCCTCCTCATTTTTTTGTGACATGATTAATTACAATTAAAATGAATGTCCTGACAAATTATGCATAACGTGCCATTCTTACGTGTTAGAGAGTTACTTGATATAGTGTCCATATTATGTACCTTAATTGTAATATGTGTTAATTGATCCATTTAAAATTTTATTGAGTACTTACTGTGTTCTGGGCTCTGTGATGAGCACTTTATGTGCATTCTTTCATTTACTTATACATATTTAATAGAAAATATTATTGCCCCTAATGACAGATGAGTACAATAAGGCTTAGAGGTGTTAAATAACTCGCCCAGTGTTACATAGCTAGTCGTTGCAGGAGCTGGGATTTGAACTTGTGTCTCCGACCTCAGAGTTGTTCTTAATCACTGCTCTATGATGAAGCAAGCAGTATAGTCCAGTGGGAAAAACACTGATGTGGGGGAGTCAGGAGCCCTGTGTAAAATGCCTGACTCTGACTGATTTACTCTGAGGCCTTGAACAGGTAACTTAAGCTTTAAGACGCAACTGAGCTTCTCATCTGCAAAATGAGACTCAAATAGAAAACCCCTCAAGTCTCTTTTAGCACAAACATTTGTCCATGGCTCAGTAGTGTTTTTCTTCGTGTTCCTCTGTGAAGGATATTCTTTATAAATGCAAATATTCCTTTTAAAGAAAGAGATGTCAAAAAAGAGCTTGGTGACTGCTGCAGTCTATGTTCTGGCCCTGTGTTTGCAGAACACAAAATATGGTTTTCTCGACTCATTCAACAATTAGATTCTGGGGGATTGACTTATGCTCATCAAGTCATAAGAACTTTTTTCGGTAATCCAGAATCTGTTTGTTAATTATATGGTAAAGTACTGAAAACTAGTTTCTGCCATTGAAGATACTTCTTTTTGGATCAGAGACTTTGGAAACCCAAATTAGAAGCTATTTTGGAAGGCAGACAAAATCAGATGATTTTTGAGGGACATTCTTCTAGGTTGTGCCAAAGCCTTGTAAGCTGTCTCTGCTCCACAGTAGGGTTGTAGTAATTATGTATCTTCCAGAATCAGCTTTTCTATCTCCCTTGAATGGTGCTTACTGAATGCTGGTGGTCTTCTCTTTAACCCTTTGCCCACTTCTGCCCACTTCATGTAGATTATTGTATATATATTATTTTTTTTTAATATCTAGAATTATTTTTAATTAAAAATTCAATTTCTTTAATAAACAGAGCTATAAAATTTTTCTATTTTTTTCCTGTAATTGTTTTGGAAATTTTCCCATTTCATTTATTTATTTATTTATTTTATTTTATTTTTAAACTTTACATAACTGTATTAGTTTTGCCAAATATCAAAATGAACATATATTAATAATACAACTTAAGTGTTTTTTAAAGTTTTATTGAGGTATATCCTAGATGATATTCTGTCTGGATGTTTCTTAAGACTCTATCTGAAATGCCATTTTCCCCTCCTAAGTTAGTCAACTTGGCCATAGAAATTGATATTATGTTTGTCTTTCAGAAGGAGGCCTTTTTAAAAAGCTGATCTCAAATGTTAAGGGGGGAATTCTGCCATAGTCCTCAAATACCACTCTGTCATATAGAGTGGTATGGAGAATTCCATGGACAGAGGAGCCATGTGGGCTGCAGTCTATGTACTCTCAATGATATCCATAGGAGGCATACTCCATATATGCTGTGGAACTTAAGAGTAAATTCTGATGTGTTTTAAAGGTTTCCACTATTTTATTTGCTCTCAAGTTTCCAGATACTCGTTTTCACTTTGCCTACAATATAAACTTGACTTTTTAAAAAAGTCAGAGTATTGGAATACTCTTTACGTAGAGTAAAAATTCACTTTTTTATAAGTGTACAGTTCTTTGAATTTTAACAAATATGTACAGTTGTATAACCAACATATATAGAATATTTCCACTACCCATAAAATTTCCCATGCCCTTTTATGGTCTCTTCCCTCCCACTTTCCTGGATCTCTGTGATGCACTAATTGGGTTTCTGTCCTTATACTTCTGCCTCTTCTACAATGTTGTATAAATAGGATCATACAATATATAATCTTTTGAATCTGACATGGTAAAGAATCTGCCTGCAATGCAGGAGACCCAGGTTTGATCCCTGGTTTGGGAAGATCCCTTGGAAAAGGAAATGGCAACCCATTCCAGTACTCTTGCCTGGAGAATTCCATGGACAGAGGAGCCGAGTGGGCTACAGTCTATGGGGTCACAAAGACTCAGACATGACTGAGAGAGTTTCATTTTTTTTCCTTTCACTTAATATAATGCTTTTTTGAGATCTCAATACAAATTATATATCATAAAGTTTGTTTAAGGGATACAATTAAACAATTTTTAGTATATTTACAGAGTTGTACAATCATCAGCATAGTCTAATTTTAGAGCATTGATATCACTTCCAATTAGCAGTCATCCTTATTTCTGGTCTCCTCCTCCCAACTCTCTGCCCTTGGCCAACACCAATCTCCTTTCTGTCTGTAGATCCCGGACATTTCAAATAGATGGTATCACTCTATATATGGTCTTTTGTAACTGACTTCTTTCACTTGGCATAATGTTTTGGAGGCTCATCCAAGTAGTGACTTATATAGGTGTTTCTTTTTTATCACCAAATGATTTTCCATTGTATGGACATATCACATTTTCTTTTATCATTCATTGGTTGATGGAAATTTGTATTCTTTTTGGCTTTTATAAAAAAAATGCTATGATCATTTATGTATACATTTTTGTGTGGTTGTATGTTTTCATTTCTCTTGGATATGCTGTGAACATTTATATACAAGTTCTTGTGTGGAAATATGTTTTTATTTCTCTTGGATAGATACCTAGGAGTGGAATTACTGGGTTCTATGGTGACTTGATGTTTAATGTTTGAGGAATTGCCAAGCAGTTTTTCAGAGTGACTGCATGAGAGATCCAATTTCTCCACATCCTTTCCACTCACTATTGTCTTTTTGATTATAGCCATTCTATGAGTGTGAAGTAGGATCTCATTGTGGTTTTAATTTGCACTTCCCCGATGACTAAAGATCTGAATATCTTTTCATGTGCTTATTAGCCATTTGTGTGTCTTTCTGAGAAATGTCTATTCATCTTTTTTGGCCATTTTTTAAATGGGTTGTCTTTGTTACTGAGTTGTACGAGTTCATTATGGATATGAGTCCTTTATCAGATAGATGATTTGCAGATATTTTATCCTATTTTGTGGGTTGTCTTTTATTTTCTCGATGATATCTTTTGAAGCATAAAAGGTTTTAATTTATTTAACTGAATTTATTTGGCTGCACTGGGTCTTAGTTGTGGCATGCGGGATATAGTTCCCTGACCAGGGATTAAACCTGGGCTTCCTGCATTGGGAGCGCAGAGTCTTAACCATTGGATCTCCAGGGAAGACCCAGAGGTTTTAATTTTGATGAAGTCCAACTTGAATCTTTTTTATTGCTTGTGCTTTGGGTATCATATTTAAGAAATCACTGACCTAACTCCAGATCAGGGTTTACTCCTGTATTTTCTTCTAAGAGTTTTGTGGTGTTAACTGTTACATTTGGATTTATGGTCCACTTTGAGTTAATTTTTATGTGTAATGTGAAATAGGGGCCTAAATTTATACTTTTACATGTTGACATCCAATTGTCCAGTAGTTTTGGTTGGAGAGACTATTCTTTCCCCATCAAATTGTCTCGGTCCCTTTGGCTGAGGCTCAGTAAGACCATAAATGTATGTGTTTATATCTGGATTCTTGTATTCCATTCATCTATCTTTATGCCAGTACCGCACCATCTCACTGTTTGGGTTGCTTTGGCTTTGTGGTAAGTTTTGAAATTGGGAAATGTGAATCCATCAACTTTGTTATTTTTAAAGATTATTTTGACTCTTCTTAGTCCATTGCATTTCTTTATGAATTTTAGGATTTGCTTGTCAAAATTGTCCAAGATTTTAGGATTTTGCAAAAAAAAAAAAAAATCCAGGTGGAATTTTGTACTGAACCTATAGATCAATTTGGGGAGTGTTGCCATCCCCTTAACAGTGTTAAGTCTTCTGATATATATGAACATGGGGTGTATTTCAATTTATTTTGATTTTTTAAAACAATGTTTTGTAGTTGTTCAGTGTAAGCACAGTGCTTTTGAGATATCTTCATGTTAGTGCATGTGTCAGCATTTTGTTCCTTTTCATTGAAAAGTACTATTCCATTTTATGGATTATATCGCAGTTTGTTTATCCATTAACCAATTGATGGACATTTGGGTTAATTCTATTTTTTTTGTCAATTATGAATAGAGCTGTAAATGATATTCACATGTAGGTTTTTATTTAAACATGCATTTTCATTTCATTTGAGTAAATACCTAAAAATGGAACTGCTGGTTGTGCATAAGTATATGTGTGCCTTTATAAGAAACTGCCAAACTGTTTTCCAAAGTAGTTATACTATTTTGCATTCTCACCAGCAATACATGAGAGTTTCCTTTGCTCCAGGTCCTCTCCAGCACTTGGTATTACTAGTTGTTGTTGTTGTTTGTGGTATTTCATTGAAATTTTAATTTTCATTTCCAGTCCATTCTGAAGGAGATCAGCCCTGGGATTTCTTTGGAAGGAATGATGCTAAAGCTGAAACTCCAGTACTTTGGCCACCTCATGTGAAGGGTTGACTCATTGGAAAAGACTGATGCTGGGAGGGATTGGGGGCAGGAGGAGAAGGGGACGACAGAGGATGAGATGGCTGGGTGGCATCACTGACTCGATGGACGTGAGTCTGAGTGAACTCCGGGAGTTGGTGATGGACAGGGAGGCCTGGCGTGCTGCGATTCATGGAGTCGCAAAGAGTCGGACACGACTGAGCGACTGATCTGATCTGAATAATATATGCTATGGATCATAAGATTTATGAAATCCTAAACTTTTGGAGTCGGAATAGACATCAAAGAGTTCATTTTTGATTTTTATGTTGTGTTCCTCAGACATATTTCATGGGCTCTCTGAGGCTGGGCTAGGAGGTTGGGGAACTGAGGAGCATTCTGAGTGGGTGTGGATCTGAGCTCCCTGCCCAGAAGAGCTCTACTTTTCCCATATTTATATTGAATTCCCATATAATATGTTATTAGAAAAAAGATACCTCTGTGGAAAAAAAAAAATGAAGGCTAAAGAATTCTTCTTCTAGAGGACAAAACTGAGACCCAGAGAGGTAAATTGACTTAAGGTCATATAGTTAGTCTGGAGTAGGCTCATAATCCAGTGATCTTTATTTTGCAAAGTATTATCTTGTCATGACTCTAAAATTCTAGTATTTATTGGCTTGAGGAAGAATTATGATAAAAAGCCTCATTAAGATTTGTTAAAATCATAAATATTTAAAAAACAGGTTTCTCTTATTCTGAAAAATAGTGCATCAAAACTCAGTCATCTTTCATGAGTTAGCTGCGCTCAAAGTGGTTTTTTTTTTTTCCTCTTCTTCCTTTAGGAAACCAATTTCTAGTACAAAACCTTTTAAAATTATTGTGCTTAGTTTCTGAGTGGTGTTGAAAATGTGGCACAACTGTCAGAGGTTATAAATGACAATACATTATGAAAATAGGTAAGGGAACAAGAAGGGATTTACCCTGGGGAAACAGACATTATATTTTGTTACCAGTTTTGACAAATACCGGCAATGGCTCATCAATGTTGAAAGGGTAAAATTGAATTCATTAGGTGCAATCATAATGGTTAGAGTAAGTTATATTTTAGAAGAAGGATTCAGTTCTGAAATCCTTCCTTTATTGAGATTTTTCCAGAAATTACTAGAGTGTGAAAGCAATTCTATGCTGACAGTCTGAGATTGGCTTCAGGACTGATGAGTAAGCAGTGCATGATTAGATTGAGCAGAATTTATTAGAATGCCTTCGGTGGATTTGAGTAGAAGTTTTATTTAGTAAAGGTATTGTTAAAGGTGCATCATATTTGGACTCAGAAAACTTAAAAGTCACATCTTAGTTCTGCTTCATATCACATTTGTGACCTTGAATGAGTTACTTCTGTGACTTTTTCATGTTTTTTTTTTAATTCAATTATAAGGAATGACAGTGATATCCACCCAGCCTACTTTTCATAGTTGTATAAGGAGAGAAAAAAAATAAGAAAAATTATGAAAGTACTTTGTAAATTTTAAAGTATTATTCAGATGTAGTGTTATAAAAACTTTTAGAATTGTGATATAGGCAGGATTTTTAAATGGTTTTTCTTCCTGATATTTGGCCATAAGTTACTTGCATTTTTTTTAAATTGAAGTGCAGATTTACAATGTTGTTATGTCAGGTGTACAGCAAAGTGATTGTTTCATATATATCATTCTTTTTCAGATTCTTTTCCATTATAGATTATTGTAAGATTCTGAGTACAGTAAGTCCTTGTTGTTCATCTATAGTAGTGTGTATCTATTAATCCAGAACTCCTGATTTATGCCCCTGCTAACCATAAATATGTTTTCTATGCCTGTAAGTCAACTTCTGTTTTGTAAATAAGTTCATTTATGTCATTTTTTAAACTTCCATATATAAGTGAGAGCATATGATATTTGTCTTTAACTTACTTCACTTAGTATAAATCTTTAGGTTCATCCTTGTTGCTGTAAATTGCATTATTTTGTTCTTTTTTTATGGCCGAGTAATATTCCATTTTGTGTATGTGTATGTGTGTACACACACATACACACACACATACATGCTACGTCTTCTTTATCCCTTCTTCTGTCCATAGACAATTAGATTCCTTCCTTGTCTTGGCTTTTGTAAACAGTGCTTCTGTGAACATATGGGTGCATGTATCTTTTCAAATTAGTTTTCATCTTTTCCAGATGATGCCCAGGAGTGGGATTGGTGGATCATATGTTAGCTCTAATTTTAGTTTCTTTGAGGAACCTCCATGTTTCCCATAGTTTCTGCACTAATTTGCTTTCCCACCAACAATTTAAAAGGGTTCCCTTTTTTCCACACCCTCTCCAGCATTTATTATTTGTAGACTTTTTAATGATGGCCATCATGACTGATGTGAGGGGATAGGAAATACCTCATTGTAGTTTTGATTTGCATTTCTTTAATAATTAGTGATGTTGAGCATCTTTTCATGTGCCTATTGCCCATTTGTATGACTTCTTTGGAGAAATGTCTGTTCAAGTCTTTTGCCCAGTTTTTGATTGGGTTGTTTTTTGTTTTTTGATATTATGCTGTTTGTATATTTTGGAAATTAATCTCTTGTTGGTCAAATCATTCATAAATATTTTCTCCCATTCCATAGGTTGTCTTTTCATTTTGTTTATAGTTTCCTTTGCTGTGCAAAAACTTTTAAGTTTAGTTAGGTTCTATTTGTTTATTACAATATTTAGATTCTTTTTGCCTCTGTCTCATGCCTTTAGTTTCTATGGGAAGTTTTCCTCTTCCTTAGTCCTCCTCTTTTTCTTTCAAATAGATGACCCTTCCTCATTGCTTTCTATTAAAAGAGATGACTGTGTTAATTTCCTCTTAAGGAAAAGATGACCTATTTTTTATTTTGTACAGATATTTTGCTTAACCAGCTTGGCTGAAGTTTTAAAGCTATAAGCTGCATGTAGATTTTTAAAATTTGGTACTGAATTTCCCTCCCTCGTGGTTGTAGAGTTTCTTGTACTACTGCATTTCTTCTGGGCTCTCTGCTCCCTTAAGGTGTGTTTGACACCTAGTATATGCTAAAGCTGAAATTCCAGTACTTTGGCCACCTCATGCGAAGAGTTGACTCATTGGAAAAGACTCTGATGCTGGGAGGGATTGGGGGCAAGATGAGAAGGGGACGACAGAGGATGAGATGGCTGGATGGCATCACTGACTCGATGGACGTGAGTCTGAGTGAACTCCGGGAGTTGGTGATGGACAGGGAGGCCTGGCGTGCTGCGATTCATGGAGTCGCAAAGAGTCAGACACGACTGAGCATCTGATCTGATCTAATACCTTTACCTTGGTTAAGTCCATTTGTTGGACTTATAATAGTAATCATAATAGTTCATAATAGTAATCAGATACCTTATTAAGATTTACTTCGTGGACATGAATGGTGGAGTCGTACATTTCCACTCCCCCAGTACAGTCAAAGAGAGATTTCATTTGCTGATCTGGCTCCTCTGTCTTAGATGGAGTTAAGGGTCTTTGTCAGTCTTCAGAAACTGTAGACTCTGGAAACAGCTGTCTTCTCTGTTGGTGAAATGGAAGTGTCTTCCATTTCTGATATCTGAGCTGATGAAGTTGTCAGTCATAGTGTTCTTTATTTTCCTTCCTGGTTAAGAGAAGAGAAAAATTTTACCTGAGAATTTTCAAAGTCATTTTGAGCGGCTACTCATGTCTGTCTTATTACTTTCTTTTTTAAAAATTAAGTTATTTTAATTGGATAATTACAATATTGTGATTTTTTTACCATACATCAACATGAATCAGCCATAGATTTAGTAATTTCTTTTTATTCAAGTTAATTTTTAAAAAGCTGTGAAATTTAAATATTATTGAAATACTCTTTTATTGTGAGATTTATTTACACTTCTTTCTTAGGTTTGCCTTCATCATTTGAAGTAATTTAAAAATAACACATAATTTTTTAAAATTAGAGGCTAATTTTTTTAAAAAGTGAATTTAATTTTAAAAGCAGAGGAATAGAAATACTAGTGTATTCATAATTTATTTTAATTACTATTGGGTTATGTTACACTTTGTGTTTTAGAAAACACCATTTATATACTTAAAAGGATTTATAGGTTAGGAGTTTGAGATTAACACACTACTATATATATAAAATAGATAAACAACAAGGACTTATACATACTATATATAAAGTAAGTATCAAGGACCTACTTTATAGCACGGGGAACTATACTCAGTATTTTATAATAACTGTAATGGAAAAGAATCTGAAAAAGAACAGAGGTATATGAAACTGAATTAATTTGCTGTACACCTGCAATTAATGCAGCATTATAAATCATCTGTACTTTAACAACAAGAAAAATGATACGTAGGGATACTGTGTTAAAAGGCAGCAGGTAGCAGAATTCTCTTCAGTGATGATGTTCTAGGGTCATTTTGCTCACAGCAGCCTTCCTTGGGGGTTGGGAAGACAGAGCCTGGAATGGAGTAGATGAAGGTGTCTGTGCCAGTTGGATTCCTCATTGGGAATTCAAAGGTTGGCATATGCTTTAATCGTTCATATTTAGGGGAAAATTATATCTTGGCCTAGAGAAATCTAATTTCTAAAAATACTACAGAGGCAGCATTCTCAGTATGCATTATTGTATGCTCCATAGTATATTAAAAACAAAACCAGAAATGCTGGATCCCAAAATACAGCCTTTTAATTATAACCAAAAGCTCACAGTTTTGAATACCAAGTAGCTCAGAGAAATTCATAACCAGTAAAATCAGGCAGTTTGAACAGCTTGATAAGTAGTTTGGTTGCCAATAGAATGACTTCTCTAAAATATCACTTAGGCTTAGTTATGGTGGGAATTATAACACGGCTTTCATGTTTTTCCCTAATCTATACATTAAATTGTATTCTAAAAGTGTCACTGTTTTATGGTAACAGTGTATTTTGTATTTAGATGTTTTATGCAAAAAAAAAAAATGCACACTAACAATTTAAAAAGAGCAGGTTCTTCTGCTTAGGACTATAGGGCATCTCTGTGAGCTCTTAAAAGAAATTCTGATTATAGGCATGTGTCTTGTGACCAAGCTGTGAGTACTATAGATTTTAATAGTTATGTGTGTGTGTTTTAAACATAGAAATGTGAATGGGATATGTCAACTAATGTAAGTATATCTTGAGCCACAGAATAGATGACTTTAAAAAAAAACTGATTGTAAATGGAAGCATTTTTAAATGAACTATTCACGAAAATCTATAGCAAATCCTGTAGTTAAATGAAAAATCATATAGAAAGTAATATATAGCTCAACCTAGTTTTCATGGTATAGGTGTTGTATAACCAGCTAGGTAAGATAACTCTTTTTGGAATAGCAGACAAAAGCCAGTAGCTTATCTAAGGGCATAAGCTCCAATAGAAGTTGCTGGCAGGGGTCAGAGAGAGAGCCTGATTTGTTTGCCAGTGATCCTGGCCTTGAAATGCTTTGGAGGCCAAAAAGAAAATGAGTAAGTGTAAGGACTCCCAACTCTACCAAAAGGGAAAAATCTTGGGAAAATGGAGATTTATTTCCGTGTTTAAAGAGATAGCTGAGAGCAATTAGGTAGTTTTAAAAAATGGTGGGAAAAGTAAGTTTTGGAAAATCTCTATTTGAGGGGAAAATCTGTAAAAGTAATATTTAAAAATCAGAAGGAACAGTTTATGCACTGATCCTGTATTCTCTGCAGGCATAAAGGGGCGTGCAGCTGCTGTATGCGAGGCAGTAGGCAAAAGACTGAATATTCTACCTCTGCAGGGATTTCAGTAATGACAGTATTACTTTTCTGTAGTATTCTGTATGGAAAGGAGTTTTAGTACTGTATATAAACAGGGAAATAATGATCAGATCAGATCAGATCAGATCAGTCGCTTAGTCGTGTCCGACTCTTTGCGACCCCATGAGTCACAGCACTCCAGGCCTCCCTGTCCATCACCAACTCCCGGAGTTCACTTGAGACTCACGTCCATCGAGTCAGTGATGCCATCAGCCATATTTTTTAATGAGTATATTCAGATAATCTAAATTTGGTGTTATCAGAAATTATATATAAATAGCTACCATACTTGTGGCTAAGAAATTCCTCATTTTGTCTTTGTGTCATATTGGAATTCACATATTTTGATGCATGGCGATGAAACAAGGGTCTCCAGAAATCTCCTGCTGTCAAGTAAATCCCTATAAAACTGACTGAGCAGGCCCTGGGTTGGCTTCACGTGACACCTGCCTTTACTTGGAAGAGATGCGTACTTGAGTATTTTCAGGATAACTGTTCTCAGCAGCGCTCTGCCAGTTCCTTTCCTTCCTTTCAACTCTATTTTCTTAGAAATTTGATTTCTCTAAACTCCCCCTTCCCCTTGGTGATCTTAGGTCTCAGAGATTAAAAAAAAAAAAAAAGACTCTCCTGCTCAAAATATTTTTGGGGGATTCCAGTTCCAAAGGAGTCATTTAGTTAAAGGTAATCTTCATGTAGGGTCTGGAGGAATGGAGGAGAATCTTGGAGATCATTTTATATTTTCCTGATGGAAGACAAAGGATGTCACATGTCCTGAAGGATTACAGGTGCAGTGAGTGTTAAGAGATGATTAAAGCCTTACAGGAAGCCTGGAGTAATTGGAGACGAAGGGAGTAGATTCAACTGTAACACAGAAATAAGTGTTTTTATTAGGTGCATATGTTTTATACTTATCAATTTCTATTGAATAATATTAAAGCTCCCTCATCCAGGGCTTGTGTGTTTTCCATGTGAATTCTCTGGCCAGTGATTGTACATGAGCGCAGGAGAGATCAAACAGAGCAATTTGAAATAGTAAGTGATGGGGAGGAGTAGCCTAGGAGATCCTGACATGATATCGATCGTTGAACAACAGGGAGACAAGAAACCTTTGAAGTAAAGGAGGCCCGTAGCAGCAGGTGAGTGTATGGTGGAATAGCACTTATTTAGCCGGCTTGGCAGAAGAGGAACTAGGGTATTAAGATCAGCACCTAGGAGGGAATCAGATAAAGGGTGGGTAGAGATGGATTCAGTGTAAAACCTGGACCATCAAAAATGAAGTGTCTTAGGGAAACTAGTCAATTCCAATTCTTTGTATTGTCCCAGCCTCCAAATATAAGTGTGTCTATAATTTTAACTCTTATTAACTCCCATATATTAATACATTTAAATCGATTCCTAGATTCTGATTGGGTAGTAAAAATATAGTTTATGTTCATTATCAGGTAGTGGAGCTGTTCACAAAAAAAAGGTTTTACACCAAATAACTGTTCTTGTCATTACTACTGTTGTTTCAGTAGTGTTTGCCACCAAAAATAAAACTGGCTGTAACACACAAAAATCAAACACAAGAATTCTGAAATTTCTTTGAATTTGGCAGTGAGCAAGTTGTATGCACGTGATTTTCCTATCAGTCCTTGTGAGAATAATTAAGTGCTTGATGTTGGGGAAGGAAATGGCAACCCACTCCAGTATTCTTGCCTGGAAAATCCCATGGACGGAGAAGCCTGGTAGGCTACAGTCCATGGGGTCGGCAAAGAGTCAGACACGACTGAGAGACTTCAAGGGTTCAATGGTATTTGCGAAAGAACTTTAAACTCAGAAGGATCCTCATACACAATGTGGTCTGACTTCAGAGTTTTGGAGATTGAAAAATGATATTAATTGAATGAGAACATTAATTTCCCCTTAATTGAGGAATCACTCAGTCAGCCTGAGACTTATATTTAAACAGCTGTATAGACTACGTCATGGTCCGTTCTTTTCAGTGTGATCGCTTGCTGCAAGAGGTATCCTTTCTCAGTGTAAACAATTTGGTTTATTCTAGCAGTTGTCCTAGTAGTTAAATAAATTACCCCCCCTTTCAATGAAAGATTGTTTATCTATTTTTAATTGGCAATAGAGTTTCTAGTTACTTGATTAGAAGATTGAACTATTCATTGATATTAGCATCGGATTTCTTAGAGGTTAAATAGCATGGGTGTTCTGCTTTGTTGAACATGGACTTTCAGTGACTTCACTATAAATTTGAAGTTAAATTTTATTAGTACAGAGCCTTATTAAATTGCTTAGAAAGCCTCAGAGAGAGGGGCCTTGGAATGAATATCATGTAGTCACCGGTAAGATACCCAATAAATATCTCTGATATGCCAGACACTAGGCCAAGTACAGAGGATGAAGAATGAAGGAAGTCAGGGTCACCAGGATCCAGGTGGCTGTGGGAGCCAGCCTTGTTGCTGTCCGCTCCTTTTTGGACCATTGTTAGTAATGAGAGTACTCTCTGCTGCTGAGCACTTTTCTTAACCCAGTGCACTACGCAGCCCGTACCAGTTGCTTGGCAGTGCAACCTGTTGGCCCTTTTGTCTATTTATTATTATATTGAAAAGCCCAATTGGTAAGGACTGTTTCATTAGAAAAAAGTTACAAATTATGGAGTAAATTGAAGTGAAAGAGGCCAAAAGATATTAAACCTTTGGTCTTTGTATCAGTTGGGATGATTCATTGACTTGCAGAAATATCAGTGAGTTTACTCAGAAGCAAACTGACAAAGTTTACTAAAAGCAAACTCAGAAGGCAATTTCTCACTTTGGATAAACTTTAATTTCTAAATTAGCGGTAATAGGAGTCACTAGAAGAAATTAGAAATATTTGTTTAATCTTTGCATAGGGAAAACTTTCTAAGCAGGAGGATAATGGAGGAAGTTAAAAGGGAAGAGATCAAAAGATGAATCACATGAAAATTAAAATTTTCATCATATCAGAAGCATCAAAAGCAAAAGCTAAACGGTAAGCAAAAATTTAGATTTTTCCAGTTTATTGTGATCCACACAGTCAAAGGCTTTGGCATAGTCAATAAAGCAGAAATAGATGTTTTTCTGGAACTCTCTTGCTTTTTTGATGATCCAGCTGATGTTGGCAATTTGATCTCTGGTTCCTCTGCCTTTTCTAAAACCAGCTTGAACATCTGGAAGTACATGGTTCACGTATTGCTGAAGCCTGGCTTGGAGAATTTTGAGCATTACTTTACTAGCGTGTGAGATGAGTGCAATTGTGCGGTAGTTTGAGCATTCTTTGGCATTTCCTTTCTTTGGGATTGTAGTGAAAACTGACCTTTTTCAGTCCTGTGGCCACTGCTGGGTTTTCCAAATTTGCTGACATATTGGGTGATTACAGCCATGAAATTAAAAGACGCTTACTCCTTGGAAGGAAAGTTATGACCAACCTAGACAGCATATTAAAAAGCAGAGACATTACTTTGTCAACAAAGGTCCGTCTAGTCAAGGCTATGGTTTTTCCAATGGTCATGTATGGATGTGAGAGTTGGACTATAAAGAAAGCTGAGCGCCAAAGAATTGATGCTTTTGAAGTGTGGTGTTGGATAAGACTCTTGAGAGTCCTTTGGACTGCAAGGAGATCCAACCAGTCCATTCTAAAGGAGATCAGTCCTGGGTGTTCATTGGAAGGACTGATGTTGAAGCTGAAACTCCAGTACTTTGGCCACCTGATGCAAAGAGCTGACTCATTTGAAAAGACCCTGATGCTGGGAAAGATTGAGGGCAGGAGGAGAAGGGGATGACAAAAAATGAGATGGTTGGATAGCATCACCAACTCGATGGGCTCTGGGAGTTAGTGATGGACAGGGAGGCCTGGTGTGCTGCAATTCATGGGGTCGCAAAGAGTCAGACATGACTGAGCGACTGAACTGAACTGAATCATGTTTGCAAAAATCTGATAATTCAGAAGATAATAAAAATTTAAATGTATATTATAATCTGAACTGTAGAAAATAAGTCATAGAAAATATATAAAGATATATTAATTTCCTGTTAACTGTTGTTGTTATCACAAACTTGGTGATTGAAAACAGTAAACCTTTATTCTCTCAAGTTCTGGAGGCCAGAGATCCAAAATTAGTATCACTGGGCTGAAATCAAGATGCTGGCCAGTCTGTATCTCCCTCCAGAGCCCCTAGGGGAAAATTTGTCCCTTGCCTCTGCCAGCATTCCTTAGCTTGTGGCTGCATCACTCCAGTCCAGTTATATTGCCTTCTTCTCTTCTTCCGTGTGAAACCTCCCTTTGCCTCTCTTGCATAAGGACACTTGTGTTTTATGCATTCAGGGCCCACTTAGAAAATTCAGAATAATCTCCTGAATGTGACTTAATCACATCTATAAAGACCTTTTCCAAATAAAGTAACATTTTCTGGTTCCAGGGATTAGCACTGATATCTTTGGGGGCAATTATTCAGCCTATTACAGAAGGTTACACATAAAAATTTTAATGGTTTTTATCTCTGGGTGTTGTGATTATGGAGGATTTAAATTTTATTTCTTATACCCTTGTCTTCTAGGAAGGCTCAGGGAAATATTAACTCCATGAGCTTCTCTTAAACTGAACCAGATTGGATTTAAACTTTTTGAATTCTTTGACTATCAGGTCACTCTACTTGGAGGTCCAGAAGGGATTTAAAAATATTAAAACTGTGACTCTTTTCCCCTTCAATTTTATGATGGTTTGATTTGGAAGTTGTACCCTATCAAGACAGTTAAACAGAACTCCATTATTATTTGGCCTCCCATGGATTGCTTTTTAAAGACTTTCAACCACTAAACTATATTTAGTAATAATTGATTTTACCATTTTAATTAATGAAGGACATATGTACATGTCAACTAGAATTTCTAATTATTATGAATAACTAAATCAAAAGAAATCTTGAGTCAATATAGAATTTCAATTGGGCTCTTTGAAATATTGAAAATACGTCATAGATTATCACTAATATTCTCTTTGCTGGAGTGTCTTTAATTGACATCTTTATTCCTAAATGTTCTAAGAACTCTAGGTTAAGAACACCCTTAGAATTTATATCTTAAAATGTTTTTAGTAGGTATTTTAATTATTCTTCTCTGTCTTAGGGAAGTGTAGTATGAGTATTACCTACAAAATTAACTATTGAATCAAAAATTAAACTTGTAAGTTTCTTCATCTTTGATAAAACCATCTCTGCTTATATCAGTATCCTTTAACTTTTGGATATCATTTAGAATTTCTATTTTTATATTATTAGGTATCCCAATTTACCTTTCATCTTCAACTCACTTTTAACTTTGCTTAAACTGTCTTCTAACTTTAGAAAGAAACAAGTGTTCCATTTCATTTTGATGGACAGGTAGCAATGTGAAATTTTAGGACCTAAAGACAGGGAAACTCAGCTGTGTTTATAACCGTAGGTGCAAATAGAATCTGACCTATTCATTTCTGCTCAGATTTGGTACTTCTTGAAGGTATCTTCATTCATTTCCAGGATCATGCTGCAGTTAGGTACCCCAGGTTGCTAGAAGGTTGAAATTATTCCCATCCAGCTGAAGAGTTCTATTACTAATATTGCTACTGTTGCCACTTTTATGAAACCCTGCTATTCTTTTCTCCTTTGAATTCCCCAAGGCCTTTTTTTAAGAAGTAAAGAAAATGAGGGGGAACTTTAATATTAGGTTTGAGACTACATAAAAAATGGTTAGCTTGTGAGGTAGAGAGTGGATTTTGATTCTTTAGGTTATTTTGCTTTGTTAAATGTCAAGGTGGCCATTGACAAGTCACATATAACAAATATAAAATAAAATTTAACAAGTATTTCATTTGTGTTACATTTTACAGTAGAGTTGTAACAGAGCAGGAAGATTTCCTGCCTCAAACAGTAAGTGTGATATAACCAAGTTCAAGATTTCATTTGTGAGGTTTATTATAGGCTGCAATATCTAGCTTCCCCTGATTTCATGCATATTGGATAATATCTCCATAATTTATCCAGAATAGTGCTATTTCACCAATACTAGCTATTTTAAATGGATAGTATTATTCACCATTAAAACAGTATTATTTCACCAACTCTACCTATTTTAAGTTGACTTTCCTTAGTATGGGTATAAATATATACCCTGAATGCCTGGGAGTTTTAATATTATTTTAAGCATTAAATTACATTTAATTATGATCAGTGCCTTAGACTGGAATTCGTGTGTTAATACTTGGGAAGCAGGCTTGCAAAATGACCACAAAATAATAGGGTTAAGCAAATCTATAATTTTGAAAACTTCAAAAGGTCTTGCAGAAGATACTAGGATTTTGACAGGACAGGGATGCTTGCTTTTAGTATGACCAGAGGCAAGTAGACGTGCAGAGGTCGACTCTTCATGCTCAAACTGTGTCAGCAGACTTAGAATTAGAATTCTGTATTTCACATAGAAGTGTTAAGATTTTTTTCTGAGCTAGCATTTTTTCTACATATTGAAACATGTATCTTAACTTTACCTCTTTTACTACTTAGAGGCTGAATGAATTGGAACAGCCCTTGGCCATGTTTTTATAAACTTGAGAGTCATGAAAGTAGGTTTGGAGAATGATTTTTCTCCTGTAGAATGAATTACCACAAGATGAAAACTAGTTGCAGCTTGGAGTTGCTGTTGAGTTAGGAACCTAGTTAATTTAAGAGAGAAGGTACTGCTGAAGTAGCATTCTGCTTTTTATTGTATCCTGCCGTAATGATACTGCTGGCAAAGGAGAAACAAAAATGAACTTATATATATATATATATATATTTCTTGAATTTTTTCCTGAACAATTTTTCTTATAATTTTCTTGTGAAATTGAGAGGGATGCTGTCTCTATTTTTACAAATGTGTTAAAGGGGATACTTGAAGAGAAATTAAATATATATATCCAAGCATATGTCGGTCTTTAAAATGTTTTATGCTTGAAAAAATATTTTATCCTGGGGAAAGTACCTTATCTCCTCTGTATTGTCTTTAAGATTCCTACCATTTAAGCTTCCAGAAGGTAGAGTATAACTATTTTGATAAAAACAGAAATTTATCAAAATAATTTTCTCCTCTCTCCTACTGTAGGAGAGAGCTCAAATATTCATCAACTAGTGAATGGATAAGCAAACTGTGGAACAGCCATAAAATGGAATAGTACTTAGCAGTAGAAAATAACTAACCATTGATTATGTAGCAACGTGATGAATGTCAAATGCATTCTGCTAAGTGAAAGAAGCCAGATACAAAAGGGTTACATGCTGCATAACTACATGATACGACATTCTGGAAACAGCAAAAATATAGGGACAGAAATCACATCAGGGATTACCAGGGATTTGGGACAGAGAGAAGGAATTGTCTACAAACTAACATGGCAACTTTTTTAGATGATGGAAAACGTTCTATATCTTGATTGTGCTGGTGACTATATGACTATAACATTTGTCAAAACATATAACTTTAAAAAGATGACTTTTACTTTTTGTAAAAAATCTGACTGAAAAAGAGTTAAAAGTGGGTCCTCAAAAAAAAAAAAAAAAATGAACTTACTGCGCTTAGATTAATGTCTGCTACCTGTTAACCATTAGCCCATGGTGTCAAAGTTTTTAGTTGCAAGCAACAGAACTGACTTTGGCTGATTTGAGCAGTCAGAGAGAAACATAGTGAAAAGACATTGGCTAGCTCAGAAAATTTATATAAGAAAGGTGCAAAGCAGGTTTGGAAAATGGACAACAGCAAGGCAGGGTAGGCAGCACCCAGAACCAAGAACAACACCATCACACTGTCTGGAGAGGACCCTGCTGCCTCTGTGATGCCACAACTTGCCCCACTGTCACCAGGGCACTGAAGCTGGGTACCAGAGCCACATTGCCGCCACTTCTGCCCCTGTACACTCGATATTGGTGCCACAGCCTTCTCAGCTGCCAGTATCTGCCACCAAAATGTATTCTTGGTCCCTGCTGCTTCACTGTCATAGCTTCAGAGTCAAGGTCCAGGGCAGAAGTGTCTGGTTGGCCAAGTGGAAGTCACGTGCTCTATTCTAGCTACAAGGAAGACTAGGAAAGTGAGATCTGACATTTCAGTTTCTACAGTATCCCACACCAAGACTCATAAAGTTAGAAGGCAGAAAAATCTATTATGTCTATGCATCTGTCAAAATATGGGGTAAGTTTTAAACTTTACTTTCTGTAGCCCTTATTCTGCTAGTGAATAGGCTAACATTCTGTTAATTTTTATTATTGTATGCTCTTTTTGAGTATGCTGCAGTCCAGTTTCATATATGATCTCTGATTTATAGGCTAATTTTTGAAAGCCTCTATTTTTATCTTAGAGCAGTTTTAGGCTTATGGCAAAATTGAGAGGAAGGTAGAGGGATTTCCCATAAATATGTGTAGCTTTCTGCATTATTAAGGCTAATTTTTTTCTTTTAAAATTTTATTTATTGAGGCAATATTGGTTTATAACATTATGTGAAGTTTCATGTGCACAACATTATATTTGAACACTATACAGTGTGCTCACCACCAGAAGTCTAGTTTTTGTCTGTCACCATACCGTTGATCCCCCTTACCAATCTCTCTCTCCCCTCTGATGTCCCATCCCCCCTGGTAATCACTACTCTGTTCTTTGTATGTATGTGTTTGGTTTTTTTGTTCATTTATTTTTTACTTATTTTTTATACCCTGTGTGCAAGTGAAATCATAGATTTGTCTTTCTCCATCTGACTTCTCTCACTTAGCATAATACCCTCAAAATTCATTCATATCATCACAAATGGCAAGATTTTATCTTTTTTATGGCTGAGTGGTATTCTATTGCATTTTATATATACACACACACACCACATCTTATTTATTCATTCATCTGTTGATGGACATTTAGTTGTTTCCGTATCTTGGTAGTATAAACAATGCTACCATGAGCATAGGAGTGGTTATTTTTTATTTTGTTTCCATATCTTCCGTATCTTGGTATTATAAACAATGCTACCATGAGCATAGGAGTGGTTATTCCTATGCTCATGGTAGCATTGTTTATAATACCAAGATACGGAAACATATCTTGGAGTGGTTATTCCAGAAGTGGAATAACTGGGTCATATGGTAGTTCTGTCCTTAATTTTTGGAGGAATCTCTGTATTATTTTTCATAGTGGCTGTATCAATTTGCATTCCTACCAACAGTGCATGAAGGTTCCCTTTTCTCTACATCCTCACAAACACTTGTTATTTCTTGCTTTTCTGATAATATAGGCTGATTTTAAAGAATAGTTCTGAATCTGCAAAGAATGACCAATGATATATGCTTTGAACATGGTAAGTAGTCAGTGTGTGTGTGTGTGTGTGCGCGCACACGCGCACTCATTTGTGTCCAACTCTTTCCAACTCCGTGGACTGTAGCCCACCAGGCTTCTCTGTCCATGGAATTTTCCAGGCAAGAATACTGGAGTGGGTTGCCATTTTTCTTCTTCAAGGGATCTTCCTGACCCAGGGGTCGAACCCACGTCTCTTGCATCTCCTACATTGGCAGGCAGATTCTTTACCGCTAGCACCACCTGGGAAGCCCAAGTAGTCAGTAAATGTTGTTAAATCCATAAAAGTTAGAAAGAGTATGTTTTTCTTATCACCAAAAAATGTGCTTAAAAATACAAAAATAATCAGTACACAAAAGGAATGTACCACGATCCATTGGTGGAATCTCAAGCTAGATCATCATTTGGAAATGCATTAGTAGACTATCGTATCAAAAGACGAATTGAGAGAAATCTTGGCCTTGTCTTCTAGGGATTTGCTAAGATAATCACCACAGGCACTAGTAAGTAAGGATGTTCAGGAAAACTGAAGAATACACGATGAGGGTGGGTAGATATTGCTTGGGAGGAGGTGAGGCTGCAGAAATGAAGAGTGGAGAGGACAGTGAGGAGCAGGAGGCAGAGAAGCCTCTTGTCTTGCTTTCCTAGAAGATGGTGCAGAGGCTAAGGAGCAGCATAAAATGGAGCACACAGATTCGAGAGGCTTCTTGTTAGAAGAAAGGTGGAGGTAGAGAATGTGGGGTTAAAACTGGATGATGATGTCTATCAACATTTAATTTGGCTCTTACGACTTGAAGTGGAGGCACTTGACTAGGCAGCCTTCAGGGCCTCTAATCAGCCAGCTGCACAGTCTCCTCATGCAGCAAGAGAGGTGGCCTCGTTAAAAATCCCAGCACAGTGGAGAGGAGAGGGAGGCAGAGCAGCTTTTTACCCTTACGTGAGACCCTGCAAAAGTTGTTACTCACTAGACATTTGCTTTCTTCTCTTTCAGATCCGGTAAAGAATGAATACTTGGGTATTTCATGCAGGTGTGGTTAGCATCTTGGCAGTCTTATTTTTCTAAATGATATATCAGTATTTGTTGTTAGTTTTATGATGGTGGTCGAGGTGGTGCTTTGTACCTTATGGCTGTTTCCTATATACAAATAGATCGCTTATGCAGTTTCTGAGGCCTTACCTCCATTCTGACTTTCTAAATGCTCTTAAATGTCCCAGATAGATATCAGCACACTTTGTGTACCAGCATTTGTCTTTTAAAAAGAAAAATATAAGAAACAATTTCTATACAATTCACCCTTTGAAGGAGTACAGTTCACTGGTTTTTAGAATATTCACAAAACCTAAGTCTGTTTCCACTTTATCTTTTTATTTTTGCCAGCCCCAAAAGAAATCCTGTACCTGTTACCTGTCACAACCCACTCTCTCCTATCACCAGATCCTGGCAACCACTAATCTATTTTCCATTTCTATGAATTTGCCTGTTTTGGGAAATTTCATATAAGTAGAATCATGTATTAATGTATGTGGCCTTTTGTGAAAGACTTCTTTTACTAGCATAATGTTTCCAAAGTTCACCTACTTGTAGCGTGTATCAATACTTTATTTTCTTTAAAAAAAATTGTAAAACATACATAATACAAAATTTAGCATCTTAACAATTTTGAATGGTCAGTTCTGGGGCATTAGGTACATTCACATTGTTGTACTGCATTCCTTTTTTTATTTTGCTGAATAATAGTTCACTGTACGGACATACCACATTTTGTTCACCCAGTCATCATTTGGTGGACACTGGATCATTTTCACTCTTTGGCTGTTATGTCCTGCTGTGAACATTTGTGGACTAGAATTTACTTTCAATCTGAAATATTTCAATCATGATGAGAAAGACTGAACTTTGTACTCGTATTTTAAGCACATCTCTTAGACTGATGAGATAATGTGATCCTGGGCAATCACCTGCTTCTTTTGGCCTGTGAGCAGGTGGTATTATCCCCATTTTGGAGATGAGAAGACTTTGTGTAGCTCTAAGTATTGTTGTGAAAAGTAAATGAATATAACAGTAAAGACCAATGAAAGTTAAAAGGTCTCTTTACACGGCAAGTTCAGGGGATAGAAATTGGCTTTTATTTGTTTTGGCCGCACTGTGTGGCTTTGGGATTCCTGAACAGGGCTCAAACCCGTGCCCCCTGCAGTGCAAAAGCACAGAGTCCTAACCATTTGACAACCAGAGAATTCCTGGAAGTTGGATTTTAGAAAAGAGGGGAAGAAAGGAGGGATGCTTGGGCAGCTGTAGATTGATATTTAAAGTTAATTTTTGGGCTTCACCCAGTTTCATTCCTCTTTCTGTTGTCATTCCTTCTCTCATCACCAGAGCTTTATGACAACAGTTCCATGTGCTCCTCTTCCTCACTTTCCCTCGAAACTCTGCCCCGATATGATGAATTGTCAGCATGTTTCAACCACCTAAGTGACTGACAAACCTATCTTGCTTAGTTTGTTTGCTTTTTGGTGGCAGGTTGTGTGTGTGTGTGTGTGTGTGTGTGTGTGTGTGTGTGTGTGTTAACCTGAATGAAACTGTAAATGATGGAAATGCAGAGTAATCTAAAGGAGAGATTTTGAGGCAGAACCGGTTTTCTTCATTCAAGGGGCTGTGCGTGTGTGTGTGTGTGTGCGTGCATATGTGCGAACCTGAATGAAGATGTAAATGATGGAAATGCTTAGTAATCTTAAAGGAGAGATTTTGAGGCAGGTCAGGTTTTCTTCATTCATACTACTCAACCTACTGCACCTCTTTATTTAAAAAAGACACTTGAAGTAGGGAAGTAAAGGAGAGGAGTCTGAGGTTCTTATAACTCTTTAAGGAAGTGTCTCTACCTAAAAATCCCAGGGAAGAATGGCAGATCATAAGGCCCATAAAGGTGACAGACACTTCATTACAAAATCAGAGGAGAAAGTCTCTCAGCTGAACCTCGTTGGAGTAGGGAACAGTTTTGGAGTTTGGGACATTTATTTTATTTTGAGGGGCCATTGAAATAGAAGCAGAACTAGTTGAGATCAGTCCCATCTCTGATGGAGAAAAAAGTTGATCATCACCAACCAATGGAAATATGCCATCCCCAAGCCTTCCAGGAAATTCCCAGTGGTAGTAATTTATACAATCACTTATTGTTTGCTTAATTACCATGCATCACATCAATGATTATGCACTGTCAAATTATTGTTGCATTTTATTTTACTCAGCCTTCACAGTTAGGCATGTTGCTCAGTTATTCTCAATAGAAAGTATTACTGGTGGGTTAGAGTGTTGATATTCAGGTGAGACTTGGTGGCACTTTTTAAATCGTAGCATTTTTTTAGCAATCATTTAGTGAAACAATGTGCTGGACCCTGAGTATTACAGTGAAAGCCAAGGTTTCAGCCTAAAAAGGCTTATGATCAGGTGAGTGAATATCAAATCACCCTAATAAACTGTGCTGAGTATTCAGAGGTATAAACAGGACACTTGGGGAACACTTGGCTCAGGATGGAGTGATCAGGGTAGGCTTTCTAGAAGAAATAACAGTCTCAAATAATAAGTAGGAGCTGGTTGAACACAGAAATTGAGGGAGCTGAAGGACATTACAGATAGAAGGCACGGACACAGATAGAGGCATCTTTGCCTACATGTATTGCCAACTTGGGCTTCCCAGGTGGCACTAGTAAAGAACCCTCCTGCCAGTGCAGGAGACATAAGAGACATGGGTCCGATACTTGGGTAGAGAAGATCCCTTGGAGGAGGGCATGGCAACCCACTCCACTATTTTTGCCTGGAGAATCCCATGGACAGAGGCTACAGTCTATAGGGTTGCAAAGAGTTGGATAGGACTAAAGCCACTTAGCATGCAAGCATTTGCTAACTCAGGAAAGCCAACTCAGTAAGCGTCCATGAGATAGGAAAGGACATAAAAAACAATACCCTTGATCCTGCTGACAAAGAGCACACGGTTCACTTACTGGAGATACATTTATTCTTTTGTGCCACCAGGGGGTCATTTAGTGAATTACCTGCCTCTTCCATTGTACAATATGGTACGCTAGTGGCTTGATAAAATTAACATACCTGCAACAAGTGAGCAATTTACTTTCTTCTTATAAAATCAGGCTTTGTAAATTGCTATGTATTGTTTTTAGCCGGTTATATAGGTTTTTTTTTTTTTAAACAAAAATCCAAAGAGAATTTCATGGACAAAGAATCTTCAAATAAAATGGTTATATATTCCTAGTTGTCATGAAAATGTGCTTAATTGGAGGTGATGGATTTAATACTTAAAAGTTTGAAAAGCTCCACTCAAACCTAAATGTCCAACAGTAGGGGATTGATTGAATAAATCATGGCATATAATCAGATACTATTTAGCCTTAAGTATGAAGTTATGGATGAGCGTTATGACATAGATGCTCACCATGTTGCTAAATGTCCAAGAGTAGCCTACAAAAGGGTTAGTGAATAGCATTGTATCACTTTTCTAAAATGTGTATTAACTGATACACCAGCCTCAGTAGCCAGGAAGAATAAAACAGGTCCTTTTTATGTTCTGTACTTGTTATGCTGTGTGCTAAGTCTTGTCCAACTCTGCAACCCTATGGGCTGTAGCCCTCCAGGCTCCTCTATCCGTGGGATTCTCCTGGCAAGAATACTGGAGTGGGTTGTCATGCCCTCTTCCAGGGGAACTTCCTGACCCAGGGATTGAACCCCCATCTTTTCAATCTCCTGTTCTGGGAGGTGGGTTCTTTACCACTAGCGCCACCTGGGTTCTCCCAATGACAGTAACTCATCTTGCCCTTTCCTTCCCAACCTGTGAGATACCTGTCTATCCTTGTGAAACTTCCTGGTTATTTCTGAGAGTCCTGAATGTGACCGTGGCCACCATGAAGTGGCAGCCTTGTTGTCTGCCTTTGACTCACCTTTGTTAATAGATGCTGCCCTTGATGAGCCTCCCTGAAAGTACTGCTGAGAACCTCAGGGCCTTGACAGATGCCTCTATCCGCATGAGTCTATCAAAGCCCTTAATTTTGGCATGACAGAGAGGTGCTGGGCTCTGTTCAGAGATGTGGAAAAGTGGCTTTCTCCACAGAGCTGGACTTTGATGCAGAAGTCCCCAGATGCGCTTAAGAAATCCTGCAGTTCCTCTAACTGCTGGTCTTCATCCTTCATTCACAAGGGTTCAAACTGGGAAGACCAAACCAGAAGTTACCATGCTCCCCAGTCCACCTGCTTTCACTCTGAGTGAAGGGCATCAGAAAGTGCCTTTGCTCCAGCCAGAAACCTGAGAGGCAATCCAGACTCCTCCCACTCCTTCACATTTAGCCTCCAAGTTTACTTTATTCTTCTGTCGTTCAGTCTTGGAAATCTGTTCATTCTTTTTGTCTACACTGCCTCTCCAGAGTTCAGACTTTGATTTTTCCTCTGGATTATATTAATAGCCTCCTAATCACTCATGAATCTTCCAATCTTCCTCCTCTTCTGGTTATCTTTTATACTCCATTAACATGGAATATATAGCCTTTTATGGTCTAGCCCAGGGCTTCCCTTATGGCTTAGCTGGTAAAGTATCCACCTGCAATGTGGGAGACCTGGGTTCGATCCCTGGATTGGGAAGATCCCTTGGAGAAGGAAAAGGTTACCCACTCCAGTATTCTGGCCTGGAGAATCCCATGGACTGTACAGTCCATGGGGTTGCAAAGAGTTGGACACGACCGAGCGACTCATTTTCATTTTATGGTCTAGCCCTGGTACAGCTCCATCATTTTTCCTGCCACTCAGTCTTCTCTATAGATATCTTATTTGGTGTTTCTACACACTCAGACATCTGTCTTTATTTATTTTTTAGCATTTAAAAATTGAATTTGGCTGTGCTGGGTCTTCCTTGTTGTGAGGACTTTTCTTTAGTTGCAGAGGGATGCTCTCTAGTTGCAGTGTGCAGTCTTCTCGTGGTGGCTCTTATTGCAGAGCACGGGCTCTAGGGTACTCAGGCTTCAGTGGTTGTGGCTCCTGGGCTCTTGAGCACAGGCTCAATGGTTGTAGCACACAGGCTTAGTTACATTACAGCATGTGGGATCTTCCCGGCTCAGAGATCAAACCTGTGTCTCCTGCATTGGCAGGCAGTTCCTTTACCAAGGAAGCCTTGTATGTGTTTTTTTCCATAATTGTGGGAAGACATACATAATTTTTTTTAACCATTTAAAAAATGTACAATTCAATGGCATCAAGTACATTCACAATATTGTGTAACCATCACCACTGTCCATTTCCAGGTCTTTTTATCATCACCCCAAACAGAACTGTTATATCTTTTTTTGCCTTGCTGCATGGCATGCAAGATCTTTGTTTGCTAACCAGGGATGGAACCTATGCCCCTGCAGTGGAAACGCAGAGTCCTAACCACTGCACTGCCAGAGAATTCCCTGAACTGCTGTGTCTTTCACATGCTGGCTTCCTCCAAGTGGAGTGCCCTGTCCCCACCATTCCCACCTAGATTCCTTCTCAGTATCTCTCCACACTTAAATCTAAAGCCACCTTATCTGAGAAACTTACCCCAATTCTTTAAACTTGGAGTTTGGTGCTTGCTTTTTTGTCTTCCCATGCCACTCTGGACATACACCTGTCATGACGCATCTATGATATTATGATTGTTGACTTAGGAGGTTCTTTTCCACTAGACCTTTGAGTTCTTTGAATGACAAGTCTGACTTTGAATGAAGAGTCTTTTATCTCTGCATCCTTAGCTTCCAGCACTGTACCTGCTGTGAATAAATGATTGGACTCAGCTTCCTATCAGCTATGCAAATTAGCACTTGCTCACATGCTAGCTTTGAATGAAAGTCAGGTAGCCGGTCTAAAAGAAATTTCATAAATATAGGCTCTTTCTCCTTTCCATTAGCTATTCATGGAAATTTGTTTCTGAGGGCTGCTTTGAGTAGGTAATTTCTCAGGCAGTTGCACACAATCTCCTGTTGATTTTAGAGAGTGATGGGCTGAGTTAGGAGTAAACAGTAAGTGGGTGGGGGGGAGGGGGCTAAGAATTAGGGGGAATAAAAATTTTACAAAGTGCTGCAAGTATATGTGGTCTTCTGTATCCAGAGGAGTGAGTTTCCCAGAAAGAGACTCACAGGAAACGAACTGATGGTTGCTGGGGGGAAGGGATAGTTAGAGAATTTGGGAAGGTCATGTACACGCTGCTATGTTCAAAATGGATAACCAGCAAGGACCTACTGTAAAGCACAGGAAACCCTGCTCAATGTTATGTGCCAACCTGGATGGGAGGAGGGATTTGGGGGAGAATAGATACATGTATTATATGTATGGCTAGTCCTTTCGCTCTTCACCTGAAACTACCACAATATTGTTAATTAGCTATACCCTAGTATAAAATAAAAGTTTAACGTTTGGGAAAAAGAATAGTGAGTTTCCAGGACTACTGTTTTGTCAAGTTATGAAGTATGAAAGAAGGAAATGGGCATCTTGCATGCGTGCTAAGTCGCTTCAGTCATGTCCAACTGCGCCCGACCCTAGGGACTGTAGCCCTCTGGGCTCCTCTGTCCGTGAGGATTCTCCAGGCAAGAATACTGGAGTGGGTTGCCATGCCTTCCTCTAGGAATGGGCGTCTTACTTTGGTGTTATTGGATGGAAATTTAGAGAAAAGACATTGGAATGAGTCAAGACAGTAGGCAGGGCTTAAGGGCACAGCAACTGCTTTTTTCCCTTCTGTTCAGTTTTTACTTTCAAGAACCAGAAAATAGATAGGGACAGTTCTTAAAAGACAGAGCCACTACCAATTCTGTTTTGGAGCCCTGAACTTTCCATGGTAGTAGTTCAGTGTTTCACTTCTGGTTATAACCTCACTCTGATGTGAAATTCTGACTTTGTCAGAATGAGTGGGACAGAGGCTCTAAAATTCTTAGAATAAAACTTAGGTATGTGGATCTATCATCCATGCACTTTTATTGCACTTCCTTTTGCTTTAAATTGAGTGGAGTCAAATCCTAAGCATATCATTTAAAATCCTGTTCAGCCAGCTGCTTGGCTAGAAAGGTCAATCTTCATCACTCCATTTACACTGAACAAACATATTTGTGGCAGCAAGAGAGGAGATCTGAATCAAGAAAAATGTAGTCCAGTAAAGTGATTCAATTGTCTAATCAGCCATCTGACTTGAACATAATTTGAAGGGTCCTTGAAGTTTCTTTTTTTAAAGGCTTGAAATTAGAAATTCGCAATCGACACAACATGAGTCATGCAGATCTGATTGAGGTTCCTGCATTTCCTTTTTCTTTCAACTCTTGAATTACACTCTCATTTTCTTTCCTGTTTGGTGTCTAGCGGAAAAAGGAAGTGAGAGTAAAGTGAAATTAGATGGTACATTTTCATGTTGTAGAACTAGTGGTATTGTGGATTTATGATACAATGACTTAGCAGAAGCACTTCACACCAAGTGCTGTGATTATTAACTTCACATTGAAGTGTTCTGGCTATTTGGTCACTCGGGTCATCATAGATGGATTATGAACTAGCCATAGGTCTATGTGGTACAAATATTCAATATAATAAAATACCACAAATATATGCTGAAACAGAATGACAGGATTCACAGCACAGACCAGCATTTATTGAAGTGGCTATACATGTGTGTAACTGTTGGAAAATTTCTGGGTAAATGATTGGTCACACTTGGCATTGTCAAGTATTGTGCTATTGTGTACCATTTCTTTTTTCCCTCACTTTTTAAACATAAACTTTTAAACCAAAATATAGTATTTTTATGTACACATATTTATAAAGGAAAATGCAAATAATAAATGTGTAACTAGAAGAGTTAATCACAAAGTAAACATGTCCATGTAACTAGCACCCAGATCAAGAAATAAAACTTTACACCCCAGCAGCCTCCCTCATGACTGACGCTTCTCCCACATTACTACCTCTTTTCCTACCAAAAGGTAGTCACTGTCCCAATAGTGACATGTTGCTTTTGCCCATTCAAAATTACTTTATTATATGTTCTTTTGTATCTGTTTTTTCCTCAACATATTATTAATCCAATTTATCTCTGCTGCTGTATATGTTGGTATTTTATCTTAATTACTGTTATATTCCAGTGTATAAATATACCATAGTTTATAATGAACTTTTGTTCTCAGTTTCAAGCTATTACAAATAATTCTGCTATGGACATTCTTATGCATGTTTTTTTTTAATGTATGTATGCATGGTATATATACCTAGGAATAGAATTGCCAGGACATACAGTATATTTATATTCAACTTTAATAGATCCTACCAAATAGCTTTCCTACGTGAGTTTACCACTTAAATGTTTTTCAGTAGAATATGTCTGCTGTGAGAATGTAGTACATTCTCACCAACACATGATATTGTCCATCTTTTATTTTAGTTCTGGGAAGTCTGTGGTGATGTCTCATTTTGATGTTTATTTTATATTTCTCTGATACCTACTAAATTTGGGCACCTTCTCCATGTGTTTATGGATAGTTTTTTGGATGTCCTTTTAGTGAAGTATCTGTTCAAATACCTTTTTTTTCTTTTTACATGTAGCTTTACTGAGGCATAATTCATATACTATACTAGTCACACATTTAAAGGGTACAATTCAATGGCTTTTAGTATATTCACAGAATTGTACATTTATCACCACATCAATTTTAGAATTTTTCTTTGTGCCTAAAAGAAATCTTGCACTCCTTAGCTGTCACCTTCCAACCCTTCCTTCTCAGCACACTCCTCCCTGCCCGTCCTGGGCCCATGGCAACCACTAATCTGCTTTCTGTCTCTATAGATGCCTGTTGGACATTTCCTATAAGTGGAATCATACAATATGAAGTCCTCTGAGATTGGCTGCTTTCGCTCCACATAATGATTTTGAGGTTCATCTATATTTCATCATGTATCAGTACTTTTTTTTTTTATTGCTGAGTAATATTCTATTTTATGGATATACTGTATTCTTTTTTTTAAACATTGATGGGCATTTGTGTTGTTTTCGCTTTTTAGCTATTATGAATTATGCTGCTGTGAGCATTTGTATATAAGTTTCTGTGTGCCAGAACAGGTTTTGTTTCTCATGGGTTATGCATTATTTCTTAAAAGATTTGCGTTCAGCAATTACTCTGTAAAGGTGGTCACTCTTTTGATTGGATATATATTTAAAATAAAACTTAAACACTGCTAACGCCTATCTTGTTGAACACACATTCTTGTGGCATACTGTTGTTTCAAGGAACACAGTCTGAGAAAGATTTCTAAGTGGTCATGCTCTTCAGTATAATGGGGTGTGAGGACAAGAAAGATGGGAGCCAAGAATCAGTGAGTTATAAGTACTAAGTATTGGATTCTCATTTCATAGAATATATTTCAGTTTGAATTTCATTGTTGAAGGAACCATAGTCAGTACTGAGTGTTGTTATCTCTTGGAATGGGATTGAGGGTAAATAAGGATTTTATTGGACCACTCCAGTATTCTTGCCTGGAGAATCCCAGGGACAGAGGAGCCTAGTGGGCTGCCGTCTATGGGGTCGCACAGAGTTGGACATGACTGAAGCGACTTAGCAGCAGCAAGGATTTTATAGAAGCCAAAAGATCTAAGAAACAATTAGCAAAGAACTGTGATTTCTGTAATTTTTCTGTGAGATATTTAGGGCCCTTCATCTTTTAAAGCTGTCATAACTTTATAGAATTTGCTTCACACAGGCCCTTTTTTATAATGTATCAGAGTATGAATTATCAGGACAGATAGAAGAGACATTATATACTGGTTGCGATAAAGGCTTTATCCATAAAGTGTTGCCTGTTTTGCAATGAAAACAGTTCCCTAAAACTTAATTAGCAGTATATACCAAGCCATTTTCACTCAGAAGCCTTTTATAAATGTGCTCTGATTATAAATCATAAATACTGCTTTATACTGTTGAGTAGGATTGAAACCTGAATTAATCTTGAAGAAAAAGCTTTTGGTTCCCTAAGTAACCAAACATGTAAACAGATAAAGAAGTAACATGGTAATTAGGGAAAACCAAAAATTTGGGTACTGAATTGGTTGGTCTGTTCTTGACACCCGTTTTCTAAGTCATGTTAAAAGACAAAATTATTTCAAGTTAAGTTCGCATCAAAGTGATAATTCAATTCCATTCTCATTATGAAAAATCATAATGTATTAATTTTCTGCATGATAATAGAGCCTTAAATTTTAAGTTGCCATTTCCATATGGTGAACTCCTTTAGTATGATATACATTTTTTCTAATAAAGATGATTAAAATGAAAGACAAGGGGCCAATTATATTAGCGGCCAAATGTGTTCACTACATAACGTGTATTAAGTCTTGAACTTTCTCATTCAGTTTGGCAGAATTATCCTTGGTAACCATGTGTCCCTGCTGCTTATTAAACATCATTGGACCGCTAGTGGATGATCAGAACTGTAACTGAGCAACGTGCTGACGAATCCCAGACTCTCAGTAGTGACTTCTAGGGTTGGCTTTCTTAGAACTGGAGTCCTGTTCAGATAAATGTTCATGGAAATGGATTTCACTCCCAGATTTTCTGTTTGGTAGCGTACATTTCCATTTACCTTGTCCTGACAAACCTTTATTCTAAACTCTTACCAGCAACTAAGCCCTGGTAGGTTTAGTGGTATAAGAACACTCCATTTATGAAACTTTTGCTCAAGCAAATACAGTATGAAATGTTAGTCGCTCAGTTGTGTCTGACTCTGTGTGACCCCATGGACTGTAGACTGCCAGACTCGTCTGTTCATGAAATGCTCCAGGCAAGAATACTGGAGTGGGTAGCCATTCCCTTCTCCAGGGGATCCTCCCTAACCAGGTCTCCTGCCTTGCAGGCAGATGCTTTACCAGCCCAACATTTATGAAACTTTCATTCGAGTTCAAGCAAATACCATAGTGAGAAGTAATATACTAACTGAAACAATGATTTTAAAGAGATGTTAGACTTGAGAGAGTTAAGTGTTACTGGGCACACAAGGTGATGGAGACATAACAGATGGTCATTTCTCATTCCCACCTTCGCCTGTGGGGAGTAGCCGGTGCATTCAGCTCTGTACGGCCTTGCTATCTGCCAGCTCTCTGATGGCCTGGGGCCTTAGGGCTGCAGGACAGATGTTTGCAGGAGGACGGGTAGGTCTGTCAACCAGAATCAGTGAAGCAGCAGTAACAGAGAAGGAAACTGCTGTAGCTTATATATCCTCATGGGAGTCTACACCAGACATTTTTATCGTAAATCTTAGTAAACTGAAAAGAGTAAGAGCTTTCTGCCTCCAGAACAACTTACCAGGATACATTCATAAGTCTGTGATGCTGTGACTCTGGTCAGGTTTCAGCTAGAACTCTTTCCTGTCTTGTCTTCCACCAAACACCAGCTTTCTTTGCAGCCTGGCACAATAAGGGAGGGCTTCCCAGGTGGCACAGTAATGAAGAACCCACCTGCCAATGCAGGAGACGCGAGAGATGTGAGTTCGATCCCTGGGTCAGGAAGATCCCCTGGAGGGGGAGATGGCAACCCACTCCAGTATTCTTGCCTAGAGAATTTCATGGACAGAGGAGCCTGGCCGGCTATAGTCCAGATGGTCACAGAGTTGGACATGACTGAGCAGACTGAGCGCACGCGAACGTGCGCGCACACACACACAGTAAGGGAACAGCATGGACTTCCTCAGTCTTCTCAGAGTTTGGAAGGCTTGGATGTCATAAGAACTTGATGCACTGCATTGCAAGTTCTCCCTTCTAGAAGGATTTTGTTTGGAGAAAACGAATGGAATGTCTTAAATATAACTGTCGAATATTTATGAATTATGCAAGCATTCAAATGTCAAGCTGCTTATGGGAAGATGTGTTTGAAATAGATTTGTGCTAAAAGGTGGTTACATTTTCAAGCTAATCCACAGAAACCATTTAGCTCAGGATGTACCTGTGAAGAGAAGTTGTTATCGTCTAGAATCCTTTAGGGTGCCTGAACCACCAAGTCCTCTGGGCCCAAGACACTTGATAGCTTAGTTTTGCATCATACGAAGTCCCCTGAGGGAAGCAGTAGAGACTCCTAAGCGCGTTCTTGCCTCTGCTCCCTGATTCATTGCCAGACTTTTGTGTCTCCCATGTGTCAGCACTGCCCACTGTCCATGTCTAGTTGGATAAGAGGCAGTGAGCAGTCAGCCCGGAGGCTGATAGAATCAGAGGCTGAGTGGGCCTTGTTTATTTATTTACAAGTTCCTTTTCCAGAGGGGTTTTACTTTTTTTTTTTTAAAGATATTTATAAAAACAATACTACTTTCTATATATTCTCAACATAACAGAGCTCTTGTTCTTAAGCAGAAGCTATGTTTTTTGTGTGTTTTGTTTTGCCTTTTTTTTTTTTTAAAGGGAAAGCAAAGAGAAGAGAAGCCCTGCAATGAGGTGTGAAGAACAGTGTCCTGGGAACCAGTACAGTTAGTTTTAAATTCTGATTTTGTGCTCCACATTGGGAGTCTGTACCAACCCCTTAAACTCGGTTTGTTTATGTGTAAGAGGCAGAGAGATGGAGGGACAATCTACGGATTCCTCCAGTTCCCAGATACTATGACCATAGAGCCCAGTGTATTCTGCACCTTCCTAGAGTTGTAAGGGTTTGTGAAATGTCACTGCAGTGTCTGGTGATGGCCGGTGAAGCTTGAGAAGGATGAAAAAGAATGAGTCCTACTTAAAAGAGCGAGACGCTGGAAAACCCAAGACTCTGCTTGTGACGGGGGAGCCTCACGACCTGGGTTCTGGCTCCAGTTCTGTTATGAAGTAATCGTGAGACTTTGGGCTCTCGACTTCTTTGGGTCTTTTGTTTCCTCTTTAAAGTGTAGGTGGTTACATTAGGTGGCTTCTAGATTATCCTTCTGTTCTCAGATTCTACTGATATCTCTAAGAAACTAAGTGTTGTGTGGTAATCATGACATCTAAATGATTCAGTCTTCCTTGTTTAACTTCTGGTATCAAAGAAATTGCTGCACAGTTCGGTTCAGTCGCTCAGTCATGTTGTAACCCCATGGACTGCAGCACACCAGGCTTCCCTGTCCATCACCAACTCCCAGAGCTTGCTCAAACTCATGTCCATTGAGTCAGTGATGCCATCCAGCCGTCTCATCCTCTGTCGTCCCCTTCTCCTCCTGCCTTCAATCTTTTCAGGGTCTTTTCCAATGAGGCAGCTCTTCTCAATAGGTGGCCAAAGTATTGGAACTTCAGCATCAGTCCTTCCAATGAGTATTCAGGACTGATTTTCTTTAGGATGGACTGGTTGGATCTCCCTGGAGTCCAAGGGACTCTCAAGAGTCTTCTTCAGCACCACAATTCAAAAGCATCAATTCTTTAGCACTCAGCTTTCTTTATGATCCAACTCTCACATCCACACATGATTAGTGGAAAAACCATAGTTTTGACTAGACTGACCTTTGTCAGCAAAGTAATGTCTCTGCTTTTTAATATGCTATCTAGGTTGGTCATAGCTTTTCTTCCAAGGAGCAAGCGTCTTTTAATTTCATGGCTGCAGTAACTATCTGCAGTGATTTTGCTTAGCTCCTGGTGGAAAGGAAATTGCTGCACAGAAGCAGACAAAGTACAACACTATGAATGCCTGTGGTATTAGACACTAGCAGGCTGTGGGAGACTTCCATAATCATGCATAGTAACTGGCTATTGTGGTTAGCTTTAGGGCTTCTGTATTTCCATTTCTCATTCACAATCAAGAAAAAGAGCTTTAGGCAAAGGTAACACGGTCTCCAATCCAGTATTGTACTAGATCCCTCTGGTATAGTTTGTTGGGAAATACCCATTTCTTTGTCTCCAGAATTGGTTTTTGCAGTTAATAATTCCCTAACAATATCTTGATTATATCTTGCTTGTCCTCTAATAATTCTCTGATAACATCTTGATTATTATTGGAGCCCCTGGGAAGGTGCCTTAAGTAACAAAATATTTATTCTAACTAATTTATTCTAACTCACTTTATGGAAAGTGGAAACTTTTGATTGTGTGTCCCTCTCTATATACACAGTACCTTTATAGACAGTTCATTTCTCAGTCCCAGAGTGGACAAGTCTGTATTTGGAGATGCCAAGAAAGCTAGCTGGAAGTAAATCTCTTAAGTGCTCATGTGTGAACTCAACAGGAAGATTAAATGAGAAGTGGTTCAAAGTTGGGGGATGTATGAGGATGGCAGAGTATTTTCTAATCTCCAGTTTCAGTGTTTGGGGTGCACTGTGAGTGATGCTTTCTCTGTGGTCAGGCAGGGCATTCCCTGTTATCTTGGAGCTGAGTTTTCCAACTCTTTCTGGATTGGGACACATCATTTGCCCTCCACTTAGGAAGAAGTACAGAATTTGCCCAGTCAAATCCAGTACACCTTCTCCTAATTAGTCAAAATAATTCTTCTTAATTCAGTTATCTTTTTATTAGTTGTGCTGTTGTTGTGCTGAGTCTTTGTTGCTGTGCGTGGGCTTATAGTTAAGGCGAGCAGAGGCCACTCTTCGTTGCAGCGCATGAGCTTCTCATTGTGGTGGTTTCTCTTGTTGCGGAGCACAGGCTCAAGGCTCATGGGCTTCAGTAGTGCAGCTCGTGGGCTCTGGAGTGCTGGCTCAGTAGTTGTGGCCCACAGGTTTAATTGCTCTGCAGCATGTGAAATCTTCCTGGACCAGGGATCAAACGCACGTCCCCTGCATTGGCTGGCAGATTCTCACCCAGTGTACCACCAGGAAGTCCACTAGTTATCCTTTTGTATTATCACCCTCCCCATACTCTTCCTACCCCGTGGGGCTCCATTTCTTAGAGTTACTAGTTTAAAGTTATCATTATGTGATTCTGGCCTACACGTTTGGCGAGATACATTATGTCTTCCATGGGCTTCCCTGGTGGCTCAGAGGTTAAAGCGTCTGCCTGAAATGCGGGAGACCTGGGTTCGATCCCTGGGTTGGGAAGATCCCCTGGAGAAGGAAATGGCAACCCACTCCAGTATTCTTACCTGGAGAATCCCATGGGCGGAGGACCCTGCTGGGCTTCAGTCCACGAGTCGCAAAGAGTCGGACACAACTGAGCGACTTCACTTTATTATGTCTTCCATAGAGATTATGGTAACTATGTTATAACAGTGTGGAGTTCTCATAATTTGGTCTTTTGTAATTTATACTAATTTCTAATGAATATGCTTATGAAATTCTTAATAAATTATGAGCATCTTAGAGAAGCAGCACAAGTTATTTGATGCTACTATGGTTCACCAAAACAAGTTATGTCAGAATTCATGTTACTTCTCAGAAAGGTTTAGTAGGTTGAAAGATCATGGCAATGCAATAAGAACAGTTTCTCTAAAACTCAGTAGAACATGTACCCACATGTCATAATATTTTTAAGGTGAGATGGAAAAATATAGACTGCTAATGTAAATAGGCGGATTAGTATTAATGAGTCAATGGAGGAAATTTTCTGTTATCATACCTATAGGGTTCTCTGTTTAGAACTTCTTTGTCAACATTTTTATTAGTTCTTTGGATGAAACCATCCTTAAAAGGCATGCTTGTAGATTTTTATGGATGACAGTATGGAAAAGGGTAATGAATGCATTGGATGACATAGGAAGATATAGAAAAGGTCACCACAGACAAAGACAACTGAATTAATGATAGCATTAAATAGATTTAAGAATAAAGCCTTGCATGTTGAGGAAACAAAAAACCCTATGCAAACGAACCCCCAATGGAGCAATTTGCTTAAGTGTAGCAGGCATGAAAATGATTTAGAAGTTGAATATTGACAGATGGCACGTACAGCCTCCATCAGTTCTATACTGTAGTAACCAAGTAAAGCTAGTGTGGTCTTAGGTAGGCTGTGTTACCAGCAGTCTAGTAACGGGACTGGGAAAGTGATGCTCCATCCCTACAGTTTCCAAATTACAAGGAGAATGCAGTGTGAGTACAGCGTGCCCTCCAGGAGATCAACTAGGATTGTTGAGAGTTTAGAAACGGAATCCGGAGGGAAAGTCAAAGGAACCACAATGTTGTAACTCCTTTCGGAAGTTCTCTGGTTCTGCTTTTCACATTTAATTTTTTTTTCTTCCTATCAGTTTTACTTGGCTGTATGGTAGGGATCTAATTTGCCATTAATTGCCAGTTAGTCCAGCACCTTTTATTGAATAATCTATTTTCCCCCTCAATTTGGAATGTCATCACTGTCCAATATCGTTTCGGTGTACACACTTGAGCATCTTTCTGTTGGTTTGCCTGTCTATCCTTGGGCTAATATCTCATGATTTTGATTATTTTACCATTTTCTTCAAAATTATCTTGGCTATCCTTGGCTTTTCTTCTAACATGTGAATTTTAGAATGAGCTTATTAAGTTCTTTAAAAATTCACTATTAGAATTTTTGCTGGAATTGTGTTGATTTTTTTTAATGGAGTAATTTGAGAATTGATAACGATTCCTTCAGGTATTCCTGTTTATGTACATTGTATATTTCTTTCTTTAGTTCCTTGTTTGAGTCTTTAATACAGTTTTATACTTTGTCAGATTCACACACATAACTTGTTGAATTTATTTCCAATTGCCTTATAGTGTTTATTGCTGTTATACTTGATTTCTTTTTTAAAATTACATTTTTAATTAGTTACTACTGGTATTTAAGAACACCATCAGTTTTTTAACTAGCTAATTTTTGGTTGCACTGGGTCTTCATTGTTAAATGAGGGCTTTCTCTAGTTGCAGAGGCAGGGGCTACTCTTCATTGCGATGCACAGGCTTCTTATTACGGTGGCTTCTCTTGTTGCAGAGTTCAGAATCTAGACACATGGGCTTCAGTTGTTGCAACACGCAGGCTCAGCAGTTGTGGCTCAGGGGCTTAGTTACTCCACGGCATGTGGAATCTTCTCGGATCAAGGATCAAACTCATGTCCCCAGCATTGGCAGGTGGATTGCTGTCTCCTGTGCCACAAGGGAAAGCCGAACAGTCAATTTTTGTAAGTTGATTACATACTCAGCAACCTTACTGAATTCTCCGTTAATTCTGATTGCTGATTCCTTTGGATTTTTTTATGAGAGTGGTGATAATATGCAAATACCGACAGCTTTGACATTTCCTTTTAAATTCTTTTATCTTGTATTTTTTCTTCATTACTGTCTGGGATCTTAGAAACAATGTTGACTAGAAGTGGTAGTAATTTATCTCTCTTTACTCCTTTAGCTGCATTTTTACAAAGTTTGATATGTACTACTTTCATTATTGTTCAGTTCTATTATTTCGTAATTTCTATTTTGATTTCACCCATTTTATTTATGAGTATAATTTATTTTTGAGTACATTTAAAATTTTCTAAACATGGTTGTTCTTTATTTACTGTTTGTGTTTTGATTATCTATATTGTACTTGAGGAATGTGATTAGTATGAGATTTATTCTTAGAAATTAGTTGATGCTACCTTTGAAACCTAATTCATAGACCAATATTAAATGTCTTATGCACGTGTTTATTCTTTTTCTGTTTGCTGTTTGGTTGTGTGTGTGTGTGTGTGTGTGTGTGTGTGTGTGTGTGTGTGTCTATATAACATCAAATGTTGTTGTTTTTAGTTGCTAAGTCATGTCTGACTCTTTTGTGACCCCATGGACTGTAGCCCACTAGGCTTCTCTGTCCATGGGATTTCCCAGGCAAGAGTACTGGAGTAGATTGACATTTCCTTTTCCAGGGGATCTTCCCAACTCAGGGATCGAACCCACGTCTCCTGCATTGGCAGGTGGGTTCTTTACCACTGAGCCACCAGGAGCCCCACTATCAAACTTTGTATTGTGTTTAATTTGCCATATCGTTAGGGGATTTTTGTCTGCTTGGCTTGTCATTTTCTGATCAGATCAGATCAGATCAGTCGCTCAGTCGTGTCCGACTCTTTGCGACCCCATGAATCGCAGCACACCAGGCCTCCCTGTCCATCACCAACTCCTGGAGTTCACTCAGACTCACGTCCATTGAGTCAGTGATGCCATCCAGCCATCTCATCCTCTGTCGTCCCCTTCTCCTCCTGCCCCCAGCATCAGGGTCTTTTCCAATGAGTGGAATGTTAATCTCATAATTGTAGTTTTGTTACTTTATCCTTGTTAATTGCATATGTTTTCATTTCCTATACATTTGAAGAGACTGTATTATTAACTGTACAAGTCCATTTTATCTTTGTAGAATATCTTTTATCATTATATAATCTCTTTTGTTCTTATTTTTGTTTTATATTTTAAGTTCTATTTTGTCTGTTAAGATTGTTTTGCCAGCTTTCCTTTGTTTAATATTTACCTGATATATTTTTTCACCATCTATTTTCAAATTTTCTGGATCATTTTGCTTTAGATATGTCATTAGTTGGATTTGTTAAGTAGTCTGATAGACTGTCTTTTAATAGATGAGCGTGTGTGTAAAGAGAATTGAACTCCTTTTGCCATTTTTATTTTCTCTTTATTTTCTTAATTTCTTTTGTACTACTCTTGAAATTTAGATTTATAAAATTGTCAGTATCTTTTTTTTGGTTCCTCCACTGATTTTAAAAGCCATAGGTGATATTTCTGTTTTTGTATGATCATTCCTGGTTTTTTTTTTTTTTTTTTTTAGTTTTTAAATTGAAGGATAATTGTTTTACAATATTGGGTTGGTTTCTGCCAAACATCAACATGAGTCAGCCATAGATATACATCTGTCCCTCCCACCTCCCTCCCACCTCTAGGTTGTTACAGAGCCCCAGTTTGAGTTCCCTGTGTCATATAGCAAATTCCCATTGACCGTCTATTTTCCATGGGTAGTGTATGTTTCCATGTTGCTCTCTCCATGCATCCCACCTTCTCCTTTCTCCTGCCCCACGCTGGCCCCCACCATGTCCGTAAGTCTGTTCTCTGCGTCTGTGTCTCCACTGATCCTCTGCAAATAGTTTTCATCAGTACCGTCTTTCTAGGTTCCATATATATACATTAGTATACGATATTTCTTTTTCTCTTTCTGACTTACTTCACTCTGTATAACAGGCTCTGGGTTCATCCACCTCATTAGAATTCACTCAAATGCATTCCTTTTTGTGGCTGAGTAATATTCCATTGTGTATATGTACCACAGCTTCTTTATCTATTCATCTGTCGATGGACATCTAGGTAGCTTCCATGTTCTAGCTATTGTAAATAGTATGAATGAATATTGGGATACGTGGGTCTTTTTCAGTTTTGGTTTCCTCATTAGTAGTGGGATGGCTGGGTCATATGGTGGTTTTATTCCTAGTTTTTAAAGGAAATCTACATACTGTCTTCCATAGTGGCTATCTCAATTTACATTCCCACCAACAGTGCAAGAGAGTTCCCTTTTCTCCACACCCTCTCCAGCATTCATTGTTTGTAGACTTTTTGATGATGGTCATTCTGACTGGTGTGAGGTGATATCTCATTGTAGTTTTGATTTGCATTTCTCTAATAATGAGCAATGTTGAGCATCCTTAATATTCACACATAACTACAAAATTTTATATCAGAGTTTAAAAGGATCTTGGTATACTTGAACATCTCCTTTTCTAGTTCCACTTGTAAAAACTGCTTAAGGTATAATTTGCATATCTTCCAATTCATACATTTAAATGTACAATTCAGTGTTTTTTTTAGTTTATTCGTAGGGTTGTTCAGCCTTCTCCACGATCTAATTTTATAACACTTCTGTCCCCCTTAAGAGAAATTCTGTTCCCTAGCCTACTCTCCATTCCCTCTTCTGTCCTCCCAATCCAGGCAACCACTAATTTACTTTCTTTTTAGATATACCTATTCTGAACATTTCATATAATTGGAATTATATAATATGTAATTTTGTTTGTTACTGGCTTCTTTTACATAGCCCATTTTCAAAGGTTCATTCACATTACCACTTTTTTAATCATGAAAAAAATAGTTATTTTATTTATAATCTATAATTAGATACATTTGATGAAGCATTTTATCAGTTTGTGGGACCATCAGCATATCTTGCTTCCTTCTTTGAGCTCTTCTTTCTGACGTACATCCTAAAATATATCAATTCCTTAGTGAGAATCTGTTAGTAGAAAACTCAAAGTCATTGTAGGTCTCAAAATGTCTTTATTTTGCCCTCATTATTATGAACCTTACCTGGGCATTGGATTCTAGCTTGAGTGTTCTTTTAACACTTTGAACATATAATTCCATTTTCTTCAAGGCATCTATTATTGCTGATAAAGTATCTGCTGTCAGTCTAATTGTTATTTTTGAGTAGGTAATATTTTTTATGGCACCTTGATGTTCTGCAGTTTCACGATGATACGTCTCAGTGTGGATTTATTTGTGTTTATCCTGATTGGTACTGAGACTGCACTTTGAATGTGTTTTATGGCTGCTTTTCCTTTCCTTATCTCTTTGAGGATCCTGATATTTTAAGGTCATTTCAGATTGTTCTATTATTCTCATTTTGTCCTGAGTGAATTAATTTCTCAGTAGTTGATTTTGTTGGTAATTGCGATGTCAGTTTTCTTCATGTATTTTTAAATTTTGCTTTGAGATCTTGAGTGAGAATTATTACCCATCTTCACCTTACTGAGTCCAACCTACTGCTTTTGTGGATACCTCCATCTGGTTCTACTAGGTAACTCTGGATTCCTGATCTTCATAATAATGGTGATAATGTACAACAGCCACCGAGCAAGCAAGTGGCTGGCTTGGATCCTGCCTCTCTTGGTGTAGAGTTTTATGTAAACTGCTTTATTTCCTTCAGTCTCACTTCTGGAGTTCTGCCCATTCCCTGGTTTTAAGCAATGAGCCTGGCTCCAGTTCTGTGCCTTAAGTGAGGCACTTTTAATTCTCATTAACCTACAGAAGCTGAATTCCTGGCCCTCTTTCCTTGCTTCTAGACCTGGAGCTCATTAGACCTCACTTACTGCTTTGTGTTTCTGTTCCATTTATAGTCCCTGGAAATGTTTATTTATTTTTTACTTTTTGGCTGTGCCATGCAACACGTAGGACCTTAGTTCACCAACCAGAGATTTAACCCATGCCCCCTGCAGTGGAAGCACTGAGTCCCAACTCTTGAATCTCAAGGGAAATCCCTGAAAATATTTATTTTAACTAATGTATTGCAATAGACCATAAAGAAGGCTGAGCACCGAAGACCTGATGCTTTTGAACTGTTGTGTTGGAGAAGACTCTGGAGAGTCCCTTGGACAGCAAGGAGATCAAACCAGTCAACAACTGAACAACAGCAACAATTACAATAGAATGTAATAAGATTTACTGTCATATCCCTAGGTATGGCTTTGGCATATCTTCAGTTCAGTTCAGTTCACTCAGTTGTGTCTGACTCTTTGCGACCCCATGGACTGCAGCGCACCAGGCTTCCCTGTCCATCACCAACTCCCAGAGCTTGCTCAAACTCATGTCCATCAAGTCAGTGATGCCATCCAACCATCTCATTCTCTGTTGTCCCCTTCTCCTCCTGCCTTCAATCTTTTCCAGCATCAGGGTTTTTCCAGTGAGTCAGTTCTTCACATCAGATGGCCAAAGTATTGGAGTTTCAGCTTCAGCATCAGTCCTTCCAATGAATATTGAGGACTGATTTCCTTGAGGATTGACTGGTTGGATCTCCTTTCAGTCCAAGGAACTCTCAACAGTCTTCTCCAACACTGCAGTTTAAAAGCATCAATTCTTCAGTGCTCAGCTTTCTTTATAGTCCAACTCTCACATCCATACATGACTACTGGAAAAACCATAGTTTTGACTAGATGGACCTCTGTTGGCAAAGTCATGTCTCTGCTTTTTAACAAGCTGTCTAGGTTGGTCATAGCTTTTCTTCCAAGGAGCAAGCGTCTTTTAATTTCATGGCTGCAGTCACCATCTGCAATGATTTGGGAGCCCCCCAAAATAAAGTCTCTCACTGTTTCCATTGTTTTCCCATCTATTTGCCATGAAGTGATGGGACCAGATGCCATGATCTTAATTTTTTGAATGTTGAGTTTTAAGCCAACTTTTTCACTCTTCTCTTTCACTTTCCTCAACAGGCTTTTTAGTTCTTCTTTGCTTTCTGCCTTAAGGGTGGTGTCATCTGCATATCTGAGGTTATTGATATTTCTCCCAGCAATCTTGATTCCAGCTTGTGCTTCATCCAACCCAGCATTTCACATGATGTACTCTGCATAGAAGTTAAATAAGCAGGGTGACAATATACAGCCTTGACGTACTTCTTTCCTAATTTGGAACCAGTCTATTTTCCCATATCTGGTTCTAAGTGTTGCTTCTTGACCTGCATACATATTTCAGGAGGCAGGTCAGGTGGTCTGGTATTCTTTTTTTTTTTTTTTTTTTTAATTTTATTTTATTTTTAAACTTTACAATATTGTATTAGTTTTGCCAAACATCAAAATGAATCTCTCTTAAAGAATTTTCCACAGTTTGTTGTGATCCACACAAAGGCTTTGGCGTAGTCAATAAAGCAGAAGTAGATGTTTTTCTGGAATTCTCTTGGTTTTTCGATGATCCAGTGGATGTTGGCAATTTGATCTCTGGTTCCTCTGCCTTTTCTAAATCCAGCTTGAACATCTCGAAGTTCACATACTGTTGAAGCCTTGCTTGGAGAATTTCGCGTATCTGGTAGATGAAATAACTGAGTATACGTTTCAGTCTCCTTCTAGCATGCCTTCCTTTATTACACAGACTGAAAAATAAATATTTTGCAACATGTTTCCTTCCATCTAGAGTTCCTAATGTGATTTTGATTGTATTGATTATATTCACTTCTATGAAACTTGAATTCAGAACCAAGTTAAGTGTAGTATATAGTATAGAGAAAGGATATCTGAGGTGGAGGGGGTGACAGAGGATGAGATGGTTGGATGGCATCATTGACTCAGTGGACGTGAATTTGAGCAAACTCCAAGAGACAGTGACAGACAAGGAAGCCTGGCATGCTGCAGTCCATGGGGTCCAAAGAGTCAGACATGACTGAGCAGACTGAACAACAGTAGTACATCTGACATAAGTTTTGCTGGAGCAAATCCAGTGGCTTAAGTTTTGCGGCTATTTATGGTCCCCACATTGTAGCCCTTAGTTTCCTAGAGCCGGCATTCCTGGCGGCAACTTTCTGATCTCTCTAACCGAAGCTGAGGCATCGTGTTCTTAAAGCCAGCGGTCACACTGGTGGCTGCCTAATTTCTGGACTGTGGCTAAGGAGGTAGAATCTGGTCCAGTACTTGGCACAGCAGCACCCTGCTTCCTTAACTGATCATGGCCAAGGTGGCAGTTCCCTTGGCAGGCCAATTCTGTGTGGATTCTGAGACTTGTTCCTTAGGGTTAGTATAGAAGCTCTTCTTCCAACCCTCCTAGTTACTTTGTTCGCATCTAAGTATGAAATCTGATTCTGCTTAAAATACCAGAAGATTTTCATACCTGCAACTGAACCCTAACTAATATAGCAGCTAGGATTTTACATTTTTTACTGTTTTATTTTTTGTGTATTGCTGTTATGTGAGTAGTGCAGGAATACTGAGGTTGGGTGGGGAGGTAGAGGGAGCCATGTGGCCTTAAACTGTGAACTTACACGAAGATCTTATTCAAACTCTTTCTCTTGTGTTGTTTTTCAATTCCAAGTAATTTCTTTTAGGTCCTCAACATGTAAAACTCTCTTGATTTATATAGTTTTCTGAACCATAACATTATAAAACTGAAATAAAATGGTGGCTGTTACCCTTGAGGAGAAAGAAGACAGTATATATTCAAGTATATATTCAGTTTGATTGGCCTAAAGACATTTAGAAGATGTAGCACGTCTTTCTGCCATTGGAAGGTAATGAAATGGTATGTTCTTTGAAGATTATGATGAATTAATATGAGCAAAAAAGTAGAAAACACCATATAGTTACCCTCCCTGTTTTCTCTCTACTTTTATAATTATCATAGCCAGTTTGCTAGTTATAGACCTAGAGAAATAAAACTCTTCCCTAGGATTTATAGAATAAAAGTAAATATTCACTCCATCTTTTTTTTAAATTTTATTTTATTTTTAAACTTTACAAAATTGTATTAGTTTTGCCAAATATCAAAAGTAAATATTCACTCTATCCATCTTTTTAAGACTCTTCTGGAGTTCCTGACATTCTGTTTTTATGAAAACGTTACTTGCATTTGACAGAAAATCTTCCTTTCATAATTTTTCTCACATGTCTTTGTAGTCACCAAAACTTACCTGTTCCAGGTTTGCATTTTAAGTAAGATTGTGACTCCAATTAGGGAAATAGGCAGAAATGTCTTTTAAATGTTATGCCTCATTTACAACTTGTCTCATTGTTCCATTTCCCTTGCAATTATTTAAAAAATTGTGCCAGAGTCACAACACAGAGAAATGTTTATAATACAGTGAAATCTAAAACAATCAGGCCTTAACAACATGTCTACTTTATAATTACTACTTTGAGAAATTATTTATGCATAGGACTAAGGACTGGAAAGAAATATGAAAAAAATTGGAAAGAGATGATGCATTCTACAGGGTTGTTTTGTTCAGAGTAGGCTTGTTTTGACTCCTCGTTCCTGGAACCTGCCTTTCCTCTTCTCCATTTGTGAAAACGAGGAAGACATTTATCTCTAGGCTTTGGCACTACTCTATTTTTTTTTAATTGTAAAAAATTATTGACAGTGGTTCTGTGAACAACTTATCTGTACATTAAAAAAAAATATTCTGAGATGTCATTTATATAGACTTGGGGACTCTCCAACTCCATACACATGGTAAGGGACCACTTAAGTCAGTTCATTCATTGAGCACCTGCTGTGCCCCAGGTTCTGATCTAGTCACTGAGCATGTTGCACTGAACAAAGCAGACAAAACCTTTGCTTTCAAGGTACTTACGTTCTAGTGGTATAAATAGACAACAAATAAATATAGGATATAATATTCAGGGACGATAGTACTTTAAAGAAAAATAAAGCAGTGTGAGAGGATAGAAATACTATTTAGATAGTCACTGAAGGCCTTTCTGAGGAAGCATTTGAGCAGAGACTTGACTGAGATGGGGGTGCTGGCTCTGGGAGAGAGGCCCTGCAGCCTGAAGCAACAGCAGATGCGAAGGTCCTGAGATGGCAGGACGCCTAAGTGAGAAACAGCAAGAAGGCTACTGTGGCCAGAATAGAGGGAGTAAGGAAACCAGCAGTAAGAAGTGAGATTAGAAACATTCGACCAGAAGGGGGTTTGGATAGACATAAAGTTTGGATAACTATATAAGGCTGACACCTGGCTTGGATTCATCCTTTGGTCAGTAGAGGTCATCTGTGCCAAAGAAACAAAGCCTTATTTACTTATTTACTTACTGATAGTGACATTACTGTGAAATTTGTAGCATTGAAATAAGAATTTCTTTTCAATGTTAACACCAACACGTTCAGGCCAAGCTGGTTTCCTGTTTGCTTGAGTCAGGGTTGTAAATAAATCTATATGTCTGTGCACCCTGTGCTTTGAAGTTCTGATCGTGAAAAGCTACACAAGAGATGCGGCTGTATTCTCTCCCTTTTTGTTTATCTCCAGTGGATCCATAGTTGTAAACCACTTTCTATCCTATAACTTGTGTTAGCTACTCAAAGTTTGAAAGAAATAGGTACCTTCCGAAGTGCTGATTTTACAAATTCCCAAGTAGGCTTCACAACTCTAACAGGTAATACATAGTATGGAAAGATTTCTCCTAGAGTCTTTTGCTGGAGTTTTGCACAAGGTCCACTTTGCCCACACTGCACCACACTTCCCTGTTTTATCTTTAGTTTCCTGGAGTCACCTGAGAACAGCTCTCCCTTTGTAGGTTGGATGTCTCACTTGGAACTTTGTTGGGGTAGTGAGACAGCAGTATAATCCCTGGGAAGAGAGGTAGACTGAAGTGTAGCAGGGTCCTGGAGGGGGCTCTACTCTGCATTGCCCGTGCGGGAAAGACGGCTGTGAAGGTGAAGCCGCGCTGCTGTTGAGGGCCAGAGGGCAAGTCCTGCTGCCTCCGGGGGTTGACGGGAATGCCAGTCTGTCACGGGTCTCACTTGGCATGGGGGCACAGGTGTGGTAATGATGGCAGGTGAAAGTGCCCTGCGGAGGTGTGATGGATTTAGAGGCGAGAGAATGATTCTTTTAGCAGTGTAGCCCACAAGGAGCTAGTGCCCTTGGCTGCAGGAGGGGCGATCATACTACTTATCTAGCAAGGCCCAAGCCATCCCATCATCTGCACGGGGAAGGGCGGGATTTGTGTGGGAGAGAGCACCCACACTGTGGGACGTTGACGTTGAGAATCCTTGGTTGAGCTCCCCAAGCTGGGTTCCTCAGGGAACACCTATTACAGAAGTTTGCTGAGTCATTTGTGTTATCCATGGCTCATTTGTTCCCTTGCCAGAAGAATCCTAGACCCTCACTTGGGGGAAATGCTGCAAGTCAGAGCTTCTAGACTGACCTTCCTGCTGGAGGAAGAGCAGTGCTGGGAAAATCGGAGAGGAAAAGATTCTGGGCTCTAGTTAGGTCTATTTTTGTGGTGTGGACTGTTGTGAGGAGCTTTATCCTTTAAGCTTATCCTGCAGAATCTCTTGATGTCCTTGGAAATGACTTTAAGCTGTCTCTCCTTGTTTGGAGCTAATGGGATATTGAGAAGGAAATTGAGTTATATTGTCATCTGGGGACTGCAGGGAATCTCTAAGGATTACTTTTACTTTTTGTTTATTTTAAATTAAAAAAAAATGCCTTTGAGGTATGGATGGCAGGGTAAAGATGCAGTTACAGGAATCGCTGTCACTCCTCACTGGATGCCTTCAGTCACAGCCCAGAGTTGTTGCTAAAGTTCCATAGCCCTAGGGATAATGTCTGTGATTCCTTTGCTTATTACATTTTTGGGACAATGATTCTTGCACTTGTACAGTAGAGTTTGACTTCTGGTAAATCAAAATGGTCAGGTTCCAAGCTTATGAAGTGGTTATTAAAGTGCACAAAAATTGGAGTTTTTACTTTAGACACAAAATTGCTTTTTACTAGATGGAGTTTCTTGAATTGATTTTTTTTTTTTTAAGTCTTTTTAATTGGAGTATAATTGCTTTACAATGTTGGGTTGGTTTCTGCAGTACAACAATGTGAATTAGCCGTAAGTGTACATATATACCCTCCCTCTTGGGCCTCTATCCCTTGAATTGACTTTTTTTTAAAATTTTATTTATTTTAATTGGAGGCTAATTACTTTACAATATTGTAGTGGGTTTTGCCATACATTGGCGTGAATCAGCCATGGGTGTACATGTGTTCCCCATCCTGAACCCCCCACCCACCTCCCTCCCCATCCCATCCCTCAGGGTCATCCCAATGCACCACCCTGACTTTTTAAAATGGCATGTAAGTAGGCATCTGTTTGTTCATTTTAGATTGCATATTTTTCCAGCATAACTGACCTTGATCCTTCAGGACTATTTGGATTAGGGTTAGCCTGTAGTCTCAGTTGTGTTTTCTTTCTCAAAATAAAATTTGTTTGAGATTTTTTTATAATGTAGACATGTTTTATGCCCAATACTGTTGACTTTTGTCTCTCTAAGAGTGTTAGAGCTTGACTAACATTCTGTTTCTATGTCTTAATTTTATAATCCTGTTCTTTTTTCAATGATACTTCTTTGTGAAAATTAATTTCTTAATTCTTTAGTACTAAATAGTTATTAAAAATAGCTGTCCATCTTGGGCAATTTGGGATGATTACCCTTTTTTTTCCCCTCAGGGGAATCATTAAAATATGACTGCAATGATTCCATCTGTACATTGGGGGTGAAATTACCTTTTCTTGTACCTTGGCACAGCTGCTGAAGAAATTAATTAAAAGTTGAAGTGTAATTAAAAATGGAGGCAGAGTGGGAAAGCCAGATTCCTCCAGCTGCCTCCTTCATAGTTGTAAAGTTCTCTTAAAATGACAATAACATCTGGCGGGTTATTTTTATTAATGGGCCTCATTTAAGGGAAAAAAGAGCCAACAATGAAGTTGGGAGCGTTCAGTAGTCATGGAAATGGGAGGTGGTGATGGTTAGTCAGTGCTTTTCAGTTTTGGGAATGAGCACTGAACACACCAGATTGGGATTTGGATATTTCTCTCTTATGACTTCCATAATAAAAAAGCATTTATTAAATGACTGTATGTGAACATGTTCTGTTTTGTGCTGTATGGAAAGAGTGCTCCTTTCTGGGTGTTTGTGTTTTAAAGTGAACAATCATGGTAGGAACACTCCTTAGGATCAAACATCATATGGATACTTTAAGTGTTTATAATGCATGAGTGCAGTCATCCCCAGTGACTGGTCTGAGGGAATTTTATTAGTTTAACAGTCTAGTGGCTGGCTATTTCCTTCACTCCTTGTTACTTGGAAACATTTTTGTAAAGAAGACTGATTTCCACAGTGATTTAAGAGATGGCTGGTTGAAGGGTTGGTCAGCTGAGAGTAGGAGGGCCATAGTGTATGAGACAGCCAAGAGACAGGATAAAGTGATGGACTGGTGAAGAGGATGAGGTTTAAATACATTTTAACGAGGAAAAGAGTCTATAGGAGATTGAGAAGAGATGAGGGTCCTTGAAGAGCAGTGGCAGGAATGTGAAACCCAGATGAAGGCATTGGTTCCTGGTCAACAGGATAATATGATGTTCCTGCAAAAGTATACGAAAGGATCTCACCAGTGTAGAGGAAAAAGAAGCTGTGGTGTTTTTTTGTTTTTTTTTTTTTTTTTTTACTTCCACATTTTATTAGGAGCTGTATGACACTTCCTTGAATATATTATAGTCTCTAAAACTCTGACATACAGTCTCAGATGGCATGCTCTGATACAATCACAGACTTAGGTTATTTCAAGGATTTATTGTATTAATTTATGCATTTTGGTTTTTATCACAATGTTTAATCTAAAGTGCTTATTATAGTAAAGAAGAAGGAGAAATCCAAATTTGTAGAAAGTAAAACCCATCATAAGGAAATACTGTTAAATCTTTAACACTCAGCCTGGTTTTCAGAGCTGTCTGTTGGAGTCATATTTCTTGAAGAACTTTTTTTAAACTGACCAAGCTGGATTGTATCATTTTAACATGGTAACATATATATCAGGTAAAAGGACAAAGTGATCCTGGTGCTGATTATCACTGGGAAGCAGGTTAAGAGAGGTGAACTTTTAATGAGACTTTGGTGTCCTTATGATACACAAAATCATTGCAGTAGCTGACCTGACTTATATTGTTTTTTTGATAGCATCTGATTACAACTCTGTGGGAATTTCTCCAAGTGAAAGGTAATTTATGGAACTTACTGATAAGACCACTTATATTTTAAGAAGCTTCCTGTTGCTTTTAGACACACTCGGGAAAGGCCAGGATGTCCAGGGCTTCACCGTTAATGTGCTTACCCTGTAGTCAGTGGTGGCAGGGTAGCGGTGACTTGGTTCTAAATGAAAGCAAAACTAGAATTGCTATGGCACGATTGGTGCCCGGCGCTTTATCCGGTGATCATTGACACGCAAAGGAGGTCACGAAGATGATGGTGGGATTTTGAAGCTTGATGAGAAAAAGTGAGATTTTATCATCTTCATATTCTTTTTCTTTCTTTAGAAGAAAAGAGCTTTTATTTCATCTGAATGTCAAATCGAGAGTAGTTAGTATTCATCAGACCATGTTTCTCCCTTCTCATGTCTAAGAATTTTAAGATCTCAGAAGTTAATAGCTGAAGCTTCATCCTCAGTTCCAAAGGCCTCAAAGTAAAGTAAAGGAATTTTTAAAAGTCAGCTTAACCTCAGCATTTAGAAAGAAACTGAACAAATCATCTATCTCTTACAAGAACACAAGGTACTAGGGCAATAATCAAAATGACTATGAAAATCAGTCATGTCAGATCCATTTCCTGTTCTATAACAGGACGAAAGACCCATAGACACAGATGAAATAGTCCATCTCGTGGATTTGATTTCACACCAGAACCCATGGATGCTCAACTGCTTTGTATTAAATGGCAAAGTACAGTTGACCCTCCATATCCGTGAGTTCTGCATTTGCATGTCTCGAGAGCCAACTGTATTTTTCTTTATTCTTCCTTTCTTTCTGCTCTCATTTCTTCCTCCCTTCTTTCTTTTTTTAGGGTACTGAATATTTCTTTACGTTCTTTATATTGCCACCTGGAATTATTGGATCATAAAATGTGAACAGTTTTATAATTCTTACTGATCACCTGTTACTGATTATTTTTCAGAAAGATGGAGCTAACAAATGTCACTAAGTCAAACAGTTTATTCAGCATCAGACTTCTATAATTTCTGTTTTGTTAGTAAAGCAGTAGTATTTACAGCATATTTTAATGAGCATTTCTTTAATTTCTGTCGACGTATTTTCCCACATGATTACTTTCCCATTTGTATTTTCCTTTTTTTATTTTATTTTATTTTTAAATTTTACATAATTGTATTAGTTTTGCCAAATATCAAAATGAATCCACCACAGGTATACATGTGTTCCCCATCCTGAACCCTCCTCCATCCTCCCTCCCCATTCCATCCCTCTGGGTCGTCCCAGTGCACCAGCCCCAAGCATCCAGTATCGTGCATCGAACCTGGACTGGCAACTTGTTTCATGCATGATATTTTACATGTTTCAATGCCATTCTCCCAAATCTTCCCACCCTCTCCCTCTCTCACAGAGTCCATAAGACTGTTCTATACATCAGTGTCTCTTTTGCTGTCTCGTACACAGGGTTATTGTTACCATCTTTCTAAATTCCATATATATGCGTTAATATACTGTATTGGTGTTTTTCTTTCTGGCTTACTTCACTCTGTATAATAGGCTCCAGTTTCATCCACCTCATTAGAACGGATTCAAATGTATTCTTTTTAATGGCTGAGTAATACTCCATTGTGTATATGTACCATAGCTTTCTTATCCATTCATCTGCTGATGGACATCTAGGTTGCTTCCATGTCCTGGCTATTATGAACAGTGCTGCGATGAACATTGGGGTACACGTGTCTCTTTCCCTTCTGGTTTCCTCAGTGTGTATGCCCAGCAGTGGGATTGCTGGATCATAAGGCAGTTCTATTTCCAGTTTTTTAAGGAATCTCCACACTGTTCCCCATAGTGGCTGTACTAGTTTGCATTCCCACCAACAGTGTAAGAGGGTTCCCTTTTCTCCACACCCTCTCCAGCATTTATTGCTTGTAGACTTTTGGATTGCAGCCATTCTGACTGGTGTGAAATGGTACCTCATAGTGGTTTTGATTTGCATTTCTCTGATAATGAGTGATGTTGAGCAGCTTTTCATGTGTTTGTTAGCCATCTGTATGTCTTCTTTGGAGAAATGTCTATTTAGTTCTTTGGCCCATTTTTTGATTGGGTCATTTATTTTTCTGGAGTTGAGCTGTAGGAGTTGCTTGTATATTCTCGAGATTAGTTGTTTGTCAGTTGCTTCATTTGCTATTATCTTCTCCCATTCTGAAGGCTGTCTTTTCACCTTGCTAATAGTTTCCTTTGATGTGCAGAAGCTTTTAAGGTTAATTAGGTCCCATTTGTTTATTTTTGCTTTTATTTCCAATATTCTGGGAGGTGGGTCATAGAGGATCCTGCTGTGATGTATGTCGGAGAGTATTTTGCCTATGTTCTCCTCTAGGAGTTTTATAGTTTCTGGTCTTACGTTTAGATCTTTAATCCATTTTGAGTTTATTTTTGTGTATGGTGTATGGTATTTTCCTTTTTAAAATTTTTATTCTTTGACCGCTTGTGGTTTTTGTTTTGTCCTTATTGTATATTTCATCTACATTTACGGACAAGAAATGTTTACCACTTTTTCTTAATTTGTATTCTTTCTGTATCTCATTATTATAGTTTAGTAAACTGATGTGCTTTAAAAAATTTTTTTCTCTGAGATGTTTTCTTAATCACCACAAATGATTAATTTTCTGGTTTATTTTATTATTTAAAAAATATTCATACAAATATACCAATATACTAGGCAAGGTGTATCTCCAAATTTTTTGTACTAATTGTACTAATATTCAGTTATTCCAACATTTAAGTGGTGATTTCTTTTCCCAAATGATGAGTTGCTATTGATTTCTCACTTGTTCTGTATTAAATAAATAATATCAGATGAATCTGTCCCATTTTGTGGATCACTTATTAAGTCTGTTTCATATCATTTTGATTAATGTTTACTTCATTGTATCCATAATTTTTTTTTCCATAAATACTTCTTGCCATCTTATTTTCCATGTTTCATCAGACTGATAATCCATGAAAACACAAAAATATTTTGACTGGTATTAAACTAAACTTATTTTTAATTTAGGAGCTTTATTATCTTTGCAATGCTTATTAGCCTTATCAGCTTGAAGTATAGCTTTTTACTAATTAATGTCTTCTTGTATTCTGCCATCGACAATTAATCTCTTTCCGTAAATATCTTAAATTTTGTTAAAGGTTTTTACCTTTTGTTAATGAATTTTTATTTTTCTCTACATCTTTTAGTTACATGTTACTATAAATCAGGAATGCAATTTGAATACATTTATTTTATATCTTATAATGAAAAATATGGTATTGTCTAGACTATTTTAACCATCATATAAAGAATATTTTTTAAGAATCTTCTCCCATGAAGCCTGGAGACATTCAGGGAAGATACAGCAAGTTATAGAATTTAACCAGGAAAGGGTCTGGCAGAAGGCAAAGAGGGGAGGGAACAAGAAGTTAAGAAACAAGCCTTAGAGATTTGGTGGTTGGACTCTTGTCCACCTATTGGAGACTCCTAGACTTAGTCCTACTACATTTAGACCAATGATCATTGGCTTGAAGATTGAAACCAGATTGATATTTCAACACTAGTGTGGCAATAACCTTTTTAGTGGCCTTTCCCACTTTGTGAAAGTGCTTTTCTCCCTCTAATGGTTGTTTGTTGTTCTTTCTTCCATAGCCAATTTGAAAAATGCCACCTTCTTTTGTTGTTTTTACTTCTTTGGCATTTATTCACTTCACACCCACTGACATCTGGCTTTTGCCCCCATTCTACAGAAAAGCCCTAGTTGATGTCACCATCTTCTAACTACTAGATGCTGAAGATACTTTTCAACCCTTATTCTGCTGCTGCGTCGCATCAGTCGTGTCCGACTCTGCGCGACCCCATAGATGGCAGCCCACCAGGCTCCCTCATCCCTGGGATTCTCCAGGCAGAACACTGGAGTAGGTTGCCATTTCCTTCTCCAATGCGTGAAAGTGAAAAGTGAAAGGGAAGTTGCTCAGTTGTGTCCGACTCTTAGCAACCCCATGGACTGCAGCCTACCAGGCTCCTCTGTCCATGGGATTTTCCAGGCAAAAGTACTGGAGTGGGGTGCCATTGCCTTCTCCGAACCCTTATCTAATTGGCCTTTTTGCAACATATGACACAGCTAACCATTTCTTCTTTGATGCTTTCCCCTAAATCAGTTTAAACATTTCTCTTTTTCTGTTCATCCTTTTCTACTTCTCTGAGTTATTTTTTTTTTTTTTTTTTTTTGCAAGTTCTTTTTACTTTCTACATGTTGGAGATTCACAGAGGTCTGTACTTGAATTTCTGTTTCTCAGTCTTTATTTTCTTCCTGGGTAATCTTCCCCTTGGCCTCAGTTTCCACTACCACTTAAGACACTGATGACTACCTGACCTGTAAGTTGATTGAGTTCAGGTTGTGTTCCTAAGCACAAGACGTGTATGCTCAAACTCAACATGTCCAAATTGAACTCATCATCATACCTTCAAGATCTACTGCACTGACATTATCACTGTTTTGAGAGAACATCTTTATTGTCCATCTAGTTACCTAAGCCAAATGTATAACTTATCCTATAATCCTTCTGTCTCACTTAGGCATCAGCCTGTTATCACATTCTGTGTTTCTTCTTCAAATCTCTCTCAAACTTGGCCCATCCACCGTACCCTCTTTGCTACTGTCTCATTTCAGGTCTTCATCATTCATGCCTGAAGTTCAGTAGCCTCTTACCTCGGCTCCTTGCCTCTAGACAGCTGTTTCCTAATTAACCTATACAGTGATTCCAGAGAGATCTTCCTAAAACTCAGTATGCTAATGTCATTCTTCTGCTTGGCAGTCCTTTAATGGTTTTATTATTATCAGAATAAAGCACAGACTCCTTAGCATGACCCATAGGTCCCTTAATGGTTGGAGTCTTCCATACCTGTCCACATTGTGTCCTGGCCCATTGTGTCCTGTGCTCCAGCCATATTGAATTATCTGTACATCTCTTGACTATTCCTACTTGTGTCTGCACATTCTGTTCCCTGGAGATATGCTTCCTCCTCTTTACTTACTCACATCCTTTGAGAAGCTCACTCATTCAATCAGTATTTTTTTTTTACTACCTGTTGTGTGCTAGGCATGTTTCAGATGTCAGAGATAGTAATGAATAAAACAGACCAGAATCTCTGCCCTCATGGAGCTTCACATTCTGGTAGAACTAGAACTGGGTTGGGTGTCTTTGTCCTTTCACAATGTCTTATCCTTTAAAAAAAAAAAAGAAACCAACTTTTTCTTAAATTCAGTATGAAGTAGAGGAAGTTAGCCTCTGTGATTCTGGCATATCTATCCAGGGCCTTTCTTCTCATATCCTCCCCGGGAGACAGCATCACTGCTAATGCATAAATTGCCCTCTCTCTCATCCATTATCAAAACCTGTTCTCATGAAAGGAACGGACACTTACTCCTTTTATAGAGGGTAAAAAAGAGAGTTTAAGTACCATCCCTCCCAGGAATATTCCATTCCAAGAAGGCCAGAGAAACATACTTGCATCAAATTGCTTAAAATCAAGTTTAAATTTTGGAGCAATCTGCATCTTTCAATACTGTTAAAACTGAAAAAAAAAAAAAAAAAAAAAAAAGGAAAAAGGCATCCTGAAATGGAACCAGTTAGGTTAAGATGTAATCACTCTGAGTCTGAAGTCAGTGGCCTTCAGTTTTTAACATTGTGACTTATTTCATGAGAACCTTGAGCCCATTCATACTGCTTCTTTATTCCTAGTTGTCAGCTAGGGACAAAAATACTGTTTACTTTCTTTTCTTGGATCTTGGGAAGGTTGGTAAGCCATTGGGGAGGAGAAGTGCCATATAAATCTAATAAATGATAATAAATCAACAATAATAATTTAGAACTATTTTTAGAGGACAGGCTCTGTACACAGTTCTCTGTAACACCTTTGTGTATCCCATTGGGTATCTGATTGATTCTGAGCTTGTGACTGCCTAGTTTATGAAGATTTTATGCTTGGGGTTTGGGTTTGAATTCGATTTTGAATAAGAGAAATAAATAAGCTGATAAATGGAGGTAAGAATTCGGTAAAGTGAAAAATAAAAGGGTAGAAACAGAAGAAAAGAGAGGTTTTGGGGAAAGTTAGTATGGGGAGTGGCAAGAAAGTGATTGAATATGAAGATAAGATATTGTAGAAATTGTAAATGAAGCACCTATGATAAAATAATAAAGAATATGAAGCAAAGTTGGCCTTGCAGTGGTCAGAGGAGGAGACCATCAACATGTTTTGGATTTTTCAGAGCTTCAGAAAGACACCTCCCTCTGCTTTACAGTATATTTTCCATTTACTAGGCCGAACATTCTTTTAAATATGTCTTTGGCCTTGGGCAATGCAAATATATGTAGAAAGAAAAAAACTTAGGCTCTTTGTTGACTAACTTGGTCTACCTTGAAATCTGGCTTAGGGTAGACCTTGCTCCAGAGTTATGTACTATTAATAATATGGAGTTACCTGGGACCTATTAAAGAAGTCTTCATAATTGTTTCTTTAATTTTTTCCTCATAGTTTTATTCTAAATCACAAGTGGAGAACTACTAGAATATATGAAGCCTCCTCAGTCACTAACCGTAGCAAGTTTCATTGATCTTTGAGATATTTGTTTCTGCAAAGAACAGTGACAAAAAAAATTGAAATGGAATCCATTATTTATTCCTTCTCTAATTCCTCAAAGCAGACCATTAAAGCTGTGTGCGCATTTGAAGAAGAAGGTAGAAGACATATTAGTGATTGAAAACTGCTGGTATATTTAGAAATGTCTTTTAATTTTAATGTTTGTGACATAAGTGTCTTGGGCAAGAAGTCCAAATAGCTGCTAGAACTCCTGACTGTACCTACATCATTTTCCTTTTCATCTGTCCTGGCCACGCCAAGTCCCTCATCTTCATGAAATAGGCACTGCTGGACCATCTCTGCGGAGTTGCATACATGGAAGCACAGTCCAGCAACCAGGAGGAATTAAAAAGGGATCTCAGTCTTGACTTGCTTCTCTCAAGGAATATGAAATAAAAATCTAGTTATGTTTCTTGCAATCCCCTTTATTCTTTTCTCCAGATCTTTTACCTCAGGGCTGCTCGGACATCCCTCCCTTACTAAAAGACTGAGCTATTTCTCAACCTGATTCTTTTTGTTTTCAGGGAGTCTCTACACTCTTTATTAGATAGGCAGACTTAGTCTTTGTAGCATCTTTAATTATTTTTCTCCATTCCTTGTCCATTATATTACATTCTGTACATTCATTACATTGTCCACAGCAAAGATAAATCCAGAAACTAACAGAATAGGCAGAAATGGTTCCCTGTTTCCTCTCCAGTTTCTGCCCTTCTCTATTCATTCTTGTGATTCTGAATCACAGTAAGTCCTGGCAAAGTGGGCAGTACAAAACAGAACTTTCCTTAGATGGCTGTGAAAGGGGTGAGGGGCAAGTTGAATGGATGGAGACAAAATGCGTTTTGTCATCTCCTCCTTCTCCGAGGAGTGCGTTCGCACTTTAATAAATCTTGTCGTGGTTATATAAGTTGCTTTGAGGATCCAGGAATTCTATTTTCTGGGTCCAAGGGAGGAAGGATGCAGACAGAAGAGAGCAGTAACCAGCAACAGGGGAACTGGGAGCATAAAGGAGATAATGCTAGCTTGTTGTCCCTTTCTCCCACCCTGTTCGGTTGCAGGAACAGGTTCCTGCTTTAACCCTTTAGCTGGTTAATGGAAGTCTGTTATGCTGGCAGCATCGCATCTAACGACACATTCAGATCCTCTGGCTGGTAAGCTTCATAGTCAGGGTGCAGGCTCTGCCAGTTATCAAGAAAAAATAAATATATATTGAAATATTCTTCCATATTCCCAAATAAATCATCTTTCCTTCTCTTCTTTATCCCCATCACTTCCCCTGGTGAGCACATATATTAGCATGTCACATATTGAAGAAGGCAGATACAAGTGAAGGGAGAGGACCTGAACTGGCAACAAGTAGCCTAGACTTCAATGATCATATTAGCTGCTTTGATCAGTCATCTTATTAGCATAATCCAGAGAAGGAAAGACCTTGTCTTCCTGTACCTGGTGTACTTTTTCATCATGATGATTGCCTCAGAACCTCTATCTGCTCCTTACTCAATTGACTCTAAGTTTGAAGCCCCCTGAAACTGCACCTACCTACCTTCACAGCAGTTTTTTTTTTTTTCCTGCAAGTGTTTAGAACTCAGCTTTCCTCTGATCTTGTTTCTCTGATCTGAGTCCACCTGCTTCCTATCCTTTAAGAAAGCCTCAAAATTTGTGATCTGCTTAGCACTCTTCCTTGCTTTCACTGGAATTCTAAATTCATTCTTTTAAAGTATTTTCTTTCATCTCATTGGCTTTAGAATAGAAAGGGGTTTAGTTTTGATGTGTGTAAGGTCTGTTATCTCAATCCTGTCTTAGTTTTTATTATTTTACATATATTTCCATGGCTTTGCTTAGTGTTACCCTCTATGTGTGATTGACTGAAAACATTATTAAAAATGTGAACGTTATTTATAGTTTTCTTTGCTAGAAAGGAACACATTTCCGGCTCAAGTATATTAAAAAGTATAGAATATGTTAAGTTGATTTTGTAAACCAGTCCTAGATTTAAAAGAATAAAGTGCAGCATGACATAAATGTCTGAGTAGGGCAAATGACTACTGTTTTCATGGAGATAAAAGTTGATGTTGATAACAAACTGTCTTCCTGATTTAAAGATTTTACAAATTTATTTTTATTTGGCTGTGCTGAGTCTTTGTTACTGTGTGGGCTTTTTCTCTAGTTGTGGCTAGTAGGGGCCACTCTCAAGTTGCAGAAGCAGGGACTACTCTCTGGTTGCAGTGTGCAAGTTTCTCGCCACCGTGGATTCTCTTGTTGCCAGTCATGGACACTAGGGCTTCCATAGTTGCATCTTACGGGCTCGAGAGCACAGGAGTGATGCATGGGCTTAATTGCCCCATGGCATGTGGAATCCTCCTGGATCAAGGATCAAGCCTGCATCTCCTGCATGGGCAGGCGAACTCTCCACCACTAAGCCACCCGGTGTTAGGATAGATCTGTTTATGGGAAGAATACATTTCATTTGTATAATTTGGCTTATGTCCTACCATTTTGTGCTTTTAAACATTATAACATAAGCATTTTTCAAAGTTGCAAGGCAGGATTCAAAGTGGCAGACGCCAGGCCAAATCCAGGTTGTAATGTTTGTTTGACTCTCATAATATTGGCTCACTCAGTGTTTTCTGTGTTTTTTTTTTTTTTAGATTGAATTAATTGTCAATGTGTGAATGTCAAAATATTTCAGAGAGATTTTGACTTCCAAGATTTGGCAGCATTGGATCCTCCTTTCCCCATGGCAGTGAACGAGGGGCAGTGCCGGCTGCCCTTGTTAGCTACGAGTTCACCGTAGTCTTCATCATTCTCTGTTTCTCTTAAATCAGTCTGCTTCTATTTTTATCCTTTCTTTCCTGGTCCTGTGGGCATTTGAGCTTGTGACCCCTGCTCTATGTATCTTTGTAACCATTGTTTTAAATTATTATGAAATATCTGTAGAGTGAGTATTCTACAATTGTCAGTTTCTTTTCTTTTTTTTAAAGTGTATATAATTCTATGATTTTCAACTTAGTAAATGTATTTTTTCCGTGTTGGCATTATACCCTAGAAGCAAAAGTACGGATTCAGAAAAATGAAAACAGTTATATGGCTCTTGATAAATACAGAAAAGTGAAAGTGAAGTCGCTCAGTCGTGTCCGACTCTTAGCGGCCCCGTGGACTACAGCCCAACAGGCCCTCCGTCCATGGGATTTTCCAGGCAAGAATACTGGAGTGGGGTGCCATTGCCTTCTCTGTTAACAGCAGCAAGGCATATTATATTTACTTGGAGCTGGTATACTTGGTGACAGCCTTAGTGCCCTCGGACATGGCGTGCTTGGCCAGCTCCCCAGGTAGCAGCAAGTGCACGGCGGTCTGGATCTCCCTGGATGTGATAGTCGAACGCTTGTTGTAATGCGCCAGGCGTAATGCCTCGCCAGCAATGCGCTCGAAAATACACAAGGACCTCCTCAATAAAGTTAGTTAAAGTTGAAATTAGAAAGAGGAGCCAACAGAGAAGGCAAGAGAAAGGCTGGCTTCTCACCCACCGTGTCCTGGTGGGCGTCACATCAGTTTTAATTCCAGTTTCTACTTTTATTGATCCAGTTAGTAACCAAAAGATAGCTTGGTGAACATAGAATCAGAGTAAAGGACTGCAAGTAGTTTTTATTTATTTATTTAATTTTTATTTTATATGGGATTATATAGTTGACTTACAATGTTTTGTTAGTTACAGATGTACAGCAAAGTGGTTCATTTATACATACACATATATCCATTCTTTTTCAGATTCTTTTCCCATGTGGGTTATTACAGAATATTCAGTAGAGTTCCCCATACTTTGCTGTCAGTTCAGTTCACTCCCTCAGTCGTGTCTGACTCTTTGTGACCCCATGAATCGCAGCACGCCAGGCCTCCCTGTCCATCACCAACTCCCGGAGTTCACTCAGACTCACGTCCATCGAGTCGGTGATGCCATCCAGCCATCTCATCCTCTGGCGTCCCCTTCTCCTCCTGCCCCCAATCCCTCCCAGCATCAGAGTCTTTTCCAATGAGTCAACTCTTTGCACGAGGTGGCCAAAGTACTGGAGTGTCAGCTTTAGCATCATTCCTTCTAAAGAAATCCCAGGACTGATCTCCTTCAGAATGGACTGGTTGGATCTCCTTGCAGTCCAAAGGACTCTCAAGAGTCTTCTCCAACACCACAGTTCAAAAGCATCAATTCTTCAGCGCTCAGCCTTCTTCACAGTCCAACTCTCACATCCATACATGACCACTGGAAAAACCATAGCCGTGACTAGACAGACCTTTGTTGGCAAAGTAATGTCTCTGCTTTTCAGTATGCTATCTAGGTTGGTCAGTTTATATCTAGTAACGTGTATTTGCTAATCCTAAACTCCTAATTTATCACCCTCTCTACCTTTCTCTCCCCTTTGGTAACCAATAGGTTTGTTTTGAAAGTATGTGTTGTCTCCAAGTAGTCTTGAAAGCACATTACTTTATATTTCAGTGGAAACTGACATGTTAAAATTGCTTTATAATATAGAACATCTGTCTCTCAATCATAATGGCCTGCTGAGTCAGTATCCATTTCCCTTAGTCAAGTCAGGGTAAATACTGCCATATTCTTCTTCGTAACACCTCTGTCACCTTTCTAGAAAATCGACTTATACTGCCATCTTCTTTTTAAAACAATTTATTTGGTCTTAGTTGTATCATGGCTTCTCAGGTGGCTCATGATAAAGAAAAAGAATCTGCCTGCCAAGCTGGAGATGTGGGTTCGACCCCTGGGTCGGGAAGATCCTTTGGAGAAAGAAATGGCAACCCACTGTGGTATTTCTTGCCTGGAAAATCCCAAGGTCAGAGGAGCCCGGCAGGCTGTAGTCCGTGGGGTCGCAAAGAGTCAGACGCCACTTAACAACTAAACAACAACAGCAGCAGTTGTGGAATGTGGGATCTTTAGTTGTGGCCTGGGGAATCTACTTTCCTAACCAGGGATCGAACTCGAGGCTCCTGCGCTGGAAGCACAGAGTCCTAGCCACTGGACCACCAAGAAGGTCCCTGCCGTCTTCTTTTGACACATTCTTTCTTCATACAAATTTCAATAACATTAGGTTACAACTTTATTTTAAATAAATCGTTTCTGCTGAGCTACCTAATCATCTCATTGGACTTGGAGTAGAGAGGGCCCAAATGGCGTTTTTATGGTGGATGACTTTTACACAGGACTGATGCCATCTGTTTATGTTTACCCTTTCTAGATTTGTGTTCAGTTTTCATCTTCCAAGCTCTGTGTGATCTTTGTTCGTATGTGCTGATTAAACCAGCATTTGTTTAATACTTCAGAGTCCCCCCAATATAGTTCACGTATATTATTTTATCCTTTTCAGTCCCTGTGTCAGTCCTCAGAGTATGATGATCCCCATTTTTGAAAATGAAGAAGTTGATGATTAGAACATGTAAGTGACTTGCTTAAGGTCAAAAAACTAGTATGCAATAGAGTTGGGAATTACACCATGATTATACAGTCCATGGAATTCTCCAGCCCAGAATACTGGAGTGGGTAGCCATTCCCTTCTCCAGGGGATCTTCACAACCCAGGGATTGAACCCATGTCTCACGCATTGTAGGTGGATTCTTTACCAGCTGAGCCGCCAGGAAGGCCCAAGAATACTGGAGTGGGTAGCCAATCCCTTCTCCAGCATATCTTTCCGACCCAGAGATCGAACTGGGGTCTCCTGAATTGCAGGTGGATTCTTGACCAGCTGAGCTACCGGGGAAGCCCTACACCATGATTATCTCATTTCAAGTCCTTGTTTCCAAAATAAGCAGTAGTCTGGAGGCCAGAAGATCAAGTAGAATCAGACGGTGACCTCAGTGATTCAGAAACTATAAGGAGCTGTGATCCTAACGTGCAGATTGTTCATTTGAAGGTCCTTTGTGCTCCTGTGGTGACAGCAGGCGTCTCTGGATTGAATATAAGTGGTACCGAACTCGACACGAGGGTGTCTCAGGGAGGCAGCTGCAATCTGTTGGTGAGAGTCTTGCATATTAGGCACCTCTGGTCCTGTCAGAGCAGCTGCAGGATGAAAGCTGAAGAGACATTTTTTACAGAATCATTTCTGCAAAGACCCTCTTTTCATCTGGCTAGACACAAAGATAGTCACGAGTAGAGCTTCACTTGTCCCTGAAGCATTTTTATTTTAAAAGATGATTTAGAGATAAGACAGAAGGGGCAAATCAGAAAGGATGGGATGGTAGATGGGGGATTCTTTACTCATTAAAATTTTTTTCAAGATACTGAGAAGATTGAGTTATGAATTTTAAAACAATGAGCAATAAGCCTACTATAAGAATGCCTATATTCCCTTTAGGCTTTTTATTCTCTTAAAATTATTTCTAAAATTATTGAAAGATTTTTGTATAAAACTAATTTTATTATGAGTTCATTCTAATTCCTGTTCACTTAAGATAGTCATTATAGCAAAACCTTTAAATATAAAAGTGATATATATTTCTGTCTCCAGGGCCCTCTGGCATTTTTGTGTGAAAAGGGAGGAAGAAGTATTCAACAAATCATTTTTATGGCATTTGGATTTCCAAGTTGGTGAATATATTTCCTAGTTTATTATTACACCCTAAATGGCTGAGAATGGGGGGAGCACTGAAGTAGCATCTATTTCTTTTGTAGAGATTAGAAACAAGATGCTTGTTTTATTTTTTCAACATGTTAGAATGAGTGATTAAGAATAACTAAATATTTTATTAGAGTTGAAATAAAGTTGGAATCTAGCTCCTGTAGGCCTAGTGACCTTGAGATTTACAGAGAAGCTTAAACTGTATGTCTTTATTGATTGGTATGTATTTGAAATCTTTGAAATGTATAGCTGAATTAGTTTATTTTCAGCACATATATATAAATCATAATTAGAATTACTAGTCTACTACTCATCTCTACTGCAGTGAGATCATCATCATAATCTTTGCTGAAACCTTTATAGGGACGGAAAATTTGTTGTCCATGAAGTCTGAAATGATTACTAGCTTTGTATATACTTTAGCTTTAGTAAAAATTTGAGACTGCCTTCAAACTTGTGGAACTTTTTGACATGCAAGTTATTTTAAGGGAAAAACCTTCAAATAATCTGCAAATGTTACCGAATGCATTTCCAGATGATACTAGGACAAATAGACATGTCTTCGTAAATAAGCAGTGTCCTGTGGACATTAAAAATTCTTTATATTTTTAGATCTAGAGATCTTATTTTTAATAGTCTTTTAGTCTTAGGATTACCATCATGAAAGAATACACACTCAGTATCTCAAGGATACTGCTAGCAGCTGGATCAAAATATTCATAGGGACTTTGTTTATAGATAAGATGAAACCTGAAGATCAAGAGAAAAAAAACTGATCAAGCCCTTGCAGGAACAATTTATCACTCTGCAATACCTTTGGCAATTTCTGAAAATGCATGCTGGCAGGAAGTTTTTTAATTACCAAAACCATCAGATCATTTGCTTGGTTCTTTTAGAGTCAGTGAAATATATGAGTGGGTAATGGAGTCTGTCCAAGAAAAAATGAGCTAAGCACTGTGCCTGGCACTGTCTCTGTTGCAGATGGAAGGCCAGATGAGCAGGGACAGTCAGTTGCCAATCATCAGGCTTATATATAGAAACACATGTATGTGCTACATATATATGTGTGTGTGTGTGTGTGTGTGTGTGTGTATGTTTGCATGCATCCTCAGTCATGTCCTATTCTTTGCAACCCCACAGACTGTAGCCTGCCAGTCTCCTCTGCCTGTGGTATTTCCCAGGCAAGAATATTGGAATGGATTGCCATTTCCTTTTCCAGGAGATCTTCCCAACCCAGGGCTTGAACCTGCATCTCCTGCATTGGCAGGCAGACTGTCTACCACTGAGCCACCAGGGAAGCCCATATATGAAAGTTAAGAAAGAAAAAATATTATGTAGTGCATAAGAAGACCTTATATTTGCAGTGGGTTGCATTCCTGGAAAAGGCATTTTAAGTGGAAATGATTTTTTATTTTAATTGAGTTTTCTTTTTACGTAACATTATTATAAGGGTTATATGCTTGATTAGAGGAGGCATACCTGAGTCTTTATAGAATTGGCTATAACTGTAATACTTAATCAGCTATTAATAATAGAAAACTGTAATAATGATGGCCAATCACTTTTCAAAGATAACACATTTTCTCATTTAATTTCTCACATTGTTATCTTCATTTTGCAAATGAGCAGACTGAAGTTTGGAGAGGTTCAATGATCTGAGGAAGACCATAGGGCCAGGAAGCACTACAGCATGGCTTCATTAAAGGGATTAGGAAATGCTTACTCCTTGAGAGTTTCAGAGAGAGGTATAAGGAGCAATGAAAAAAACTGAGGCTAGATGGATTATAATGGAAAAGGAGAAATGGTCTGTGCTTTTGCTGGTTTGAAAGCAATAATGGGATGTCTTTCCCAGAGGGTTGTATAGTGATTTACTTAGCAGAACGGCAGTAAATTGAGGACTGTCTGTACTGTAGTTCCTTGGACTGCAAGGAGATCCAACCAGTCCATTCTGGAGGAGATCAGCCCTGGGGGTTCTTTGGAAGGACTGATGCTGAAGCTGAAACTCCAGTACTTTGGCCACCTCATGCGAAGAGTTGACTCATTGGAAAAAACTCTGACGCTGGGAGGGATTGGGGGCAGGAGGAGAAGGGGACGACAGAGGATGAGATGGCTGGATGGCATCACCAACTTGATGGACTTGAGTTTAAGTGAACTCCGGGAGATGGTGATGGACAGGGAGGCCTGGCGTGCTGCAATTCATGGGGTTGCAAAGAGTCAGACATAACTGAGCAACTGAACTGTACTGTGCTGTAGCTGTGAAATATATGAAATTCTTAGAAACATAAGTAACATGAAAGAATTTGCTTTGCCTGGATAATAATAGTAGCAACTTAAAAAATAGCTTGGGGCATCATAATGAATAAATACCTGCTTATTATTGCAATAGGATGTGTACTCCATGGTACAGATTTGCTCTTGGTGCATGATGACATTTGGTATATCTGTAAAATAGATTAGAAGAGCAAAGGTAATTATAAAGTGTCTATGAGCTGTTCATAACCAGAGTATTCAAGAATAAGATGGGACAGACATATAGATGGGTCTAGTATGTAGAAAACTAGAAAGAGTGTTGCTCTCATACCACCAACCAAAAAAGTCAGATAATATACAAAACCATAATTTTTCTTGAACCTATTAGAGAGCTGAGGTTGTGAGCAATCAACTAGTCTAAAATCTAGGGATATACAGGTACCTCCAAGGAGAGATAGGATGCAAGCACTGGCTTACCTGTGGGAGAGCATGGGAAGAGGATGGGACCACCACAGAAGGGAATAAGAACTCAGCTATAAATTTTGACAAGTTTGAAGGTGGAGTGTGGGCCAGGATGAGCATATAGAACACCTAAAAGTTGCAGACACAAAGGGTGTTTGTGCCTACTTACAGTTCACATCAGGATCTTCTTTTGTATATTCTTTGGAAAGTTTGGGAGCAGGGGTGGCAGACCAGAGAAATACTGCCTCAGTTCTGCAGGACTGGGGAGGGGGGCAGCTGCTGCTGTGAAAAAGATACAAAACCCGACTCATACCCTTCTCTAAGAAGAAGAAGAAAAAAAAAAGCCTTCATCTGTTTGTCCCAGTGGACAGGTAGAAACCCACTGTGGTTGGGGAAAAAGCAAATAAAATACCTTGTAACTGTGAGGGAATAAGGGGGAGCCATCTGGGACCCAGACCATTAAAAGTCTTCTACATGATATATTCAATACAAAAAATTATGAAATACACAAAAAGGCAAGAAAAATAAAAAACAGCCCACTTTCAAGAGACAAAACAATCTAGAAAGATGGTAACAATAACCCTGTGTACGAGACAGCAAAAGAGACACTGATGTATAGAACAGTCTTATGGACTCTGTGAGAGAGGGAGAGGGTGGGAAGATTTGGGAGGATGGCATTGAAACATGTAAAATATCATGTATGAAACGAGTTGCCAGTCCAGGTTCGATGCACGATACTGGATGCTTGGGGCTGGTGCACTGGGACGGGACGACCCAGAGGGATGGAATGGGGAGGGAGGAGGGAGGGGGGTTCGGGATGGGGAACACATGTATACCTGTGGCAGATTCATTTTGATATTTGGCAAAACTAATACAGTTATGTAAAGTTTAAAAATAAAATTAAAAAAAAAAAAAAAGAAAAAAGAAAATACCCAAAGTATCACACTGCTGAAGGACAGCTAATGAACTACCAAAGGATTGCCACAAACGATGAAAGATGCACACTCATTCAATAAGGGAGGAAAGACAGTTAATACTATGAACTTTGACCAAGTGATCTATGATGAATCATGAACTAAATCCTCTTAACATTTTTTTTTCTTTTTAAAAAGCAAAACAATAATATCACATCAAAGAAAGGGAGAAAAGCATAGCAGAGGCAGACCAGCTGGAGTATTCTCCAAGGAACATACCCAAGCGTTCTGAAAAACTGACAATACAAAAAGAGATGACCTTAAACATCTTTAAAATAAGTCTCTCTGAAAAGCACTGAAACATGTATATTATCATATGTGAAACAGATCGCCAGTCCAGGTTCAATGCATGAGACAGGGTGCTTAGGGCTGGTGCACTGGGATGACCCTGAGGGATGGGATGGGAAGGGAGGTGGGAGAGGGGTCCAGGATGGGGGACACATGTACACCCGTGGCTGATTCATGTCAATGTATGGCCAAAACCACCACAATATTGTAATTAGCCGCCAATTAAAAAAATAAAAAAAATAAAAAAAAAAAGAGACAAAACAATCAACAGAACAAGACTTAGAAATGACCTAGATGTTTTATTAATTATACAGGGAATTTAAAATAACTGTGATTGATAAGTTAAAGGATCTCGTGGAAAAGATGGACAATATACATGAGTAAATCAGGAGTTTCAGCACAGAGGTGGAAGCTCTAAGAAAGAATCAAATGGCAATAGTAAACATTAAAAACACAGTCATAGTAATGAACGCCTTTCATGATCTCATCAGTAGACTTTCCATAGCTGAGGAAAGAATCAGTGAACTTGAAGATGATCAACAGAAATTACTCAAAAACAGAAAGAGAAGAAAGAATAGGGAAAAAACACCCCAAAACAGAACAGAGCATGCAAGAGCTCAAGGACAATATCACATGGTCTAACATTTTAATATGCCATATAATTGGAATTCCAGAAGAAAAAGACAAAGAATGGGCAGAAGAAATATTAGAAGACATACAGTTGAGAGTTTCCCCAAAATAATGAAATGGAGGATGTTAAACCATGGCTCCAAAAAGCTCAGAGAATCCCAAGTAGGATAAATGCCAAACAGAATACACCCATCCTAGCTAGACATCATATTCAAATTTCTGAAAACCAAAGATGAAGTGAAAATCTTGAAGGCAGCCAAAGAAAAAAGGCACATTATATGCAGAAGCAGAGATATTAATTAGAGCAGACTTCTAGTCAGAAACTTGGCAAGCCAGAAGACGATGAATGACATCTTTAAAACGCTGAGAGAAAAAAAAAAGAAAAACTGACACAGGAAACAAAAAGGATATTAAATAATAAAGGGTCAGTCCTCTAGGAAGAAAGAAAAATTGTTTATGCCCCTAATGTCAGAACACCTAAATCTGTAAAGCAAACATTGACAGAACTGAAGAGAGAAATAGACAACCATATAATAACAGTGGAGGACTTCAGTATTCTGCTTTCAATAATGGATAGAATATTCAGATAGAAAATCAGTAAGGAAACATTAGATTTGGATTGCAATGGAAATAAGGTCATATGCAGAACCTTCCATCCAACAGCAGCAGAATATTCATTCTTCCCAAGTGCATGCAGAACTTTCTTCAGGATAGACAGCATATTAGGTTATAAATCAAGTCTTCAAATAGGATTGAAATCATACCAAGTATTTATTCTAATCAAATGGAATAAAACTAGAATTCAGTAGCAGAATAAAAATTTGAAAATTCACAAATATGTGTAAATTAAAGAACATACTCTTGAACAACCAGTGGGTGAAGAAAAAAAGAAAATTAGAAAATACCCAGCACAAATGAAAACAAAACACAACATACCAATAAGAAGGAAGTTTGTGATACATGCCTACATTAAAAAAAGAAAATCTCAAACAACACAACTTTATACTTTTTAGAGCTAGACAGATTCTTAGACTCCTTAGACTTTAGGACAGACTAAACTCAAAGTTAGCAGAAGGAAGAAAATAACACAGATTAGAGCAGAAACAAATGAAATAGAAAACAGACAATAGAAAAAAAAATCAATGAAACCAAGAGTTGGTTTAAAATAAACTGACAAACTCTCAGCTAGACTAGCTAAGAAAAATGCAG